>NW_028262413.1:36902797-38184464 GCF_047370975.1 Nipponia nippon | reverse complement strand
TCTTTGTAAACAAATGGGAGCAAAAGAGGAAAATGAACCTCTATCACATACGTCGACGGAAATGAAGGCCCAAGTCCATCCTGCCTCGTCTTAGTCACATAACCAAGATGGCAACATTAAAAAGCTGGAAATCCTAGCCACCTCTCTACCTCATGGACAAATGCAGGAACCTGTGTTTCAGATACAAAGGAGCTTAGGAGACGTAACAGCTCACAGGACTGCCTGCCTTAGAACAGTCCAGAGCTGCTGGCAGTGGAGTGCGATTTGGGAGCATCTGCCCCCTTCTGAATGACTCAACACTCACGCCTTGAGCTTTCATAGGATACCCACGCTGACATACCAAGGGAAATTAGTAAGTGTATTTGAAAAATGAAGTTGATGTTTAAAAAAGATAATTAAGACATTCTTTAACATCTTTGATTTATAAAAGCCCTTCATGTCACCATATATAATTTTGAATGAGGCATTTTTCTCCTTGAAAAAAATGAAAAATACTTTCTAGTAAAAAGCAATTGTTTCTATACAGAAAATTTAAAATAATGGATAAAATGCTACATAAAAAATGTAAATTTAAGGAGGAGACAAGTTCTAGGGCACATTGGAGTGAAGAGACGTTAAGAGCTGAAAAATTAGCTCTCGAGAAATGGGTGTCAGAACACAGTAGCTGGGGCTTTCAAGATGGGCTGACAAAGAAAAACTATGAGTAAGATCTAGTTAAAGATAGCAGTGATTCCTCAGAATATTACAGAAGAAGCAATATCTCACAAATATGTTCTTTTTTTTCTCTTCTTCAAGGTGACTATAGGTCTATGACATAGACACTCTGCTCTTTTATGTATTGGAAATCATTCTTTTAAGTATTTCAGAGGATGTAAATACTGTTCTGGGAGAGATCCAAATACTGATTTGACAAGGTCTTTAAACCAAATCATTTTGGATAGAATTTTCTTCCTCGTAGTATTTGGCTTTATGTTCTCCCCAGAATGTTTTCTCTTTTTCTTCACTTGTAAGTACCAATGTTACCAGGTCTAGAATCTCTTTAAGGGATCTCAAAATAGTTGATTTTTCCCTCAAAGCCAGAGTTCCAGTTCCTGGGGTCACGTGACTGCATGAGATCGTGGGTTTTCCCGGCAAAAAGGTTACTTCTGCCTCTTGCAGTTGCAGAAAAAAGCTTGAATCCTAAACGTTCGAACACTAGAATGTCAGCAGAGAGAACCAAAATGTGCCGTGATTTAAAAAAAAATAAATGCATTTCTCAAGCTTAATGCATTTTTTTTTGTCTGGGATAGTGCTTTTTAATCCCCTGGAGCTGGCAATACTCGTCAGTGCAGCAGAAATGGGTCACAACTGCTGCAGGACTTTGATCTGAGCAAGAAAGGCATTAAGTGCGAAGCAAAACAGGGTGAAAGGACAAGGACCAGCCTGATTAAGTCTTGTGCCCAAAGTCAGACCCTCGATCAATATTCAGACAGCTGTCTTCAGCACCCAATTCCCAAATACAGGACTGCCACTTTTCAAAGGAGACATGCAATAGGAAAACCAGCATTTGGATTATCACACGTCTAATAGTCCTGGATGGACAAAAGTAACTTGGGCTACCATGTATCACAAATAAAGGCCAAAGGTGGAAAGAGCTGGTTCCACTGCATGCCTTAGTAGAGCAGCAAACACAGGAACAGGTAAGCCAGAACAAAATGTAGCCAGAGACGACAGATCATCCTGCACAGGGCAAAGAAGTCAGTCAATAATTTACACTACAAGAAAAGCTTATACTTTCACAGGGCAGAACATCAAATCGCAGAGCTAGAAGGCATCTGCAGAGGTTATCTAGATCATCCTCCATCCCAAGACAGGATTCATATAGTTATGTCACCCTTAACACACGTTTGCCTAAGCGTCTCTTAAGTTCCATGACTCTCTGAGCAGCCTACTGAATTGCTTCACTGTCCTCTCTGTTTGGAGGTTTTTCCAACTTGTCAAACTTCAATATTCTCTATAATTAAGGCTGAATATAGTATTTCTTGCCCTATTCACCATGGAAATGAAAAATTTATTATTCCCTCTCACTCTGTAGCAGCCTTTTCCAGATTTGAAGGCTCGTTAGTCTGCAGAAGTAAAGGACTTTTAGTCCTTTAAGCATTTAAAAATAATTAAAAAAAAAACCCAAACACAAAAAAAAAGGGTTGTAAACACTTATGGTAGCTGTATAAGCTGCAACTTGTGAGCAATAGCTCAAAATAGTTTGAGTATGACAATCCCTACCAGTTGAATTGCAATTTCTAGGAAATGCCTAGAGAGAGTACAGGCACTGACTTCCATGGAAACTATTCTGTTGAAAACCAAGGCCCTGCATCTCCAGTAGGAAAGGACCATGCCCAGGGCAACATACAAGCATATCTTATTAAAATCAAGAGAATTTTAGGTTAAGCTTGCGCTTAAGTGCTTGCTGAATCACGGCTTGTTGTTGTACACAAGGAAGTTCGTCATACACATTCATTTTCAATCAGACAACCTAGACATTGTAGGAATTGCATCTTGCTCTTAGGATTGCACTTGGACTGATTTTGTCAGCCCCAAAGACAGAATTTCACTGTTCATTGCAACAGCTGAGATTAACTATGTACTCTAGTAAAGACACTAGAAATCCTAGCAGGAGGTAACTGTATAATTACATTTCTCATAGATATTTCAGAATAAAATACAAATCTCATTAGTGCTTACTGACTTCTCCAGAGCACATAACTCATAAAAGAAGTTTTCATAGATTTATAAAATGAAAGAGAAAAGCCTACTGGAAAACAACAGACTGGCCACACTTACCTTATTTAATTTGAATGAGACTCTGGCAGGCCAGAAAGTATAAAGGAAATACTTGTGTAATGCCTAATGACTGCTTAGAATGGAAAAATGTTTCTTCTTTTATCTTGGCTTGTTTTAAGGGGATGGGTCAGAGTACAACACAGTTTAAATAGGAAATTATGCCTATGATCAACTGAAGTTTTTAAAAGCTGTGTGCACATATTGTACAGTACTAGGTTAGCTTCAAACCATGTTGAAAACAGAATAATTTCTACTTGCTAGGAAGTTGTGGGTTTAACTTTATAGCACAAAAGCAATAAATTGACTTTCTTGCAACTAAGCCAAGGAGGACAGAGTAAGTATTCTCATGAAACTAGGAAATAAATGCAGCTACATCTATTTGATACTGATAAATCCATACCCCATCTCTTTGTTCTCTGACTCTCCATACGTTAACCAACTATTGCAAATTACCAGGAAATTGTCATTATTGTATATTTCCAAAGCTTCCCATTCTCATGTATCTCAGCTTCTGAAAGGTACGAGCATTGGAGCACGTCATGGAGCCAGTGAACAAGGTCTGTGTTTCACCAAGCGGAATCTAAGTGGAGAATGCTCTGCTCTCTTTAAAGTCACTTCAGCATCTCATCCCAAACGGATTGGGTCAAGGCACTTGAGGAGGTTCTGCCCTGAGCACTGCCTTTGGTCTTGGTCCCGCTCAGGAGATGTGAGACATGCACTGTTCCTCAGCGCAGCTTCCCTGAGCGTTGCAGTGGATGTGTTCCAACAGATGCAACAGAAACAAAAAGGTAAACGTAGTCCTGGCCTGAACAGGCGCAGCGCTCGCAGTCCTGTCTCTGAGCTGTCCCAGCAGGGAACTATGTTCTATAGCATATAAATAGGCTTTGAGTTTTTAGAAACAATATGTTCGTTTTTCCATGGTGATATTATGCCTTAGATTGCATATGCCAGGCATAAAAGTCAGGCTAACATATATCAAGATTTGTACAATTCCATGCCAAGAAAAACACCTCCAGTACTTTTGGTCTTGAATCTTGCATTTCTTGTTCATTTAACTGCAACTCCATGTCTTCTGAGGCAAAAGTACCTTTAGTGCACCAACAGTTTATTGCTGTTATCATCACCCAAACAGACCTTATTAAGGGGTACTAGAATACTACATTAATGAATATGAGTACCGATAGCAGTAAAAATGCCCCAGGTGAGGATCTGACACTTGTGACTATTATTTAGGAAGCTGCACTTCTCACAGCTGCAACTGAGTGAAGTACATTTCATTGCCAACAGCTTTCTCGATGTATTACAGAACTAAAAGCTGAAGATTCCCTAACAGATGATATTAAAATCACAGTCCTTAAAAATAAGAAAAGCAACAATGGCAATGCACAGGCTTAGCACCAATCTCATCATCTGTTTACACTGGACATCTATCAGATCACTGGTCATTATTCCACTGCTTTTGCAATTATTAATCCCAAGAATCCAAATTAATTTTAACATGGATGACTACATTTTGATACTTCAGCTCCTGCTGTGCAGCACCTTACTCTTTGAAAATTCTGGACAAAATAAAAATGTTGGCAATCTGCTTTAAACTTAAACCAAATCTGGGAAGATTAATTCTGAGTGCAACTGTAATAAAAATCCTTCACACGTAACAACACTACACTCCCCCCAGCATTTCTACCAGGTATGAATGAGCAGTCCGCAAATAACCTATTTGACAGCCAGATCTTCAGGGAAGTGTAATCAGCTGTCACTGCAGCAGACTCCAGTGAGCTGCATGGATTTACACCAGCAAGAGGTCACGCTCAGAATATGATTTCCAGTAACCGTGTGAATGAACTGGTTTTTTTTTCTTTTTAAACTCTACACATGACTTAGCAATTACATTTTCTGAAGTGCCCCCAGACCAGCAGGCTGCAGTTCCATTGGGTTAGGACTCTGCGCAAACCTATGGGAAAGCCTGTGTTGCAAAGCAATCACTCAGCCGGGGTCCCTGGGCACTTGTGAGGTATGGGAGTCCCCTGGTAGCATCTGAACCCCCCCATCTGATTTCAGCAAGTCAAGCAGTGATACTGCCCTTCCTGCTCCGGGCAACGCAGCAGCTCAGGAGGAGAGCGGGGAGGAGCTGCTGAGAACTGGAATCTCTCAGGGAGGTAACACAATGTGAGGAGTTAAGTCCAAGCAACATTTTACACATGAAAATTAATTCCTACAGAAACAGAATTGTGGCCAGAACAGCTCACACTCCAGGACAGAATAATAACAACCAAGTCTGGGTCTTCATTCCAACATTTTCTGGATATCTTTTTGGGCCCCAGGGCTTTGTTGCAGGTACCAAAGGTCTAAGGCTGCCCTGGGGTTAACGCATCCCTCCCCAATTCAGCATATTCTCCACCTGGATATTGTTCCTGTGACAGATGAAATCCATCCCTTTCTTTTGTTGTTTGTCCTCAGACAGCAAAGAAATCTCACAAAGGGTCAAAATGTATCATCTCTGTTGCCAGCTAACAATTCCTTATCGCCATTACTCATTTATACTGTTTATGTTTTCCTATTGCCATAGTAACAACACAGACAGCTAAAAAGAGCTTGCATGAAATAAATCAATGGAGTCTGCAGACCTGAGAGCTGCTCAATTAAACAAAGGTTCATATCGAGGGGAGAAGGTGAGGGACAAAACCTGCAACACATTAATACTGGACAGTTTTTTATCACTTCCATGCTAGTAATTGGCAAACAGAGTCTAAAGAAAACTAGCTAGAATAAAATCTAATAGGGAATATAATACAAGGAGGATGACTTGAATGAGATGGCCGTGATTATTCATCATTGTTGTAACATATTAATTAAGTGTTGATACTACATGCAAACATCAGAAATTTGGCCTCTACCCCAATGACTCTGCAGTCTATGAGACACCGCCCTCAATTCTTCCTTATACTAGCGTCCTTTTTATGTATGAACAGCCTCACTGCATGAGATGCAAGACTTGCACAATCAAAACTTCACATGATAGACAACACATATTCAGAAAAAAAATCTATTAATGGTGATCTGCAAAACACTTTAGGGAGAGCATGGAGGGGGGCTGTTGCATAAAGGACATCCAGGGCGAGTTTTGTTCAGTTTGTTTTAGAGTTTTTAACCCGCTCTCCCTGGTTTTCCCTCTTCCCAAACAGCAAGCTTTACTACAATTCTCAAAATATATTTACTGTTGGTCTTTGTGCTTTAATTAAGTACATCAGAATGCTGATACACTAACAGATGCCCAGAAAGTGAACTTCTAAGATCCACAGGTGTTTTAATCTAAACATAGGTGTTTTGTGCCATTTGAGATGCCCTGGTATCTCCCACGTGGACTTCCCTGCTGGTCCAGAAGGTTGTTTGTAGGGCGTGTGTTATGTACACTGTGTAGCAACCCAGTAGGATCATCCGAGATACTGCAGGGCATCACAGTTGGCATGCACCAGGCACCTGTGTTTATGCAATGCACTAAGTCCCCAAATGCCTCCACAGTTAAGCAGCATCTAACCAAGTGGTTTAAGGATCACAGTCTTAGATGAAGAGACCTAAATCAAGTCTCACTTTGTTCGATTTGGCTCCTTCTAACAATCTTCACCACTGTTACTGCAATAGGAAAGCCTCAAGCGCCTTTTCAGCTTTGCTCTCCCATCAGCTCTACTATTCATGTTTATTAGTAGTGCTGGTACACTCAAGAGCCCTTTTCATAGACTGGAGTGCTATGCTGTATCAATAAAACAAAACAACGGGCAACTTCTTACAGATCACGTATATAATATGGAGCAAACGATGGAGACGGACGGATGGGATGTAACACAAGGAAAGAGCACTGCCATAGCGGAAGGCAGTGCTTTCAACAGACCAGAGACATAGCCATGGTTAACTAGGTCTAGCATGGCTGCTTCTGACACTGCATCTGTCAGCAACACTGGCAAGCTTTTTGGAACAGTAAATAAATCCAAAGAATATCCAGTGACAGAGGGACCAGGATTTCTAATGTGAAATGTGTCCTTCATTCTGCCCTTTTCCTACTTTCACAGTATAGGCCTGGGTACGAACAAATTCACAAAAAGGCTGGAAGGATACATGACTGCTCGCTAGGAAAATGCTGGACCAGAAAAAGAACAAGCAGAGAAAAGAACTACTGAAGCTAAAGAAAAACCTTGGCACAAAAAGAACTAGGTAACAACTCACCATAAGTAAGTTTAGGCTTGAAATAAGGAGGATTAGAAACCCTCAGAAGAGGAAGGATCTGGAGCAACCTTCTAATAAGAACAGGGAAAGGCTGAAAAGTAATTAGCTTTGAGACAGTACAGGATGCATTTATGAAAGACATTTAATGCTGTGGCTGCCCATAATAGCAGAGGACTGACCTTCATGACCCAGGTCATCCCTCCTACTCCAGTAACTGCATATGTCCCCAGAACACAGAAAAGGCCAAAACCCTATTTGTTCAAAGCCCCTCTGCATATATGCTTGTTTTGTGCTTAATCAATTGCTACAGTAGCCAGTGGAATAGTGAACAAGTGGTATGGAAAAAAATCGTTAGTCCAAGAAAATACATTAAGCAAAAATAGAGTAAGTCAGGATATCAAACCCCCGAATGTGTTATATGTGAAATTCAACTTTTTAAATCTTCCATCCCCAACTCCAAAGCAGAAAAACACAGAAGTGATTGGGGAATTGAATCTTCTGGCTTTATGTTTGGCATTAAACAGGTCATAAAAATTATTGACTTTGGCTTTTTATGCCTTTAATACATTAAAAATAATTACAACCATGCCCCGACTGAAAAGTAATCTCAGAAGTCAGCATGTGAATTTAGGGTTTTGAAGAAAAGCAACCGCTCAGCAGCACACCGAGCTCATCCCAGAGAAGAGGAGTAGGGCAGCCTGCACAGCCATGGGATTGCCAGTGCGACACAGGCTTGTGTAGTCCTCTGGCCAGGGTTAAAATCCTTCATTACTACCATCACCTCCACAGTTAGCTAATCCTGGCAACTACAAGAGAGTTGCTTAAATTCTAAAGAAAAACAGAAGAAAGAAGGTGTGACTGTTTTTCAGCCAGTTGGGAGGAAAAGTGGTCCCAGAGACACCACGCATCGTGTAAGGAAAAGCTGAACTACTTTCAAGTGCATCTACAGCATGCTGTAAATGCTCCACTCATTCCTGCTCCATAGAGTTCCCAAATGTACTGAAGGGGGAATGGGACTGAATCAAGCATTGAGACAAGACTGCAGAAATGACCTCCAGTTCTGGATGCTTCCCATTTTGAGAACCTCAGGTGGCACTCCTACAGCTGATTCACTGTTTATTTTCTTACCTGGCCAGGCAGTGTGATTCTCAATTTTGCTGCTCCTCACAGGTGGCACTACACACGCACTGAGAGTCTGTCAGATCTGCTCTGGCAAAGCAAAGCAAAACTCAGAGACCTCGAGTTCCCTTTCTACATGCCGATGTAGAAGAGACTGCCTTGCTTTACATCTGCTCAACTCATCTGGCTCTCCTTAACACTGCAATGACTAAAGACAAAATTTATCTTAATGAAAGATCCCACAGAAACCAAAGAATTTGGCATCAACCTTCAGCACAAGAAGCTTCATTTTTTTCTGTTTACGAATTCTGTAAAGCCCCGTCGAAAGTCAGCTTCCGAATTCATGTAAAGGCACCCAAATGACTTTTCAAAGCTAAACCAGACACCCTGTCTTTGGTGCAGTCAGCATGCTCAGTGAGAATGGGATAATTCGGCACCTATATAAACCTTGAAGTATTTCTAGGTAAAAAAAAAATCATTAATGTTTAAGTCCCTCTTCAAAATCACCTCATCCACCCTGAAGTTAATGCTACATGAATGCCTTACCTTATTCCCTCTTAATATTTCATTCAAAGTGCCTAACTGCAGGTTTAGAAGCTCTTCCATCAGCACCCAGCTTTGAAAATTGTAGTAATTACTTTCAACGAGATCATATATAGTAATCTGCTTGTTACCTCTTTGTCACAGTGTCCCACTGTGAACATATCAGCTGCATGATGTATCGCAGCTCTGCTTCCCATTTCAGGCATTTGCAATTTTATCAGCTTTTGAAAGAGAAGTTGGGCTGGGTTTTGGCAGTGAAGCAGGACAGAAACTGACTTTCAAGGACTCCCAGTGTGAAAACATTGGCAACTTTTTGTCGGTAACAGTCTAGTCAGGGATGTGGCCATTTAAGGTCTTCAAAAGATGTAGTTACAAAACCTCTCCGTTCACTTTTTTCTTTTCCGATAGCTGTTCGGATGGTTCAGTGTCTGGACCATAAAGCAGATAATATACAATCTATTTGGCAAGAATACCCATCGATGCTATTCCTTTTTTGTAAGTATATTGATATGATCATATTAACCTTATCAAACAGTGTTACCAGATCAAAGGCGTACATTTGCTCATAGCGCAAAACTACCTACGTCTCATTTTACTATGGAACAAAGGGGTCGGTATTACTAAGCGGTATAAACATTCTTCTTCATTTGTCAAGCAAGGTTAAAGGGGGATCCCCATGGCATTGAGTCACTTAGACCATGGCCAATTAAGTGAGGAACGTTTCTGTTCCTCATCTTTAGTTTCTGGCTGCAGGCACTTTGAAGATGAGGCCTCTGGGAGGCCCAGAAGCAGCATCCATCTCCAAGGGGCATGGCATCTGCCATAGTGTCTCTGGGGGCCACTTTCAGCCCCGGAGTTCAGCAGCCCTGGAACCCACTCCACTAGAGCCTCAGCACCTTCTTCTCCCCGCTCCTTCTGGACGGATGAAAGTCCCAGTGACAGGCTTACTCAGGGTCTATCTACATAGTTGGGAACTCCTTCCCTTAGCTCTTCAATCCACCTCAACATCCCCCAGTTACTTGCATTGACTCATTCTTTCGCTCTTCTCTGAAAAATGATTGCCTACGAGCTCCTGTAACCGGATCACAGCTTCCCATCTGGCAGAAAGGCAAAGTGGCACAGGTATAGGTAGTGCTGCTCTCTCTGTCTGTCTGGAGTTTTGAGCAACCCAGCCTCTCCAGTGACTTCAGGCAAAATAAGTCTGCCTGGTTAGCCTCAGTCTCTCCTGTCCTATTTTACAAGAGACTCTCCCCAGCCTAAAGCAGCATGCCGTCCAAATGGCAAGTCCCTTCAGGAGAAAAAACGGGTTTTCCAGTTTAAGGCTGAAAACTAATTTAGAGAAGAACATAAAAATTCCTTCTCTTGCAGCATAAGGAATAAACCACGCTCTATAGGGTACAAGGAAAGCTTCACGACTCTTCCTTTTTGGCCATGAACACGTGTCAAATCAATGGTCTCTGGCAAAACATAGCGTGAACACCTTGATGCAGTTTTACAAAGATTATTATGTTATTGTTTGGCAAAGCTTTTTACTGACTGTTAGATTATTTTTAATGAGTAGGAAGTAAGGGGGAGTTTGCTACTGAATTTTACTCTGAAAGACATTTTCCTTAACAGTGGTATGTTTATTTGGCACATGGCACTCAGTGCAAATGCATGCACGCAGCAACGTACAGCCTTCCCACTAGCAACTGCAGTATCCCAGTGCATATGGCCATAAGTTTCCAGGAGAAAAGGGCACAAGCAGGAGAGGAAGGAGACAGTCGTAAGATGTAGGGCTCAGCTCTGAGACTAGGCAGTAAGATCCATAGCCTAGCGAGGTCTGCCGACAAGGGGAAAGCAATAGGTAATGGATCACAAATTGGTGCAGGGGGGGAGGGAAGGGAAAAAAAACAAAGCAGCTTTGGGCTGATTCCTTTCTAACCCAGTCATAACTGAAGCAAAGTCCACATTGCCAGGCCAGGGGAGCAATGGGAGGAGTCCACACTACTGCAAGGCAAGTCAGGGGCTCAAACATCCACGGACCTTGGAACTACTTGCAAAATCCTTTAGTGCTGCAAACCCTATTTACCATACTGAGAAGTATGGTCTTTGAACCCATTCACACCTTGTCTAGCCTTACTGCAATCGGTGCCAGGACTGACTTGCCATCCCAGGTATGTGTCCATGCCCACGGTGTGAAACGGTACATCTGCTAGCACAGATGTCTCCCTCCCCCTCCCCCGCCTGTGCTTTTTCAACTCAGCTTTGAATTGCTCACACTGGGAAACCACAAATACGCAAACTTTCCCTTGAAGGACATGACTTTTTGTCTTTCTTAGGAGACCCAAGAGTATGAAACGGAAGGAACCGACGCTGTGAAGGATCAGTTCTTTCAGAAAGCAGGCAGGAGCAGACAGACCCGGAGGGCTCCTGTCCCTGCTCCCGCAGACCTTGCCCTCCGCAGGGCAGCTGAGGGTTAGGCTCTGCTGTAGAACAACAGGGAGAAGTCAGGCACTGTGCCCTGGGGTAGGACAGTTCGCAGGGAGATGAGGAAGAGATGCTTCGGGAGAGCTCAGTCAGCAGGGTCAGGGCAGCAGAGGAAGAAAGCACTCCTGCTCACTGTCTGCCTTTTCTCTCCTCTCTGCCTCATATTTCAGTGTTTTTCCTCTTTTCATTTCTTCCTCTCTCACTGTCTTATCTCCCCCTGCACTTCCAGACCTATTTATTCATTCCCCTTCTCAAACATCCACTCGTCCTCTTGTTTCCATGAAGCAGAGATGGATGGAGGCCCCAGCCAGACCAGTGACGCCCTCAGCAGCCAGTGGCAGAGGGCTGCAAGCCTGTCCTACGGCCACCCGCAGCCTGGTGCCATCCAAGTCCCTGCCAGGCGGTGCAGCCAGCTGTGCGGCAGGGAAGCGGCTGCTGTCCCGTAAACCTGTTGCGTTTCACTGTCTTAACATTCTGCATGCCTTTGTTTCTCAGCTCCATCACTACAACCAGGGATTACCCTCAGTCAGCCCCTTCCCGTAGATTTTTTGGTACTCCGGGCAGGGCCCGGCTGAGCCCAGGCAGGAGGACCCTCCGTAGTCAAGCTGGGATTTCCCTCCCTTTTCGGCAGAGCCTGCTCCACCTTCCTGATCCATGGCTGGTGACGCTGGTGGACACGTCAGAGACCTGTCACCTGCTCCAGCACGGCGGCCTTGCAGCTCGTAATCCCTCTCCCTGACAGCACGTAAAGCCTTCATCTTCGGCAGCAGCCCCTGCGCCCGTTTAGCTGCACGCACAGACCAACGTAAAACTTACGGTCTCTACGTCAGTAGCCGCAGTGGACTGCAATTCCCTTAGCCTATAAAAGGCCATGATATTTGTGCCCTTTTTAAGCTCAAAACTGAAACCTTCCTCCATGAATGTTTCACGGCTCATTATCAAGACCAAGGTTTGTTTTGTGGAAAAGACTATTTTTTACTTATTCTCAGACAAAAAGTCTCTTTGACTCCAAAGAAGTCTCTGGGAAACATGACCTTTGGAGACGTCAGAAGATAGACTTTTCCAGTTTCCTCCATATGTACAAGGCATCTGCCCCGCTGGACATCAAAGAAAGCCACCAGGATGATAAGAATCTTTACTTTGGCAGAAAATGGCACATAGCATATAAACAACATGCGGACTAAGATAGGAGTTGGCCTGCTGGGGTCTAGAATCATAGATCTAGAATCATAGAGATTCTGAAAACTTCTGCTCTGATATTTAATTTGTCCGACAGCGCCTGTTCTGCTGACCTCTGGGGCTCCCTGCAAGGCCTGTTTTCCCAGACTCTCAGAGGGGTGGACTGAGCTGGCTTGCATGAGGAGTGTCACATTTACGGCGGGCTGGGAAAAGATGAGGGCTCTGCTTAGTGCTGACATGTGTCAACTTTAAACCTGTAATAAGTGCATTTTTAGAAACAGAGTTGTCTGCCTGCTTTTGTCTGGAGCTGACTGCGTTGTGTCGCCTGGACAGAGGAGGCACAAGAGGATTGTGAGGTCACATAAAACTGGATTATGACAGTGAATCAACAGGGCATTAGGAATAAGCTAATTAGAAAGGAAGAATCTGCATGCACACACACATTTTGCTAATTGGCGATTATGAGAAAGAAAGGATCGAGAAAATACACGGGAGCCAAACAGGATTTTAACACGATACTAAAAAGACAGAAAGACTCTTCCCTGAAAGACAAGCAAGCATAAAAGTGGCAGATATGGTTGGTAAGAACAGCCCTGTCCCACTGTGCTGCAGATGACTTTCACATGAACAGCATGGTTGGGCTCATCTGAAGTTCAGGAGAGATGACAGACCTCGGTCAACTCAGACCCCAAGAACAGCCACCATCATGGCAAGAGCCCTCAGAAATCTGTGTGATTTCAGATGCAATTCCCACCAGGGGACACTGCCCCATCGGGCAGCTGTGACTTCACATTCATAAGGGATGACTCTTGGGAAGAGCTAGGGATCCATCACAAGCTCCAGAGAGCCACTGGCACCGTGAATTCCTGAGTGGACCACACCGACACATTAAAGACAAAGAGGAAAAGGATTATAACTCTGCATAAATATCCCAGCCAGGGAGCTCCACCCAGATTTCCCTGCGAGTCTTCTGACATCCATGGTGTTTATACACTGGCTTTGGCTTTTTCCACAAGGCTAGCAAGTTCTCCCCTCAGGCACACAATGTCTTTGAAGTGGTGTACAATAAACTATGTAAAATTGTCCTTCTTTTTCATTTTTTAATGAGGGAGGACAACAGATCCTTAAAGCACAGTATTAGACTTTAAAAAAAATTGTTCCATGCTACAAAAGGAGGCTTCTTAGCATGCAGAGCAGCTCTAATAGCATGTTCCTGCACACAACAAAACCTGAAGCACAGGTGAAAAACAACAGAGCTAGCACACAATATAGTTAAGCAACAATAAAATTTAGCACTGGTGAAAGCAGTAAAAACTTTTAAATTGACATCTAACACTAAGTAGCTGAAGTTACCTCCCTAAGCTAGAGTCGAAGCGTACAGTCGCAGGGCTCGTATTGCAATAACAAGAATTGTCCCAGGAGTAGATGCAGACTCCTGGTTTTGCACCATTCACAACCCACTTGTGCAGTATTCTTACGGTTTACAGCGTCAGCCGAGACCCGGGAGTATACTCGCTCCAGGGGCCATCTGTCATCCTCTGCACAACAACCACTATTAACTCATTGTCACTGGGAAATCGTTTACTTAATAATACATTGAGTTGGCTGTTCTTCCTGCAGAAGAAAGCTGTGCCATAAACATAACGATGTATTTCCAAACCTCAGCATTCAACACTTGCTTCCCTGCCTATTCCAGATTCTTCATTTTTAACATCTCTTCTTGTGATATAGACTTCTATGAAGAAACAGTTTATTCAGTAGTTTGCTTGTGGTCTTGAACAGCCCCGATTAATAAAAAGATCCAATTATTGTTTCCCAAACTACTTCTCAAAGTGGAGAAGGAAAATAAAAACGTTCCCATGCTATTTCAGTATCTGGGTAGAACTGCTTTCATTTTAATGGCAGAGATTTACTTCCCACCCCCTCTCCCCTCCCCATAAGGTTATTTACTCATTATATCTTTTTTACAGATTGGGGCCCTTGATCCTGCAAGCACTTGTGCACCAAGTAGCACGCTTTATCTCAGTAGGACTCATTCAGAGTTACAAGTCTGCAGAAATCAGGGCCATAGCCATATTTCTGAATGCCGCTGGAGTGTAAGACTGCACAAACAAAAAGACACAGGGTCAACAAAACCTCAAGGTAGAACAGGTCCCTGCTGTTGACTGAACTGTGTATCTCTAAAGGATTATAAATGATGCAATCGTGACATTTCCATTACTTTACGGCAGCATTTATAACTGGAAGGACACGGTGGCAAAACCAGATTTAACGTAAGCCATGTTCCTCAGCACCCCTTTAAAAAACAAAACAAAGCCAAATAAACAATTTGAGACAAAATAATAATCTGAGCTGACTTTGCAGTATTTGACTTGCTTTCAAAACCATTTTGTGTTTTTAGAAAATACTGCGGGTTCTGTACTCTCTGTGGTATTTCCAGCGGACACAGCTCTTCCTGTGGTATTAGACCTGGCACTGCCACAAGAACTTTGCCCCTGATTGTCTCAATGAAAACACCACAAAAAGGAACACTTTCCACGACTGGCTGAAAACATCTAAAATATACATATGTACAGGGATACATTTATATATATAATCAGGAAGGGAAAAAAAAAAAAAAAAAAAGAGAAAAATCTGGAAAACAGATGAAAATGCAACAAATTATTTTACCAAAAGAAGAAAAAAAGACAACAACGATTTGAGGAAGGATTTTTGTTTGTTTGTTTGTTTTTTGAGAGATTCCAGTCAGGCTCAAAAGCTTTGCTCATTTTTAGCTGGTGGATTTAAGCCAGAGCCTTTCCTTGGCTCTGACTCAACTCTACTCTATAGCTTTGATTCACTGAAATCTCGGCCTCAGCTGGGGGAAGGGAGAAATGTCAGTGCTGCTCCTGCAAGGGGCAGGCAGGAATCGGAGGCGCCGGCTCACCCACCGCCGTCCCTCTCCCTCCGGCGGTGGCGTGGGGTCCCTTGTTCCTGGAACCCACTCAACTATCCTTCTTTCCAGACAGAGTTACCGGATCATCTAGCCTTGCCAGTTTTTTTTTGATGTGTGAAAGCAGAGTCGAAGAGAATGAACTAGATTATATATAGATTATTACATGGCTTCAAACAGGTTCCAATAATGTCACACTTCTCTGGGTGCTGGTGAGGATGCCCTGCAGCCATGAGACAGATACCTTCCATACACTGGCAGGGAGCAGGGTACTTGCATGCATTTCCAGACTAGAGGTTGGCTTCTTCTGTCAAGTACAAAACAGCGCTTGGCAGCGCCAGGTCCCCGGCACAGCCCTGGCAAAATGCCCCAACCCTCCCCAAGAGGGGCCAGCTGCATGGATGAGTGGGTCTTTTCTTTGCCACGCGTGTTCGTGTATTCAGCCATGGCCCTCTCCGCTGAGGCTCCCAGCGCACAACCAGCAGGGCAGCGGTGGGTAACCTGCCTTCTAGGAACCCCTCTGAGTCCACTGGCTTTTTACACATTACTGTAACGAGCCAGAAGACGAGTGACTTTGCACCACTGCTGGATCTAAACTCATGATCCAGAGTCTGCAGCTTTCATTCAACTGTTTAGTTATCCAAGTCACACAGTTCCCTCTGTGAGCTCAAAAAAATACACTGTAGAGAAAGAAAATTGTAAAGGAAGCAGGTCAGGCTTAGACAGACATGTACCCTCTGGGGCACGTGGCAGGGAGATGAGGAGAGACACACAGGACTCAAACAGCTAATTGCAAATTGCTGCCAATGCCACATTAGTCATGCGACATAAATGCTGTCAAGTAACAAGCTTTATGGGAACAGACTCGGATTTCTCTAACAATGCCAGAAAGTGGCATTGTGGCTAAAGGCTGTAAATTAAGCGCTGTCAGGGTTGATAAAAACATGCCAAGATCCGTCAGCTGTACCTAGCAGGGGAAATGGGCTATATTTAAGAAGACCAGGCTAGTTCTGCAAGTATGGCTGACCGCTGCTTGGGATGCCATGGAGGAAAGAGAGCAGGATGCAACAAGATACAGCTCGGTGGTCAAAGCACACACGCACCGTCTCAGACCAACTCTGCTTGCAGGAGCCCTGGAGGGGTCTTCCTCCAGGTCAGAGTAACCAAAACGTAACGCTGCTTGGCCAAGTATTTTCCTCATTTTGGTGCATAAAGAATCCAGTGTCTTTAACCACATGGAGATTCTTCTCTGCAATGATACTCTTCATTAAGGAAACCTTTTTTCTTCCCTTATGCCCCAGTGCTGCATAAAAAGGGTAAAGGTACAAGCTGTGGGCATTAGGCATGTCTTGTTTCCTTCAACAGAAATAATTTAGAGATTTTTTCAGATTTGTTTCTGACTGCATAAATGGTTGCGCTAGCTCCATTTTGCTGTGCTTTGCAGTAATTAGTATCATGGCTCCAAAATGCCAATTTACAGCTTGTCAGTCAAAAAGTCTTGAAGAAGATGGGAGTCAGATATTCTGCTTTCTGGTTTTTATCCTCATCCAAAATGAATCTATTCTTAACACAGAGCTATGTGGTAATGGCAAAGAAATACAGACCCTTTCACCCCAAGCAAGGGATTTCATCAGAGTAAGTATTATCCCTGAACCTACAGTAAACTCGTTTTTGCACTGCTGTAGGGTTCCTGGTGCGGGACCTTTCCCAGACCCGCCAGCCAGGCTCCTTTCTCTAGCTTCAAGCCAGCAGCACACAGCCATCCTGCTCCGGCAGATGAAAAAGTTCCAGAAGTGTCTGTGTAAAACACCAGCCAGTAAAAATAGATTCTAACAAGCAAAAAATGCAACATTGAGATTAGAGAGTTGCAAAATGGTGAGAGACCATCACTCCAGAGGGGTAGCTAAGCAACAACTGCTTTGTTTTGTTTTGAAATCTATATGAGGAATAAAAATACCACCAAGCATAGAGTCAGCCCAGAAAAAAATATTCTCTCCTCTGAAGAAGAGCTGGGGCACTGTCAACTAGTCTAGTTGCACACAGTGCATGAAAAAGCGTCATCTTTGTTTCAAGCCTGCCGTCTCAAAGTTTCTTTGGACAACCTTGCAACTGACCATTCAATGTCTCAGATAATGACGGGATGGCTTTATTGAGGTTTTTATTGATGGTTTTATTTGAAAACAATGTATTTAAGGTAGGCATGCTATTCTTGAATAACCTGATAGTAAGCCTGAAAGCCTAGAGTTCATTCGCTAACAGAAATAAAGCCTCCCTTGGAAGTGATATGAGCTTATATGCACTGAGTGGCTTAACCAAAGGCAGAGGGTTAATTAACCTAATGAGCACTACATTAAAACCCTATTAAACCAGGAAGTTCCAAATACCTGTCAAAGGGAACACTGTCCTTTCCAAAGCCAAATGTACTCTTAAATTCATGAAAAGCCAAAATAGATCAGTCCCCAGGTAAATCCTGCTGGATGAACTCTAAAACTCAGGCTGAGATAGGGTAAGACGCTTACAGTATCATACAACAAATAAATCAAAGTGCTGTATAACTGTTTTAAGACAGTACTGAAAACTTTTACTATTTCAAAGGACGGACTCTTCCCCAACAGTTAGCAAGTCCAAGACAAGGCACCATCAGAGCAACACTCCTTGGTCCTTGAGCCCTGACCGCTTTAAATGCTGATGAGAATGACAAGGGACACGGGGAAAGTCTGCAGCTCTAAGAAAAAGCATACTAAATCCTCGCCAGTCCAAGTCAGACTCATTTCTACTGTTAAAACCAAATAGCAACAACTCAAAAGGAAGATGAATCCTAAGGGGTGAAGATCCTTTATAGTTAGGAAGATGACCAAGCAGTCTGCAAAGGCTGCTGCTGCTGTCCTAGCCCTACGGGGCTCCTTTGCCATGCACCTACAGGGCAAGCCAGAGGAGCCGGGATCTACGGCAGTGAGAAAGCTACCACCTGGAACGGCCACATCACCAGCCAGGAGCCACAGGACATCTGCTGCTATGCAGCAGCAAGTTCCCTTACAGAAAAGAAAAAACATTCAGCAAAAAAATCACACACAGAAGAAAGCGGGTTTAGCCTACTAAACTGAAATTCCTGCATCTTACATGACCAACACAGCTGATTTCAAGGTAACTTCATAATTAAATCTTTACTAGGCTGAAATTTTCTCACTGAACAAATACAGGGACAATCTTTATAGGTGTTTCAGCACATAAAGACAAAGAGGTGACTCATAATTTCCCAAAGCATCCAAGCAAATTGCTCCTGCATAAGATGAGGATCACTGAAAATCTTAGTTGGTGCCCACATGCATTTTGCGAACCTGTCAAAACCTGTCCTTTAATCCCTCGAAGAGTAATATTTGCTTTCAGGCATTTACTGAAATCCTTTTTACCACTGGACCGTTTTGAATACCCTGATGTGATATAAGGATATCTGAAAACTGAATGAGCTTACTTCTTCTCACTTTCTTGACCTTTTACGTGGATGTAACTGTTTCAGTATCACTGGAAGAAAAGAACCTGTCCCAACATTTATAAACAGTATTCTTCCTTTGTCTCATGAGCAGAAAAATATTATGACATATTCTGTTAACATTTATAAACACATTTTACCCAAATCACAGACTAAAGTTCCAACAGACTGACACAGAAAACTCCCTTTCATACCAATGCAGCATGCAATGTCGTCCCTGTCCTACTGAAGCAACAGCGGAAGGTCAGAGGTGGCACTCCTCCACAGGCAGGCACAGGGGATGGGCAGGCATTGCAGAGGGTTGCCCAGTTCCTGGTGACTCCTGTGGTGACCATGGCATGGCTCCTCACACACCAGGAGAGGCAGAGGTACAGAACTCTCCGGTGAACGAGCTTTAGGGGCTGGGAGAGAAACGTCTCCGAGGATGAAACTTCTGAACATCCAGCTTCTGAACAGAGCTCTCAGGTGGGTTACGCACCTCTCTTTAGACTCAAGCCTCTGGTAGGGATGTACGGTTAAAGTAGGATTGAAACATCTCTTATTTCTAAGGCCCAGGTCTGTTTCTTACTGCGGTCAAACAGTGATTCCCTCTGATTTCAAAGGGATTTGGATTGGACGCTATGTAATTTATATCACATGTATTTCTAAGTACTTCAGCCTGTCTTTAAGGAAGCAGAATCTACGTTTGAGCACCTTAAGAGGTCTTGCCATAATTGTTATTTTCCAGTGAAGACAAACTTTCTGCCCCCATGGTACAGCAGACCATCAAGTCGCTGCTGTTGCTAATGTTGGTTAAACTGAAAGTAGTGGAAGAAGGCACAGTAAAATGAAATTACAGTTTCATTGTGATGAGTCCAAACAAGCAGCCATTGGGGCTATGCCCTTCTCATTCCAACAGATGGAGACAGAGACCTTTGGGTTTAAGCATCATGTCTCAAAATCTACAAATTTAGATATTACCCTAGTTTAGCCATGCACATTCCCAAACGCTTTAGACTCTCATATAACTTTCTGCTAGAGGAATAACAACAGTAAGGGAAACAGATTGGTTTACAGGGTTATGTATAGAAATAAAACGGAGGAGTAAACTAAAAAAAAGAAATCAATCTCCTTTTTTCCTCTCCTATATTAGATTATGTCCAGTCATAGTCCAGAATGCAGTGTTAGGATGAGAAGCAGTAGGTTTGCTTACATTGTATTTAACCAACTTAAGTAATAATAGTCTCTTGAGTTCTGGGAAACAGCCTGATAGAGGAAAAAACACAGGTCAAACATTTTCACTGTTTATCGTACTTTAAAGGTCTGAATGCTCTTTGTGCTTCATTACTGCTGACTAAGCAATTGAAGCCAGTGAGGGCTCTGAGCTGCTCTGTACTTCAGAAGAGCATGTCACATCCCCAGAATATGCTGGGTTCCCAAAAATAACCCTGGGAAGTTGTGTCTTTGCATTTCAGCAAACCGTGGAAATGTTGCAGTAGGTCCTATTGACATTGACTTCTTATGGACTCCAAGGACACTGTCTTTCTCAGCAATGCAGAATTCAGAAGAAACTGTTTGTCTGGGCCATGTAAGGTTACTGAGCTCAAGATACCCTTCCAAATATATTTATCTGATATATTTGTTTAATATAGCCCCCTCTCCTTTTTCTGGGAATACATAGCGAATGTACCATCATTTGAACCATGACATCCCCTCATCCTACCTCCATTCTAAAGTCATCTGTCTAAGCAGTTTATGAGGAGTTGCAATTTGCTGTTATTGCAACATGCGCTTTTTTTCCCCAATATGCTCTTTATGCTTCCAGCTCATGACACTCACTGTAGCAGCTGGCACTCTTTCCTCCCTCTAAGCTCAAGTGTTTCACCTTCAGGAAATGTCCTGGCTCCTCTGGCCAACAGGATAAGAAACCTGAGTTGGTTTCTGTACTCGGTTTTACTGAAACAACCGACAACACTGCCAAGTTTCTAGGCTGACCATTTGAATCTCAAATCTAGTACTGTACATACTACATACTTCTAACTTATACAACAACTCATACCATAAAGAAGCAAACAATAGAGACAGTTCTCCTTTGATACACATATTATTTTTTACTGGGTTTCATCTGAAAATGGCAGAGTTAATTAAAACAAACAAACAAAAACTTGTTTTGACTATTTAAGGCAGGAGGACCCTACTTAAAAACTGCTTGCCTTTAAGATAAAAGCAAAACTTACAGGTGTTTACCATATCAGTTTTACAACTTGCAAAGCTAGACAATAAATTCAGTGTCTACATATGTCCTGTCTCTCTTTTCTCTTCAATAGCTCCAAGCTAAAGCACTTTCCTTACTGCTAAAACTCTTTGTTAACTGCTTCACCATCTTGACTGTCCCAGCTTTTCTTTGTCCAGCTTCCTTACCTCCAGACTCTTCTCCTCCACTCCACCCTAAAGTGAGCTACTAAAATCTCTTCTGAATTTCTTCGGTGGTTTCTTGTTATTACTGCAAACTCAAAAAGCTTCTTCCTCACTTACAGTACTCTGTATGTTTTTCACACCATCTACACCTTTGGTCCCCCTCCAGCTCCTTCCACACCATTGTCCCCACTATTATTTTCTCAGCTTTCTATCTTTCCCTCACACCCAGAACAGCTTTTCATTTCCCTTCAGCCACCTTTGCCTCCTAGCCTCATCGGCAGGTCAGTTTATGCAAGACCTCTTTTTTTTCTTTTTGCTCTTTACTCATTAACGACCAATACTCTAATTCTCCCCTAAAGTATTTCTTCATAGGTTGGTTTTACCTCGGTCTACATTAACTTCTAACCTCTTCAACGCAAGAATCCTATCTTGCTGTTTGCTTCCTGAGCATAATTTCAACATTTCTTCACAGGGAAGAAAAGGTTGGAACAAATAACCCAAATGCTGTAGGAGTTTCTTGAAGATAAATGTATTGAATCCAATGGGGAGTTCAAGTTTTACATTAGAACATACAAGCAGCTCAAAAGAAAAAAATAGAAGTCACTCCGTAAAGGCAATCACTAATGTAGTTACACAGTTACAAGAAGAAATTGTGGGTGCGGAAGATTTTATTTAATTGTAAGCAAATCAAAGATGTGCATCTCGTATATTTATTAGTCGGCATGACTGTGCTGTGGTTTTTTGCTCAGGTGGAAATGGCGCAGCTCTAGATGGGCCCACAAGACAGCTCCACCTCCTGAAGAGATGACTGTTGCCACCCTTGAAGTTGACCAGTTACTGGGAAAAGAAAGAATATACTTTAATAGCTTCAGTGTAGAAGTAGTTCCTTATTTTCAATTTCTAACACTAAAGTATTGTTTCATTTGGCAAACGTTAGCCAATTTGATGCTCCTGTTTATGAAGTGACCACAGAAAGCCAAAGCAATGGAAAATGGCCTGAGCAAGATTCATCACTGTCATGAAGAAAGATACTTAGTCTGAAAGCTCACTCTATTGTCTACCTCCAGCAGCTGTCTAGTTGTTAACCAGACTATGATTTCACTTGCAAGTCTTACTTACTTCTGAAAGTACAGATGAAAACTGAAGCTGCAGATGTTAATAAAAGCCAAGCTCTGCACTTCACTAGGGACAGTTGCAGCTGGTCTAAAGCTGCATTGCTCTACCGCAGTTGATGGAGCGATGACAATTCACCAAGGCTGAGGCTTTGCCTTCAAAGATGTATATGGGCTTTTTTTTTGCACTTTATTTCATTCCAGAAGAAGTGTTGATTTGGGTAAATCACCCAAAGCACAGTTGTCCCTTTTTAAAACTAACATAAACTGCTGAAGGGACAGATCCAATAGGAAAACAATCAAAGCTGAGACTAAAATCGTATGACCAATCCCCTGCCAAACAGAATCTGCAAAGATTATGCACAGCACCATTGCAAAATGGGCAAGATAACAAGCACGGCGCAGCATGCTGAAAAACTAGCTGCAACGCAGGAATAGGATGTAATGTGCCATCTTCAAAAACCCCTCTAAAAGAATGAATCGCAATTGGTTCCATGCAATCATTCGTGTACAGAGACTACAGCAATATTAAGCTTTCATAAACCCTTTGAAAATATCCAGTAAGCAACTTGGGCAATATTTGAGTAAGGCTACGAAGTGTAGAATCAGTAAGTAGTATCATGCTGTCACACATGCACAATGAAGACTCTGAAAATATGCTCACAACTTTCTAAAAAGATAACTATCAAAACCAGCACTTTTTATGTTACTCAAGTAAAGGACAAATAGATATCAAATTGTAGACGTTAAGAACACAGATGTCTGAATTTGCCTTTTTTTTCTAGTCACAGAATACCACACTGTTTCTGTGCAGAAGAGAATAGATAGGAATAGCATTACAGAGGTCCGGAGGCCAGACGCTGTATGTTGAGGCCGGAAAAATGAAAGAGGATCCTCCATCCCTCCACCGCTCCCCCCACAGACTGTCAGCTCCTGGCTTCTTGACAAACTCCAGAATGACAGCAAAATATAGACACAGTCCGTCGCCCCGCGCTGGAACACGCCCTGCCTCCCGTGCAGGCCGGAACGCGGACACCCGCTAACAGCGCCGCGGGCTCGGAACGCACCAGAGGTGGGCCGCAGCAGCCGGGCCCACGGCGGCGCCAGGCCGCTCGGTCCTGAGCCACGCCGCACCTTCAGCTTCCAAACCGCTTACTGCCATACAAACGCGTCCCGCAGATGCCAGGGCTACGGAATATACCCTCCTATCTTTGTGTAACACACACACCACCACCACGACTAAGCAAGCACGAAGTGGAGCACGTTTGATTTTTGCAATAAGAAAAGTGAGCTTAAAAAAGTAAGAAAAAGTAGTCGGGGAGCTGAGGAAGCCAGGGTTCAAGTTCTTGGTCTACCACAGAGTTTTTGCATGACCCCGGTCAAGTTGTTTATTCCCTGCACGCCTGAGCAATAGCTCCGTGGGTGGCGCAGAGGAGAAATACGTTGAAGACTGGGAGGTATTTGGATACAGGAATACCCAAGAGCTCTAGGACTGGCATATTTACACATACAGAAACCACTCAGAGACAATAACTCAGAAAGCAGTAAGTTACAAAATAATAAATGCATTAATCTTGACAGCAAATTGTTAAAGTAAGCATAAACAGAGGAAAGTATTAGGGGACACACAAACTGTGATGATTTCCCTCAGCTAATTACATGGTCCTAGAACTCAAGAGAAAAGTATTTTCTTACAAATGTAACTTTGTTTTTTTGTGAGGGATTCCAGCTGCCCATAAAACCGATGAGCAGAAACACGCCTGTGTGTTGTGTCCTGTCTGACCTGTAACAACTGGAAGCGGCTGCAGAACTGCAGTGTAAATCATGGTCACTTCTGCAGATGCAGCCAGCTTTAGGCAGACTGTCCAATGCTGCTGTAAAACTACAGAGCACGAGTTTAACTCGCTTCTTAATGGAAATACGAGCTGGCTTGTATAACCTCTGCCCAGCAGTTAACAAGAAATCATCATTAATGGGAGAGAATACAACTCTCATCCGAGAGCTGACTAGCTTTTCTTGGGACATTTCAGCTGAAAAAACAAGACAGATATATTGTACAAATACGCACCAAGGGTTTTAACTTTCCACAGCTTTTCTTTTAAATGATCAAAATATTTGTTTGACAATTACTTTTTAAATGTGAGAGAGATTTTGAGTTTAAATACCGTAACTTGCCATAGCGCAAACAAACCATAAATAACTTGTCCGAAAAATAAATTCTAACTGAAAAGGGGAACGCTCGTTCTTTGAAGTCCATTTCCTTTCACTCCTCCTATTAGGCTGATAGGGCAGTTTTAAAAGAAAAATCACAACAGGGAAAAATAGCGCGTGACTAACTTCTGCACCTCGCAAAACAGTTAAAGGTTTTTCTGTTAAAATGTATACCGTGGTGCTAAAGGAAAGGATATTTTCCCTGGTATCTTCATCTTTGCTCTTAAGCCAAAGGAACATGATGTTAAATTCTGCGCAAATATAGCACAAACCACAGTCCTTTGTGCGTGTTCTTGAACTGTTTCAAGAAGCCCTAGAGATACCACACATTATCCCATGATTCAAAGCTTTAACCTTGAGGGAAAATACACAAAACAGCTTCAGATTTTTTCCAACTCAATACAGCATTGTAAATACTATAACAGCTATTTGATAAACACAATAGAAGGGCCTTTAAAGTGAATAGGTCTCATTTGCCGTGTTTATAGTAAATGTCTCAGTAAAGACTGTTTTAAAATGCAAAACATTATTAACTACTCCAATATTTTTACTGTATCTACTTCTCTGCCTTGTCTGATTTTGTCTACGTTAAGAGAAATGTCTCCATTTTGAGGAACGCAGTATCACTCTTGTTTACTAAAAAGGTGACTGATAATTTCTAAAACTAAATAAACTTGGGTTTGATCACCTTCACCTGATATAAAGAATATTTTAAACAAAATATGTTTGTCCCAAGTACCTAAAATAATTCTAAGGGCTAACAAAGTGGAAAATCTCCTGTAGCGCGAAGAAAGTGAGGTGTACACAAATGCACTCCCTCTGTGCTCATGCACCTTATACCAGACAGTATGGATTTACGTTGGTAGCAATCATTTCATAACACACAACCTCTTACTAATGTTTAGGTTGCATTTAGCAAAATACGTGATTTAGGAACAAAGTTTCCAGTGTAAAACTATACTGAGATACCTGCAAATAGAATATTAGAATATTTCTAGTCATGGTGCCTCACTTTTTATAAATGAGAGAGTCTTAAAAAATTAAAAAGGTCAAATATCTCTGCTCTTATTATACTGCTTTCCAATTCACTCTTATTGGTTAGAAAATATATCTGATTCTTCAGGAATCTTAAGGAACTTAAATTTTTCAATTTTCATTTAATCGTCATTCCCTCAGGCCAAAACCAGCATAATAGCAAAATCCCTTTTCCTGCCTTATTCTGCAAATTACCTTTCAAAAGAGTTACAGAAGTTGTGGTAAAGACACAACCAGCATGCATTTGAAAAAAAATAAAAAACAAAACAGTGGTAGTCTGACATCATCATTGCCATCATATTTCTATGGGACCATGAATTCTATGGGACTACTGACACAGAAAGACACCTTTGTAGAATATTTTTAGACATCTGTTATGCCTGTAAATGTCAAAAATCAGCCTGAAGTTTTAAGATCTTTTTTGGTGTGAGGTATGGGAGACAAAATATGGTAGCATGACAATAACTTCTAAGAAACTCTTACTTCTGCATGATTTTTTCACTACACCAAACAAAGATCTACGCTCCACACGAAGAGGAGCTGGCGATCTCAAAGGGAAGGCTTTTCTACCAGCCCAAAGCCTGTCAGAGACAGTGTGAAATCAGAGTCTTTTGAGGCCTCAGTGCCACAGACCGCACACTCCAGCCATGCTTAGCCATGTCCAGGCTGGGATGGGAGCAAACACATTTGTTTTGTTGCAGGTCTTCACCAGATAAGAGATTCTGCTCTATGAGATACAGACCCTCCACTGGCAAGGAAGGACGGTTGACTACAAATGTTTTTTTTCCTGCAACATCAGTCCCCCACACCAGTGACATTCCAGCAAAACAAGGAAACCGCCAACCCGTGCGTCAGCGCACTGGTGCATTCCAGGGGGGCACATGTAACTCAGGAGCAAAGATCTGGTGTAATAACTTTGGTTCAACTGGACTAGGGAAGAAGTCTGCATAAATACATTACATTTCAGAGCAAGCCAGACATTGCAGAACCACTACTATATTCATTTCCTCCTAGAAGTATTAATAATTTACCATCTTTTTTAAAAAGCAGCACTGGAGCTGCATCGTTGCCTTCTGAGCAAATTCTAGGTACTCATACAGTTATTTGTTTTCCTTTGTCTCTTAGTTCAGCCCTGTGTTTCAGCCCCACTGGCCTTCTCTAAATCCCTGAAGATAGCTAGACGGAATGAAACCCAAGATTTTATTGAGCTTCAAAAGAAAATAAATTGTACTGAAGCTCATGTGAATATTTAGAAATTTTTCCAAACATGAGGATAAATGTGCAGCTCTCGTGATGAGATACAGGAAAAAACAATTCCATTAAAGGGCCACTTATGCCCAGAAAGAACATTCATAAAGTGATGGGAAAAAAAAAAATAAAGGGGATAACTTAATGTCAGAGCCTTAAATACTCCCTTGCCTGCCCACCAGGGACAGGACAAAGCTTTCCTGGGAAGCGCTGTCACCTTTTGCACAAATTGAAGTATTTCTGTCTCTCTCAGATCCAAGCTATCTCCTTCTGGGTTGTAGAGCTAACACAATCCTCTGTCACAAATGGTCACCAGACGCAGTGCTGGTTTCTAAGCCTGCAAACAAGAAGCCTCACTACCTCTGCTGCTCTGAGCTGAGCGTGCGGAGGGCTTTGTGCTGTCAGTCTTTGCTGGGCACTTGTGCAGGCTGCCAGAATCGGCCTCACCATGGTCCCACTGCTACCTGGAAAGACTTCTTTGCAGTGGGAGAGGCACCTTCTCAGAGCTAAGCATGCAGGTGCGTGGGAGGGCGAGAGGCAGACCAGACCCATCATTGCGAGGAAGCAGAGGCAGGCAGCAGGAGCTGGACAACACTCCCTTCTGCCCCGCTGCAACCCAGGCAATTGGAAGAAAATGAAGGCAGGGGAGGGAGCAGAGCTTAAAGCATTTTATACTCCAGGAGTGTTTTTAAAAAAGGTGCTGCTAGAAGGATAGAGTCATCACCTTAGCAATTATCTAAACAACTTTCTCGCATGAAGTAACTACCAGAAAAGGCCAGCGAAGGCTCTTGCACCTCACCAAGCTCCTTCTTCCATTCACCCTGGGAGGCACTAATACACTTCTTGTGATTAAAAGCCATGAGTTCTGGTATGTGGCTTTACAGTCCTGATGCCTCCTCTCCACTGCTTCACAAGGAATTCTGACCTTGCTGAAGAAAATGGCAAAGCTCCCATTAGGCTTTAATGGAGACAGAACTGGGCTCTTAGAGCCCGGTGCCGCAGTCCTGCCAACAGCATGAGGAAACACATGCACGTCAGTGCTCCCCTCGCTGCTAAATCCTGAGGAGAAGAGCTGGTGTTTGCAAGGCTGGGAACATTGGATAAAGTTTCTCCAGTGCAGACAACGATTAGAAGTCTCAGCCGTGGAGGAGAGATTCCTCCAAATGAATTCTTTCCTGTTGTGAGATATTTATTTTTTTTCTTAGCAGACATCAGAACTATCTCATTTGCAAATACATGTACAAGTCTCCAGAGGGAAGCTTGAACTTATCCTTAAATTACTGAAAGTTTATTATTATTTTCTCATGGAAAAAGTCACGGATGTCTTGTAATCCGTCATGTTCCCATCTTCTAAAGTCGAATGCATCTTGACCCAGAGAAAAGCTTGGGAGCCCGCTAAAATAGGAGGTAAAAGACAATTCTGAAACAATTTACAAGATGTTCTTTCCTTCCAGACTTTGATGTTATGACTCATGACTGGGTGCTGAAAGCCCCCTGAGAGTGACAAGAAATCTATACGTTCACTTGATGAACTTTCTAGAGCAAGAATGGGCTGTTTCTTTGTAAAGCGAAGCAAAATATTTTGTGTCAACAGAGCTAACCCGCCCGATATCTTGGTATGGCTGCCCCGTCTGGGATACTGACCCTCACAGCACCTTTGTGTCTTGGAATCAAAATACCTCTACATTTTTAGGGGATGGAAAGGGGAAGGGTAGAGGTTGGAAGGCCAGCGGTCTGCCAAAAAAAATTAAGCAGGATTTTAGTCTGTTCTGTAAAGTGTCTTGTGTGTTTTCTTAGGGCCTTATCCAAAGCCCATTGAAACCAATGGGAATCCCTCCAGGCCTAGGCTTTAGCCTTTACACTACTGTATACATTTTTATGACTAACTGCAATTATATTCTTGTAACATCTGTGGGCAAAATGGCCGTGAGACGCTCTGATACATAAAATACACCCACAATAGTTCTGCTATAGCACTCTTCCAAGTTTTTCCTGACTTCTACATGGTTGTGTTCAATGCCTTGGTTAAGAAAGCAAAGACAATTCTTGTTTTCTCTCTTAAAATGGTTCGAGAGAGAAATTAAGAAACAATGAGTGATAGGATTAATCACTAAATTTGGTCATGCCAACCATATTCTGTACCTGAATGGGAAATTATTTTGCTCACCTTACCATAAAACAGCTCGTTAGTCCCATCAGCTGCACTGGTGTCCTAAAGCTACTGCATTGCTCCGAAACGTGAGGGCCAAGTTATGCATCACCCTGCAGAGAAGGCGTCTCCTGCCTACACGCTTGTGAAATGGCTGGCAGTAGGTATCACAAATCAGTTCAAAGACCAGATCCTTACAGAAAACAGGCAAAGACACCTGAGAATTTGGGCTGTTGTACTTCAGTATTCAAAGAATGCTCTCCTTTTGGGGCAATCCACCAACCGAGGTACAAGCTGGAACTTCACAGTAAGAAAGATTACTTCATTCTATACATTGATTTTAAGAAAATGCGTGATTTAATTGTTTTGGAAATGCACGGCAGACTCACTAAGTGGGTTTTTTTGGATCTCAGCTGGTACAGCCTGTAGAAGAGCTGAATATTGGGCTATCACTGACCAGGTTCCAGTGCAGTTCCAGCAATACAAAGGCAAACATGACTGCATTTGTTTTGCGTTTGCTGTGGTTAAAAGGAGAAGCCTATTTAGAGGCTCCGAATTAGCATCAGAGATTATGGGTACTATGTAGGTGAGATCTTATCTTACTGATATTACATCTTGTGGAAAATATGTAAATATATCATGTTACATGTGCATACAAAAGATTTCACAATTACACTAGATATTTAGACAGTTGATCCCTCATACAACAAATACAAGTGATACAAGCCCTTAAAATTGCATGAAACAAGATTCTGCTTTTGCCAAATTAGCTGGTAAACTAACTCAACAAGCCTTATCTTGCTCTTATCAGCCCACCTGTCTTTGCCCCTTTAATGTCAGACTTAAAAGAGGAAATGAGTACTTAACTGATAGTGCTTCTTCAAAGGAAATATTTGCTTCAGTTACCTTGCGTTTTTAATGAGATTGTTTAGTCACAGCTTGGCATCAGTTCATAGCATGCACCATGTCAAAGCTTTCAGGTTTTCAAAGCACAAAAACACATGAAGTAGTTTGAGCCAGCAAAACTGAAATTGTGCCTGGTTGGCATAAAATCATGGAGATGTTTACCTCCCTTCTTTGGTCAGAGCAGAGACTGAATTAACAGAGGAAAAATATTCCTTTAATTGCAATCCCTGTGCCATCTTGTGGGGCCTGTTTACAGAAAATTCTCTGCAATTTAGATTCAGCTAAGGGAGGAAGCACCCAACCAACTGCAATTTGCTCAGGTTTGAAATGAGGGTAGGAGCTGCTGAAGTGGCGTCAGCACACCAATGATCCCTAATTTACTATTATGTCATGCTAGTGAAAACGTAATAATACTGTACCTCTGTGGCTGGGTGGCCTCTTTTGTTAAAGGGGAGGATGAAAAGCACTATAATGTATTTTTATTGGCTTTTTCTTTTCTTACAGGCCCCAGATCAAACACTTCACTTTGTATGGCTCTGACTCAGCACACAGTATATGCACTTTTGACAAGCAGGGCATCTATCATGCACAAAGACAAAAGCCCTGAGAACGCTTACTGACCTAAAACCGAAGGACAGCTCCCACCACCATCTCAAACCCTCTCACAGTGCACAAGGTAAGCAAGTGACCTGCAGCTGAAAGTGAAGTCTTGCACTCAAACTTTTTTTTTTTTAAAAGAAACCACTCATGAATATTTCAGATCAATACCCATGTTCAAAATACATTTCTTCTAAGTTTTGCCCTTCAGTAAACATCAGAATGGTTTTATAAGGCGAATGGCAAAAATTACTGGAAGCCTTACAGCACGACAAAAGCTCACCCCTGCCTTTACACCTTGCTGGTCCCTTGGGACGAAAGCTACATCATCTGGTTGGACTTGATGATCTTAAAGGTCTTTTCCAACCTAAACGATTCTATGATTCTACCAGCAGCTGAAAGGGGACCCTCCTCGATAACACACATTTTCACCTTTTTTGTTCTTCCCCCACCCCACCTCTTTTTTAATCCCAAAGTAGTGAAAATGTTTGGGACAGCACTGAAACTGTCATTTATAACTGAATAAAAAAAATGAGCGAGCCCCTGCTCTGCAGGGCATCCTGCCTTCCACTGCTGCGGCACAGAAGTGGATACTTTCTCCTTTATATAAACTAACTACCCTTGAGCCTCTTAGGAAGCTTGTCGGAGGCTTGTGTCTTGTTTGCCCCTTCTCAGCAGCTGAAAACATTCAAATGCTGGACGGCACCTTTATGTTTTTACTGCTCATCCAAAACAGAAGAGGGGGGAAAGAGGAGCAGAAGAAAGAGAAAAGCAACATCCAGGAAGTGCCATTTCTCTTTAGCTGCGATCAACATAGATGTCATGGTGCTACTGTCTGGAAGGACAGCAAACAGGACAAAACCAATCAAAAATTACCAACTGCAGAAGGAATGAGCAAAGCAAGTTACTGCAACAGGATGCTGGGCACCCCTCTGAGAGCAGCTGGAGGTGTGGTTACACAGCACCCACCGGAAAGCATCCAGCCATGCGCAGAATAAGGCACTTGACACGAAAGGATTTCTCGGACGCAAAATAGATTTGACCTTAGGATTCTTTTCCGAATGTCCAGCACAATGAAGTCACCATATCTAAATTCTTCTGCCTTGTGAATGCCTCTTGAACTCTATACTGGTGCAAGGCTTACTAAGTATGCGGAGCAAACGCTTTGCCTCCCTCATCCTAAAATGCAGCTTAGAAATCAGACCCAAAGACTCCCATCAAAAGACTGGAGCACCATTAAACTCCGACGGCTCCTCGCCAGGCAAGCAGAGTTACCCCTGTGCACGGCTGGGCAGTGCCTCGGGGCAGAGGCTCCGTGCTCTGCCTGCGGGTCCCAGGCTGGGACCGGCTGCCCAGGTTGCGCAGGAACGCCGAGCTCCTGTTCTGCAGCAAGCGAGCACCCGTGCCTGTCGGACTGCGCTCCCTGTGCAGAGGTGCTGAGCAGAAATACTAACGTCGGGAGTGATTATTTCAATCATAGACTTCTTTAGAAAAGAAAAAAGCTGCAATACAGTTAGGCACTAGCAAGGGCGCGTACTGGTGCTTAAGAGTACTGTGAAGATGACACCTGTGCTATTGAGGAGAATCTACTGGGATTCTTCCAGTAAAGCGTTGGCCCAAGGCTTTCTGTACCAGCGCCTGCTCCCAGGTAGTACCTTCTGTCATGCTGCAACAACATCTAATTCCACAAATTACCAAAGCAAAAGCTGTAACACTGTTGGTTTTTTTTTTTAATTTCTCAATCTGTGTTAATTTTCAGGCCATGATCCAGCTGTCCTTTTTCCTTTCTCAAATACTGAAATAAAATCAGTGGCTAATGAAAAAAACATATCTTTAAACCCCACTGAAAGCTCCCCTCATATTGCTGAGGGATTATTTTTCTTATATTTTATCCAGGTTTCCCATTTTGGAAAAGGTGGAAGTAGATGTTGTTGCTTTTCAAGAAAAATAAACTTATCTAACTTTTGTGTATAGTTTCTGTGGCAAACACACACAGCGTGAAGAGCCACCCCCAGCCTCAATTCCTCTGGAGCAACATTTAACAATGTTCTTCCTCTGCTGATTGAATGGGTTCATTCATCTGAATGGGCTGTGGATCAAGCAATATTTAAGAGGGAACTGCTAAAGGAGCTTTCAAAGACAAAATGAGTGTACAGGTAGAAAAGCAAACAAGGCCCCTTTAGACACAGAGCTGGAGAAGGGAACTGGAGGCTCTGCTGTCCCACGCAAGCTTATGGCAGCCACTGCAGGCCTGGGGTATTTCTGAGGAGCTTCGTTTTGTTCACTGCCACAAGTGCTGGGAAGAAATGTATCCTGACTTCCTCCTTCCTTGTCAGGAAGACAATATTCCCAGCAAGCGATGTGTTAAAAAGGGTGCAAGAACAAATAATAAATAAACTACTTGCATACAAATAAGTAAGTTGCCTGAAGGAGCAGTTATGTCTAAAAATTCTATATAGTGACCAAACTGCTAAAAGATGACAGAACTGCTAACAAAAATAAGAGGTTTCTCAGTAAAAAACAGCCACAATTTCAGGGGACTAGAGTATAATAATTATGGTAAACATACATTTTTTTTAAAATCTATGGGCAATCCAGGAAATTTAGACCAATGAGCCCTGCAGTTATGCCCAGCAAAGAGGATGAAATGGTAAAACCAAAATAGCATCAGGCTTGGAAAAAGATGACATAAAAAATAAGAAAATGTTCTGCAAAGGACCTGTGTCCTTACTCTATTCAAATTCTTTGAACAGGTCAGTAAACTGGTGTATAAAAAAAAAACTAAACAAACCCTGGATACTGTAGTTTAGCCTTCCAAACTGACAAGATCCCAAACAAAAAAGATGCACTAGAAAGTAACCATGGGCTAAGTGAAGGTACCACCACAGATCAAAAGGGAAGGAACCAAAAAAGAGGATAAAATGCACAATTTTCATTATCTGAAGAAGAATGTGTTGCATATCATTTCGTGCCAGTATTTGTTTTCGATATTCCATTTTCCAGTGGCACCACGAACACCAACCAGGCTCTAACGGAAGGAGCAGTTTGCCTACACCAGCCCGCAGAGCGGCTCTTCTCCCCGCCTCTGCCCACACGTAACCAGGCTGGTGGGAAAGGTGGATGCAGCGGCCTGCAGGTGTGACATGGTACAGCCATTCCCATGTAGGTCAAGACATTTTCAGTAGCCTCTCAAGGCTGCATTAGCACTAAACTCCTAAATCTCCTTCAATTTGTTTAATGGCACGCGATGGAATAAAAGGGAAAACAGCAGTCGGAGAGATTCTCATGACGTAAGATACAGCTTGACCTGCAGGTGAGTTAGGCTCAGCCATGTGGCTGTGTCTTAATCAGTGGAAACAGCATTTCAAATTCCTACCTGTTGTATAACCTTTTCTTATTTTATTTTTAAGGCTGAACCAAATGAAGTCTTATTTTTCATCTTACGAGTTATGCTAAAAAGCAAAGGCAAATAGTTTTGGGGCTTATTTTAGCATGTATTTTTATAATTGCATGAAATTAAAAGTAATAATGTATAGACAATCCTAAATATCCCAGAGAAAAATCAAAAGCAAACAGAGTAAAGTACAGAAAACGTTTTGCACTAATTTATAAATCTAGGCTTAGATTTCTAATCAGTTTAGTGGTAATCGCAGCATTGTTAACTTTCAAAGCCAGCTCTTAGAAACACTCCCTTGTATGTAGCCTCCGGAGGATCTCAGCCTTATATACTGTAAGGAACTGAAGCAGAACTCCTTCAGGCAAACAGAACTACTTCATTTTGAGACTGATGCCAAAGAAATTCCAGAATATATGTCCAAAAAGAGAAGTTAAGATCTCCTGGGGCAGCTACCCAATACAACTGCCACTTACTTATTATTCATTACTTGTACTGCAATAGAGCCCAAGGACTCCAATCGTACGCCAGAGCTCATTCTGCTAGATGCTGTACAAACACATAAGAGAGAGTCTTTAGCCCGAGGAGTTCACAATCTGATCGTTAGTTAGTAAAATCAGTCAGCCAGAGACACCGCTGTATAATCTTCCTTGACCATAAACTCACCTTTTATCTCACTCTAACAGCACTACCCGTGCAACAATTAAAATAAGGGACTTCTGGATTGCCATTTTGAAAAATAAAATCAAGAGAAAATGAAAGCCTTGCCAAGGCACCCATAAACACAAATGTAGACCTGTAAGCACAAAAGAAGTACCACCTCAAAAAGCACTTTCATAGACTAGTCCTTGCAAAATCCTGTTCTCTGGCTGTCCTTGGGCTACTCTCTTTTTTGAAATGCAAATAAATTAGCATCAATCAGCATGATCAAGAGCAAGAGACAGTAGGCTTTACTCAGGCCTCTAATTCTTGGTGACATTCTTAAAGAACGATATATCAGATGCCTATAATTCTTCTTAAGACTCTGTTCACATTAAATCATTCAGCGATGACATTTTTGCCATGCTACTGCATTTCTAGTAACACAGACTCATGAGCACACTAAATTCACTTCAATCCACCCACCTGTTAGACCTACACACTACTACCTGAGCACATTTATTTGAACTTTTTTGAAGAAACTTTTCTCACCAGATAACTCGTCTCTTCAGCTTAAAAAATTGTTTTCATCCCTCAAACAGAACCCTTTTTCTCTCTACATTTAAAAGTTTATTCCACTGTTTTTCCATGCAAGCAGATTTAGAACAAAAAAAAAAAAAAAGGAGCCACATTTCCTAAAGTTTTGATCTGTTTTGAAATGAATCTCCATAGCTGCCAGTCCACGAAGAGGGAAAAAAGGTTACCCATGGCAAATACTCAAAAAAAGTGTGTGCGCTCTGCAGTATTCAAAGGAGACAGAGCTTGAGGTCTCCCCAAAACCAAAGCTGAGACACAAATGTTCAGATTTTTTTCTTTCAGCAACTGCCAAATCTCTGGTTCGTTACTTTTCATGTGCGGTATACTGCACACTTGATACACTCCAGTTTTCTCCCTCCTCTCTATCCACTTTCCTTAGCATTTCTGTTCGTTTTCTGCTCTCCATTTTCTCCAGCCTCACTTTCCTGTTTCCATTTTCCTTTCCCACAGATTCCTTCCCGTCTTTCAGAATACTCTGCCTATTTGGGTTTCTTTCCTTTTTATAACCATGGAGTTCTCTCTTCACTCTCCCTGCCCACATGGTCAAGTTCTTCTCTCCACTTATACCCACATGTTTACCTGTCAACCTGGCACAGGAGCCCTGGGAGATCCAAGCATCTTCCAAAGGGAAGAGATGACACTGTTTTGGTGGCTGACCTGCTGACCGAGCTCGAGAGTGTCACTCTCCAGGCATGAGCTGACTATGCTTGAAGTGCTGGCTCCCCATGTCCACAGCAGGCCAGTTTGCCCCTGCACTGGTCAGCCTCCTGCAAAGCTGAAATCTGCATCTTTTAGGGTTGTATAGACTGAAAAACCTCAAATATTCTCTGTGGGACAGGGCCCTAACTAAGGGCTCTATTCACCTGAAATGTGATGCCATGGGCTTCCACAACCCAGCATGGAGGCAGACTGTATTTGATAAATGTCTGTTTATCATAACTGCAGAAGTCAGCTCTGCTTTTCCAACCTCCTTCTCCCTAGAGATTAGGAAGGTAAAGGTCACATTTTAAAAAGACAGGCCTTTAAAACTTAATTTTTTTTAAGGGCTAGCAACTAAACTCTCTGTGTGAAAACATCCCATCCTTTTCCATAAAATTAGGCTGCACTAAATCAACAAATTCTTTGTTAAAGAGCTGGTACATGACTGACAATGGCTTAAGAACTATTTAGTTACACTGATACACAGAGGGTAAAAAAAAAACAACCCTCTGCTACTGAGAAAGGAAGCCCCGAAATACAGAACTGCAAATTCCAACATGGGAATGCAATTCAGATCATATTCCAACCAAAATTCTTACACTAATTAGAGATTGATTTTTACAAGGCTTCAAATCCTCTGTGCTGCAGGGATAGGTTACAGAACTACTGGTTTTGTCACTCTTACTCTTTAGACAAAGATTCGTTTTCTGCTCAAATCAGTATAAGGACTCTGTTGCACTCCCGCCACCGCTACACCCTTCAAAGACACAGTCACACTCTCTTTTAAAGAGACACAAAAGTCCTCACCAACACCCTTTTTCATCTCAGTGGAGACAGCACTTTGGAGCGGCACAGAGGCAAAGCCATCCTCAGCCCCGGGGGATGGAGCGGAACTTGTACTTTCCCCACTCTGTGCCGAACAGGAGGATCTGGCTCATTTTCACCATCTACGCTGCACCTTTTACTAACACGACGTGTGTTCTTAACATTTAAAATATGCTCACAGATTTCCTTTATTCTCTACTTATTCCAAAACCTCGAAGGGTAAAAATGCCTCTGTTAGGCAAGAGGCAAATTTTTAGCTTCTTAAGAGCATATTTGCGCAGTTAAAATGCCATCCTAATCTGCTATCACTCTTTGTTCCATTGTATCTCTCCCGACTTTCCAGGCAAGGAATACACAGCCAATAACTCTATCCTCCTGACTACGCCTTGGGCTCTGGCAAAGAGCAGCTGAGAAGAAAGACGTTTTACATATTTATGATTAAAAGATAACCGATAACCAGGATCCAGATGTTGGTCTCTGCTGGCCAGCACACAGTGCAATTATTATTCCATTTATAGAAAGAGATGTTGTCTTGCCTTTTCCAGCCAACCAAAAGGTCTTCCATAAAATGCTCAAATACTCTGAAGAGAGGCATTCAAAACATGGAACGAATCATATTTGCTCGACAATTATTGCATTATATAAATTTAAGATGGCCTCAATCCTACAGCATCATCCATTCCCACAAAGTCCTAGGCTCACTCTATCAGGGGGAGCTTGGGTTTCCCTCTGCGGCTCGGCACTGGCTCCCATATGGGTGCCTACGGACAGCACTGCAGCACCCAAGTGAAAAGCAAAATGTGGGCTAGAAGAGAGGCGAGATCAGCCTCTTCACACCCACAGCCCAGGGCTGCTTCTAATGAGGTCAATGGGAACAGGCATAAATTGTTTAAGCCAAATGAAGTCTGATAGTGTTATTAAAGCTCTTCTCTCTCCGAGTTTGATCTTGGAAAACCTTCTGAATTTGTTTAGAGAAACAAATAGTATTCTAATTCCCTGCATTCCTGACAAAGAGCAATCCAGCCAAAGCATAGGGTCTCTTTCAGGGTTTTTTGGTTGGTGAGACTTTGGGTTGGAGGAGAAAGATGGAATAAAAATAAGTAGGGCTGAAAGACAGAAGGTTTTCAAAATACTGAATGTATAAAAATGATAGTTACCAGGCTGAGGAATAGCTCACAGCTTCAACAAACATTAAGACAATTTTAACTGTTCAACATCTGGCATCTGACTATAGTATTTTAATGACTTATCCTAATGAATTGTCAGCTTAATAAATCCAGTCGCTATTTATACCAGTAAGCGATACATTTTGGTAAAAAGCGTCCACAATTCCATAAAGGAAAAAACAGGTTAGAAAGGTTAGAAATACTTGGAAAAGTAATGACAATCACTACAAATGAAAAGTCTGTGAAATGTACAACTTGACACTGCGTGTTCAGATTCTGCATGCCAATACATTATTAATTTTTTTTTCAGCTGTGGACAGGAAAATGTATAAACTGTTAATCCATTATATACAGCCATTTCCTTTGGGTATTTCTAAACAATGGAAAAACAGAACTTACTGAAGTTTAAAAATAACTTTCTGTCTACCAACATTTCAGTTTACTTTTAAAATATGCTTCTTGCAGCCTTAGAATCACTGTGTATGTTGTGGTCATTTGTTTACTCATTGTCATAAATAATAATAAAGATTAAGTTATGTGTTTCCTATTAACATCACATTTTTATAATTATACTGTGCATGTCATTCTCAAGCATGAGTGGAACTTGACACAAATGTGATTTCTTCCAATTCTTTTGCATTTTCTCCCTTTTCCGTGAACAGCTTCTTATCTCCTGAAATGTACAATATGCAGTAATTTCTGCCTTGATTAAATAATCTGATTTTAATTTTCTTCTCCCATTATAAACACTGCTTGTTCCCATATAATATCAACATCATTTATATGATAGGAAAATATTTACAGTCAGATAATTAAAACAAACAAACAAAACTAACAGAGAGGTACCCATCAAGAAGTCATTCCTCCTCAGAGTATTTATTTCTTCCACAAAGCCTCAAATCAGATTTGATTCTTAGGGACAGCACAGATCCACCAAACTCCAGATAATTATGAAGTGCCTGGTCCCAAGCTATTACAGATTTTAACAGAGAACATTTCCAGGGGTTTAGCATGGCCCAAATAATACATTTTTTATGGTACAACTCTTAGAAACAAGGCACTATTTCGGCTGAAGATTTCACACACAGCCAAACACAAACACACATTACCCCTGAGGCAGACCCCTGAGTGACAAATTAAAGTCAGTGCTTACAGTCTGATGAAATAACAATAAAACAAACAAAAAAAAAACCCAACAGAGCTTGCTAGTGTACTGTGTCAGGAAACATTTACAGCAAGTGACTCTACAAACCCCACCACAAAATAAATTCCTACAAAATTACGTCTGCTTTGGCCTCAGCTAATTTAATGCAATTTCAGTTGAACCTTACTGGTTTCAGCTTTGTAAGCTCTATCAGGCTTTCACACAGGGCCAGAAACCAGGTTGATTTGGATGAGCTGCACAGGAGCAATACGGGGAGAACACTGGCTGCCGACCCATCATCACTTCCATTGTCTCAGTGTGCTTCCCACGCGCGTATTGCATGAGCAAAATTCTCTTAGTTCAGAGAAAACCCTAAGCCAAGCAGTATGTACTACATAGAAAGATTATATGAAGAAAAGCAAGGATGTCACCCTTCTGTTGCTTTAATTTTAATAGAATAAAAGGAATAAAAAGCATAAAAGGTCAAAAATCATTACCCACATCACCGTTCTCTAACGGAGCAGAAGTTTCTGGTACTGCAAAAATAACTCAGAAATTACAGTTTAAGAAATAAAGCTCACTCATTAACTCATTTCCTAAAGGCGGTATTTTCTGAATATCTCCCTTTTCCCCTTTTTACTAACACCACGTTATATAAATACTTTATTACTGTTTTTATTTAAGACTTAGAAAGCGAAGTTCTGGACAGCAATGCAGGCACTGTTAGCTAATTTAATGGCAAACTGTTCCAAGAACAGTTATTTCATTTCAGCTGTTTTGCAAATTCACTGCTTTGTTATTGTCTGCATTTGAAGAATTACAATTTTTAAAATTATTTTTCACTTTCATGATACTCATATGGGAAAGATTATGTAATATCCCTTATTTTAAAAATCTGGATTCTTTTTCTTTAAGTCAGAAAACTCATCCAGATATCTAAGCCATCAAGATTATTATTTTAATGGTGTATTACTGAATAGCTCTAAAGTCTCTACAATAAACAGACTGGTTCAAAACATCAGAAGGAAAAATTTAATAATTTAAAAATAGACGCCACAAGTAGCACTACTACTAAAATTATAGTTCAGCTGTCTACACAAGACTTCTAAGGTAGTTGAAGAATATCACAAACTACTATGAATCTCAGAGTTTTGTATATTAAGATGTTACACTGCCATTCCCAAAAATGCTCTGTTAATATTAAAAAGAGAGAAATAAATAGTCTGGGATTTTGTTACAAAGCACCAGCAAGCCTTACATTACATACACAACTGGATAGCTGCAATGTTTATAGAAAGCCAGTCATTTAAACCTCCACTGAAAGTTCTTAAATCTTTGTTGCTGACAGTTCAGAAGAGAAGTAAGAAAAGGCTTGTGCCAGAATCCACTGTTTTAAGAAAGCACGACATTCAATTTTTGCTAAAACACTGCCTGAGTTTGTGTAGAAATGTTTACGATTATACGACAGAAAACATGCAACAAAAGGTGGGGGTGATCATAGAAACACATAGAAAATTAATTCAGAAATGGTCTTCTCAGCCAGGTAGCATTAGCTTCTGTTTCTGATTTCATGCTCCTTAAAGAAACATTCCTTTTTCCAAAGGAGAAACAACACTGGGTTTAAGGATATACCTCAAACACAGAGAAATGAAAAAACTCAGTTGTCCAGCGTTCCACTGAATTGCAGAAAGTTCAATAATTTGTACTGTCCTGAGGACTTCATTTTTTTTTTAATCTTTAAATGTAAACGTTGCTGCGCAGATTAGAATTACCTTTAAGCCTCTATTGCTTATCAGCAGAGATAGCTACTGTTCCACAGGAGTAGCTTCTCGTTTAATCAAACATGTAAGAAGGAGCTTTGTTACAATTCCAGCCTATGCCGAGGGGCCTACGGGGTTTGCTCACGGGAGGAAGGCTCCGAGCGTCGCACAGCACGCACAAGTACCTTCACACTCTAACTGGGAGCTATCTGTAACAACCGCGGGACGCGGGCAGCCGTACCGGCGGCAGAGTTTACCCACAGCACGCCCAGCTCCACCTCCCCACGCGTTCCACCAGGCCACTTCTCTCACCCCATAACCTGTTCTTCCTCTCCTCCTCCCTCCCCTGACCCACTCCTGCTGCTGGTTTCTGGAGGTTATCTGAACACGATTGTCTAGAGATTTTTTTTCCCCAAGTAATCAGTATTTTTAAACTGCAAATTATCTGCAGCGCACCTTATATGCATGAAGACTGACATGCTGTTGTTCAAAATCCCTTTTTCAATAAGATGCATTAGCAAACAAATGTATATTCGTATAAGGAAATTATGATCATTCTTATTTTAGACATAAACCCAGTATTTTATCAAAAATAGTTTCATTTAAACCTTACTAATGCTGAATGAATTGCGAAAAAAATTATTTACTTTTTAAGCACAAGAGATTTACATCCTTGTAAAACTATTTTGCTTTAAAATTGTTTTGCTTTAAATCTCAGGCCTGGCATAGAATACATTTCTACTCTGCCTGGTTAGAAAAAATATCAGCTTACCATTTCTTCTTCTGGGTACAATAATTTCACCACAAATTTTGGTTTACGTTAAGAGCAAGGCTTGAATGGCTTTAAGACAAGAAAAGGGACATATTTCACAGCCTCATATAATCTTTCTTCCTACGAGTTAACTTTTTTTCTTAAACTGGTTTCTTATTAAACAACACACTCCGACATTTTGCATCTCTTCTTTGTGTACGTAACAACTTGACCAAACTGGATACACTTACAAATTGCTTTATTTTTCATAGTGACATTACTTTAAAGTGATATTTTTTCATGGCATGCTCTTAAAAAGCAAGCTTATTATCTAGAAAACATGCCATATTTGCAAACTCTTTTGCTCCACTTGCTTTATGGAAAGGAAAAGAGCCCTATTTTCCACAAACGGCTGTGGTTTTCATGTCACTGAAGGGCACATAGCTTGGCTGTACACCCTACCCACTGAGTCATCAGAAACTGGACTTGGCTGCAGAATGCCGTTTTTCGTTAGATCCACATGTGATTGACACAGACCAACAATCTTGAGTAGAGGGCTCATGCTAATCAGCCACATACACAAACAAGAGCACTCAACCCACACAAGTTTATCCAGTTTGCATGGGCCAGAAAATAGCTTTTCATGTCCAGAGTGTTGATTTTTAGGACTACTAACTATTCCTTCCTTCTTTTTCTCCAAATGGCTCAAGAGCCATGTTTATGTCCCTGACTAGAAACACCAGGGAAGCTTTCATTTAACAAAACCATCTTCTTTTAATACCTAGACTCTACCACCATTTGATCAAGGAGGGTTTGCTCTCCAGTGCAGCTAAGACACCAGCTACCTTCTTCCACTCTGCTGCAGATGACCCTAATTCCGACAGAAAGGCAGAAAGTCTGTCGCATCTCATTAGCAGTGTGCATATGCCTAAAGTTACTGAAGGCTGTACAGCAAAATTTTGAAAATTTTGCTGTTGTTCATTTCCTCAACTTCTCTGTATATGAAGAATACTGAAAGCGTCAATGTGTCAGCTGAAAGGTTAATGCTGCATCAAAAGGAAGAGCCAAGGTATTCATTCAGAGCATTTGTACACTGATGTGGATCATCACAAGTGGCACTTCGCTCCTGTTTTACCCAGAAAATTTTATCTCCTAAATCAGCACTGGGTATTCATGTTTTAATTTAGTAAGCAAAAAAAAATTAGGTGATCTTGAATAGAAGAGATACATGTCACCATGCACATTAAAAAGGATGAGAATTTTTCAATACAGTTAAGTTGTGGGAGCCTTTCTCCAGAAGTATTTTATAATTATTTAGGATGTGGGTAAGAGGTATCCACCCTTGCAGCTACTGGAAAAAAAAAAAATTATCTTTCAAATAGCATTCGTTTTCCAAGGGAAGGGTATCAGTAAATTGAGTGTCACGAAGGGGCAGTTTGCACAGAAGCACAAAGCAGTCTGAGCCAGAAAGTTTCACTGAACTCTCAGCTTTAGTTAAACTATGCCAGAAATATATGGGAATAAACAAACAGATTAGGAGAAGAAGGCAGAAGAAAGTAGTAATCTTCACCGTGAGGAATGGGGCAAATGTAAACTGAAAGGGCCTCTGTGTGTAACAAACAGAGACTATAAAAGGAAGACTGTTTAGTGCTAAATCTGTTTTGTGTAGGCTTCTTAAGAAAAAAATCACACCAGCCATCCAAAAACTTTACACCTGGCATGTGAACACGTTTGGTCCAAGGAAGAGAAAGTAACAAAACCCCTAAACCTCCCCCAGAGCTTGGAAACTATGGCCTTCTGAGTCGATAACTTTGCAGGAAAACCGAGCACTGCTAGAAAAGATCACAGCAAAAGCCGTTCCTCTGGCAGACTCTCAGCAATAGCCATGCTGAGCCTCAGGAACTCAACTTTTGCCATGGGATCAGAGATCGCTGTGGCAGCACAGTCGCCTCCTTTCACAGCTTGAGCCCAGGAACCACAAGGGCCCCGCAGAGGGGGAAACCTCAAACTGGCAGTGTCTAATTTGGTTTTGTTTATGTTCCTGTGCTCCCTATTGATCTGCATAGGGCTTAGAATCAACAGCAAAGACCAGCAACCTCCCCAGTACAAACTGCAGAGGCAAAATAATCTCAGAATGATGCTTCCTGCTCCAAATCAGAAGAGACAGCCGGATCCAGCGGCTGGCAGTTGGGAAGTGGCCCCAAAGCCCACTCGGTACAAGGCTCCTCACACAGATCAGTGTCTGTTTCAGTTTATCTCGGTGCTGCAAGCTGGGCTTTCTGTTGGACGCAGTAGACTTTGCAATAAAGCAGAACAAGCAATGTCCATGGAGGTAGGATGCAAGCCCCATAACAAGGTGAAACAGGTTCTCAGTAGAACAAATGCAATGGGGAGGAGAAAGAGCAAAAGAAAAACAACATGGGAAAGAATCCTTTGGGAATAGTTTAACCCTCAAGTGACTATTACCAGAATCTCTAATTAATGGATACACCGACTCCAAAACAAGAGATGGGTGTCTATCCTCTAACGAGGATAGAGACCAAATAGTTTGGACACTCCACATGAGAAATACTTGACAAGCACCAAAACATGCCCGACTGGAGAAGCCTTCACAAGCTTCTCAGGAGACTACAAAGTCCACAGCATCTGCATAGTAAGACATAGTCCTGCTCTCACCACAAATTATCATCTCCTCTTTTTTTCCACACACCTCAGACTCTTAACTGCTCTCCGTAAATTACAATACAGAAGGCACAGCACATCCAGCTGTTAGAAAAGGCCCTTTCCATTTGGTTAAAGGGGAAACAAACCAGTTAGGAAGGGCAAACCAAAAGATACTGCTTGCTGATTTCCCATAAGATACTCATGGGCCTACCCCACATCCGTGGCCAGGCAGCATGTTCACCAAAAGATGCATTACATTTTGGAAGTTCTTCCTTTCTAAATAATGATACTGCAGATTTCAATGCTGTCAGTGTAATTTGCAGGATACAGGTGTTGGTTATTCTTTAAAACAAGAGCCCCTCATGCCCAGGGCACCCGCTCCTGGTATGGACCACATTGCCTTTATGGAGCCCTGGAAGGCTGTATTCCTTCTTCTGTCATATATGCAGAAATTCACTCATCACTGAACAAAACACTAGCATCAAATAATGTGTTTTCAAGCATGTGATACTTGTATTTCCAGCTGTAGTGTAGTAAGTGCCAGCATCTACCAATGCACCAAGGTATGATCATCATTTAACAGATGAATGTCCAGTTTTTGCATGTGAACTGGGACACTTCCTGACATGGAATAACAAATGGACTTTAGCCCCTTCAGAAAAGAAAGTAATGAAATACCAAAACGATTTAACTAGTCCATGATTTGCTGCCTGCTGCTGTTTGAGATCCATGAAAGCAGGTGAAAGGCAGCATGCCCTGTGATGGACATACGATGCTGCAGCCTTGCTCCAGGTCAAGGCCCAGCACTAGCCTGAGGCTGTATGCAGAGCTTATGAAAGTCATTCTCCTCCCCTGGTTCCAGGTTGTACATTCAGGATTCAGAGGTGCTGATTTATAATTTTGTAATCTTTCTTATTTGTTCTTTTTCCATTAAAGCTTTTTCTCAATGCTAAGGGCAATTTATTTTCAACAGTAGTGGTAATGTAGGATAGCTTGCACAGGCACTGCTCTTGCATGGGTTGGCGTGATCAACTCCCATGCTTGCAGCACCACCACGAACAAGTGCTGTGGTTAAACAGCCAGGAGACATCTCTGTCAGTAGCCGGAAAAACTTACCACACACAACTGCTCTCAAATAAAAAAATCAAGGTTACTATCAAAGAGGGATCGCAGCACTTTACTGCGGCAACAGCCTTTCCACAATTCTGAAGTTTCTTCCATACCTTCAAAAGACACTATCTCAAATCATGAATTTTATTTTAGTATGAAATGCTTGCCTTATTCACATCTATAAGTTAAGAGTGAAAGGAAAGAGAACAGATTCTTGTTAATAGGACTGATGCACCAAAGACTTTGGAATTACATTCCTTCTTCAAAGGGGCATTTGTATGTTGATAACAATCTCTGTAACAGCAACAACATGACAAACAGCAGGAGGCTGAGAGGACGGATACCTCTGGTGACAGACTGCAAAGTAAACAAATAAAAATTGAGCAGGTATATTTTGCGTTTTTCTTAAAACCAAAGATTCATCTTTTCTTTTTCAAAATGAAGCTGTCACCTCTATGAAGGATTAATCATAACAGAAATTGTATGATGTCATTGACGTAAGAAAATAATAGTAAAGAGAGGACATACCAGAGGAATGGAGACCATCAGCATTTAAATAGTGCTTTAAAAATTCTATGAGAAAAAAGTTCTGGTTGATAATATATGGTTTAACTTCAGACATTCAAATATTGGTACTAAAACTAAGAAAAGAGAGGAAATATGTCCTATAACATGGAATATTTTTTTTAATAGTAATACAAAGCAAGTTGCATAAGCCTCATCAATACTTCCAAAGTAAGATCTCTTCCCCTTTACCTAGGTAAGGGAATGCACAAAGGCTGATGATGGTAAAACAAACACTTCGTTGTTTCAGTAGTGTTTGGTGCAAGCTAAGTCACCAATAAAAAAAGAGCACTTTCCTATACATCTGTTGTCTAGGTGACGTTTCTTTGAGACCTAATCTGCTAACTTTGCGGACAAAAACAAGCTTTTACTACTGTTAGCTCTGCAAAACCAATATAACCATGGCTGAGCGAGCTGGAATTTTTATTACTGGCAATGAAGTACGATTCAGACAGAAAACAGCTTGATTGTCAAACCCAAATGTGAGAGTTTGAAATATTGGCTGTTAGAAAAATCACCTTTTGACTTGTAAACTAAGCAAAGTTTTATCTGAAAGTGATTGAGAGAGAACAAGTGCAGAACCTCCTGCTGTCGTTTTTACACAGTCACTTCTGGAAACAATTCTGCTGTAGAATAACAACCCTCTGCCCTCTTCCCTTTCTGCCAGCCTGCGTATGCCACTCGCACGTGCAACTGGAGGAGCAAACTAAAGAGTGCTACAAAGCTCCAAGTATCACGGCGGCATGTCGAAATCATATGGGAATGATCAAAGAGGGAAGAGACGTGGAAGAAAAGGTATGCAGCTTCCTGGACAGCTGAAGCTCTGCCCTGCTGTACTCTGGGCTCTGCCACAGCCCCGCTGTGAGACAGTTTTTCCCATCTTCACAAGACCAAAAAGTGCAAGCATAGAAAAACCCCTTATAGACTTGCTGACCTCCCTATAGGATTCCTGCACATTGGACTCCCCAACCCTTGGGATTTAGTCTGCTCCCAGCAGGAACTGTATGGGCAGTCCCTATTGCACTGCTGGGGACCTGCTGACCCACTTTGTCCAGAATCCCATGCTCTGCCACGGCCACAGAGTCCTTGACCAGGCTGTGCTGAACAAAAAGCGCAACTCCGGGCTCTTTCCACCATCTCCTTAAAGGCTTGATCTCCTCAGCTTTTTGTGAGGCGATCTACATAGCGGGATGCAGGGCGGTGAGTATCAAAGTTAGCTCTGACTTAGTTTGCTCAGGGACTGGAAACACTATAGCTCTATCACCATAATACTCTGCACGCATCAGTCCTGACATTTAAACAGCTCTCCTACTGCTGCTACCCGGGCTGGCCCGGTCATTCAAAACTAACTCACATTCCTTTACGTATTATTACTCTACCTCTGCCCTTTAGATACACCAAGAGATTTCTTTACTGGTTCAGATGAGGAAGGATAAAATTGGAAGAAGCAGATCCCACGAACAAGATCCTCTACACCTGGATGTGAGACACAAGTCTCTCCTGCCTCCCTGCAAACAAAAGAATACTGCTGCTCGGTCCATATTAAGATTTCTTTCTACATCCTGGGAAACAGTTATTTGATCTCTGTGCAGCATCAGATTGAGTCAAGAACATGAATTACATGACGGTCTTTTACATATCCAACTTAATCCCAATTTAATAATTTCAAACCTAAATAAATAACATTTTTTCCCAGGGCATTAGGCCATTCTAAGGTCAGCACTCCGTTCCAGAAGGAGCTGCCAGCCACTGTACCCATCCTTTGGGGACTGCTTTCTCAGAACATATGCTGACATTATCCATTCAGGCAGGAAAGAAAAAATTGTTACGAGAAGCTGAAGTCCAACTTAGACCATATTGCTTTAGACCATACTTTTGGATATCTTACTATCAAGACCTATTTCAGGTGATTCCAGCACCTCACTTGGGGTCCAAGATCTTATCAAAGAAACGCCAAGTACTTTAATTATTTTCTAACTATTGTTTATTTTCTATCTTCTAGACCTACCATCTCAAATACTGAGCCTACCCTGGGAGGCAGCCGTGCCAGGGCTCCTGTCCCACACGCACGGGTCGGCAGAGCCCCAAGGAGAAGGGCAGAGGCAGGGAGGAAGGAAGCACAGCGGATTGCTCTAGGCAACATCAGACAGGAGCACTGGGAATGCCGTCGTTAACTTGTTCCCTGGTTTTGTTTCTGAAAGATTAGCCAGTGTTTTTTATCTAGTTCTGGTTTAGTATATTCCCAAGAAACAACCAGTTCAGCAATCACCAAAAAAATGCTTTGGTTTAAAATGTCAGAATACGTTTTATTCTGATAGATCTGTTCCATTTCCCTCAGGCTTAATGCAACAATTTAAGAAAATCACTTTCTACGAAGAGATAAATTAATCTGCCTAGGTAGCTTTCAGCTACCCATAGACCCTCGTGTCCTTGCAGGGGAGGGCTCCACCTCTGTCCTCCCCATCCGCACCAGCGCCGCTGACGTCAGCCAGGGCAACCACAGGCAGAACAACACCGTTTACCAAAGACCACGGTTGCAAAATCAGATGCAGAATACAACTCGACATAGCAAGCTTGGGTTTGTCTTCATGCTTTCATCTCTTTTTTTACTTAAAGACATCAGGGATTAAAATTCATTCCAAATACACTTCATTATAAAAACATAGCCATGCAAGTATATGGAAATGCGCAATATATTCTTTTGATATAAGAAGACTGATTTTTTTCCTCCAGTTGATAACTTCAGTCTGATAGCTTTAGTGTTAATTTTCTTTTTTTACTGTAAATAACTGGGACACTGGGTACCAGTGCTATCATTAATTATGGCAGCAAACGAACAAGTCATCTATTACTGAACTAAATTACTTCTAACTGCACGTGCAACTCTTGCACTCTCCTTGTGCATAAATAAGAACAAGTTTATGTCTTTTAAAAAAGCGTATGTCATTACAGAGACTGAATTAAGAGAGAGTTCTTGTTAGTGCTAATTCTTTCCACTTTCTCACACTGATTATTAAAAACAAAGACCTGTACAAACTATGTGTGCTACTGCCTGCTAACACAAACAAGATGGCACTTAGGCAGTATCTTTACTTGTTTTTCTTCCTAAATCTGTTTTCCTCAATGCAGCATGACCGTCTCCTCTCTGCCCTCCCCAGCAACGCACTCACAAGAACACAAGTTACCCAACTGAGCCGAATATACCGAACTCACAAGTACAGCCAGTCATTCCTGACATCTGAAATCCTCAAGCTATTGGAACGGGAAACAGTTTTCAGATATGTTATGTGTATTTCCACTTTTTTTTTTGTTTTTTCAAATAACACATCGATTAAGCCTTTGATTAACACGTCGCTTAAGCAAAATTGGGTATCATTTGTATCCAGGACAAAAAAACCCAAACCTACAGAAAAACAAATAACCACAGTTCCAGTCACAGAAAGCAAGCTCCTATAATTTAGACAAAGCTAAATGAGAATTTTTAAACTAACAACCAGTGCAGTCCTTGCACCGCAGTTGCTTATCTGTCACAAAGCAGACAAGCTACACAGTGGCCTTGACTGACCATTATACATCATTCAAAGTTAACATTTTTCTATTTGACCATCTTATCTTCTTGCCTGAGCGATTAAACCCACAAGTCACTAAGTAAAACATCATTCTACATCCCAAAAGTCTTTGCCAAGGCACAATGTGATCAATCTCAAGGATTTTTAAAAGAGGAGTCTGGTGGTTGTAAAATGATCGCTGAAAATACTGAAGGCCTTTCCCAGGCAACTCTCTTAGTTTATCTGTGTTATATTTGCTGTTGCTGTCTAAGTTTCTTTTGGGTAATTTCTAATTCTACGATGCTAGCTTTCGCTTGGAAAGGAGTTGTAAAGTTTAGAAATACCTACTTATTAGCTCTAAAAAGCTGCTAATTTACTAAGAGCAGTTAGAATCAAGCAATTGCTTTGTCTAAAAAGAGAAGTATTTTCAAAAAGCAAGGAACTGCTGACCCAAAGATGTACTCCAAGTGTGAAGCATCATGTGAGTGACATGGAAACAGGCTGGGGACTCCTGATCCCAGGGCACATGAGGACCAAGCGTACCACAGAGACTGAGCTTGCTTAGTTTCTGGTTGGAGGGCATTTACCCTGCAAATGGCAGCGAATGCATGATTTATGGAACAACACTGTCGTGAGCTTCAAAAATTTAATAGCCTAAAGTTTATAGAGGGCAAGGCATTTTGGAAAGATGCTATAAAAAAGGCAAAGAAAAATTAAAGAACAAAAAATAAAATATACACAATAATTAGATTTTAGGTTTATTTTCCATGGACTGAACTGGAAGATCATAAAGTATAAAAGAAATGACTGCTGGGATTCAATAAAGAGCTTCCCCACAACATGCAAACCTATCTCCAGCCTACATAAAGATACTGTACCAATACACACTAGCATATTTTTGTGCGAAGCCTAACTTTACAGACTTCTTTATGTCAACATTACAAATTTATACGAATTACTTAATTTTATTATATATTTTCTGTCATTTCTGCACTTGGCTATTTGTTACATTAATGACAACCATTACCATTCCAGCCACTGATACACAGTTGACTTCAAATTGGCTAGGAAGTTTTGTTTGTCACCACGTTCTCCCAAGTCCGCAGGGTTCACTCACCTGTGCTCTACCATGCACGCACGCTGGAGCTCTAGCATGGCACCAAGAGTCCTCAGTAGGATAAAGCCAGTATGGACCACCCTCCAGTTTTTGGTAGTGATATATCAGACAGGAAAAGAATAGCCAAAACCAGGTAATAACATAATGGCTCTGAGAAAACTAGCCTTTCCATTAACTCTATGGGCTTCAAGCATCAGCTTGGCTCCAGAACGTGAGTACCAAGACAGAAGCAAGAGGCTTCGTCTCAGAGTCCGGCACATTGCTCTGGTTTACTCGCATAACACCACTTAAATGAAATTTCGCCCCAGCCTCAATGCAATCAAGATGAGAGTCAGGCCTCTCTCGGTCTATTCACACTACTCTCAAGAAACCAAAGAGGAATGGTCAGTGGCACAAAACCAGACTGCAGAGTAGGGAGTTACTGGATGGAGCTCCGTAAGCAAGGCGGCACTCATGGACTGCTTTTCAGTCATCTCTGTAATGGTCACCAACTCTGCAAGTGCAAAAGAGAACGAGAAGCGCGGACGGTTCTTGAAAGATGTAAAATAGCACTTAATTACATTAGAGACACAATGACCATGACCCTTCGAAAAAAATGGAAAATATGGCAGCTGTTGGGAGTGTATCTGGAGGAAAAGTAACGACTTCCTCCACTTGGTCCTTGTCAAAAAGAAAGCTGTCACAAAATTAGCTTGAGCTTCAATACTTTGGGAAGCCATTTCAAGATCCCCAGTAAGGGGGAAAAATCAATTTCCATTTCAGATCAAAGTTCAGTTTGATCACAACTATTCGTGCAGATATTCCCTTTTTACAGCAAGTATCTGAACTCACATGGTTACAAAAATAGATGGAAAATGTCTAATGTTTATTATGAAAATGTGTCAGCACCAGCTGAATCATACAAGACTAGGAGTCCATGCTTAATGTCATTTATGACAATCTCTATTCATATTTAAATAACTAGAATTCATATCCAGAAACTATAATTAAGTAATTTACACATCAACTAATTATTTATGTTTTGTGCTATGAAAAACAAAACTATTTTTTTCCCCACAATGTTACTTTTTTTGGTTAAGCAACACAAAAACACACCTACAATTTAAAATGTCAGCGAGGAAAACATTTTAAGCATAGAACAGCATTGCAATTTTGAAACCTGATGAAAAAACATTTTTCTAGTACAGCAGATTAGAAATAAGTTTACTGCATTTTAGCTGAAGTTAGAGGAAAAAATGATTTTTTGGTTTATTTCAGTTTGCATACACATCTATGAAAATACTCCTCTAGTATCAGATTGATTTATAATGATGGCATTTTAAGGGCTATTGACCTTGGTGCAAATGATTAAGAGTACACTGTGTGTACTAAATAAAGATTTTCAGGGAGAGATCTGTTTACTAGCTGTGCTTCTTTGTAAACAAAAATATTCTATCATTTCTAGCATAGTGTTGTATGCCAGCGGGTGGGAAGAAGCTAGCCCTTCCTCAAAGACCTTCACCCAACAAAAGCACTTCATCAAAAAAAAAAAAAAAAAAAAAAAAAGGTACTAAGTGAGAGGAGCTGGTGTGAGTTTCATCAGTGAGAGGATGTATACAATTTGGGACACAAAAAAATTAGAGATACATGCACATATGAGCATTAGAAACATGAAAATGGCAGTCGAAGATAGAATACAATGGCAAAAGGAATAAAAGGGCCTGTAGGAAGGAACCTCTGCTATGTACAACTGAAAAAGTTAAAGAAAAACTACAGACCACCATGGATGCTGAAGTAACAAGGTCAAGCAGAAACAGGCAGTAAAATGGCGGTTCTGCTGCAGAAGCATTTCTGCATTACCATCAAATTGTCACCAAATCACACCTGGTAATTCAGTATCTTCCGTACAATAATAATTTGTCCCATACTCAAACATAAATCTAGAATTGTTTCATGAGATAATTATTAACGTTTAATCGGTTCTAAGCAATGCAATTAATTAACTGAGAGTTCAACTTTTCCTTAATAACCGTAAGTTGCAGAATGCAGAGCCACATATTACAGCCCATTCTGGAGAGCAGTGTCCTACTGTAAAAGGCACACAAACAGCAACAGAGGACAAAGGCCATTAACAATCACTTATTTGTCCTAATTCAAGGACTGTTCCCTTCTGTTTGTTCTACTGCCTGGTCTAGCCTACAAAGCTTTGCTGACAAAAAATGCCTTTTCTTACCAAAGGTTTGCAAATACCCACATTATAATTTCATACCTCGGCCAAACTATTTCCTGTTAAATCCACCTGTCCAAAAGAGGAAAAATGCCAAAAAAGCACCAGTGTCACGGCAGCATTCAGAGGGCTCGCAGAGCTCCTTGCAGCTCTCACTGCTACAAATTCCTGCTGCAAAGGCATCATAAAAGCAGGCAAGTGGCTCATAGACATCAGCTGCCAGAAACTATCACAGTCCAAAGGCTCGACAAGGAGGAAAAGGGCTCCATGTGCTGACTCTCTACCAGGTTTTCACTTCCATTTCACTTCCACAGTCCTTAAATCCTGGCATAGGTATAACACAAGTGTCCTGGGAAACTTTCTTATTGCAAATGGAGCTAACATTAGCAAAACTGGTTTTGCTGGTATACTTTATACCAGTTCCTCAAACGAAACAAGCTGTTCTAACAAAAGCATGTTCCCCCCCCCATATACTATCACTATATCCATAACAGAGATTTTTCCAGTATAAAGTATTATTAAAAATCGAAATCCCTCACTGACATTTCTCGGCTAGGTAACATTCTTCGTACAGTCCTGACCGTGATTGTATTAAGACTTTGCCTAAATTAGAAATGTGTCCTAAGTATAATTCCACAAGTCAAGAAATACTGGAAAACTTTCTGTTGTGGAAGAAGTTATACCATTGTATTTTTACTCCCAAATGGCAGAAACTATGCTGTCACAAGCCCAGTAGTATCAGTATTGCTGCGATTAGAACAGGGCTTTACCCTAGCCACGTCAGGAAGAAATCACCAACATAAAGAACAGACTATTGCAGTATTAACATACGAGGTGAGAGGAGGATGCCTCGTCACCTAAGACCCTAGACACTTGTTTCTGTAACATATGACAGGATCCTTCAGGGTCACGGGCAGCAGAGGTGTACAGACTTCTTTGAAACAGTATTTACTCTTTCTCCAAGGCCTAGTTGAAGAAACCCAGCTAGCTAAACTGCAGTCAGCAAGCTCAGTCTCCATTGCCTTCAGCAGCTGCTTAAACCGCTCTCAGAGAGACTAAGTTTCCTATACTATCAGGTGAAAGGGGGGCAGGACAAAGCACAAAGATAAGCCAGATCAATTAATTTATAAAGAAACAGATAACAATGAACTATTTGTTATTTTTTAGTGAGCTGAGTAACAAGGAATTGCATATCTATGATCATTTAAAAAAAAACTGAAAAAATTACTGTAGACCTTCAATCAGTATCAGATAGGAGCTGCAATCCATGCAACTCAGCCACAGCCACTTGCCCTCACCCCAACACCACTATCAGCTTGGCAGCGTATGTAAAACAGCATTGGCTTTAGCATGCAAAGTGGTATCTGCTATGTAGGACTATACTACAGATCAAAGTATTTGCAGTATCTGTTAAAGGAGGCCTTCACTGGTTTTAGAAGAAGCAGGACTGCAGTAATAAATCTGATCTCTTGAAGCATGAGTTGGAAGTTGTACCCTCCTGTCAGCAGGTTCACTGTATGATGTATTGTGGAGCTTTGGCTGCAAAGAAGCTGTAGCCTGCAGTTAATGAGCTGTTCAAAGTAGCTGTGAAATTGTCAACTTAATTAAGCCAAGTTTAGTTAACAGTCATATTTAAAAAATTTTGTGTGAAGAAGCAGGCTCTGGAAGTGCCCAGCTATGCACTGTAGGAAAGTGCTGTGTACTTTCCAGAACAAGAAATTAAGAGCTCATGTGATAAGAGACAGTGCTATTTTACAAAGTGTTTAAAGAAAGCCCGTTGGCTGTCCCAACTTGTCGGGGAGCTTCATAATTTTTTTTCTATTTTTAGAGAGTTAAGAAGCATAAGCACTTGAGAACGGTCAGTGATGGTTTCTTAAGATAGCCTGACCTCTAGAAAGACATGTATGACTTGGAGAGAGGAAGCAGAGCCTCCTGAGGAAACCTTCTTGTGAAGGTCCGAGCTCTCAGTGCTCAGTACGGAGCTCTGCAGATGAATGCATTGACATGGCATCCACAATCCAAGAGGTTTGTCCTACTCAGATGAAGGCAGACAACTTCAGAGAGCATCAGGAAGACCAAGCTGCTCTATATTCCCTACATGTATTTCCATCCTTGCTGTTCGTGGCTTTGAATAAAGCACTTCAACATGCACCACTGTCTTCCCTGTACCTTAACCAGGTTAGCACCTGTTAAAGACCCTCTCCAAGCCAGATTAAAAAATAAGACCTTAGAGTATACCAAGTCAGGGGGTTGTATTCTATCTAAATTAACTGCAAGCTAATTGGCAAACATCCTGTACATACGTATTCCTCTGGACAGTCTTCTCATGTCTGTTCTAGGACAAAAACACCTGTAGTAACCAAACTGAGTTATAGCAATTAATTTGTCTGGGTTTGAACAAACCATCACCACTGGCCTCAGTTCATTCCTCAGTACAGAGGTCGAGGTTTCCCAAACCTAACTCAGACTCTTAAGGATATGAAGACCTCTTGCAGCACCCAGCAACAGCAGAGGTGCAGTGCCGTTAGCCATAATCCCTTCACCCTGGCAATCCTTTGTCATGCTTTTCCCTCTATATGAAATATTTTGTTGGTTTACCTTAAAAATTATTAAACTATTTTAGAACAGGCTTCAGAGACCCCTCCTTTAGGAGAATTTCCTAGAAATTCTACCTGCTGGCTTGGGACCTCCCGATGCTGGGAAAGATGATGAAAAAAATGCCAAGCCCTTCACCCACACCCACCTCTCTGCAAAATGGAGGGGGGGGGAAAAAGAGGAAAGAAAACCCAACAATGAGGTACTTTACAGGTCCTGGTAACTCTTACAAAGTGGCATGAAGCTAATAGTAGTCAAGCATTTAAAGATTCCCAGGTAATATTTCACATGTGTATTTACTGTTACTGAGTGTATTGTTATGCAGGTAAGGGGAAACTAGATCCTGTGCCGCTCTGCTTTCAGATACGCTCAGCAGAACGTGCTTCCTTGGTACCTTTATCCTGAAACAGAATAGCACTGGCACAGCGAATCCTAACAAGTGGATGCAACTGGGTACTTCTCTGATCGGTCAGCTGGAATGCCAGTCAGCTGGGGAAAAAATGTAAGGGGCCATTGACCAAAAGTATCAGGTTTCCTGAGGGGGGATGATAGTTCTTCTTTGCAGGTCATCCATGGAGAAAGGGCAAGAGACCAAATGGCCTCATTGCTAAACACACACTTCAGGAAACAACTGACCGAGGGAGACAGTGTCCTTGCTCCAACTGATGATGGAAAAATTTAGGAGGTTTCTCAACCTTTTAGGACAAATCACTCTTCCATAACTAGGTAAAGATCCCTGTGGAGACAGCTGAGACTTCTGCAACATATAAGCAAAACTATTCCCTATAGTGACCTCAGAGTCAAGCACTTTACCCCACCATTTACACCTACACTGGCCTCTGGTCTTGACCTCATGATTAAATTTAGGAGGCAATGGCAGAGCAGTGCAACGTATGAGGGACGCACCTCCTCACCCACATAACTCCTATCCATGGAGTAAAGGGCTGAACATCACAGCTACCTCTTAACACCCACAGCCTGCACTTCCTAGCACAGCTCAAAGGCTCACAGAAGAAACGGAGGAAAAGATTTCCATTCCCTGAACCTGCATCAGGCGTATCTCACTTCTGCAGTCCTTAAAATTCTCTAGTTTGCTTAGACTTTGTATACCAACAAAGCAAGGTTACCCCACAAAGGAAAATTTAGCCCATGAACAGTGTCCCACAACCCTAGCAGAGCACAGCAGAAGTGAGTTTATATTGCCCAAAGAGCACAAGAGAGCCTTATAAGAGCTCTTAGCAATCAGAACAGCCAAGATAAAGTCAGGAGAAAACTTCAGAGCTATGTAACCTCCAAAAAGAAGTCCTTTTTAGTTTAACTGGCAAAATAAGAGGTGGTAATTTCAGCTCATTTTTTTGACGGTCCAGCTATGAATCTCACTGTAAGCAGTTCACAAGAGAGCTTAGCTTTTTAGAAAACGTGAACTTCAGTCACACTCCTCTGAAAATTTGGTGCCTGGCAATCTTCCCATGGTCACACCGTGACTAGGGGCTAAGTCTGAGGATCAGACAAGCCGTTAGACTTCCCTCATCTCTCGCCAACCACTAGCAGGGCTTGCTCCCTCTGCCCCACTCCCACTCTTAACTCTGAGGATTTGCACCGATTAAAAAAAAAAAAAAAATCCTCCAACTGTTATAACATATAAACAGTGACAGCAGAATTGTGTTTTTCAGTAAAAAAATCATAAGCTGATACATCAATATTTAGCTCTAGGAGCCAACAGTAAAGAATGCCCACCAAAATTCCGTTTCTTAATATCTGCTACCAAGAGCGCAGGCTGACACTACTGCCTGTCCTTCACGGACAAATACTGTCTTTGCCCTTCTCACCAAAGCCAGGGGTGAGAAGGACAGATCAGCTTCCTCACCGAGCAGTTTTACTAGTTTCATGAGTTTGTATTATTATTAACAAGGATTGTAAGAGCTAAATCTCTCTTATTCCCAAGAAGCTGGTTCCTGCTACTCAGTACCACTGTCAGAGGCAGACAATGTGAAAAGGCTATGCAAGCTCCTTTTTGGAGAAAACTTGGTTCCCAACAAGCTACCGCTCTACCACATTCATTTTAAAATGCTGAAACTTGCAATAACATTTCAGAAAACATAAACCCCTCCTAAAAAGTAAGCAGCTGCCCCAAAGTAAAAGATTCCGTACTTTTGGTAAAGGTAAAATGTTAGATTATTCACTGAGGGAAAAATTATCGTTGCTAGGCCTAGGGGCTGTGACTGACAGCACTACCGCTGAATTCTACCTGACTGCTCTCACGACAAATCTCAGCTCCATGGCATTAAATAGCAAGAAACAAGATGCATCATGTCCATAATGGAGAACATACAATAACATAACTAATTGACAGTATAAGCAGAGAAGTCCTTTCATCTGAAATTCTGCAGAAAGCAGATCACTTTCACAGCAAAAGACAAAAATAAAACAAATACTAAGTAAATTAAAAGTTACAGCAGAATCAATGGAAGCATGAAGCAGTGTCTGAGTTCACAGGACTTACTCTTCCTTGCAGTGCAGTTGTTAACAAAACAAAAGCTGTTTGGGTTTGCAAAACCCTCTTTGCCTGGCTTTGAAATGTTTCGTTCCTCTAAAATATCAACATTATCCTCAGCTTTTTTTCATCTGCAGGATACTCTGCCTTATGTACAGAAAAAAGCACTAGCTTCTCTGGTCATGAAGTCCTCTTCGAAATGCAAACCCATAGTTAGTTATAATTCATCCCCCTTGCTTTCTTTTAAATACTTTCATCAGTTGTTCTTGCAACAGAATTTGCAGAAACAAATACATAAACGATCCACACTGATGGTGTTTCAGTGCTAAGTATGTGCTAATCCTGGTTTGGAAAATTAATCCTCCATTCAAAAATTCCACTCAAGAGTATAATTTTTTTATTGCATTTGTCAACTTAGCAACCAAGTTTCAAGGAGATAAAACTAAAATATCATTATCATATTACATGCCAAAATTGTGAAAAATGAGAAGGAAATTAGTATGTCCAGACTAAAGCCAGAAGAGGAACATGAAAAACTCTTCTCATTTTTGTACCTTTAAATAGATTCCTTGCATCTTTCTCCAAAGCACACTCTTGCTGACTGCTGTTAGAAACAAAGCACTGCATTACACAGACACAGTTTGATCTGAGTGCAACTCTTATGTTCCTGGGTACATGATGGCCCTGATCCTGCATGACACGTAACTAAGAACAAGCGTTCAAGTAGAAACACACGGCGAGTTGGCCGAACACGCTAACCAGCGGCAGTCTGGTTCTTCTGATTTCAGTTCAGTGTGTCTAGCCTTGGCCACACTGCTGCATCATTACTTACACAGAATGATCGTTGCAACCACAAAGCACCAGGCACCGTAACACAGCCCAACACACTTGAGATGGAAGTGGAAAACTACACGGGTACAAATACACAGAAAAAAGTCCTTTTGAGTGCCTAGAAATTCAAAGTTTTAACTTTGAGAGTTACCGCTCTCAAGAACAGCAACAGCTGCACAGATTTCGTTTATGACCTGAAGCCACATCAATTTATATTCTTTATGCAGCTACTGCTTGAGAACAGCCTCCACTGCTATATGAAGCTGAGGGGAAAAAAAAAAAAAAAAAAAAAAAAGAAAAAATTATCCATTTGCTATCCCATTACTCCCATCAGAAGACAGTTAATAATACCAGTTATTGGTAGTTTTCTGCATTAGTTATAGATTAAGCAATCATAAAACGCGGGTCCCAACCATAAGGGCTGATACCCTAGTTGCACTTCAGAGAAGACAGGTGAGTTTTGTGTACAGACCAGAGATCGAATTCTGGCTGTTCTGAAAACTGGAAGAACTTTGCCACGAGCTTCAGGACAATCGGGAACTTGCTCACTGGAGCTATGCTGATGTCTTTCTGGAACGACAGAAAATAACTTAGCCCTTAATACAAATATTATTGCCACTATTTTTATTTTCAAATCACGTATCCAATGGGGAGCTATTTTCTGTCATAGCGAGAGGTAAACACAGCAGTCCAAGTTCTGCCTCAGGTACACCCCTCAAGCCCACAGACTTTAATGGGGTTGAAGAACTGTAATTTTAGTCAGAATTTGGCCCACCAATAAACCTCTTCAGTATTTGAAAATAAGTCTTTGTTTTGAAAAATAAAATGCAAGTATCTTGCCAGCCATCCCAGTGCCATGCACACGTCAGTGTGTGGCAGAGCTCTGGATTCCAGTACTTGTAGACTTACATCCTGATATTCATCCTATGCTGAGATATTTATCACTGAGTTACAGCTCATGGAAAAGCACAATTTTACCAGGCAGTTAAACTGCAGCAGTGTGCAGGGTAAGTCACTTCTGCTTCAAGTTACCAAAGTAGTAGGTGTGGTTGTCCTCAACCATTTGTGGAATTTCTCACCAAACTTTTACGTAAAAAACAAACAAACAAAAAAAAAAAAAACCCACACCAAACCAAAACCCACAAAACAAAAATTGAAAGAAACAGCAGACAGTACTCCAAAAAGAAGAAATACGTATGTGCAAACTCAGTCGTCTCAGCTGAACACTGATCTTGACCTATCTACCTATCACACGGATATGTTTGTGCATTTAAAAACTTGGAATTAAAACCACTGTTGTAAAATAAAATTCTACACTTCAATCTCAGAAGAGATGCAATCCTGATAATTCAGTATGAATGAGGAACATCATCTATCTGATGACAAAAAAGTGTAGATACTCCTAAATACAGGAAGATTGTACCCAGTGCGGATCGAGGTTCTTTTGTTGTGCTTTAATTAATACATTAGCATAGTTTTTTTCAAACAAGATCCTTATAAAGAAGGTTTACTTTGCTGATCGCTTTCTAAGGTTATTTGTCTGATTAAATTTTATTAGAGATAACAGAACCTCAAACTGAAAGACAGAAAACAATGGTAAATGTGTAACTTCAAAAATACGTTGTCTTTCAGTGGCAAGTAAAATGGGGCCTCATAAAGTTTCCACCACATCCCAGTAGGGAGCTAGAAGTCATTGCTAACTCAAAGTTAAAAACAATGGGAAGCAGAGGATGTCATTCTTTCATATTTGCTCAGTGATTCTGTGTTTTCTTTGTATGGATTTACTTAGGAAGCTGGGAAATCTAAAAAACAATGAAAAGATTTCAAGATTACCATTTTTCCCTTAACAGTATCAGAAATCTGTTCATGTCACTATGTAAAATGTTTCATTTATGAAGGAAAATACCTCTTACTTGAAAAGGTTTGATCTTTCCAGGCATATAAAATGTTTGAAGTTTCCTGTGCAACTTTCAAATTAATGTGCAAAATAATTATGCTTTTGCAAAAGGAGTGAATTCTCATTTCCGATAAAGAAACAGACACAACTTAAATCTGTTAAAAATATTAACAAAAACAGATTCATTTCTATCCTGATTAAAAAAAAAAAAAAATCCTTGAAATAGTATCTGTTTAGTTCACTCAAGAATGAATCTGGCCAACAAGGAGATTGTCTTTACACCAACAAAAATATGTCATCCTAATTTCTAGGGATCTAGTGCTCAAAAATTGTCTATAATGTAATAAAGTAGCAGAACCAAAAGCAGTATTTCTTCCTTCTCCTAATCCTAATTTGAGTCCCTCATACTGGAATCAGTCTTTTTCATTAGCAACAGTACTTTATTCCCAAAATTGCTTTTAAATCTTGAATATTCCTTTTTTATTCCAAGTTCTTTTGTTTGCAGGGACATTAACTCTCTACATACATATGCAGACTACCTTTAAACATTTAAAACATTATCAAAACCCATCTCAAATTACTCTGTCAACCACACTGAAAACAGATATAACTTAATTCATGTCAATCCATTTCCATGTCAAAAAGTAGGTTCTAGCCCTTGTCCTTTCTCCTGAAACAAAGCCATACACATGTGGGAGCTGGTTTACAGAATGCTAAGCTTTTTACTTTATGTAGAGTGACATAGTTACAGATTTTAAAAGGAAGAGGAGAAGAGGGCCTGGGAGTTTGATTTGAGGCCAACAGTTCAATCCATAGTAAAAGGGGATGGTCTGGAAGAATGCACAAATTAGAGACTCTGCTATTTAATTTCACAGCGTGTGTACCAACATCATTTATTACATTTTGGCCTTTACAGGCATTTTAAGAAAGAACCTAAAAGGAGCTGAATGCCGAAATCTTTTTGAAAAGCAGAGGGCTTTGACAACATCACTTTCTTGATGTCTTTGAAAACTTAAAAATCTGACTCTGGGCAATAAAACTATTTAATACGTCATGCACATTAAAGCTATTCAATTTGCGTCTTGTCATCCTGTGCCAATTTAAATTACGGTTAAATGAAGATACCTAATTATTTTACCCAATGGACTGATAGCAATGCATAGAATGTCACAGGGCCAAGCAAATTCCTCCACTGGATGAATGGGTCTGACATACAAAACACTGCAATAAACACGGAAAACTGCACTTTGGACATGAAATCACTTTCTACGTGCAACCTCGGAAACATTGCTAACAATGTTTTAATTCCATCCACGGCTGGTAAAGCTGTTGACAGTGTGGGCATATTATATCCATACACACCACCAAAATAGAACACAATGCTAAATTGTCCTCCTATGTGTGCAGGTGCTCCTGTGGTCCCCTGACAAAATGACAACTTACATAAAGCTTGTATTGAAACAATTCCACCTGGTGACAACCTGCTCGTTACCATATTTGCTTTAGGTTTCTTTCACTTTTTACTGAAAGCTAGTAAGAGGTTTGGCTGTCCATATCTCTAAACATTTATTTCCTCTTTGAGGACTCCTTTGAAAGTCAGTTGGCATTCCAAGCGCTCAAAAAGTGGAGTATTTTCAGTGTATTGTTACTACTGTTCAAGAAACCCAATTCTGGAGTCCCTTCTCAAGGTGATAGCCAAGAGAGGTGAACAAAAGTTCATAAAGTAAAACAGCAATTTATCACTGTTGGTAGTGGCAACTGTTGGATATAACAATTTCAATGGATGTTAAAAATAATTCTCATTCAAATACTTCTCATTTCTTGACATAGATATTTACTTGAACATGAGGAACAGATAATAAAGCATGCAATATGGGAAGCAAAACAGTTTCCAAACAGTATTTTTTCAAAGTTTCAAATGAACTATGAGTAACTTTCTTAATGAGACATTCTTCATATTCACACAGATTGTAGGCATCTTCTAATCTAAAATTCATTGAACCTGAAGTATCTGCAAGTGGGTGTAACCATTTTGCCATATCATATCTTTAATTTGTATTTAGACTTAGCATTTTGGATGTAAAATCTGAATTGCTGGCACCTTAAATAGCAAGGCAATACTGGTACATTGCACTGGAATTTCACACCACATGTAATATTGGGAATGGTAGCAAGGGAGGGAGAACTAGTAAGTATATCACCTCCCGTTCTTCTCCCTGGCTTATAAGCACATTCTACAACTAGAAAATTTCTCACTGTGGATGTACTTACACTTCAATCTGAGCCATACAATTAAGAATACAAAGGGTACAACACAGTAAGATAAATACCTAGAACTGTAGAAATAAAGGCTTGTTTTTAATACTTCCTCTATTGACACATTCAGGTGGCAGAAAAGGAAAAGCTTAGAAATTAACTACCTAAAATGGCCAGGGAAGAGAAAGAAAGCAAGCTCAGACCAGGGGCAGCGAAGAACAACACAAAGGGCAGAGAGAAGTCAGTGTTTCATGTCTGGCAGATGAATTTACAGCTGAAAGGAGTTTTGGTGAAGTGTTTACCAACAGTAAGTACTCCAAAAATTCAGGGCCTAACTTCACTTATCTCAGTCACACAAGAAATTGCCCTCAGACGCAGTGACACATTTTGCATGAGTTGGTTTGCGTGACCAGGAGAGGTACCAATAATAATGCTTTAAAAATTGAAAACACAAGTTATGCTTAGTAGTGTAGTGATCTATATACTGTGAGTGATTAACAGTTTGTTTTTTTCCAGTTTACATTACAAACAACAGGAAATTAAAAGGTAAAGATAAAAAATAGACTTAAATATGAACCTAGTTCACAGGTTACTACACCAGGTCACTTCATACCATTTAAAAATTAGACTCCCACCCTCTGGAGAAAAGGGTTGATGCCTTGCAACAACAGCATAAAAAGCATCAGCCTGAAAGTCTGGAGCCGTAAAGATTGAGAAAAGTTAGTGTATCTCAGCGTGGGAAGGATCCTCTCAGTGGGAGCAAGGACCTCTGTACAGGAGGGCTGACGTCAGTGGAAGTGGGAGGGAAATGGTGATGGGAGGTTTGTCGGGGAAATGATTGAGGACAGTTTCAGTGGGAACAGGGAGGAATCAAGAGAGAGTGGATGGCCTCAGTGGAAGCATGGACAGTACGTGTGGGAGTTTCAAAGGGAGAGAGAGCTCGTGTGTTCCAAGGGAAAGGAATTACCAGACAGACAGGAAAAGAGCAGACGGCTTAATGGACTAAATAATGTGCTGTTAAAGGCTGAAACGAGATCCACTTCAGCACTGCAGGTACAATATAGCATACAGCCTCCTATATGCAGAATTATGCAACCATTGGTTTGCAGCGACTGCAAAATTCTCAGGCAATTTCACAGGGTTTGAATGAAGAAAACTTACTGGCTGTAGGGCCATGGATTTAAACTGGCTGTCCCACATCAGCTGATAAATCAAAAGGCTATTTCACATTTAGCCCTGCTGGTTTAGGACTACTTTTAATTTAAAATAAAGGAAGTTTGGATTTACTCTCTGATCCCCTTGCACCCAAACGCACATATTTCTGTGTTAAATATACATGACAGGGAGAGTTACACAAGAGAAGAGGAAGGAAATCTCACATACGTAAAAGGATGACAGGGCAAAATAAAAGTGCAATGTATGTGCTACAGTGTATATTAGTGCACTATAGAAAAGTGACACATACACATGATGCTGGAACAGCATACGCTTATGAATACCCAATTAAATTTTAAATAAATGCCCATGAAGTCCTTACACCACTCCAGCATTTACTCCACTTATGCTATAGATTAAACAGAGGTATTATTCTAAAGGTGTTTAAGCAGGTTTCTATAAAGCCAAGTACCTTTACCACAAATTCAACAACACAAATGTCTGAAGAAGAAAATGATAACTAATATATATGCAAAAGACAGACTATGACGATTCTGAGTCCACTTTCTTGAGATTTTTAGAGCTTAAAAAAAAAAAAAAACAGGAAAACTTTCCTTTGCAACAGTACTAGGTGTCATTTGATATTAGCGTAGCACTGGATAATCAAACCTCAGTCACTGTTACCGCATCTAAGTCTTGCTCATCTTTCACTGGGAAAAGTAGAGTTTAAGCTGTGGAGTTGATACATTGAAAATTAAGGGAAGGGTTTTCATGGCTGGTTCCCTTTTTAGATATGGCACTCGGATTCCAAGTTGCTCAAAAATTTTCAAATTAAAGCCACGTATAAAATTACTAATTAAGGAGGGAGATACAAGTGCCATGACCAAATGTAATGTATTCAAAGGGCTCCCCCATTTCTCATATATACCAGAAATAGGTATTATGGCATTTATCTCTGCACACACAGACTTTCAGCACTGCTCTGCAAATTTGCTATGGATAAACTTAAGTTTTTCCATATTAGGAAAGAACAAGTTAACTTTTTTTAGCTACAGTTTGTAAATTGATGCAATTCGCAAAATATACTATGCTCACACCACACATCCAGAAAATGACCCTCTGCTATTTGACCAGAAGAAAGATATAATAAGACATAAATGTAAAGCCAGAATAAGTCTGGGGGCTAATTAGCAATATAGATAATGCCATTTTACAGTTAGCATGGGTTATTTCTTTTTAGGACACTTTCTGACTTGAAAACTGTGCACTATAGCTAACAAACTGATTCAACGCAAGTTACTGCATTACCTATTATACATATTTTAATAAACTTAATGCTAATGCCAGCCGAAGTGAAAATATGAGATTTACACATGGGCCAGGTTTTCTTCTTAGCTCTCACATAGGACCTTCTTGGCTTTAATCTGTGCATACACAACAAAAGAATGTTAATTAATTTCAATTAAAGTGCCCTGAAACCAAGTGAAAATGCCATTCAGGCAGGTTACTGGCTATTCACACAAATTCTGGTGACACCACCACTGGCCAAAGCACAAAAGGTTTGCAGCATCTTCTTCTGTTCATGTGAGGGTATCCCAGGGGCCATAAAGGGTGTACTACGCACTCTGAAGAACAGCAATAGTTCCTAGTAGCACCCTAATTCTTACAGTTCTTCCTCAAATCAAAAATCCTTTTAACTCGAAAATAGCATAACATCCTGCCCAACGCTCCTTTTGGCTTCAGGGATTTCAGGCTCCTGTCCCTTATCTTCAATGTTCTCACACTTTGTTTCTTTCCAAACAACTTCACTGTACTGTGAAAACTGCTCTCCAGTAATGGCATAGCCCTCTCTCCAGCACAGTCTCCGAGACAACACAGTTATCTAGCACACTAAGAACTGTAAATCTGATCATACTATACACACTAATGATAAAAGCAGAGAATGAAATACCATGCTGCTTTATAGCTCTAAAGAGTATTATAGGATTTTGCACATTAAAATCATGCAGATGTGATGTGTCCAGCAGATTTTGTATTCAGCTGATCACAAACAGAATTCCATTCTCATTTCTCAAAACTCATCATTTCACAGCAATGTGCTTAGAGTGATGACAAGGGCAGAAAATATGACTGAGTGATAAAAATCAGAATGGCTGCCAATGAGATTACAGTATGCATATGACCCAACATCAATCGTATAGCATCTGGCTGAATTATCCAAACCCAGTAACAAGAATTTTTACAAAGTTCTTGAAATGAAACAACAAAATTTAACAAAACTACTTCCCATGCATTCTTCTGGAAACAGGTTTTTGAGTTGTTTTTTTCCCCATAAGCAAGCACACAGAAGACAAATTCACAGAATATAAATTTTAAGAATACTTTTTGTTTAGATTTTGTAATGTGCAATTATAATCACACTTAAAAATTCAGCCAGCAAAACAATTGTCAGGATTCTGATGACAACTTAAGCTTCCTAACTGTAGTTACCGTGTTAAATATGCCATAAGCATGTCTATCGTGTGTGAAAAGGGCCGTAAAGTTCAGTTTCCTGTACAGCGTTATTAACACAAAAACTTAGTTTAGTATAACACCATTCAGCTTCATGTTCTGCCTTAGGTATAGTTAATTCCTCCTCCAACTCACTACTTACAAAGTGTCTTCTCATTTTCTAGACTTTTTTTGAACTCCTATGAACCGAGATGACTATATCTGGAGGAAAACAATTGAAGAAAATCACAGTACTGAAGAAAATTATTCCAGGTCAATACTCTAGAAGCTGTCTTAATGAGCACGTAAAAATCGTAAGAAAACTACACATCATTAGAGTTTCTGCGAGTCTGCAAAACACTTGACATTTAGATAGTTCTTGCCTGCATCTCAAGCCTGTATCTTGTATTTACGGCATGTGTATCTCAGTTCTTATCATGGTAACCCAGAGCAGATCAGCCATGTTATATAATATCCCCTGGGCTGCTACAGTTTGATTTTTTTTCATATTTGCAATTACTTATTTTTACGAAATAGAGATTGTTCCCCCCCCAAAAAGCAAAGATATGAAATAATCAAAACTTATAGCATTAGGAACTAAAGTACAACCCATAAACAAACAGGCCATCAATAGAAGGTAAACAGACAAGCAAGCACTCCGCACCACTAAATCTCTCACTTTAAAAGAAAAAAAACACAAGTTACAATTTTTTTTCAGTATCTGTCTGTCGACTTCATACAGCCTTACGTTGTATCTCTACACAAAAGTATGCACGCTAACACACATGCAAAAAAACCTCCAAAAAATACCCTATTTGCAGCAACAGACAAGGTCAACAAGTTGTTAATGTAAATCAGTACCCAGAGCAAAAACCGCTGTCGCTCTCCTTTCAACTTTCTGAATGGAAGAGGTATGCAAATTGATCAGCCCAGCTAGCAGATCGCTTCAGACTGCGATTTGCCTTTGCTTCCAAACAAGACAAGCGCAAACAGCAACACTGGATGACCCAGCACAAACAAACATGTAAAACACAGGAGTCGGTGGCAGCGCGGCTCCCATGCACGGCAGAGTCCCACCATGGATGGACGGACGGGCCCTCCGCATTCAGAAGCGAGACCCGCGCCCCTGGCTCTAGCGACTGACGAGGACAATTACACCGCTCTCCTTCCCCGCATTAGGAAAACTCATTTTGTGGAATGAAGAAAGAGGCTTGGGTACATCTGTAAAGTCGTTTCATGAGACTGATTAGTTTATAAACGAAAGTAATAGCTCAAGCCAGGAAAAGCTCCCCCGCAAGGTATCCCTTCGGCAGGGAGACTCCTTGGGTTAAACCGCTACAGCCAGCTCCTGTTCTGAGAGAAACAGTGCTTATGTTTAGCACCCTTTTTACCTTAACACTGGATCTGCTGGTCTGGGTCTCTGCCTCCATGCTCTGGCTGTTCTCCCTCTTGTCTTTCTTAGAGGAATTAGTCCTCACCTTATAAGTGGATGTGTTGGAGGATTTAATGAATAATCCTGGGACGGGGTTGCCTTGCTGCTGTTGAGACATGGTTGTGTTGGTCTGGTGAGGGGAATTGCACTCCTCAGACTCTTTGCTACTGTGATAGACCACTCTGCTGTCAGAGATGTGGATGCTTGGAGCACAGCCCATGCTTTGTGGCCACGTGGGCAATACTTCTAAATTGTATATATATATATATGTGTATATATATATCCTTTTCCTTCCCGTTGGTATTTTCCCCCTGCTTAATTTTTTTGTTAACAGGTTGAATCTCTTTCCTGCGTCTCCGCTACACTCTGAAGCATTGCCATCGGTCCCTTCTACACCACCAGAAACGTGTCTGTTCTCGTCCTCCAGGAAACGGGTCCTTTTATCTCAATCTCAGCAGTGGGCTGGGGAGCTGGAAGGGAGGGAAGGGGGGAAATCAAGAACTGGTCGACTTCATATTTTCACAGATTATTATTAATTTTTCTAAGCCATCTGAGAATCTTGGTAGGGTTTCCTCTCCTTCTGGGGAAAAGCAAAAAAAAAAAAAAAAAAAAAAAGGAAAAAAGAAAAAGGAAGGGGGGAAAAAAGGCAAAAGCAGTAACAAAAAGCCCCCGAGCCCCAAACCACACGCACACACACCCCAGCGTCTTCTCGGCCAGGCGCTCAGAGCGGCCGGGGGCACTGCACCATCTCCTCCCTCCTAGTCCGGAGCACGGCGCATTTTCCACCTGGGTTTGCACAGCGTTACCGATTAACCCGGGTACGGGCCGGGGCCGGGGAGGCCGCTCCCCACCTCGTCTTCCGCGCTCCCCGCCAAGCAGCGCTTACTCCTCGCCGTCCCGCTCGGCGCTGCCCTGCGCTGTGCCGGGGGTGTGCTTTGGGGTGTGCTTTGGGGCCGAAATAAATAATTAAAAAAAAAAATACAATATTAATAATAACAATAATCGAAGATTGCCCCGCCGCCCCGAGGAGCCGGCTGCGCCCCTCACGCCGCGCTGGGCATGTCCCCCGCCGCCTCGGTGGCGGGCGGCCGCCGCGGGGCTGACAGGCAGGTTCCCGTCGTCGGAAGGAAGAGCCCCCCGTCAGGCGGCAGCGGGGCTTTCTGGCCGCCGCAGCGGCATCCCGCCCGGCGGGGCGCGGGCTCCCGGCTCGGCGCGGCGGGACCGGAGCGGGCCGGGCCGCGGGGAGCCCCCCTCAGCGCCCGGGCCGAGCGGAGAGCGGGGGCACGGCCCGGAGGGCTTCCCAGAGCCGCGGGAGGAGCCGGCTCCGCTGGCGGAGGCATCAAAGGGCCTCCATGTTGGGGGGATTTTTTTGGTCAGAGAAATGATGCGAAACGGCGAGGAAAAAAAAAAAATTTAAAAAAAAAAAAGGGAAAAAAATTAAAAAGAGCGAGAAGTAGAAGGAAACGATCCTAGCGTCCCATCCCGGCGGAAAGGGTTGCAGCGGCGAGAGCTCTAATTCCCAGGGCCGTGGTGTCCGCGTCCCTTGCAGCAGGGGAAATGCCTCTCTCCTCGCAGCCGCCTTCCCTCGCTCTGCGCCCGCCTTGTTATTATTGATGTTCCTCGGCGGCCGCGGCGGCGGCGGCCCCGGCCCCAGCCCCCGCCCCCGCCCGCCCCGCCCGCCCTTCCCCCGCCAGCGCTGCCCCGGCGCTTGACAGCGGCGGAGCCAATAAAAGCACCCGCCGGCGCTGACCTCCGGCCCGCGCTGGCGTCAATGCAAATCAGCCGCCGAGGGCCAATGGCGCGCCGCGCCGCCGCGCCGCCCGAGCGAGCCAACTTCAAACCGCCGCTCCGCGTGCGCCCGGCGCGGTGCGTGCCGCGCGCGGCCGCCCTTGGCGGCGTCACCTGCCGCGAGGGGGGGCGGGAGGCGCCGTCCCGTCCCGTCCCGTCCCGTCCCGTCCCGCCGGGCAGAGGGCAGAGCTGGGGCCCTCCGGCCGCGGCACACCGAGCCGGGGGCGCTTCTACGTTGGCTACAACCATCTCAGGTCCGGTTAGCTTCTTACTAAAAAAAAAAAAAAAAATCCACACCACAAGAAGCCAACAACAGCAACGTGCACCAGCAGAATTCTTAACCCAGCGCCGTTCGTCAGGACCAGAAGCTCGGGCGCCCTGCAGATGCTCAGTACGGAGGGTAACCCCAGCCAGCCTAGGAAAGCCAGCGCGTTGCCGTCCTGCAAGGACACTGGGTTCCGTTCTTCAGGAACCGGAAAACAGCCAGAGCCCGGACTCTGTTGTTGCTGTCTCCCATCATCTTCCTCTTCAGCTCTGGCCCTGCCAATTTCCTCAAAAATGTTTTTGAAAGCAAAGACTGTGAAAAGGGAAGATGGTGCTATATGTGTATAGCCAGACCCTAGGGCTTGGAAAATGAACCACAGACAGACTTTTTCTGCAATATGTATGTAAAATAAACTTATTCTGTTTCGATATCATGTGGAAGTAACTATACTTCCGTATCATATAGATGTGTTGCGAGACTAGATGTCTGTACATACTTCAAGAAAGAGTATTTAAAGCCCTTTAAAACGCCATGCCCAGTGCAAGACACATTACTGCTACAGAGAGCAAGACACGTTACTGCTACAGACAATACGTGTTTCAGAAGTACCAGCTCAAGTGCAGCTCAGGTTCGACAACAGAGGTACGACACCCTACTCTACCACAGACCACACACAACCCCATGGGCTTGTAAGAGCCCTGTTCGTGTTCTACACGTGCCTTTCACTTTCCTCACTCTGTCACTTGTAGCTCTGCCAATCTTTACTCTCGATGACTCGCAGAGGTGCTTCTCCGAGGTACTGCCCGGAACCGCTCAGAGGCAAGAGCGGTTTAGGGAAGGCCAGATCAAACTTTAGATTTAGGAGCACGGATAAAATCAAATATCAGAGACATGACTTTTGTCAATAAGCTCCAGCATCTGATGTGAGAAAGTGATGTATCACAAGAGAAACTATTTAAATTACTCCAGAGTCGTATCATGAATGCTTCTGTGCTCCCCTGTCAGAATCACACTGTTTCAGAAGAAGCCAATTCAGCACGAGCCCTTCTGTGCATTCAGAACAGTCAGCCTTTGAACAGTACCTCAGCTACGTGACAAATGACATCAGGTAGTAATTAAAAGCAAAACGTGCAGACAGGTGATGACTACGACAGCAAAAATGGCAAAAAGAAGCTCTTCATTCATATACATAACAGCATCACTTGACGCAGAGCAGAGCACCTTATAAGGTTGGGAGATGCAAAGCCAAAAGTCAGTGCTTTTGAGAAATGTGGTTTTTCAGGATAACCACAGCACTTGCACTGTCAAAATGCTTTTATTTACTTCTCGTAATTGCTAGGGCTAAAGGCTGGAAAATCAAGTCTTTCCTTCCCCCACCTCTCTGCTACTGTGCAGTTTCAAGTATAAGCAATAGTCACACAAACTTCATCCACCCCATTAATTTAGCTGATCTATACAGCCTGTTAGAACCAGAAAAAGACAGGGGCTTCCGGTGCTCCCTCACCACTTTGCATGCCCACTTAAGATAAGCACTTAACAACAAATGAAGGGAAAGGCTTAACATACCTGCTTTGAACAGTGGGCACTGTTTGGAGAGGGATCTTGTCCTTATTCTTTCTTTTATGTTAAACATTATTTACTAGATCCCATTAATAAGAACACACTTAAGTGCAGCTAGAAAGAGGCTGTGTAAGAAGAGAATGCTGCAATTCCTACTTGTGCCATTAACCACAAGTGTGGGCTCTCCTCTTCAGCCTTAATGGATCTGTCAGCAAAACTGCTATTGCACTTTATTTCTGGTGGCACTGGAGGAGTCAGAGACAGCAAAACTTCATTTTCAGAGCTCCACATTCGGTTTGCAGTGCTGACACCTAGAGTTAAGCTTTCTACTTTGTAAAATAAATGGGTTTGATTTGCAGCTACTCAAAGATGAAATGTAGATTTCGTGGTGTCATTTCAAAAAATATCAATATTAAAAACATCTCTGCTTTCCATTTTGGAGGCAAACAAATTCCCATTCAACCAATACTTCAGTTTACCCAAATGACAAACAAATACTGGGGGGGGAGGGGACGGGAAATGCTTCGTTCAATGTTATATAATAATAGCATGACAAAACAACAAAGCGTACACACAGATATGACAGGCATGACCTCTTTGTCCTTTTTCAAAAGTTTTTCCACACTAACCCTAGGCAGATTATTTCCGATTATTTCAATCTACAGCCTAACTTCAAACAAAAAAAAATAAGCCTCCATTTGCAGGTTTTTCAGATGAGAATCCACACTGCCTCAAATGGGAGGACGAGGTGAGCACAAAATGCCTGAATGATCCCCTAGTAGTCTAATAAAAGCCACTGAGAAATCACTAGAGTCATTGCTACACTGATGAAAATCCAGCTAAAGACAAAAATTTCTATTTGAACATGACACTGGCACAGGCATTGGCTTGTTTCTCTTCAATTTGAAAACATTGGTGCTAGTTTTTATTGCCAACAGAAAAATACAGCTGAAAGTAGAGATTTACCCACCGCCTAGAATCAGGGAGAAGGGATGAAGACATCAAAATCATTGCCAATGGTAGTCATTTGTCCCCACGCTATATGAGCTCTGTGGATAAAGGGGCTTGTTCAAGCTTATTTGCTGAAGTGCAGCTCAGGAAATGGTGGGCCCTATTCTTCAAAAAAAAAAAAGAAACAGTGCAAAAGAGCAGAGGAAGAATAGGAGCGTAGATGCTGGCAGATTAGGGATGTGGGGGAAGTGCAAGGTCAGTACAGAGTCAGTAAGCAAGAGGTCAGAAGAGAACTAGCTCTAGGAGACAGCTGGGGAATGAGAAAGGTTATTTATGGAGAATAAGGTTGAATTTCATTCAGGACTGCAGAATAAGAAAGAAGGCTAGGAAAGAGCTTGAAATGATTGTTATCAGCTTCGTCTGCAGACAAGTGGGTGCTGTGGAAGATCAAAGTAGAGAACAAATACATAAGCTTAAAATTTAAAAGGGATTGAAAATTACAGTATTTAGCCACTTCCCCATCCATCTCATGAACAAATTGTATTGGATCCTGCATTTTTTGACACACTGACTCCCAGATCTCCCCCCAAATTTCCACGAGCAAAAGAACTTCCCCTCAATGTATCAGCAGTATGCATCCATTTTACACAGCCCTTGACCATTTCCCATTGCACATTATAAGAGTTCGTGCATGAGCACTGGGACAATTCACTCCTGTCCAATTACACAAAAATGCATACGAAAGCCCAGAGAAAAAGTTTGGTGCCAAAACCCCGTTCTGATAATATTTCAGTGCCCAAGACACTGACGGGTAGAATTATGCCGAAGAAATGATGGACTAACACCTGCAGGAACAACAAATGTCAGTGTGCTTTGAAAAAACTGTTTGTTCAGTGATGGCAGAGCAAGCGTGGCTGCACTCTTGCAAGCACAGGGCAGCAATCTTGATATAAGATTACTATATGTGGTTTTAATTGCTTCTCTCCCCAAGTCAGCAGTACGTTCCAACTGTGTCTTCTGGCTTTCTGAAAAGTTAGGCAATCCTGCTGGTCTCTAGGCCAGCGAAGGAGGCAGTGGGGAGGAGGAGGTGGAACTGTGGAACACGTGCCAGGACACAAACAGCTGAATGGACTCTACACTGCTAACTACTGACACATTCAAGCTGTGACAGAGCTCGTCTCTCCAGCCCCAAGATATTCTAGAAGAGAAAACAGGGACCATATTCTGCCTTAGCTGCAAGTTAGTATCAGCATTACACGCCATGAGCAGGCCAGGGTACTTCTGCTTGCTTGTGTAGAAGTGACAGGTATCCTGGAACTGGACATTTTCAGATGATGCAAGAAAAGTGTAAAATTTGTCCTGAGACAGATCATCCCCAGCTCCTGGAATGTACAGAAGTACAATGGGTTTGTTTTCTGCATCACTTTCCTGATGTCCTGAAAAACCCCAAAGCAATCGACAGAAGCGCTGCTCTGAAGGCCTGGCGGGCTGTCTGGCTTGCTGTCGTTGCATAATTGCGATTGCAGAACACAGACAGTTGCCTGTACCACTTGGAAATCAGGGCCTTCAAGACAGTCTAAGTCAGCAACTTTTTCAACTCTAGCACCGGAGACATCCAAGTCTAAAGCTAAGATACTTCATGTATGTACAAGCTTCATTGTTGTAACTGGTGTCAAAATGGCTTTTGCAGCTGTAGTTTATACATCACACTCGCTGCTCTTCAGTGATCAGCAGGATAGACACACTGATTCTGGAAGAAACATGTACCCCCCCTTCCCCACTGTACCTTCTTTCCACTTTGATTACCCTCTTTGCTGTCCCACAACGTGGAAGTCTCTTTCCTAGCCCCATCCTATCCTAAAGATTTGTCTCCCTTTCTCGTATTTCTTAGTCTCTCCTGCTTCTTCCTACCTCAGATCCTTTTGTTTCCTCCTCTAAGTACCCCTTTTGTCACCTGCTTTCTCTTGCCATTTCCCCCCCATTAGATCAAAATCCTTTGCCCAGCCCCAAAGCAATTCTCACCTCTATGATCTCCCAAAAGCTCAGTCAGCCCCCTTAAATCTCCCACAAAAGCCCCCCATTTTTTCTGGCTTCACAACTGTCCGTCTGCCCAACACTTCTCAAGTATCCTCCAGCATTTTACCCTCTCTACTTGTTTTTTTGTAGGCTCTCCCCAAAGCACCCAAGAGCAGCACCTACTTGCATAGCAGATGCAGAGGGAAGGTGACCAGATCTCTCTGCCGCCCAGCTTTAATGACTGGGCATGGGGCTCCTGATGCTACTGGCTTACAGCAGGCTTAGGTGAAGCCTAACTTCAGCAGAGCAAGGGAAAAGGGTGAAAGTACAGTCTCCCTGAATCTCCTCTGCCCTAAAGGAAGCTGACTCTGGATCTGGGGGCAGCTGAGACTGGCACCCACAGCATTGCTGATCTCTCTAGGCACCACGAGTATAGATCCCTGGACCGATTTGGGGCCAGAGCAGATTACAGAACTCTTACCACTATCTTAAGGTCTCACAGGTTTTCCTCTCCCTCACAGTCCTCTCTTCCCAAGTGTCCAAGTCCTCACCACCTAGAGGAGACGATCATCTAAGCCTTGTCTTTCCAATCCCTGAGCCTGGGAGCCCTGCACAGCCCAGGGAATGCAGCACTGGCGGGATGCAGGAGGCTGCACTGTAACACCCAGCTGCGCCGGCAGTGCCAACCCCAGAGCTCAGGGGGAGGAGGAGTGCTCTGTGAGCTGCTGCTGCTGCCAAAGCAGCCTCCACCAGCTCCCACCGCCTGGCCTGCCTCCAGTCAGCCAAAAATTTGTGGGGAAGGGAGGAACAAAGCACTGTCGTCCCCACCCACTCCCCTATAATTATCCTGTGCTTCACAAGCAGGATTATCTGTATGGATACACAGTGCCATGCAGCCAGCTGTGACCATAGAGAATTAGCTGTTCCCCTCTTGGAGAATTTTCCCTTCTCTCTTCCTAAGTATTTTTAAGCTAACTTACATTCATTTAGTATGCAACCCTTTCAGCCTGTGATTTACTAAATCAAGGATGAGAACTGGTCCTTCTGCTAGAAAACTGATCCCACTTAGGTGGAGTGGTATACCCAATTCTTACGCCCTACAGGCCTTGCTGCCTGTTGTTCCTCTGCTTTCCAAGGATACTGGATCCCCCCTCTTAGCTAGCCAGCCCCTGGCCTGGCCCAAGAGTGACCCCAGCCTCAGGACCCTTCAGACTCATACATTGGGTCCTGATGCCCTAACACCCTATAACACATTGTGGCCTGCCTGGATACAGTAAGAGAAAAGAAAAGAAAATCAGTAAAAGAAACAAGCAACCTGGCTCCTCCATCAGCAGATCAGTCTTCTTTGGTCATCAAAGCTAGAAGGATGAACTCTTTGTCTCTCTCAGCCTACCCCAGCAGCTAACAAGATCAGTCCAAGCTCATGAAAACTCACTCAAGACATGCTTTCAGAACCACAGACTTCCCCCCCCACGACGCTCTCCCCATCTCCCCTCTCCCAGGTCCCCACTGCCTCCTGCCCAGCAGCCGCTTTCTTACTTGCTCCTGGTTAATCAGGAGTGCTAGTGGCCAGCAGCCTTCCTTCCTGGGCCAGCATCCTTAACCCTCCCAGAGACAGATGGAGTGAGAGTGGCAAACAGAACAACAAAATAGAGCTAGAAACTCATCCCTGCAATATGGCAGCAGCAGGAGCTGAAAAGCTCTCTAAAATCACTCTTTAAGACAGGCTGTACACCTGCAAAACAGTCAGCTTTCATGGTTGTTGAATTTATTATTTAAGGAACAGATCCATCATCCGTGGTCGTACTGAGCAGTAATTTATTATATATTCACAATATAAAAAAAACCCATGTGCTGGCTGTGAGATTTATGTTCCTAGATCACTCAAACATCTGAAAAATTCATCCTACAAACATGTCTGAATATAAGACAGGGAACTGGACTTCATCTGAATACTTAACAACTGTTAACTGTATTCTCAAGTACATTTCCTTTCCTTGGGCCAAACCAATACCTTTAAATAAATGTTAGGTCTTTCTGTGGAGCAAGGCAGTATCGTTACATATGCAAGAAGCTGAACCCTTAATTAACCAAGAGAAGCATACCCTACCATCAGACAGATAACCCAGAGATGGTTGTGCAATTTATTAGTCTCTCCAAATGTACCCCTTTTTCCAGGAACGCTTCACATCCAGTTCTTACATTGCAATCCGGCTCTGTGAGTAATGTTTCATTCATGATTCACACTATTTTTCAAACTGTATTCTTGTTTCTGTAAGCTCCCATCAGGGAAGTTGCCTTCCCTGCCACTTGCCTGCATGCAGCCCTGCGTGCAGACAGCTGTAAGGAGGAATGTACAAGAATCCGACCTCTGCGGTGCCATGGCACAGCGCTCGTAGATCATGAGTCTTGTAAAGTCCATTTCACAGCTGTCTGCACATGCAGCTGAGCAGCAGGAAGAGAAACACCACAAGAATTGCAAGAGGAGAGGACAACTTGGGGGAGAGATAAGGAGAAACCACACTGAGGGCAGGTGGAGAAACAAGACCATGTAAGTTTTCTGGGGATAACTATTCAAAAAAAAGAGAGACAGCCAGACTCAGGATGTGTCAGGGAGATAAATCTTCTGAGTTTTTGAAAAGGGGAAGGCAGCGCTTGCAGGCTCACTCACCACAGCCCTAACAAACATAAATCTTACCCACATGGGCACCATCCTTCCCAACACGCTCACCAGGGCTGGCTGTAGCGCTGCTATCACGGAAGGATCTGTCATATTAAGCAGAACAGCACTTGGCAGTTTCTATGAATTATGGTTACAGCCAGCACAGCTGGGTGCTGCAGGGGTTGACAGGCTCTGTAACACAGTCACAATAGCAAGCACTATTAAAAAATTTTCACCAAAATGGTTGGGAATGGAGCTGAAAAATAGTTTTAAAATATGTCCTTTAAACTCATGAGAGACTTCCAAACAGATGCGTCGGGGGGTGATCTGACGAACTGAGGGAGGCTGATCTCATGGTTCATATCCACCTTGGCAAGAACTCCTGGGTCTGCAGTTACTATGCCCACGTGAGCAGGCTCCTCATGCTCCGTCCAGAGGCTTTTTAACCTCCTCTCACTTGCAATGTGCTGTGGTGGCATCTTTGTCTCCCTGATATACCTCCAGGGCACAGTTCTCTACTTCCTACCCCTTTTCAGAAATGAGACCTCACACTTCGGTGGCTGCAGATGACCGGGAGCAATGCCGCTCTTTCCCTTATCTCTCACATGCTCCAAGTGCTAAACACACCTTTTCCCACAGCCCTAATCTGGTTTACACTTCTGGTTTCGGGGAGTTTCAGAGGAAACCAGCTCACACATTAGCTTTATAAAGAATTAAAATAACCAAGCCAGAAAATCACTCTTAAATTCACTGCCACAACAAGTATACCAATCTGGACAAAACAATTAAAGATTTGCTCATCTCCTTCCACTCTTGGAAGTTCATTAGGCAAGCGTCAGAGTCATTTGGGAAGGTCAGGATCATCCCATGCACGTGACATCTCTTCAGACCCCCCTGCAGACTGCTTCACTCTTGCTCAGCTGGTATAAACACCTAAAAATCACATCTTCCTTTTGACAGTCTTGGGCACCAAAAGAACTAACCACTTTTTCAACAAAAGCTCTGAGTCCTGAGGACTTAAAAATCTGACCTAAAGCAATTACCCTTTTAAAAGGAAACTAAGATAGTAACTGTCCATTTCACAGATTCACACAGGAAAAGCCACGTGGCCTTTTGAGAGAGGGATAAAGTGAGAAGGAAAAAGAATGTATGTCTACTACATAAGATGCTTACTAAAATGCTTGAAATAACCTCTCTACAAAAGCTTTCTCCAAACACAGCCATGCTTGTTCTCAGCAGGAACAGCAAATCCCAGCAAAGTCAGTTTTCCACTGGGGAGAAATACAGGTATTCAAGAAAAACACTGCAAGAGATAACAGTCTAAATTCAGCTTAGCCACAGCAGGTTGAGTGTGCATACACACTTGTGCTGTACAGAGGCAGGCAGCGATTACAGCTGTGCGGTACTCAGCTGTTGCTGGTGATCCAGAGACTCGTTTATGGCTAGCTGGGGTGTTATTCCCCACTTACTGCACCCAGAGTTGCCTCCTTACTTGCTCCCTTTTCACGCGGTGCCCTGACTAGCTCATGCATCACGCATGGGTGGGCAAACCTTGCTGGGGCCTCTGCCCCAGCTCGCCCTCCCCCATTCAGAGGGGATTTCTAGGAAGCCCTTGGAGAGGGACGTTGGGAAACACTTGCCTTTTCCTGCAGGTTTCCCCAAAAACCAGCAACAGATTAGCCTGAACTCATACCTGCCACTGACCAAGGAAGGCACCATTCAGCTCTCTACCAAACGACTCATGGAGATGGAGAGAGGAGAGACATAACAGGGCTCTTACACCCGCGATTTAGCGTCTAGGCAGGAGCCCAGTCCCGATTTTCCTCCTACCTTGGATCAGCAGCAATGAGAGGATACAGGACCAGGCCCCATTCCCAAACAGTATTTCACTTTTGATTTTTAAACCGCTTGCTCATTTACCAAAAAAAGCTGGAGGCATCTCACAGCTGAAACTATGCGTCCAGCTGCAAGGTATTCCACTGATTACGTAACAGATGATCAAAAAGAAAAACAAATTAAAGACAAAAGAAGCAATATAGCAAATTCCATCCCTCATAGCCTTTCCGTTCAAGTTTTTATTAATATTATAAGCTAAATAACAGGAAAAAGTTAGTATACAAGAACTGTTCGGAAGCGCTATGCTTGGAGAGAGACTGTAGGTGTACACGTTAAGTAAAACACATCAATTTCTTTCATGCGGATGCTGTTTTTACAAAACAAACCAGAGAAATGCAAACTTCTCCCAACTGGCAGCACAAGTTGTTGCACATTTAAGAATGGATAAAAGGCACTAACCTCTAGTGACAGTTAGAGATATCCATCACTGTACAAATTACCTGCATCATTAGACACTCAGATAGAAATCACTGACATGCAGGTTTAGGTAAGTGGGAGCAGATCCCTTGTTTGCCTGTGCTTTGTAAAACACATCGTTGTTTATTCCGTTGCTGGCAAGCTGTGTTGTCTCTTCCTTAAACTGTGGAAGAGAGAAATGAAGTATCACCAAAACCATCTGGCTAAACAGAGAGCTTTGGTTGGAACTCAGGAAAAAAAGGCAAGCTTACCACCTTTGGAAGAAGGGGCAGGTGACGCAGGAGGACTGAAAGGATGTTGTGAGGTTATGCAGGGAGAAGATTAGAAAGGCAAAGGCCCAGCTAGAACTTAAACTGGCCACCGCCATTAAACGTAACAAAAAATGTTTTTACAAATATATCAGTGACAAAAGGAGGGCCAGGGAGAATCTCCCTCCTTTGTTGGATGCAGAGGGAAACATTGCCGTGAAGGACGAGGAGAAGGCCGAGGTACTTAATGCCTTCTTTGCCTCAGTCTTTAATAGCCAGACTGGTCATCCTCGGGGTTTTCAGGCCCCTGAGCTGGGAGATGGAGATAGGATGCAGAATGAAGCCCCAGTTGTCAAAGAGGTGGCAGTCACCAACCTGCTACTCCACCTGGATGCCCACAAGTCTATGGGGCCAGACAGGATCCACCCGAGGATACTGAGGGAGCTGGCAGAGGAGCTTGCCAAGCCACTCTCCATCATTTATCAGCAGTCCTGGTCAAACGGGGAGGTCCCAGATGACTGGAAGTTAGCAAATGTGACGCCCCTCTACAAGAAGGGTCGGAAGGAGGATCCGGGGAACTACAGGCCTGTCAGCCTGACCTCAGTGCCGGGGAAGGTCATGGAGCAGGTCATCTTGAGTGCCATTACGCAGCACGTGTGGGACAACTGGGGGATCAGGCCCAGTCAGCATGGGTTTATGAAAGGGAGGTCCTGATTCACTAACCTGGTCTCCTTCTGTGACAAGGTGACCTGCTTAGTGGATGAGGGGAAGGCTGGGGATGTTGTCTACTTGGACTTTAGTAAGGCCTTTGACACTGTCTCCCACAGCATTCTCCTGGAGAAGCTGGCTGCTCACGGCTTGGATAAGTGCACTCTGTGCTGGGTTAAAAACTGGCTGGACAGCCGAGCCCAGAGAGTGGTGGTGAATGGAGTCAAATCCAGTTGGCGGCCGGTCACGAGTGGTGTTCCCCAGGGCTCAGTGTTGGGGCCAGTCCTGTTCAATATCTTTATCGATGATCTGGATGAGGGGATTGAGTGCACCCTCAGTAAGTTTGCAGATGACACCAAGCTGGGTGGAAGTGTCGATCTGCTGGAGGGTAGGAAGGCCCTACAGAGGGACCTGGACAGGCTGGATCGTTGGGCCGGGGCCAACTGTATGAGATTCAACAAGGCTCAGTGTCGGGTCCTGCACTTGGGTCACAACAACCCCATGCAACGCTACGGGCTGGGGGAGGAGTGGCTGGAGAGCTGCCCCGTGGAAAAGGCCCTGGGGGTGCTGGTTGACAGCCACCTGAACATGAGCCAGCAGTGTGCCCAGGTGGCCAAGAAGGCCAATGGCATCCTGGCTTGTATCAGGAATAGTGTGGCCACCAGGACCAGGGAGGTGATAGTGCCCCTGTACTCGGCACTGGTGAGGCCACACCTCGAGTACTGTGTTCAGTTTTGGGCCCCTCACTCCAAGAAGGACATCGAGGTGCTGGAGCGTGTCCAGAGAAGGGCAACGAAGTTGGTGAAGGGTCTAGAGCACAAGTCTTGTAAGGAGCGACTGAGAGGGCTGGGGTTGTTTAGCCTGGAGAAGAGGAGGCTGAGGGAAGACCTTATCACTCTCTACAACTACCTGAAAGGAAGTTGTAGCGAGGTGGGGGTCGGTCTCTTCTCCCTAGTAACAAGCGATAGGACGAGAGGAAACGGCCTCAAGTTGTGCTAGGGGAAGTTTAGGTTGGATATTAGGAAAAAGTTCTTCACCGAAAGGATGGTCAGGCACTGGAACAGGCTGCCCAGGGAAGTGGTTGAGTCTCCATCCCTGGAGGTATTTAGAAGACGGGTAGATGTGGTGCTCGAGGACATGGTTTAGTGGTGGACTTGGCAGCGATAGGTTAATGGTTGGACTTGATGATCTTAATGGTCTTTTCCAACCTTAACAATTCTATGATTCTATGATTCCATGATTCTATGAAAAGGTAACTCTCTGGGGTACAAAGGACCCTGTGAAACAGCCGGCTCTGCCCTGCAGCAGGGCCAGGGCTGCCGGGGCAGCCTGGGCAGGGTGGGCAGCTGCGATGGGAGGAGCTCACAGCTCAATGGCATCACCTCGCTGCAGCCCTCAATAGCTTGTTGATTCAAGCCTCAGTCACAGGCTTTTAGTGGTGGTCAAACAGAAGGAGACATTTTTTCACCACAAGATTGTTTTCCAGGAAAACGCAGGCTTTTTCATACCTGCTGATTTCGTATCTCCAGTGCAGGGAGGTCAGCACCCAGAATCCCTCTTAAAGGTCTCCATCATGGTCACGACATGGCACTTAGGCAAACTGAGATAATCTTCAATCAGATTTGCTTTTCTGTATTTGGCAGTTTATTGTAGTTTTGCATTTTCATTAATACGAAAAAGTCCATTAGATTAGCTACCTTCACTTTTGCTCACTGCCTTTAGGTTCAGTTTCTTGTACATTAGCACGATGCTGCAACACTCAACACAGCATTAGCCACATTTTTAAAAGCTTCCTGTTAGTTCTAAAAATTTTACCCATTAGAGGAAGAGATGGAGGTGCTAAATGTCCCAGAACTGTTTAGGACAATTTGGTAGGGATACAGCCTTGGAAATCATACTTCAATGTCATTGCAGATGATAATGTAGTTCAGCTATTTCTAAGCAACCAGGCTGCCTTTAGATGTTGCTCTTTAGGTGTGTGGACATCATTATGATCTCCAGCCCACAGCAGAAGCATTCTTTGAATTGCCCTTCCTCTCTGGCAAACACTAATTGTTTCTGCTTTATATTAGACTTTCTGTGGATGCCACTAATTAATATCCAACACTCGATTACAGCAAGACCCAGCTGGGGGGCTGTACCACTCTGGCACCGAGCCAAATAGATTGCACGCTCTCACAGTGACTCGTGGGGATGCACGGACACACCAAGCCATCCCAAAGCATGCCAAGTAACTCCTCACCTCGTGTCGCAGAAATATTAGGCTATTTATCAAAAATATTTTGTAAGCACTTTCCCACATGTACCTAAATATTGACCTATATGAGGAATATATATACACAATGATGAGGGCTGCTGGTTTTCTCTCTTTTTAGGATTTCTACTTTTATCTTGTTTTTTGGTTTTCTGTTTTTTAATTTTTTTCTCACCATTTTGTGACATGACAACATTTTTATTATCTTAATATAGTGACCTACTGATAACATCAACATATTAAGAATTACAATTATACATTCCCATTGAGGCATTTATCTGATGCTGCTATTTGAGCTGCCCTAATTAGGGCAGATTGACCCCACATTTATCCCAGCATAGCATTTTATGTTAGATCCTTGTATTCGCACAGGGTTGTGCTGGCAGCACCTGGGCTCCCCCGAGGCTCTGAGGACAAAGTATATCAACCTTTCCAATTGGATTTTCTGAATTTGCTGTGCCTGCTCCCACGCAATGAACTTAACAGACAAAGAACTGAGGCAGAGATGAAGACTGTGAAAATTTTAAGGGAAAGAGAAAGTAAATTAAGCAGGGAATCTGCTAGACAGAGACTGAAGGAGGAATAAAAAAAAAAATTCTTTGTAGCGCTGTAGGTATCAGACAAAACCTAAATACCCAGAGCAGCTTCCTGTCAGAGTATAAACTGCACGTACTTTGGCCATTTTCTCATCAGTTTAAAGCCAGCATCATATTTGTTACAATGACAGCATATTTACTAATGAAAGCACTCTGAAAGACATTTTGGGAACAGAACCAGAATTTTATCAGACTAAATTCACATTGCACAAACACTGGTCTTAAAATACAGTTGTCTGTGCCCCCTGCATTATCAGAACAAATCTGAGGTAGCTCCCCTATTATGCCCTTAAAAAAGACAGGAATTACCCAGCTCATCCTCCAGTTTAGGAGAATGTGAACTTCTGATAAAAAGTTTACTTTTGTTGCTCTGCCAAGTGCTAGGCCCAGAACTTGGGAAGATTAATAACAGGAACGGGCTGGAGACACGTGATTTAGCTAGCCTTGTTTGCAGTTCGGCTACTTAGCAAGGTACAGCCTGACCTTAGGTGACTGTGGCTAAAAGGAACAATTATGGAGCTCAGCAGTGGAAAAAAAAAGTAAAACAAAAACAGACAGATGGGAGCCATATAACTAAAAGAATCTGAAGTGTTTAGCTAAATTATGCACATTAGAATACACTACATCCAAGATTTGTTAACTGCTTCAGTGAAAAAAGAACTTCAGAAGAGATTATGGAAACCTTGGATTTCTTCTAGAACAGTTGCTATACTGCTTTCTTTTATCTCTTGAGCAGCAAATAGAAGCAAACTTTCATCTATCTAAAGTTATATGGCCCTATCACAGACATACTGGAACACATCATAAATATTGGTTGATTTATGATTCTATTTCCTTACAGATGGGAAAACATAAATTGAGTGAGTTGCCCTAAGTCACCTAGGAAGTATTTGTCATTGCCTGGAAGTAAGGCTGTAGTCTGACCCCCTTCACCACAGTATCCACTTTTTGAAACTTCAGTGGTTTCTCGGAAATCGTGTATTTAAAATAGGTAATATAGCCAAGTAAAATTCCATAATTTTGAAGTACTTCTAACATAACCTATCATTCTGCAGTTAAGCTCTGCCTCTCCTAGAGTTAGCACATCTCAGTCAACACCAGTGAAAAACTGCTTGGTGTCAACCATGGGCTTGAACTGTCTAATGATCATCTAATAGGCTTTAAACACAACAACTTTCTGATACATGTTTAAGATCGTGCTTCTCTGAAGGTCCATTTATCATGAAAATGCTAGTAATAGTAAAGGAAGAGAGATGGGATTTAGCGTAGCAGGTTTGCCCCCAGACAGGAATGGCTCCCAGCTTAGTTACGAATGGAAACCACTGCAGAAAAAGGAGCTGGTGCACCAGGGAGGACTTGTGCAGTGGGTTTACTCAGTATCTGACTTGTACATGGGGAATAACATGACACTTTTGAGGAAGCTCCGAGAACCCGCAGCTGTACGAGGAAACAGTTCTCATCTCTGTCTATTTTCTTAACTCTGCTGGTTTAAAAGACTTCCTAATTCTTGTTTGAGCACGGAACTGTTGGCATTTTCTGCATAACAGCTGGATTCCTGTTCAAGAAGGACTTTGAGAGCAGCACTTCTGGCGAGATGAGCAGCAGGCACAGAGGTGTGCTGGCGTGCTCTCTCCCGGCCTGCTTATAGCTATCTGCAGCCAAATCGCCTGGAGTGCTTGGGTGCTGGTACCCAGACAAGGAGCTCTAGGATCAGAAGCAACACCACTGAAGCCATTGGAGATGATTTTGGCCCTCTATGCGATGTCTTGCAAATGTTGTTTGTGGGCACAGAAAAACACCAGAGGCGTGTCTTTGGGATACAGTCATCAAAACGCAGGCATCTTGGGACACTCACAAATGCCCGCTGCAAGCCACAGAACATAGGCCTGCCGCCTGCTGATGTGCTTTGGGGAAAATTGCTAGGGTTGAGGCCTGCTGTGGCCTGATGGACGGGCTGGATGCGGCTGGAGCGCTCCCTGCCCTTCTGGCACAGAGTGGGGCTGGGAGGGCCCAGCACGGCTCTCCGACGCCCTGGGACGGCTCGCTGCACTGCCCTGGGCACAGCCCTCAGGGCGATGGTCCCCAACCTTCCACTGCCCGACCAGCCAGTCAGGCAACTGGTGGCTGGCATCCACAGCCATCAACCCCCCCTAATTCTTCCCACTTAAAGCGGCTATTTAGTCCTCTTCTAAAGTGTGTTTCATGAGTATTGAGTTCTATGAGTTTACAAGTGGGCTTAGCTAGCCAGGGTGGATGGACCCTGACACAGAGATTTTAAGCCTCCTCTGTGTAAACACCTGGTATGTTAGGGGAACATGTTAGAACACGACGATAGCTCCTGCACTGGTACAACAGGTTACTGACTGTAACTCTCAACAAAGACAACAGATTCACGTAACCACAAAATTTAACACATTTGTAAGAAGATTCAGTGTTGCCTACAAAGAGAAGACGACGCTGTGCGTTAGCTGGGGCTGGGAACCTGATTCAGCGGCCCATGGCTCCCTCCTCGCATAACCGGCTGCGGGGGAGGTCAGCTCATCCTCTCGGATATCCATGCCGTCTCTGTCAGACAGGCGAGTACTGTGACCTGATCCAGCCCATCAAGCACTGATGCCAAACAGGAGATAGAAGGCAAAGGGCTTCCATATAAGGGGAGAAAGGAGTTGGGAGAGTTTAGAAGAAAAAGAAGGATCAAAAGGAAAATTTTGTAGCACGGTTCAACTCTCATCAACACAGCCTGCACGGTGCTGCCTTTGGCCCGTTATCCCATAGTATAGGAACAAAGCTAGATCCAAAAAGACAATTAAAAGGAAACCATACTATCTGGACAAGACATCTCTTCTGCAGAGCACTCATGATTAACCTTTGGGAACCACAATAATTTATCATTGAAGTAAAAAGTACAGTGAAACCCCAAAGAGCATTCACATGAACCAGAAGTAGCCTCTGGCAGATGTACTGGCTACAGGAAAGCACTCGAGCTACGTACAGTAGATGATCAGTGTCTGGACATATTATTGTTTTTTGAAATATATGTTGTAACTTAAACAAAAAGGAAAATCCTATGAGATGATGCTTGAACGCCCACTGGAGTATGCCCTGAGACAGCTCTGCAAACCATGCTGTGAAGGAATCACCACAGTTAGTCCAGTTTTAGGGAGTCCATTAGTAAATTGGAACAAGCAGGGTTATAGAACAGAACAGTCTACGAGCTTGGGTTCTCTTTGCAGAAAACATGAGCTCTTTTTTACCGTAAATAGTGTGATGCTTGTCTGAGCAGTGGCTTACTGCAGAGCACTGTCTCGTTAGCTCACCTCTGGGCACAACAGGTAGTTGTCACTTGCATGGAAATGAAAACAGAAGTTAATGAAGTAATTAATTCACTCAGTGTTTAAAAATCCCTCCTTCCTATCCCCCCCCGCCCATGACTCCTAAGTAAACTATGTAGAAAGGGGTCTAATTCCCCTGCATCTCTGACTTTGAGTATATACACAGTGCTCCCTCTTCACACGGTTATCTTTGATCTAAAGCCACTGTGTGCTGGCTACGGACTCTACCTAAATCCATTATAGGCACCCCTTGTATAATATGCACCTTGCTTTAGCGTGCAAGACATTTGGTTCCCAAAAACACGATAGGATGGCTAGAGTAACCACTAACCAGACATGCTGGAATGCCTGAAAGTGTCCAAGATTAGTCATTTGGCAGCAATCCTGGGGAAATGTAGCTTTACATATCCCACTCTGGACAGAGAGGTTTAGTGCTTGGGGCCTTCTGGCAGGCCTGAACCCGACTCCTTCCCTTGCAGAGCGCAGCACAGCTTAGATCAGCCGTGACTACGGCAGCTAGAGCTGGGATGCAATTGCTGCGAAAACCTGGATCATTCGCTTTGTCAAATCTGTCTCCAGCATTTTATTTTCTTCACCAAAAAAAGAAACCAAAAAAAAAAAACAACCCACACCTTTCCTATGCTTGGCCTTGATATTTATTTTTTCCGGATAATTTCAGCTTCTGTGTTTGTCAACTGAAAGGAAAATGTATGTGTATGCACGCATACACATCGATCAGAAATCTGGTGGGTGTTTGTGTATTATACAAGAGACGGAAGGTCAGAGAAATTAATTCTAATTTGAGGGCAACAAAAGGTTACTGAAGAGCAGCATGCATGCTCGTCAGTGATTGATACAAATCAAGGCAAATGCAAGATTGCATTTAGGTGCTACAGAACTGACAGGAATGAGAAGCAGCAACACTTCTTTGGTCTCTGAAGCTCGACGCTGGACTTGCATGGACACATAAGAAGGACTGGCACCTGCACCTCACTGCACTTTAACAAGGGATCCAGTCGCCTACACACAAAGTAATTCTGTTTCTAAATAGAATTTAACTAAAACCTATTTCTTATGCCACATCCACACCAGGCAAGAGAGCACAGCACAGAGCCTGTGCCATCGCTTTGAGCAAGCCAGCACATCCAACCGGCAGCTGAGCGCTGCACAGAGACAGCTCAGGAATAACTCATAAGCAGCACAGCTGGAGCAGCGGCTCCTAGGCTCGGTGTGCCTGGCTCCTAGGCTCGGTGTGCCTGAGTCTCAAAAGGACCAGTTTGCTTGAGCTTAGTGCTGAGCCGAGACAGAATTAGTCCTTCCGATTCAGAAGCTGGCATGCTCACCATGAGACCACGGACCTGCACTTCACGCTGTTGTGTGGGGCTGCCATGGCCTCAACATTTCTGCTCAGAGCTGCAGAAAATAAACCAGTTAAAACATGCAGAAACTGGCAGCTGTCTTCGTGTTTTTCATGTATTAAGCTGCAGAACTGGTGCCAAGTACTCCCGCACTCAGGACTGCACAGATGATATTGCTTCCTCAATGTATGACATTCACGGAGCATTCCAACGGGGAAAGAAAGCAGCACAACCAAATGGATGAATGGAAAAATGAATTGCTTCAAGTTGATTTAAAGAAGATACTTAGTCATGCATGGGAAGGAAAAAAAGAGAATAGGTGACCAAAATAGAATGAAGCAATTGGAAACAGCTGATGTTTGATGAAAAGAAAGATATTTTCTGGGGTGAGACATTTAAAAGCCTTGAGTATTTTGAAAGGGCAAATTATGCATGACTTTTTAATCCTTTAATTGGTGCCAGGTTATCCAGAATCCACTCCAGAAAGGTTTCCGAAACAGTTTATTCCAGAACTAAGCCAAAACTTTCAGCCAACTCTGGAAAATCTTATTTAGAGTCAGACGAACATTTTGTGAGCTCATGTCAATGTTGGAAAATTGCTCCAGCTGAAAGCATGAGGGAACAGTTTTGCAAAGGAACCCCTGAGCTTTAGCCTGTTTTTATGATTTGCAATAAGAAAAGGCAGAAAAGGAAACTAAAGTCCTTGATGGAAAAAAAAAAAATAGAAGGGGTGAGTTGCATTTGCTGACAGAGTCATTATTGTCTTTCCATTTCACAGAGTGGACAAGTTCCATGCTGTACTGGAAGCAAGAGTAGGGGTTTGCTTTACATGAGCTTTACATTAGTGCACTTAGCATACAGACGCGCAAGATGGTTCCTCAGTCCTGCCCACAGCATCTTACAACTACAAATGTGATAAAACCGATTTTATTGCTCTAGCCAGTGTCCAAATCACACCAATTACCATTAAAAATCTTTGCCAAAATGGCAGCTCAGACAGCGCGGTCACCCCCAGCTAGTAGGAATTCAGGTGTCAAACCCCACAGGGCACACAGGTGACACTGTTGTGGGCACCAACAAATGACTTTCCCAATGCAACTTTTTTTTAGGCTTTGTGTGAACTTCTGGGCACATCCAAGTTTGAGGCATCCTAGTCATTCACGTTTCTGGGTCACCAGCTGCTCTTTATGTGCTATTAGTCCCTCTTTTTTTTTTTTCTTTTTCCTTTTTTTCTTTTTTCTTTCTCCCTTTTTTTTTTTTAAACCTAGCCAAAAAAGTTAGTGGATAAATGACAGATACTATTTTGTCCCTTTAGTAAATCACTGGCAGACATGGATCAGCATTTTGAAATGTATGGACATAGGAAGGAAGCCAACCAGACAGTATATCACTACTTTTCATAACAAGTACTGATGTTTTGCTTCCATAAGTGTCCACATCTTTTTAAGTCACAAGTAAGAAGTGTGCTTTAATAAGCAAATATAAAGTCAGATGCTCTTGGCTATATAAAGCCATAGAAGAAAAGAGGAGCTATGTGAAATCCATGACATCTGGGAAACACTTTGTATATGGAGTCTGAAGACAGCATGCATTGCCAGCCTGCCAGAAAGGACATAGATGTCCCAAACAGAAGCCTGAGAAAATAGAAAATCAGTAACTATTAAGTTAACCCACAAAATACCTCTTGTGGGGGACCAAATCTGTTTGGAAATTCAAGCCAAACTGGGGAAATTATTGCGAACACAGACAAAAATTCAAAACAGAAATGTATAGCATATTCAAATATGCTTTGAGCAGAGGGGTTGGACTAGATCATACCCAGAGGTCCCTTCCAACCTCAACTATTCTATGATTCTGTGAAATGTTTTGCTTTGGTATTTTCTAAATGAAATGGTTTGGGTTCGATTTTTTCTTTTCCAAAATGAAAGGGGACAAAAATAAACAGCTTATAAAGCAACACCAGGCATTCTGTTTGGGACTGAATAAAAACATTTTGCAAAATGTAATAATTCTCCTCCTACCCCCCTCCCCCAATTTTCTCCAAAGGAACCCCTGCTTTCAGTTTCATTCAACTTACGTTTATTTTTCATATTTGGGGGGAGGGGTCAGAGAGCAAACCAAAAAACTCACCATTCATCCAGCTCTGCTCCCAACCCCTATTTTCTTATTCACAGGTGAAAAACTGCAAAGATGATAAACCCTTTCAGATGTACCCCTGTTTCTTCAAGGCTGAAGGTGCAGAGCAGGCATCTCTGCAGCCAACAATAACAAACGCTAACACCAGCCTTGTGCGTTTCCATGGCCATGGTGCCCCAGAGACCTCCTCGTTCATCCACACACTCCTCCCCGCCAAAGCCACCTCATCACCATCTCTCTGAGGTCGGGGAAGGAGGGACAGTTCAGATACACCCATTTCCCAATAGACTTTGTTCTAAGGGGAAAGAAGGAAAAAAAAATAAAAAGGTGTTTCTGCTCTTTCATTCTTTCTCGACCTTTCCTGTTTCCCCGGGTCTATTTACCCATCCCATGTGGTTACTGGTGGAAGAGAAACTATTTGGTTAGAGAGCAGAGAGAAGCAGCACAGGGAGCACCGTTGCACAACCAGCAGCCACCAGGATCAAGCTAGTGTCCCCGGGGCTGTATGGGCAAAGCGGAGCAGTATTTTCCTCTAAACACTACAAAAACTTGCAGTTAAGCCTTGTGCTCGGGTTGGCGTGGGAGTACATGACACCAGCAGATCACCTACACCAGAGACTGACTCGAGTCCATCTGGGGTCAGTGACCGCTTCGGCCAACCTCATGCTTATGGCCAGCACTGCAAAAGGTGCCGCAGAGGTTGGTGGGACTGACAGGAGGTTGGAGGGGCACCCCAGGAACACCCCAGGGCAGAGGGAAGTGGGCTCTGAGCGCCTGCAGGCTTCATGGCAGCCAGGCATCCTCTCCACGCCGTCTGCCCATCTATGTCCCAGGCATGTTCGCTAGCACGCAGCCCCCTAATTGTGCCTGGGACCCTGATGGCGTGACCCCGCAATGCACAGTAGACCTGCTCCGCTATAAAACACCTCTTGCCAAGGTAGGCAGGGCCCAGGGGACCATTTACCTGTTTTAATACTAAGGGTCTTGGAGTTATCAGCTAAACCCCTGGCTCCTCTTAGTATTTCAGCGTCTGAGAGAGCTGGTCAAAATGTTTCCATCCAGCAAACTTTTTCTGAAGAAAAATTATTATTATTAAGGCTTTTATCACTCTGATTAAGAAAATGCCCGTCCTGTCAATTAAAAAAAGTAAATTTCAAAATCCCAAATTCTTTTTTGGTTTTGGTTGGTTGGTTGGTTGCAGGTTTTTTTCTTCTCTTAACCCCATCATCCCATTCTCCTCACCTTCCCTTTGCTACTGTCAGGAACAAAAAGGAAAAGCAAGTGCGTGGAGGGGGCAACAGAGCCCACAAAGTTGCCTTTGGTACCCAAAATGAGCTGTTCCTGGCACTGCAGCACGTTACTGTGCCACTAGAGAGAAGCTGTTTTGCTGTGCATTCTGCCAAAGGTTCTTATTGTAGTCACGTAGGACTTCGCCCATTCAGCTGAGGCTAGGATCACTAGTTTCCTTCTGGCCCATCTAGTCCACAAAGAAAAGCAAGCCAGGGTCAGGCTGTGTGTCCTGAGAAGAGGTATCTGGAGAACTGCTTTCACTTGACTACGTGGTCAACTCAGATCCTCTGTGTGCCCTATTTATTTTAAGGAATAAACAGTTAGGCCTGCGATCAGTACCTGCTACAAGCTGTGGGAGTTGATTTGCAGTCTGATTCTCAGGACAGGGCTTGTGCATGCATCAGGGGAAAATGTCAGACCCCCATCACGCTCAGATACCTGCTGCTGGTAAAATACCACTGCTGCGCATTTGCGCAATACCACTGTTTCACCTCTTTTATCAAAAAATCTCAGACCTATGCTGCAAACACGAAGGAGCTTCACCACACCTGCAAGGGAGGCCGGGATTCGTACAAATGGGGGAACAGGCAAGGAGCGAGAAAAACGCCAGCCTTAGGGAGGGGAGGCAGTGGAGCTCGGCTCATCATATTAGCACGTGTTTGCTCACACAGCAACACTTCAGTATAAAGAAAACCAAATCTCCATTATAATCTCACATTTTTGGACTAGGCTCCTGCGTATTAATTCCTATTGATTGACACGTGGAACAGCACACTTTGATCATCTTGTTAATCAGGTACTCTTGCAGCAATACGTGACGCAGTTTAAATAAGCCAGGTTAAGTCCTTGTGTACACAAGGAAGCTATTATAAGAAAAGGCAATGATGAAACTACTTTTTGCAAGAAGTAGCCAGAGATTGAGTGCCTTATATGCTTTGGAAATTTTCACTTCATTTATATCATTTTTCATGACTTTCTGCTTAGCGTGACGTGGTGTTCTCCCCCCATCCGTGACCGGTTTGGCTTGAAAGTCAAGATTTTGCAGGCAGGACTAGTGAAACCCCCTGAGGCTCTAAGCTTGCAGGGAACTCGGTACCTTCATTTCGAAGGGGGCATCTCCTTTTATATAGTGTGTTTTGGTCATTCAAAATACTGACCACTCTTGAGGCTATTGCCTAGAGGCACAGCAGTTCTTGGTGGACAGGAGCGCGGAGTTACCGTGGCCCTGTAGCATGCCTTGGAGAAAAAGGCCCTTCCTCCCCAAGGCACCAAAGGAGGAGACCCCAGCACTGCTGCAGGGCAGGAGTACTGGTGCCATCCAAGGCTGCCCAGCCCCAGGTAGGCACCTCACTGCACAGGGCTGACCCTGTTGCCCAACCTCCCAACAGAATGACATTTGCAAAAGCATCTGATTTGCAGAAATACTGATCAATCCCAGCTCCTGCTGATGTCAGCAGGGACTACAAGCACTGGGATACTGAAAAATCCAAGCAGCATCACCAGCCCGTGCCTGTCTCTCTCCCATTTACGAGTGTGGCTCAGCCTCTTAGGGACCATAACTGAGTCTTTATGAAGCCCTTGGATGGGTTTTACTGCAAAACAAAGCTAAGAATGAACATGCACGATTACACCAGGACAATAGCCTAAACTTAACAATCGCTTCCTGTAATTGTCTGAGGCAGCCTGTGGAACGGCGGATCACCTCATGATAAATCCTTGTTAGTCATTTACCATCATTAATCTATACTGTCAGAATGAATTAGGTGCAGAGGAGCATGTTAATTACAATGCAGATGACACTCTAGCTTTAATTATCATGACTTCAAAGTAAACAGTGTCAGTCAACCGACCTCAATCACCATAAATGGTTGTTAGAGGAAAGCCTGTTCAGCTGACAGTACTGATGTCCATCTTGCAGGGTCTGCAGTTACAAGGCTGGCATTATATCATTACTTTTCCAAATTGCTCTCTAGTTCTGTCCACATTAGTCAGGTCTATGGGACACTTTTTCCACTGCCTATGACATGCCTTAAATTAGAGGTGACCAATTTTGTCAATATGGAGCAACCTAGCTTTATTTATAGAACACTTCAGATTAAACAGCAAAAGCTCCCGCTGTCCTTTTATGCCTTTTCATTTTGCATTTAACAGCTACTTATTCATTTTACTTACCAACTAGGGCTATGTTTTTATAGCTTGTGGTTCCCATTTCAATATTATTTTATGCCATTTTCTGGAGGGCTAGGATTATGGAATAAACCTAAACCTGGACAGTTTATAAGGCACTGGGAGAACAGCTAGCAGTGTTGCAAAGGCGCCCAAATCCCATCAGACAAATGTAGACCTTTTGTTATTGCAGGACCCGAGATAAAAACTCTCAAACTCCATCAGATTCCTCCTGAGATTCTCCATGTGAATCCCAGCAGGCAGGCTGACCGCTCACTCTAGCTATTATCAGCATTAGGCTCCCGCAGAGGAGAACAGATAAAGTTGTTCTTCATACCTCCTGCACACAGGACAAGAGGAGGTGTGCTCACACCGCGGCATGGGAGACAGCACGGTAGGAAGAAACACTCTAATGCTAAAGCTGTCAAAGCATGGGAGTGGGCTGCCCAGCAAGGCTGCGGGGTCTCCGGTAGCAGAGGCTTTAAGAAGCCAGGGCATCCACTGCAGAGCCCAGGGCTCGCACGGCCTCTGGGGTGCGGGGCGTCACTCCGCTGTATTTCCCACTGCTTGATACACCTTGTGAAAAAACACCCTCAGTTTTCCCCCGAACTGGTGTGCAAAATGCAAAAGCCTGAGAAGGTACAAGTAGCCTGTGAAATATCCTTCTTTGCTCTCTCAAGTAGAGCAAACCAAGGAAATAAGGAGTTACAGAAATAAACCAATAAAGTAAAATTAAGGTGGGGAATTTAATCGCTCAGGAGACAGGAAACTCAAGGCTAAGGTACCCATGGCAACTAGTATTTGTCCACAGTGTATGGAACATTAACTTTAACTCCATATGCGGAAACAGAAAAAAATTATGGGACATATCACGTATGAATGCATATTTCATGCAGAGGGTACTCTGCGAGGGCTACTGGGGAAGCAATAATTAAATTTCCTGACTGCAAAGCAGGCAGGTTCATGCACAAGCAGCTCTTCTGAGACACGAGCTAACGTCACCAGACAGAGCTCCCAGCTCATCCCCACAGTTTAGGCAAGGAAGATTCAAGGTCTCAGTTTGGCCATAGTACCACGTCCTGCCTTATAAGCTTCTGGCTGCTGCTCAGATTTTGTTTTGAAAATTGCCATCTGTTGATTTAGGGAACGCCATGATGTTTCTTTCAGTCATTTGGGTCAACAAGAATTCTGCATTTCTTGTGTTTTCCTTTTAAGCAACATCCATCATTCAACAAGGCAGAAGTCCAGTTCCTGCTGGGTGATCAGTTTATTCGAATGTGAGAACCAGATTATTGCTGAGCTAGACAGCAAACAAGTTATCAAAACCTCGAAGAGTTTTGCACTTGTGTTGAGCTGAATGTTAACCCCAGGCTGGGTGCTGAGGAGGCAGATTACTTACAGAAAGAGCCAAACCCAAAGCCAGCCAAATAGACAGTAACCCTGTGGATTGAAACTTTAAGGACAACAGTTCCATTTTTACATGGTCTTGGACAATGGCTGACTGGTATGTGTATTTTTGCTAAAATTTGGCAGACAGGAATTTATGAATACAGAAACGAACAGCAGAAATATAACAGCTGAGAAGACTAATTGCAATCTGGGGAGGCGGGGCTACTTAAAGATGAATCGGTTTAATAAAAATTATTTCTGTCTTTTGTCACCGCTGTGGGACACGGAAGCAGGCAGCCTGCTTGGTTATGACCTCCCTCCCAGCCTGACTTCGGAGGTGCCACGTGCCATCTCCTCCCAGGGCCAGAGGAGAGGATCCCCTCACGCCACGGCCCCCAGGGAAGGAGCTGTCTCCCTGCCAGGGCTTCGCTGCTCCCGGCACAGCCCTGCCACACACCTTCCCCGGGTGAAAACACTTGGCTCTAGGCAGAACTGGGCCGGAGCAGGGACCCTGGGCCCCGGTGCCGTAGGAGAAACTTGCGTCAGAGGCAGCACGCCGGGTACCAGTGCTTGCAGGCAGCCAAACCCAGCGCCCAGCATCTCCCACATCAAAGCTTTCAGCAGGAGCGGGGCCAGGCTCTACCCCACCCTACCACTCTTAATAAAGGGATTTAACACATCCACAGCACCAGTCAGCGTAGCTCAGGTCTGACCCCTGTCACCACTTCATAGGCTGATAGGACAAGGCCAAAATCCAGCCACTGCACACGGAGGGGCCGCTGGAGTCAACGGAGCAGCGGCACGCTCCCAGGCAGGCTGGGACGCCTGCGTGCCGCGGGTGCCTCTGCAGGTTCCCCGTCCCCATACGGCGCCTCGCCGCGCGGTAGGTGTGCGCAGCTCTGCGCGACCACGGCGCGGGGCCGTTGGCTCGGATGGGCTCCCTGCAGAGGCAGGGAGGGTAGCAGCATGAAATGCAATAAAACTCTCCTCCCGAGCAGCAGTGTCCTCGTGCAGTACTGTGCCAAAGGGCTTCCATCCAGTAGTTTTGGACATATTTTCCCGAGTCAAGGCCACATTTATCTAGCAGCAATTCAAAGCCAGGAGATCTCCCACTGCCGAGAAGACGGGTGTTTCTTTCACCTGCACTTCAAAATAAGAGTGCTTGCATGAACTCCCTCTGCCAGAAAACCACCCCAGGGCTGTCCCCAACCACAGCCGACAGGCAAAGCTGAGCCGCGGGCACGGCTGAGATACGCACCGCGCGGACACCGCAGAGCCTGGTTCACACCTGTGACCTGGCGATACGGCGAGCAGAAAGCCGTGGTGCCTCTCCAAGGCTGACTTAGAGGTCAAGCTTGCCCGGGGGGCCTGCGCTGTACCCTGCGGGCCACCCACCACTCAGACGTGTGCTAGTCCACATTCTGCCCACCCTGCTCCTTCTTGCTGAAGTCGCCAAAAAACCTCAAAGTCAGCTCCAAAACAGAGGCTGGCGACCCCTCGCTAGCAACCGTCAGCTCACAGGCTTGAAACTCCCCGCAAAATCATAAAAGCCAGAAGGAAATCATTTTACATGAAGGAAAAAAGTATAAGGTAGGCTTCTTGCAAATACCCACTGAGGGCAGCACAAGAGGGGTGCCAGGGTCAGACCAGCTGATTAAGAGCCATGTCATAACACCAGCATCCCTCACACGACATCCCGCTGCGGGAAAGGGGAGGGCTCCCAGCAGCAGTGCTGCCCTTCGCTCCTAGAGACACAGGCACTCTCCTCCAGCAACGTTTGCTATTGCTAGCGCAAACCCCAGGCCAGGCTCACAAGGGCTGGGCTGAAATTACCAACCTCATTTGCAGAGAGCTGTGAGTAACCTTGGACTCTTCTCACTGTAAGCGTCTTAAATATGAGCTATTCCTCACCAGGGAGAAATCAGGATTTGATACTGCACAGCAACGAACAGCTGAACAAGCCAAATCCTGAAAAATGGCTGCATATGTTCTCACAGAAGTGATGGTATAGAATCCATCAGGTTCAGGAATTAATCTGGCCAGACACCACAGTATCTATATGTTAACCTGAGTTAAGGCAGGTTTCAACACTACCGAAAAATCCCACCCTCCAAACAAGTTCCGTTTCTGAATCTCTGGCCTGCTGTTTATGGAAAGGGAAAGAAGTGCAGTGATGAGGTACATGTGTTTATGAATGTACTACTGTTACCTTTCTACTCTAACAGCTTACGGCAATGACTTTACCACCCATACTTATTGCTAATCAAGATCAGCACTAGGGGAGGAGGAGGAATCATTTCTGCCACAACGTTTGTACTAAGTCAAGACGTTTTTTCCTCATCACGTGAAAGCCATAGCCCAGGCAGACTTACTTGCAGCCTGTTAATGGCTAGAAGTATCTCTTTTCTGGTAGTTTGCTCTTATTTCTCACAAGCGCTCACATTTTACCTGGCACCTCTTCTGTAGAGCAGCAAGCGCAGCCTGAGCTGCAACAGAGCAGCAAAGTCGAAGCGTTCAGCAAGCTTCGCTGAACTCGTGTTTGAGGAGTTTCCTCAAAAGCAGCACAAGCTACTTTGCCAGCTAATCTTTCCAGCCTGCAGCTACAGAGCAAAGCGTGGCTGTGGACCTGTGTCAAAGGTACATTTGTTAACACATTTCCCCCGGAGTGCTAATTAACATTTACATCAAGTACTATGAGAGTGAAAAAGCTTCAACACAAACACACTGCAGGGAAACGCAAGGAGCAAGTTCTCTCTCCCCCCCAGATGCAGTGTACTGTTTGCCCTTCAGGAGCTGGTGAAAATCCAGTTTGTTTTGTAATCTTCTGTTCTCTAAAATCAGATATTTCTGCAAGTTAATAACTAACCAGCTTCTTTTTGTTTGAAAACCTACAAGTGCATTTAAAAGTCTATGAAAGTAAGGCCCTGCTGGCACTGGTGCGAGCCAGCCCGCGCGCACGTCTCCGTGCTGAGTCACAGCACGGGCGCTCCCCGGTCTAACTACAGAAAGTGACAATATTTTATGATTTTATAATAAACATAAATAAAAGAACATCAACACACTTTCGCTTGCATCTTGAAACAAGATTGAACCCTCTTAAACTAAACACTAAGATAGGGAACACAAACAAAAATATTTGTAGCTGGATCTTCAGTTGCCACATTTTGGGACACCGACAAAGAAGCTCTAATGAGTAACATTTGTACCCACAATAAAATGCAGGCAAAGTTATTTGCAAACACAAATTTGCTTTTCAAAAAATGCAGAGGCAGTTGCTGAACAGCTGGTTAATGAACTCTTCTCAATATTATTTCTCAATACTTACTGAGAAAAACGTGCTATCACATTGACGTAAAATTTTTAAGACTGCAATATAACTTAAATATGGTTGAAAAAATCCTCTAGGTTTTTCCCAGGAAAAAAAGAAGTTTTTTCCAGTTTTTAAAGGAAAAACTAGAGAATCCCAGGTTTACAGAAGGAAAATCATGTTCTATGAGCCATAAAACAGTAGTATATAAAACTTCACCTGTTTTGTGAACTTTTAGGGCATGAGAGAGTGCATATATTTAGGGCATGAGAGAGTGCATATTCAATATATTCTCTTCTGCCACAACCGTGCATCCTGCCCAGGCTCCCACGAACTCAAATCACAATGTTTAAAGAAGTGCCAGTACTCTTTAAACAAGGCATACTTGCAGATGTAGAAAATTTTGACTGAGCAAGGGGTACAGCTGCACGCTACTTCCAGAAATCAGCTTCTAACTCTCCGCCTCCACAGGAATCAGGATCCGAGATGAAGAATATATACTATGAAAACACAGACGTTTTGATTGCAAACCCGTCTAGAGTTCTGTGAACATATTTTGTTATTGTTGCCCACTTGCCAAATATTTGGGGTGAATGATTTTCAGCCTCAGTGTTTACAAACTGCTGTCATTGTTTTGTCCCTTTTTTCTTTTTTTTTTTTTTTGTGTTGCTTGCTTCTGCCTTTTAATTGGATATCCAACTTTGTAAACAAGAAAATAAAACCAACAAACAGTAAATGCAAAAGCAATGCATATTTTTGTTGGAGATACTCAAGCGGGGGACCCTAAGCGCTAACGGGAATGACAGTCGGGGCAGGACCGGGGGAGAGGCACCCCGTGATCAATGCCGAGCAGATGTTCCAACAGGACAAGGTGATTGCGTTTCTTTCACTTGACTGGCTCTTGAAACCAAACGTATTTTCCTTAGATACACACATTCCTGTATTCACTAAGAATATTTTTTAACGAGTAGCAAACACTCAGATATTTTGCAGACTGCCAGTTTTCTAAGTTCTCTGTCTTAATTCCCAGTAACTCCCATCAAGAAAAGGCAATTTAAAGCTAAAATCTAAACTGGCACATTCCTGACATGATCTCCCAGAGACTCCTTCTCCAAAGCACAAATGTCTGGCCTGAAATCCTGGCCTCAGAACAGGCAATAGCAAAACTTCCACCAGTCCCCTCTGAAATTTGTGCAGACAAAAAAAAACCCAGTATTTTGGGGGAAACCAAAATGGAGGTAAAATGCCCAGCTCCCAAAACACTAATCGTTTAATCTCATGTAGCAGGATGAGATTCATATAAACACGCTGGCCTGTCCAAATTGGAAATCTTTCAAATTTCAAGCACAGGAAACAACACGGGTTTTTTTCAGACAGGATGTCAGAGTTACCCCCGTGGTTGTATGTGAGCTGAGGACAACGTTGTTACATGAGATCGAATTACAAACACAAGCAAACAGAAAACAATCTCCGAACGTCACTGTTTGAGATTTGACAAGGAGCACAGCTGACCCATTTGGAAGGTTAAATGCTCTCGAGCGAGCTCTGGGAGAATATCAGGAGTTTGCTGCTGGACATAGAGTTCCATGCAGTTAAATTGTCAATTTGTTTGCCCAAGTTAATGCTTATCTTACCCTATGCTTGCTGCAGTTTTACTAAACACATTTGACCTGCACATCTTAAAGCAGTGGCTTTGCTAAAATTGTAAGAAGTTTCTGGATTTTCCAAGCACCTAAGAAAACTATTTTGGTAGTTTCCACAGCACAGAAACCTGTAGTTACTCAGATATTTGAAACTTCCAGTGAGGTGGATGACAGTCGCTTAACCACACACATTACCGTTTCATTTCTATTTCTAATGTTTAGCACAACCTTGCTCTAAGGAATTTCTGAAGTTGTTTACAAAGGCTGATGCAGAGGTTGTGTGCAGTCTGGTCCAAGGGCAATAGTTTACTGAAGTCACTTGCAAACAGCAGAAAGAGATTAATATTTTCTGTAACTGGGGGGGCGGGGGGGAGGGGGGGGAAGTCCTCACCTTGCACCAAGGACCATTAGAGACAGGGCTGGTTTCCAAAATATCTGCTCCTTCATTTTCTTCCATGTCTGATTTGTTGAAAAACTTTGGTTTCCAATGAAAAACATTAAATCACCCTCCGGGCAAAACCAAACCAAACCATGCAGGCTCTAGTATTCCAGTTGGCGAAAGCCCTGCAGTAAGTCACACGCCAGTTTTATGGTCGCTGGTCTAATCCAAGGTTGCAGATCCTGGTTCCTTGCTGGATTTCACAGAGCTTGGCCTTTCTTTTAAGCCTTGATAGCTCCTCTTGTCAGGCATTTCTCTCCCTCCGACCGTCCTTGCGGATCCAGGTTTTCACATAACAAATGGCAAACGTTTATGGCTTCCCAGGCGCTATAGGAGAACTGACACTGAACCTCTGATCATCTCAGGAGAAGCCTGACAACGTAGTGCAATACATGGCCACACCTCTCTGCTGCCAGAGCTGGCCTAGACCATAAAATCAGAAGCAAGGTCACCCAGCAACCACCCATTCCACGTCACTACAGTAATAAAGCCAACTCACATTTGACTTACTGCTTGGGTAGATAAATATTTTTATTAGATGAAAGAAACCCAGAGAAGATGGCGGGGAGCTGACTGTTCTGAGCCGAGATCCGTTCATTTTGATCGATGCAAAGCTCTCAGCAGACACGTGCGGGCCACGTACAAACCCACAAAGCTCTGTTTGCAAATCCCGTTGGGGTCAAACCCCTAAGCCCGTCTCCCTGAGGATGAGCAGCCCCGTGTGCCCCAGCAGGCTGGGTGGGTAACCCCCGCAGAGTCCCCTGCAGCAGAGACCGTGAGCTCCCACCCGGGTGCTGGCAAGACTTCCATCTGCCACATGCTCAGCTCAAAAAAGTTCCACTCTCAAAAGTCTACATAAAATAGGGACGAATTTACAAAGCAGACCTCAGTTCCCTGCCAGAGTCCCTAAAATCAGGCTATACCATAAGGCTGCCTAAGGGAGTGTTCTCAAGCAAGTGGATTATTTTTCTCAGGGTGTGGAGCAACCACGTACCTAACGGAGCACGCTCAATTCAGAAGGTGTCATTTCCCTCCAAACACACCGCGTGCATTATAGAGAGGGGCTACAAGAAATATAAATACAAGCAGGTAACAAAGGATCGATCCTCTTTGTTCTGTTTACACTGCATATCAGGCCGTGCCATTGCAGATAGCAGGTGCCCTAAAATTTTGAAACTGACTGTGATCTCTGACATCTATTGAAAGACACACATGGCTTCATTTTCAGTGCAGCTGCTTGGCCTGCTCTGGAAAGGCCTCTCTTTAAGAATCCCCAAAACAGAGGAGTCCAGGGTCACTGGCTACTCTGGAAAAGTAAGGCCACTTTTTCCTCTCTCTAATATGCACCCTTTCTTGCTGAACAATTCTTTATAAATATCTATACGGCAGGAGACGACTTTTTTTTTGGTGGCAACTGTGCAGAAAGATTAAAGTTAATTCTATCAAAACATAAAATATTTTAATCATACGTTCATATTGGCAGCATCATTAAAAGTTAGCGGTACAGGGACCTGATTTTTAGACCTCTTTCTGCCACTGAAGCACAAAGTGCATAAGTGATTTGCTCAAGACCACGTGCTCAATTATATACTCATCTTTTCGTTAATCAAACTGGATTTCATGAGATATTTCTCAGCAGTTTAATTGAAATTGGTCTTTAAGGAGTTTGAGATTACAATTTACAAAATCGTCAGTAACTAGAAGTGTCTATCTAGGCTACGCCATGAATAGTTACAGGCCCTCAAACGCTGTGAGTAGTGTATGTCTAACTGTGAGCCAGGTGTACGCACTGTTGATGACGTATTTATTTCAAAGAAGTGAAGTCAAACGTGAGAAACAAAATAGGCAAGAAGTATAAGGGCACAGATGTCTCTATGGAGAGACAGCAAAGGAAAGGATGAGTGCAGATTTGGAAACCAGCAGCCTAGTCTGTCTTTGCCATTGCGTCAGTGATTTTGAGAGGTAAACCAAAAGCTCTGTGCCTCAGTTTCCCCACCTGTGCTGCGAGACTCAGCGCTAGTACCTCACAAGACCAGCTGGCTGTGCACTGAAGATACTCAATGTCTTCACCAAACTTGCATCTCTGTCTATTGACATGTAGACTCCTTCTATCATTTGCCCACACAAGCCCCAGGGAAAGCAAAGTTGCCTTATCCCCACAGCCAGCTCAACCTCAGGCAGAGTGTAAGACAGGGAACGGAGCGGGGGGGAATTATACCAATCTTTCCCCAGTTATTCACAAGGGCTGTTTACTACAGCAGCTTCAAGGACTCTGTTTTCCACCATTCCTTTTACTCTCTTGGGCAAAAATCTCTGATCACTAATTGCCTGCTGAATTTTAAGAGAGCGGGCAAGGGGCCTGCCTGGAATACCAAATTGCTTTGCATTTTGTTTTTTCTCTAGTTTCTCTTCACAGGTCGCCCATTTAGTGACATATTAGCTATGTCCCCGAGCAGGCGAAACTAGCCTTCTGAAGTTTGCTTGCATTAAATAGCAAGCAAAAGTCCTGTATCTCATTATCCACGTAGGTGTCCATGCTACATCTTCTGCTTTGATGACATTCTGTGGCAGCAATTTTCACAGCTTTTCTGGTTTTGAATTGGCCATTTCCTAATTTAAAACAGAGCAATCAAAGGAAACACTTTCCCCATACGCAGCATAACATAAGGTAAACTTTCCTATGGTTGCTGTGGAGAAGCAAACTCACAAGGCTTTCAGCTTCAACCTTTAGTGTAAACCAGACATCTGTTCCGAGTTGTGTCAGATCACAGGAAGGATAGCCCACAGCTTGGTTTACTCCAGACTAATTTAGGAAATCAGGACTCTCCCCATGGATTAGTCACTAACTTCTTGGGCAATGACAGGCCAGACACATTTGTCTCCGCAGCTCAGCGGTTTTCCCCTGTAAAACAAGGGTGACGGCTCTTCCCTGTGTCAGAAGGTGACCTGTGGCTGGAGGATTTAGCCCCCATACCACGCCAGAAACTAAACTTTTCAGCCCATTTGTACATCTGCAGTCCTGATGTCAAAGTCCACCAGGAAAGGAAAGAAGAGGAAAAAGAAAAGGGAAAGCAAAGATGGGTCTAAAGATGGCTTTGAAGTACAGCCCAGGAGTGGAAGTCAGGAAGCGAGAGCTGTAATTGCAGCTGGGTATCAGTTTCCTTTTTTATTTCAGGAGAGCCCACAGCATGGTGCAGCTTCTCTCTCTCCCTCGGAAAGCAGGCAGGAATAACACTCACCTCTGCAGGAGACCAGGAGGAGCTGTTAAATGGAAGGGGCCTTAGAGACAAAACAACTCTTTGCATTTCTAATGCGGAGGCAAGTAGAAAGCATCATGAACATGTCTGAAATGACTGTTATTTCTTCTGGACCATCAGGGAAAGCTAAAAACTATTTCTCATTTTGTTTCCTAAGGAAATTGCACTGTATTACTTGCGGGCTCTGCCTGAGTTCCTTGCAACAGGGCCAGCTTCCAGCAAACTCAATAAAGAGGAGATGTCATGTTCACGAAAATAGGTGGTCTGGCAGACGGAAGAGGTCCTGCAAATACCCGCAGAGCGAAAGGCTCCCAGGTGAGCTCAAGCCATCACGACAACCCCTGCGAGAAGGCATGCTAGAGGGAAGCTGCCAGTGCTACAGAGATGGTACATCTGACGTCAGGTTACGGCAGGTTTATCCCAAGCTGCCCCAAAGCTGGCATTGCCAAGCCGTTAGTGACACCCCGACACTGTTCATACCTTACCGAGCTGGGTGTTCAGCTGAACACACGGTGGGTGCAAGCATAAGACTCAGACCTCAGGTCCTACAGGCCTTTGACCCGAGCCCTGATAAGGCTGCCCGTTATGGAGGCTGCCCTGGCCTGTCAGTAACAAGCTGCTTCCACAAGCAAACGTGTCAGAACAGGTTAATCAACATCCCACCGTAACTTTAAAGATACTAGTCAACACTAAACGAAGGTTTAGATCTTTTTCCTTCCTGAGATAAGCTGCAAGGCAGGGATCAGGGCTGCTGTGAGAAAACGTGGACTCTTGGTATAGTGAAATAAACCTGTTTGTTCCAGTTAGAAAAAGTTTGCTGAACTCGGGGGCCAAGTTATCACAGAAATGACTGCATCTTGAAGACCATTGCAAAGGGTTTAGGTTTTGGTATTCGCTAGGCATACCTTGAGTGTTTGGCCATTATAAATCCCTTCTTGTTTAGGAAAGAAATCTCATTTTGCATCATACTGTGCTTATCTTTTAGCAAAAGCGGGGGCAGGATCTGAACATGCTGGTGTTTGCAGACAGCAGTGGTGCAGTACAGCCCGTCTCTTAGCTTCACAATGAAGAAAATGAGCTACAATTGTGAAATCATTGCCTAACAATTGATAAGGACAACCACTGCAATCCTCTTCCCTGCCTCTTCTTGGCCAGTGTCCCATTTACCACACATTACCGGATATATAGAAAAGAGAATGGCAATGTGGTTAAAGTACAAGCCACACACATAGAAGACACAGATTATTTATCTCCACATCTTGTCTGATTTCCCCTTTCACCAAGGCCAAGTAGCTCAGTCTTTGCAATTCCTTCTTTTCTCCTTTCATGACTATATTTACCATCCTTCTGACAGCCCTTGAGTTCTCCCAGGGAATGGGGCTTTGTAAATAGGGTTGGGGGGCAGGAGCTGGAGAGACCTATCCCTTCAAAACAAAGTCATGGCAGGTATATTGAAGAAGGCGCTGCAGGAGACTCTTTTAGCAGGCCTTTGCTTTGCAGAAGAATGAGGTTTCTCCTTGCCTTGTTTCAAATCCAGCCAGCCACCCCCATTTCACCCTTCTTTTCAGGAACTCCCTAAGGCACCACAGACACCTTGCAACATGAGATGCCAGCTCCTGATGTCAGCCATCCCAAGAGAAGTCCAGCCCACCACAAGACCAAAGAAATTTGCTGCAGATTTTCTTGCCCAGAAAGGAAGGGCGGGATGTATACAGTTCCTCAGTCTTCAAAACTCTTGGGAACAGCAAGCCCACACACCCAGAAAAAGTCACTGTTGCCACTACCATATTGAGGGATGCAATGACCATTTTTTCCCCATGAGAGCAAAAGCCTGTAGTAAACCGAATACTTCTATATATTAAGTATTTGATAAACACTGACATCATAAAGTGTTAAGTAATGGTACTTTTAACAATAAAAAACAATAGTGTTATTACTTCCTGTTCTACATGGATGCCACACACTCAGTGGCAATCATATTGCTCACTAGTCAACTGCAGAAAAAACTAACAGTTCTGGTATAATTTTTACGTGAGCTGTGTAACAGAGCCTGGGTCACTGAACTGTAGCTCCCTTGAACAGAGTTCAGTATTACAGCTAGCTAGGCCCAAACTCTACCCAGCATCCCTATAAACATCAAGCAGGTCACCTAATACAGTTATTTCAGTGCCTTGCTGTCTCAGAAGTAATACAGAGAAAGGAGTAAAGGGGATAGATTGGGTTTGAACTGAAATTTGCTGCTCAAAAGTGCATCACTGATGTACTACCAAGAGGAGACTTCAATTTGCAGAAGAAATAATGTGCACTTCACAAGCAATTGCTGCTTCTGTAGAAACTTAAATTGTATTTTGTCCTAATGTCTTGGAATTCCTTAAGGGTAATGTGAATAGCTTCCAGTTCATCTTAACTCCCGGTTCTTCCAAATACATTTTATATTTCTAAGCGCAAGCAGTATATTTTCATTAACAGAAGGAAATATTCTGAACAGTAATCTGAGGGAAAAGGAACTGCTGAGATAAACCACATCACCCACAGAAATCTCACCTGTATCGCAGCTCAGTAAAATACCAACATTTGGTCTTTATTTCCTGTAGAGAGGGAGGCATAACTGAACCCCAATGAGTGATCTAAAAGAATGAGGAATGACCCCATAAACGAACGACTTCTGGGCCATAGTTCTAAAATTAATGGCTACGTCAATACATTTTTGTGGCGCTCAGCCCATGTGAGGAAGGTTTCCAAAGGCAGAGATCAATCCTCATTTGGCCCCAATGTCCTTTCTGACACCCTATCCAAGCCTAAACGATACAACTGGCCTTAAGGAAATGACCGACTGTGTCCTTGCACTCCACAGCAATTGCTTTTACATATATAAATATGTACTTTTTGATGCTGAGAAACAGTACTTTATGTATGATCGAACAAATGATACCTACAGGTGAAAAGCATTTTGAGGTGTTTGCGCTGTCTTTGATCAAAACATCAACAGGAACAAGATGAATAAACAAAAATTGTTCTAAAACCTCCCTCAGGGTAGACTGCAGGGAAGTTACTGACATCACAGCAGCACCCTCTAGTGCTGCCGCCACTGGAATTTGCCAGCACTTCCTAGATAAAATTCGGTATTTGGTGTCAGGATGCAGCTTCGCTTGTTCTAGAGCGGACAGTCCCTGAGGTCTCCATGCTGGCCAGAATCTGGCATACAGGGCCCTGACTGCTGAGAGCCCTGCGCTCATCACATCCCACAGGCTGAAGGGGGCCAGGCGCCGGCGCGGGTGGAAGCCACCGTGGACTGACGAGTGGGTTAGTCTGTGCAAACCGCCAAATAGGTGTTCAAACTCATTGCAGGGCTGTGGTTTTGGGAAGGGGTTTCAACGAGACGTTCCCTCTTCTACACCTCCCTTAATGCACGGGGGTTTACTCTGTAAATGCTTGCCTGGCCTTCGAGGGCCTCACACAGGCGGTGCTAAAGGTTATCTAATGATGAGCTCTTTTTAGGGTACGTGCCTCAGTGAAGGTTTCATTGACACAGAGCTCACAATAAGGGCAGAATATCAACACCATGTTGCAAACAAAATGAGACACAGATGACTAAGGAAACAAATCCATCAGTGCTAACAAATGCTTGAATAAAGAGCTGCAGTTACTTAGGATCCTCGTGCTGTGTTAACAGCACCTACAGCACAGCACAATATCTCCAACATGATGGGAATAAAGAGCAGTGCAAAGGCAGAGATTATTTTTTGATTGTTCAGTGGAATAGAACCGAGCCTACTCCCACAGATTTCAAATAATGTAGAGACGCAACCCCAAAAGTAACTACTGTCAGTCACAACAAAATAGGTGCATAAGTCCAGGTCCATAAACCAGCTAAAAATTCATCTGCCTCAGTGATGAACATAAAATAAAAGGATGGAGGCAAGATTGAGTATTTAAAACACAGTGGGTGAGATACCATACTTTGGAAGGGGAAGGTTAGGTATGACTTTAAAAAAAACACTTATTGCTCTCCTGAAGTCATGGAGTAGCTGCAGGGCAGCCAAGCCACAACGCCCACCCTTTCCCCCCTCAATCCCTGCAGCGGCAGGGAAAGGCGGGGAGGAATTAGCGTTGCCTCTAGTGCTGCACACAGCCACATCCAGCCGCAGCCATTAACAGCTCGGCCTGCGTCCCCTCACGCTGCGATGTGTTATCCTTTGTGCCTGGGAAGCACAAATGCGAGATCCTACTAAATCAGACAGAGAGAAGTACCAGGCGATGGTGAAATGTCTGCACCTGAGCCCAGCCGTGCTCAGAGCCAACTGGATCTCATGGTCAGAGCTGTAGCAAGTGTAGGGCAAGAGATCGCCGTGTCATTTACACTGTTTCTGCCATGCTGTCTAAGATGTGGGTGCATGGAAGTCCCATAAGGTGCTTCTCTCTATCCTTAAGTACAGACCTACCTTTTATTATTTGGCTCTAATAATTCTGAGTGCCTCACATGCAGTTCTCGGAATCTGCCTTTCTCCAAGTGCCTCAAATGTGGCAAGGCCACAGTTATAGTCACACTGGGTTTGTCACTTTAGCATCTGGCACCCCAACCAGATGAGGCAAAGATCCAAATCTCCCTAAAGGTAAGCACTGGAACTTCAGAAAAAAAAAAAAAATCCTACTTCACCGTGGCTCTGCTCTAAGGCAGTAGGACAGGCATATTACACATCAGGAAACACCACCAATGAGATGCCAACACAGAAACACAAAGTAGTATTTCTACACCTTTTTCCACATGGGAACGCACAGAAGCACAGTTAAGTCTATCAGGTCCCTAAACTATCATCCACGTAGATAACAGATAGATCAACCTACCTGAGGGAGTTACCTTAGTCTCTGCCAGTTCCTTCTCCTGCTTATCCCCGCCAGCTGGAATCACCTTCATGTTATCCTGTCTGGGTCTCAGCCAAATAGCTTCCCCCTCATTCTTGTCCTGCAAGACACAGAGGGAGCAGGGAGATGGTGTGAACTGTCACAGCACGCGTTGGATTGCTAGTCTATTTTTTGTGGGGCTGCCCAGTGCATCACACTACCAAGCTTATGAAAATAACGTTTGGAAGTTTCTGTTTCTCATTCACACATCTGACTTCATTAACTCACAAATCGTGACAATTTGCTATAAACTAACGAATGAACCACTAACTCGGGACATCATTCATTATCATAAAGCTATTTCCTGCCTGCTTAATTAAGCTCTGAGAGAATGCTCTAGCAGAAGGGAGCAGAAGCAGCCCCTCTCGTGAAGTGATAAATGCCCGAGGCTGAGGGGCATCCTGACAGTTTCAGCTCAGCTGAACACACTGGGTTCTCTCCCTAGCAGGAGTAAAGAGCCTCGGCCAGTCTGAGAGGCTGGAACAGGGAATTCAACTCTAGCAACACCTTTGACTAGCAGAAATGTCTGTGAATCCAACAATCTAATTTCCACTAGCACTGCATAAAACCAGAGAAAAAAATATTTTCTCCAGTGAGCCTAATTTTTGATCTAAAAGCCAAGACTAATTTTATATGCTGTCATGTAGACATCAGCCTACCCTTCTTAAGCATTGACATAGCAGTTGCAGAACTGTTCACCAAATTGCAGTTTGGGTTATTAATCATATGGATGCCAAAAAATAGAACCGAGAGCGAGTATTTTAAGCTAGACAGCAGAAACATCCAGGAGACACCAAAACAAGAAACAACCATTTTCTGCTGACACAGACACAGCATCAAGCAACTGACCGGAGAGAACCATTCTTTCTCTTCTGCCCACTAAGTAGGGCAAAAAAACCCACCTCCTTCCCCCACTTTGTATCATAGCAGCACATAGCGTTCCCAGCCATGAACTACAGATGCACAGCAGGAGGCTATCCCTGCCTCAAAGACTTTACCTTCTTTCCACATCCTCTCTGTTTTGGTGCTGAGACTTTAAGAATTAAAAAGTTAAAAAAGAGTTATTGAAAAAGTTATTATTAAAGAGTTAAAAAACAGACATGAAGAATCTTTATTACAGGCATCTATGCAAATACACATGGCTTCTCATAACCAGTGAGCTTACTGCAGCCAAGTTTCAGAAACAAAATGGAAGGAAAATCTTAGCTGCCCAGGGCCCCTGCCCAGGGAGTGGTTAGCTAATTCCCTGCAGCTGAGCTGAGCCCGCCCTGAAAAACTCGCTGTAGATTAGGCAACTGATTTATCACCTTTCCTTATCCTTGCGCCTCTTAACTGATGCAGTGTTTTAGGCCTCCCAGTCAAGTCTGTGTTTCTGCTGCTTCTTTTGATGGTGCTGTCTATTTTGAAAGCTGAAGCTGACCTTCTGCCAAGCAATAGCAAGTATTTAAGGCTTTCCCAGTAAGTGAAAAACAGATTATGGAGAATTCAAGTCCAGCCTGCATTTAATTTGCTTTATTTACATATAAACTGCAGCCTGGAACAGAAGCGGTCAAACACCATCATGCCTGATTCCTCCAGCCAATCGTATCCTGTTGCCCACATGTAATTTGGCCTTAAAAATTTGCTTGTAATTAGATATCAAAGCAAAAACCAAGCCCTTCTGTTTCTCACTGTAGATTCCTATTTCCAGGGTCTTGTCTAACCAAAACCAACTGTGGCACAGGCTGACCTCCCTCTCTGCAAGAACAAAAATAACTCGGAAGATTATATGTATCAGTATTATGTGGTGGCATCCACCATAACTATATTATATATCATGTTCCCTTCATCATTCCTCTGAAGGTTTTGCTATCTCTGCATCACTCCCTCTTGAATGGGTTACTGGGGAAAATGTTGCTTCTCATCAGCATTTTCCAAGTTCTTCCACTATAAAGAAAGCCCACTAGAGCTTTAAAATTTACCTTTGAACTTTTTTCATCATTGCATCGTCCACTCCATAAATTCTCTCCTATAGTGGCACAATCATATCTCCAAATAAAACTGATAGGACAGAAAAAATTGTGAGACACGGTAATTTTACATTTGGTAATACAGACGTGCATATCCACCCCAGGGACATTTGTAAACATACCTGTGAATAAATTCTCATACTCCCTGCGCTGGTGGGAAAATACTGCAGCTCCGGGAGAGATACAAACTTTGTCCTTGCTGGTCTTGTGCTGCAGGAGACTTACACAGGATCCCACAGGGTTCTCAGATAGTCTTCAGGACTTTTGTAGACTGGGACAGTTTCCAGGCATTTATTGTTTAACCATCGCTGTGCCTCATGAAGTACCTAAGGGTGGTCCCCTTTTAACTTAGGTGGAAACGGACTGGCCAACTGACCAATTTAAGGCCAGTGAAGGAGTCAGGTCTGAGAAGGTCTCAAAAATATCCAACCACCAGATCCTCTGTCCCAAAACAATGATAGTAATGCATCCTCGTGTCCGTGCATTTCTGCTAGTGTGTCTCTCCACTCTGTATTCTGACACTACTGCTGAAATTGAACAGAAAGCTTCTGCTCACAGGGAACAACTCCCCTGCCTTCCTTGTTGAAGGAAAGATGACTTAAGACACAAGTCTATTCCCAAACCGGTCGAGACCTCCAAGGATTAGGTAAAAGAACTTGTATTACCAAACAAAAAAAAACAACTTCAGAAGCATACTGGTGGTTTCCAGGCTGAAAGACTTGGTACTGTGTGTGCAGTTTAGGGTAAAAAAAAGAGCATTTGATAAGGGATAAGCAAAAAGGCTGGCAAGTGGCTGAAATGTTTATGAAGTCAGAGTTTTGGCACCTAAATTTGGTGCTGAATAATATCCTTTTCTAAATGGAATTTCTTTTATGAATGGAAAAGAAAAATTCTGAAGCTTTAAGACTATAGGGAAGTGATCGTCCCCTGTACTCAGCACTGGTGAGGCCACACCGCAAGTACTGCATTCAGTTTTGGGCCCCTCACTACAAGAAGGACATGGAGGTGCTGCAGCGTGCCCAGAGAAGGGCAAGGAAGCTGGTGAAGGGTCTAGAGCACAAGTCTTACGAGGAGCAGCTGAGGGAGCTGGGGTTCTTTAGCCTGGAGAAGAGGAGGCTGAGGGAAGACCTTATTGCTCTCTACAACTACCTGAAAGGAGGTTGTAGCCAGGTGGGGGTCAGTCTCTTCTCCCAAGTAGCAAGCGATAGGATGAGAGGAAACGGCCTCAAGCTGCACCAGGGGAAGTTTAGGTTGGATATTAGGAAAAAGCTCTTCACCGAAAGGGTGGTCAGGCACTGGAACAGGCTGCCCAGGGAAGTGGTTGAGTCTCCATCCCTGGAGGTATTTAAAAGACGGGTAGATGTGGTGCTTGAGGACATGGTTTAGAGGTGGACTTGGCAGTGCTGGGTTAACGGTTAGACTTGTTGATCTTAGGGGTCTTTTCCAACCTTAACGATTCTATGATTCTATACTCAGACTTTTTTAGACACTATTCAGTTTGCATAAAAGGGTACAGAAAGGGAGCAATTCCAGCTCATCTGTGTATTAACTTCACCTAAGCAAAACAACAAAATTCCTGGTTACAAAAGAAAAGTGCTATTAATTCTTGAAGCTGCTTTTCAAATGAGTATTACAAGTAAGAAGGCTAAAGCTAAACCATGACATTAGAAACTTTGAAATCTATTTTTTGTCATGGTCTAAATAGGAAAGCATAGTAAAACCATTTCTTTCCTGTTAAAGTAGAAGCCTAAACTTCCTAGTCAGTACTTTTGCTTGGTTGGGTTGGTTATTTCAGCTTCCTAAAATGAACTGAAGAAAAAAAAATCTGAACTGAAGGAAAAAAATCAGCAAGACAGGCCTGCTGTAAAGACAGCTTTGTGCCAGCATTAGAGCTTATGTATTTGTCATCGAAGTAATAATTACTACACTTTCTTTAGAACCGTAGGAAAACACGTAAGTGTTGAGTAGATTCAAAGAGTACATGGTTCCATGGAAGTGCATCACATGCCTAAAAAGAAACAGCCCACAAGCAACAGAGCCTGAGAATCCCAGAGGTGCAAGAATCCATACAAAACAGAAAAGGCTGAAAAAGAATTCTATCATTTTTCCCCTCAAACTGAAAAAAATGAATTTGACACAAAGGGTGAATTACAGCCCTTGTTAGATTTTTTTGCCACTTGGTTCTTGCACTTCTCCCAGATGGGTATAAACAACTACCCAAGGTTCAGTCATGTTCACCATTGGGGATACCCAAGCCTTAATTCAACACTACAAATCAGAATAGCATACGAATGGTGGTAACCAAAAAACTTCGGAGTTAAAGCATTTATTGGGAACTCAACTGAAGCTATTAGTCCAACGCTGAAGCTAAATGTGTCTTGAGTGTTTCCCTGTGATGTCAAAATCTCCAGTCTATACTATTTTTGAAGGAATTACATCTTCATTATCAGAACAAACAGGCAGACATCCCCACCAATCCCTCCTTTCCTATTGCTCTGAACAAGAAACGACTGATCACATCAGAGCAGACAGCAGCATGTTTTCCAGAGAAAGGGAACGTTAAGGTCATGGCACATGCAGTGCTTTCATTGCTGGGGGTCAATCATGTTCATTTAGGGAGAAAAAAAAGAAATTGTGATGGTCTTATACCCCAAGTGCTTCAGAAGAGTACACTGAGATGAAGTCAGAGCATTTGTAATGTTCATGTAAAGCACCACTGCCCTGTCAAGTAGGGGTCATGCATAACATGATAAAGTCTCCTTAATCATGGAGGTATCAGGGGTCCACACATCCTGCTACTAATCTACACTTGGCCAGAGTTTGTAATGGTTTCAGCTGTACCTTGTGATTACTTATGCCAAGCACAAACGCACAGACATCATTTCAGCACTACAGCATGCAGAACGATGGGAAAGATGAGCTGCTGTGCATGCTCCTCTACCCAGCTGTCAGCTCCACTGTCAATATTGGAAAGAAAAGCTTGGTTAAGGAAGACTCAGATTAGTTTCCATTGTCTAAACAGCCTTGATTTTACAGGGAAAAGAGGGATCATCTCTACCTGGTCAAGTGGTAGCAGCTGTCTCATTAGCTCTTCCAGTCTAGCATATCTTAAAGCATTCTAGATTGTTGACATATAACATTTTTAGTCCCACCCAACTCTGGGTAAAATACAGTCTAATAGTAAAATACTAGTGTGATGGTAGTTTATATGTTAGGATGTTATGCCTGACATCTGATTTTGCAAGACCTTTTCTGTCAAGGTGCACTGCATTGTCTGATGGAGTAGATTCCTCCACACGCTGGTAAGAAATATTTATTAGTGTTACTTTCCCCCACCAATCATACTTCTGTGCAAAACAGAAGCAGAAACATACTATATGAACAATATAATACAAGGGTTTCCTGCATTATACAAGTGCCTAAGATGGTACAAGTTTTACAGAAAAAAAAAATCCGTGTGTATTTTGTATTTCCATCTGTATTCTAAAAACACGTACCCATCCAGACATTGCATGCTTACTCATTTTCAGAAGGGCAACAAATTGAGAATGCAAAAAACTTTATTAGCATAAAAAGTACATATTCAGTAATCAATAGTCAGATTCCTTCACAGCATCTGGCATGTTTGATACATCTTTCTGTATCTGCTACAGTTAGAGGAAGAAGGGGTTGTAAGATGTCAGAGGTTTAGGGTTAGGAGGGGTTGTTAGTGGTTTTTTTTGTTGTTGTTTTGTGCCTTTTTTTTTTAAAAAGTTATGTAAACAATTCAGGGTGAAACCTGTACAAGCAGAATATTAGCTATCATTTGTACACTTCAAAGTTAAATAAAACCCAATTTCAGCAATACAAAAAGCAATACAAAAAAGTATTCAGATGCATGACAAATGCATCAGAAAATGCAGAAGGACAGAGGAAGTAAGTGAACATGTTTTAAAAGTTAGATCATACTGGAAATTCTCTGTAAATATCTGTATGGCTCAACATGAAAAACATTATAAAATTACTTGGTTCCGTAAGAGATCTGTACAGTTGCATCTACTTTAACTTCATTAAACACGAATATATTAGAACAACAGACTGATTAAAAGGAATAAGAAAAGTTTACTCAAGTTTAACATTTCAAGCTGCCTATTCGATAGAGTAACTAGACAGAGGTAGATGTCCAATATTAGTGGCCAAGCTATTCTAGCAAGACCCTTTAGCTAGCTTGTCAAGTTTTTACATTCAAAGCCAATGTGAAATGGCTTCACAGATGAAGAATGTCTTTCAAAAAGCCAGCCAGAAAACCTGTTTTGCTGATGGAAGTAGTTTCAATTATACTGCTGAAAGCGAGGAGTATGTAAGAGTAAATCATTTACCAGACCACTGTAAGGACACCACTGATCAAGCACTAGAGCTCATGCAGTTGTTTTAACAAAAGTGAAATTAGTTTGTTAATTTCCTATGCTTATTTTAGCAGCTGAACCATTGCTGCCTATCTGGCTCATAACTAATCAAAATAAGATTGCAGGGTACCACGGCGGCGGATATCACATGTCCAGCAATGGAAACCACCTCCCAGTGAATTGGCATGGCGAATATTCACTTTAATTGTAGAAATGCCTGCAAGAAACATACATTGCATACTTTAAAATTAAAATCTCAAATTCATGTGGTAAGCTTTGATCAGAACATTAGATAATCAGATCATATGGCTAGATGCAAGTATGGAAAGTATTTCCTACTCATTTGGTAAGAATTTCTTTTCCCAAATTCTAGGCAGAGAACAAGCTAGGAACATAGCTGGCTTGTTTATTCCAGCAATACCCTCAGGAATATACAGTCCTGGGGCACAGCTGGTGTTTGATGTGTTATGATGTGCCAGTAATAAAAAGAAAAATTCAGTTTTTGCGGTATGTGAAGAGTTAGCTGAAATTCTGCTACAATGTATGACCAGGGCACATTTACATAAATCTGTGTGAGCATTTATGGTTCAGACACTAAATGTGCTCTTTCAAGTGCCTTTCAAGAAAAGAAGCATTCAAAGTACAGAGCTCTGAGTCCCTCTTTCTCCGAAAGGGGAAAGAGGCTGTTACACTTACTACCTAAGTTAAGCTTCCACTTCTTTTCAGCTGTGGCTTGGCTTATACAAAGTCTTGACAGACAGACTAGGATCGGAAGACTTCTCTGTTATGAAGTTTGCCTTTTTGCTTCTTGGTACTTTCAGGAGCTCAGGAGCAGCTCAGTAGAATCTATCATCTAGGTCAGCAATAGTGTTTTTCCCAGTAGACCCATCCCAGTCCTAGGAACTTACTGACTGCAGGAGTTTATTTAGAACTCACACAGACTGTGAAGTTCAAGTGTGAAAGATATGTCATGATTAGCATTGATAGCCTCATTTTTTAAGTACTTTCACACTTTTATAAATCCTCAGCTCCTTGGTCATGCAGAGAATTAAAACAACCTAAGATTGAAAAACTAAGTGATTCACTAAAGGTTGTATAGCCAGTCTTTAAAAGCAGATTAAAGCATTATATTGCATGGTTCTCACCTGCAGTTTGTCTCAGATTTGAGGGAAGCTTCAATAAGTGCACTCACATGCATGGCATCAACCCTTCTTCTAGGTTCACAGTTGCTATCTTCCACCTTTGGATCATTCTCTCCTTCCCATCATTTTTCTCCCTTTAAAGGAGTCTTTTGCTATTGGGGAGTATTATCTTTTACTCTACAATACAATGATCCCTCACTTCCCTTGACTTCTCATCTACCCACAAGTCTTCTTCCTACCCTGTCAACTTTGGCATCACCATGTACTTATCCTGCAGCAATAGTCAGCTGGCTGTAGCACCAAGCAATCTGGCTACCCTCCTACTAAGCAACTATGAGCCACAAGTAGATCTACCCAAATCCTTCCCTCCCAGCATGACGGAAGCAGTTGGATTAACTGCATGCATTCAGATTTTTAAGTCTATATTATTTGTCTTTGGAGTTAGCTGTGCATAATAAGAATTTCAGATTTTATATTGAGTTACAGTTCTCCTGCCACTGCATATCTAAAGGAATTCTACCCTATCACAAGGTTACATCTCACAGGACTGAGATTCTCCATAAATGAGCAGAAATACCTGGGTTAAGTGGTCTTAATTTGACAGTTTAAAGTACAGTGAGTTTGAAACTAGAAAAATTTGAAAGCATTTTGGCAATGAGGGATAGCCAGCTCTATATGACTCAGCAACATGCGCACTCAACGTCTCCAAGACAGACTTTGACTTTCAAACTGAACAGTTTTACACTAAAAAAGCTCATTCAAAAGCATGCTAGCCATAACTTTAATTGCTACTCATACCTTTATTTGCTTCAGGCTTTAGGGGGCACAAGATGCAAGAAGCCTATATTCTCATGACCAAAGTATTCAGGAGAGAAATCACTGAATGATTCTTACTTGCTAATCCAATTGTTTGAGTACTTTTTCTAGTGCTGGCTGCTTTGACTACTTTAAGTGAAACCTCTATTCATCCTGATGTGTATAGCTGGTATCAAGATAATTTTGTTTTAAGTAGATGTTGAAATATGTTAGGACATACCCAGATTTTCAAACATCTTCTGAATTGATGTCTCATTGGCATCCACCATCACACGTTTCTCATCCAGCATGAGGACATTCATGGAGAGCCATTTAGAAGACATCCACAGTGGGTGATCTAAACACATGAGAATGAACCTTCTACTGTACCAATGTTGCCCCATATTAATACTCTTAAGAATACTCTTGGAATTCTTAGAAAAGAAAGAGTGAATATACCATCTGGGATGAGTGGCACTGGGGGGCGAATCACAGTCCAGCCTGCTTTCTTGAAGAGCTCAATCTGAAAGAACAATTTAATTAGATTCTAAACAGGGTTCTTAAAGTAGTACGTCCTCCAACCTATGCCATGTTTTCTCAGGCTACTTCAATACACATGACATCCCCTTCCCTCCATTCACTACTCTTGTCCTCATTCAAGTTCCATCTACAAACCCAGTTTTTATACAAGCATTTTTTTTAAAGCCTTTTCAAACTTTGCATACCACTAGCATTTGTTTCTACTGTTTTTATATATGCTAGGTATACTAAGATATGTTAAACACAAACGGTAACACATGCAGTTTGGAGCCTGTGAAGTAAAGATATTAGTAACAGCACAAAAGTATTAAATTATTTATTTTTGGTATTATTTCTTCCCATATGACTGTAAAAGCCATTGATATGAATTACACTGCCATTTATAGAAACAAAAACACCAAAAATACCCCATAAAGTTACATTTGCATCATGCTTCATAAGAAACTTAATATGCAGTTTATTTAACAAAAGGAACAAAATAAAGGCATCCTAGGGAATAATATGTGTCTCTAAGAATTACACAATTAAGTGAAAAATAAGAGGAGGATAATTTGGCTAAGGAGAATTGACTTGTCAACTTCATTGTCTGAATACTTGGAAGAGCTCTTTATTCAAGTGTTACCACGAGGTGGAGCTCCGACTCTGAAAACTCAATAACCAGCCTGGCCTGGAGGATTTTAAAGAAACCCCCCCTTTCACCCGGCACCTCCCCTCCATTTCCTGGTCATCCAGAACTGCCAAATCAGTTCTTGTGAAAGAAAGCTGCATCTATCTTTTCTATCTACACAGACAGCAGTTTTCCATGAAAAAAGTCCCAGCACATGGGTTTAACACACGGAGACCAAGACCCTCCTCTTGCAAGTAAGATTATGAAAAACAGGGGAAGGGAACAGGGGAGGAAAAAACTATGATTGTTTAAAATATGTTCTCATAACAGATATTATAAAAGGCAGTAATTCAATGGGACCATTTACATTGAAGACACTTGCTGTGAGGAGACTAGTATTACTCCTAAGAGCTATGCTGTGTACATGGTTCCACCGTCTCCACTGCACACAGCTCTATCCCACTGATTAAGTACTGGCTCAGCTATTCCCATGTGGTTGTACAGCTCCCAAAATCATGGGGTTCCTCACAAAAATCCTCAAGCACTGACAGTACAGGTAATATGCCTGTAACAGAGATGAGCTTTTACTCTGAAGAGCTTTCCGATATGAGTGCACCATTTAGCAATATTAGCTTTTTCCAAGAGTGAAGTACTAGGTTCTACATACTGAACCATGTCTCTCCTCTGTCCTACTCTCCAAAAAGTATTTCTTGCTCAGTTATTCACAGCTGAATGCTTGAGCAATTACCAGCCTCCTGCTATTGGTACAGTTAACAATACCAAAGGAGAGGCTTCCAAAATAAGAATAAAAAGGGGGATTACTCATCTGAACAGAAAACCCTCAATTTCTCCTTGGATACAATTAATATCTTAAGCAGCGGAAGTGTTCAGAGAAGCAGTATATCCTATGTACTTGCTTTGTTACTACATTATTACAAAATAGATCACTTCCATCACATTTAAACAATGCACATAGGAAGAAACACACAACACGTCCTCCTAGCTTCGCAATAAGAAAGCACAAAGAGCAGTAGCAGAAAACTGGGGGAGAACAATGGTCATTGTACTGCTGAGAAAGTTCTAGAGTCCAGATGCAAATACATCTACAAGTTCCTGAACAGCTGTCTGAGTGCTATTTAAATTCAATCATTTAATATTAAAGTGTATACAAAATAAACTTGTGGATTAGCAATTATCCAGCAGGGACCTAGTCCAGCTGAGTCATTTTTAAACACAAAACACTTTCCCCTCTGCTACACTCTTACCTGATGGCAGGGACGGTCTGGGTTAGAGAGCACAAGATAAGGTCCAATGATATTAAAAGTTGCATCAATGTGCATAGGGTTAGGATCCTTAAAGGATATTACATGCACTCGATAGTCTGGTGCAAGATGTCGCCTCATCCATTCAATGCCCATGTAATTTGTAACCTGGAAACAGGACAAAGTAAGTTTCGCTAGGCTAGAATATAAACTGCATCCAAGCTTAGTTTATCTAAGGTTTTATTTAAATAAATATTTAAAGACAAAATAATAGAAGTTTGTGCCTTTAGCTAATCTCTTAGCTGTAAGACAGTCTCGTCCTGTATATGAGATATTATACAAACAGCAACTTCTTTTGTCAACACTATTATTTAATGCTGTCCAGAAATTTAAGGAGGCATAAAAACAAGTATCATCAATCATGAAGACAGATACCAAAACTGTTGGAAGAAACCTTTGTTTACCTGGCTCCTTTGTACAAAGATATCTCTTCCAGCTCTAATGAAGTCAGCAGCATCAAAGCATGGCTCAAATTCAGTAGTTACAAATTTTCCCTGAGCAGCCAGTTTATGCCTGTCTTCAACAGAGCGGACTGGATAATCCTAGTTATAGAAAAAGCAATAACAACTTTAGGCTGGAGATGCTAAGGGAAAGTTTTCAAACTATTTGCTATGGAAGAGTATTTTGAAATGAAGAAAATATGTTTATACTGATAGCTAGTATATTCTTTGGAGGTGGTTTGGTTTACTTGCTACTAGAATAAAAAAAAATGAAGCGTGAATGTGGAAGTTTAAGTAAAAAGTTTTAAGTACATTCAAGAATAGGTGATGAGATAAGAGATAGTTACACCAAGAAGTTAATTGCTCTTCAGAGCCACTGTCTCTACAATATTCTGGCTTCTGGATGAAAAGTATTCATTACCAGTGGAGTTTAACTATCAGTCCAACAAATCACTGCACAGTGATAGAAATACTGGTATGCAAGCTATTGCCTAACAAAGGTGGATTCCTTACTTTTTCCACTTTTTAGAGTGGAGCAGTACTTCAAGTTAGAAGGTAGGAATTTAAATAGATTTTAGAATGAAACAATGCAATTAAGAACAAATGAGGTAGAAAAAAATAGCACAAACAAAAACTACTGGATAAGTAAGCATGCTTTAGAACAGGCTCTGGAAGTTTTCTAATACTGACAGATTACTCTAAGGTAATAGTGTTTAACAAAGACTTCTTTGCATCACTGATAAGATGTCACTGTTCCCAGGAAGTTACAATCATTCCACATCCAGTTTTCCTGCACTTATTGTAGATGCTGTTGCCAAGGCCCTAATGTATTTGGGGGCCTATAGGAAGCTACCAAAATTGTCTGAGTCAAAATTATTACAAAAGAAAAAAGTAAGAAAATATTAACTTAAATATTTGGAAGGTAAATAGTCACAGTTCAGATCCTCCACTATTTCTTTTATGTAACTTTGAAAATACTAATCATCATGCAAAACAAGGATTATGAGCTTTTTTTCCTGTGACAAAATATATATTCTTTCCCATTTTCCTGATACACTCAGGACATATCGACATTCTCAGGGAATCTCAATTCTTTAAAGTAATCTTTGTGATGTCTTTCTAGCATTGCTTCCTCTTTAGTAATGCTAGGTTACAGCCAGTAATCAAAACAATTCTAAGCAGACTTGAATTCAACAGGCACAACTTCCTGTTTCTTATTCTCTAATTGCACACACTCAGTTTCACCTGGAAAGGCTAGAGAACATTTGCATACATTAGAAAAACCACAAATTTCCAGAGTTGTTTTGCTCCCCCCTCTACCCCCCAATTTTGTGAAACCTAGATATCAAGTTGAAATTATCAACAGAATTCTGTATAACCAGAACTGAAGTTCTGAAGCAAAATGAGAACAATACCTGATCATAGAGTTCATCTGCCATTGTGGGTTTGGGGGCAGTTGTCCACTTAGCACCACAGTTGAAATAATCTTTGATTATTCGTCTATATGCTCTGTACTCAAAGAACCGAGCACGCCAAGCCATAGGCGCTTCAATAATTTCATTTCCCACCACCAACAGGATGTCTCTTGGCATGGCAGCATACATACCTGAAAGGAAAAAGGCCATTAACCCACAAGCCAAATATGCTTTTCTTAGCTCTTTCAGCTTATTTGCTTTTCACCCTCCTTTTTACTATTACTTCTGTCCAAAAGACTGGCAAAAAACATCTTTACAAAAGCCAGGGAACCAGCACATAATTTGAGGTCCTTACATTCCTCAGGAAGTTTTCAAAGTGACATTTTTTTGTTCAAAATACATGCAACATTTTGCTACAAAGCCCCACTCATAACAAGTTCACGGCTAGATGAAAGCCATGCGCAATCTACAAGCCTCCACTTCATAATTTGGTTAATGGAAATTAACTAGACAAATGCTTATGAATTACCCAGATGACTTTAAAAGGTGATGATGGGTAGCAAGTTTTCCAAGTGGACCTCATTTCTTTACATGCCATCCTTTTAAAAAGTAACAGCACAGAAGAGGAATTTGGTGGAACACAGAACTAGTGCAGGAAGCAGTCCCATTAGACTTTTCATTATCATTATCTGTTCCCTAATGAATTTGAATTCCACTAGAACAACTTAAGAACATATTTGACATGAAAGGAGCCTGGAGACTACACTTGATGCAAAGCCAAGTATGAGCCAGTGTGCTCTCACTGCAAATAACCAAAGCCACGTGGTGCTATACAAGGAGGAACGTGGCCAGTAGGTAGACAGACATTAAAATTTCCTTGACACTAGTGAGGATCCTCCTGGAAAACTGTTTCTAGTTTTGGCCTCCATAGTTTAAGATGGATCCAACTCTAGGATCCAACCAAGGGCTATCAAGACAGTCAGGGGGGCCTTACAGCACATGACCTGGGAGGAAAAGTAAAGGAACCTCAGCTTATTTTGTGTGGCAAGTAGGGGACAAAGCAGTAACAGCCTACAGCTACTTTCTGGGCCATTAAACATGACAGATGAACCCTTCTTGGTACTGGCAGTAACAACATAGCAAGGGAATCTGGCAACAGATGCTGGTGTGGGAAGTTCAGGTTAGGTGTTGGGAAAACTTCTTTCATTAGTAAGTCCATGCAGCACTGAAACAGGTCAGCAAACCAGGTGGCAGAATCTCCATCCCTGGAGATTTGCCAAGTGATAGCTACACAAAGCCATCACTGACCTCATCTAGCACTGGCAATAATCCTGCTCCAAGCAAGAAGGTAGACTAGATGACATCCAAAATGTCTCAGACAAGAATTAAGCAGACAAGGCCTTCAACAACAGAATAACATTTACCTGTAGACTCAAAATCAGGTGTTTTGTACTTCACGGACCAGTCAATTGGATCAGGCCTCTTGACAATTACACCTTCTCTTTTCAAAATATTGCACATCTCCTCGATTTCAGCAATAGCTTTTTTTAAATGGTCTTTGGGGAAGCTCTGGCCTCCAAATTTCTGATAAAATCCCCAATACTTTTCATATGTGTTGGCCTAAAACAAAAGGACAGGTAAGTGACAAAGAATAAGCATCAGTTATTTTGGTAGAGTGAATTAAATGCATAAGACACAACTCAATGTTCAAAGTTTCTTGTTCTTCTTTCACTGACTTCCCATTGCTCTGTATGTGTTATGACCGTAACATGTCGTAGTGTGCCTTATATTTGATTCCTGCAATATTTTGAAGAGTTGCTAAGAATTGTTAATGTCGTGCTGATTCTTATAAATAAAGGGGCGGGGGGAAGGAAGGGAGGAGCTTCAATGCTTCAGATAAACGCTCAATTATTCCTGGTTGAGAATCCCTATACTGGTAACACTCTGCTGTCTTTATTTTTTCTTACTACTTCTATTTATACACACCATTGGCAAGGTTTCACTCAGACTTTTTATGATATGCATGGATCCAGTCATTAAACTTACGTAAGTGTAGGTGCTAGACTAGTTGTGAATGGCTGATATCTTCACAAATACTTACACACAGTAACAAAGTTAAGTTTCAGCTGCATGTGCTAAGCAGGCTCATTCAACTAGCAGATAGCTTCAGTACTGCTGACAGACTGTACATGTGGCATGATGCCCAAGAAAAAAAGTCTGCTGAGGAATAGCAGAAAAAACAAAGGGAAAGCTATTCTGGAATGTGGAGAAGTACACATTTCATTCCCACTTGCAAGTTTAGTTTGACTTGTAGATAGGATTTTCAGGATATTTAATTTCCTCATATTTTTGGATATAGATGGATCAGTAGCTTATATAACTTGTTTCTACTGATAGAAATACTATTATAAATAATGTAATAAATATTTCTAGAAGTCTCTTCCCCTCTTTAGCCATAGCCCTACAGAAAGTTTCATTATTTATCAAATCACAGATGAACACCAAGAGACTACATTACACTTCAGTTAGTATTTAGTGGCTAGTATTGCCAAGTGGCCATGAAAGACTTGGTCCTTATTACACTAGACCTGTATAAACACACCAAACACAGCAAACCCTATAGACTGTGCTATTTAATAAGGCTAGCAGACATGTTTTTAAATGAAAACAACCTTGAGCTCATCTCCACAATGCATACATCTGTAGTCACCTTGTTAAAACCTCACTTTGATACCATCATGGTGGTGACACCAGGAATTCGAAAGCCATCCCAAGTACAGGTAACATGCCTTGTTGGCTAGAAGCGGCTGTACTTCAGGTACAGCAGCAGTCTAGAAAATGCAAGAGATACTAAATTCACCTGTCAGGGTTGGATTAAAACAAGTACAACATTTACAGGCCTAAATCCTCTGCTCCTGAAATCCTGTGAGTGTCTTCTCAAATTAAAAACTAATTCAAAATAATGTCCTAGTTCTCATGGTTAAGAAAATCCTGACACATGATCAAAACAAATGATGCTGCTTCAGTTCAGTGTATCTTTGAAAGTACTTCATTCAGATTTATAAGCTGTGAAACCAGCAGTTTTGATGGGTCTCTGCTAACATGAACATGACAGAGGAACAAGTGCATATGGAGCCCTTCTGGAAGGACAGCAGAAGGAGTCACAAGAGGTGAGCAAGTGGTCAGGCCTTCCTTCTACCAGAGTCCTGCTTATTCAGGCAGCATGAGTGACAACAATGAGATGCAGGAGAACCTGCCCTCCCAAACAGGAGGTTTCCTCCTCACACTGCAGTCCCGACTGCCTTCCAGAAAGCAACGTTCTGGACAAAAACAATGCAATGATGTTAATTTTGTGCTAGTACTGTCAGTGAGCCCTGAGCAGGCAAGGCCATTCATCTGAAGGCATGCCTGATCACCTTTAACCATCCAGGCTATCCACTGTATTCTCTACTATTCCTGGATATTTGCCCTCATGCTAGAGAGGTAAGATAGAAGAGAAAATTTAACCTTTTGGGCATCCTTAATATTTATATAGAGAGCCCAGGCAAAGGTCTCAGCATGGCCATCCTGCTCCTCCAGTACTGAAGCTTCTTCCTGTCCTTCCTGAAAGAATTTATTCTTTTTCTCTAAGTGAGGTCTTGGGTAATTTGATCACCTCAGACTTGCCAGCTGTTCAGAAGTCACAGGCAGATCATATGAAGCGCCTAGCATTCCTATGGAAACCTGTTCCGCTAATGAGACAAATTTGTCCTAAGGAGCAAAGCTAGTTATTTTCAGAGCCACTCATAATGTACTTGAATATCATTAATTCCTAAGAGGTGCAGCTCCCCTCTTCACCAGGTGTCCCCTAGTACTGCTCTTTTTCAAACCTGAGAAATGACACGTGTGTTACACTAGTATCATGGCATAATCTTAAGACAGAGTAAGGGTTAACACCATAACACCACTCATATTCCCTACCCTCTGAATAACTGGGAAAAGGATATATGATTGGGACATCTATTTCATACCAATTCAGGGTTGAGATTCCAGGCCCCTTTGATCATATACATACAACTCATTTCAGACTGTTCAAAAAGCACCATGGCCAGGACACAAAAGAGAGCTTTAAATCATCTCCTCAATGCACCTTATAACCTACTGTCTGAGAGTACCTGAGAAACTGTAGCAGCATTTCAGAAAAACCCTTTCTTTTCAGAAAGAAATTTAAGAGTGTGCTGTAAGGAAAAGATTGTCTTTAAGAAACAGAATTACCCCCTATAGTTGCTATATATTTTAAACATTTGTTGTGGAAAATAATCAACATTATCAATGTTAATGCTCTCAAGATGTACCTTAAAGCTAGTAATGACAGTTATTAAATTTAGTACACTGAAACAAAACAAAAATTCAGATCAAAATGCTTTTTGCCTAACTCAGTAGTAAACACCCCCACCCCCACCCAGCTACTCACTCAAGATATAATGATCTGTGGTAATAATACGTCTTCACCAAAAATGCATTATTATTCACAAAATATACTGAGATACATTGCAGAGTACAAAGCTATAAAGCTCAACTGTTTGACTAAGTGTCAACTGCTTCAGAAGAACACATCTGAACAGTGAGATTTTTGACCAAAGTGCTAATTCAAAAAAAGGACATCTTCCTAATTAATGTAGTTGTTAACCTCCTAGTTAGGATTTCCCATGTTTCCCAATAGTGTATTTACCTCTACATAACCTACATAGCCCATTTCAAGCTCCCAAAAGGATATGCAATAAAGTGTTGGCTCATTAATATTCATCAGATATGTAGGGCTCCCTATTCAATTCATTCCTTCCTCCTTATACCAAGTACATCACTCCTACATTACAGCAAAAAGACTTGTGTATACCAAAACCATGTCTCAAAGTACAAGAGAGTGCCGAATGCAGCCATACTTCCTGCACTTAAGTATTTTGTAAACATACATACATACAATCTTAAAACACAACTTAGAAGTATCTCAAAGCAAGTATTTACCAGAACTGTTATACTTCAAGATGTGTTTTTTAAAGCATCTCAAGTCAAAAGCCTCAATTTTTCCTTCTACAACTCAAATTCTCTAGTTTTAAACTGCTGTTTTTATAACCAATGACCCTCATTCATGCTTGGCAGAAGGCATGTGATAGACATCAACCCTAATATTGCTACTTACAGGGACAGTGGCAGGGATTTCTTGCTGCTGTATTACACTGGAGCAACACACACGTACACACCTTACCTTTCAGCCACATAGCAGAGATATGAACACTAATTGAATCTATTAATATCTTTCAGTATTGGCAAGGTAGGATTTGGATTACTGTTTGGATTATTCAGCAATGCCCCCAGGTAAAGTTACTGTTGCAGTTTCTTACAGCATGATTTAAGACAAAAGCAGAGAAAACTAGAGGAAACCACATCTTGGCTGGCATGAGCTATTATATTACCTGTTGTGGCCAATGTATTCTTTAGACTTGGCAGTTTACATAAAGCAAAGCTAAATCTTGCTTTAACCCCAAGTTGTAGGTATTTGAATTGCAGAGGTAATCCTATACGTTGACATTCCTCATTGAGCTTTTGATATTGCATGTAACAGAAAGTGAAGTTTTGACCTCACTTGATTAGTTATGGCTTAATAGGCACTAGAACCAGGCTAGCTGTATAGCATGTGACACTTCAAGTTAGACATTTGAAAGAATATCTTTTCTGATATTAAAGCAAGCTGTTGCTCACTACTTGAGAACAGAATTTTGCCTCATTTAATGTTACAATGTAAGAAAGTTAGAAATTTTTTCCCTTACTCTTCCTGTACGTTCATTATGGCAGTTTTAAGTACATAAATGCACATACGTACACTTGTATATTAGAAATGCCAATCCTCATTCACTTCTTTTTCTGAAGCTGCTAGAGTATCTTTGGAGTGTCTGAAACAGGATTCCAGAGGCTGGAATGAGCTTCAGCTTTCAAGGAGTAAATACAAGTCATAATGAAGTCAGCGGTAAAGTTTTCATTGCACTCACTGGGGCCAAGATATCATCTCAAGTGTCCCAATGTAAGTCCAATGATTACTTTTCTATCTGGGGATTAGAACTACCAAGCTGCGGTAATTCATTCACACTCCTCCAAACAGTTCTGCCCAGAATCATAGCCCAGATTCTAAAGAAAAATATATAGACATTAAACGGGCTGGGGGAAGAGAAGTCTTCTCCACAAGTACATCCCAAACTTCCTCTAAACTACCATTTCCAGCACTTTAAACATATTTTTAGTATCTTTGTTTGCCATTCCTTCTATGTCAGAGCAGAAGAATTCCCTTTCTTTTTTTAACTGAGGTCTTCTGGTCAACTTTGTCAAGATATCCTTTAAAATATTACTAAGGTCTCTTCAGCAAAGTAGCATGCCAGCTCCTGTTGCTGTGATAGCCAGGGATTACGTGCTGCCTTGTAGGCAGTACTGTACTGTGACATTGGAAGAGAACAATTCAAGATCATCCCCACAGATGCAGGTAACAACACATACTTAGCAACTTTAAAGTCCAGGTAAAGTACACAATAAAAATCTGGAGCGAGCCCGTTGTTTAAGTGTTCCTGTTCTAAAACACATTTCAGCAAACAAAGAAATGTGGATTTATTTAGGTTGCTGTTGTAGTTTTAGGCACCAAAAAACTCTGAAAAACAGAGGAGTATGTATTTCCATACAATACTTACTGTAGCACATGAGAGTTCCAGTGAGCTATTTAAGAGCCATTTAAACAGAATGGTCCTGCTAGTCTACAGCTATAGAACTCAATCTTTCTCAGACTATTAAGGAGAAAACTGTATTTTTTTTTTTCAAGTGGTAACCCTACTTAGCTTTGAGCCCAATTAGAAAACTATACTTTTTTTTCAAGTGGTAACCCTGCTTAGCTTTGAGCCCAATTAAACTTTCATCAGTCCTACCAACTATCTCAACTGCTAGAGCGTGTACCTTGATAGCATCAGGGCTATGTTACTAGAGCAAATTGTACATATTAGAGATTCTCTCTACTACTGACTTCTGTTAAAACAGCTAATTCAGTTGAAAGTGGGAAGAAAAAGCATATCCCCCGCTAACATGGCTACGCTGTAAAATTTCACAGATGTAAACAACTACTTTGAAAGAAGAACCCTCAAGAATAAACACCACACCTTGTGCACTGTAAAGCTTAAGCAAATTGTATATATAAAACCCACATTATTTCCTATTTAAGGTTGGTTTTTTATTGTTTACCTTAACCTCCACAGAAAAAGGGGGGACACAAGCATTTTCAGCTCTTCCCACAATGACCTCTTCCAGTGGGTCCCATTCATTGTATGAGCAAACAGGACAGTCCTTAGGCACAGAGCTAGTAGCCTTGTCATCAGCAGCACAGGTGTTCTGGGAGGCTGTAGCTGCCTGGGTGCTCTGGAAAGATCGCTGCACCCATCCTGTAAAGACTCTTCCAAGCTTAAAATAAAAATAAGAATGAAAATTACGTTTCCCTTACAAAAGGCAAAAAGCAATGCTTCAGTCCACAAGTGCCTTCCACTGTAATCCCAAAGCAACGTACATTATTTGGAGCATTAACAGAAACACACGGTTTGTTACAGCCATTCTAATTTATTCACAGCCCACTAGATGCTTAAAGGACAATTCACCTTTTAAAATACACTCAATTTAGGAGGGTAATGACATAGTAGCACAGCACTGACAGTGGCCAGTAGAGTCACTGAACTCCGTGCGGCTGAACTGGGAGGATGCACGGGTGAGCCTCAGCCAAAGAAGCCTGCAGCCGTCCCGCGCCCGCTCACCACCGCCCGGAGCCCCCCCGACTCCCGACGGAGCATCCTCAACCCCAGCCCCTCCGAGCCCGGCGGCGGATCTGCGTGGCACCAACCCGCGAGCCGATGTAATGCGCCGCTTCGGCCCCCCGGCTCCCCCCGCGGAAGCACCGCACTCGCAGCATCTCTGCTGGCAGGACGAGGCAGGACGGCTCCGCGCCCGCCCCCACCGGCAGCACAACTGCCCCCGCCGCCCGGCCCGCCGCCTTTATAGCGGCCCGCCACGCCCCCGGCCCCGCCCGCTGGCCGCGGGGCGCGGAGGGGCGCGGAGCGCTCCGGCGGCAGCCCGCGTACGGCGGCAGCGGGGCCCCGGCGGGAAGGGCCGGCCCGGCGGCCCCGCGGCCCGGGGATGGGGGAGCAGCGGGAGCCGCCCAGGCCCAGCGGGATGAGGCAATCCCCAAGGCTGCTGGCGGCTTCTTTCAACAGACCTGGATTTCGTTTCCCCAAGTGGCTCTTCAGCAGCAATTTGACTTTGAAGATCTCCAGTCAGGTTTAAAATTCTTCTCTAAAAAGTGTACTGAAGTGCACCACTCGGTTATTTTTAGTCATCAAATATGCATGTTCTTCATTAAACCTGTAGTAGACAGAAGAAATGCAATTTTACCAAAAATTCCAATAATTCATATGTTAGGAATTCAGATTTTTAGACTACAACCTAAAGATTTTGTGATTCACCTAAAAATATTTTAAGGCTTTAATTACTGAAGGGGTGTTTCAAGAATATCCCAAACAATTTCAAATTCTGGCTTCTCAAAATGCATATTGTGATATGATGAAAAGTCATCTTAAATGAAAACCTAAAACGGTTAGCTCCTCATAGACCTATACTTATTTTCCCCTGCAAAATCTCTCCATGATAAAATCAACAGAATTATCTTCAAAAATAGTTCTACCTCAGTCTACAACAAGAAATGTGTTTGCTACCAGCTCTACTCATATTTAGTATATCCCCCTTAGCCTGATGCATTATTCTGCATTTTCTCAATTTTGCATGCAGGTTCACTTTTAAATCATTTGATTTTGCCCTACAAAAGCAAAGAGCAGACATAGCAAAAATTAGTTTTGCCTAAGTTACTCTGTTTAAAGTTGTAAACATCTGCATCCATCTTTCAACCTTATTGTTTTTGGTTCTGCCTTTATCACCCATGCAGTGCCTAGCATCTCTTCAGCCTTGTTCAATACTCCTTCAGGCTATGCTTCCTTACCCAGAGCTAGGGCAGTGGGGCGTGGCTGCGAACGGACCCGATATTTAACGTTACTTCCATATGCAAGATTGTGGGTAGCGCTAGTGAACTCATCTCCATAGCAGGAAAAAGGTAAACATCAGTAGTATTAACGTATATTGTAACATAAGCTATGGTCTTAGAACGCAGCAAATCAGCTACAGTTTAAAAATGCCTTAGATATATGAGTAAGCAAGTTTTATTCTACTGGGTAATCAATCATTCAGCAGTTTGCCTTTTTGGCACAGGTAAACACTGCACCTTCCCAGGAGAAATAGGACAGTGCGAGTTCTCTCTTCGTGAATTTACATACTTCTCAGAGCAAAGTTAATTATTTTAGTTGGTATGATATCAAACATGCTTTGCCCTGTTTCATATGACTGCAGAACCTTTTCATAACTCTCCCACCTTAGTTTGTTAGGACTCATTTGTAACACAATTGCCTCAAACACTATTCTTGTATTGAAAAGGATACAGGGATATTCTTTTTAGTTTCAAAAAGGAATTTTCTTGATGCTACTTAATTCCTAGTTACCCATTTTTGTCATTTATTTAATTAAAAAAAAAGCTCCTAACTTTATGCTAGTTCTGCTCAAATGCTTGTTATTTGATTCAGTTGATTTTGCTAAGGTCACTCTACTCACATTGACCTTTAAAAAAATTAATGATTGGCTTGTGTCTAAATCCAAAGGTCTTGCTTCTTTTTCTGTCCTCGACTTATCAGCTAGTTTTGGACCTTTGGATCATTCTTTATCAACTCAGTTTACATAGTTTTTCTGACTCTGCACAATACTTCTTTTTCTACTTACTACATATGTTTGATGCTTTGTAGGGTCCCTAAAATCATCCTCGCCATCATTACAATCAGCTTTGTGCTCGTGCTCTACCATTTATTTATTTTCCTGCTGGACTGCATTTTTGTCAGTGAAAACATTCTTTCCCATATCTCAAAGGTCTGTTTCTTCCTTTCTTAGGTGTAGTTCCTCCTGGGCCTAAGCCAATCTTCATTTAAGTACAATCAAAGCAGAAATTCTTTCCTTTTCCTAACTGGCACGTTTATGGTCTGACCTTGAAACCTTTACTCACGGTAAATAGCATTTTCCTTCCAGCCTTCATGGAGCACCAGTCATTTGACCCCCAGATTGCCCTCACGTGGGCCTTGATACCTGCAATGCTATCAATGCACTAACCATCTAATATGCACTCTAGTGGTACCCCTATGCTTCTTTCATCACTTGGCCATCTTCTGGGTCACTTGAAAAAAATCTCATTTGTCTCCTTAAAGCAGTCACTTACTTGTATTTCTCTGCCTCCATCTTTTTATTCCTTAACATCCAATCCAGACTTCATACAGTTCGCATTTATGGTCTATGGAAGTGTCATTCCTCACAGTTCCCTCTTTGGCATCAAAATGAGAATCCTCTTGCTTCTTGTATGCTAGGTAGCTCTTTATATCTTCTTCCTCTTCTACAAGAGGGGCTTGATCTACCAATGTACGTTTTAACAGTGACATAAATCATGGAGCACAACACCAGTAATGATTATTCAAATGTAAATAAAGCTAAGCTCATTCATGCAAATACAAGAAAGTTACTTAAACATGTGGTTGACTACGCAAGTGCTGAGCTCTTTGGATCAAAAAATCTCATTCCAAAGATCACATCATTAAAGTTATTACACACAATTGCTAGAATTATTATAACACCTTGAAAGTTCAGCTCACTACCCAAAAGCTTGCCAATTATTTTCAAAATTATGTGCTGATCTAGTGAAGATATTTTCTTCCACTGAAAACCTCACCTCAGTATGGAATTTTAACCTGAAACAGGAGCAGGAGCTTCACATTACTATTGTTGAGATCAGGCCTATAAAGATTAACTAGCAAGTCTTTTGGGTTTTGTTTTGTTTTGTTTTTAATGGGGCTCTATGCATTTTTTGTAATATTCTATCCATCATTTTCGAATGACATAAGGTGCCTTGCAGGCTTATATAAAACCATCTCATCCTGATAACTAGGTAATCCGCTTAAAGCAATGTGGTTCCAGTTAATAAAGAACAATGTTCTGGCCCAACGGCATTAGAGAATAAGATATTAAGTAGTAAAATCCACCCGAGGATACTGAGGGAGCTGGCAGAGGAGCTTGTCAAGCCACTCTCCATCATTTATCAGCAGTCCTGGTCAAACAGGGAGGTCCCAGATGACTGGAAGCTAGCAAATGTGACGCCCCTCTACAAGAAGGGTCGGAAGGAGGATCCGGGGAACTACAGGCCTGTCAGCCTGACCTCAGTGCCGGGGAAGGTCATGGAGCAGGTCATCTTGAGTGCCATTACGCAGCACGTGTGGGACAACTGGGGGATCAGGCCCAGTCAGCATGGGTTTATGAAAGGGAGGTCCTGATTCACTAACCTGGTCTCCTTCTGTGACAAGGTGACGCGCTTAGTGGATGAGGGGAAGGCTGGGGATGTTGTCTACTTGGACTTTAGTAAGGCCTTTGACACTGTCTCCCACAGCATTCTCCTGGAGAAGCTGGCTGCTCACGGCTTGGATAAGTGCACTCTGTGCTGGGTTAAAAACTGGCTGGACAGCCGAGCCCAGAGAGTGGTGGTGAATGGAGTCAAATCCAGTTGGCGGCCGGTCACGAGTGGTGTTCCCCAGGGCTCAGTGTTGGGGCCGGTCCTGTTCAATATCTTTATCGATGATCTGGATGAGGGGATTGAGTGCACCCTCAGTAAGTTTGCAGATGACACCAAGCTGGGTGGAAGTGTCGATCTGCTGGAGGGTAGGAAGGCCCTACAGAGGGACCTGGACAGGCTGGATCGTTGGGCCGGGGCCAACTGTATGAGATTCAACAAGGCTCAGTGTCGGGTCCTGCACTTGGGTCACAACAACCCCATGCAACGCTACGGGCTGGGAGAGGAGTGGCTGGAGAGCTGCCCCGTGGAAAAGGCCCTGGGGGTGCTGGTTGACAGCCACCTGAACATGAGCCAGCAGTGTGCCCAGGTGGCCAAGAAGGCCAATGGCATCCTGGCTTGTATCAGGAATAGTGTGGCCACCAGGACCAGGGAGGTGATAGTGCCCCTGTACTCGGCACTGGTGAGACCGCACCTTCAGTTCAATTTTGGGCCCCTCACTACAAGGACATCGAGGTGCTGGAGCGTGTCCAGAGAAGGGCAACGAAGTTGGTGAAGGGTCTAGAGCACAAGTCTTACGAGGAGCGGCTGAGGGAGCTGGGGTTCTTTAGCCTGGAGAAAAGGAGGCTGAGGGGAGACCTTATTGCTCTCTACAACTACCTGAAAGTGAGGTGGGGATCGGTCTCTTCTCCCTAGTAACAAGCGATAGGACAAGAGGAGACAGCCTCAAGCTGTGCCAGGGGAAGTTTAGGTTGGATATTAGGAAAAACTTCTTCACCGAAAGGGTAGTCAGGCATTGGAACACGCTGCCCAGGGAAGTGGTTGAGTCTCCATCCCTGGAGGTATTTAAAAGATGGGTAGACATGGTGCTCGGGGACATGGTTTAGTGGTGGACTTGGCAGCGATAGGTTAATGGTTGGGCTCGATGATTTTAAGGGTCTTTTCCAACCTTAACGATTCTATGATTCTATGAAAATTCTAGTTTAAAACCACACAATTAGGAAAAGCAACAGGAGACATGAAGTAGAGAGAAGTTATCCTTGGCAACAAGACCAGCATTAGTGAAGATCAAAGTATAAACTCAGCTATGTTTTAGGACAGTATCTGGTCTCAGTCTCACGTATCTTTTTCTCTAACACAGATCTACTAGAGAATCAAAGGATTATACTACTGTTTAAATGTGAATTTCTATCTGTCTGAGACTTGAGGTCCTGCCTTTCAGAGCAGACATTGTTTAGATTTGTAATGTGGTATAGCAACATGCCTGAAGCACTTGAGGGACATGATGTTTAAGGTAAAGGAACAGCTTACCCTTTCTTACCAGTATTTCTGATATATTACTGATTTAATCGATTTAGTATAAGATACCTGGTGTGAGCTGGTCTTAACATTTACATATACTCAACAGTTTTTACTTATCCTTACTTTTACTTTACTTACAGAAACTTACTCTTTTCAACAATACAATTGTGAGAGACTTCAGTTCCTTCTAGTTCGTTGTCAAGGATACTGTTTGCTAAATTCCAACAGTCTACACCCACAAGAAGAGAATTTGGCACAGCAAATCTTATCTGTTAGCTATCAGGAACAACATAGAAGAATCTAGTATGCTTCTTAGAATGCAAGTTTCAAACTTCCTGAAGTTCAGAAGTCTGGACTGTTAGAGTTGGGAAGAATAAATGCACCTCAAAATATTAATTTTTTTTTTTCTCCTTTAAGCTCATAATTTTGTTGTCAACTCTGAACTCTAAAAACAGTCAAAATAGTTTGTTACACATAATTAAAACAATTTCTTTAATTCAACACTTTAACTTGTGATCTATAGTAAGAGCTGAAAATCATTGTACTATTTTCAAAGTCCTTTGAAAGATATTTCAATTTTAATTAAATAATAGAAAATCTTGCTTTATCATTCTTCACACTCAAAGGAAAGATATAATTAGATTCAATTCCTTATCCAACCAAACAAGCTACATATGTAAAATGGCAGGAAATTCTTTCTCCCTAATCCCAGCTTCACCAAACCGCATTTTGTCTTTAAACTTGCTGACAAACTCTACATGGCTTCTGCCTATTTTGTCTTTTATAGTTATTGAAGGACAAATCCTGTAGTTTTCCCCAACTGCCAATTGTGGGTACTTTTTGGAAGATTTTCTGTTCTTCCTTGTCAGGACATCTTCACTGTGTGACATGCTGAAGTGGCAAATTCTCCATCAGACGGAATGCAATCTGCTACAATGGAGTTTTGACTACAGAATGAAATACTTACTCCTCTGAGTACAAGAACTAAGTAAAACTGATTTCCTCTCTTGTTGTACAATTCATATGGTAAATGATAAATCCTAATCATAAATTGGATGGTATTTACCATAATCAGAGATCAGAATTTATAAGGAATCTCCATTATGTGGATACACTGGTATCTAATAGCTCTGCAACCTTTCTGCTAGTTGGGGCACTTAAGGGGTCTTTTTATTCCTATCCAGCTAGCTATTATCACGAAACTTGCAGGAACTTAATACCATTGAGACCTATGACCCTTTCTCAACTTTGTCTGAAAGTAGCCAACAGGTTCAAGTTACAGGGAGGGGAGGGAGGAACAGACACAGACATATATGCACATACACAACCCACGGTCATATAATGTTATGTTCTTAGGAAGCAAGACGAAAACCTTCCTTGTCTTTAAGAAAATAAAAGATGAAAAAAATTCTCCTGTTTGAAAGCAGATGACTTATGTAGAGGTTTTCTATATGAACATATAGATCAAAATTTTGTAAGATTGCTAGGACACTGGTATGATTCAATTCTTAGTGTATTATTTTATTTATGCAAACATTGCTCTTCATATCTTTCTGTTAAAATGTCTTTAAAATTTCATTGCAAAATGCCATCAAATCACATATACAATCAAAATGCATTTCAACACATGTAATTCAAAAGAACATATCAATATTAAAATGTATTGCACTAAATTTCAAGCATGTCTGATAATTTAGGAAAGAATTTAACTTCTTTTTTGGGAACCAGGTAGCTGGAATACTATCCCCACCCAAAACAAGGCTCAGTAACTGAGCAAAGGAAACAGTACAGGTAGTAGAGGTGCATGTATGTGAAAGGCAGGACACTGGCCAGTGAGGAGACAGAAGTTGCAATTGAAATAGCAAACACAACTACAGAGCTCTGATGAGATAATCGTTAGACAAAACTTTTGGCTTAATAGTCCAAAAAAACCATTTGGAACTTTGAGCAAATAGAATAGTCCTTGATGACTGAATCCACCTGATTTCAGGAAGATAGGACTTTCCACTATCCTTCCGGCTCACAAATCACGTTACATCGTAGAAATGACTGATTTAATAATTTATTTTTTTTTCCTAACAGAGCTTGCAGAAATCCACATTCTGACTAGCTACACTGTATGTGCACGTAAACATGAGTACCAACATACATATAAATATCTGTTTTAATTTTAGATGTCATGTTTCTATTATAGAAAGGTGACAGAGCTGAAGAAAGTTCTATGAAGGCAAAGGATCTGGTGATCATAATCCATGACATTTTACACTCTGTCATTTCCAGAGGCAGTGCAGTGCTGACTACTGAAAAACACAGGAGGTCCACGCAGCAAAAGGCACATCACTTGGTGGGATAGATTTCATTCAGACCGTATTTCCATGTATACAGTAACACGATCTGCCAACATTTTCTAGGGTCAGTACTGTGACAATACTTTCTGTCAGGGCTGCCAAATGAACTTCATGGCTCTAGGACATTTGAAATCTCTTGAATCGCAAACATATGGTCTTGCGACACAGGCTGTTGTACATTAGCATTTAAAATTTGAAAACTGCTTCACATTTTTCTTGAAGAATATTTATAGAAATTATTAATATAACTTTGCTGTGCCCCTGAAACAACAACTGCATCCAGTTTTCTTCTCACTCGAACTGGAGTTAAAATTGCAGCCATATCACATCATACATCTGAACAACAGTTTCAAAAATTCTGGTTCCTTTAACCATTGTGTGAGTGGCAAGTAAGCTACTGCGCTTCTAATATGAAGGGGGTTTGCATGATTTTTATGGCAATACTTGCCATTTGTTCCGCTTGTTTTCTTTTTTGGAAGGGACAGGAAGCCTTGGCTCTCCAGGAAAGGACAGCCCGATGCACCAAAGTTATTAGACCTCTATTTACTTTAGGGAGAATGCTGCAAAAAACAGCTTTCCTCTGCTTCTTCTTTCTACACTGAACCACAGAATGCCTTGAAGAGACTCCCTGACAAGGGGAATAAGCCACAGAACCTCAGCCACTCTGTGCAGTTTCTTGAGCTTTTGAATATTCCCTCTGACAGACAAGCAATTACTCAGTTACTATTTTCTAGCATATGCATGCAGTTTATTCCTGTGAAAGATGTTGGAGTACCCTTAGACTAAACTAGATGGCACATCTTGTCTGTTCAGTTTGCTACTGCTCAGTAAATAAGGCTCTGAGAATAAAGCCTCTTTTCCCCCCCTCCCTTTTTGTAAGAAAACACAGTTCTTTGATAAGCACATTCCATCACTTGATGCTCTTGTTGGCAGCATCTATGAATGTTGCTCATACTGTAATGCCTCTGAAAAGTTTGCTGAGCATAAGCTTGCCTTGATGGTAGGATAGTAACAAATTACACAAGTAGGGTTTGATTTGAATGTCTCCTTCAGAGGATTTCATAAATTCATTGTGAGTTTTATGCTGAATCTGATTCAAGCCTAAAGTTCGTGGTTAAAAAACAACACTGGATTTGGACATATGGATGTCATTTACTCTTCCATCACAAATGAAAAAAAAATGGCAACATCAAAATTTGGGGGAAAGGAGTAATTTTAAATTGTCCTGAGGTCAAGGCTCAGCTAAGCTTTCTGCTTAATCCTTACCCTTTCATCTCCCCTTGGCCACTTCAGTTCTTGACAGATAACAAGCCCTCAGCAGAGAGGAGAGAGCAAGTAGCTTGCTTGCAATGACGGGAATACCTGTACTAACCTAACTATCTGAACTCCAAACTACTGCTGGCATAGCTCTGGAATGAGTTTGGCTGTGTATCTGTCATGAACTAACAGAATTCAAAATCTATTTATGGGATGGAAACATTTTCTCAACTCCATGAAAGAGAATTGAGCAAGGCTCCCTTTGGAGTTTCTGTATTAGGAGATGAGATAATTCCTGAGCTTTGACAGCTCCCTTCCCTGATCTTGAAGAGCACATCTGTTCTGATGAATCCCAACCATGTCCGTATAAGGAAGATGAGGATGGCCTCAGTGCCAAGAATCTAGTTACCATCCAACACCAGGAATCTCTCACATGTCGCTGTAGAATATTACAATTTTGTTCCTAGAATTTCTTACCAGTTGCTTCTAACACCTCTGCAACGGAAAGATGAGTCTCACTATGATTCAGACAGCTTCACGTAGAATTTCTTTAGCCAGTCATAAATGAGCAGAGAGCTAAGCCTGGCAATCTTCTAGCAAAACAAGTTCTTAGTTGTAAAATGCCAATTTCTTGAAATGGAAAGGTTTCATTAAGAGGTCTTAGATCCAATAAATTTAGGCAGAACAGAGGAAAGGTTCACTTTCCTTCTTCCACTTTCTGCTCCAGTTTTCCATGCAGGCTGCTGGGAAGACAGACACTCACAGTCTGCTGTGAGTGCTACAATTACACTACAAGCCTTCTGGCTTTGCAGCAAAATGGTTAGATCTCCAACTAGAGCTACTCAAGGTTTTTGAAGACCAGGTCCCCTCTCAAGATACCATATATCCTTCTAACCAGTGGGCTAAACTACTAAGTCATGATAGGCAGGATGGAGTAGCTAAGATTGCATACATAGTAATAGTATCGTCATTTCACGCTACCCTACTAACCACCTCTCACGTTCTGTGGAGTGTAGCAGATTTCCTGTATGTCTACACTATTAGATATCTATACGTGCGGCACACAAATCTGGACTATCTATATGGTTTTGTCTAATGAGTCATGGCATGTTTATTCATAGCCAGATTGCACCTTTTTTATCTTTTAAAAGCAATGTCATTAACATAAAGGAACATAAAAGAGCTTGTGACAGAGTGCAGCAAAATAAAGGCATGCCGTAACATCTAGATTTCTTGCTCTTTGGAGGAATCTGGGTAATCCATTAGACAAAACTTTCTTGGAAATTCCAGGGTCATAGGAGTGGTTTACACACTTGGAAGGAGACTTTTGGAGGTTGGTGATTGCAAAGTATTTCAGTGAACAGACGTGTCAAATCAGCTGCAGATTGGACCAAGCAAGTCAGCTCAGCTAGCTGACCTATTAGAAATCCTGATGCATTACAAATTTGTAAACATCATCCCTCAGAAGTGGGGAAAGATCTAGAAAAATACCAACAAACCGCTGATGTTAGCACAGTTTAAGTGGTGCCAGAGCATGTATTTCACTGACCTTCATCTCCTGAACCTCTGCCAGACAGGGAGGACAAAAATGGAATGGCTTGAACTCTGCCATGAGTGGGTTTAGTGATTTATCTCTCCATAGACTATGAAATTGGTTCTTACATTTACAAAATTATTTTGCCTGGTTAATAGGTACCTTGCAACCCATATAGAAGGGGGAAGGGAACAGAAGGAGAATTTGAGATGTAGCATGTAGGGAAGGGAGATCAAGCTGTTGCTTATTATCTCCTCATTCCCTCCTTTGCATCGGTCCTCATATTGGTACTAATATGACCCTTTGATGAGCCTGTTCTACTCAGTGAGTCAGCAGAGAACTTACCCAGCAAAATAAAGTTTTCTGCTGGCTTAGTGAGCTGAATTCATCACTGAAGTGTCAGAAGAACACCAGAGCTGGAGCAAGGGAGGCAGTGGAGCTAGGAGGCCACATAAGGAGGAGAGGGAAACAGAATCACCCCTTTTGGCAGCACCAATGAATTGGATCACTCCAGCCTGTCTCATCTGATTGCAGCCTTACAGAACCATTGTGGTAATACTGCAAATAAAGCTTTAATAGCAACTGTAGTAGCTGTGAATTTCAAAATGAAACAGAAAGCCATTTGAAACCGGAAACTGAAGACTGTAGACTTCATATAGCCATCCTGAAAAATACCCAGTTGAGGCTTTCAGTAGGAAGGGTCAGGTGAAACACGTAAGAAAAGAACCAACCCAGCTGACCTGTTACACAGGTTCACTGAAGCCACAAGTCATCCATTCTGAATCCTATCTCTCTGCCATTCATCAGTAGTTAGGTAAGTGTTGTTTTGTGGTATGATTATTGTCACTTGAGCTAGCTAGAATGGAGCATGCTGCCTTGTACCATTACAGTGAGGTCTCCCATCAAACCATAAACAGACAACAAGAGAAAAGGGAGGAGGTTGTCTGCACAGAAAATGCTGCAGCCTGGAGCATCCAATGGTTAGCCAATATAAGGAGTGCTGGGCTTTCCCATGCTCCCTGTCCATGTACCTTCCCTGTAACTAACAGTACAGTGAGCTTGAATCCCAATTTAATACAAACTTCCAGTTACTTGTTACCCTCTGGTGACATCTCGTGGATCAAAGCAAGATATCCCTGCCTGCTGGCAAACCCTGCAAAGCCTCGAGTGTCTGAACCTGCAGAGTGCAAGTCTCTTTCCCAAGTCTAAGGAACTCTATAGCATCTGACAAGGTTTAGCTTTTCTTTATTTTTTCCTTCCTTTCCTGCTCAGTGCAAATGAGCACTGTACCAACAAGCCCCCTGCAAAGAACTGAAAATAGAGGTAAGCAGGAAAAAAGCAAATGAGAAACCAGAGCACAGAAACTGAGAAAAGAGGAGAGTAGTCAATAAATTTCATTAACTGTATTGTCTAGTAATAAAACAGATTCTAATGTCTAGAGCTGAGTATAAGCAAGTGTTGAGCAATTAGGATTTCATAGCTGAAGTCAAGAGGAACCTATGCACTGCTTGCCACAGTGGCAGGAGCAAGCAAATAATCAGCATCACATTATCATAGCTCATTGCACCCTGCAAATATTAAGCAACTAACCCTCCCAGTATGCCTGTGGGCATTCACAGGGACTGGAACTAAAGACTTAGCTCAGATTTGAGTTGCGACAGTAAGAAATGGAAAAGTTAGTAATACATTGCTAAAAATATTAATCGATTTTGGATGGTTAATTTTGGAGCCTCCATTTCAAAATACTTAGGCATTCATCATATAAGTTAAATTTATATAAGTTTATTACATAAGTTAATTATGTACGTTTAAATTATAGCCTCATAATATAGGAAAAAAATCACTTCTACATAACAAGAAATACAGTCCCTTGTGACCTCTGCAGGTACCTTGAAATTCGATCCACCCCCCATGGGGGATATTGATGCAGAGAAAAGAAAGAGTTCCATGAATGTCAGCTATCATGGAGCTATAGTAGAAAGGTATCTGCTTTTCAAGTGCTTCCACAAAGCATTAGGAGACTGAAAGCTGGAAATGAGGAGACTATGGAAACGGAGCATACATGGGAAGTCATAAACTCATTAACTGAACACCCACTGAAACCACAGCGAGCAGCTGGGAGCAGCATCTTTTCGCCACTCAGCCTATGACTGTGCAGGCTCTGAAGGGGTGCTCAGGCAGTGCCAAACATCGGCAAGAGGCCTTCTGCAGAGCCAGGTCCCATGGCCAACACCCAGCACAGGACAGCACTGCCGACTGACCACGGTGGGCCAAGCCCTTGGCCAGTTTCTAGCACAGGCTCAAGCACGCGTGCCTCTTGTAACACTAAACAAGTGTCAACCTGTCATAGGAAGCTCCATCAGCTCTCTCCAAAAAATCTGCATTTAGAGTAGCTAATTGGAAAAAAAAGGAAAGATAAGGTATTAAATAGGGTTTCCAAACTATAAAACCTAGCAAACAACTAAGTCAATAAAAAAGCACTCCTTGTCCCTAGGCTAACAATATTTAAATTGATACTTGGTTCAGCAAAAATACTGAAGCTTACATACTTCAATTTCTAGCCAAAGTGACAGCTGTTCAAGCAAAAATATCAACATACCCTATGGCAATCCATAACATTAGTCAAGCACAAAATAACCTGCCTGGATTAGTAATTTACTCACAAAAATAACTTAAAAAACAGAAAAGCACCAGCCACTTCTAAGTCACACCACATCGTATGTGACACATTTCATGATATATTAACCTCAAACAACATATGAATTAGCAGTTGATTACCTATTAAAACTGCTATGGCAATGAGAAATACTTGAACAAACAAAACTGTATCTAGCAGTGGACTAACACACCTTCACCCCTTGGGATTACTGAAGAAAAACAGATTGTCCCAGTGTGCAGCAAAAACTAATTCCTAACAGGGCTTTGCTTTGTATGGTTTTAGAGAACAAAACAAACCTTAGTGCTACCTCAAAAGTATCAGAAGGAACACTATAGACATAGGTAGCTAGGGCTTGGTAAATGTTAGAGAAAATAACAGGAACTGAGGAAGTGCAGTTTGTTTCAAATTTGGAGGCTATCCAAATGCCTAGTAATGCTGACATAATTACTGCTTAAACTGCTGAATTCTAGTTGCCATTGCTAGATTAAGCATCGGTAAATATTGCCTCTGAAATTTAACTGTCTCAGCAAGCTAGCTAGCTCATCACTGAAATCTTTGTAGAGCTGAAAACCTTTATGAGGAGCCTGTAATTAGAGGACAGTGGGAAAGGTTTATCTCAAGGAATAGCTTAGAAGAACGATGTATTGTGAAAAAGCTGGCCAGCAAAACAAGTATTTGTTGTGTGGAAACTTACAAGTTTTTTAAAAAATTAGTCCTGAATAATAAGGCAGCCAAAGGTCCTTCAAAATGTCACTGGAGCACACTCATGATCAATTAACCTGAGGCTTTTAGCTCTCCAGGCTGCTGATTGCAATTCCCTACTAAAGTTACAGATCTAATGCCACTGCCCATGTGAGAAAGTCAGAGATGTAACTGAAGAAGAAAAGGTTACATAGGAAAACTCTTCTTCAGAAAGCCCATTGCAGGACCACAGCACAATACTGCTACACCGTCTTCTGAGCAAGAGGCTGGAATTAGTTACGGTAGTTCAGCAACGCTTTGGAAAGACTGGCTGTGAACATAGCCAATAGGGTGTACTAATTTCTCGTACTTCTCCCAGTCAGTTACCATCAGATAAAGAAGCTTTCAAAAATATTCTGTAGCTTTTACACCTCTGAAGTAACTCTTAAAAAAACTACCTGAGGCACCAGTTTGAAACAGTAGCTCTCTTACAGAAGAACTGTAAAAAACCTCTAATTTGTCCAAATGCTAAAGCCTAATGATACTCAAAATTTACCTTAGACATTAACCAGTTAATTTTCACCTGCGCTAGCTCCCTGAACCAGCTCCTCACTCAGTCCCATGAGTTCTAACACTGGCTCATGGGGAGGAGTATGTGAGCAGGAAAGGCAACACTGGCTGTTGGCCACTTGCAACCCACTGGGTCCAGTTTCAACTGCAGAAGCTGCCTGGGAGGTCTGACCACAGCTAAACTAACTGGACAGCTCTGCTCCCTCCCACCCTGCTTGAACATCCAGCACTTGCGTTGCATTAGAGCTAGCCACAGCTCACCTAACAGCAAAGTGAACTTAATCTGGCAAGGGAAACAAAGTCTGCAGTGAAAAAAGAAGTTTCCTGACAGATCAATGACCTGAATCAACTCACCTTGTGGTGAGAAGTATCAGATTTGCCATAGAAGGGGAGCAGAAAACTGTGAAGAAGAGGGCAGGAAACTGTCCCCTTGGTGGCACTTAGCAAAATATAAAATTAAAAATAATTTAAGAAAGAAAGAAAAAGCAGTCCTTATTCACAGTAATGGCTGCTTAAACTTCACCAAGAAAAGCACTGTGTTCTGGTCGCTGGGTCCAGTCAGAAGGGTGAAATTCCTGGAGTTTCCTTCAAGGTTGTCTGAGCAACTAATGTGTCTCTTAGCCTTGGACAAGGGCAAGACAGCGAGACTGAGACTGTAAATTCCTTTTGTGCATCTCGAATACTAATAGCTGTAGGTTTTTTTAATTAAAAAAAAAATTAAGTCACACCCCAAATTTTCAGTTGGCTCGGCTACTATTTACCTAGTAGACTATTTACCACCCAGTGAGGAATAGCACCAGGGCTAGTACCAGAGGAGGGCAGGAACATGTTCCCCAGGGCAGCTCACCACTTAATCTGCCAGGAAGCCTCATCCTAAATTTCTCCCAGTGTGACCCTTGACTAGGCTTGGCTGCCTTTGCCACTGGTGACTGCAGCCTCAAAAGGGGACGCGCGGATGGCCGTATCCCATGCAGAACGCATTCAGGCTCTAAGAAAGGCACCGGTCCCGACTGCAACAAAAGAGGCCAACCTTCTGCCCTGAATCTGCATGCCCCTTCTGCTGCCCCGCTGGGCCCAGCTTCCGACGCGGCACGCAGGCAGGGAGCCCGCAAGCACCTGCCAGGCTGCGACTCCGCCTTGGCACGCACCACCTGCCGCGCTTCGATTCCCTACGGCGGTCATCAGGCCGGGCCTCTAATTATGGCGGGGAGCCACTGCCACCAATTCAGACAACCCTTCCGGGGGCTCCGAAGCCCGGGAGGAAGGCTCGACGGCGGAGCTCCGTCAGCACCCGACGCGGCCCGCCGCCCCCGGGCTGCGAGGAGGCGGGCGCGGCCGTTGGTCCTGCCCGTCCCTCCTCGGGCGCGAGGCGCGGCCGTTGGTCGTTCCGCCCCCTCCGCCGGCGCGAGGCGCAGCGGTTGTGGCCGGGCGCGCGGCGCGGCGGGAAGGGCAGGGGCGGCGGCGGCATGCTGTCTGCCCTCTGCACCGCGCTGGCGGGGCTGCTGCTCCTGCCGCTGCTGCTGCGCTGCGCCTGGCCCTTCTTCTTCCAGGACCTACGCTTCGCCCTCACGATGGCGCGGGTAGCGAGGAGGGCGCGGAGGGCCGGTGCCCGCCGGCCCGCCAGCACCCTCCTGGACGTCTTCGGGCGGCGGGCGCGGCGGACGCCCCACAAGCCGCTGCTGCTCTTCGGCGACGAGGCCTCCACCTACGAGCAGGTGGAGCGGCGGAGCAGCCAGGCGGCGCGGGCGCTGCGCGACGCCGCGGGGCTGCGGGCGGGCGGCTGCCTGGCCCTCTTCATGGGCAACCGGCCCGCCTACGTCTGGGTCTGGCTGGGCTGCGCCAAGCTGGGCTGCGCCGTCGCTTGCCTCAACTCCAGCATCAGGGCCGCGTCCTTGCTGCGCTGCTTCCAGAGCAGCGCGGCCACCGTGCTGCTGGCGGCCCCAGGTGAGGAGAGCACCGGCCCCGGCCCGTGGGGAGCGGAGCCGGGCCGCGGGGGACTTCTCGGCTGCCCCCCGCGGTGACGGGGCTCCTCGGCGGGGCTCTCCCCAAGGGGGGGAAGAGGCCCCCCCGTTTCTCCCGCCTTGGCCCCCCCCCCGGGGACGCCGGGGGTAGGCTGGAGCGGAGGGACGCTTTCTTCTGATTGCATCCCCTCCTCCAAAGACGAATTTGGGGATTTGAGAAGTTGCTTCAGACCAGACGAAAGGATAAGGTTTCCAAGTAATTTGCACCGTGTTTTCATTTTCAGCTCATGTACAAGATGTGGGCGTTGAGCTTTGATACCTTGTTAACTATTTCATAGAATCATAGAACGGTTTGGGTTGGAAGGGACCTTTTGGTAAGGGTAACAAAGACCTAGAAATAAAATAGCCCTCCGTCATAAACATGATTAATTCACAGTTACGTTCACACAAATGTCCAAATTAGAAATAAACAAAGTAATGTAGCAGAATCCTCTTGCTGCAGCTGGACAGCGACTTAGACGCATGAAGGTGGTTGCAGTCTATATAAAAGCTTTTGTCAGGTTTCAGTTCAAAGAAAAAGGCATGAACCCATGTAGACAAACCATATTCCTTTTCCATAGAAGAGACTTTGACACATTCATATGTTTTAAATGGAGAGCTACATTCTGTTCCGTATAGAACAGAGACCTTATTTCATGCCCAGTCCTTTGTATATATTTGTATGTATATGCATGCATGCAGTATGAGTGACTAACCATATGGGAAGTCAGAGATACTCTCTTTATCTGCCTAGACTTAACAACTTCTACATGAATATGTACTCTCTTTCAGCTTAGATAGTTCAACTTATTCGTCTATTGTATGTAACTGAAGTATTTTATATGCCCCTAAACTTTAGAAGTTCAGATGAAATATTCTCCTTTTGTGATAAATGTCTGCCTCACTGAGAATAAATTCTGTGCAATCTCGGAACTCTCAAAATTAATCAATATTGGAGTTACTAGCATATGTGGGAAAAGCTTTTGTGTGGGATAGGAAATATTTTTCCTCCTTCTATAACATGCATCAAATTTTCTTAAAAGGCCTTCTGCTCTGAGGAAAGAAAAAAAAGTAAAAAAAATTGAGCCTCATTCATAAAAATGTGCTACATGCTTGACTCCACTAGTGATTGCTGGACATCAGGAGAGGAAAGAAGTCTAGGTCTTTTCTGTTGGACCTTGATTCTTTCTGTCCTTAAGTTTCATCCTTTATTATCTCGCTACTCGATGCAGAAGATAAATATTGCCTCATCAGAACTCACCATCACATGAGATCCTGTGTGTGTGCTTTCACAGATAAGGTCCTGAAAAGAAATATGCCGAATTCATTAGTATAGTTTATGTGTCATTGAAGTTACTTATACCTACAGTAAAATATGGATTTCAAAGTTTGTTGGAGGGTTGTTTATCTCAGTGAAAGTTTATTGGGGGTTATTTATCGCTAAGGTGCCAGCTTATTAGATACTTGCATAAGAGGCCTTATTTTATCTCCTTCATGCCTGATAGTGTCTCAGGAGCACTCCTCCCACCCAGGTTTAGTCTTTGTGCAGTCCAATATCTGTGCAGTGCTGGAAAGCATAGGTGCAATGTAGGAAGACAGGCCAGGCTCTGCTAACATTTTGAGGTTTCCTTACCTGTTCACTAAAAGAAGCCTTCATTAGATTTTCTCTGAGTAGCTTGGTGGCTAAAGGGCACCCATGGTAATCCCAGGATGTTTTTTGGGCCAAAGTTACAGCAGAAGTACAAAATTGTTTGATGGAGAATTCCAGAGTCTGCCAGACTTGAAAAGGTAATGCTTTTAATAAATTTTTGTGCAATTGAGACAAACTTTTGATGTGGATCTTGGCTTTATCTAGTCAGTTAGTGTGGAGATATAATTTCCAGTAATAGATGTAGCTTTCAGTATTAAATTGCCTCAGAGATTTGTTGATTTAATATTTAATTTATTCCTTGCTTTGAAATAAAATAGAAGTGGTAAAAAATAAATTACATGTTATGGAAAGTTTTATATTATGATGTTTCAGTGAAATTGGTGTTGAGGATTCTTTTTAAATCTTGTGGATTATCTATTCAAGTAAAAGTGCCCGTCAGTTGGAAGGCTTTTAGTCTGGATTCCTGAAGAAACAAGGTTCATACAATTGCACCAGCTGTCTGGTCATCCTCACTTCATTCTATTATGCAGCTTCTTAAGGAAATAAAAGTCTCAGGGACGACTACATTCTTTCCAAATTGGTTGAAACTGGCAGTGGGTAGAGGAGAGAGACCTGCATTACTGCTTCAATAAGAGAAAGGCAGACAGGACTTGATCATGCAGGGAGTTAGTCTACTCATTGCACATAAATGAAATCATGCGCTCATGTTGGTTGGAGATACCAGAGGGAATACGAGGAGAACCGGGATTAATCAAGACATGCAGGAGACAGGCATCAGAAGAGACAGAGCACAACTATCCACGAGTCCAGGCTTCAGTAGTACCACTACTTACTGAGCAAGTCACTCTTCATTCTGCTTTTCAAGTGTTTCTTCCATTTGTGTTGGGACTTGAGAAAGATGAGGTTCAACATAGTGGTGATTTAAGCAGCACCTAACTTTGTGGGGGCACTTGCCAGGTGAGGCATTTCCCCACGGTGGAAAGGGAATGTAGCAACATGGAGCTGGTGATGCCAGCTGTACTCTCCCTCAGAGTCCCACAGGGTCTGCAGGCAAGGGGAAGTGTGCTTGGATTGCTCCTCTGCAGTTCTGTTCCTGCTGCAGAAAACCAGATCAAATCAAATCAATCCCAGTTCTGTGGGGAGGCACTGTTCCTCTTCAGTCCTTTTTACCAGATTCTGAACATGAATTTCTGCAACAGCAGCTAAACACAAAAGCTGCTGAGCCAAAGTTGATGCACTGATAGTATAGTTCACAAAGTACAGAATTTTCTTATAATACTTTTTTCTCTCCTCTTTAAGAACTGAAGGAATCTGTTGAAGAAATACTGCCATTCTTGAAGAAAGAAAATGTTAAAGTTTATTATTTAAGTAAGACATCTGCTACAGAAGGAGTTGAGAGCTTTCTTGATAAAGTAGATGCTGCTTCAGATGAGCCTACTCCGTTGTCTTGGAGATCAGATATAACCTTTAATACTCCTGCCATGTACATTTATACTTCTGGTACTACAGGTAACGTATAAATTCACAAAAACTATGTGGAAGGCCACACATTCTTACTGACATTATGATTTTTTAAGTAAGGAAAGAGAATCTGTGACTTCACATTAGTTCCTACTCTCATTCATTCCCCCTCAGAAAACTGAAAATCTGATATCTGTATCTAAAACCAAAAAGCAGGTTGAACATCAGCTGACTTTAAGCACTAAATGTGGGGGGAGGTACTGAAGTAAAAGCCTATTAAACATACACATTTTATGCCAGTCAGGTCACTAGACAGCTGCTATCTTTTATCCCTGGAGACACTGCTGGCCTAGGTACGTGTCTTGGCACCCACCTTATACTCAGTATCTTTGGATCGTGAACTCTAAATGCTGACCATTAAGTTTTTGGGTGTCGGAGTACCAAAAATAGTGAGGGCAGCACAAAATACAACTAGTCATGGCCACTGTGCAAAACTGCAGCTGGTATAGGAGCTGCAGCCTGCTCTACATAAAGGCATCTAGCGTTAGGAGCACTAAGCCACAGCAGAAACTGGGTGACAAGGATGAAGATGAAGACAACACCTAAAGACACTCAAACCTCTAGCTTCATTAAGAAGAGCAGGGTATGCCTCCACACTAGCTCAGTCTTTGAGCCTCTTAGGGCAGGAACTCCCCTGGAAGGGAAGAAGTAAAAATTTGAATCCTGTTTGGGCTGCAGGAGGCAAATAACTCCGGTGTCCATCATCCTTGTTAAGGGTTCTGACATCTCTTTTCTTACAGAATAGGCAAGCACTACCATAATTTTGTCTTCTAGCATCTGTTTCAGCCAGTAATCAGTTCAACTGTATCTGATGGGAAACCAAGAAAAGATTCTGTAGGGGGAATTCCAGTTTCGTCTAGGATGATTCAGAGCTGCAAGGAGACACCTAATTCCAGGAGAGATGCAAGATCCGAGATTAACCTGTTTTTTAGCACTTCTATTCCCTTTGCTCAGCATGCTAGATTCTCCAAATCCCATTTCCTCATACTCTAGGTACTTGCTATTCCTAGGTACCATAGTATTGGGAATTTGGGTGCTTAACAGGGGGGTCAATCACCTAAAAGTTACATGTGGGAAGACATATCCTCACTAAGGCTAAACACCAGTGTGTTGCATAGACACAAGCTGCATACCTCCCTGAACTCTGAAGCTGTCACTTGCATCAGTGAACAAGAGAAAGTCTTTTCGTAAGCCCTTGTGAAGTCGACTGTGTTTATTGTTCGAATGAAGTTACACACCTTTTTGCTTGGCTTTAAACAGGTCTCCCCAAAGCTGCAGTGATTACCCATGAACGCATAATGCTAGCTTGTGGTTTGTTTGATGCTGGCAATGTTACCTCGGAAGATATTGTGTATACTGCTCTACCGCTCTATCATAGCTCTGCCCTCCTCGTTGGAGTCCATGGATGTATCATGAAAGGTACCGTGCACTTGTCTAGTATGAATGAATGTGTTACTGTGCAGAATTCATGCACAGATATGATCACAGATACAGTAAGCCTTTCCCTAGCTACCAAACTTCGAGATTAAATACTTGGTTGTACATGTCTCTGTTACCAGAAACTCCGTAAGTCAAGAGGCATTCTTGTTTCTCTGTCATCTTCATATCACTCACACAGATCTTTGCCCTGTACAAGTTTTATTTCATCACCTGGACAAACAGGATATATCCTATCTTACATGACAGCTCTTTGCACAGTTTTAGGGTAAATTAGTGCAGAGTTTCGTCCACAATAATAGCCTTTAACTTCTGATTAATAGAAATAAGAGTTTAAACCAATTATTCAGCATGGATTGTATTTCAATATGTTTTAGGAAGAGTACTTGCAAAAGCTATATAACCCTAATTCTACAAGTTTTCTACAATGTTGTGCTAAGAAATTCTATATGATCTTACGTTATAAGAAGAATCGTTCCTTCTGTTATTTGTTTTATTCTTTCTACACAGGTGCAACTATTGTTTTGCGTGCCAGATTTTCAGCAAGCCAGTTCTGGGATGATTGCAGGAAATATAACGTAACAGTGATACAGTATATTGGGGAAGTGCTTCGGTATCTGTGCAGTGTGCCACAGGTAACATTAACTACCTTTCTTTTTTGGCTAATTAAATTACTGGGAATATTTGTTATATTACGCTTGAAATCTAACCATAAGAGGAGAGGGAAAAATACCCCAACAAAAATCTTCCCTAATGAGGTCTGTAATCTCATTGTATACTAACATGAACTTTTTTCAAGAAAAAAAAAAAAAAAGGATCTTTTAGCTTGAATTAATGATTCTTTTGAATAGTGGAACAATGACAATCCGTTAATTGACATTCTGTTAAAATTGGTAGAGAAAACACTTACCTTATATGAGTACTCCAGCTGCAAACCAAAAATGAGGAGTTCTCTAGGAACCAGTGGACCTGTGTTTTGGGCAATGTGAGTTTTGGAGTTCTTGTAGCTAAGATGTCCTAACTCAAGGTAGTCAGGTGGTCCCCAGGTGAAAGTGTTAATGTGATTATTTAACGAGTGCCCCCTCTGAAGATGCACTTGTCATAGTGTCCTCATAGGGTACCTATTCATAGGCACTTTCCCACTGAGATCCCTGCAATCATATTAGTTAATCCTTGATTTCAAAAATGTGTTTGCATAAAATAACTTTCACAGAGGTAGGCCTAGTGAACTGCAGTTAGGTTTTAGTAAGAACAAAGGTGGTATCAGTCAGTCTATCTAGCACCGTTTGATAACTGTAAGCCAGAACAGAGAATCAGGTGCACAGTTTCTTTGTAATTTATGTATGTGTGCAAAATATCCAATATACAGAGGTTTCATTCTGGTGTCAGTTACAGAGATAAGAAATAACTTCACTAGAAATCAGTAGGATTCCTCAGGAATTGGGTATCTAAGGAAGATTCTGCTATGCTTTTTATTATTTCTTCATGAGTTGTTAGCCCAAAATGAGCAGTTAATAAAATAAAGTTTTATAATAATCAGAAGACTTAGCCTCTGGGTTGAGCCACTAGTTTTAATCAAAAAGTGTGGGTGGAGGAGATTTAAAGTGAGTTAAAGAAACTGGGCACTTGAAACATAATAGTTAAGAGTGGTGATAAGTTATACATCAGTACTGCAGTTCATGGAAAACCCCAATTAGCAAAGTACTCATCATTAGCCAATACTCAACTGGTGTAAATAAAATAGGGGAAAAAGTGAAAAACTAGATTATCTCCTTTCATACAGAATGTTTTTTAGGAAAATAAGCTTAACGAATGAGCTAATTACTCATTTTTGATAGAGTTGGGTTTCTTGATAGCATGCATGCACGCACAAATATAACTGAGTCACAGGGCATACTCTGTAAATTCCTAAATTGAACCAGTATCTCAAAGATGTGTACAGTTGCCAGCCAAGTATAAACTAGTTCCCAAATGGGGTGAGTTTGGTAATGTTAGCCACACAGAGACATATAGCTTAACCATTAAAATGACCTGTTAATCAAAAATAACGTGAATGACTGAACCTGAAGCCCACTGAATGATACTGTTGAGTAGTGTTTGAGGCTGTCTTACAGATTACTCATTATTGGTGGCTGTTTATCTACAAAGGCCAGATTTTAAGATAGACACAGATAGCTTGGCTTTCATTATTTAATATAAGGGGTTTTGTTTACTCAGTACATAGAATTCAACACCAGTGGAGAAAACACCTTTACATAAGCAAGGTTTATAAGCTTAATATCTGATCCCATGTACCCCTATGCATGCCACTTTGAGTGCACAAGTCTTCCAGAAAGATGGGATTAACATTTTAAGAATGCAAGAACTTGACAGAATGGATACTATTACTTAAACTGTCATGGTGCCAAGAGGGCTTGGCCAGTTATTGCAGATGTAACAGAGACACAGTCTTTTCCATGAGGAACTCACAGTATAAGCAAGATCCACATTGACGTAGGGTGTCATCTATCTTAACTAATGCCATTTCATTATTGAACTTCCTTATTGTGCTAGTAACTTTTATCTATGCTATCGTTTCTTTCCTTTAGATATCCACAGAAGAAAAAAACTCAATATGTGTCACAGTTTTCTTTCTGATTGTATTGCCAGCTAACTTACGTAGTCATTTCAGAACAAATGAACAGTCCAAGTATTATAGAAATCACCTTAAGTGTGAATCGTTAAGTCCTTCCTTCCTCCTTTCACTAACTGTGACTAATTAATGGCTAAGTACCAAATTTTCTTTATCTGCCTAAGCAAATGGGGAAGAAAGATTGAAAATACAGACTTAAGAACAACAAAAGATAAGGGACAATGTGGATCCAAGCAGCATCCTGTCCACAGTGAATCATTTCCAAATACAATCTTTAAGCTCAGCTGTATAAATGCGCAATCAACTGGAGTCTCTCTCATGAGAGGCTAAGGTATTGTGTATGGTGTTGTAGAGCATCATCTACAACAAACAAAGATTTTATACAAAGTGAACAGCAAGTCATTTAGACACTATGCAGAATTTTAGCAGATTTCATTGTTCTATTTTAAGCTTGGTTACATGTTAATGGCAGATCTCTCAGTATCACAGAGAGGACTATGTATTAATCTATTTCTTCTTTAGATTAAACTTAAACATCCATTTCTAGACTATTCTGCAGAAAAGCAATACTAATCCAGAACTACTATGATTGAAGTCCAAAATAAAGTTTTACAGTATTTCAAAATTGTTGCCATTTTACTGTGGCATTTTTTGGTCCTTTCTGGGAATATGACACTATAAGACCAATCCATGTTTGTCTTAATAGCCAGGTTTCTCTCTTGAATCGCTCCTTGAAAGAGCATTTTGCAATTCCAGTGTTCTGTGCTCATCTTCTACTTTGACCACCTACTGCATTGCCCTCTGCACTGTGTTTCCGGAAAGACCGAGAGCCAACATACTATTCAGCATGAATACACATTCCAGTCTGTTGCTGATAGAATAGCCTTATTCTTTCAACAAAGTATTCCAAGTTAAGAAGCCAATATATATTTAAAAAGACTCTTCGTACCTTAAAATACTATTAAATTATGTAATAAAAGAAACAGTTGGAGAAAAAGGCAGGAAATGGGACAAAAGAGACTTTCCGTATTGTGCTAAAATTCTCGCAGGCTGTTGTTACTCATTAGCACATTAGATATGTTTATGAATTACAAGTGTCTGACACAGTTCAGTACTTCCTATTGTTGAGGATAAATATAAACATCTAAGAGAAGGCATGAATGGACTGCCATCCTCGCGATGTGTTTATCGCTTTACTGTGTAAACAGAAAGATCTAATAGCACTATTAAAAGTGATATGAAATGTGGTAATACAATTTTTAGCAGGCTCAATCCTGCACTTACAGTGGCAGAAGGGATTTCCTTTCCACCCAAACACCATTTTAAATCCTGCAAACGTTTTGCTGAATTCAGGGTAAATTACACTCTTCTGCAGATAGTCATCACAAGGCTTACAAACAAAATAGTTTAACATGGTGCCTGAGTTTCATTCTGGCTTTCTGCGTAGAATTATTTGTTCCTTTCTTCATCCAAGTCAAGTTAACTACTAACTACAGTTAGATATATAGCCTAACTTGCTCAGTAATTTCTTTTCCACATCAAAATCATGAGCTTAACTGTAATGATGTTTGCACACATTTTGCTTCAGAATATGCTCAATACTTTTAAACTAAAATTTCCTTTGGAGTTTTCCAGAAGTAGAAATTCTGCTTTCACTCAGCAGAAATGTGAATTCATGACTGTTTCTTGTTTCTAGAGAAACAATGATCAGGATCACAAAGTCAGACTTGCCATAGGAAATGGAATAAGGGCTGATGTTTGGAGGGAATTTATCCGAAGATTTGGAAATATTAATATTTTGGAGTTTTATGCATCAACTGAAGGAAACATTTCTTTTGTTAATTACACTGGAAAAATTGGTGCAGTGGGAAGAGTAAACTGCCTGCAGAAGGTAAGAATTAACAACAAAACCTGGCATTTTGTCTTTGGTGAAGTTTGGTGTATTGCCAAGGGCATATACCAGGCCACTTGTCTGACAAGTTGGGAAGAACCCAAAGCTCAATTATGAATTTGTTTAGATGAGAAGATTCTCCCCAAGTAGTCTATAGCTGCCCGTGCTAGATATCACAGATACCTCTCGCTAGTTCAGGCAAAAGAACATTTAGACTCAACACATCCAGTTGAAATGTGATGAATTCGGCTCCTGTTAAACAGAAAGCTGACTATGTAGTAGAATTCTGAAAATATTTTTCAAAGATTGAATATTCACGTGTGTATACATTTTGCAAATTTTCACTAGAAAATCTTACGCTATGAACTGATTAAATATGACGTAGAGAAAGATGAACCAGTCCGAGATGAAAATGGATACTGCATAAGAGTTCCCAAAGGTAAAAACTTAACTCCTTTAAAAAATTTCAGACAGTTATTTACTTTTAAAAATTACATCTCTTTGCATCACTTCTATCTGGAAAGATGCTAAGAATTGTCATTGAGTAAGCCAGGTTTTTAAATACAAGTTAGAAAATACGTAACAAATCACATACTATTATAATACAGCTTAACAGAAAGGTAAAGTACAGTGGGGAATGCAGCATCTGTATACTTAGATTTTAATAACTTGTCTAGTTTTAATAATGGACATGCTAACATTTTTGAGTACAGATCATGACTTTCAGCAGGAGCTATTTAATTCTTCTCAGACTTTGTACTTAACATGCCACTAAAGAAACATTTCCAAAATAGAAAGCAGTTCTCTTTTCCAGCAGTGGCTGAAACTTTTTGCCATTGGCAATGGAGAAAACACACATGAAAATACTTTTTTTATAATATATCTTAATATCAGTTTTCATAGGAGGGGGTTATATATTGGCACAGGCAAACCTGTGTTTAAATGAGATACTTGCGATACTTTTTTCTTTTGTTGCGTTCTGTTACATGTGACATTCTGTTACATTACTGTGAGTGAGGACAGAAACACTCACCTTCTCTGTGCATAAGGCAAAAGGTTGTTACCGACTGTGTTAAATTCTCATTGCTGAGGAACATACCAGTTATGTTCAGAGTGTCTGCCCCATAGGCATGCTCTCCTATGCCAACTGTCCCTACACAGTCTCTTGAGTTGGGATGAGGAGGGATGTGCACACATATATTCCATATTTATATAAACGCACCCAATGTGTAAGTTGCTGAACTGTAGAGACATGGAAAATCTCTGAAATGTGAGAGAGAAACCCATGAAAAAATATAAAATCCCAGGCTTGACAGGGGCAGACTGTAGTTTATTTTGTATTGAGATAAAATTCACTCCAGTGTGTAACATCCATGCAAAGCTCTATATAACGTGGGGGTTGAGTTTCAGTTTACATAAACATACAGGTGTTCCTGCTCCCTTCATAAATTGCTCCAGCTCTAGCACATGAAAGATTAAAGAAGATACTAAGCAGCCTTTTGGTCTATTTTGCATTCAAAGTAAGCAAGCTGAACTCCAATATTTGATTCCTAAATCCAACTGAATCTTTTGGTTGAGGGGTAAGGCTGCCCCACGCCAACTGAGTTATGTGGAAGTAGCCCATATCAGTGGTCACCTTCTAAAGACATGCCTGATGCCATGTGTAAGTTTCCTTTGTAGAGACAGCTCCTATTGAGTCAGGTTTCATAAACTGAGGTTTATGAAGCTGTCTAGAGAAACTGGGCAACTATTTTCTACTTACCAGACGAGACCTCAGAGATTCTGTTCTGCTGCATTAATACAAGCAGGTGATAAACTGTATTATCTACTGGCATTTTTGAGGGCTAGTGAATTGAGAAGACAAGGTGAAACTCAATCTGTACCTGCACAGCTCATTTTAAAAGATGACAGTTATGACAGGATTCTCAAATAACTGTATAACATCTGCAAACTTCATGATGTAATGAAAATTAGTTATTCTTTGGCAATTTACACTGCGCTTTTTAAACAAATGTTTTTCCTCTTCATAGGTAAACCTGGACTACTGATCTGCAAAATCACCCAGTATGCACCATTTAGTGGCTATGCAGGAGCAAAACAGCAAACAGAGAAGAAGCAATTAAGAGACGTCTTCCAAAAAGGAGATTTATATTTTAATAGCGGTGACCTTTTAGTGATTGACAATGATAACTTCATTTATTTCCATGACCGAACTGGAGACACATTCCGGTTAGTGTACTTATTTAAATGCTTGTCACAAGAGAAAATTCTGACTCATTCTCAGGTTTGAATTCATATCCAGTATTTCCTACTGAGTGACAAAGAGGAATTTCTCTGACTTCAGTCAGAAGAGAGGACTCCAAGTCACCTTCACTGTTGTATTTTATAAATTGTGTTCATAGTTACATACAGCGCCTACAAGAGGTTCAGCTTTGGGTGATGAATGAATGCTATTTTGAACAGTCAGAAACCAGTCACATTCATAGAACAAATACACTGTGGTTTCACATTCTCTGTACTTTTCAGACTCGGAAAGCATAGAGCCTAGGATGGAATCTAAGGTAAGTAATGTTTTGGGGTTTTGTTTGTTTAGAGCCATTTTAAGCGTGATTAAATGAAATGTCTTAAATTCTTCTGAGATTTGAATAATCTGGAATGCATTGTTGAATTTTGCAGCATGTTTTTCTCTACTTTTGATAACAAGTTCCTTGTTCTAATGCAAAAGTGCTCTCTGATCTCAAGCTCAGTGCTCAGCCCATTGTAAAGTCAGACATTAAAACACTGGAGATCACTATATGTAATATACATAGAAATCATGACTATTGACTGCTTATTTTCCAGGTGGAAAGGGGAAAACGTTTCTACAACAGAAGTTGCAGATGTTTTAGGACTGATTGACTGCATTCAAGAAGTTATTGTCTATGGAGTATCTGTTCCAGGTATGAGTGAAATACATGAAGTATTTCAACAAAATAAATTTTTAATACATTAACAAAATATCAATATATTGAACTTCAGAGGTAGCCCTACTTCAGCTTATTTTTCATAAGCTACATTTGATACATTCCATCATTTAAATGTATGCAATATTAATTAGCTAAAAAAAACATAGCCAAAGCTTATATTCATGTAGTACGGCAAGAATACTAAGAGAAGAATGGAAGAACATTTGAGATTAAGTATCTTGGATATCAACATTGTTGTATCTTTTACAGGAATAAAGCTCTGCAATTACTGTAGAGTGGGACAAACAAAATAGACTTGAATTTCTGGAAGAACAAGAACGTCACTTAAATTGATTCCTCCCTTTTCCCCCTTTCTTTAACAGTCTGAAGGAATGCAAGAAGTTCTGACATGTTTACTGCCTTTTTTCTACTCCTCAAAAATCTGTGAAATTTGAACTTTTTCTAAACTCTTTAAGTGCTTATGGCAGCTTTTTTTCCTTTTCTTTTTTTCTTTTTAATTTGAGAGGCACTGCTGCTAAAGGCAGATTCCTTGAGATATTGGAAGACAAAAGAGGGAACAGATAGCTTTACTCTTCTTTCTTGTCCCCTGTGTTTTGGACGCACCTTCCTGTCCATGTTTCTCACTTACCCAAGATTCGCAGGACTCCCATCTAGCTCCTCACTGAAGTTGGGTTGTGATGGACAGTTAACACGGGACCCTTTCTTACAGTGTAATGTAGGGATCTGAAATCAAACAAACAAGGTTAGATTTGATTGAAATCCCGAGTATTGCATTGCACAAGTGGTTTGGACTAGGTGGCATAATACGTTGCATGCCCTTAGAGTAGTCTAAGGAGGAGGAATTTTGGAGCCCCTATTAATTAACAGATATTAACAGGTATAACAGATTAATTATTGATTCATTAACAATATTAATTAACAGGTATCACACTTTTCCAGAAGGGCTTCCAGACTATGGTATATCATAACATGGGTCACATCGATGACAATTTAGTATTTTGGAATTGAAAGGTGTGTTGTGTTAGAGATGCCACTCTTCCTACATCCACCATTTCCTTCCACCGTTTATTCAACATGCGAGAGATTCTGTTAATGTTACCATCCACTCGCTATTTCCTCTACTAAAAGTGGAAGACATGAGAATAGAAATGCCCAGTGTTTCTGAGGCTAGAATAACAAGGCTGTTTATAAACCAAGATGATCTATTAGAATAGTGAATTCAATTAAAATAAATAAACTTTTTATTAGTCAATCTGCTACACCTGTTGATCTATAATTAAAGCCTCTCTCTTTAAATCACTCTTGTTTTCAGCTGCTTTGTGGTAGGGATAAACACACAGCTGCCCTAGGAGACATTTCAAAAGAAAGGTAACAACATAAACGGTCTAGAGTTCTTTATGTATTTCTCAGATTACACTCTAGGAAATGAGAAGGATATGCTCTTATTCTCAATGGTCTTGTAATACCACATAGAAGAGGTGTTAATAATTATGGAACAACTTTACGGAAAAAAAAATATTGTTCAAACCAGTTCTCACCTTACATTTGTGTAAGAACTGGGTGGACTGTGTATTTTTTTTTTCTGTTTTACATAGCACAGAAATATTTGTACTTTAGTAATGTAGCTCGTGGTGATAGCATACCTCACCTGAGAACTCATTAATGCAACATTCTAGATTTTGAATAAACAAATTGGAATGCCAGGTGTCATTAATACATGGTGTTAAAGGCAAACAGAAACAAGACTCAAAAGAAACTGAAGAATTAAATCTTAATTTAGCATATACTTGTGCTGTACTTTTCTTTAAGCATGGGATGCTACTTTCCGTTTTCACTTCCTTCTGTACACAATTCTGTGAAAGCATTCATCTGGTTCTAATGTAAACCTTTGTATAAGAGTATTATCTGTTTCTTCTTTTGTTACCTGTAATCCCAGAAAACAGAAGGAACGCCAAAAGGTTTGTGTTTAAATGGCATCCCATGCCTCAGCCACCAAAAGGGTGCTCTCGAAGCCCTCTCGGTATGTAGTTAAACAAGTAAAAAAATCTGAAGTACTTGGATTTTTGCAGCGCTTAATTAATTGTTCATATGGTAATAAACAATGGTAAACTGGGTCTTACTCCTTTTTGTCCTCTTTCTGCATGGATCAGCTTGTCAGCACAACAAGTACAGGCATATTTACCATGATTTATTGTAAAGTAAATTAACCCACAGAGTTAAATGCTGCTGCAGGCAGACTTCTGCCTCAGAGTACCGAGAACTGATTTTCCAAAGTCTTTCCAAAGACTTTCAGAAGAAGGATGATTTTCAAAATGTCTGCCATCTATAATTCTGATGCTAGGCTTTCAGGAGAGTTTGGCATCTACCATGCTGAAGCCTTAAGAAAATCTAATCGCTTAGATGTCTAAACGAAAATATGTTAGTATGTTTTCTAAATTGGCTTAGAAAGAAGGGTTCACTTACAGGAAAAAGAAAGAAGAAAAAAAAAAAGTTAGCCTGAAGCTCAAATTTATATATGAACTACAGTTATTTGCTGTCATTATTCCTTCAGGGTATGAAGGCAGAACAGGAATGGCATGTATTCGACTAAAGGAAAACTGTGAATTTAATGGAGAAAGTACTTACAGACATGTTAACACTCACCTTCCAAACTACGCAAGACCTCGTTTTATAAGGATTAAGGTAAACCAGCATTCCTAAGTAGCTTTTCTGTGTCTGTCTGCATTGTGTTTTCTCTCTTTTCTATAAGGACTATGGACTTCCTAGTTATACTAGCAATTCTCAAAAAGGCTTCTTTTGTCTCTCACTTGCTCTTGTCGTTTACGAATATGAAAGTAGAACTGTGCCCAGATGTTTCAGTTCAGCCTGAAAAAAACAAGTTGTCTGAGCAGCTGGAGGGTACCCAGCACATTTTAACATATAAAATCAGGAAGATCCCTTAGTGAAAAATGTATTTCCTGTTGGATTCCTTCAGCACAGTAACACAGCTGTGTTCTCAGGTTAGTGTAGCTCCCTCTACAGACTGTTATATACAAAATAAAGATCCCCACACAAACAGCAGCTTGCAAGAGAGCTGTCTTTTGCAAGAGAGGCCTTAGATTTTTATCCTACCAGTGAATAAATAGCCAAATTCTAAACTGATGTTTAACTTGAATTAGCAAAATGTTGCAAGAATGTCACTCTCACTGTACTTCTCAAGTTACTTATTTAAAATAAACATTGCTCCTTTGAGAAGGGTTGTGTATTCACTGAGATGATTCAAGAGGACTAACACAGGGATGCTAGCGTGCCTAATTACTTAATCAATCTTTAAACTTTTAAGTTATACAAACAGAACAGTTGACCAGTCAAGGTAGTGGTTTGCCTTGCCATCCCACGTAAAGTACGGTGAGCCTTGCCCAGTCTCCGACTGCCATTTTCTTTGCTCTTCTTTTCTGAGAAAAATTCTGCTGTTTTTTTGATCCAAGAACATAATTAAATAATTTTCTGGATAAAACCCATTATTGTCTCTGACTAAGAGCTGAAAACTAGTGTTTTCTTGCCTCATTTAAATAGAATCATAAAGTAAGCCTTTCGCTAATATTTCTGTGGCCCCAGCACTTCCTACATTCAGAGTAATTACTGGCCCACATATTCCACCGTTGAGTTACTATCGTCTGATGAATGCAGATAGTTTAGACCTCTGTTAGTAAGGCTTTGACTTCTGTGCTGTATGGATTTTCTTTAATTATGATTCCCTTTAATTTTAGGAAATCTAATCTAATTCCCACAATTATATGCTGACATTGATAAGTAGAGATGTAATTTTGTTTTGTAGAGTGCCATTGAACTTACAGCAACTTTTAAGTACCGTAAAGTACAACTAGTGGAGGAGGGTTTCAATCCAGCAGTCATCAAAGATCGCCTGTATTTCCTGGATGACAAAGAAAACCTGTATGTACAAATGACCCAGGACATTTATAACTCAGTAAAAAAACATCACTTCAAATTGTGAGCATTTAAAAAAAAAAAAAGTGTGTTTTATAATACTCAGTTTTTAAAGTATCTGTTATTCTAACCTTGCTAGGAAATCCTATTTATTAATATTAGCAAATATCAGTATCTGAAATAAAGTGTAAATGTGAGATTGTTTTAATAAAGCAGAACTTATCCAACTCTACTTGTATCTTAGCCTGGCTTCTCTTCTCCTTCATACTTTGAATCTTACCTGCCTTCCTGCTGTGTATGGATGGGTTGTTAATGCTGTAAATGTTAATATTGTGCACCTAAGCAGGTGAAAGTGGGTTCAATGTAAGACATCTTTATGCAAATACATTTATATTCATATTAAAGGGTGATCCACTGCATTAGTAAAAATTACATCCCTAAGTCAAAACTCAAAACTCATTAATAAGACCATTAGTGAAGTTTACAGTTGTCTCAAATTAACTAATCAAAAAAGTCTGTATTAGATGCTTACATTAACTTTTATCCATTGCAGCAGAGATGCCCTCTTATTTTTTATGCACCAAATAATACATACACAGAATGCGAACAATTCCTAAGAACTAAGACGTATTTTCCTTCGGGTGCAACTAGAGTAACGGCAGGCCAGATACTTCATAATAAAGTGTGGCTTAGATTTCCCTAGGATTTAAAAAGTGGCAAATAATACTACAGAGTGGAATAAAATAAATCTGTTCTTACTAGAAAGGGCTAGCAGGCTAAATTTTACTGCTCCTTGGAACACATGCCTCAGTATACCCCACTGTGAGTTTAGCTGACGTTGTAGAAAGTTATGGAAATTGTTCTGATTAACCAGACTCATTGTTTATATAACTTGAGAATAGTTGTACTGGGTCAGACTGAAGATCCATCTGGCAGAGTACACTGTCTTCAAGATGGGGTGATTGTAGATGTCTGGAAACAACTACCAAGAAGGCAGCAAGCATCTATCAGTGCTTTCCCAGAATAATCATAGAATCATCAAGGTTGGAAAAGACCCTTAAGATCATCGAGTCCAACCGTTAACCTATCGCTGCCAAGTCCATCTATACCATGTCCTCGAGCACCACATCTATCCATTCTTTAAATACCTCCAGGGATGGGGACTCAACCACTTCCCTGGGCAGCCTGGTCCAATGCTTGACCACCCTTTCGGTGAAGAAGTTTTTCCTGATATCCAACCTAAACTTCCCCTGGCACAGCTTGAGGCTGTTTCCTCTCATCCTATCACTCGTTACTTGGGAGAAGAGACCGACCCCCACCTCACTACAACCTCCTTTCAGGTAGTTGTAGAGAGCAATAAGGTCTTCCCTCAGCCTCCTCTTCTAGGAGAATAATCTCCTAGCGATCATCATGCCTCCTGACTCAACAGTAGTATCTCTGAATTTAAAGCTGCCCTCAATAGATTTTTCTCCCCCCAATTTTTGCAATTATTCTTGAAAAATCTGTAAAATCATTGGCTTCTTGTAGCAATAAGTTAGTTTGCTGCATAGAGACCCTTTCTTCTGTAAAGCCTCTTAGTTCTTCTGATATGGGAAAGGGTGAAGTATCATTCCTGCTCCCTTTCCTCGTGCACTTGTGATTTACAGACCTTAGGTAATGCTTAGAAAGGCCACAGGTGCTTAGCAAGGGCAACTGCTCTTGCAACATGGTGGTGTAAAGCCTCCTGTGCACTGTAACTGATTAGCACAGATGGAATGGCAGGGCTTGCTGTGTGTTTAAACTCGGGGAGTTTTAAAATTGCCCTAATACAGCAAAATCTCTTAGAGAGGTTACATCCTTCTTTTTGCACAGTTCAGAATTGATGTTAGCATTGTCTGCATACACAGATCCTCACAGCAGTCTAGAAAGTTTAAGTCAAGGTATTAAAAAAAAAAAAAAAAAAAAAGAAAATCAATGGTACAAATAGAGAGCCAAATTGTTTACCCCCTGCTGAGGCCAGCATATTTTGTCAAAGTGGTTCTAGCCTACCACCTAGAAACCATCCGTTACCAGGACTGAGAAGGCAGAAATTGGCATTTTCTTTACCACAGTCTACAAAACAGAGAGTTTTGTGTTATATGCCTACAAGATTTATTTGACATTTTAATCTATAAATACACAAGATTTCCACCAGTAAAAGCACAGGAATTTTCTCAGTGGTCATTGCCACTGCTTACATATGGAACAAAATAACATGTAGTATTGCATATGAATAAGCAAACTTTGGTTCTCTTTCTACCTGGAGAGGTCTTAAGGACCAATCTCTTGTACTTGTTAAACAATGGCTTGCAGAGGACAACAAGGCAGCTGAAGGCCACACTGAATGCTACACTCCGGAAAGCTTGGCACACTGTAGAACTTAATTAGTTTTTTGAAGGCACTTTTTTTGAGCATCATCACCTCTTCAGGCAGCCTGGAAAGAATTCTGGCATTTGCATGAGACTCCTTGTCAGTGGCTGCTGCTTTGGGGTTACATTGCTCAAGACCACCAGTCATTGGCACACTGTTGCAGCTAAGGGAACGTGCTGTCTTTTTCTTGCCTTGCACAGATAAATAACTGAATAAAAAAGAGGTTAACTTATGTTTGGTAACATTTTGGACATCTTCTGGAAAACAGTCATCTGGAGTATCCCCTTGACCTTTCACTTGTTGACTAATCACGCACATACTGGCACTCGCTTCTAGCTTCTTAGGCTGAACTACTATTTTTCTGGAAGGTGTTTTGTATTTTCCTCCATCTAGATAAAGCTGAGAAGCACTACTAATGGCATCAGAACTAGGCTTCACGATCATATTAGGGATTCTTGCCCCATCACCAGAATTGATGCAGTGCAACCCATAATTCTGGCTAACGATCTGAGCTGCAGTGTGTTGAATGATGTTCCAGTCTTGCAGAATATCTTCCCGGGTTGTGAACTGAGACGTTACAGTAAAGCGAATGATGAACTTGTCATGAATGGTTGCTGGAATAAGGAAGAGCCTGCCAGAACTGCTTAGTTCTTTCAGGAGTTTTTCTGTCAGCCAGTTGGGACCCTGTTTTAAATATGAAAAAGAAAAAAAAAATACTATTGTTAGAATTTCTAGTGACATCCAAACGTCTCTTAAGAATTCCAGTATGAGAAATTCTTACATGAAAGTTTATTCACAGTTCCTAATGCCTGGGGAGAGATCAGCTGTGGTCAATTAATTTGAAAGAGACACGCAGAAGGCCCAATCTTTACCTTTAAACGAAATACAACCAGTCCAAGATGTCTCTTGGCAGGAATTTCAAAGAGTGGATCACTTTTAACCAATGATTCAAAGAATTTGGCTGTTTCAGTACCCTATAATTAAGGAAAAAAAGTAGTTATGTATTGGTTTGTCACAAATCCACTGTAAGACACTAAATTAAGTAGTTAAAAAGAATTTCTTTCCTTACTAGAACACATCATTCCAATGCATGAATGGTAGCAAACAGAAGAATGACAACAAAGCTAAGAATTTTAAAGTCTGTCTGTTTGCCCAAACCCTTGACAATGAACAAGAGTAAGGACTACACATGGGAATTTTCTAGAAGAAGCTTTGACAACAGAACGTGCCTTCTCAGATTAGAGTCCTTTTGCGGCAACCGCTGATCCACAATATGATCCCTTGTATTTACACTCCATCAAAGACTTAAGCCTGTAGATTTTCATAGCAATGGCTTCAGCCATCCACCACAGCCTGCCTCCCAAACAGCTGCCGCTTTGCCTCAAAGAAGGCTTCTACAGACAGCACTCAGTAATGTGCAGAAGGCACCGACTTACCGACTCGCTTTCCATTGCCTATTGCTTCCAAGAAGGGTACAGGAAATGTTTTGTCTACACAGTCAATCTTTACAGATTACTTAAAGAGTAAAACGAGCACGCATTTAGCATTCCCATGCAAGCTTTGTGTGCGAGAGGATTTCTGTTACTCATCTTTGCATCACTGAATTTATTAAACTCAGCTACAAATAAATGAACGCAATACGTTTATGCTTGCATTGTTAATTCACATACATGTCGGACATGAGCTTGAAGCTTTTTCACCCCGAATGAACGAATCACAAACCACAGCTTCAAAGAACGAAATCGACGACTCAGTGGAATTTGCCAGTGCTGTGAAAACACAACAGTGTATCAACGAGTGCAAAAACAACAGAAAGGAGCCTCCCTTTACACCGCTAGGTCTGGTGCTTCAGACTCGGGTCAGGAATCTCTGTTGATGCAAATAATTTCATATTACTGAAAACCTGCTAAGCCTAGGAAATAGCCAAAGAAACGCTACGTCTACATATTTTTCAATTATTTCCAAAAATAAGATTTTGGCTATTCCCCGTAATCTATGGCCTAGATATGCTTAGAATGTTTAGTTAATTACCAGCTAATAACAAAACCTTTTTGCATTTAAAGAGCATTATCAATTTAAGATGTGTCCATTTACACTTTAGGACTGAACGCTCACTTCAGTTCCTGGAATGTGCATATTTAAGTACCATCCTGAATCTTTTCCCAAATCAACTATGAACAGCGAGAGCCGATATAGGGATAGACCCTTCCAGAGGAAGTAACACCTCTGCTGCATGGAAAAGAGTGACAAAACGTGTGAGGGCATACTTCTAGGGAGCTACACAAGTACACGCAGCGTCCTATTTAACCACAAGAGGGACTCATTGATATATTTCCCCCCTTCTCTAGTGAAAAGCACTATTGATTTCAAGAAAACAACTATCTTTTCAGGACTAGGGTGAGATCATAGCAGAAACAATTGGCAGTGAATATTCTTTTGTTTTACTGGACTGAAATCTGCTGTAAGATGGATCTAAAGTGAAATGCCTCTTAGCTCTCCTATGAATACCTTAATCTGAAGAAAAACGTAATTCATTCTACTACTGTTTCAGAGCATGGTGTTTCCATTGCTTACTCCTTTCTCTTTTCTATTCCATATCAGAAATACAAGAAAACCAGCCAAAATGCCATCAGTAGGAATTACTTCAGCAACACGATGCACAGAATGACCCTTCTAACTAAGGCGGCAACGCTGAATCCCCATCTGTGTAAAAATCTTCAGTACTTCAATCTCTATATCTGAAAGCAATTTTAGAATTAATTTTCATAACCAGGGCTCACTTCAAAGTTTTACTATTTAATCTGCATTAGGATCTCAGTATAATTGGTTTTATGCTTTTATGTTATAAGACCAGCTATAAGATAAGCACAGTCCAGAGTGTGAGGAATTTTGCATTCTGTTTGAACATTTTATAGGCAATTTAAAATATCAACTCAAATACAACTTACCATGAAATCAACAGCAGCTCCTGAATTGGGATGTCTGAGGTAGACAGGGTTAACACTGAAGGTTTGATGTAACTTGTATTTATCTTTAACCCTGTCAATTGTAGAATAAACTGTATTTAGCAAAGAATCGTGCAGAAAAAGACTTTGCAATTTGCATGTTATCCTTTTGGTGTTGTGTTTTGCCTTTACTCACCAAAATCCAGTGCAGTCAAAATGAACCATCATCCATTTAGAAGGGTTAAAAGTAAAGGAATCTGCATATTCAATTCCATCCAAGAACAATCGAAATTCAGGACACACAAATGCTGTTCCTGCATATGCAGCATCAATATGAAGCCAGAGTCCCTCAGCATCACCTGTTGGAATTGAAATGGTTGTTATGTAAGGGACATAAGGAATCAACGCGCATGCTTAATCTCTCCTCTCTGAAAACTGGGTGCATGGTTTTGCAGGAGGCAGACAGGCTGACAACAAATCAGCAAGCCAGACAAACAACTGACAATCTAGTTTTATTCTAAAGCTGTGGATCCAGAATCCCAAAATATAGGATAATGCTGAAATCAGATGGACTCTGTAGCAAAATTCACTATTCCGTATTTGAGTGAGGCTTTTTAATGTGTGATTTCTGTCACCTGCCTTTTTACTAAGTGAAATTCCCCAGTACAATGCAGTTGCACAAAGCTAGAATAAAGACACGGTGGCAAGCAAAAAGGACCCGAAGACAGAAGCCGCGCTCCAACCCATAAGAGAAAGTGCCGCACGTCTTCAGCAGCTTCTTGGCAGAAGTTGTGCTGGAATAGAGTCTGCAGCCATGTCAAATTTACCTATTGAACTGGTGGCTACAAAGGATGTCCTACCAAACACTACCTTCAAAACTCCTTTGCTAGGTTAAATATTTATGTATCCGTGCTACATCAGTACTGCACTCTGTCCTGTACAGTCTGTATTCCTTGAATAACCACATTAAAGATTTATCCGTTGACAAATTTCATTCATCTTGAATAGAATGTATTTTAGCATCCTAATCTAAATCTTACAGAAATCACTGCAAAGTCTTGCGCTGGCTCCACCAATCTTTGAGACATCTGAAAAACTCAGCTGATTAGAGTTTCTGCTCTCCTTGGTTTTGGCATGAAAAATTCTCATACTATCTTTTCTGTGCTATCATAGTTTAAAATCAGGAAAAAAAAAAAGACACTTACAAACTGGGCCCAGTTCTGAGAGATTGTCAAAAGCACAGACACCGGTTGTACCCAAAGTTGCACAGACCTAGAAGAAAACAAACCTGTTAAGATGGCATTTTTTTAATAAATGGATGTGACACTTTAAAAGTGGAGAGGCTACCATATACAGTCAACATTATATTAACATTTTTTTGTTCAATAAAATAGAAATTGTTCTATAGACTTTAACCTTCAGCTAAGGTGTTTTAACACCATAAGAAATGTTTCAGATGATGTAATTTTATGTTGACAGTAAGAATACAACACTATGTCATAACCTCCAACCAGAAAGTTGAACATACAAAGACTGGCACTAGGCCTTTCCTTCTGTCTTCTGCAATGGCTTTCTTCAAAGTTTCGCCTCTGAGGGAAAAGTTCTCATCCACAGGCAGAAATTTCATCTTCACAAGAGAAATCAAGCCAGCCTTTTCTACAGAAGAATGCGCCTTTTAAAAAAAAAAAAGAAATGGTAAGAAAGCAAGCTCTGAGGCTGAACAGCTGTGATAAGTTATGGCCTTATAAAAGACAATGGTTGCAAGAAAAGCAGAGATAAAAATCCTTATTATAATTCATACTTATACAAGTCAAAGTTTCTTCTTTGTGAGTAACTGAAAGAATTAATACACTGTAATTCCAAGGAATGTGTGTGCTCCATTTGTTTGGGTACTGGTCTCTAAAATGTAATAGTAGGCATCCTTGCCTTGTGTTTGGAGGGCCATTTATCAAAACTCAGATCTTAAAGGACCCTTTAGGAATGGGTCAACCTCAGTTTATTCCCTCCTCCCTGCCATAAGAAAATAGAACCCACTGAAGTGTGCCTAATTCTGGGCTGGGGTAGACTAAAACCCCTCACAGGAAAAAGCCGTTTTAGATACTAAGAGAGAACCAGCATGAGGGCCTCTCCTGTTGCAGTTTTCACAGGGGAATATGATTGTTCACTTCAGGAGTCCGTGGACAGAACAGGTTTGCAGGCAGAGTCACAGTACTGCGTAGATGTTTCCTCCAAGAACGAGCACAGAGGCCTGGAGTGGAGACCACAACCAGGACCAGCACTGAGGTTGCCCCCTGAGCATGCCTGTCTCCGAGGGGAAGGAGGCTGTGAAGAAACAAGAGCTGAAGCAGCAGGAGATTAGCATCGAGTCACTGAAGTAAGGCTTTGTGAAAAACGGGAAGGAAGTGCAGAAATGAGTCATGTGAAACAGTCTCTTGAGGACTGCCGGGACCCTACAAAACCTCATCTGACACTAATTTCGTTTCCCCATCTGCAGAAAGCAACGTTAGAGGGATTCGTACATGCTTGTGAGGCATTCATGTTTGCGTTTTTCTCTTGGTACAGAAATGCAAGTTCACATTGTATGGTCTGGGTGAGAGAGCAGAAGTGAATTTGTTTTCTTTGTAACCATAAGAACCTACTTGATCAGACGCATAAGCGACGAGGCGAGAATTGAGTGAGGACTCATCAGTGTCTGGCTCAGAAACCTTCATCTCCAGAATTTTGTTTTTCCTTGCTGCTAGCAGCGCAACCAAGGTTGATTCACTCACAGTGCTCTGCAAAGACATTGCTCGTTACTGCACCATATTGCTACTTTATTGATTTACTGAAGTGCTCAGCTGCCCGCCCCCTCTATTTTTCTACTACTGCTTTTCTGGGATGCAGGGGGAAGTCACTAGCTGAGGAGCAGCTCTCTGGGCCAGCAACACAAAACAAAGCCTTTTAACTGCTGTATATTTTTAACATGCAGGACCGCGTTCGGCGGAGTACATAAATCACATTTTCCTTTTGTTCTTCTACAGCTAAAACGTAGTATCTCCCATAAAAATTACAAACCTGAGCAAAGCTCCTTACAAGAACACAAAGCCTCAGCACTGATTCTAGGGGACACTGGCTTAGGCCTTACGAAAGGAAGGTTCAGGCCTTGATCTTGCAACTCTGAGAGACGCAAAGTGGACATGAGAAAAAGGAAAAACGATTTCTTGTGTGGCTAAGGACTGCTGGCAGAAGGACAGGGGCAAGAATTCCCTCTCTAGTTATGTAAGAATCACTTTAGTGAATAATTTGGTGATGCGAAACAGACTGAAGAAACTGAATCTGACTCTCATTTATCCTTAATAAGGCCACAAGAGTACCTGCTCCTTGTCCGTAACACAATTAGGACTAAAAGCAATAGCAATTCCTATTGTATAATCTTCTATATTTAATGCTTAAATTTGGGAAATTAATGTCAAATTGGGATTTGTCTCTATTCAGCCTCATAGAACAAATCTTGTTGGTTTTGCCTCCAGGAAAACTATCACCCAGAGGGAAATCACTTGAGTGAAAACAAAATGTTGATGAAGCCACCTCTGATCTCCCTCACCTGTAATACCCCGCCGCCCACACTGTCGGGATGGTGGTGCAGGAATTTGTCTGGAAGGCCCAGCATTTTAGCCAACCAATCCATCACATTCATTTCTAGTTCTGTACAGGCTGGACTGGAGGCCTAGAAAAAAAATCAAAAAAAAGAGAATCAGGCTGTAATTCACCTGCAAACACAGTAAGAGTATAACCCTTAGAGTAAACCACATATCGCATCTTAATTAATAGCTATTAACACTTTTTAATTGTCTTGGGAGAAATCTCACTTAGATGCAACAAAGACAGGTGACAAGCTTTGTAGCATTGGATATATAAGCAGCTAATTGTGTAATCCTATGGCCCATACCGAGCAGAACACAACGCTCTTGTAATGAAAATTATGTTGTTTGGTGAGTTCTGTAATACAGACCTCTATGTTAAGGTTGCAGTTGAGGGTGAGCCCCGGGTACCTTGCTCATTTACCAGTTGCTCTCTTGGAACACCAAATACGGAGACTCTCACCAGCCTCCTTAAAATGCTCTCTCCAGATTACCTGCATCACCTCAGCGTTGAGCTTCTAAACTCTCAATAATTTGAGTCGTTAAAAAGAATCACAATGAGCCATTTGAGACGAAACCGTGGAACTGCAATTCACCACACAAGAACATGCTCTTTGTCCCTAAAGAGAAAGGGCACTGATCCGTCTTCCAAGTGAGAGTTAAGGGAGGCTTTTTGAAGAGCAGCAAAAGAAAGGTTAAAGCTGTTCTGCAGCGTCCAGCTTTCCACTTACTTATGAAAGAATCGTTTTATCTTGTAAACTTAACAGAAATCTATCAAAACTAGGTTGAGGGCATGGAAATGGACATTTCTGAGTGTGCAATGAGCTAATCTGATACAACTACACTGAGACCATAACCATCAATTTCTTATAGGTTTATGAGCTTTTACTGTTTTCTTACACGGAGACATACATCTAAAAATCTGGGCAACCTTGCCACTGGGGAAAACATTGGCTTCAGAACGCTACTGAGGTATGTAGAGTCATAACCAAGTAGCACTGTGTAGCTGCTGCAGGAGGATACAAAATACTCAGATATTCTGGGACAGGCCACCAAACAATTAGTTTCAGAAGAGGAAAAATAGGGAACGTGTTCTCTCAAAGGAGCAGGAGAACTGGAATGAAGCCCAGCCTAGCCTGCAGTCATGGATGGTGGCTGCTCTATTGCCTGCAGTGCTTGTGTAACAGTCTTGGCACCGAGACTAGACAACAGGGAACAACGTTCACAGCTGGATATGCAAAGAATTAGAAAACAGACATTTCTAGTGGTATATTTTCTTCATTCACCTCTTACTACTAGGTAATGTTTGCTCTTAATGTATTCTTTTTTTTTTTTTTTCCAAGTGATATTTTTCATTTTTGCAAACAAACAATTGGTTAAAGTAAATAGTTATACTGACTCACAGAACAAGAAGAATGACTATGACCTGCTCCTGCGTAATACACACAGGAAATGAATAGCTAAATAACAACAACAAAAAAATTTACCCATGTGAATCCCAAGCAGTTAATTGCATCAGCCAACATATCTCCAAGGAGTGAAGGCCAGGAAGTAAGCGCTGGAAAGTAGGCATGCATGTGTGGACTTTGCCAATGGACTACCTAGAACAAAATTATCTAGAAGTTAAGTCTGAAAATGTCACAAAATTCTGCATGAGATGTAGTGATTAGCATCTGCTTCAAGTGATGGAAAAGGATCACAGCAACATAATACGTGCAATTATAGATCTGCTACCAGAAAGCTACAGAGATAATATCAACAGGAATGCAGCACTAGCAAATGATAACACTGGGTCGTTATTAGATAAATTCCAAATTATAGCAAAAGCATTTATCTGAATTAAACAGGCAGACAAAGATTCTGAACAGGAAAGAATGGTCTTTTGAACATTGCACAACAGAGTCAGTAATCTTTATCGAAATATTTATCTTTATAAGGGCAATCCTTGCAACAAAGTTGGTCTTGCTCGTTTTGTCAAACAGCTTGCCTTTAGCTACACATAGCAACTTACAATTAGATAGCCCCCCTCGATACACCTGAAGGAGCTTGTATGTACGAGAGGAAGGAGGCATTTACATTAAAGAGCAGGAGACAAGTCGTAGATGTAACATGACCTCAGGCAAGAGATGTTTCACCTTATTGTGCCCGAGTTTCCACATCTCTGAAATTGAGATGATGCAGTTGAGTAGGTAGAGGCCTTGGGAAGCTAAATTCACCAGTGTCGGAAAATCATTGTTTCCCTCTAAGCAAACATGAGTTATTCTTAATGTATAAAATACTTCAAAAATACATTCAGTCTATCCCCTAAAATTGTAGTTAGGAACACAACAGTAATCTCCAGAATCCTTCTGTGGATATAATGTCTACAAGACTTATTCTACATTTTGGGTGCTTTATTTATTTAGATAAATGTTCTGCAGAACCTGTGCATTGGATTTGGTGTTCACCCCAGGTAGTAATGGCTTTTTCCTGTCATGATTATACTTTATTTCTTACCCCGGGCATAATAATCTTCTCTATATCCCCAAAGATGTTGTCCCAGCTGTCTGGGTCCATTGGGGCAGAATCCGGCAACTGGGCTCTCATGTAACCTGGCTGTACATCAGGAGTCACCCGTCTCTCTCGCACATTGCTCAGGTACTGGCAAATGTAATCCACCATCTCTTTCCCTGGAAGAGGCAAACCAGCGCTTTGAGTTTCGATTCCAGGAACGCTAACTAGTAGTGCTAGCACTTCACACAGTCTGTCCTTAGCATTGGACAGGGCTTTGAATACTACTCCCAGGATAGCCACAGGAACTAACCTTCCTCCTACACCCTACTTGTCCCATCTAATGATGTAGGGACACGGCTTCTAGAACAGGCTTCATGGGGACAGAACAGATTCAGAGGGTTATTTCAGTGTCATCGTTGAATAGTTCAAATATACCTTTAAAATACAGTCATGGTACAAGTACAGTTTGTTTGATTACTGAGAGGATAAACAGATATTCTTGCCTACAAATTAACTGAAACTGCATTTCACAAAAATTAAATTTGCATAATGCCCCATACTTCCCTGTTGTTATAGCATACCCCCTTTTGCACCCTCTGAAAACAGCTGCACAGCTCCACACCTTTTCTCCACTTTTTAGGCAATCTCCGCCAGCCCTGGGACCAAACTTTGCTCCCCATCTCCAGAACTGTGCCAGTATCACTGACGTTTCACGGTGTCAGCCGGGGAAGAGCCACTGTCCATAACCCCTTAGCACAAGTCTATTCAGAATCACAGTTTTGCAGCTTTCCCAAAGTATTTTAAATGTAAGACCAAAAAGCTTAAGTCATCCACTGACTCCAAATCCATTCATCTAAACTCAACCCTGGGACACATTTTTGTCTCAGCCTCAGCAGATCTAAGTCTCGAGGACATGTGTGCAAATTAAGAATATATAGCCCATCCTAATTTTGGGTACCACTCCCAGCCCTACAACAGTTGATATCCGTGAGCAAATGCTACCCGTTTCCAAGAGCAGAGGATCACTTACCTCTCCGTCTGTATTCCTCAGGCTCCATACTGATTCCTTCTAAAAGCACCTCGTCAAACCCGGACCACGGCCTTTCGGGAGCTGTGGGCAGTTTGGTCTGGTGCCCTGCTAGCTGCTTCACCCTTTATAGCTCCCTTTATCTCTCAGACTCACGCATTCTGGAAAAGGTTTAACGTGGGCAGGTTATTGGTGAGTGTTTATCTAACTCCTCCCAACTGAGGGCTTTTACAGTCTCTCGTATGTTCTCATCTGTGCTCTTTTGATGTGTAAGATAGTATATCTCTAACAGGAGCTGCCTCTGCGCTAACCCTTTCCCATTTTCAAACAATCTTTCAGAAGTCTCACAGTAATTCATGTCATGAATATAAGACACTAACATCAGACTTGTGGGAGAGAAAAAGCTCAAGAGCTTCCAAAACCAAATAAAAGCAGCCACGTTACTCTGGCACACCAAACTACCGCGCTAGCAGTAGTCATTAAAACAAAGCATCAGCACCTAACAAATTTGATGCTGCAGGCAGGGACTTTTTTTTTTTTTTTTTTTTTTTAAAGAATTGCAGGACTGAGTTTTCCCAAGAAGAGAGTATACCTGCATCCCCACAAGTCTCCAGTCCCTTGCTGCTAGAAGGAAAGGCCTTACAATTATTGCCAGTTCCAGAACTGCAATACAAAGCAGCAATGATCCTCTTTGTGCAGAGATTTCCTGCCCTTCCAGATCAGACCAGGTAACCCTGCAGGGCAATGTTCCTCCACTGATATCACCCTAGATTGCTGAGCTGAGAAAATGCATCTTTTTCCCCCAACTGTGCTTGCTTTTCTCACATATTATATGCATAAGCACTGGGATTTGGCCTTGTATCTCCAGAATTCCTCCAAGTCCTCCACCTGGACTGTTCTCGGTTTGGAAGAACAGCCATGTAGATTCCCCCTTGTTCCAATTTTAGGACCTGAAAACACATCCTGACCTGTCTTTGTCGGCACGACCTTGGACACTGTACTCAAGGTTGAGCGCTTATGGTCTTCACCAGAAGGAACTCACTTGCTCTACACTGATACCAGGCAGCCCTGGGAAAAGAGAGAGGTCTAAGAGAGAGGACGAAGCACCAGAAATGATGACATAGTACAATACACGCTTGCCCTATTCTTGCTATACCCTAGGCTCCTGCTCAGGGTTGGCCCTGTTGGAGACAGGACGCCAGGCTAGGCAGACCCTTCGTCTGGTACACGACAGCAGTGTCTCTGTTCTCACCATACAGAAGAGAACCGGCTGTCCGAGCAGCTTTGATTTTCTGCCTCATGCACTATAAGGCAGCCTAAACGCTTTCATTATTCTAGAAAGTTGTTACGCCTTTCTCCACAGCGTACTTTCTACGGAACAGTGTGAAAACCTTTCCTGGTTTCTGCTGCGATTAGATATTCGAGAAACAACTGTTTCATAGATATGACAAAGATGCTCTGATACATGCACATCAGATTAATATACTGAAATAAAAAACTGATTAAAAAGGCATTGAAAGAAGAAGTGCAAGAAGTGCAGAAAAAAACGCAACCCCATACTATATGCATATTCATCTGCTTTATCTCACATTTCTCTGGAAACATTAGGAAAAAAGAACAAGCTGCCCACACACTTAACATTAATTTATGACCCTCTCTTGGCTTTACTGTAAATGCTACCATAAAGGGGAACAAAGAAGGTGAGAAGGGACTGGCATCAAGCACCGGGCCAACTCAAAAAGAGCTGAGAGTTCTCAAAAACTGTGATTCTGGCTCATTACAAGTAACCAATGTATTACTTTAATATATGGACGGCTGTTCAAAGAAAGCTGGTAGCTAACTACATTTATGGTTTCAATTTGGACCAGCAAATAAGGAGCAATAGTTTTAACAATGTTTTCAGAGCTAAACCACACAATAAATATTCCATGTGACATATACCCTACGCCTTTGCTCAAAGGTGATAGTTCCATCAGGTTGGTTTCTCGTTCTGTGCAGAAGAGAACAAACAGCAGCTCCTGTTCAGAACTAGAATAAAATAGGTGATAATGAATTACAGGTAGGGTAAATATTGCTGGTGCTAAATAAATTTTTGTTATAGCTACCCTGCACTGGAAAGGATTTTGCTACCGACCACGAGGAACAGAATATTTGCTCACAGGAAGCAGAATTAATAGAAAAGGTTCTTTTCATTGTTTGCTACAAAGGTCTGTGCCGTCAAAACCGTGGGAAATTCTCCATTTGGATGTGAACATTACCACTATCACCACTCAGACTAACGCCGAAATTCTTATCGGTATTAAGAGTTCACAGAGATTAAACTGTAGTTAAGTTTGTGGGATGTGAGGACACAAACATTATTTTGATCACAGAGTAATTCAGTTGGAGCAATGCCTAACCAGCACATTTAACTTGACTAACTGGTTCCTGCATTTGCTAGTGACATAATGGATAGTTTCTTGAAAAAACCCTAAAACAGCAATTTCCAGTTAGTCACTGCACAAGGCTCGCTTCAAGTCCTAGTACCAGCTGAGCATGATTATATCCTTGAAAATAATTCTTCTACAAACCACCATCACCAATTTTCCATTTTTTATTACCTTTTGATTATTTTGGGGCCAAATTTGCCAAATTTATACCAATACTAGGATATTTAGGATTTTTTCTTAACTGCCAATTCTATAAACTCAAGTCAAAGTCTGAAGAAGGAAGATTTCACTTCCTATTGTGTAATGAAATTCTTTCCCCACTCCTCCCTCCTCCCTTTGAAAGCTATTCTAAGCCTAAAACTGTTTTTTCATATTTTTCTGAATGCCTAACACAGCACAGCTTTGACCTTCTAATGCGCATACGAAACAATTGAAATGGAATTGATTCTACACTATATGTATGTGGAAAAGATATTTAATTGTAAAATAGAAAAAGTAGGCCAGAGTACAGTTTTAAGGGTAATTCTTCTGTGTACAGTATAGGTAAACTGGACTTTTTGCTTAAGTTTATATAAACAATTCCATAAAAGCAGTGAAACATGGAACAACAAAGCAAAGCACAACGAGTTTTATCTTACAAAAAAGGAATCTGCACAGTAGTTCAAAATTTAATGTAACACAGCACTGAACAATCTTAAGGCAGCTCAGTCTAAGCACAGGACTAGAAGCCAGGAACTCCTGAGGTCTGTTCCCAGGTCTACCACAGATTCACGTGGTCTTGGGCCAGTCGTTTAACACTCCCTGTGTTGCACTTATACCAGTTATAAAATTGAGACAATAACACTCACTTACCTGCCTCAGGCAGTACGGTAAGGGTTCTTTAAAAGATTTTACAACGCTCTGAAGATGTAACGTGCTATATAAATCCTAAGCATAATAGATCACTGCACAGACACACACAAACACGGTATCACAGTGAAGAACAATGATGCTAGGTAAGAAGAGCATCACTACAACGTAAAAAAAATTATTTGTCCAATTGCGTAATTAAAATGCAAAAGTCCGTTTAGAAAAAACGTATCACTGAAATCATTTCAAGGCTATTGGGGAAAAGAGATCGATAGGAATATTCTAAAAGAACTACTATTTGTGTTCCAGTGGAGACATTCTTTTCTATTCATTACTGAACTTTAAAATGTTTGTACAGGAAAATTGTAAGACACACAAAGTGAAGTTTCAATGCCTCCACTACCAAATTTTAAATTGCCTCTAATATGTAAATTAAGATTTTTTTTTTTTGTTGTTCTTTTTAATTACAAATTACATTCTTCCAAGGAATATACCATCCACAATAAAACTGGCTGCTAGCTTACTTGAAATGACCTATAGGCTAAACATTTTTCTCATAATTTTTCTCATCTTTGCTGAAAAATACCTATGCAAGATGTATATGTAGAAATTATAAAAACATGCAGCATATGTACAAACTGAAAAGTTTAAAAAATATTAGCTTCATATACATGTAAATCTACTTGGATATATCTGAAATTAAATATAAAAATTTCACCACCTAAAATAAAAAAACCCAAAAATGGTTTTCAGAGAATCTGAGACAACTACTTAAAGCTGTACAAAGATTTCCACGTGGAAATGTCTTATTCAGAGAAGTTTAAGTTGTTACCGTGTAGAAATAACTGTTAATTCATTTTGTCACATAATTCGTTTTCAAGTTGTCAGCTTAAATCAACAACATCACCCTTAAAACTGTTCTGTTTTTCAGAAGTTAGATTCGTACTAAAATCAAAAATTTCACAAAAACATTGGCTTCTCATGTTTCTGGATCCCTTCAAAAAGATTTATCAACTCATTTTGAAACTGTAAAAAAAACAACTATTTACAGTATTTCATTTTAAATACTTTTCACAATTTCTAAATTCAGAGTTTTTATGTTACAAGAAACTCATCAGAGCTCACGGCGTAAGTCCAGTTATCAACTTGTAGCATCTTCTCTATCATGTAATCCTGTGTCTGTACCTATATAGCGTACAGTTCAAGATTGTACTGCAGGTTTTTGAAAGTAACAGGCTTTGCAGTATGTTCATTTTTTATTAAACAGCTTCTTTATTAGTCTGGAGGCGGTTCATTGCCTCTAACTTCTGCCGATAGGCCTCTGCTTCTTGTTCTTTCTTTAGAAGCTGCTGACGATATTTTTGTGCTTCTCTGTTTGCCTCATCCAGCTGTTTCTGAAGAGTTTCTCTTTCCTATTAGAAAAAGAACCAGCAATATTTTGTCAAATATGTATCAAATATAAGTTAAAACGGCAAATACTTTTCCTTTACATGCAGCTGAAGTGTTAGGGTATCATGTAGAAACTGTCCAGTTCTTACTCGGGCAAACCTAAATGAATGCTGCTGTGTAAAACAGATATCAAGTATCACACCAGACAACTCCCCACAATTAAGACTTGAAGTGTAAATATAGCAAACCCAAGTTTCTTTAGCTGCAAAGATACCAAGCAAGTCTTCATGGAAAAAGAGTGAAATAAAGTGGAAGCATGGTGATCAAATACTAACATAATAGATTAACATTTCTCCAATGACTCAATTCCCTTTGTTAATGTTTTTAAATTGGAATCCAATCTAACAGGATTGTCCCTTTCTGTTGTATTTCTAATCAGGCAGTATAATGAAAAACTGTTACCTAGCAACAGTTTGCACTGGAAAGTGACAGCTGCCCACTAACCGAAATATATACATAGCTGGTTTCTAAATGAAGTGATCTGAAGTGATTGATACTATGCAATCCAGAGGTATAATTACATCCCCAAGGACACCACATTTTTATGAATTAACAGGCATGTAGCTAGATAAGCTTTTTCAATTCAAAAGGAGTAACTTAAGGCTCCATCCTGCATACAGGTTTGCTGGGGATGGCTATAAAATGGTTTCCAAGCAAAATAATACAGGAAATGCCACTTCCCATGAAGCTGCCTTAGGAACTAAGGAGAATGTATTTCTATCTCCAGTGATGTAGGTACTGTCATTTTGTTTGATGCTGCACTGAGCCCAATTAAAAAAGCAATTTGCTTGGAAAATAGTTTTGTTTTGATCTTCAACCAAATACCATTTCAATGAAGTGCATCATACTTTTATGAGTAAGGTAGTATTTGATTTCAAATCACTTTCCACTGTAGTTGTTACGTAGCCACAGGAAGGAGGTTGTCAGAGAAGCGAGCTATCTCCCAGAAAAAAAAAAAAAAAAAAAAACTCTTATCAAAAACTGAGGCCCAGTGAAAATAAGTTGCCTTTTCACCTTATTCCCAGCCCAGCAGTTCAGTATCACATTCCCATTTAATACCTCAAACAGTTGTTAGAAGTTTCTCCCCCCACATCCCCATAAGAGCATCCCTATTCTTCACCTCTTTGATGCACTCACATATTTTCATGGTCAGAGCCTGAAAGTACAAAATACTCTGCCTCCCTTCTACTTGCTACTGTTCTCAGTACTTGTCACAGTCACATTTAGCAGTCACATACTGTGCTGAATGTGCTGGAATATAATGACATAGGTAATCAGATCATTGCTAACAGCAGCATCTGTATAGCAAAAACAACAGGTGAAGGAAAGATGTTATTAACAGGTTATAAAGACTAGCTATAATACAGAACAGAACAAACTCCACTGAGTGCAACCCGATTCTACATAGGGCTTTAAGAGCTGAAGGAAGCTAGCTAGGGTTTGCTTCATTTGGAGCATATGCTGATAAAATGAGAGCTCATCTGATCTTGCTTACTTATTTGAAAAGGAAGTTCAGCTTCCACCTCTGAAAATTTGAATTCTGCTTTTTAAGCAACTTTATGAATGGCCAACCCATGTAGCAACTAGACTGACGAAGGCCAAATGAACGGTAGAGCCTACGTCTCAAAGGATCTGAAATACACCAATGATGTTCCAGCACCAGTCCAACCAAAACATACTGCTATTTCTGTAAGTTATCTACGTAGCTTAAGGGGAGCCAACAGCTTACATAAAACAGCCCCGTGGAGTCGAATGTTGGTGAAAAGAGCTACAAAAAAATTCTCAGGGAAGCAGTCAAAACAGCTTATCCTGCTACAAGTGGAAAGCAACATTTCCCTCTTTAGGGCATTCAGCTCTGGGATATATGAGCTGGGCATTATCCATCTCATGAAACTGTCACATAAAAAACGTCAGAAATCTACTACTGGCAAGAAGCAAAGCTGCTCTATCTACTGGGCTGCAGAAGAATAAGACCCACCAGTAGCTCACTGGCCAGTGGTTCTGCGATGCATTACAAAAAACAAGGTGCTATCACTACTATGGAGTGTGTGCAGACTGCAAATGCTTGGGAGCGGAGAGGTTCTCAGACCACACCTTATGAGTATTTCCCACAGAAGAGAGAAATAGAACCGTGTACCCATCAGGAGTATAGCACATTAAGGAAGGGATAGGAAAAAAAGGAAAAAAAATAAGTCTCATTGGCAGAGACAAGAAGATAAAACCAGTATCTACCATACGGACTAGCAATTCAAAGCATGTAGATTAGTCCAGCAGCTAATAGGTGCAGTTTTCAGAGAGTCATAGTCCTACTGTAAAGAGAATGAGCTAAGGAATTGAGGCCAAGTATACTGTCTAACTAGGCAGTGGAAAGAAACCAATGCTTCTGGAGAAGCAATGCAGATCCACAGTGGACTGAACAGTGAAAACTGGTTCCTTAACTTTGACATCTAGAATAGGGAGGACTACATCTGGTCTATTATTTCACCAAATCCAGAAAGTGTTCTTAGGGCATTCTTTAGAACACAACTGAAAGAGTTCTAATTATCTGAAATCCTTTTGTATCAGCATAAAAACCTACCCAGGTAAAACTCAAATTAGAGGATCCTGAGTGCTCTTAAGAAACTTCCTATGTTATCAGGCAATTTTCTTCATTACATGTAACTTTTCTTAACAGTCTATATATTGACAACAGGGACACACATAACTAAAATAACCAAACCAAGCATTCTTTTTAACAACAGAAAAAGCAGGGATATGAATTCACTAATATAATTAATTTACAATTATGATGTTTTTTTAGTCTAATGAAATTATTGTCCTGATTCTAATACATGTCACTTTTCAAACATGCAACATGGGAAAGACAGTCAAATTCAAGAATGAAAATAAAAATCACTGTATGTTAATGAATTATGCATGAAAATGAAAAACAGAGTATCTGTGTGACAGGTTTTTTTCTGCTGCCATCCTATGTTTAAAATACCGAACTGTTTAGGAAAACTGCCACAACTCTTCAAAATGAGCCGAAATGTTTGAACTTAACAGACCCAAAAGAGAAAAAATCAAAACACACCACACTACAGCTTTAGTCGTTCACAATACCTTCACAGGAATTTTTAATCACCTCACATGAATGGAAAGATGTTCAACTTAAAGACTTTCAAACTACAGTTAACTGTTCATACGCTATGAATTTAGAACAGCTGAAGAAAGCACTCTTAGCCTTGAATCAACTCTTTATAATGAAATAACGGAATGAATCACCAGTGGGGCAGAGAAACCAAGCAATAAAGGTTTTCTACATTAAAAAAAAATATTTTAATGAGGGGAGGGGTCCCACTCCCTCCACATTCAAGTATTACCACCTTCTACAATGTTGAAGGTCAAAGTGAACAGATTTTATGTGCACTTTAATGTCCCTGTTACCAAAGCGAGGTAGCACCATACCCCTGTGAACTACAATAAGGCTCCTGAAGTCAACTGGCCTCCACACAGAGGCAGAGGTCTGCATGTGCATTTCCAGTTGTACAGGCAGCGACAAAGTCATCAAAACCTGCACTTAAAAGTAACAGATAAAGTAACTCATTTAAACCAACTTCTTTTGATATTTGAGAAATGTGTTTAAAATATATAATTGAAACTCGTAATCCCCTTAAAAGAATTATTTGTACTGTTATACCAGCTATGTGTAATTAGGAACAGGTCAATTTATTCCCTAACCAATCTAGATGATTTTTCCTTCACCTAACAGAATTATTAAAATACTTAAGGAAACGTAATTTCCTTTAGGAATAATTCAGGCAGATGTTTAAAAGTGTGAACAAAAGAAATGCTTTTATTGTAACAGTCATACATTTAAAAAAAATGCAGCAAGAAAATTTCAACTGTCATGATAATCTGTAATGACCACCACAGCTGCAAAGGCCAAAAGTATTTGATGTGACAACTTAGGGACAGGGAAAGCAAGTGATGAAAGGTGATAATTATTGTTATTAGACATGGATAACATATAGCACATACTGTACAATAAAAAGTATTCAGTTAGGCACAATTCAATAATATGAACAGAAGTTGGGTAATACAACTTTTGATAAATGAAATATCATGGAGTTGACAAAATGAGAACGTACAGCCTAGTCAAGGCAGACAGCAATTTTCATAAACTTTTGACCAAAACTGGTCAGCACAGTTAGAAGTAGTAACAGATGAAGGAATGAGATGGTTGACCTATTGTGGTTAATATAAAAAAGCTATAATTTTAAATTGAACAGCTACATCTAATTGTCATCTATAGAAAGAAAAGCTCTCTCAATGTTGTTACGTCTTCTGCACTATAATTTAAAAAAAACAGGATGGTGCAAAGACATGTAATAGTAAACTGCTCCAGAATTAAAAAAAAAAGAAAAGAAAAAAGGGACAGATAAAAATTGACAAACACAGAATCTTACTGTTTCACATTTCCATTAACAGTTATCTAGATATCATGAATGGAAAGGAAACATTGCTAAAAATATGATCTCACAATCAGGACAAGCATGTGGTCGTAACAGAAAGATGCGGGTACAGTACTCTCATTCACTGCTAGCGGAAAGAGTCAAGTTACTCGATAATATATCGGTACCTAGTTTTAAAAACTAGCTAGTGATCTTAAAGGAAAAATAAAAAAATTAAGTTATCAAATACTTAAACAAGTGTAAATTTTACGTGCACGACCAGAGGATGAAGCAAACAGCCCTCCTATATTCTTTTTACAACTTTGTAAAAGATGAATTCCAGTAACAGGGAAGACTGAACAAGTTATTGTTTCACACGCTTCATTCTGTGGTAACACAGAAATTAAACTCTAGAAAACACAAAAAACCACAACCAGATACTCAGTGCCGAACACACTGGTTAACACATATCACGTAATATACTCCTTACTTCTATTTCTGCAGACTCCACACGATTTTCAACAATCTCAATGCACTGTCTCTTCACTGGCGGCTCTTCGCTTATCACAGTTTCTTCAGCAATGTCTGTTGCTGGAACTGTTAATACTGAAAACATATTTGTACATATAAATACATTTACTTCAAACAATATTTGCACTATATAAAATTCATATAATTAAGTAATTTTATTAACAGCAATAAAAATGCAAAGACTTTCCCTTATGAAAACATGACTTTATAATAAAGTGCACTATAAAGTCAGTATAGGGAAAATTTACTAAAAACTTTAGCTGCTTGTATGCTAGTAAAGGATTTTAAAATTCTTTGTTGCTGAGGTCTACAATAGTTACCAGTCACTCTGGAGTATCATTGACATATTTCACAGAGTAAACAGACATGGAGGTGAACTGCAACAGTTACCAGTCTGTCAGTTCTGTAACTTAGGTAGCAGACCATCTCCTTTATAATGTTTCTGAAGCAAATACTAAATACAAAACTGGCTTTTGATTTTGATGAATTAGTAGCCTGAAAATCCAGTTGTTATTAACCTTGGAGGAAAAAAAAAAAAGGGCATCTAAAGAAATTCATACTCTAATTTACTCATGCAACCGTCTGGCAAATAGATGTTGTGACTATCACTTCAATTACTACCTACACACATTCGTGCTTTCTGATAACTAGCTGTACTTGTTCAGACAGACTGTGAACCAAATCATCTGTCTTCACTGCCCAACTCTTCAAGCTCCACACTGGGAGTCCTCATGAAGAAACCAGAGAAGGAATAATTTTTGTCCAAATAGCAGTGGCAGAGAATCTTTAAAAGAAACCACCCAAAACGCACACGTCACAAAACAGCACTTACTACACTAGCAGCTTCCACAAAGTACCTATGGCCCAACAGGACAATCCGTATCACCCTGGCTTCACTGGTTCTGTCACTGCTCCTCTGAAATCTCAAGCATGTAAGACTTGGCTTTTGTTCTGTTAAGAACATGCTCCATGGGACTTGCACAGCTTGCTTCATGCATCAGATTTCTAAACCCCACCTTCACCTCCCTGCAATTTTTCCAGCAAGGCAACATAAGTATTGGAAGAAGGCTTTTGTTTTACTCCATCTTCTGGTTTTCATAACAAGTTTGCAAGAATCAAACTTACTGAAGGCAAAGCAAGTAGTTATCACTTTTCCCTTAAATGTCCCAGTTTTCTTCCATAGTTTGGTAATTCTTCCATTCTTTCTCCTAATGCAGAGACTCGGCTGACACGTGGTAACTCACTGAACTGCAGTGTCTCACATGTCTGAGCCTTTTGCAGTATAAGAATTCAAATATGTATTTAAATTGATAATTACACAAAATTCTCCAAGCTATTTGCACCTAACAATTTATTATTATAACTAAAATAGTTCCTCAAGCACAAATCGTACATGTTTCCACTCACCTTGCTGTCCATCTGGCATGGTCACAATGATCGGTTGCCCTATTCCACTGGTTGGAATTGAATGCAGATTACCAAGCTGAATGCCGTCTGTAACTATAGTAATAACTTGCTGACCTCCAGAACTGACAACTTGCTGAATAGCACCATCCACAGATTCTGCAGTCACTACCTCTTCTGTGGCCACAACTATCAACAGATTAGTAAAGGAAATAAGTCAATTTATAAATTAAGCTTTATGATTTCAAATGCATTTTGGTACCGCTGAGAAAAAAAAATGTCTTCCATGTCTTTTAAAATTTGATAAACTCCCCCCCCCTTAACACATTACTACATATTATATTGTTAATAGAAATCTTTCACCAGGCCAACATAGAGCACTAACATTTTGAAATATACATGCAACTCTGTCCTGGTTTACCTTGCTCAATATAATAATTTTTTTTATTTAGCATGTTTCCTAATAGACACATCCCACTCAAAACTGATGCTTTGGGTTCAGTGTTAATATGGCAGCAAGAACAAGAGTTGGTTTTAAGAATACAAATAACTTTTCCATTGTACACAAGCTGGACTAAGTTACACTAGCAGCGGAATACAAAAAAAAAATTAAACTTGAAATACTAGCTTGAAACTGCTCCTCAACCAGTGCCTTGCCAGGTGTACCTCAGGACCCAGCCCCGATTTCTCTGCTTACCATAATGGTCTTCAAGACAATAACAGACTGAAGGACCTCTAGAGAATCTTAAAGTTTTGTCTGTACTACATGGGTACTTCAAACATAACCACAACTTTTTTTATTACACAAAGTATGGAACAGGACTAAAGGAAAAGTTCTGCAGAGTTGACATTTTCACACCTTTGAAGGAGAAAGATTAAGCTAAAAAGGTAAAATAAGCATTGTATGTATATAATTTTATAAGTAAAAATAAAAATCCCAGCTCAACTAAATATTTCAAATTCATGATTCAATAATGACTATACAGCAGTGAACTCTCACAGTTCTATATTACATCCATAAGTCAAGGTAAGATAAGGAAAAGACTGCATTCAGAGCTACAACACATACCACAGCTTGCACTATACACTGTAACTGGGGTCTCACACTACCACCCTTTTTTTTTTAAAAACAAGATACTGAGAGAAAGAGCACTAGTAGCACAATCAAAGAATTTCAAGCACACTAACTCTGTATTTTATTTTCAATTTGTCAGGGTAAAAGCAAAGCCTTTGATTTAAATAACAGACATTAGAGTGCTTTCTATCTACAGAGATAAAATTAAAACCCTATAGACTGTATTGTGATGCTCGAGATGAGAGAAGGCAGATAAAACCCTGAAGCTTTCATCTTTTAAGTTAATTACAATGTAACACACACACAAAAAAAAAATCACTCTGTAGTTCAAATAATGACTGCAGTCATTGCCTTCTGAAGATCTTTATGTTCAGAGATTACTGTCCAACAGCACTGTTTAAATATTCATAGAGTGTTTATTCAGTAAACCAAAACAGTAAGTCCTACATGAATAAGCGGTGTTGTATTGAACATGATTTGGCTTCCAAGTACAGGCTCAACAGTAAGAAAGACCACTGTCACCAAAAAATCCAAGTTGCAATTGCCAATACTAGCTGCTGTGGCAAACAGCTCTGATCTTTCAGTTTCAAACTCAACATTGGGTTTTTAGTTGTGGAAGGAAACGTTATGAGGACTTCTTCAGACCTTGAAAGAAAAATGGAGATTTTGCCTAAAAAGAAGTTACTCTGTATAAAAGATAAATATCCCTATAAATACAGTTGTTATTCCTCCCTTGCTCTCCTTCCGTATCTATATCCGTATAATCACTAGTTACCACACTACTTCATACGCTGAAGGAAAGCTGAAGTCATTTAAAACAGCACCACTGTTATTTCCAAGAATCTCTGTATTATGTGCATTATTTCCTTCTGCAGTGAGTGCGGGGGGAGAACACCTGCACACGCAGTAAGTCATATGCCTAATTCCAACATAAGCACACCAAACGTCGCATTCCAACTACACATCTTAAACCAGATTTTTCTTTAATCCAACTCTGAGTCCATACATACATTACGCACCACATTTGTACGTAACACCCATGTCCTCATATACACTTCATTTGAGTAACAATTAAAAAAAGCATGATTCTATTCAGCTCCAGTGAGAAGCACCTTTCTTTCTTTGGTTTTACAATATTGATGTGTTTTTAACTGTCAGACATGAAGAACTAGGGGGAAGAGATCAGGGTAAAGTTAATTTGGAAAGAAGAGAAAAACCTAGACAGAAACGACATAAAAGGCAGAACCTAAGTGCTTCGTCCAAGTTTATACAGTCTTAAATACAGGAGGCTAAGTACAAGGTAAGAGCCAAAACCAGAATTCTCAATCTTACAATTTTTGACAGTATTTATAAATGGATTTTTTACAAGATGAGCACAAAGGGGTTTTTTTGTTGCTGTGTTTCTTTTTTTTTTTTTTCCTTGAACACACATACTACTGATACACAGGTGACAAAGAGCTGCTTTTGTATACTTCACACTTTATAAAATATTAAAGGAGTAAGAACCCAGGAAATAATTTGCGGACAGTAAGATTCTGCAAGATTGCCCATACATCTACATAAAAATCAAAGCAGAAGGACTAAAATAAACAGGAGGGCTAGGTATGATGCACACTGCATTACTGAAGGTGGGAAGCTACTGCATCAAGGCTTCAAGCTTATTCCTTCTGGCCTGTCATCTCCTGCCTCCTCTCTAATAATTCTTATCTTCAGTGGTTTACTGACATGTAACGTAGGTTACGCTGCACCACTGCAAGGGTAGGGCCATGAAACGCGAGAACACTCTGTTAGTTACCGAAGTCTACTACCAAGTCCCGGACACACATTTAATGCTCTGTAATCCTATGCAATCCCTTCTCAAGTTTCTCTCCTACAATTAGATCTGAGTTTCACTGAAACATATTAATTGATTGAAAACTTCAGCAGCTTCTTCTGTAATGAAAGGCACTGCATTCCGGTTTTGGAATCATCCACTTCACTTGCAATATTTAAATGTCATAAAATAGTATAGCTGTACTTAGGTACTGCTTTGAGAAGTAGTAGAAGAAAAGAACTGTTTTAAGAAGAAAACCTGCAGGACTTCAAAATATTTAGAGATGAAAACTCAGGTATATGTTGCGATGCAGCTGTCATGCCAGCAAGTCTGAGAGTACAGATCTGGTCTATATTTTCAGTGAAAACTGTATCCTTAAGAACAATATCATCTGCAGAGCTGAATTCTGTGAGAATTCAAGCACCAAAGACTTTGACCATGCAAAGTATCTCAGTTCTGTAAAATTTATCATACTGACCATCACCAACAAAAAAGCAAAATAAATGCATTTCTTTAGAAATGTGTTTAGAAAAATTCAGGTTACCATAAGCATCATAAATCCTTGATCGACAGAGGGTTGTTGCTCTCCATAGTGATCTCCAGCCACTGGCTTTGAAGTTAGGCTCATCTTGCTACATATCACATCACTAATCAGCGCTCAAAATCCCAAGCTAACTTTGAAATAAGGCTATAGTGCTACAGGTCAGTATAATAAATACTAAATCAACAAAAAAAAAGCAATCTGGCCTACCATAAAACTCCAGCAGCTACAGGCATATACTGCCTGAGAAAACCAGGGAGCAACGTATGCAGAACAGCACTGGGCAAGTAAAGCATGCATGAAATACTTCACAGCTTTCTTTAGAAAGCCAGGTCTCCACCACAACACCTTTGGGACTCTCAGAATAACAGAAGTTTTTATTCAAGTACACCATATAGCCTACTTCAGAGACAAAAACTAGGGAATTGTGTGTCCCAACACTAGCTAACAAAGAATTAACATAGCACCTGACCTCCTAAGTGCTGGTTTTACCTGATTTTTTTTATGCAATGGCAAGATATTAACATACACCATAATGGACAAATACGGTCCAGAACAGAAGTTTAGTGTCATCCTCTTATAAAGTAACTTCCAACAATTCAGAAGCTTTTGATCACATTTTAACTTTATTGTAGATGGTACTGCAACTTGCTTAAATTATAAAAGGTCTTTTCCTTGCTTATATCTCTCTCTCAAACCTGTCAGTGGTAATGACTAGCCTTTATAATCCACTTTGATTATAAGACTTCTGACTGCTATGTCTTTCTTCGCTTTGCATGTTGTAATGAACAAAAGTGGAAAAAGTACACAAAGCAAGCACCACATTATTCAGAAAGAGTGGAGAAAGATACCCAGTACAACCTGCAGGGTATGGAACCTTGACCAAGTTTTTTTTCAGACACAGCAGTAACTGGCAAAGACCCATGGGGCAGGGGTGAAGGGGTTTTGTGTTAAGGAAGAGGAATGCAAAACTTAGGAATTAGGGGCAATGGAATTCCTTGTGCCTTTCTGGCTTCTTGTCATGGCCTTACAGAATAAGGGAGCGTGCATACAGCTGCAGTCAGGGATGCAGGCTGTTTCTTCCTAGGAGAGAAAGAATGTATTACTAGGCTTACGTTTGTTTACCTGAAGTGCCATGACAGCATACCAGCCTGAAGTGGGACATACTAATCACTACATTTTATTATAAATGCAAATGCATTTATAGACAACATAGAATGCCTCAATGTTGAAAAGACAACCCATAGGCATATCTAATGAGCAAAGTGCACATTAAGATCACCAAATATTCTTGTGCCTTTTGGGTGAAAGATTAAGAAAAACGCTGACAAAGTATATGCAGACAACAGTAGGGGCCATTTCCCAATACTTAACAGAAAGAAGCATTCGAAGAAAATTCTCCCACCAAATGCAACTAGACTATACGTAGACAAAGATGTGAATTCAATCTCCTGAATTATGCTGGCTTTCAGCAAGATGAATGCTACTCACATTAGGCACAGAACTACCAGCTGCGGTCAGAAATCTTATTAAGAACTAATTGTACATACAAATCTGGCAACCTTCCAGGTGAAAGTAAAGGAAAAATTTTGTTCACATTGAAAAAAGGAAGACTATCATCTCATTTCTGTGTGAACTGTATCTCCAAAAGCACCAATTATGTACTTCTAGTTTAATAAATGAGGTTAAATGACTTTGCTTTCTAACCTGGTGTTTCTGAAGAATTAGACAGTGGAGCTGATGCTTCTGCTAAAGCTGCCAACGTGGCTAATACTGACGTCGATGAATTTCCAAACTGTACAGCAGACACTCCTGTTTCATCTAGTGGGATGAAAAAAAAAAAGTTAGCTCATAAATTTAAAACCAATGAAGTCCCTTTTTTTGTTATTGCATTGAAGCTTCTATCACACACACTGTTCTCAGCAACATTCTGCTAAACCAAAGTGCTATTCTGAAGGCAAGTTTGTTAAGCAAATACAACTTCTGATAATTTATGTCCGTGAAGACTGTTGTTTTAAGTACCTAGATATTTACAACACATAAAAAACACTGAAGAGGAACATGGTAACTAGTCTATTCTTACCACTGTTTTTCCTCAAGTCTTTTCACTAAATGGTGAAAATCAGTTAAAGTATAAAATCCCAGTAGCTGTCCTACAGGCATCTAAATCCCTGTTCCATTTGATGTATTTGCAGAAGATACCAGACCTGTTAGGTTCACCACCCCTCCAGGTCCGATGATGAACTGCGGTGTTGCTGCATGTATCGTCACAGTGTCCGGACTCTCTGGATTTGTATTGATTTGGTTCTGCATTGCAATCTAGGAGACAAAGGTAATAATATCATTCCAACTGTAGGTATAAAGAAGCTATTTACCTTGTAAGAACTACAATTATTGCACATTCCACTCAAACAGGGAGGATCCCCCTCATTATACTCACGCAATATACACACATCATGTCACATCTTGTGCTCTATGTAAGTATATGAGAAACATTTTTTTTTTTGGCTGAAATCTAAAGACAAAAAGTCTGTTGAAGTGAAAGAGAATAATGACACACTGCTACTTCTCCTTAGCACTTATTGTAAACAAAGAGGACCATATAAAGACAAGGCCCTTTTGTAGATGTGCAAGCTCAAGTATCTAAAATAGAGGCCTGAAGAACCAAGACTGCTGTCACAGCTACATGCCACGAAAATCGGCTCTGACAGCTTAGTAATTGCTATGAATTGTAGATGGCATTCTTCTTTTTGTCCTTCTTTGAATTATTATTGACTTTTATTTACTATATCCTTTCCACAATGAAGAGGAGGCTAAAGGAACAGACCATAAGTTCATACAGTTCAAGATGTAGGGGAACAACAGATTCATACGGTGGCATAACGGTATTTTTCATTTGCTTTCTATTCTTTTCTCAATAATGCTTAGCACTTAATTTGCCTTTAAGAACACTATTGAACAGTGAGACACAATTCCATGAAAGTAACTATTACAATCCCAATCCTAATCACTTCTCCAACAATTCAATCCTAGTTTCTCTAATTCTGGAAAAAATGCCATCTCTCCTCTCCTGAACTCCAATTGCTAGAAAATTAACAGTCATATACTAAGCCAATTTAACACTAGCCTATAGTCAAAACATATTGGCAGAGTAGGGAGCTAAGTTTTACGCCTTGCTTGTGAAGACTCTACTTAGTTCTGTGTACTACAACGCTCAAATTTAAGAAAATAAACGATACTTATCCTTGACTTTGTAGGTGGTGAAAACACTCTTCAGCCAACTAACGTTTACTAACATTAATCTCATTTCCACATCATGAAATAGACTGGAGTTTAGCAGTATCAGTCAATACATGGTCTCACAGCTGCTATATTAAAAGCTTAGTTTATCCCATGTGTAAACAAGTACTTTGCTGTAAAGTTCCCTTAACATCATGAATCAAAAGTTACCTGCAATATTTCTGCAAGGTCTTCATTTCCATTGTCTACTGCAATATCTAATGCCGTTTTGCAAAATTTACTCTGAGCATGAACATCTGCTCCGTACTTTATTAAGAGTTCTACAACTTCTTGGTGGTTATGTTCAGTAGCCCAATGAAGTGCAGTCATTTTGAGCATGTCCTTCGCATTGACATCAGCACCGTGCTACAAACAAGATCATTGCATAAACTATGTCATTACAAGTATCTGAATTAAATAATGCTGGTCACAGAATAAAGCCCAAAATTGTCTTTCTCCAGCAGTAATGTCCTGTTATCTTACATTTACAGATTTATTAGAAGTACTTCAATCTAACTACCAAATAAATTATTTGCCTCAAAGGATTAAAGACTCCCTAAAACATAACATGCCTTGGTTCTAAAAGTTGTCACTCACACAATGTCAAATTAGGAAGTAGTCTTATTTTGAAACAGCAATAAATAATTCACCTGAAATCATGATGACTTTAATGCTAAAATAAATTACAGTTTAATAGGAAAACAAAGCACTCAATGCACAGAATATAAATATTCATATCATTTCAATGTTGTTTTCATGATTAAAAGGAAACTGCAAATATTTGATCATAAACCATCGTAATATCCCCACCTCAGACCCTGTTTCAGCAGCAGTCTTTACCTTAAGTAAGACTTCTACTATGCTGGCATGGCCTTCTGATGCTGCCATATGTAATGGAGTTCTGTCCACTTTGGTTCTGGCATCCCGACTTACACCTGCTCGCAGCAACACTTCTGTTGTTGAGTAGTGTCCATACTGTGCTGCTAGATGAAGTGGAGATGTTCCCAACTGCAATGTAATGGACAAAAGTGGAGTTTTAACAGATGTCAGTATGAAGTATTTCTTCTTATTCTGGAGCTATGAAACTCAGATGTCAGGCCACCACTTCAAAATCATTTTCCCTTGCAGTCTCAAGGAAAGAAGCTGTCGGGGCTTTTACAGAGTTTGAAGAGGAAAAAAAAAAGTTTAAATGTTTTTTTTTCCAATAATCACAACACACTAAAAACAGCTCACTGGAAGCAACTTTTTGAGGTCTGTGCTGTGTTTTTTCTGTCTTTTTGAGGTGTGATGTTTCAAGGGGCCTAACCCCATTTTTAGTGTTGGTCAGCACGCCATACCAACACTGGAAGGGACCTGTGGAAGTCATTTAAGTCCAACCTCCTGCTCAAAATGGAGATGACTTGAAAGTTAGGCAAGTTAAGTAGATTAAGGCTCTAAAGAGCTTGTAAATACCCTAGAATTTTAGGTACCTAACCTCCCTATACAACCTATTCAAAAACAGGCACCTCCAAAAGACAACTCAGAGTCCCTATATCAGGGAACCCTCAGCTGCACATAACAGATAGTTAGGACTGCTTTCTTAATTCAGACCTCTTACTATACTAAATGCATAAACACAATAACTAGGAGGATGATTGGTGCTTTCTTCCATTAACCATTCCAAAGTTCATCTTGAACGCCACCAGAACAAGCTCATTCACAGTCTGTTACTAAAATCGGCAGGAGGTCATATGACTAAACAGACAATTTTAATTTTAAATTAGGCATTAGATGACATAACTGCAGAATTCCAAGAAGAAAATCCCAAGGCTTGCAATATAAATGCTTAATTGTAATAATCCTATATTCTTCTTCAGGTGAGAAAAGTAAGAGGATTTACCAAACACTGCAAAAGTTTTCATTACCCAGTCTGTGGTAAAAGGTGCTCCATTTGCCATCAAAATGCGAACTTCGTCATCTTGACCTGCTCGTGCAGCTTCTAAAAGTTTCTTTCCCAAATCTACTAGTGACATCTAGCAAAGGACATAAAAGAATACAAAGAAAAAGTAATAACATTAATACTATTTTAAGTACACAAATGCCACTACCATTTTTTTAATTATTTCTGAACTACTCTGAAAAGTTCAAAAACTGGAGTTGGTATTTTAGCCATGAGAACAAGCTTTATTGATTGCAATAAGCAGCTTGATTTTAGAATTACTTTTGTCAGCCAAACAGAACTGACACTGAGGTGAAGACTTCAGTATTACAATGCTGTAACCATAGCAGCTGCAAAGTTATATCAAACTAAATTTAAATTGAACTGGATGCACATTTCTTATAGCAGAAAGTGGTCTAGAAGCTCTCACCTGATACTGCAACCTGCTGCAGCTTTGTCCAGCTTTCAAATGGCACTACATCATGGCTGCTATGTCACACGCCCAAAGGCACTACAGTCACGTATCCAAAATGCCTATACGTATTTAAGAGGTACCACTATGTAAACGCATTTAGATAGATGCGAAACACAAGACCTTTCTGACATCTTGTCCATCACTATCACTTCATCTTGTTCACCCTAAAACATAATTTCTGTATTCCTAGCTATGAAATGATGCAATAGGTATATATTATTGTACTATTTACATCAGATAGATGAACTAAAATGTCTGCCTGAAAACAAACATTACTACCTGCTTCAACTGTCTACAGTTACTAAAAACATGTGAAGTGCAAAATTTTGATTGAGACATGACCAAGATACTAGCTGAAAAACTTTCACATCATCTTTAGGTAATCACCCTTTTACAGCACTCCAAGTTCCATATCATACAGACCACACAAAACTATACATACGTAGACAAATGACACCTATCTATGTTTCTGTTGCATCAAAGATTTCCTAGTATAACAACTTTTTAAAACTACTCTATTTCATATTTGCTATTAAATTTGTTCAGTAAAAAGAAAATTTAGAACTAAACCATAACTCATGCTACTAATCAAAATATATCATTAATGTTTTAGTCCTATACCTATGTTTCCCACTACCAGGATGCTAAGAATGGAATTACTTTCGTAAGTTTGGCTTCCAGTCACAAGCAAAGTTAAGCTGGTATTACTAATAACAGCAGTTGCAAGGCCATGCAGCCCATTTCCTACACAAAGTTAGAGTATATCAGTTCAGAAAGAAATCCCAGTAGGACCATTTTTTTATCTCTTTTCTTAAACATACACTTCTATCACAAAACCAACATACTTAGAAAGTCCTCTGCACCTAGCTCAACTGGCAAAATCTGCGTGGTATATTGCTCAACAAGCTGAAAGCTACTGACTTTGGAAGAAATTAGAAAGGAAGATGGAAATACTGCAAATGCAGAACTCCAACATGTATCAGTAGAGCCATGAACTGGAGCAGTTTACCTCTTTGTCTACAGAACTGACTGCAGGCAGCAATATCCCCTTCACCAAGATAATACTCCATTTATGTCCATCCTTCTAGTACACATGGACATGTCGATTTGTCTCCAGCCAGAAAAGGGAAGAGGGAGCAGGAAGGTGGCAGGACAGGACAAATACTGACAATGGGAAAAGGAAGGAAAAAAGGAGCACAGAGTCAGATGCAGAGGAAGGGACAACAGTTGACTCTCTTCCATAAAGAAAAAGAGCAAAAGAGAAACAGGAGTAAGAGAAAATCTACTATCCCCATTAAAGGGAGACACGAGGAGTAATGATATAAAACAATAACAGGACAGAGAGGCCATTTGGCAAGTGCAGCAGTGAAATGAAGGAATATAGCACTTTCTTTATATGGCACCCTTTGGGGGGGGAGGGGCACACAATTTAAGAAGGAAAAAAGCACACACAGACATACGCGCTTTTTCTGGTGGTCTAATACCTCCACATCAAGGTCCTCAGAAGCAAAAAGAAAGCTGGAACTTAATGCAAAATACTGAAGTTAGGAACTAATTTGGAAAGAATTAATTTTCCTAATATTTATTTTTGTTTTAAACACCAGTAGAGAAAAGGAACTAAAAGTCTCATTTTGGAGTTACAGAATAATTCAGGCTGGGCAGGACCTCTCAAGGTCACCTAGTTCAATCTCCCAGTCAGAGCTGGCCCAGGCTGTGCAGGGCTCGGTCCTGCTGAGTTCTGAATGTCTCTGTGGATGAACATCCCACCACTTCTTCAGCCTCATTCCAGTGTCCAACCACCTTCATGGTGAGAGCTGCCTTCTGTGTATACCTGTCTTTCTCCACTGACCAAAAAGACAGCCTTGATAACAAGCTTATACTTGATGTCTGCTAGACAACAAAAAGAGGTGCATTAAATTACAGTCTGTACATTTAAAAACTACACCTATTTGGAACCCACTGACCACATCTATACTAGTGAAATAAACTGCAAAGTTGTTACCAAAACCCTATGCAGCAAAACCAAGCAAAAAAAATTAAATTATGGTGGCCTGCAAACTACAAGTCTCACTCCCAGGAGATGTTAGGACAAGCTTCAGCCCGAGACTGACACCTTTTCAGAGTCTCTCTGAAACACTACTGTTGAACACACTGTCAGAGTGACAGTACATCAGTTCTCAATGCAAAACTAAACAGCATTGTACTACTCAGTAAGAAATGTTCTTATCAAGGAAAAAAGAGGGACGTGTAATATCATACATGACATAACCTTCATTACCACGTGTTACTTACATTAACCAACACTCTCTTGGTTGATATAAAGTGTTTATATTTTAAACAAGAACAAAGCATCACAGAAGTTTACATATGTTTCACGATGCAGAATTTTAACTTCAGTTAAAATGACACAAATTTATTTTAGAAACGAAGTAAAAGTTTCACTTCTCATAGGGTACTTGAAAGCATGCTTGGGCCATCTAGTGGAAGAAAGTTAAAAACCTAGCAAAATTACACAAACTCAAAAATCACATTATATGTCAATAATGCACTAACAACAGCAACTGATGAGGCCTTTCCAACAAAGGACTCACGCACATTTAGTCACTTTTAACCAACAAATACTAGCATTCACAAAATTTCTCAAGAGTAGTCAACCCAAAGCTGATTTCTACTTGACAGACCGTTCCAAGGACCGGTATTGTAAGGTCAGGAAACCCTCGAGTAACAACATGCCCCACACTTCCCCCCATGCTCTTCCACTGCTAGTACTGGGACACACCGAGAAGGGGCTGCAGTGTCAGAATTGCACTTTCTTCCCTTTCCAGAAGAATTCTTCAGCTGCTCTCTTGAGATCAGTTAGTCACACTACAATAGCACAGTGATACTATCAAAAGCGAAGTTCTATATATAGTACAATAAAATATATTTAAAATTTAAATATCTCCATTTCAAAGCAGCACTCTTAGTCAAGTACTGCTGCTACTCCATGTAGTGTTACAAATCAACTCTGCTGAACTGTGTTAGAGGATACTCTTCAGTAACTGTGTCACCTTCATCAAGCTTGGCTAGCACAACAGCTGGGTAATGCTTTATAAGGGGATTCTTTCAGACAATAAAAACATCACCGGCTCTGAAATAAAGTCTTGAGACTATTATAGTTATTCTTATGGCAATCTGAGCATGTTTTCAGGCTTCTAACAGCTCCTATACAACTGTGTGAACAGAGGGTTCTGTCTACAATTGAGTAAATAGGGAAGAGCTTCTGCTGGGCTTGGACTTCTTTGCGTTAACCACCTCCTGAACTTCCACATTTCATTACTGCAATGCATTCTGTACGGTATCATTAGCCAGATGCCACGATGAACTGGTAATTAAAATTTACATCAAATTATTATTCCTATTTTACTTCTGTTCAATAGGAAATCATACTGCTTTTTTGTATCCGTCTTAGATTTAAGTTTTTATACATTCTGTAAAACTCTGAACGTCATGCTGTTACCAGAGGGGTATATAACTTGACCAGAGTTTAGGTGGAACTGTGCGCAAAATGGGCTCTGTGGGGAGGGAGAAGAGCTGAAAAACATGCAGCTTGGGAAGCCTGGGGTCCCACACCACAGCCTACAGGCAACAGAGCAGCAGAACCTGCGGTCCACAGAACGAAGACTAAGTATGGCTTAAAATATTGCAGCACCTTTCAGACTGGTGTCCTGCCCCAAGGATCCTCGACCCAGCCTTTATTCCCCTTCTACCGCTGCAGCGGTGAACATCAGCCAGTCAGAATCAACAGGCACAAAACAGTTGTTGCAGAACACCTGCTAACATGGAGATCTCGCAGCCGCCAACGTACGCCAAGGCATGCTCCTAGAAGGGACATACTTACACTAGAAGAGCATGGACTGCACCGGTGCAACTTACTGGAAGGTAAACTAAATCAACATACACCCCATCTATGATGAGGATTTGCAATCATTCCTAAAAACCCCAGGATGAAGTTCCATAAAATGCTAATTAAACAGGTTTCCCTACTGAAGATATCTTGGAAGATAGCTTGAGACCCGTCATCTCTCACACCCATTACGTCTGGAAAAAGAATGCCCTTTTCAGAATGTCTTTTTCTTTCACTATTTAAAAAAAAAAAAAAAAAAAAAAAAAAAATCAGCCTGCTTCCCCAGACCTGATCTTCAGAAATGCTATCACCCTACCGATTTCAACATTGCACAGTATCGCTAGAAATTCAGAACAGCAATTTCTAAATAATTTTATATGCCTATCCATACCAAGGTCAAAAATATTTTTAAGTACAGAGTATAACTAGTCAGGAATAACTTTTAAAATCTTTAATCAAGCACTCAGTTTTGATCATTATTAGAATTGAAATAATAGGATCAACTTGCTTTATTTTTTTTTTTACACCCTGATGTAACAGCACAATACTTGAACTCAGAACAACTCTTCAAAAAGTTTTTTATTTCAATTACAGTTTTGTACCTTTTAAAGGAACCAGAAGGTCTGCATTAAACTTAGGCGTATTTCCATGTGCTAGCATCCCTTAAAAACTTGGGTATTTTACCTTGTGTATCATTTAATAGTGATTATAGCGACTTACATGGGATAAACTCAAAAAGATCCTGTATTGTTTCCCAAGGGAATCACGCCCTTCCAAATGTATTTTGACAATGACTTCACACGTCATACTTCAAATCTTAATATAAATATCATAGGCTTAGAGTATCCACAGCTCTATTATGATAATGAAAATTACACTAACATATTAATAAGTCGGCTTTAATTCCAGTGCTTTCAGCTTTCCTCTATGACTGTGTTGTGTGTGCAACTAAATTCTCTCCAGTTTGTTTAAAGAGCAACATGACCTTCATGTTGGACTAGGTATGCATCAGATGAAAAAAAAACTGATCTGAGAAAAGAGATCAGAAAAGCAAACATATTGTTGGAATAGTTTAGTGGTTAAGATAGTCAAGGTTGTGTTTATGCAGGTCTGTCCTCCAATTAGGTTCATACGTTAATTTAAATTAGCACCAATCATCAACGTAACTCCATTAAATAATGCAGCTGGTAGAAAAGTCTTGTCCTTAAAAAGGAGAGCACAGATTTGGCCATTATCTGCAACAAAATGCAACACCTAAAAAACATGATTATGCAACAAGGGTGAACCATTGGCACCAACCAAGATTTGGGTTGGCACTGCCAACAACTACAAAGGTTTCACAGATAAGTTTGGCACTGGATACCAAAAAGGTTACGTTACGGCAGCTATGACTGACATGAAGAAACTAAGGGCTTGTGACGTAGCCTTTGAACTGTTTTAGAGCCTTAGGAGTGTATCTCAGATTAACTGAAACTTGAAAACATCCTCAAACAAAAATCACCAGCCTCTCTAATTAAAGCATCTGTTTTATCACAAGGAATCTTCCCTCAGCAGTTTCTGTCTAGCACATAGGCCCAAAACAACCCTAGAAAACAAACTGTTTTCAGCAAAGAAAGTGGGTCACGAACAAGAGCGTACACCTAGTGTATGCGGATGTGCCACGGATACTCTTAACCTTACACAGCAGATTTGTGCACCATTACAAGTATTTCCATGTGCGTACAGACGTCAACCAAACTGCTTAGTCTTACTAATACTTCAGAAGTCATGACTAATTTAAAGAAAAACATTAAGCTACTCCAAGGTGTGCATTCACAACTTTTAGCACATTTAACTCTAATATGCAGCATTTGCCATTAAATAAAGCTACGTTAGTAAGCAGGTTAGAGGACAACATACAACTGCTTTAAGTTAAAAACTCTAAGCACGTAAGACTTCCTAGAGGGGATTTCACCGACGTGCTATCAGACAGCGTACAGCGTCTCACCAACAGGAACGGCTTTGAGTAGTAGGAGAGAAAAGAAAAACGACAGTCCGAACTAACACGTCTTATCGCACGCTTCTGCTCCCGTCGTACGCTTTATTAAGAGTCCAAAGCAAGAGTTACAGACTCGGGGTGAGGGACACTGCAGAGGGAAGCGCTGCCCTCAGGGCACCTTTGGCGCCAAGCTCCGGCACGCAGCTCAGCCGCCCCCGGGCCGCGACAGGAGCCGGCCACGCCGCCCCACGCGAGGCCCGAGACCGTCCCCACGCGGCCTAGACCGGGCTGCCCGGCGGGGAAAGACGCGGGACGAGCCGGGCCCCGCTCTGCCCCTCGGCGCCCGGGCCGCTCGCCGGGCGCGCCGCCCTCGCCCGGGCCTGCGCGGCAGCCGCGGGGAGAGGGGCCGCCGCGGGCGGCCGCGGGCAGCCGGGCCCCGAGGGGCCCCGTCCCCGTCGTCGTCCCCCCCCCCCCCCGCCCCGCCGGCCGCGCGGCGGCCCCCGACCCCGGCGCAGGCCCTGCCCCGCAGGCCGCGCCCGGCGCCCCCGCGGGCCGCCCAGGCCGCCGCCACGGCCCAGGCCGCCGCCGGCGCTGCCCGCGCCCCCCGCGCGGCGGGGTCCCCGGAAGGCCGGCCAGCGCGCCCGCTCTCCCCAACAGGAAATCCTGGCTGGGCTGGGCGCTGCGGAGGGAGCCGCGGCGCCGGGTTCCGGGGGAAGTGGAATTATTTTTTACCAGCGAAGAGATCAACTTCCACATCCGGTAACAGGGCCCTATACAAAGGCGCAGACTGACCTGGAAAAGCTTGGCCGGCCCGGGGGGGTGAGGGAGAGACGGGGCGCGGGGATGGGACCTTACCGTGCTGCCGGCCCGGCCGCCGCCGCCGCGACAACAACCAGGGGCGCCGGAGGCCGCCGCTCATCGGCGCCCAAAAGCCCCACACAAAAGTCCCCGCTGCGCCTGGCGGAGGGACACGGCGGGCGGAGGGGAGGGGCGGGGAGCGGAGCCGCGCCGCGCTGCCCCGCCGCCGGCCCGCGCCCGGGCGTGAGGCGGCGCGGCGCGGCCGCGGGCAGCGGCTGGAGGGGCGCCCGGCACTTACCATGGGGTGCAGGGATTATCTTATTACACAGACATCCCCGGCAAAAGGGGCTCGGCGGAGGGATACGGCCACTGTGCGGCCCGCCGCGCATGCGCGGCGGCGCGGGGAAAGGCGGGGGAAGCGGGGACTGGAGGGGCCCGCCATGTTCCGTCCCGCTTCCCGCCCGGCGGGGGGCAGGGCGCTGCCCGCCGCTTTCGGCCGACCCCGGCGGGTGGAGGCGAGCTGTCAACGCGCCGCGGGGGCGGGGAGCCTCCCTAAAAGCGGCTTAAATAAGAAAGAGGGCGGCCGTCCCTGCACGGCGGCCTTCCCGGGGCTCCTCTTTGCCACAGGGCGGCGGGGCTTGCTCTTCCCGCCTCATGGCTGCTGGGGCTCCGATTGTGCTCCCAGGCGAGGGTGCCCTGACTGAGCAAGGGCTTCGCTGCCTTGCCTCCCCCGAGCTTTAGCTATGCTTTGGGATCACAGAGGTGGGATGTGATATGGATGACCGCTCCAGAATGATCCTAAGCCCTTGCTGCTCTGTCAGAGAGCTCCGGCCTTCAGTCCCAAACTGGCGCTGGACCTGCCATCCCAGCCCCTGCAATGTTTCTCCTAGTTATGGTTCAGTAGTGCAAAACGGCCATGCTCACATTCTCCCCAAAGCTATTCCAAGTCACAAATCTTCTGACACCACTGTAAAGCATAGATCCCATAATCCACATCCTTCAGAAAAAGGTATCAATCACAAAATTCCACTTTCTTATTTTGGAGATTGTAATACCTACGAGATACTCGTAATCAGAGGAATACTTGTAACTACGTTGTTTACAGATCCATTATTTTTTGCCCTTGACTTACCTAACACAGCTTTGGAGAAAATAGAGATAACCAGATTCCAGAGAGCGAACCTTGCCTCACAGATATCGCAGAACTGAAACCTCGAGTCACTGCTGAAAGGGACCCGTTCAGGCCAGGAGAGAAAACTGCATTTCCCGCGCGTGGCGGCAGAACAGCCCTCGGCTGAGCACGATGGCTTACGCTGCCCTGGCTGACCTGACTCCCTCCCGTTCTTGCAGTATTTTTGATTCGAGTTAGGCTGCAGGGAGGAATTCTCCATGTGCTTTTTGGAAAGCCAGTTAATCCTTCTTTATATGTTGTCACCTGGCCGGGGGACCTGTTGACTTATTTTTCTAGGGGTGATCAGCCAGAAGGCGGCACTAGAGAACAAGTCCAGACACCTCTCGGGGCTGTCACTTGTCACCAGGGTACAGAAACCTTAAATCCAGCCTTCATCACATCTCTTTTCCATTGTTGGTAAGTGTTCTGTGTCTCTCAACAAGCATTTAGCTTGCCATACTATGGTTTTTCATGTACGTGGTAGCAGCAGATACAGAAAACATTACAATGTCCTCACAGGCGCGCGCCAACAAGCAGGAATGCCTTGTGACATTAGCTGCAGTGGAAAGCAAAACGTTCTGTGTTACTGAAAATCTTTTATAGAGGTGAAGAATGCAGTCTGCATGTAGCCCATTAGCACTGCGTAGGAGTTTTCATTATTATGATCACAACTTCCATCTTTAAAATAATCATGTCTAATGTTGGTTTTTTTGACAGAATTCACCAAAAGTACATTTAAGAGACAGACATTTGGTGTCTGATGTAGGCAAGTCAAAACACATTTCACATCTGTAAAGTACCTGGTTTCTTTTCCTTTGTTTTACCCCACTTTATAAGATAGTTAATTTACAGTTTTCGTTGACTAAATAATCTAACACAGTCTATTAAAAAGAAGACTGATTCTACTGTTTAAAATGCTTCTTTTATTTACTGCTACACTGCTACACAGTAACATATGTGCTGATAGGAAAACGTGTTTTAACCTAAGGCAACACAGCATGTTATAACGCAATCAACATATTAGCATGTTTTAACAAGTTCTTGAATATGGTAAAGCTAATTGTACAGGCAGGTCCTCCCCAACGCCTTTCTATATATGGCTGGGGTTTGCCCATACAAGTAAGACCAAAAGATTTTATGACACAGTTTCTTCATATAAGAGAAACAGTAAAAGGGAGACTCATGAGTCCAGTCTGGAGAGCAGCTAGTATCATACTCAACATTAATTTGCACACTGAGATCCCAAGCCTCGACATCAGTGGACTTACTCCTCTCATCTTCTCGTAACTTTCTGGCATGACCCATCTTGGCTAACACAAACGGAGCAGTTCTGGAAAAGGCAATTACAAGAGCACTGTGCTTTTAATATTATTCAGTTCAGTTTAATGTTGTTAGAGTATATCAACTTTGGTATTAACCTCTCTGCACAATATAGACGACTTAGACCTGTACTTGTTTCTCCTAGAATTTTTACGTCTCCTCTCTTATACGCACTGCTACTTAAAGATGGAGGATATTGTTTGAGCCTTTCATGTACCCAATACCAGCCAACGTTACTGTACCTCTACGTACTGGGATACAGTTATGCCTTCTGGACAATGAACCAGTAGTATTTTGGAAGGCTACATGAAGACAGGCATCTTTCTCATTTTGGCTTCGTGACCTCCCTGTTTCCCAAAGTGGCCGAGGGAAACTGCTCCAGTTCACAAGACATTTCCATTGGCAAAACGGAGCAGTAGGTTAAAGTATCTTAATTGGATCCCCCACCTTGACACAGTTAGGAGACAGACTGGGACTGTGGCAGGACAGAGTATCGTTCTGCTTGTGCAAGATCTCCATGGCATGACCTGCCTCACCGACTGACTGGAAACAGGCTCAGCACCACCCTCTCCCCTCCCTTCTCCCATGTTTTAAATCCCAGTATGACTATACCAGCATGTCACCACGTACCTGCCATCCCTGCGGTACGATGCTTGTAGTAACACCACAAGCTGCACAGAAAACACAACAAAAAATGAGGTTTGAACTTACAGTGTCCCCAGTCAATGCAGTTTTCTCGGGGGGGGGGGGGGGGGGGGGAGAAGATATTTTCCTAAGGGGAGGCGTCTCGCCTTCCCACACCAGATTTCACAGTGCCTCAGAAGGGCCGGTTCAACCCCCCCCTACAAGCGCTGAATGTCCCACAAAAGGTGCCAGACCTCAGAGCCCGCTTTTAGCGGCTTGGCCGCGATAACACAAAGCGCCCGGAAACGAAAGGAGGATCCAGGCCAGGCGGGCGGGGCGCCAGGCCCACAGGGGGCTGGCGGGGCCGGGCGGGGCGGCCTCGGCCTTGCGGAGCGCCCGGCGGGCGGCCACGGCGGGACGGGGCTGCGGGTGGCCCCACGCGCCCTGGGAGCCCTCTCCAGGGCTGACGCTGAGGAGCCAGCGCGGGTGGCGACGATCTGAGGCGACCTGCCTCTCCCTTCTCCTCACACCGCCCCCAGAGCCGCCCCCGCCTCCGAGGGAGCTCCACGGCAGCAGCGGGTCCCCGCCCGCGCCCCACAGGGCCCGCAGGACAGCGGCTGGGCGCCAGCCTCCCGCCGCGTCCCCCCGCGGCCCGAGCCCGGCCCCGCAGCCCGGATAGGGCCGCGGAGAGTCCCCGCCCCCGCGGGGGAGCGGAGGCCCGGGAGGGAGGAACACCGCCGAGTTCCGCCTCAGCAGCCATGGCCGCGTAGCGTCTTCTCGGCGGCCGTGCTCGGACATGGGCCTGCCCCAGGCCGCCGGGCTGAGGCAGCGAGTCCCCGCGGCGGTGAGTACGCAGCCGAGCCCTCCGCGCTGGCCGGAGGCGGCGCCCGGGCCGCCGGGGGAAGCGAGGCCTGCAGGGCAGGCGGACTGGCCTCACGCCCTCCTCCGGCCGCGGCGGGAGGGGGCGGGCGCCCTTGCAGGGGAGCCGCGGGCCCGGCCCTGCCGTGCAGAGGCGGGGGGATGGCGGCCCTCAAGGGGCTGCGGAGGGCGGGGGGAGCCGCGCTGGGCTGTGGCGGGGGGAATCGGGCCCGGCCCGGCCCGGCGGGCAGCCCTCCGCCCCGCTGCCGGCGGCGTGACCTTGGGCAGCCCGCAGTCCCCCCAGCCGCAGCCCAGCCGGGGTGACAGGAGAGCGGGGCCAGGGGAAGCCGCCCCGGAGCCCGAGAGCGGCCGGAGGAAGACGGCACGGGAGCAGCGCTTCCCAGAGTGCACTCCTCCGGCCGGAGCGGGCGAGGCGGCGAGCTGCGGTGTCATGGAGACTCCCACAGCCCCGGCCGGGCCGCAGCGGCGGGGTCCCGGGCCCGCAGCCGGGCGCCGCAGGGTTTCTGACCGCCCCGTTAAAAACTCGAGCGGCTGTCAGCCTCTCTGTCACCTCCCTGGCTTCTTATCACCTATACTGTTTGCGTATGCTTTGCAGATTTTCATTTATCTAAATAGGAAGTGAGGCTATTTGTGTGCTTAGTTAGACTGAATAACTTTAAAACTTCATGTATAAAATCCAACTATTTTTTAAGCAACTTACCTTTGTACTGTCTTCCCTCTCCATCAGTATCAGTTAAACTGTTGGATGAGCAAACTGTCGGAAAGGATTTTCTCACTGTGTGAACAGAGCGGTTCCCCGGCTTGGCAGTGCAGGTAGTTTCAGCATGGTACGTGGCCAGAGGCAGACCCGCAGTGTGTTACTGCCACGATGACTGGTGGTACCCAGCAAAATGATGAAAGTCTGGGTACTCCGCGTGAGCATAATGGCTTTGCTATAGGAAGCCCCAATGGTTATAATCAGCCTATGCACTCTAAGTGACAGGACCAAGGCCTGTAGCATTAACAGTACCAGAGCCTGAAAGAAAGCCAGAGGGCTCACAGAGATAGATATGGTGATTGATCGTATAATTCAGTCATGTTAAAATACTGTATCTCTAGATGAATACGGATAATCTTAACAAAACCAACTCTTGTCTACAGGGTACAGACAGTAAAACTTAATTCCAAGAGAACTGAGGAACTTAATGCTCATGAGAAACCCGTTTCTCATTTGCTCAAGTCTTAGAGACAAAAATAAGCAGGTGAATAATACGTCATTACATACCTGAATTGGTGATGCACAGTACTTAGCATGTCAATTTATTTCAGACTGTGTTAGTGTATGCTGCTTGCAATATAACTGCTTCTGTGCGTTGTTCTTGCTATGGTCGTTCCACTTAAAGCTTACTCATATCCTTAGTAAAACAGGCATGATAATTAGATGTTGAAAAACCTGTTACCAACAGGTATGTTTCCCTGTCAGTGTAAAACTATCCATTCTAAGTATTTTAAATGCCCATAAACATCCAAGCATGACTTCCCTTATATTTTTGGGTATTGGCCTGGTTTTCAGCACTCTAAGTATGAAGAAGGAGCCTGAGATAATACTCCAGCTGAGGGTGGAACAGATCCATGGTTTCAAGTTTGACCTTAATTTTTTAAGAAAAAAGCTAACAAACCTGAAATAGGTTGTTTTCTCTTCCTCACAGGGTTGACTAATAGTAGATTTAGCTCTTACAGCTTCTTCAGTTAATTGTATTTATGGTTTTATGATTCAGTTCTCTTTTCTCGCTGGGAAAGATATCTCTCTTCCTTCAAGATGTATGAAAGATCCACATATATAATTGGAAGGGTTCATCGATGCCTCAGTGTTGCCATTGTATTGATATGGTGATTATAAGTGTGGAGGGAAATGGAATGCTTGGCAAAAGTGAGCGTAATCTAGTCAATACAGCCTGGAGCAGCAAGAGCTTATCCTGATAAAATGGATGTGATTCTGATAAGAAAGTACAGTTCATTGCAGCTCTTCTAGTGGAAACAAATACAGACCTTGTACAGACCTTGCATTAGGTGGTCTGTCTCCATGCATTTCACTACTGTATGTTAACTACTCCTGAATGTCTTTATTTGTGCAACTTATTTTGCTGGAGGAACCATTGAGACCGGGTCAGTTAGGAATCTGATATCTGCAAAAAAATTTAGGTTCGGTATCAGCTAGTTATATTTATATATAAAGGAGCTGATTTGGATTCTGAAATCAGTGTCTTCCCAAAGCCTGCTCAGAGAATGGAAAAATCCCCTCATCCATTTGAGTATAAGGGAAAATCAAATTACAAGCACATCTTAAAATCTAGTAGAAGCTTAAGGAGTTTTAAGGGTTCTTCTGAGCCAAGACTCTAAGCAGTCAAGTGGCAAACTAGTGGTCAGCCTGTAGGCTATAGTTAGGGGATTTTTGCTGCATAGAACTGAAAATGCTAGTTTAGTTCCATAGTTAAAGTTTTGTATAGAAGAATGAATTAGAAACTGCGACTGAAATTTTATATTAACTTATGACATATGCTGTATGTAGTTCTGTTAAATAGGCTGTTGAGAATGATTTTTTTTTCTTAGAGAATGTTATTCCTAATCTGTCCTTACTCATTTTACTGCAGCATATTGTATGAACTATGGTGCTGTGGGAGGTCAAAGAGTAATACCTCATTCATCAGATACTGTGGTTAGTAGCTCATATTTTGAAAAGAGGCATAGAAATTTCTTCAGATCAGGAAATAAAAGTAAGTTCAGTATTGAACTTGTGTGACAATTTAAAGACCTGCAGTTATAACTTACTAACCATAGCAGAAAAGCCAGGTTTTGTTCTGGGCCAAAACTCAGATTTGGCTCTTATCCACTAGTTCTACATCTGTATAGATGAGGTTCCAGAAGAACTGCCCATATCAAGGTGTGTCAGCAACACTTGAGAATTTACTAGCATCTTTTGCCTTCCATGAAATTGTTCGTCTTCCACATAATCTTGGTATTTTTCCTCATATGCACACAGATACAGTAATGTTATATTCGTATCTTTTTTGGATGACATTTAGTTACAATATTCTGTCAGAACACAACCAAATGCTGCCACTTAAGATTAAGAAAATACTGGTTACATAATAGAGCAAACATTGAAGATATATTTGGAAAGGACTTAGCTTCAAAGAAAAAGTCTATTTACAGTTCCAAGAAAAAAAAAAAAGTCAGGTAAAGACATGCTCTGAAGGTAGGATTAGACAAGCAATGCTAAAATCTTATTAAGGAGTGAAGCCTTTCTTTGTAATTCTGTGAAGTTGTAAGAAGTATGTCTTTGTCTTAGGCAACAAAGCTTTTAGATTGGAAAGGTCTGTTACTTTGGGGCAGGGGGTGTGTCTGTGTTTTGTTTCTACTAGAAGAATAATGCAATTCTTCTAATGAATTTTCTGCCTTGTTTTAAGCACCTAAATATCTCCCTGAAAATTACAGTTGAAGATAAGACATCTTATATGGGGAAGACAATGTTTTAAGTTGAGTGGGGTATGGGATACATTATTAATTTTATGTATTAAAATTAATATTTGAGGGCTTTATTATTTACTTCCTAGAATTATCTGAAAATTGGTCTCCTAAGGAAGGATGTTTTACAAGTTTATCAACTTTGAAAAGTTGCTATGTAATTGGAAAATTAGCAAGTATAGCATTTGTGTTTAAGCAGTAAGTTACCTAGCTGGATATTGTTTAGTCTGACCTTGGCATGCCAGACCATAAGCCAAAGAATCATCATTAGACATGTATCTTATTTTTTGTATTTATTTCCAACATGAACTTAGCAACAGTTTGGGTTAACTTAGTGTCTTTATTTGATAACCAGTTCCTAGACCAAGAACAGTCAACCTAGTGATACTATATGTGCGATGGTACTTCAAAGAATAACAGATATGTGCCATGGGAAGGGATCACATTCCCATCTCAGCTTCTCATTCTTGGCTGCATATGCTGGCTGCCCTCCTTGCACCAGATGTGTAGCCATTCTGCCTCTTCAGCAAGCTGAATTGGCTCAGTAAGAGGTTGGACAAGGACTGCACCAGCATGAGAAAGAGGGAGGGAAATGAGGACCACCTCATTTGGTGGCAGTCAGCTACAGATCAATTCAGTTCTGTGAAACTTCACTCTGAGGTCACTGGTTTTTGGGTCACACTTGTCATGCTGATCATCACCTGAAGGGTGGAAGGGAAATGCCCTGCCTTCATCTTGTTAAAGGCCACGTGGGTTTTCACTACTGGGAAATAATTTATTTGTTGGGATCATTTCAACATCTTTCTTCTAATTAGTTCCCCTTAATTTCTTCAGTATTGCTAGCACTTTAATGTGTCATCGCTTGAGCAGGAGCTCAGTCCCTCCCTTGCCACCATTAAGGGCTAAAATAGCTTACCTTGTATTAGATCCAAAGATTTTTAGTTAGACTGTCTGTATGAGACTTAATGGACTGCTCTATGCAGAATGTTAGATGCGATGATGTAGTAGTCCCTTCTGGCCAAACTCTGCTTAACTACTTCATGACTACCTGGAGAGCACTTCCAAGTGAAAGCAGAAGGACAATGATACCTAGGAGTTTAAGACCTATGGTATGTTCAAGAAGTTTCAAGTTGACTTTAACAGTAGCAACCTTCCTTTTCTCAGCTTGTCTCTTACCAAGACATTAGAAGTCACATTTCCATGGGTGTAGCGTGTATTTGCAGAGGTTTGTGCTAAGGTAGTGATAACATAATTACCAATTACTAATTTCGGAGTACAGAGAAGTCAGCTAATTTTTTATAATATACTTACTGGTGTTATAGTTGAATAATTTTGCTGCATATGATGATGTTGAACATTAAGTCAGTATTTCTTTTCTTATTATTTTCTTATTCTTCTGTTAGCAACGTATTACTAACATTCTAAATAAATTACCTGGAGTGGTTTCAAATAATTCTGTCACTTTGGAAGGATTAATTGATACTGTTAGCTGTTCAGCCACTCTGTTTGCATCAGTAATACTTAGAACTGATACAAGAGGACCCTTATGGATAATTAACATTTAAATAGTTGCAGTTTAACCAGCTACATTATTCTTCTAAATTCTGGCAAAGAAGTTTTCTTTGACTTTTGGAAATACTTTTTTCCTTTTATTCTTGTGTTACAAATAATTGCCCAGAATAAGTGACCTTTTTTTTTTTTTTTTGCTTTAAATGTGTCTTTCTATGTAAGTAATTGTTTTAATAGTAGTAATACAGATTAATATTAAAGACACAGGTGTATTGATAAGTACTGATGCTGTACTGTTATTATAACATTTTGCCAGATTGTAGTGGACCAGATCAGGTACTCCAATTCATTACCTACAATTAAATTACATTTAGAATTTTTCATTATAGCTTAATCTTTAACTGCATAAGTTCCAGATTGTTTTATACTAGTGCTAATTCCCATAAAGTGAGTTAGGTTAGGTAATAACCTCATACACGTAACTATAACTGTGTTAAAAGTCATTGGAATATAATTGGGATCTCGCTACTTTTTCCCCCCCCAGAAAAATATTGATAGAGACTTCTAAGAAGCTGTACCACACTAGAAGGGACATAAGTAACAACATTAACATGCCTGCTGTGGCATCTGTACCTAAGGAGCTGTATCTCTGTACTTCATTGAAAGATCTCAACAAGAAGACAGAAATAAAACCTGAAAAGACAAGTACAAAGAGGTATATATATTTTAATTTATTTTGGATTAATATTAGAAGTATTAGTGCTACTCCGCTGAGCAGGTTCCAGAACAACTATGTTGTGGACTGAAGTTTCCTCAATTATTTCTGTTAGATATAAAATCTTTGGTAGTCTTATGTATAGATCTCTCAACTATCACATGGGATATGCTTACTGCCTACAGAAGGTAACTTCACATACTGCCAAAACATGACTTGAACGGAGCATGACGCCCATGAAAATTTTATATTTTGAGAAAAGGCTATATAATGCAAATTCTTAAAAACATTAACAAGTTTAGCAAATGTGTGAATAGAAAATATTTTGCCTCTAGCATTTTTAGATAATCAACAATTTCATTTTTGTCTTACTATTAGATTTTCCTCAAAAAAATGTTATTTTTAGAAGGGAAAAGTACTTTTTTTCCCCCCTATCTCAGTATGCTCTTTAATTATGGAAGATTTTAAGTAAGGCTAGTAAACAAACTAGCAAAGAGGAAACATTATTTGGAGGAGCATGATCATAATTCATATTTAATGAAAGCCTTATATTAAGATGATAAAATCAAACGCTTCATATATGGGCAGAGGCTGTGAACACTTAAAATGGCATCTTGTAATGAAAAGGTGTTTGGGGACAAGTCAACAATCACGTGCTTTACTCCTTTGATTTCAGTTATGTGCAGAGTGCCCTTAAGATTTTCAAGGCAGCAGAGGAAAGCAGATTGGACCGAGATGAAGAAAAAGCTTACATCCTATATATGAAATACGTGACTGTTTATAACTTTATTAAAAAGAGACCTGATTTTAAGCAGCAACAGGTATAAAAGCTTTCTGACTGACCTCTTCTGCACTGGTAGAAGTATTAGAAGTACAGAGAATTACACTAATGCACATTCAAAGGATTACACTGGTATTAAGTAAACTGTCTCACTTATGACGATATATTTTCCTTCCTATATTTGACAAGTCTGTTGTTAATTGCTTTAAATACACATAAGGTATATAAATTGTCAGATCTGTGAATATTTTTCAGGGAAAGGTATTCCTACCATCTTTCCCATTCAGACTATTTTTGGTGCAGTTGCCTTGCCTAGCCTGTATTTATTAGTGCTATAGAACAATTTTACTAACAAACTCATGTTTGAGAGGAAAATATTTTGATTCAAACCAATTCCTTTTGTTGGCATTAATATCATTATAATACCAATTCTCTGTACATTAGCAGCTCTTGATATGCACAGAAGAGGGCATTATTAAGCTGTACTACTAATATGTGGGGTAATGCTTGTAATTTTAGGATTATTTTCATTCAATTCTTGGACCTACAAATTTAAAAAAAGCTATTGAAGAAGCTGAAAGACTCTCAGACAGCCTTAAACTCAGGTACGTGAATACAGTTAATAGATAAGACATTGTTCATTATACCTGAAGCCTGTACGTGTGCAATTGCATGTTTTCATGCTGTTTAGTAGTAAGGGATTGCACTTGAGTAGACCTTAGATACCCAAAACTCTTGAGAGCTTAAATTGTTTATCCACAAAAGTCTGTTGTTAGAGATGATTTTCATAATCACATACTCCAGTAACTTGCCACTGTATACATTGTCTCTTTAATTCTTGGTGACTATGATTTGTTGATATTGTCTGCTATTTTTGTTTAATGAGTAATAAAAAGAAACCACAAGATATAAACTGTATATACACTAGAGATGATCAAGAGCCATTTCCTCCTTACCCTTTTCATCATAAAGTCATCTGAAACCAAATATACTAACAAATGCTCCTAATATTTACATATGTTAAAGTCCTCCTAGTGTGGATTTAGTTTACGCTAACAAAACACATTTTTTATTCTTTAACGCTGCTACACCTTTTCTCTACCTCTGCCACATGCAGACAAGTATATGGAAATGCACAGTTTTGCCAGTCTGTAGCTGAGCTGATGCTAATGGGCTCTTGGGTAGCTCATTTACAACTATCAAGTTATACATCTTTGTGCCGTAAGCCACGAAATTGTGTCAGTAAGAGGTTGTAAGGTAGAATCTATCTTTAGGTGATATTTAGTGCAGTATGTCTTGCTTCCAGCCTTATCTGCTTCTTGCATCCTTAGGGACTACCCTTCTTGCCCCTTTCTCACCCTTTTAACTCTTTTCCTTCAGCTAGGCACATTTCCCTTCCCACACACCCACACCACCCTCCCCCCAGGTATTATTGGGAAAGCACCCTTCGAAGTGCTTAATCCATAAAGTTAGTTTAGGTGGACAAGGAAGTAAGAGTATAGTTGCATGTATATGAAAATAGACTTTCCAAAGCTGTCTGATGATACTATGCATGAAACAATCTTTAGGTTTCCCTTATTTTTAAGAGTCTTACAATTCAACAGGGCTACAAATTCACTGTAAGAGTAAACACTGATAGAGTTATAGAAAACCAAAATTATTTAGACACATTGTTTAGTAACTTGTAGCTTTTTATGAAAGGAACAGGGTTTTGAAGGTTGACACAATTAATAACTTTCAACTACCCTGGGCAAAATGTATATATATTTAAAGGGAATACAAATGAAACATGACTTGTGTAACTACAGAAGTGGTTGCAGGGAAATTATTTGTCTAACTTCTTCTCCAGGCGGTAGGCCAGCAAATAGTTTAAATGTTAATTGTTAACTAAAAGTGGAGCTGCTGAAACATCATTTGTATAGGAGCAGGAATATCTACATGAATGACCTACTATGTGCTTCAAAGGCATAAGTGGGAAATTGATGGGTAAATATTCCATATTGACCGAATTAAATTAAAAGCTGAAGTATGCTTTAGTGCCGTTAACTCCAAATGAGAACAAAATGCTCTGTTCTAACTTATGATGCCTTTGCCAAATCAAGAAGCCTGTTTAAAAAATAAAATTACAGGCTTGCAGCCTCCTTCCTATTTGTGGCCAATTAGTGGAGTAGACTTTGAGGCAGAATTTGATTTAATGATCTAGTTTATTAACACAGTACTCTTGATATGAAATACAGCTGTATTGCTGTCATTTTAATCCTGATTAAGCAACATCTGATTAAAATGAGCAATTTCTAATACAGTTCAGTGTTCATGTTTCGCTGCTTGGTTCAGTCATCAAAACTGTTAGTTCAAAACGTTCTTTTTTTTATGGATCACTAGTAACCCTCAAGCGTCTTCGTTATATTAAATATATATGAAAAGGCCAGCTGTATGCAAGACCTAGGTCCACCAGAGCTCTTGAGTATCATGATTCTTGCATTGACTTCACTGTAGCGCCAGTGTTTGAAACAAACAGCAGGGACACAGGTGAGGACATAACAGTATTTATAAAGTCCGCTTACATCCTGGAGGTGACTGCTACCGTATAGGTAGTTCTGATCCAACTTCTCAGAAAAAGGAAACTTGGATAACTGAGCTAACTTATTCCTGTTGGTTAGCTCTGTTGCAAAACCAAATAAAATACCTAGGATGATTGTTATAATATATTAAGTTTACCTGTACATCACCAGTACTTACTCTTTACGAAATGAAAGACCTATTACATTGAGTGACACCGTAGCTAAGCATGACTCCAGGTTTAGCGAAAAAAAAAAATTAGTTAGCTTTAAGAGCAGCGGCTATGAAATAGGACCCAAACCAGGTTTTAAGAATAAGAAAACCAACCCAAGAGTGGGAGAAATAATACCACGCAGTCATGGAGGAAAATGGGGTTTGTTGGAAATAGAAAGATTGACAATACTTTAACTTTTTTTTAAACTTTAAATACTTTTTCCTTCTGAAGACTTGATTCTGATGCTAATTATCCAAGGCTAGCCAATAATGCAATACTGGAAAAAAATGAGGCTTTTTTTCCCCCCCCCCCAATAGATATGAGGAAGCTGAAGTTCGGAAAAAACTTGAAGAGAGGGACAGACAAGAGCTGCAGAAAAAGCAAGAACCAAAAGATGATGGAAAGAGTTCAGCCAAAAACTCAGAAAGTACTGTGGATTCAAAAGGAAAAAGCCAAAGGGTAACTGAAAATGTTTACAGACTCTCTAATTCAGTCTAAATGTATAGTTTTAATCTAGCATTTGGTCTCTACTAGTAGCTATTTCCAGTTCAGAATCATGTTTTTTAAGATTAGTTTACACTCCCCGTAACCTTTCTTTGACATTTCTTTGGAAGATGTTGAGTCCTACCAACCTCCCAGTCTTGCATAAGATAGACTAGGCTTTTTGTGAAGTCAAATTCTGTTTTATGACAGAACTGGCTAGTGTAAGACACCCAATGTAATGGTAATAAGCTGATTTTATGGATAACGTCTCCTCTTAGGAGACAGCTGACTTTTCAGCAATAGTGTGGAAAGAAACTCATTTCTCTGCAAATGCTTTATGAATTTCATCTGGCAGATGATGCTGTCCTAGGTTGTATTGCCTTTTTAACTGGTTTCTGTCTAGGTAGGGCAGCAGTTTTGGTATCTTTTTAGTACATCCGTCAACACATCTTAGAAAAAACTTCATTTTTCTAGGTTTCTTCCTGTTGCTTACAGTCTGACCAGTTTTCTTCAAACTGTATGAGAGTCAGTGCCTGTTGGCCACCTTTGTTCCGAGTATTAAACTAACTTTTTTTTCCCCTTACAACACAGATTAATGGTGAGAGGAAGCGTTCCCTGGAAAGAAAGGATCAGTCTGACAGTCTGAGTGGTAAGAGATGCAGTGTTCACACAGATGTGAAAGAGGTCTCCATCTATCTATGCACCTATCGCTTAAGCAGTTGCGGTTCTTTTAAGGAGTTTCACAGTCAGAGTATTTGGATGAAATTCTAGTATCCTGCATTTCAATAACAGTGACTTAGTAATTAATTAAGCTCTGTATTGCCACCTTCATCACTCCTCTTGAACTTAGAAAGCTGTACGTAGTTTTTCACCAGTTTAGTAACTAAAGCTGAACTAGCCCTAGAGTGGTCAAAGTGGAAAGAAAAATGTCTCCTCAACTGATAAGAAAAAAAAAAATCTAGGCAAGGCTGAAATGTGTCAACTTTCTCAGTTAAATAAGAAATTTTTCCTTCCCCGTCCGAACCTTCTGGTTTTTGTTCCTGTAATAAATATGTGAAAGTGTTCTCTAGAGTTCTTAACTGAAGAGGAACATCTGCAGTATGTAGTTTACAAATGCTTGCCTATATAGCTTGATTTAAATGAGACCACAAAAAGTTAAAACTAGTTTATCACTGAAGTGTTCAGTAATTCAGCAGATCAGGTGCTAATCACTACAGTAGTAGGAGCAAAAGGGCCAATATATTTTATAGTGTCTCACCTCCGTGACTTTGTGTGACTTTTCTGTTCCGTTTCATCTGTTTGCAGTCTTGATTGCACCAGTCAGATGTGATCACAGCTATCTCCATTTATAATGTAGCTTTTTGCATCTAATATCTTCTGTATTTCAAGGAGCAGTCACAGCTGAGAAACTGTTCGCAATGATGTCGGACAAAAATATCGAATTGATTATAATGGATGCTCGAAGATTAAAGGATTATCAGGAATCCTGTATTCCAAGATCTATCAGTGTCCCAGAAGAAGCTATCAGTCCTGGGTATGAAATAACATTAAATGATAGTGAAATATTGAATTTCATATTGAAATTTTTAAAATTTTATTTATAAATTGACTGAAAAAAAGATTATATGCTTTTGAAGCTTGTATGCTTAGTTTTGGAGTCCCTGATATATACAAGTGGGTGAAACATATCTGGACAGGTCTGTTCTTGCATGTACTGACTTCAAGCCAGAGCATATTTATTTTATCCAAGCGCATAAACGTAATATGGATTATACATTGTTGGACAAAATGTTACTTGTACATTTGTCTTTAAATGCATGTTAATACATTTTAGAGTTACTGCGAGTTGGATTGAAGCTAGACTCCCAGAGGATTCTAGAGATCCATGGAAGAGGAGAGGACATTTTGATTATGTTATACTGCTAGACTGGTCTAGTTCTGCCGAAGACTTAAAGCTAGGAACAACCCTTCAGAGCCTGAAAGATGCGCTTTTTAAGGTTGGCAAGTTTTATGTTTTTTATTAATTCATTTCAATAAATAAGAAGGTCTTAAAGCACCTATAATTACAAAGTATATGGAAGACTTAATGACGCTTTAGGCAAACATCTTGGTTCAGTTTTCAGAGACTGCTTATTTTGATAGCGGAAGGGTAGTCTGAAGTTTCACATTCCCATGCTTGTGCTCTAGTAGAGGACAGTATAATTTATTAAATAGGTAAACAGCAGGATGATTCAATTCCTCTCCTCAACAACTAGCTCATAAACTTAGAGTTCTTGGCTGACAGTGCTATTTGGGAAAGTACTGTTTGCCAGAAAAATTGTCACCCTCTTTCCTGTACTAGCAACTCTAATTCCTTATTCATGGGAACTGGCTGGCCACCTGCATAGGCAGGCCAAAGAAGGCTAGCTTCTTTGCAGTCCTATCAGCCAGGCACTTTCTAGAGTGGAGGAGTTTTGTTGAAGGAGATCCCAGAAATATTTTGAGCATGGCTAACTTTTGTGCGTTATTGAAAATAACTATTAGAGAAACATGAATTTAAATTGAGCTTCATCAGTGCAAGGAGCTTATAGAGACTCAGTATTAAGCAGATACTCAATATTCTCAAGTCAGAACTCTGGCCACGGCTGTGTTCTCCCTACCCTTTATATTCATGGTTCTTGTGAAAGACTGCACATCTTTCTGTTACCTAAGCATTCAAGACTGGGGTTCAGAGACAGTTCAGGCAGTTCTCCCTGTTTATTGCTTTGCAGAATATTCTCTGAACCCCTGTGCCTTGTTCATTTTCTAATATTGAGGACCTGAGGAGGAGGCCAGTCTGGAGCCTGAACTCTCAAGGGTTTTTCAGAAAGTTAACATTATGCTTTCTAAAGCCAATGCCCCTAATCACTCAGTAAACTTATCAGATAAGAAACTGAAGCAAATATTATAACAAAAATATTTTTCTGCATGGAGGATCATTACCTGAAGTAGTAGTAAGTGGTTCTTTCTGTATCGGAAATTCAGACCCTATTGTAGGTAGAGCCAGGAACCTCGCTGTGCTGGGCATTCTCCAGACACAAAGAGGGTCCCTGTTCCCCAAAGGGTTTTTGCAGCCTATTTAATTCTTATTTAAAAATCTCAGAAATAACCTGTCTCAATGTAATGACTAGACACAGAAATTTCAACAACACTGTTAAGATGTGAAAGTCTCTTTCTATTTTTAAATCATTTAATTTCAAACTTTTTTTTCTTATAGTGGGAAAGCAAAACTATACTGCAGAATGAACCTTTAGTTCTAGAAGGAGGTTACGAAAACTGGCTCCTTTGTTTTCCCCAGTACACAACAAATGCTAAAGTAACTCCACCCCAGCATAGCAGAAGTGAAGCAGTGACTGTTTCTTGTAAGTATAAAGGATGACCCCCCCAACTGTTTATAATTAAAGGCTGTATAATTATTCAAATATGTTTAGGATAGCCTTGTTCTGGGCTAGATCTCATATCTAAATTTTGGGGTCTGGTGGAACATGGGGATTATTTTGCTTTTATGTTTTTAAGAGCTCTATCATGCTTCCTTCCTCTCCCCTTCCTAAAGTGGATTTTACATATCCATCTCTGGAAGAGCCAGCTCCTGTTCCACCTGTTGTTGCTATAAAGCCATCTCCAACAGAAGTGATTGAAAATGAAGAAACAGGAGATAATTTGGAAGAGAGACTAAAATCACTCAACAGACCAAATGTACAGGATACTGCTGTTCCAAAATCTGACAGTTCATTTATAGTTAATCCAGTATCGATTACAAGAAGTATCCCTGAGGTAAGCTGTGTTTCTTTTTTTCAGTTAGTATATGGCTAATCGACTAGAGACCCACCACATGCAGAAGCCTAAATCCACAAAGAAACATACTCAGTATTTGTTTAAGGCTCGTATGCAAGTATATTGATACAGAGACTATCGGTGTCTGTGAAGCCATTGTAACTAATCTACAGAACTCTATGAAACTGAATATACTTAACATAATTGCAGAGCTTTTCATGAATATTTTGATATGAGCACCTGAGAAATTGAAGGTCAGCAATTGATCATTAATTCAGAAAGTCTATAAGCAAACTTTTCTACTTAAAACATACATATGATGAAATACAGAGAGAGCAGTTAGGCCATGGCTTACCTTGGCTATTCCAAAGGTCTGCTTTCCAGCAACTGTATCTTCCTTCAAATAATAAAACATTTAGGTGGCTTGTCACTCTTGGCCCAGTAGTGAGAGTGTAGGGATTTGTTTCTTCCGTTCACGGGGATAAAACTTTGTAAAGACACCTTTGTAGAATCCTTTCACTAAAATAACATTTTCCTTAGGAGACAAGGCTAGAGTCAAACTCTTCACTTTCACCCTTCTAGATACTACCTTTAATACAGATTTCAGCTAAGGGACCCTAAGCTGTAAAAAACCCCTTATTTCTGTTTTTCCTTGAACTAGACTGGCTTTTACTTCTTCAGAACTTCCACTTCAGCATCAAAACCAACTTGCTCTCCTAGGTCTGAGCATAAGCCATTCTTAAATACCTCTTCCCAGCAAGCAGATCTGCCTTAATCACATGCTCTGTCACATGATTGAGAGAGCCAAGCCCAGATTAGGCTGCCTGATTGCCCTAAAATGTTCACCTTTGGAAGCCTGAAAATAAAGAGTTGTAGTAATCAGTGCTTAATGCTGTCCTTATGGTTCTCTAGGGCTTGTTGATACTTATCTCATACCTGGAAGTTAAGCGAATACCTACTTTTACTAACAAGCAATTTGAAGTACCAGATTTAATGAAATTAAAAGTTCACTATCTCTCTGGCAGAAGTCAACTTTACATCATCTTTATTCTCTTATAAATTCCATTTAGGAAAAGCTTAGCTAACAGAGCAGTAATAGCTGTAGTGAATTGTTGTTGTACGCTTTGTGTTACAGGTTGATCGTACTAAAAAGCCTTCACTAAAAATCCCTGATGATAACAGACCAAAATCTGAAACTACAGGCAGTGACAGCCAGCCTGTTGAGAATGGACGAATAGTTCCAGACCGGTCCACAAAGCCATTACGTGATACAAAGAGCATTCTGACAGAAGAAGAAAAAAGTCGTATACATGCAGAAACTGCTGCTCTGTTAGAGAAAAACAGACGGGAAAAAGAACTTCGTGAGAGGCAACAAGAAGAACAGAAAGAGAGACTCAAGCAAGAAAAAGAAGAACAAGAACAAAAAGCAAAAGAAGAACAAAAAGAAAAAGAACACAGAGAAAAGCTACAGCAATCCAAAGAGGACAGAGACCAGAAGGAGAGGGATGAACAAATAAAAAGAGAACAGGAGGAAAAGGAACAAGAAAGAGCACGCAAAGAAGCAATAGAAGCAAAAAAGCAAAATAAAAATGAACTGGAAAGCATTGGTGCAAAAAGGATTGAGATTGACAAAATATCTATGGAAGAAAGAGAAAAGGGAACTCGAACACCAGAAATGCAGAGACGGGCACTGGGTGACGCATCTCAGATCTTTGCGACTGTTTCGGGCAAGGTCAGTGAAAGAGAAAATCGTCACCAAATGTGGAGTAGTGATTCAGGATGATTTGAGTGCATACTCTAGTATCAATCTAGAAACTTAGATACATCACTGGATTTTTATTTAGGCCATATTTACATAAATGTAGAGGCGAAAGTTAAAACCAAGACACAAATAGATTTTTTTTTTTTTTTTCAAGACAGCCTTGATTATTGCTTGTAGGTGGGCAGCATGGAATCCCCATAGGATAATAAAACTTCCCTCTGACATGGAGCTAGAAGGGATGGTTCATAGGCTGCAATCCTCTGTTTCAAAAATAGAGGCATGGTGACATTTTCTCTCTTGTACCAGCCCAGTACTGTATATTATACTATTGTAACTCATGCTGGGGACAATCACATTATCATAACAAACTCTTTAGTGCCCCCAGCTGCATAAATGCTGCTATAACAGGATTTTGTTGACTCGCATAGGAAGCAAAGCAATACCCTAATCTAGTATTTTTGCTGAGAACAGTCCAGTTCCAGTTCTTTGTAGGGGGCTCACAGTTCCTTCTTTCCTCAGATTCTTGAAAAAAATAGCAAAGTTAAATTAGTGAAAATCATCTGGTCACGGAACAGGAGCCATTTGTGAAGCTGAGTTAATAACGGAACAGATGTCTTTAATACCGTTTCTCAAGAACATGCAGTAGGATATTTTTCTCTCTCTTCACCAAACTTTGATGCTTGTGTAATGCAGATGCACAAGAAAGCCAAAATAAATCTTCCTGGGCAACCTTAGCGTAGTCACTCTTGAGCTTTTGTTTGACTGACAGAGCAACTTCACATAGTCCCAAAATGACTGCCCATGATAAAATAAATGCATAATGTTGGCTTCACAGTTTGCCTTTTTCATGGAGAGGCTTTGTCACAGTGAGAAATAAAAGGGGAAAAAGTCTTTCATTTAAAAACAAATTGTAAACCCCACAGCTTTTAGGGGGGAAGTAGTGTAGGTGGAACTTCTGCACTTTATTTCTGAGCTCTTGAAACTACATAACAAACTGTCTTATGTAACGCGACATTCAGCTACAAAGGCTATTCCAGCGAATTGCCTATAGTATAGATAGGAAGAGTAAACATGATGTGTAGATACCTGTTCTAACCACTTCTTTGTGGCATGTGCATTTAACAACCGAAAAAGAAAACTCTGCTTTTCCCCTATTTTGCTTTATCAGCATTCTTTACTGACATTCCAGATGAAAACTGAAAGCCTTCTCTCAAAATCTTTTACAGCAAACTGGGGTTAAAGGACAACCAGACAGTGGAGCTCAAAAGCCAGGACCCCTTAGAGAGGATTCTGAACAAGATACTGAAAGACTTAAAGTAAATACAATGTGTTGTATGTAGCCAAAACCAATCAAGTGCAGATGCTTTATGATCATTATATTATGTTAAATTCCACCTCATTTCACTTTTTAAAGTCATCATCTTAAGAAAAGACTATGCCATGTTTCCAGCTGTTTGTTTGCTTTTTTTCATTTGTCATATTCATCTGAAAAAAATACTTGAACCTTTCACTAGAAATCTTCATATGTTTCTGATGGCATTAACAAGCATTCCACACTAATTAATCATCTCACGCATACTCTTGCACATACTGCTTTGAAAGGGAGAAAAGATCATCCATATGTGTTTAACAGAAGCACATACTCCTAATAAAGTAGCTTCTTTGGGGAAAAAGTTGAGTATTTAGACTTTCATGAGACTGAATTGTCCTTTTTTTTCTGGAGCATGTCAACAAATGGGTTTTGTTTAGATTCAGTGATACAAAATAGTAGTACTATATTACCATTACAATAAATTGTATTTCCAGCTATAATCAAGGATTTCTTACTGAACTGTTTTGCATTAAATCATGTAATTATATAGGGAAAGTCACAGGCAGCTTGCTGCTCTGCATAAGTAACTATACGTACCTTACATTTCCATTTATTTATTAGTCTCAGCGGGAGCCATTAATGAGAGCGCGAAGTGAAGAAATGGGAAGGATAATACCAGGACTGCCTGCAGGCTGGGCAAAGGTAACTTTCTATTCTGATGTTATAATCAAATTGCCTTGTGCAGTTTTGTAATGTATTTCAATTGTGTCTTATTTCTAAGTTAGATCATTCGATTCCCCCCCCCCTTCAACTTACACACAGTTATTTTCTGAATTTTAACATTATTTGTAATGAAACTAGGAGAGCTCATCTGCTGTTTCTGGTACTAAGCAGTTGCTGTTTAATATGCATTTTGGTGAAAGTGGTGCCTTCCAGTAAACTTAATCCATTAAGTGTTGAGGCCAGTCACGACTGTTAATGTCTCAATGTTTGAAAAACTCGTGCACTGTTCTTACAGTAGTTGAAAAATAGGTAAGTAAGTTAATGATGGATTTTTACTTGTTCTTGAAACAATTTGTTTTTTTTCCCCAAGTTTCTGGATCCAATCACTGGAACCTTTCGTTACTATCACTCGCCAACAAATACTGTTCATATGTATCCACCAGAAATGGCTCCTTCATCCACTCCTCCATCAACCCCTCCAACTCATAAACCCAAGCCACAGGTGACTGTTGAACGAGAAAGAGAACACTCCAAACTGAAGCGCTCCTACTCTTCCCCAGATATAACCCAAGCCATTCAGGAGGAAGAGAAGAAAAGAATTCCTGTAACTCCTGCAGTCAATCGTGACAATAAGTATGTTCAATAAGTTATACCACAGCTCATGCAATATGATAATATATAGGACTCTATTTGTGTTTAACCAACTGAAATTCATTAATATTTTCTAAGTAGGTTTGAAAGGATGCAAGCGTGATAGACTTAAATTTCATTGCTAAAAGTTCAATGTATAGGGCAGTTATCTTTTGATAATTAATGTAATTGTTACATATTAACATGAATTTCAGAGGTCACAGTCTAATTGAACAGTTGTTCCTTTTTAAGTGGTGGTATTTGTGTTAACATACTAAATGCCAGCCTTCTGACAGCTTGTGAAATGCGGAGTTTCCAGTTTTCAAACTGGCTTAAGTCAACAGCTAATTCTTCATCTGTGAATTAAAACAAACAAACAAACAAATGCCAAAAACCAATAAAAAAACCCCACAGCTGATGGAGCCTGTAACTTAGCCTCATTATAGGCCAGTGTATATGGCGTTCTCACTATTGCATTGACTGGTCTTGAATACCTTAAACCTTTATCTTGTGCCATTCCCTGTGAGGGAGGGTGGTTCTGTTGGCTTATGTGCACAGCCTTGTCAAGTCTGAGACTCTTAAAAAGTAATTTCTTCCTTACAGACCGGTCTGTTACACTAAAGCAGAAATTTCAAGACTCTCTGCATCACAAATTCGGAATCTGAATCCTGTGTTTGGGGGATCGGGACCAGCTCTTACAGGACTTCGTAATCTAGGGAACACTTGCTATATGAATTCCATATTACAGTGTCTGTGCAATGCACCTCACCTGGCTGATTATTTTAACAGGAACTTGTATCAAGATGATATTAACAGGTAACAATCTCTTATTCTCATCCTTTAATGTATAATTGAAGGAAAAAAACCTGCCATTACAATTGTTAACTCAAAAAAAATCACTTAATGGGGTTGGGGGGGGTTGCTTGTTTTCTTAAGTAGGAGACAAATGCCAACTTCTAAGTCTCTTTGACGTTTTCAAAATTTGTGTGTGTGACAAAATAGATTTTACTGGACAGTCTTAATTAAACTGTGCTTTCCATATTGATAAATATAAGTGTACTAGAGTCTCCTAAAACCAAACAGAATATTTAAATAGCAGTTTACAAAACAAGCTGGAAACAGCTGTACCTTCCATCCGTCCAGTCTTGAATATGGAACCAAATTACAGTGCCGAAGTAGACAAAAAATTTTAACTCAGTCTAACAGCCAGTTTTTCTTAGTCTAAAGAAATTACTTTGAAATTGGGATAATGTCTTGAATTAATAACAGTAATATATTAAAAAAAAGAGTTATTTGAATGGCTCACTATATTTTTTTTCCTGGTCTGTTTAATTGTATAGGTCAAATTTCCTGGGGCATAAAGGTGAAGTGGCTGAAGAGTTTGGTGTAATAATGAAAGCTTTATGGACAGGACAGTATAAATACATCAGTCCAAAAGACTTTAAAATTACAATTGGGAAGATTAATGACCAATTTGCAGGATATAGCCAACAGGACTCCCAAGAATTACTTCTCTTTCTAATGGATGGCTTGCATGAAGACCTAAATAAAGTAAGCAATACACTTGTAACAAATTATACATCTGTCAGATGATAAGAGAAATAAATTTTAAAAAGACCCTCTTCTTTCATAAGAAGATTATGTTACTGGAACCTTGTATAGAAGGAAGTACTTGTATTCAGAATTAAAAGTAGGAATTTATTTTGAAACAGTATAAGGTACTGAAGGGAGTAATGGAAGAAGCCTAACTAGATAAGAAATGGATGGCTACACTGACATGTTTAAATATTCTGGCAAATATTCAACAGTATGCTTGCCTATAGATGAGACTTCCTATTTTTTTATATGTTAATATATAGCTATGGTATTTAAACTTCTGTTATCCAGGCTGACAACAGGAAAAGACACAAGGAAGAAAACAATGATCATCTTGATGACTTCAGAGCAGCAGAACTAGCCTGGCACAAACACAAACAGCTCAATGAATCCATTATTGTGGCACTCTTTCAAGGCCAGTTCAAATCTACAGTGCAGTGTCTCACATGTCACAAGAAGTCACGGACCTTTGAGGCTTTCATGTATTTGTCGTTACCGCTTGCATCCACTAGTAAATGTACACTGCAGGTACGCTGGCACTAGAGAGAAACAGTCCTGAAGTCAAAACATTTCTCTGTGACTTCATTATGATGTTGCTTCTGCTCAGCCTCCTGTTGAAGGGGTTGGTCAATATTCCAGCTTAATTTACACTAACCTGAGACATGAACAGATCTGAGTCTTCATTATTTTTTAATTCTTCTAAAGTTTAAAAAAATAGGCCATTCCTTAAAAGTTTTAAAAGACAAGCAGGATGGAAATATTTAAGCCACAGTAGCAGCAAAGACATGTATAGTATTTGTTTTTGTAGGTCGTAGTATAAATATTTTGTGTTTTTAAACAAAATATTGTAGGTATATTTTGAAGGACTTGCAGCTAATTAATATACACAGTAACATTTACTTCCACACATGGATTTAATTCACTTTTCCTCACCTTTGTGAAACATAGCACACAGATAATTGACGCAGGTTAACAACCAAATAGGAAACAAACATTTTTGCTACACTTTCCTAAACACCTGCCCTTCACAATCTGTGTTTGTATTTCGTTTTAGGAATGCCTTAGGTTGTTCTCCAAAGAGGAAAAGCTCACTGATAACAATAGATTTTACTGTAGCCATTGCAAAACTCGGAGGGATTCTTTGAAAAAAATAGAAATTTGGAAATTACCACCTGTTCTTCTTGTGCACTTGAAACGGTAAGAGAAACAGTGATTGGTGAAAATTAATTAGGATGAAGCAACGAGGCTTTGATGGAGATCGATTGTTCCAGTGCGGTAGCTAACCATTTTTCATTAGAGAAAGCTCCAGATGTATTTCCAGTTGTAATGTTGCAAGAATTTTATTTTCATAGGATGTCTCTTTTATTAGGCTGTAGTTCATGAAGTGATCTCTTTTTGTTTGTGCTAAGCATTAACATGTGCAAGCATTAACAGAATCGGGGGTCAAATGCTTTAGTTGGGGGATCATGTCCTGGTTAAAAACAGGGAAAACAAACATGCTTAATATTCTTAAATAGCTTGTTCACAACCTGTAACTTTTAATGATGCTTTCTAATCCTCTAGATTTTCCTATGATGGAAGATGGAAGCAAAAGCTTCAAACTTCTGTAGATTTCCCATTGGAAACTCTTGACCTTTCACAGTATGTTATTGGTCCAAAGAATAACTTGAAGAGATACAATCTGTTTTCAGTATCAGTAAGTAACCCTGTCCCATTTCAAAGTTCAGCTGGTCTTTATGCCAAGGCTTGGGTTAGCCTGTGCAATTCATCTGGGTTTCCAGGCTGCCTACCTGGTTGCAGATTAAGTTGTATTCTAAAAAGAATGATTGGTATTTAGTAAAAATCTCGCATTCTAGTCTATTTCCCTAAGCAGGGAAGAAAGGGCAGCTTTCGAGGCCATGCATTTTATTTCCTTTTCTTATGTTTACAGAATCATTATGGCGGGTTGGATGGAGGGCACTATACAGCCTACTGCAAAAATGCTTCAAAACAACGCTGGTTTAAGTTTGACGACCATGAAGTGTCTGAGATCTCAGCATCATCTGTGAAATCCTCAGCTGCATATATTCTCTTTTACACTTCTTATGAACAGCGAGCAGTGGATGTGGCCACATAAAGTAGTGTGGGTTAAGAAAACTGGTTTTCTTTTTATAAGAGCAAAGTAGGTATGGGAATGCATATAAATATGCAAAACTATGACAAACATAGTCACAGATATGGGGATGGTTGCAGCAGCTTTTCTGCAAGAAAGCTCTTTCTGGTCAGTACTAGTGCTTAAAAATCAGAAGACTGATTAATAATGCTTGTGGTAATACTGCCATCTGTGAAACCATTTAAGAAGCATACTTGCATTACCATTTATTTAAAAAACAACTATATTTTTAGTCTGCTCCAAAATTAAATTCTAGCTTAGTCATCTGAAATCTATTAACAAGTAGTTTAAAATGTCTTAAAATCCCAAGGCATATCTTGATTTTTATTTTTTTCTTTCACTGTTATGGCCTTTTCACATTTCTAACCTTAAGCTTGATTCTACTGTGAATACTCTAGAATGATGTAAACAGTTAGGAATGTAAGTGTACATATTGATTGCATACTTGCACATCAGAACTATGTATATAATAAAATGTTGTCCTTTTTGTGAGAATCTCTAAAACTCAGAGGATTGCGTTTATTTGCCAGCTCTAAGTAACTGCAACACTACTTAAAAAAGCAGAGCTGTATTTTTTTTCTGTTAGCTTTTGTCAATATTTGTGCACTTCAGAGTTATTCTAAACAAACAAGATTTTCCTTTTTAATTTTTTAATATAAATTTTCATGTACACATGCATTAAAAACCTTAATGAAGAAATGATTTAAAAATATATCCTGTTAAATGTATGTTTGGGTTTGGTGTTTTCATTCTCAACTAGTTGTGTAATGGTCAGGATTCTACATACTGACAGTCTCAATCATATTCACACAGTTTAAAGGTTCTTCAGATGAAAAAAAATACTACTTTGCGTAGAACTGATTCGTTTAGAAACTATTTTAGTTGCATCTTGTGCAATTCCCTGCCCTGGCTTTAGGTTAGTCTTCCCTCTCCGATTAGGTTGGCATTCAAAAATTTTAAATCCTACATTGTGAGCTTCTTTCTGTCTACATGCATGTGTCTTGCTGATGGAATTAAGCCCAGGCTTGATTGTGTTCTAGAAGCTTACAAGCTGCAAATGAATTTGCAGTGCTAGAGGGACAAAACCGACAGTACTAGAATAATGCCTTTTTCTTTCCCTTATGTTAATGGTCACTTCATCCCCTGCTCTCTTCTGAAACGTACACCCTCAGGGATCTGGTCGTATGCTTTCACCTTAGTATCCCGCTGTCAGTTTCTGAAAGGCAGCTTAAAACAACATAATTTACTTAACCAACAGAGAACCAGGAATTTCCAGGTAAGTGCATCTATATGCTCAGCAATTGTGGTCTTTTGAGGCATGTATGAGGTTTGTCACAGCAAACAACCATTAGCCCTCATAGAAATGGAGTGGATGCGCGGTCCTTAACGGGCTCGGAAGCTGCAGCTCTTCTCTGTCAAGTTACTCCCTGAAGGACCACACCAGATGATCAGGTAATGCAAATGCTCCAGTTTATTGATGAAACAGGACCTGGCAAATGCTGCCAATGAATGCTAATTGCTGGCTTACTCACTGTTCGTTTTCCATGGCTAGCAGGTTTTTAATGGGTGCAGAGAAGGCCTTGGCAGATGTAGAAGAGGAGATAAGCTGTGTCAGTCTGCACTGAGGAATTTGGGATCTTGGTGATCTGTGCATCATCAAAGCTGTACCACTTTTTGGTGACCGAGTGCTTGCAGAACGCCGTGTAGTGGCCGTCATCCAGAAAACCAGAGTGGTTCTGTAACAAACACCACAGTCTGTTCAAACAGCAGGCTCACTCTGTCTCCTCGCAGGCAAAGCTAGGAATTGGCAATCATTTTTTGTTTACACTTGGAAAAGATGGGAGAGAAGATTCTGTCCCCCCCCTTTGGCCTATAGTGAGGAATATGAATTCAAATAAATGCTTTAAAACAGAGGAAATAGATGATAATTATGCTGCTCTATTTTGCAATACCAAATTTGCAACCCAGCTATTAGCCCTGATACGGCTCACTATAAGCAGGCCCCACTTGCAGTGAGTGATGGAAAAAGAGATCATTTAGTCCTTATTTGCGGAGAGGATCCACGCAGGCTCAGCTGGCGAGTTTATGCTGAAAAGGCTGAGGCGTTACGTGCCAGGGGCGCGTGGTGTTTGAAATAGGGATGTGGTGGGGAGAAGCAGAGAGAAGTGGTAACATCTCTCTTCCTTGGTAACATACTGTTACTGGATTGTGGCTGTGGCAGGTAAAAAACCAAGTATACCATATATATGTGTTTATATATATAAAACCATAAATCATATACATAAAAACCTTGTTACTGGTACATTGTTAGTGAAGCACAGAGGAACCATGCTCTGTCACATGCTCTAGCTGCAATTTTTAAGTGCCTGGACCAGAGATGACTTGCTCTCCTCCAGTCCAAACCAGCGCAGGCTTCAGCTGCTACCGGCGGCAGGGCGTTACGGATGGAAGCAGGAAAGGCAAAGCTCACCGCTACGGCACACAGGCTGTACTCTGCATCCTGGCGGAAAAGGGGCGAAGTGTAAGGAGAGAGATCCAGACTGCTGAGTGGATAGCAGATGTCAGTTGAGAGTTTCCTTTCCTGTTTGCCTTGCCATTCAAACCTGAAATAACATTTTGAACTATTTTAAGTAACACTCAACTTCTTTCTTACATTGTAGTGGTTGCTAACTGACTTTCCTAGGGGAAGGGAAAAACAACCACTGACTACCCAGCATTTTGAAATAAAAAGATCTGTATTGAGTGCTGCTGTAAACTAACAGAAAACACACTACACCCCCAAGAGAGGTCCAGCAAGAAAAGCAAAGATCTTGCTTCCTGATCCTTCTGTCCATTAGAAATGGCAGAAGTCAAATCTCTGCATCGCTGTCACTGTGTCTTACATGTTTTGGACAGCACTGTGGTCAGCTCTTCTGTCGTGCCAGGCTCCATCCCTCTTCCCTCTGTAACTTTTAGTACAACATTATACTTGTAAACTTTTATAATGTGGCCAAGGGCTGCAGCTGGGGACCGCAAGTTCATTTGAGTGTGTCAAGGAAAGCAGATACTGAACGGGAAATTAAATAATAACTTTACCTAATGTAGTTCTGGGAAACCAAATCATCCCAGTGTGATTTTTTTTATAGGTGGGAAGTTGTTAAGAACAAATTCTTAAGAATAAATTTAGCATTGGGCCATGCGTGGCTAGTAAAGTCTGCTATCAGGAGCTCTTACGCTGAGGCACTGCTCCGTTCAGCAGACCTAGTTGCTTAGACCTGCGCTAGTTAAGGGATAAGGAAAACTACAGTGTCTCGGCTGCAAGAATGACAAGCGAAACGCCCCGTTTCGGTCCTGCACTTAGAACCCAAGTCACGAGCTCTCCCACTGGCCAGAGGAACTCGCTTTTGCAGGGATGTCTGACCGTGTGAACCGCTGTACTAACTGTAGTCGCTCACTCCTCGGTGGAGTTTTTCTTCCCTTTGGAGAAGAGATCCCAAATGTAGTGAGTGAAATGTGCTGGGCTGGAGTACAGCGTAAGGCAGAACACCTTGTCTGAGATTCCAGGAATGCAACTTGCATGTTTGACAGGTGTATTTCTGTAACTGCCCCGTTAGCTTCCAGGTGTGAAAAGTACTAAAACCACCCATTTGCAGTGATTTTTTTTCCCTTTATGCAAACGTGACTGTCCTTCATGTCTCACAAATCCTGGGAAATGGCCAGGTCCTACCCCCCACAGACTGTACCTCTTGAGGTGAAAAATAATGATCTGCGGTGCCTTGCTTATGGTGGCCTTCACTGCGGCATCTTGTTTAGTTCCACACCAGGAACAGTGGATTTGGTTGTTCCAAGTCAGTGTGTCTTGCTGAAAGAAGCATTTGAGACAGTCCTGTCAAAGGAAAAAAAAAAAAATAATCATTTGATCAAACAGATCTCCACCTCTGAAGATCCTAAGCAAGGTAAGAGAGGGGTTTGCCATAATTTGGAGCTCTCTTCCTAATCGAAGCACGACGTAGCAAGGCTGACATTACAAATAAATACACTTGGAACAGAAAGCAGCCAACATCGGCTTCCTTTTTCCCCCCAAAAATGAGAAAACACTTTGATGAGTGAAAGAAACCCTCACGGTTGCTATTGAACAATCTTAATATCCCTCATCCCGTGGCAACTCGGGAGCGTTGCTCCCACAACCTTAGCGGCCATTGCGGTCCAGAGACCAGCACAGAAACCCCACTTCTCTCAGGACCCGTTCAAAGACTATCCGTTAGTGCCCAGGAAACCACAGTAACTAAAAACCTGCATTTTTTTAATAACACGTATAAGTCTCAGCCACCTATTCCCACGTGAAGCCGAAACCAGCAGGAATGTATCAGAAGTCGTACCTGCAGAGAGCACCTGCTCTTCGAAGGGATGGGCAGGGAAAGAACGGTGAAGCGCTCGGGTCTGTCGGTGGTGGTCTTGCATTCCAGACACGTGATGTTGTAACTGAGCTGTCCCTCAAATAACCGTGTGATAATGGATGTTTCACTGACGCCGCTTGCTTTTGCATTGGTTATGCATCTTCTATTGCTTGACTATACAGAAGAAAAAAAAATTAACAAAACGTAGGTAACCAACTGTCTCAGAAGTGCCTTCACTGGGTTTTGACGGTCGCTGCCCTCTGCTTGTGTAGGCTAGTTGTTAGTCTTGTCGCAGAACTTGGCTCTAAAATGCTATTACTTTTCTTGACATTTCATAGATGCAGAGTAAGCTAAATTCCTTTTTGGAGAGAAATGAAACAAAAATATAATATTCTGGACATTAGACAGGAGTGATTTCATTGCTAGACAAGCTCTTTATCAGTGGATCTGCAGAAGAGAAAGGCGGACATGGGGGCATGGCAGCCATGAAGGTTTCAGGCAGCTGAAAAAGGGGAAGAATGCAAAACGTGGAAGGAGCAAGGAGAGGGAGAGGTGAGGATAATGGAGCTACAGAGAGCATTATCATTTAGATAGAGGGTGCAATCTGATGGAGCATTAGACAAGAGCAAATGAATTACTGTGTGTACGTGGGTATGAAGCAAAGGAAGAAAATGACAATTTTTAGCAGGCACATGGTGTAGGTTGGGAGAGGAGGATAGGCAATTATTACATGGAATGCTAAATCATGACGTGCAAAGAGGAACCAGCTATGGTCCCCACACCACCACTCGTACCTTCTTGAGAGCCTCGTGGAGCTCGTTCAGCACACAGATCAGAAACTCCTGTGCGTCCTGCTGAGTCTTCTTGCTAAAAGTCGGGTACCGCTTCCCAAGGACGGAATGGAAAACCTCCGGGGAAACGCAGTCAAACTCTCCAAGCCACATATCGGACATCAAACAGCCAAAGGCAGTTGCAGACTCGCCATTCTCCCTTGGGAAAAAAATAAACACAAATTTCAGGTAAAGCATGAAAAGATGGTGGCTCCACCTTCAAATGAGAGCATAATACACAAACGTAGAAAACATACGCAGGTACAGCTCTGACAGCCCGTCATTTGGTTTGAGGGACTCTGCAGATGCTAAAAGTAGTAGGAATCATCATCGAGACAGCAATGACAGTAACTGGTATTACCATCAAAATGACAAAAAAAGTATAATGCTTAAGTTACTCGGCAAGGAAAAATGACTGAGGGTCTCGGAGGAAGGGGAAGGAAACCAGCTCGTGGCCAATTTGGCTACAACTGCCTGCTGGGGAGCTGGTAGGTGGCTGCCTCAGACATTCTCATGGCAACACGTATCTTTTAGAAGGAAAACAGCAGTGCCAAGCAGAAAAAATAAATCAACTGACTTGTGTAGGGCTGCTTTGTACTGTCCTGAGAGGAAATACTCCACGAGCGGTGGCACGCTGCAGAGGCACTGCAGGATTGCGTTCATGTAGCACGTGTTGCCCAGATTCCTCAGGCCGGTGAGCCCTGCACGCTGGCTGTTCATCTGCTCCATCCCTTCCTTGCAGGAATACTTCACGCTTCCCAAGCAAATGGAGTCATACTTCCACCTACCAGGAAAAAAAAACCACAACAGTGAAAATCTAAAATGCTACGGTGCTTTTTGTATTGTGTTTTTAGGAAGCAGTACTGTCTTGAGGAGACGTTTCCTGCTGTTTCAGGACCTTCTTCATAAGCCACATTCACCCTTACTTTCATCAGGCTAATAGAGTGGTCAAGACTCCCTATCTCCTACACTAAGCTCTTCCCAATAGGGTGAGATACATCATTAAGAGGTATTACTTCAATACCTGGCGTTTTAGAGTTATTCCTAAAATTCCACTCAGTCTCTGACTCCATACGCAATTACTCAAAACCTGCAACCAGCTGTAAATAGCTATCCTCTTAAGCATTTCTCCCTACAGAATGCATGTTATATTTCATTTCCTCAGTGGTCTGGTACTTACGTACTTTCTAAAGCCACAGGTTGCAGTCCAGATGCTACTATAAACAGGTTGCTCTTTAGACTTTTCCCACAAAATGTTACTTAATTCACATTAAGAAAATTTTAGGAGGTTTGTTTTCCTGCTGCACAAGTCTGTCCTGGACCAAACCGTCCCCATCCCCAATTAGGCAGAAGAGAGGTCTGAACACAGACCCTGCGCAACCCAGATGTGCTCGTTGATGCTGAATTTTTAAAGGCCACTCTTTTATTCTGATGCAGAAGGGGGGAAAATTCTGAAACCTCAACAATCTTTGTAGAACAAGAAAAGCCATTTTTTTTCCCTTCAGCTCAACAACACATGCCCAAGTTCCCCTTTCTGGAGACCTCCCAGGCCAACAGCCATTTTCTATCATCTGCTACCTACAAAACAACTACACAGAATCATTTAGGTTGGAAAAGACCTTTAAGATCGTCGAGTCCAACCGTTAACCCAGCACTGCCAAGTCCACCACTAAACTATGTCCTTAAGTGCCACATCTACCCGTCTTTTGAATACCTCCAGGGATGGGGACTCAACCACTTCCCTGGGCAGCCTCTTCCAGTGCTTGATAACCCTTTCCTTTTAAATTTCAGTAACAGCAGAGCCAACGTTTCCAAACAGCTCTACCTATAGACCAGTTTCCTATGAAAACATTTAATTCCATCTTTTATAGACATCTCTGAGAAACACCAACTCAGAGGAGAAAACATATTGGGACCGTAGGGTATGAAAGATGGCTGGGAAGCCACGAGCAGCCCCGCAGGGAGCCTGTGCTTGCCCCAGCTCAGGGAGGCTGCCTCTTGCCCTCGTTTCTCATACCGTCACCTCTTCCATCCAGTTTCATGGCATGACTGGCACCATCCTGCGCGTCCCGTCCCCCGGGCTCCCCTTGCCCCATCGCTTTGTGATGCCATTCTGTTCCATTGGTTCTCATCCAGGGGAACGCGTCCAACCCGACCTGCCTCCGTCTCCTTCCTACGCGCCACCCAAAACAACCTTGGGACGAGACGGGCACCCGCCGACAGGTAACCACCGCTGGGCAGAGCGTTTCAGCCTGACCCACGTTTATTCGTGTTTGCTCATACTTGCATTAGCGTTTATTATTGCCGTGTTCTGACGGATGGGCAGTGATGACTGAGGGTGTTGACCATAAAAAGATGGAACTACTGCAAAACATCGCGCTGAATTAATTTATTGGCATTTAGAAAATCTTCCTGGGAAAAAGGGTAGTGGCAGAGAAGTGCCTTTTTAATTAGCTAATGAGACAGCGTAGTTGGATCTCTGAATTTCATACGCCACTGAAGAGCAGCAGGCTTTCCCTATTTCACATACAATTTGGGAAGTAACAAGTATCCACAGAAGAGGCCCAGGAAGCCATTAAAAAAAAAATCCCTAATTGTCTCACTTGTTAAGCTGCAGGCAAAGGATGTCTCCCGGCGCTCTTTGGACAGCGTATCTGCTGTCACTGCTGTTCACCTCCCAAACCATATCTGCAAACCGAGATATAAAAGCAACACACACCCCCCCACCCCTACTATTCAACATCTGATCTACGTTTTTGTAAATGGAACTGTAATATTGTACGCACTTTACCAAGAGTTTCAGATGTTTTAAAATCTAAATTATAATGCCATGGTTAAACCTAAAACTTCTAACAAACACATACAAATGCCTGAGTATGTCCTAATATATGTAGGTATATTCAGGTTTTTTTCCACCCTGAAATATTTAGTTAAGTTTTGTTGACAAATCTCAACTAGCTAGGAATTCAATCCTGCCTCTTTCTGCAAATTTATTCAGCTCAAATATGCAAAATATGAGGGTGAAATGCAATGCATTTTCCCCTGCGGGGCTGTGATTGCTTGTACCTGGATGGAGGTACTTTGTCAAAGGGCTGCAGGTAAAACGCAGAGACAAATGCATGTTGCAGATTTCTCAAAGGGCCTGCTGCAGACCAGCTGTGCTTGACTTGTTTTGCTTTGGATAACTGAAATAGACCCGACACGCAGAGTACTTATGCACTCTTACTCTTATCTCTGTGCAGGTGTAGGTTGAAGCCTGTAATACATCTGCAGTCTGTACAGGACTTCTGTAAATTCTCTGAAAGCCTGTTTTGGTGGAGCCTTCATTCTCATTTCTGTGAGACCGTCTCCAACATTTCTGTGATTCCAAGGCCCCTTGCTTATTCCTGCAGCCTTTCAGGGGAAAAAAGTATGAAGGAACTTCTAATAATGTACACTAATACAGAAATAAAATTCAAACAGGAATCAGGACAGTTGCAACATTGGAGAAAATATCAAGAAAGGACAAGAACAGTAAGGAATTCATTTTACTTTATTGGAATTTAGCCACTGAAAATAAATTGTATTCAATGGGATGACTCTCCGTATTTTCCTGATTTTATCTTCTTTTTGACAAAAAGAGTCATGGTAAGTATCCGTTCCTAGTTTGGAATACAGGGTACACTGCCAGCAGCTTGTGTTCTTCTCCTGGTTAATGAATTTTTGATGCTTTGTGTGATTTTTCTCAGTGCCTCGCTTATCCTTCATTTTAGCAGCTCTTCCAGCCTAAAAAACAAACCAAGAAAAGTCAAAATCAAAACTGTAATATTTTGATGATGGGATGTATAGCTTCAACATTGTTAGGGTAAGAAAGGGCTAACAAGGTCTTCTGGCTTTGGGTCACTAGCTTACCTGTCATGCAGTTATAAATACCCCTTCAAAGAAAGGTAACCAACAACATAAGTTGGTTTTATTCTTCTGTCTTCCTATGAACCATTTTTGTCACTGGCGAATGACATAGGTGCTTCCAGGACTCGTCTATCCCTGTTCCCAGTTGCTCATGGCATGTCTTTCCTACCCCTGCTCTCTCTTACGACTGGCAGATTTGATTCATGCAGCCGCATCCTGGTTCCCGCTCTGCGCTGCTGCTTCCTTCCCACCGCCTGTTCGGGCTCAGGGGATGTCCCTCCCTGCTCTCCACAGGCGAGTGGAACAGGAGCCAGACGATATTAGTTATTAAGTCTTACTTAGAACAAATACCATATTTTCGACCATGGTCTTAACAGAAGGACACACTGACCGATACTCATGTGGGACGGAGGAAGCGAGATGTTTCATGCAAGCTTAGGGAAAGGCTGAGCTTGGGCCACAGCAGAGGCTGAGGAATGACCACCAACATCTGACTCGAAGAAATAAAATTCTAGCAAATTTCTGCAACAGATCTGCTCAGTTGCAGCAAGGGTGCGAGGGACAAGGAAGCTTCCTCCTGCCTAGTGTCACCTTCCAAGGGCAGCTTTTGTTAGTAGTTAATTGCATTTTTGTGGACACAAGATGAGAGAAGGATGTCACTGGTTGCAGTGGTCATTACTCACATCTTCTGAAAAGGGAAAGCCTGAAGTTTCAATCTCAGAAAATAGTCAGCTCGCCATTTTTCTTGACCTCAAAGCTCCCTGCAAGAAAGAGTTTTTCAGGTGCTGTTCAAAAAGCAATCTGCCCTAATCCTCCTCTTCCTGCTCTGCAACACCCCTCAGCAATTGCTGGGGCTTAGTTTCTACCTCTACTACTACTACTTATATCACTATCTGTACGTCATACTTAGCACAAACCCAACAACATAGCAGCATGGCACAAACACGGAAAATCACTACCTGGATTTTTTTAAATTTTTTTTTTTTTTATTAGCTTCTGGTGTAGCGCGACAATCCATGCTGACGTATCTTCACCCTTCTACATGGTTAAATAATACTGAGATATATTTCATTATCACTAATGAAACAGTAATTAGCCCTATACCCCCAGCATATCTTACCTTTCCTGCCCACTTCATCTGGAATCTCCACATCAGGAACCTGCTCCTTTATTTTCTTGGCAAGCTTCTGTTACTGCACTAAATATTCTCATCATCTGCTCTAAAAAAAAGCAAATGCACAAAAATAAATTACAGCCCCCAAAGGCTTAGCAGCTACAAACTGTTCACAAGCTTGATGTTTACAGTGATGTGCTAGTGCACGCAACCACAGCATTTTCCAGACTAATTTGATGCGCTGCAGTTCTAGCCCACCATAGCTGATATGAAGGAATTGTACCTTGATTTCACTCCATTAATGACAAGCACGAGCACAGCCAACTATTTATTTAGAGCAAGAGCACCAAACAAGGTATGCTGTAAAACAGACCAAGAACAGCAGACAGGAACAAAGTAATTTGTTTTTCTTATACACGACAGGGAACAACGGCACTGCAAACTACTGAGCAGCTGGCAGCATTAACGAGGGCTGTTTCAACTTTTACTAACCCTTAAAAACATTCTTACCAAGAGTCCTTGCCTTCCTACAGAGGGGAACACATTAAAGAAAAGGAAGATAACTTAAAGAAACATATTGAAAAACAGGTACTATGGTCATATACAGGCTGATGGCAGCACTAAAAAGCACTTTTTGAAACCATTATTGGGAAACGGTAAGTTAAATTCAATCTGTAACAGCTGTCATACAGGTAGAACAAAATTTGTATTGAAGACTACAAATCACTGAAATCATTAAATACATTGTCAGTATTTTAAAAAGACTATAAATCCATATAGCTGAATTTTAGTACTAAAATCAGCAATGCTAACATGCATCATTCAAGAAGGTAAAAGCGTATGCTTATTCCTACTTTTTGTGGAATCCGAATCAAGACCTTGATTTACTATTTTAACGTAACACGACAACAAATCCACATCAGTGCTACCCTACTGCAAGCTCAGGGGCTGAGAATTAACTTACCATTACTCTCACCACAAAATGGATTACTTGCAAGGAAAAGTGTTAATTGTAAAAAGAAAGATTACATCATCAGAAGTCTTTTCAGAAACCTTGTTATATTTTTAAAAAAGTTTGGGTTTTTTTTTCTTTCTCCAATTGATCTTTTAGGAACATTCAACATGAACTGTTACTACCACGTTTTCAGCTGTAGTCTTTTCCCCCCTCCAAATTCTTGCAGTGTTAAGTGTTGTGGCATTAAGTGAGATGCAACCACAAAGAATAAAAGTGTAGGAAGCCACTGCCGCAGGCTTAAAAGCCAAATCCCCCCTTTTCTGAATCACGTGGCTGCTGAGCAGCAGCTGGGAAACCAGCTCTCCAGGAGACTCACCTTTGCATATTTTGCCACAACACATTTGGGATTGGTTTTCTCCAAAATGTTTCAACACCTAAATACTGCAAGAAGGCAGTCAAGAATGCTAAATTTGCTGGATTAATTAAAAGATTAAATTAGCGCACTTGTATGTGTGAGGTTTTTGCATAAAGAAATATTGATGCTGGAGGAAATTAAAGTGCATTTTAAAACAGAAGTTACATAAGTAACCAACACGAGTCTACAAGTACATAGTATTCAGTTTAATCTGTTATTCAGTGGTTTTTCTTCTAATGAAAAGATTCTGAAGATGGTGGTAGGGAATCAAAACTATCTGTCAAGGAAAATAATGTAGCTTACCTGTTTCCCTATACGAGACTCTTTAAATACCCTCTTAGTAGGAGAGTCACTGAAACATTTCAGATTTTTACTAAAAATAATTAGAGGTTTGAATTATATTCCTGTATTTAAAAACTAGGCTCTAACAAGATACGCTGATATGTTGGTTTTGGATAGTTAACAGAAGTTCCAGTGCTGCTTCTACTTTTCTCCTCTTCAGTAATCAAAAGGAAATTTAAAAGCTAAAGGATCACAACTCTTCTCTATTCATAGAGCACTTCAAGAGCAATGGGGTTTCAGCAGAGGAGTGACACTTGATGTTTTCAACCAAATTAAATTACATGGGGTAACCTTCATGTTCCTACAGCCTGACATCAATAGGACACGGCATTATCCTAACACAGTCAGGCTACTTCTTCAAACCAGCTTGGTTTCTTTCTCTTTGCCACCACGCCTTTCCAATACCTCCCCTGAAGGATACTTACATTTATGATTTTTTTTCTCCTAGCGTGAAGGAGAAGATGATTTGTGAAAGCTGTGATTTTAATCCCCCTCAATTTAGACACAGGCTTCTCTCATAATTCTAGCTCTAAGTCTCACAGAGTAAGCTAGCACTCATGCCAGGAAGATGTACAGAAATACGTAGTGTTAACCACTCCAAGTCTTACATACATTCCCCAACCCTATTTTTGTCTCTTTTGGTCTTGGAACTGCAACACAGAGCAAAGGGAACACTCCCCACTATCACACACCCCCATCACCAGTCACATCTGTTTATTTTGTTAAGAAATGAGTCACAGGCCAAACTACTGAAGACAGGTGTCACGGCTGTAAAAATTAAGTGTGCGTTGTTAAGTAAATTTTGTCAGGAAACAAAAAGTTTTCAAACTTTTACTTACAATTTTCCCAAAACGGTCTTCCTATTTAATACACTGAACTTGGGCACGTTTTCACAACACTTGAGGCTCCTCTAGAAATCCTTCCCAATTTGAAGAGTCAGCCTCACCTTACAGAGTCACTGTTGCTGTTACTTGGCTAAGAACATAGCATTAAAAAGGTATAAGTACCTCTTGAATAACTGCCCATTACCTCACAGCAACAGAAGGGGATGCAGTCAGGCATCCATGAAGCAGCTCCTGATTCGAAACAAACATTGTAAAGAGCTTTAAGGTATTTTTGTCTCATTTACCCGTTAATCCCATCACATATGTTTGTCCACTATGACAGTTTTCACTTTCTCCGCCCCCCCCCGCCCCCCAGTTTCTAGTGTTAGCCAAAGCTGAGATACCTCAAAGGCGGACAAAAGCTTTGATCCAGTATGGCAAATTCTACTTTTCTGCATAGTTACTTAAATTCACCCAAATAACCTTTCAGACTAAGAGGACAGCAGAAGTCTGTAAACAAGAATAAATTTATTTTTAGATTCTTTAAAGATTTGATGATATACAAAATGTATACAGTATTATATCCTTATAACATTTTACCTTTCCCCATCAAACATAAAACACCATTTAAACAGCTATTGTGTTCGTGCCTTAGGTCTGTATCTATAAGATACACTACTGAATAAAAAATTTAGAGCTATATACTGCCCTTTAATTAAAAATTACAAATTAGTACCTATGTAACAAAAAAAAAAAAAAAAAAAAAATCGCAGCATGAAACTTCAGTTGGACAACAGGTTTTTCTTGCTGAATGCTCAACAATATTTGGGACAGTTAAATTACATTTTATTGGCATGAAAGGTGCATTGCCATCTCCCGTACTTTACATAATGCTAATCCAATCCTAGTCTCTCTTAAATAAGTACCACAAATAACATAACATTAAAGATGTTTTCTACACAATTTTAAATACATTTAAAAGTTATGTGTACATTCGGTTTTGATATACTGGTTTTACGAGATCTTTGGAAGGCATAACTTCTGAAGCAGTCACTACGTACGAGGAAAAGCACTTCCAACTTGTGTCCTTACAAGGCAACTTATTTGGACCAGTAAATACTATTTCTTCTATTAAATATGATTATACCGGTCTATCATGGCTTTGTTACTATTTGACGGTGACTTGATAAAATTGAAATGTATAAAACAAGAAATTTCATTATGCACAATTAGGGCTCTATTCCACGAAAAAAACAGCTTTACAGCCATGAAGCTGAATCCTGAGAGGAGACACTCTCTCTCTATTGGAACAGATCAAGTTCCTACCTTCAACCTCAGCGTACTAGCATCGTATACACACCTCATTGGCTCTGTCCTCTTCAAAAGGCCAGATTAAAAGACATCTGGTGAGAAAATATTAGTGGAACACTTCCAAAAATGCTCAAAGTATACTCTGGCATTACAGAGGTAGGTGCTTTCTCCTGCCTTTTGCCGATTGACAGTAAGACAGCTGCCAAACAGACAAACGCTTTACCTTAAAACATCAACTACCAAAATCCTTTTGGTTGAAGGCATATTGCACACCACAGGACTACAGAGAGAAAATCCTCCACTAAACCAAAACAAAATAAAAAAAGAAACTTTCTGCTAAAAAGGCCCTTTAAAAACATATCTTAAATACTTGTCGTTATTCAGCCTTTTAAAACAATCAGCCACCAAGCTGTTCTTTGTAGATGGTTATCACAAGTTGTTAGGCCCTTAGATTATGGACCAGCCAAAATTCCACTTAGATAGTAATCCTTGCTTTGACATATCTTTCCTTTTAATTACAGTGAAGGAAAGATAAGGGACAACTTTGTGACATTCCATGGTGAAGCCACTGATTTGGTCACATCATTAGAGCATCAGACGAATAGAATTAGCTGAATCGGATTCTTTGGTGCAGCTTCCAGGTTGAATTGTCAATTCAGGGGAATCATCCTGAGGAAATATGATCTTGTCAGGTGTGTAATCATTCCTCTTCAGATCTGTACAAACAAAATGAAGTCACTGATTACTATTTCTTGAGCTAGTAGAATCAATGGGGCATAAAAGTCTTTCACAGAATTGGTTGTGCATATGTACTTATAAAGAAGAAGAACTCAATATGCACTGTGTCAAAAAAGGAAGTTTTTATCATACATGTAATCGGAAGCCTAAAGCTCTGCTTTAAAAAGTGATGGAAACCTCAGAATTATTTTATTTATAGACATTATAGCAAGCATTGAGTCAACTTTCCACAGAAATTGGATCCTTCCATGATCTGTTTTATGTTACCAGGATTTACAACTCGAATTTAAAATAAATGGCCTATCAGCATGTGAGAAACAACCTGGAAGTGTGAAACAGGCAGGAATCATGCAAGTTCCTTATGTTGTTCTGCTGGAGTCTAAAAGCCTGATACAAAGAAACAATTTTGAAGTTTGAGATGAGTGTAGTGTAGTCCGTACAAAAAAAAATATCTGGAATTGAATGAATTTCTGCAGACCTGGGCATGTTTTTAAAAACAAAACAAGCAAAAAACCAAACAGCAAAGAAACAAACACCTCAAATTAAAAAAAAAAAAAAAAATAATAAAAAAACCCCACAACACCACACAAAACACCAAACCAAAAAACACCAAACCCAAAACGAACATAAGCACTATTTTGTTTTAAAAGCCTGAAGGTTTGCAGTCATCTTGACCTGCTTTTCCTACTTTTTCTAGGAACCTTTGTAATTTTTTTACTGTACCTTCTGAAGTCTTGATCAATCCAGTCTACCTTCCTCAAATACTGTGCATATGGATATAGAACACACAGACATTCTTAATGCCTTCATTTAGGATTGTATCTTAAAATGGCGTATCGTTTTAAAAGTCACATTACAAAACTGCTGTTTATTACTTATTCCACTTTCACAGCATGACATAATTATTTCATTATATATCATACAACATTTTGTGACATGAGTGTCTCAGAAGAAGAAATACAGAAACCCTTACCAGGAAGTTTAAGTTTCCTGCAGCAAGAATTACAGTGATGCTTCGCTCTGAAGTTTTTTATTGCATCCTCTCCCAAATTGGCTGGACCAAACACCATATCATATGACCTTAGAAATAAAGTGCACATAAACATGGGCTGCATGTGTTCTCTGGTGAAAATTTCGTAATACTTTTCTTTAAATCCTTCTTTAACCTTACCTTTTTTCTCCAGCTTTTATCACAGAGGGATCTGTCAAATTTTCACCAACACCTTCAGACAGCACATGAAGAAAAAGTTAAATCTGATGCATTACATAAATTCATTAATATTGAAAAGCCTTGGCATCCTTAGTTATGACTTCTCAGCTTCCCCAAGAATAAAGGCAGAAAAAAAGGAAAAAAAATCCCCAACCCAAATGATACGCGATACTCTTCACCCTTACAAAAATTGCTCCTATAGAAGCACTTTGTACTTCTCAGATTTCTTCCACCTATTTTTACATCTGCCTGCAATTCCTAATTTTAGTTTTCACCCGCATGAAAGAAGTTTCCTATCTAGTTCTCACAGCCAGAATATCTGACACACAATTCAGGATAAATACAGCTTACCATATTGGCACTACACAAATGTGCCAAAAAATAGATGTTTTTTATGGTGTGTATCATTAGGAAAAGATGTATATATTTATATTGCCCGTGTTGCTGTAAGATTTAATGTCATGTAAAATATGACATCCATAGATTCAGATTAACTAGACCAAGACACACTAAATAATGCTTGTTATTTATTACAGCATATGAATTCTTAATGAAACGCTATCACAAGAGAAATCCACATACATTTATCTTGGCCCCAACCCCAATTTCAAAATAAGGACATTACCTTGCAGATCTAGTACCAACAATTCCCCTCTTGTATACTCATACGTCCAATGGCTGAAAGCTAGCATAACCTCCTCTAGCATGTTAGTTGGAATTATTTCATCACCATTATTGTTGTTATATTTTCTAAACTCTCCAGTCATGCACTCTTCAACTGCAAACCACTGGCCAGCAGAGTGGCAATATAACAGAAAAACTTCCAGGAACCTAGTAAAAAGCGTATTTAATGAATATATTTCCAAAACAAATGGCAAATATATCATCACTATTAGATTTTTATTTTATTTACTAATAATTTAAATAATTTGAAACTATTACACAAAGTCATTTATATTATCACACTAGGCTAGAATCGGTGCAAAAAGTATCAACAAATACTGCCAAGGATAATTCTGCTTGACACACTCATAATAATGTTCCGAGACATGTATTCACATATCAGTACCTTAATGTATTTCACCCACCTGATAACAACCCTGTAGGCATTCTTCTATATCAAAAACATGCAACATAACAGAAGTTTAAATACACTCACCTTGGAGAGTATGGGATGGATTTGGGCTTCATTTGATTGAAAGCAAAGGTGAGCTTCTGTGCTGCCCTCTGCTGTTGAATTTCCTACAATTCAAAGCCCGTATTTCATTAGCTGCATTACATGACAGAGAACATGAAGGAGCCAAAAATGCAGCACAAACAGTTAAGTGTCTATTCCCCCAAGACAGCGTAACTAATTACTTGCTTTTTAAATTATGTCTACATTTTAAGAGTTTGAGCTTTTTGATTAAGTAAAGCATACTGAAGCAGAGTTTTTAACCCTTCACCTCACAGAGAACCGCAGACTAACCTTTTTTTTTTCTTTTTTCACTAAGTATATAGTAGTGGGGGGGCGCGAAATGGATGGGGGAACCTGTTTAACATATAATGCCTGTCTACGTTTAATAAGCGACAAGGATAAAACTTACTCTCAAGCACAAGTGTAACACAGTGTCCTCCTTATAAATGCTTGACCAAGTATTCACAACTTCAGGAAGAAAAGACTTGATGATATAAAGATGCCCAGATTTCAGGATATCATATTCTGACCATGTGCATACTACTTTAAGAGCTCGACGTAAACCTCCTCCCATCTCCTCTTTACTTAAAAATTCAATTTTAGCACAGAGTCCTAGTTGCGACCAGGAAGACATGCTGTTGTTCAAGATGCTGGGAGAACTTTCTTCAAGGCGATACACAGTGACTGGTTCACCTACGGTACAACGCAAAAAAGCAATTACTGCATTTAATTTTCCAAGTTTAAAATTAAAAGCACTGAAAACCTACAGTTTCTTAGATTTCAACATGCTGTGATATTAAGTTGTTACTAACATCCTTAATCAACAAAAAAAATTTAAACTACACAGTGAGAAGACCCCTCTCCAACTTCTTTCATACAGCAGCAAAGTAGTACAGCGGTTTTGTTCTCCTCATTAGAACTATTAATGGCACTGTTCAAACAGCATTAAGAACACTGAATAAATGTTTGTTTACACTTTATATGAGTTAAGACAACTTAAAGGAATCCTTCCAGAATAGTTAGTTATAAAAACTGTTAGTACAATACTATCACCACTGCATCACCATTTCTGAGGGTGATAACTACAATTAAATCTAGATTTCATAATCAAGTGAGCTGCCCTAGAAAAGGCATCATACTCATTTATATTTTTGAGTCCTACAAGACAGACACTAGACTTTTAGTTCACTAAAAGTTTGATCATTCTATATTGGAAGGAATCTGTACAGAGTTTGCTTTGGTTTTCCTCCCCAAAAGACCACAGTGAAGCAGCAACAAGAAGTACAGTTCTTACCTCTGGGGGGCACAGGGGTGAATGGAATGCTCTGTGATAATCTCATCAAATTATTTCGTTCTACAGCTAGAGGAAAATTACAGCATTTGTTAAAGTTTAAGGATCTAATAAGTGTCATTAAAAGTACGAGCATTAGTTCGTAAGAGGGACTGACCTGAGTAATAGTAATTGATATCCATGATAGGCTTGAAAGGAGAAGCAATGCCTGAAAGATTAAAAATAAAAGAAAAAAAAAAAAGACATACTGCCTGCTACCTGTGTATTAAAATTAACACATGCAAAGAACACTTGCCAAGCAACTAGAGTTTGAAAAAGATTTGCTGTGCACAAAATTAAGTATCATGCTTAGTTCTTCAGTACGGGGGGGGGGGGATTTAAAAATTGTAGTGCTCAATGGTAGGCTATTTATTAAAAATGTAATTTAAAAAAATCACACTATTATATGTCCATTAATTTATCACTAGTTAAATACATTCTCATACAAGACCCAAACCATTGCTTACATGAAAAGCTCCCAGCTTGTTTATAGCAGAAACAAACTTACCATTCAATGCATCTTCTTCAGATGGCCTGTGAAATGCCACAAAACCAACAGTCATTGCTTCTTAAAAACTTATTTTTACTCACTGATTTTGACACACCTTCCTAGGTCACCTTGTTAACCTCACAGTACTGCTTTTATCCTATTTTTTCAAGGGCAGGACAGGGTTCTTAATTACAAAACAGTAATGGAAGGCTGTTAGGTAATCTCATGCTTTTAAAGCTATACTTTAAATACCACCAAGTCACGCACAACATTATGTAAAGTTTGCATCACAAGAGCTCATTCCCACAGAGGTGCTTTAATTAAAACTTGTTCACAACAGCTTACCCTTCTGTTATCAGATTAATAAGGTAATAGCTTTAACAGTTAACTCAGCGGATAATTGTTAACAAAAGCAATGTCTGCACAATTTCAGAGAAGGTTTGCAGTTTGAAAGGCTGGGTAAAGACCTTTACTAGGAAGCTAGCTCCTTAGTAAGTGTCAACACAGTCATTTTCATTTAAGAGCATGTTTTGCCCTCTGACATGTGACCCCATTAATCTAAATAGAACCTGTCAAAGCATTCCAGGGAACACATTCAGTTATTTATTAGAAAAAACACTTAAACCTTGTTTTTTCATTAAATGCAACTGAATACCACTATAGCCAAAGACAACAACCAAAAAGAAAAACAAATCAAAATAGGGAGTAATAAAATTGCTCCATTAACAGAAAGCTTACTTACATTTGACTGCTATTTGAAGGTCTACCTTGTAACCAATCCTTTAAAACAGAGAGGAAAAACAAAAGTTTCAGTTTTGTAAGGAAAACATAGTATATTTAATTGCAGGTGGGGTGGTAATGTGTTTTAAAGATCTTGCGGTACAGCCTGTTTACTGGAAATACTTCACCAGGCTGTACTGAACTCCAGTTGAATGGAAAGACTCAAATACAACTGAGGAATGGTAACTACAGTTAAAAGAATAGGTAAGCCTATATATTTACTACTGTTTTATGGATTATATAAATAATTTTTTTAAAACAAAAAGTTGTGTTTTTTTCCATAAACAGGAAGCTGCATATGTTTTCACAGTGAGAATATGCACGATACGTAGTCGAGAACATGCACAACTCCTTCCCTCAGTCAAAATAAGTCCCCTTCTGTTGCCTCCTTGAACAAATGAGTCCGCAAATCAGTATTATTCTTTACACAATCTGTTTCATCTCCTTTATTTGTTCACAGTTTCTAGTTCTGCTTAACAACAAAAAGGAGGATACAAACCGTCAGTAAGGCTGCTTTAGAGTCCACTTGCTGAGTGTCTTCACTCGATGCTCTTCTACTCTTGCTGTATACTACAAATGAGAGAGATTGATAACTGGACAAAGAACAGCATGTGTCATTGTTACTTACTTCCTTCTAATAGAGTGATCAACTAGACAGCTTAATGTGGCTCTCATAAATAAAGCCTGATGTGCCACTATCTGATCTTGCCAAGTTTCCAACACAGTCCTGACTAGCAGACTTAGCTTTTTATGACTCCAGCTATCCATGGCAAATACAAGGTAACAGAACTAAGCTGGCATAACTAGAAGAACCACAATGAGACACAGGAGCAGATTCAAGTAGCGCCAATCATGAAAATATTTCAAGATACTTTAACTTTTTGTGTTTCCTTTGTATCTTCTTAGAATATGCATTAGCAATAGAATTTAGAGATAAAATTAGGTCACCCGAAAAGATGACACACTTACGTTGTTCTGAATGGACTGCCAGAGGGTCAGTAAACCCACTGCAAGAACTAGATTGTCTTAGACCACAGTCAGTTTGAAGACCCTAAAAACAACAACAAAAAAAAAACAAACAGAAAAACAAAAACCAAAACCCACATATAATTAGTCATCATTATCATTGTTTTCAACTAGCACTATTTTGGCACACAGTCAGTTTTCTTTTCTAGGACTACCTAGGATTTTTTTTTTTTAAACTTCTGGATGTACCTCAAATACCTTGCTGCACAAAAATGTACAAGCTGAGTGCATAATACAATTAAAATGCTCTTCACAGTAACCATCAGCGCTAACATTTTCACGTTCACATTAAGACTACTGACCCATACTGAAAGAATTCTTTTAAAGAGAATGTCACAATAGGATACAGACTACAGAAATGTGCATTACACTGGATCTCTATAAGCACCAAGTTCAGCTATACTCTCACGCGCCTTTGTTAACTATCAATTCTCATTTAAGAACTTGGCTCTGGCAGAAACTAAAGTTCAGTTTGAACCCACTGAAAATAGGAACAAAAACTAGAGAAGTCTTGCCACATAAAACCCTACAGTTTATGAACGGAATTTCCTCATGGACTTATTCCTTAATAATAATTACATACTTTCTGAATATCTACTGAAGTGGTCAGCTTTTGGCAACAAAATATTTCTTTTGCAAAAAAAAAGGAGAAAGGCAGTTTCATCACAAGCTAGAACTACATGTAGACTGGCATAGGGCTGGAACATTCCTCACAACCAGTCTATTAATTCCAAATGTAAAAACTCAAGATTTTGAAGAATAAAAAACTAGAACTCGGAATGCTGTGCCCTGCTTTGATTCCAAGATTTATAACAGTTAGGAAGTTGTTATCACTCTTTTTCACCCTCCTCTCTTAAGGAATACACCCCCACACATGTAAACACATACATACACACAGGCGTGTCTGCAAAATGTTTACCTATACACAAACACATGTGTATAAGTGTGTGTGTGTGTATATGCATGTGTGTATATTTATATGAGAAAGACTATATCTTTACATCCCTAAAACATAAATACTTCACTGCCATGCAACATAGAGAATGCACCTGCTGAAAGTGTTTTCTGAAGACCCATTTTTAGGTCTATATGCATTTCAGTGTTCTGCATACATCTTCACCATCTTACAATCAATGACTGTAGGGCCTACATGAAAGGTAAGAATCAAACCAGTCCCACCAGTTAAGACGGGACAACTCTATCGCTAAGTGTTTAAGAACAGTGGTACTGTCTGGAAATGCTACTGCTGGAGTTTGCATCCCAATAGTACCAAACACTGGAACTATTTAGACCTACATCAAGGAGACATCCAGCTGTATTTGTACAAAGGTTCAACTGTTCAACTTTTTTTTTTTTTTTTAAAATCATTATTTGAAAGTAAACCCTGGTCATGATATAAGAAAATAGAGTTCCCTGTCTTTGCTGTAAAGAATACATTTGGTATCTGGTGAAAATAACGCCTCTTATAAACAAAAGCTGTCTTTACTTACTTGAAGTCTGGTTGTCTCTATGCCCTCCAATATAGCTTTTTTGAAGTCTTCCTGTCGCTCCTGTTAAAAGAAAACAAAGCAAACTGTAAACATTATTACCAAAAAAACCATGCCAAAAATGCACACACACACAAAGCTTTTTGATCACACGTGATACTTATCAGAAGGTCCAGAAGAGCAACTCAGCAGAACACTGACATTGCAAATGGTCATAACGCAATTCTCAAGTCAGATTCTCCCCTGAATGAGGGGTAACTGCAAATGGTAACTTGTATTTACTAACTTCTCTTAACAACTACAGTGAGAAAACTAGCTTTTTTACATATGCTATAGCACTTGGAGGACAGGTTTGTTACAATTAATCACTTTCCATTTAGTTATTTTTATTATTCTTTTGAAAAATTGATATTATACATCATTTTAGTTTATGGTAAGTTTATTAGAAAGGCCGTTTCTTCTTGGAAGCCTAATGAACAATTTTTGTCAATTTTTGTCACTCTTAAAAATCATACACACTATCATCTTGCTCTACAAAATATCACGTAAAGCACCGAAATCTTCCTCAATGCTGATCTTGAAATTTATGCATGTCAAAAGTTTCATTAAACACTAACTATGGGATACATAGTTTTATCTTAATTCACAGCTGTAGTCATCTCAGCTTTCATAACCTCAGATCTTGTTTAATATTTCATTAGTATCATATTATGAAGCAACAGTATTTGATGTGTAGTTAAGGTTGCATGAGTTTTCACTAGATTTTTTTTTTTTTTTAAACTCGTAAAACAGATACACATTCCTTCCAGGCTGCATTTTGCAAGTTCTTTGATTATATTTGCTCCTGGACTTTTTCAAAACATATTGTGAAGTTAGTGTTAAAAACAAAACAAAACAAAAATTTCCATTCACCTGTTTGATAGTCTTCCATGCTTACCTCAATATCAGCACTTCTTTCTTTAATTTTGCTTGCTGCCTCTTTAAACCGCTGTAACTCCATGCTGTCTCTGTGACCTTTGACACAGTGAATTGAAAAACAGTATTCAAAATCAAAGGCAACCTCCAATAGTCTGACCATGCCAACAGTCTGCATCACCATAGCAAAGGGTTACAAACCATCTAAGTTCTGTGTGCCTGTTTGCACTAGAGAAGACGTTCCAAACACACTAAATATGAAACGATTGCTTTTCCCACATTAAGGTGTGGATTACCACAATTCAAAAAGTAAAAGTAACGTTTTAGAATTTTACTCAAGCGTATGCTCCTCACATGAAAGGAACAGAGCAGTCTGAATTACAGTATTTTTATCTACATATGACAAATGAAGGAAAAGCAGACAGTTTTCTTGAGGTAGCTTTTACAATATACCCTTCATCCTCCCAGTTGCAAGAAATACTTTTCAGAATTTTACCAAGCATGTGGCTTTATAATGAATGAAAAACTACTTGGCTTCACAGTGGAAAGCTACACTGTATCACAAGTTTTATAAAACGTGGACCATAAGGATGAAGAGTATGTTCTAAACGCTAGAGATGTCAGAGGAACATACACTAAAAATCTGGCTCCAGTAAAATAAGTATAGTTAGTATTCAAAGTTATTAGTGGTGAAGTACATTTAAAGATTAGAGTTTTACAATCACTGTCCATTATTTCTGTTTTGTCTTGCTTTCTGAATTTAAAAAAAAGTTTTCTTTTTTTAAACCATGAGGAAATTATAAACAAATACCTAGTGAGTGTACAAACATGTGGATACTCTTCCTATGCATACCCAAACCTAAAAATGCTAGTGCATGCAGGTAACTTCTTCGAACTCCAAGTTTCACAGCAGCAGAATAAACGTTTGTCTAAAGATTTAAATTTTTACATCCTCAACAAGCCTTTGGAAAACACTGAGACATCCCTGAACAGTGGGGGCAAGACAACACCTCTGGCAGGCAACCTGACAATTCCAGATTGTGATCTTCTGCTATACACTAAGCGTACTTAAAGCATTACCTACTTTACAGAAATCAGTTAGTAAACCCACACCTGTGTTTTGCAATGAATCTGCCACTGTTTTACTGTTCAAATATCTAAGTACCTCTAACCAGAAACATGCACCTTTTTACTGTTAAGCAGAACTTGAGGGGAGGCATAATGGTGTATTTAATAAAAGGACTTTGGAAGCTTCCAAAACGACTGCCAAAAGATACGTTAGCCTAGGCAACAGTGGAAGATCCCAGTTGTAACAGTGTTTAGAAACATAGTATAGGAGGATCCCTCAGCTTGACACAGATACCACAAAGATATTTGTCCAGGATTCCATGAGCCTAAGAAGTCTTCTGTAATTACGTCAAGAAATAGACAATATTTTTAGTTTATGCAATGAAAAGGTAGGAGCTTTATAATGAGTCAGAAAAGGTTTGTCTACAATGCCCATACCAAGTCGTAGAGCTGCTAATTGCACAAAGCTGCCATACTCAACAACTGGCTAATGTTTTTCAGAAAAATATTGTCTATGTGACAGAATTATAAAGAAATGATAATTTAATTAAAAAAAATTCAAGCAACAATAGGGAAATTAGAGATGTTAAAAGCAAAAAAAAGCAGAGCAAAATGGTAGAATAAAGTCACCTGCAACCGGAATACACCCAAAATACTATACAATTCTTGATAAGTCAAACCTTGTGGCTTAGATTTGGTCCACAGTTTATGAAGTAGTCCCATAAGGATGTTAGACCATAAATCTTGGTTTTGTAGTTCCATTGCATGGACATGCTGACTTTTGGAAAGTTCATCTTTAATATTCAATTTTCCATGTGAGCCGCCACAGTTGACTGTTGACGTCAAGTCGCCAGTTGACAAAGAGAACTTCGTTTGGGGGTTGTTCTTCGATAAGGTGAGAGAGGACTGGTGATCACATTTGTCAACTCTGCAGCTGTAGTTATCATTAGTGTCACTCTCATCATGAATAAAACCACAATTAATGTATCCTCCATTTTCAACACAAGGTTGGGTGAAAGCAAGGCAAGCAGAGCCAGAAGCAAGAGGATAAGAGCAGCTAATAATGACTTCAGGACATTCAGAATCTACTTTGTTATACTTACCCACAAATGCACCAAATTCTACATTATTATCTCCTTCTGTAGCCTTAGAGAAAACAGTCTCTTCATGCTTCGCTGAAGAATCCAGCTGACTTTTGCAACTGGGCCGAGATGGAGTGCTAACAAAAAATTTAGCTGTTGGGGATGTTACATGTGGCATGCTGTTGGATGAATTGCCTAATTTTTTACTTTTAGTAATAGACTTTGAGATCTCTGCAGCCTGTATTCGTTGGCGAAGTTCTGGAGGAGAAACAGCATTTGAAAATAAGGCACTGCCTGAGGAACCTGCCTCTTGAAAGTTTGTTTCTTCTCTTCGGGGAACTGGAGCTAACTCCTGACCAATTGTCTTATGTTGGACTTCTTTTTCATCACGTAGAGAAATGTTACAGAGTAAAGCATTATTACTTTCAAGGCCTCCTTGTGGAAAAGAACCAAAGACGTTTCCAATGCTGTGCTTTTTCCACACAGAAGATCTTAGAGAGCCATCCTCAATGAGGTTTTGTGCCAAATGTTTTGAAATGCTCAATTCCCGTGTGATTTCATTATGAACCTTGCTGGCTTCTGAAGCTTTCTGTGCAGTCAGTGTTTTCAGAGTATCAACAGTTAGAGCAGAGAGATCCTGTAGGTGGCCGATCTGTGAATCTAAAGACTGTAATGACCGTTTTATGTAGTTGACACGATCACCAACTTCCTTTATCTGAATGCACATTTGTTCCACCCTAAGAAAAATCAAATTATGAAGTAGCTATGAAAGGTATTTTTCTCAACGTGCAAAAGAAACATCTTTGCAACTCTTGCTGCCCATTTAAGGAAAAAACCTCTGAAATTTCAAGATGGTATACACTATAGTGTTGGACTGTTTCGTAATACAATGTTTGTACATACTTCTGAATCACAGAATTAACACACATATCAATAGAGGGCCTACAGCACTTTTTCAAATTTATCAGTTTCTTAAAATATCTTGAGAAACTAAATAATGCAATTGCTTCAGCTTACTGAGTACTGCTACACATCAGGAAGCATCAATCACACTATTAGTTTCTGCATAGCAATGGAAAGACATAATCTAAAGTTTTCATAAATACGTATTTTCTTGAGCTGCATTTTACCCCCCTTAAAGCACATTTCAAAAACCTGCAAAAGCTCTAAGCTTCTCTATTCAGAAATTTTATTTGCAAATATTCTACCGTTCAAATGTGACTCGAATTCTCTCCTCACTTCCAGAATGAAATTTATCATCCTTTTCATTGAAATACATCTCAACACACAGCTCTTCAAAATCATGAAGTTTCTTTTGATCTTCTTCTGTCAGGAAGAGTTCTAAAGAGAGATTAAACAGTTAAGAAGATGCATATGTAGTGAAGTAGTACAGGTGCTGGAAACTAATAGCCACAACTTTACAAAGGGTGTTAAAAATAAAAAAGAAAACAAAAACAAAAAAAAACACAGTGCCACCTAAGACCCTTCCTCTCTCCTTGCTAGAAAAAAGTTCATGGTCAAAGATTTCCACTAAAATAAAAATCAAAATAGTAATTCTGAGAGGATCTGTGCACAATATCATTCCTTACATTCCTACCCTCCAATCCCTTTTTCTTTGAGGCAGAAGCTAAGATTACTTAACTTGATTTTATCATCTGTGGAATATTTTTTTTTTCCTTTTTAAAAAATTCTCAAAGAGTTTCCAGTAAGAACAGAAGTTTTCCAGAAAGAAATAAAAAAAATTCTTCCCCCGTTAACACTAATAGGAATTCTAAATCTTGGGTTTTTGTTTATTTTTGTCATAAGTTAGTTTGACTGGAGATTTCTAGGGGCTGTGCATTATACACTTCATAAAAACACTGCGACTTTGAACAGAATTAATGCCTTATTCAATATTAAAACCATGGAAAATTAAGACCTACTTCAAATTTCTTGAGAATATACATTATAACCAAGAACATAGTACTTTTCTGACAGTTTGCTTTAATCATGTCAAAAAAAGTTACTGTAATTTTTTGGATAATAACTGTTCATACTTGGCCCATCTGAAGTCTTGTCTGTCTTTCTTCTTTTACATATACAACAGAACAGGGAAGCCATGTGGCTAAGAATAATAAGTGGTGGAGGCAGAACAGGTTTTTCATGGTAGGCCATAATGAAATGATAGCGTTGATACTTCCACACAATGTTTGAAATTGCCTTGACTTGTAAATACACGTTGCTGAAAGGGAACAGAAAAGCATTAACAGATCAAGGTGGTTTTTGGTTTGGGGTGGTGGGAAGGGGGGTGCGGGTGAGGGTTGGTGTTTGGGGTTTTTTGTTTGGTTTGGTGGGGTTTTTTTTGTTGGTTTTGTTGTTTGTTTGTTTTTTTTTGTGTAACACTTTGATAACAATCTTGAATTCCGAAGCTAGTTAAGTAAAGAGACAAAAGCACATACTTGTGTTTTACTGCAAAATTATTTTAGTGGAAGTTGGAAACACATTCAAGAAAATACCATGATCCAAAGCAAGGAGAGGGTTAAAAAATTCCCTCATCAGGTAACATCTCAGTGCCTTTCCTCAGAAATAAATTACACTGAGATCAAATTTCAAGTTTGCCACACAACAACAACAAAATTTATTTCTAACTAAACCCATATTTTTATATCAGATCACGTTAATTCTGCAGTCTGGCGTTCTTTAGTGTTAGCGAGCTGATTATTCCCATAAATCAAATGCTTGCAGAGAACTGTAAAAGACAATTTGCTCGACTACAATTCAACTCAACCAACCAGAGATTGTTAAATGAATTTAGGAACAACAGTTAATATACAGTTCCAGAAATAATTTTGTTTGTTTTCTGACAAAATGCTTTCAAATTCTCTTAAACTTCCAATTCCCCTGGCTTCATAGATGTGACACACACCAGTCACATCACACACTTCCCTACTTAGTCATGGGCTTGCAGTGAGGAGACGAAGACCAGCCTTAGAACCTGAAAACACTTCCAAGCAAATGGGATTGCTTTGAACTGCCATCAGTTATTCTTATCTTGTCATCTTATTGCAGTGAAATAGAAACTTATCAAAGGATTAGCAAAAATTAACAATTATCCATATACTTACTTGAAAAATGCAATAAGGAGATTAACCATAATTATGTACTGTACAAAGAGGTAGACGGCTTGAAGAAACGGGGTCAACCATGTTCCTGGGCCACAGAGATGAGAAACTTTTTCATCAGAATTATTTGCACATACTGTGTTGGGAAAAAAAAGACAGAGAAAATACGTACAATTTTTAGAACTCCCAGCAGGTATAGATGGGGGGGGGGGAAAAAAAAAAAATCACTTATAAAGATTGCAACAACCAACTGTCATGCGTTGGTTCTGCAATTCAAAATGTCTCCATGCATTTAGGAATACGGTAGAAAAATACAGGAAACATTTCTGGTTAATACTATGGTATAATCATACCATTAAAAAAATAGTATAATACACCACCACAGCCAAAATTTTGGCATGACAGCTTTCATTTCATTTAATAAAATTAGAATTTCATAAGACCTTGAGAAGATCTTATCAGAGTAAGTTTTCTCCTTATTTGCTTCAAAATTGCAGTGTCTTACCATCAATTTCATAGGCATACACTTCACCAAAAATCATCCAGTATGGATGAAACACAATATCTCTAGCAAGAGTCCAAGACGGTGCCTCATCAGGATACAATATTGCTTTCCTGGGAACACCAAAACTAAGTAGTACAAGGGCCATAATCACCACAATGTAAAACATGTTGGCCACCTATTAACACAAAAAAGTCAGTTAATCCACGAGGTTATAATTAGGATTTCACAATTTCAAACACTTCTACGGTGACAGTGTAAGCCTGATGAGTTCTATGTATTATATAAGGAAAAGAGTCTGGAACACTTATATTTCAGTCAGAAAATTTTATTAAATAACAAAACCTGTAACAAAATTTGTTTTTTTCCTGTCCTTTCTTACAGAGTATTTAGTATCCTCAGCCAAAGGCAACTGAGAGTATTTCCTTTGTAACTCAAACACCTATTACGTGGATGAGCAGCAGCTGATAGAGAAACATTCCTTCCTAAATGCACTCAATAGCTGCACAAAACGCAGAAGTAGTTTTCCAAGGGCTGAAACACAGAACCTATGCCTCTTGCAAGAAATCAAAGTGAGAAATGAGCAACTTGATGCCCTCATTTTTAAGGAACAAGAGGGTTCAACTTTATAGGAACCATTTTATAGGGGGAAGAAAAACAAACACCCCTTCCACCTTTGTATATACAGTTCTCAAACCTTAAAACCTTTTTTAACATTTAGCTTTACTGTCAGTGAACTATTCTAAGTTATTTGTTTTTAAATTTAAACAATTTGAATATTTTTTGTGTGAGAGAAGACAAGAACAGAGCCACAATCTATTCCCAGTTTTCCACAGCACAAAAAATGAAGGTGCTTTAGGACACAAAACAAGTTGAAGCCTTGCACTAGAGAGCACAAAGGCAAGAAAACCAAGACTATAAGTCAGTCTCAGACCCAAAAGGGAAGCAATGCTAGATGAATCAAGAAAAAGGCATCATCATATTCATTCAAGTCTCTGACATCTAAAAACAAAACAGACCAGAGAAGGAAGATTTGCCAGCTTTTTACAGATATGTGACAGAGAAAGCTCCATAATAAAGGAAGCCTTCTAAATCAGTGCTTGCTTTGAAACACATTAACTTATGTTCCAGCTAGCTAGTTCTGCATACTGAGTTCTTGACATATCACACCAGGTTAAGCAAACTTTTTCTAAATAAAACTTTGAGAATACTTGTAAATGGATGCAGCAAGAAAAACATATTTCAGTTGGAAAAAAAAACAAAACAAAACACAGTAACAAAAGTAGGACTTACCATTTTCCCAATCATCATAACATAAGGGCCAGCCTGTTGATTTACAGCTAGAAAATCCAGTAATCGCACATACCAAAAAATTATATTGAGACAGTATGTTATTCTTCCAGCAACAAAGACATAATTTTCCCTGTAAGTGTTTTCACCAAAATTCCCCTTTGCTCCAAATCTTAATGCAAACCCGATGAAGAAAGTGACAATGGCAACTGTGTCACTGATATTGAAGTAATCGCTGAACCAAACTTTAATCTTCTGATTAATCTTCCCAGCTTCTGACATAAAAATCTGCAATAAAGATAAAAGTCACTCACATTCATTGCACATGGACCAACACTGAAATATATGAATCAGTAACATTTTTATACTTGCAAAAATAAAACACTTATTCAAATGGATTAACTGTTTTACACTGAGGAATCAAAACTGGTTTTTAACTGCGTCAGCTTTACAAGGACAAGGAGGATGTATGTTTCCTTCGGTCTGAACAATTTATGAAGGAATTTTGGTTCTGGGTTTTTTTTTGGGGGGGGGGGGGGTTGAGGCAGTTACTGTTACAAAAATGAGTCCTACTTTCTGCCCCTTCAGTTAGGCTTGAGGTATCAGGTTAATGAACTAATTTTCTCTCTCTCATTTAAAAATTGTCATAGAACTTCTCAAAAGTCTCTTGCTGACCAGCAACATTGCAGTTGTAATAGCTATCCTGTCTCAATAAAGCTTTTTTTGTTTTGTCATCCCAGTTGTAGCACAGTGGTAGAGTTTGACTGATGTTAATAAATAAATACACATTTCACCCCTCAGAAAATTAAGGTTACTTATTTCATTACAACTTCTAGACAGTGAGTTACAGATAGGCACACACACACAAAAAAAAAAAAAAATCAACTTGGGAGGGGAGGTGGATTTTAACAATTTAAAAAGGATGTCATTGCCAGTTCCTTGAAATTCAGGAGGAAAAAAAACCACCTCCTTTTAATAGGCCTCCATCTCTTCCCCATTGGAAACAGAAGAAAAGCAAGCAAAGTCCAAGCAGCAGGCCAAGAAACACCGGTATTGAAACCAGCAGCCTATACCAAAGTTCAAGCATCAGAGTACATGATGTAATGCCTTTATCTTAAAGTTTCTTAGGTTTTCTTGTTTATAAACAGTTTAAAGCATACTGTTTTAATTGACAAAGAAAACTAAAATCCTAGATTGTTACAGGCGTACCTCACGAATTTTCTCAATTGCTGATGTGAAAATGTAAGCAATAACAATCCACTCTTGAACGGACGGCAATTCTTCCATTTTTACAAGAACCACAAATGTGTAGAGCATGAGGAATCCCAAGTATGCCAACTAAAAAAAGCAATGAAAATTATACATATAATTACTGAAGGGATCTTTATAGATGTGCATGGAATCTTTTGATGTGGTATACAATAAAAGCTTCAAATAGGATTACAGTACTATATTTACCCCTTTAAGCAGACAACTTATTGTTTATAAGGGGATACAAACATTTTCTTCTAAGAAGAGGAAAAATAGCTGTAATAAGCTATTACTAGCAAAGCTTTGTTCTTATTGCAGCTATTTTTCCTTTAATACAAATTTTAGAGTTTCTATTACAGTAATTCAAACAAAGCTGTGCATGAACACTTTAGCCTAATAACTGATTACAGAATTCCTGCTAGCAACTGGTGAAATTCATTACTAAGGCCAGAATACAAATGTTCATGCTAATTATTCTCTTAGCTTAAAAAAAAAAAAAAAAAAAGTATTTCTCAAAGCCAACATCATGAACTTAAAAAAAACCCAAACCACGAAGCACTTCATGTGCGTATGCAGGTTTTCAGAATCAAGTACTTCTAGCTTAGCAAGGTAAGGGTTTTTCGTTTGTTTTTAAAAAGTGCTTAAACTTGGATTCAGGTCACAGAACTACATGTTGGGAAAAGAACCCAAAAATCTTCATTAGATTTCCAAATAAAATACACATTACACAGAAGAAAACTCACCGTATTAAACCAAAACTTCACAATAGGTGCATGATAAAATGCATAAAATTTCTGTGTAATTGGAAGTCTTTTAGGTTTTGCTGGAGTCTCCATATCATGCTTTTCTGAAGTACCGTCCAAGATCCTTACTTCTTTAAACACCTCCTAAAATGAAAGGACTGTTAACTTCACATACAGAAATACATGCTTTTAGACACTCGTTTTAACTCTCGCTTCAATTTAAAAATGTAATTATTTTAAGTTAGAAATATTGTTTTTAATATCTCCCCCTGCCACACATTACCATAGGTATTTCATCTGCTACATTCTGGAAGTTGTTTTCACTGTCATCCATTGCCATTTGATGTGCATCTTGAGATTGAGGAATATGTGACATTTCAGCCTTGGTCTTATATTCCAACAGCAGTATAGCAGGAGGGAGTAAAATACTCAGTATCACCTGGAAAAGATGAAGGCTAAGTGCAAATAGTTCACAGCTACATTAAAGTATTAGAATACACCAACACACAGAACATCCTCGGAAAATATATTGTCCAAATTTCACTTGCTTGTTATTGAGGAAAAAAAAATGCAGAAAATAATTAGTTGTTATTACTTATATACACACTTAAGAGGCTAAGATCATATAAACAGAGCATTCCTTGAATTGAAGATACAGGAAAGGGGAAGAATCAACAAATTCCAAAACTAAAAGCCACTAGAAGGAATGTACTCCAAGCCTGAAGATCCAGAGATGTTTTGTTTACACTCTGTTCTTTAACCCGCTCCCAGAAACTCTAGAACTGTGTACTGTCAAGGTGTATTTAAAAAGCATATATGAGTCGAGGTTGTAGTTTTGGGGTTTTTTGGGGGGGTATGTGTGTTTTGTTTATTTTGGGGTTTTATTTCAACTTATGGTAGAAAAATGAGCTAAGGTATGGATGAAGAGAATAAGTGAGAGCTATTTATTGTCAGTAGCCTGTTACAAAGCAAGCAAGAAAACGGTTAATCAGTTATCAAAGAGGATTTTAGTAGGTCACAAGTTAAGTGATGCTTGTAGATATTTTGTAGGAAAGTTTTATTTCATTAAGTTCCTAGCAACAATAAGGTTTTGGTACACCATCTCAAAGAAATAGGCAACTCCCATTTTGGTTCAATTGATCTATATCACAAAGGACACCATTGGAAAACCTATCCCCAATTTGCCTACCCTTGTTTCATTCTGTGCCCTGCTTTTGCTCAATTTCTTCCTCCAAAATAGGATATACACAAGGCTTTTCTACAGCAAGTCTTATGTGCTGCCTGTAAAAAGCCAAAACACATGAAACTATATTCTTATAGCGGGTTTTCTGTCTGTTAAGGTTTTTTACCACTAGGTTTTTAGTAGCGGATTAGTATTCACGTGATCTCTTTAAGCCTCTGATTAAAGGCTACTTGCCTGGTTTTTGCCTTCTATATTTCTGTACCTTATTTGAAAAGATAATAGAGTGTCAAAAGAAGAGTTAACAATAAATACTTCCAGTTTTGATTATGTTATAAGAGACTGTTTTACAGGATTTATTAACATAAGCTATAGTCGTGAAAGCTTTATACTACTAGCATGTAAACACATGCTTTCCTTCCGTTTAAACATTGATCCTTTTTACACCAATAAACTGCGACAATGCTTACTTTGTACCATGAATTCTTCCTCATGTTCAGCCTTCCCATCCACATATCTGATAACAACATCTGTGTACAAGTATGTGCTACAAATGGACGAAGTCTTGATGACACTGCTAGCTTCAGACAAGTTGAGTTGCTCCAGTTTTTAAGCTCATAGGTTAGTAATTTCATTGCCATAGTTTCATCTTGTCGGAAAGACTGTTCTAACAGTTCAACTGCCAGTTGACCAAACTCGCTAGAATGAAGAAAAATCAACAAAACAAGGTTAGTATCTATAGAAATGACCTTGAGTTTAGGTCGAATTTTCTTGTACTATCGAATTCCCAGTAGCACAACTTGAAGGGACTGTCAACCTGTCCCTTCTGTACAGATATACTGCACAGTAATGTGTAACTACAACACGTGAATCTGTGACTTCTGTTAAAAACATATGCAGGTTACAAACAGCTGTTAAAACATGCAAGGAAATTACATGGAACTAAGTAAATGGCACATTCAGTGTCATTTTAATTTAATCATAAATCACGGCTTGTAACAGCTCTCAAGAAAGAGCACTATCTAATATAAAACTTCTACTAGAGTGCCACTTAAGCCTTCTTGCAAAAAGGAATTGTCTTCAAGTGTGCTAATCAAATAGTTTGGGTTTTGTTCATATATAGCCCACTACTTTTATTGTAAATTTCAAGAAAAGATTTTTAACTATATAAATGTAATTTACTTGGAATACTGTTTCAGTTCTTCTGAAGTATCATCAACAAGGTCACTTTGTTTTGCTTCATATGCCATTGAACGATACACTTTGCAAGCAACTAAGGCTTTTGCCATGGACTCCTCCCCATGCTGCCAGAAAAAGAGAGCCATCTTCTGTCTCTTCATTAACACCGCCCAAAGTAACAGCTCGTTGAGAGGATAAGCAAAACGTCTCGTTTCAGGATCATCTATGTCTACTATTTCATCTTTGGTTCTTTTCTTTTTTCCCTCTTCTGCACCAGTGTCAATCTTCAAAATAAAATTACAAAGTTACATTTTAAATCTCTAAACTTGGTCATTACATAACACGAAATAAAATCCTGAGTGATCCAATATCAAATTATATATAATTATAAAAAGAAAAATGAATTTCTGAAGACTTGAAAAGCAGCTGGAACCTTTGTTCCAAAACTTCAGTTGAGTCCAATTCACTGTAATAACGGGGAGACTGAATTACTTTGATTTATAGATCAAAAGAAAAGCAGTAACTAATATACCTACATACGAATGAGGAAACTCATGGAGACATGTGGCCAAATCTTGCTCCGTCTAAAAAGCCACGAGTCCCCGCATTGCTAGAACTGTGCCAAAGATAAGCTTTTTGCTCCCTAACATACCAAAGCTTATCCAGAAGACTACTATACAGAAAGTTAAACACTCTTCGCAGAATCCTGTAAGCATGCTGGACAGTTTATAAACAAGTAAAAAACGCAAGGCTGAAATTCCAGCTTTACCAAAGTCAGTAAAACTGCTGCTACTCACACTTCAGTGGCACCTGGATTTCAACCAGTTTCTCCACTCTTAACTACTTAAAATAAACCCCACCATGTTCCCCTCACACATCTGTACCTTTGGTTTGTATGGCTGTGCTGTTTTGATGAAGTGATTATGGCGCATTTTCTCTTTCTTGTCTGCCCTGTTACCAAAAGACTCGTGGCTTTTACATATCTGAGGAGTAGTATTTGAAGGATTTCGCCCAGATCGCTGTAAGAAGAATAAGGAGAAGGGGTTTGGTTTGGTTTCTTTACTCTTACCTACTATGCATTATAAAATCATCTGTTTATAGCTAGATACTTAGTTGAGCAATTAAATAGCTACTTTGCTACTGAAACAGTGATAAATTTATTTAACAGCAACAACCAGAATTTTCACTGGATATTTAACAAGTTTTTTGTTTGTTTTGGTTTTTTTAATAAGTCGCAAAATAAAGAGTCACACGTGTTACTTTACAAAAAGCTAAAATATCTGCATCCCAAGCCCTGGTGAATCTGCGTGTTTAGTGCCCATTCTTCCCCTATGAGTAGGAAAAAAGGGAATAACAGAGAAGGAATTTAGATGTGCTAGAATAAGGAGCAGGAGAACAAAACCTTTTGTTTCTCCTCAATCCCAAAACAGCTACCAGCTGCCCTCATAGGCCTTACTATTGCCTTTAAAAGAACCAATCCATTGACAAGAACAACAAAACGATATGGATCCAATTTTCCCCCAAAATACACAGGGTTTTTTTAATTGAGAACATATGAATCAGCATGTCCTGTTATCCAACTGCCACATACCCGATTGTTCCCACTGAGACTATTGTATATAGCTCTAAAGCGTTTTCTTGTATAGGTGCATCTATAGGTTCCTCCCATCAGATACTCAATAACCAGCCCCACATCAATCAGGTTGATTTTATATCCTGGAGGAAGATTTCCCTAGGAATAAAAAAAAGGTATTTTTAGTTTTTTCAAATTACAATCTTAAACTTGCTTAGAGTCTTTCTACATGTCACATCACAGCTCTAAGTAAAAAACAAATTAAACCTTTCATGATTAAAAAAACATCTACATGGCTCAATATTTATCAGTTTCAAAAAAGACAAGGTTATAGCTTCTTTTCTGTATGATCTTCCCTAGCAGGGCAGATGTTCATTCTGTTAGTGGGGCAGGGGACGGATAGACAGACAACTGTTTTACTGGTTTTTGTCTATTGTTTTAACAGCCAAAATTACTCCTAGCTGGGCATATCAGCTTTCAATTCCCCCAAAAAGCAAACCAATCACAAGTAAGATGAGAAAGACAACTCTCATCGGATTTAACATCTTTCTGGCAGCAGGGCACTAAGCATACAACAGCAAGTATTGGAAACAACAGAATGACTGCAGAGATAGCTTATTATTTACAATAAAATCCAATAATAAACCTAAGATGAAAGTGACAGTCAAACATAAGAAATCACCAAAACACTAGCACTGCTAGTTTGACAGATTTTTTTTACATTTACAGCATACCTGTTTGACATCCCGAACAAGATGAAAGAGTGTTGGGTTTGTTGGGCCTTGTTTCTTTTAAAAAAAAAAAAGGGGGGGGGGGGGGGCAGAGAGGATTTGGAATGAGAAATTAGAGTGCAATGACAACATGAGAAGATTACAGTAGAAGCCAAATATTTTTGCATGTTGGCTGAAAAAAAAAAATCCCTAGTTTTTAAACAAACAGTAACCATCAAATAAATGCAAATATTTCAAACTACCATATTAGCTATAGACTACTTCCTTTTTTGTTTCATTTTACTTCTGTTTTAATTTGGGAGGTAATTAATGTACCCATAGTTTGTCCAAAAAGAAAAACAGAAAAAAACCAGAATGCAAACAGCAGCATTATGGGGTTTTTATATTATTAAAATATAATATTATAGAGACAAGTTTTAACAAATAAACATTTTAATTTACAGGAACACACACAGACTGATATTCATGTTTACAGTATTGCAGGATCCATAGTAAAAGCTACCTTACTTTGTAAATCTTTAGTCTGAACATTCCCTCTTTTTACCAAAGTGGATTTTTTTCCTTCTCTAATGTCTTGTGAGTGCATGGACTGTTACACTTTTAGACGTATTGTTACCCTAGCTCCCATACAAAACTCAATCAAATGCACATCAAGTGTGTAAAAGCAACACCATAAAAGGTTGATTAAAAAAAACTCAGATAACAAAACCTGATCATGTGGGCTTCTTTACAGAGCTTTATTAGCTAAAGAATTCCTTTTTTTCTTTTTTTTGTCTTCTTTTTTTTTTTTTTTGTTAAAAGCAGATAATGAGAATGTTAATGTAAGCCTAAGTCATATTTGTGTGCTACTCACATTAGCTACTTTTTGGTGGAAGGTTTTTTGTTTTGTCCTGTTACATACTTAGTGTTATACAAAACTACTTTAAAATTCTTAAATCAACACCTACAGCAACAAAATTTTTCTAAGTAATATTTATAACTATTCAGGTTCACAAAATAAACTATTTTTACAACTATTATGATAATATTAACTGCTATAGACAGAATTCATCTCATGAAGCCCTAACAATACTCTCTATAGACCTCATATTTTGTGCACAAGTTCCATCCATCTGACTTTTTCTTGTTCTCTTCCCCACTGTGGTTTACACATTTCATATGTTCCACAACAAGGCTGCAGTTTTCCCTTTAGTATCTATCCCCAGCATCAGAAACAGATGAACATCCTGCTGACAAACTATTTCTGGTATCATTTCTGAAGAGCCAGAAAGCAGCTGTGGCGCTACAAAGCAGCCAGACAGCATGCACTTCTCAACTCTAACCTCACGCCAGGAAGCCGTCCCTATTGACACCCAATGGCCTTCGGACTGGTGCACATGACCCAGTATACAACATACTGAGCGACTAAACAGCTGTTCTAAAAGTAGCTTAAAAAGCACTCATTCACTTACTGTGTTATAAAGTTCTTCCAGCCTGGGAATTGTAAGAAATTTGTGCATGCTTACTCCGTTTTCAATCAGAAGTTTCACAAATGCAACTCTATCCATCACAAGGGCATCTAACATAGCCTGTTCCAGAGAGCCAACCTACAACAAATAAGTCACAAGATAGAGCCTGGAAAGAACCAGTAAAACAGGGCATCACAAAAGTAAGTGTACTTAGATTACATATCAACCTCATTCACTTCCAGGGCTGGGGAAACCTTATATGTCTACAAATACAAAGATGTCACCCTTGGTTCAGAAAATCCCCTGAACCTCACACAATTAGAGGATGAGAGAATATTCTGAACACTTAAGTCTTATACTCTTCCACAGCTATCTCCTGCTGACACAGTACATGGGACTAAGTAGACATTTGGTTTAACATAGTTAAGCTGTTCTCATAGATTGATACTGGATGAAACACAAAGACATAAACCATTTAAAGCACAATTTGCTTCAAAGACAAATGCTCAGAACCATCATTGCTATCAACAAGCCTTGTATTATGTACTTTTGACTGCCCACTCATATAAGATTGTGTTTTATTTTTACAGTAATATGGGAAAAAGGCAAGATCCACAATGTAGTTTTCAAACTAATTTGCAGACTACAAGAAACAGACATTTTGTCCTCCCTGTCAAAAGACACTGCAGTGCTGCCAACAGTAGTTAATATATGCATTTTACTAGATGCTTCTTAAGAATTTCCTACGACCATGCAACTGTAAGGAAGTAAGAGCATCTGACTAACATGAATCCAGCTTCCACCTTTTGCAATGTTTTTTCTCCTCTAGTTACTAAGAACACTTAGCACATTTCTAAAATTGTTGGACCATTTTCAACTACACAATAAACAAAACAGCTCTAAGATCATGCAGTATGCAAAAATTACTGTCCTCAAAATGAATGTGTCAGTATTCTACAGTCTCTCTCTACAAAAGTGAAAAGATTCATTCTTTACAGCAAGTTGAGTTTCTGTCTTAGGAAATATCATTCTGCTTAGTCCACACCATTACATACCAGCCATTGTTGCCCATAAACAAAAACATGATTTTTGGCTATGTCAACTCTATCCCACGCAAGTGTAAGAACAAGCTGGTCAAATGCAGATGCATTCGTGCCTGAAGAAGCAAAACAAATGAAAAAAGTTTAAAATTAATTAAAATATAAGATAATAAACATTCTTGCTTCCTTAAAAGGCCAAATAAAGAAATCCACCACAAAGTTATACAGTATATTTCATCATTTATGACAAATTATGGTATTATACAATGAGAAAACATAGTAGATAATTATTTGCTTAAAAACAAGATTCTTACAGATTATAGTATTTTATAAATAATTCATCATATAAACACTAAACAACAATAGCTGGGGATTCCAAATGCTCTTAAAAGTCTCACCTTTTAACAATGCTGTAAGTATTGCCACATCAATGTCCTGATGTTCGTCTGACCCAATGTGAAAAACTGTAATCTGTCCAAAATGGTAAAATAGGGAAAACATATTTTAGAAGTTATTTTCAGGCAAAGGTGATTAGCTCCAGTCTTTTATGTCAAGATTGAAATACATTAAAAAGTCACCTTATCTTGGATGCAATTTAACAATTTAAGCCTATGCTCAACTTAAAAACTTACCTTTAGTGTGCATTCGGTATTGTTTTCCTAACCGGGTGCCACACAAGACAATCTTTTATGAGAAAAAGCATAGCAGAAACCCTTTACACTCTTCAATCAATTTGAACTTCTTTCCCCACTATGATTACAATTCTCTATTGTCTATAAACACCACACAGTCTTCTGTTTACCCCTCCAGTTCATTCTAGATTATGAGACTAACCTGCCACCAAACATGTTTAGCCGAATATGACAATTTTAAACCTTTAGAACAACGCAATATGATGTCCAAATGAGACACCAGTTCCTGAACTCAGGCTACATATGAAGCTATATAAAGTGCTTTTGCTTTAAGCACGCAGTGGTAGTAGACCTTTGTTAGTACAGTCATAATTAAAAGACCAAAAAAAAGTAAAAAAAGTCCCAAGGTTTTCAAAAATCAAAGCAAGAAAAAAGGACAGCAATGCAAATACAAAATACATACGCACTATAAACAGACCAGAATCCTGTCATCTGAAAACAAATAGGCTTGGAAACAAAAACAAACTCAGATTACCAGAAATAATCACAAGAATTTAGTCTCTCTTGGCCATGAGATAAAGTATACATGAAAACTGTATTTGACTTCTGTAACTGGAAGATCCACTATGTCCAGAAAAGATTTTTTAATGACTTGATCATCTACAACATTGATATACAATTTAATATTATATCCACGAATGCATGCACCTTGCATAAAAAATTTTTATAGCAAGATCTACTTACAAGTTCTTTTTTTTTCATGCATTCCAGCAGTGTCTGAAACAAATGAACTGCTTCACTTTGACCAAAGTTAAATGTCTTTTTGATGGTTGAAATTATTTCAGGCTCAGCACCCTCAGGAACATTCCTGAGATTGAAACAAACAAACAGGAAAACACATTGTTATACATGAACAGTAAGAACAACAATGCATTTGATTCGTTTCAACATGTCCATTCAAAGTCCTGCTATCTATAAGCTTATTACTGTTTCAGTGGCAAAATCTTGGGTAACCTTTAGAAAGAAGTATAGGTTGCTTAATCTATGACTTTCTACTACTACCTCCTAAAAGTAACTCAGCTTCTCTCCCTTTCCTTCTCATCCATTCTAGGATACTCTCAACTAAAAGATTTTGACACAAAATACTAAGTACTCAGCCCTCTGAGTAAGACCTGCTTCTGATCTTACTATGGACAAAGCTGTTTGGTTTACTGCTATGTTAGATCCCTGCCTCCTGGTTCTGAGGCAGTTCCTGCAACAAGGACCCAATGTATGTAAGGATTTATGCAAGCCTGACAACTAACTAGAAATCACTAAGTATTGTGGAGCCCAAGGAAATCCCTTTTATTATTTGAAACTACAATTAAAACAGACAAGTGTTTTCTACACTAAATAGAAGTGTGTAGAAAGTTCAGTTTTAAGACTACTCAGAAGAAATAACACAGAAACTCTTTCTGATCTCTTTCAAGAAAAGTTACTACTATGCAACAGCTAACTGCATGAAAATACTTCCATTCGATGTAGTCAAGTGATATTTTCAAGGAGTTTGGTTCTATTCTCTATGTTATTCTCACATCTCTGGAAGGTCTGGTCAGCTCTGACTTCTGTTGAGCAAAACTGTTGTGCACACTTAAGAACAGTGCCATTTATCACTTAAGTTACTGTGGCTTAGTTAAGATTTGAAGTTGAAGCAGACAGAGCATTTAAACTGCGAGCTGGGTCCTCTAGTTACAATGGTGTAACAAAATTACTGCATGTAACTGAAGTTGCACATGAGATAATACTCCTAATTTAGGATATAGGTGTGTACATTTTTCCTGTCCTTGTAAGTCTTACTGAAGCAAGCGTACGCTACAGAATTTGGTGCAACTAGTACAAGGTATGTGGGAGGAACCTAGAACTAGAAAAGATGTCTTGGTCTTTAGCCAGAGCTATTATTGCAGCCAACCTGGAAAGCTGCATCACAGGTAAGACTACACTCTCCACTATTAGCCTTTGTCTTTCCATAGAAAGAACTCTTGCACAAATTCATTAAGGAATGATCTCAAACCCCATCTGTGTATGACTGATAGTTTGGCTAGCAGTGCTAGGACTTACCCTCCCTCCTCTGTTTGCTTGTGAACATACGCCAATATGTCTGCAGCTCTACCAGTTCCTTCACATACTACCACCGGCACAGGAGGGCTTTCTTGAAGGAAGTCTAAAACTGTGAGTATGACGTTGGGGCCACCTTCAAATACAAGTGCCACCACAGGCACACCTTGGCCAATTCCTATAAAGTTGCAAATAAGCAATAAAAAGCAGACAATGTAGTAAGTGTATAGGGAATGCTAAGATTGATTTTACAGATTTAATAAATCAAGTATGTCCCTTCTACTGAATAAATATTAAAATGCTGCCTGCCAGACATTTTAACTGCTGCTAATGCACAGTTTCAAGCACTATTTATACTTTGAGCTGGGGGGAAAGCACTGCAAAGAAGCTGATAAATACAATGGAATACAGTCTACAAAACAGAAGAGACTCTTCACAGAAATATTCCTGAATGAATGCAGAAAAGTGAACATTTTTTCTTCAGGGAACTCCCCTTCTGCCTTCCCCCCCACATAGCTTCCAAAGATGACAACACATATACAATTTGAACACAGTTACATGGAAACCCTCTACTGACAGGGAGTATTGCAAAAGCATTCCTAGAAGAGAAAAACACACGTGTTGCGCCATAATTGGGAAAACACCAAAAGAAGTCATGGCTTCTTTGCACAAACATAGATGATGTTTTACAAACTCAATTGCCCTATTGTGAAACTGCAAGTGATCAGTGTCAAAACCATTAATCAATCAGACCAGTAAGGCCTTACAACGTACTAGTAACTCAAGTGACATACATTTGATTTATCAAAGCAAAACTAACAACTTTATTCAGAAGAACCCTCCTCTCTGGTCCCAGAGAAATCCTAAATCTCCTAGCAATATCTAGGGTCCAAAGTAGCAGTTGACATTTGCAAAATAATCATTCAGACTTGAAACAAAACCAAAAGACTAATTTTTCTATTTTCTCATGCAGATGTTTGGTGTGAGTACCTTTTCCATTAAAGCACAGCAACACTCAGCCCCCTCAGGCATCAGAATTACTTACTTGCATGGATCCGTTGCAAATTAATAGTTTTTTCCAGCTCTCTCCGCAATTTAACTTCTGCTCCATACTTTCCAACTGTTCCATCATCCACCAGAATGAAATGGGAATGGAGGTTATTTAGGACATTTAGTTTACTTAATGGGTTTAACAAGGTTTGATATGGAGCAACCACCTAAATATAAGCACACAACAATGTCTTTTAATTATAAAGATTCAAATTTATTTCTCTGAAAATTAACTTTTTGTCTAGTGTCCTTGTTTCAGCTGGGATAGAGTTAATTTTTTCTTCTTAGTAGCTGGTATAGGGCTGTGTTTTGGATTTAGGAAGAGAATAATGTTGATAACACACTGATGTTTTAGTTGTTGCTAAGTAGTGCTTACACTAGTCAAGGACTTCTCAGCTTCTCATGCCCTGCCAGCGAGAAGCAGGGAGGGAGCACAGCCAGGACAGCTGACCCAGACTGGCCAAAGGGCTATTCCATACCGTATGGCGTCATGCTCGGTATATAAACTGGGGGGAGTTGGCTGGAGGGCAGCAACCACTGCTCGGGAACTCGCTGGGCATCGGTCAGCGTGCGGTGAGCCACTGCATTGTGCATCACTTATTTCGTATATTTTTTTATCATGATTATTATTTTCTCTTCTGTTCTATTAAGCCGTCTTTATCTCAACCCACAAATTTTACTTTTTTAAACCCAATTCTCTCCCCCATCCCACTGCAGGGGGCAGGGGGAGCAAGTGAACGGCTGTGTGGTGTTTAGCTGCCTGACAGGTTAAACCACAACATCTAGACACAAGAACTGGTGGCACAACAAGAAGCACTGACACATACAAGCATGCCTTGGGTCGGGATACACCAACAGCTGTAGCCCTTAACTTTGTGCAGGAAAGCAGGTAGCTATATTACAAAAGAATTCTGTTCTGAAGGATAATAGAGAAAAGATCCTTTGAAAAGGTGTCTTTGGGGAAACTTGTGACTGCTTTGGTACACAGCAGCATTGAAGACTTGGCATCAAAATTTTTCTACTTATTGGCCTCTGTAAATGTGAATTGTCTGTAATACTTTAGCATTTTTGTTATTTGATCCAGTAATATCAGTAGGGGGGGGAAAGGACTAAGTACTTCAGAACAAGCTCCTCCTCTAGTGCATCTGCATTTTGCAACTTGTTTACACCAATGATCTTGCATAAGTCACATGTCAATGTATCTTCGTATTAAAGCAAGTATTCCAATGATGCAAAGCGAGTGAAAAAAACATGCTTGAGCAGATTTGTCAAAAAAAAAAAAAAAAAAAAGTCAGGTAAATCATTATTGCAATTAGGTAATTTATCCTTACATCTCTTCCAACAAGGTCATTTCTGTTTTCAATCACTCCCCATGGAGCAATCCCAATAGTGCAAATCTTTCGAGATGATCTGGAAGCATGTTCTCTTAGAGCATCACCAACATGTTTTGCAACACCTGTTTGTGCACAAAAAGGTTTCAATGTATTGAATGTCGCATCTTATATACAACTGTTTTATTAGCTAACTGGGCCCTTAAGGATCTGGGAACTTATTTGACACAACACCAAAGAAAAAGGACCATACTACACCTACTAAAGGAAACAAAGTACTATGTATCAGTAATTCAACAAAATAAATATTAGCCTAGTAAAAACTAAAGAGTTCCCAGTACATTACTGTACTTGTTTTAATTGCATTGTTTCTCCTCTTGCAGTTGCAAAAACAAAAAGCCAAAAAAACCCCAAAACCAAGCCAAAAAAGCACAAAAATCCAAAAACCCCCCACCTTTGTATTGTTTCTCTTTGCAAGACAAAACAGCAGCCCACTTCCAACTACACATGTTCAAAATGTATTATTTTAATTTCACTTGACCAAACTCACTCAAATCTTTGCTTTAAGGTGAAACTATGCATCCATTAAATCTTTTGGCTCTTTCAAACCATAATCCAGTTAACTGTGCACGTTCATTGGTACTTCTTTACCTGTGTTCACTCCTCCAGTTATAATCCAGGCTCCTGTTGTTACTGCAGCTTTAATAAGACCTTTGCCAAGCAACTGTTTGATGCGTGGGTGAAGTTCAAATTTCTGCATGCCCCCATGTACAGATATAACAAGCTTCGGCAACTCCATCTGCCATTCTTTAAGCATAAGTTGCAGAATAGCTTCAGGCTTAGTGTCATATGACAATCGCACATACTGCAGGCGTAAGAAGAGAGTTAAAAGGTTCTTAAAAGAAATCATCACAGAATCGATGAGTAAAAGGAAGAACCAGGATGTACTTCAGCACATGTTATCCTATTCCTGGCTATGGAAAATGTAATTCGCTTTCTTGAAACGTGTCAGATGCAATAAATGAACAAGCTTACTTTATGTCCTCCAGAATTAAGGACAAGATCGTTAACAGTTTTGAAAGCAAGTTTTGGAAAGGGAACAACTACAGAAAGATTATGTTATTCCATCCTACTGACACAGTGACATAGAAAAATTAGTCTTTATGAAAGCATTGGATGATCTCTAAATTAGATGAAATTCAGAAATATTTATAAAAGTTCTGCCATCTACTGGGGAGAGGCTTGCATGTCTCTTCCAGAAAGTTTTACAGCAAGTCAGCTGCTTGCTTTTCCTTCTCTATTCCTGCTGGGAAGGACAGCTACATTCTTTAATAGAAAACTTCAAAACCAGCAGCTTTTTAACTTGCTGTGTTTAACAGCATAAGATTAAGTAGATGGTTGATCAGTTAAAAACACGGCTGCATCTTTAATATGAGCTATTTAATAAGCCCTACCTGAATCAAGTTCCAACTATAAAAAAAAAAAAATCACTATTCCAATAAACTGGTTTTAGCAACCCCACTAGCGCTCTGCAGAAATAAGCACAGACATTAGTACAGGCAGCTTGCTACCTCTGCACTCCTAGAAAAGGATTCGCAGTAATTTTAAGCCATACTAAGTGTACAAAGGAACACATACACTGCTATTACCAACATGAAAGAATTCTGCTAAGAGCCCTTCTCTCCACAGAGATGATCTCACCTAGAGCACAGGACTCTCCCTGGGGGCTCCGCAGGCTGCATAAGGAACACAGCTCCCTCATTCAAGCACTTCATAGGAGCCACACGGTATCAGAACCCCTTGCAGATTATAACTGCATGAACATTAAATTATTTCTACCACAACCAGAAATCCTTTACAAAATAGTTGTGGAGAATACGTCAGAATTTCCAGTTTTCTAGCCCCTCCAGTACATGCGCACTTGTGAACTGAGTTGGTTTCCAAAATTTCGACTTATTGGTATGCTTGTTTTTAACTAACCCCCTCTCCCAAAAAACTTAGTTATTCTGATCAGTACGATTATGCTTTAATAATTTTGAAAAAAAGAAGCATATTCACATCTGTCCATAATTTTAAATGATTTTTCAGGGTTTGAAAATTATGAATAGAGGGTTAAGATAGCAGATGTTACTTAACAGGTCCTGTAAAAATTTAACAGTAGCAAGTAAGCAAGCAGCACAGATAAGTAAGCTGTATTTTCATGAAGTCTGAAACAGTGACACTGAATTCTTAATGTAATGTTTTGCTAAAATGATTATGAATTCTTATCACTATTTGCAATTTGAAGGTAAGCCTGTACACAAATACAACTAATTCTGATAGATCTGAGCAACTTTTGTTATGAAAAATAAATTAAAAAATAGAAATTGGAAAGAATTCAGATCACAATAAAAAAAAATTAGAATAGTAGAGGGCACTTGTTTGTCACAATATAGGTGACATTGTTTTCAGCCTTTAATTTCAAAAGTTAAATGAAGCATTCACCATTTCTATCAACATGTTTAGAGTAAGAAAAAAAGAAAACGTCATACATGCCTTAGCCCTGTAAGAATGAGAGCCACCTTGAAAGTTGATGACACCATAAGCATCAGTAGAGGTCTGTTCTGTATGTTTTTCCACTGACCATTCTTCTATTTCCTGATTATAGTTTTCACCCAGCTTCACATCGGAGTATTTCATAGCAAGACTTGCAGTAAAACAAGCATGTTGTCTGACCAAGCGGCCACAACAGCACCTGCACCCAACCATATCGTTTAGAATACTTGAGTAAATACTATTATTAGAAGACAAGAGAAAAGAACTTTTTATCTATAACAGAGATACATCAGATTTAGAAAGCAAAGACTCTAAATATTATATAAACCTCTTTTCCAGAGCAAACCTTGTTGCCATAGATATTTGTAGCAAGAATTAATTACAATACATAATTATTATGCAAAATATTGAGGCTCACTGACATAGCAAGTTGGAGGCCAGAAGAAACTGAGTAGTCAGGACATAGAAAATTGATACTTTGAAGCCAAATATTTTATATAACCTTTATAAATCTGTGACCTACGTATTGCAGACAGTTCTTTATTCATTAGTCATATTTGTTTTACATCTAACCTTTCACTGACTTGTCATTTGCAATATTGATCAAAACTTTTTAAAACCCTATTATGAAAGTGCTTATTTAATGGAAAAAAAATATTCATAAATATTGTAATTACAAAGGACTATTACCTGACAAGTTGCTGACAAATCTGACATCCTGGAAGGCATCTATAAGAAATATTTAAATATATGAGTAAACTTCAGCTTCAGTTTTAGGGGCAGGGGGAGGGGGGGAACGAACCACTCACACAACTTCATGTGGTTACAGAAAGATTACCGAACAAGAGAGATCTCCAGTAAATGGAAAACATCATGCTCAAGTTTGCCCGTTTTTAACATGGTAACTTGTCTGTCTTGACTGTAGTTTACTTGGCAAGTAAAAACACATAAACATGCAAAAGCTTCAGTCCTGAGACTTCAGATGGGTTTTCAGGCTTTGAGCCATCAGTATCTGAAGCCCAGGAATATTTCAGACTGGATTGTCTGCGCTACTCAAACTGAAACATTTTGCTAGATGCTGAGAAGTTACTTACAGACCAGCATTTTCCTGGACTCATTCTAACTATACGTTGTTGCATCTATTCTACAAATTCATCCTTCTACTATACATGCAAGTTGAACTGCCTGTGTGGCAAGGTTATTCGATCATTTCTAAGTTACATGTGCAGAAAAAGATGTATTTGAACAAACCTTATACAGTACTATCTTTACAGAAAGTTTATTATATAAAAAGAATTCTTCGTTTGTACCCGCTTCCATCTTAAACATTTTCTGTGCTTTTCTGCTAACAGCTTTCGTAACATTGAAAATTAACATAGCAGGTAAATTTATACTACTGTTTTCCATAATTTTTATAAGCAGCTGTTAACCAATTATGGTTAAGAGCTAGTATGCAGAAGTGTACAAATACAGATGTTATACAGTAGTCTTACACTGTTTTCAGACTTTGAGCATAAACAATTTTTTAATTTTGTCCTCTATAGAAGTTACAGTCTGCTATTGATAATCTACATTTTTAATACTGAACTATAGCTTTAGATCTTCTCTAACAGTTATTAAAGTATAATTATGTATACTAAACGGTACAGATCAACAAAACATACCAAATACTCCTGTCTACATTTGTTTCATTTACACATAATTCACAAACAACAGTAAGTGATTCTTAGAAACCGAAGGGCAAAATCTGATGGAAAAGTTGTAAGGTATGCTACAAATGGGTTAAACTAAAAGTGCAAGTGTTGAAGATCATTTTGTTCCTTGTGAAGTGCTCTGGAAATTTTAACAGCTTCCTAATTACTTTGTTTGCATTTGCAAATTTTCCATGTGCTACAATCATGGCTATAAATTCTAAAAGCTTCTCACGTCACATGGTTTCAAGGAATGTGGTAAATTATTTACAATAACTTAAAAATTCTACAGCATTTACTTTGTTCTTTTTCTGCCTAAAAACAAAGTTCTTAAAAGAAAAATAATATTCTGCCCCAACAGAACAAAAGAGATTTATAACATTTTCATGGAAAAGATTGACATTGAAGTTTTCAGAAGTTCAGAAGAAAAGGTTTCTCAGCTGCTCTCAAATATACGAAGCTAAAAAAAGAAAAAAAGCTGATCTGAAATCCATAATGACAATAGTAAACATTTTGGGGAGAGAGAACTGCCTTAAAATACCAATTTTTAATCTGTTTTCAATTTGACCTTATTTAATCTGTGACATAGATGTCATGACCATGCACATCAAGTTCCATCATTGTAGGAACTCTTAAAATTACACCTGTAACGTTTAGTGAAGGTAAACTCTACCAATTAGATATGTTAGAGGTATCACTAATTTGGCTTGATTTCACATCTCTAATTTAGCATAAGGTAAAAGCAGCACGTGAGATGTGCAAAATATTCTTCATTAGTCTCAGTCTCCCCTTTAGAAACATATTTCCCCATTTTTCAGCCTCATTTTTTACTTACAGAACTTAAGGATGAAAAATTACTAGATACCACACGAAATCTTTCGATATCCGAACTGTTCTTATTTTATCTGTCTTCCCTGGAAGCAAATATTTCTTCAGTCTTTGTTTTGTACTTTTTTCTTCCAGCACGGTTCTTGTTTTTCTTTATTCTTCTATGAATTTTTCATCCCTTTTTCCTGCACTGTCAGGTTTATTTTTACACTTCACCCTACACTCACACTGCTGTTCTTTAAATTACAATAGAGTATGTCTCTATGAGACTTTGACTTCAGAACTATGCCACCAAAAAAAAAAAAAAAAATTACACCCCCCACACACACACTGTAGACACACCACAGACATCACTAGGAAGACTGGTAAGAAGAAGCAAAGAGAACAGGGGAACATTTATTAGAGGTTTCTGCAATGCCAAAGTACTTTCAGAAAAGGAAAAAAAAAAAATCTAAACTAAGCACGGAGAGTGATAATGCCCAGTCACAAAAGAGTGAACTAAAGACAGTATTTTATACAGACAGAGTAGTTAGTCCAAAAATCTATTATACACTCTCTTTACAATACTAACTTTTTTAATTTTAAAGAGCAGCAATGAGTTCTTGCATAATTTCTCATTTCTCATTTACCTGTGGGGGTCTTTTGAACTTGGTATAATATACACACACTCCCTCTTGGTGAAAGTATTTTCTATCCAGGATTTCTGGGACTGAAAAACAAAAAGTATAACAGTATCATAAAATACAAGTCATACAACTTTGCAATGAAAAATGCTTTTTAAGGAAACAAGAATTAGAACGAGGGTTTTTTTTTTTTATTTAAAAATGAAGGCAAGTACTCTCTAACAAAAAGAAGTTAAATTGTCATTGTCTCCCCAAAACTAACAAAACCATACATGACCCTATAAAAGCATCTCACACTGCCTAAAAGCTGAGATAACCAGAATCATTATATAACTTATTTTATATACAAATCCATTAAAATCCAAAGTAATATTTTTCAAAGCTAACATTTGAATAGTAAAAATTTGCAATATGCACATAAAGACATACCAAAATCCCCCAAACAATTTCAAAATAGACTGTTTACCTACCTTGCTAAGAAAAAAAAGTTAAATTTTTTAAAAATTAACTCCGCTACACTGAGATAATAGTAAGTTCATCTATTTACCTCTTTAATAAAGTAAAATTTTTACCTTGAAATTGTGGGTAAGGAAGTTTTCTAACACCACTGTCAATCTTTTCTAGTAGCAATAAATAGGTCATAACCTCTGTTCTTAATCAAGAGAATTTTCATCTCAATAAACAAATTTAATTACCATCTCTAAGCTGTGTCTTAAGCTTAAACTCGAAACATGTTCCGAAACATGAAATTAAGGATGTTTACTTCTTGAAATGCTTACCTATTTTAATAGCTGGACATAATTTCATTTCGGTTGCTTTAAACAACCACGTAACATTATCTTACACGATAATCTCAGGATTACATGCTAAACAATATGCATAACACCTGATGTCTACATCACATTTCAGCAATACATTGGGAAAGGAACTCAGACATGACTTTTACTAATAAAAAACAAGAAAAAATCTTGGGATGCCATTTTGCACCTTATGCAATATTGCTTTAAATCCTTATTAAGGTTACATTAAAATTTCTTCATTGCTAACAGCATGCCCTGTTCTACATTTACATTTTACCTTTAGAAAAATTTGAGACATTTCATACCTGTTCTATTTTACAACGAGGGGAAAAAAAGACTGATGTATATTATTCATAGGTATCTAAATAGAGGTATCTGGAAACTATGATGAAATTAAGATTTTTTTTTTTTCAGATCTATTATAACAGAAGATTCAGTAAAGATGGATGGTTTTTCACTCACCACAATTTCCAGATCAGTTTAAGATAATACAGAGAAATTATTACAGGTAAGAATGTACCAGCTAGTTTTAATATAGGCCCCTGGAAAACTGCTCCTCAACTGCCTACCCTCTTTCCAAACATTTCCCAGATTCAGCAGATCTTTCCCACATTATTCATCATGATCTCCTTCCAGTATTTTGTTTTAGTGAACTTTGACTATGAGTCTGTCAAGATGGCAACAAACTGCTGCTCCAGTTTCTGTCCTCACATTAAGAGGGCCACCAGTCTCTTCCAAGGAGGACGGAAAGTTGCAGGATCCAGGCACTTCCCAATAGAGAAAGAAGGGTAGAAGAGAGGTAGAGGCACAATCCACAGGGAAGAATCATGGCGGGGATGTAAATAACAGAATGAGCACTTGCACCATGTATCTTACATTTAAATTAGTATTATAAACACCTGGAATAAATAGCCAAAGCCATTATTTGCTACTGTTCTACCTCCTTTCCCTATACACAGGAAAGAATACTGTTACAATGGAGAAAGAAAGAAGGCCTAGCAAGGGAAAAACAGGATATTAGACATTATATGCAAACATAGTGTTATGAAGGTTTCTATTACATTTACGGTGCTTTTCCCTCTTCTTTGTTGTTTTTTTTTGTTTGTTTGTTTGTTTTCCTTTTTTTTTTTTTTCTTTCTCCTTTGGAGCAGGAGATCGAAGTAACTGACTCTAAACAGGCTTGTGAAAGAGAAGATCTCTTCCTCTGCTCTCGTCAAAATTAATCTCTAATCTTTCAGTGGCAATCTCCTCAGTTCTTGGATAAGACAAGCACATCAATTTCCATGAAGGAGCTGGGTATTTCCTAGGACACTTGTGCCTTACATGAGCTGGGCTTAAAACAGCTTTATCTCTTCTCTACCTTTATCAGAAGGTTAGCAGTGTTATAAAAATAAATTTGATATATGTGTATATGTACATTTATACATGTATATAATATTATATGTAAAAATATAAGTACAGTAGGTAGTCCAAATTTTTAGCTTCCTCCTCTCACAGTTGTTTTTTTTTTTAACGCTATTAAGCCTTAGCCTTTGTGATATGAATCCCAGTTCTGGAAGCTGGTTTCTGCTTAGCTGAGTGTCCCCACTGTTTATATGGGTATGTATTTTTGTACTTCATTTCTTAAAACTGGAGGTCTTGTATAGATCATTACTTTAATGTTGCAATAGTTTAAGCTTACATATGAACTCTGCAGGTCCGCCAGAATGCAAAAAGATACAGAGTAATTATTTAATACTTAAATGGTTTAGTCAGCTGGCTGAAACCACACCTTGAAGCAAGCTATCACAGGCATAACGTGCTAGATACTGGAATCTGAAGTATATAAACCACAAGTAATTGCATCAATTGCTCCATGCAATATTGTTTTATTATTGAGTGGTGATCAAAACTGGGGACAAGGAACACTGGCTCACAATATGCAACACCACTTTGCATAATAAACAGATCTGAAAATTATATAAAAAAAATTTATCTTAAAGAATGTACAGTTTTAACCACTCATCAAGGATTTCTCTCTATTCCTCAGTAGTGAAAGTATTTTCAGTAGAGCATGGGTACGTCTATGCAATTTACATGGAGAAGGCTCTATATTTTTATTAGAACATAGCTGGAACTTTTCATTTGGTAAAATTAGGCTCTCTCCAGAAGGACTCCTGTATGCCTATCAATCTTTATTGCAAGAGATTTTACACAGAACTTGCTAATTACAGAGTCTTGTTTTCAGTTGAGGAGAGGTGAAAAGGTAGGGTGGGGAGCAAACCAAAAAGAGAACAGACTAAGTGAGAGACATTTCCAATAAACGGGTAAAGATCACATTAAAAATGCAGGAAGAACTGACACACGGTATTGCCTTCCCTGTAAGAACGAACTACTATTACATAACGTTCCTGTGATGACCAGAAAAAGGAAGATGATGGGAGGACACTGTTAAGATAAATTAGTTGCAGCAATTACCTCTAAGAAATACTTCCTTATCAGCTAAAGATTAAGTTAAAATAGGAGATCAAGTCAGTAGTCAAAAATCAATACGCAAGTTATCAGACTGTTTTAAAAAAATTCCCCACTCTCATTAAAGCTTTTTAATCATCTTTACAGCATACACAACTACCCATCTTAAACTCTGCTTCCAGTAACGGGCCAACTTTTGCTGATTGACATGATCTGTTTTGCTAGTGTATTTTAAAAGGCGTACCTTACATGATGGTTACAGGCAACGTGGGCCAGGAGCTCTCAATAGTGAGCTCTGTAGTGCTGCTGTTCAAGAAAAGGGAAAGAAAAGGGGGGAAAAAAGGAACTATGAACCCTCCTGCAAAAACATATAGTCAGATTTTAGCAAAAAGCGCAAGTAGTATGAACATATAATGAGCTGCTTTTCAACTATTTACTTTCCTTTCCAACTTGCAACTTGAGGAAAAAAAAAAAAACTTAGCTTTCCAGACTCTCCCCTGCATATTTCAAATCCTCGAGCTGAATAAAATTGAAGACTTAGAAGAAAAATGTTAATACAATTAATATTACTCCAGAAGTACCTTCACTATCTTTTTCCTACAGGTAAGATATCTATGAAGATTTCAGCACATTAAGACCTCTTAGCAGTCAATGTTGGCAGAAACTCATCTGCACACCAAAAACCCCTTAATTTCTAGCTTTTGGAAGATGTACTACAGTAACTACTAACTCCTAGTCCTGAAGCAGCCAACAAGGTTTTTGCTCAGTCTTTAAGCTGTAGAGAGTTATGCAAGATACCTCATTCTGGTTGCACTGATTTCTCAGCAGACAACAAAGTTCACTGTGTCTTTCAATACTTCTGAAAGAACTTCAAGAAACAAAAAGCACACAGATTTGATTTAATAAGCTAGAAGAGATATACTCACCCTGGGATCACGATTAAAGGAAATACTTTAAACTATTTCCAATAAATAAGTGCTTTCATAACAGTTTCACCAGTGCTCAAATAATTGTAATTGCTGCATACCAACCTAGCACTGCCGCTGACAATTTTTCTGCAAAGCTGACCAGCTGAATCAGGAAACTGAAGTGGATTAAAAACCAATATTCCAAACTGTGACTTTTGTGGAAGGCTGATAATAGAGATTTCAATTACTGATTGAATAGACCTCAGTTTCAAATTTAGAAGTCATACCACTTTCTACAGCATCTCATATTTCAGCTTTCAAATCTCTGCTTACACTATATGGCAGTTCAATATATGCAATAGTTTTTAAAAGGAAAAGATCCTCTGATGTTATTTGCCCTTTATTTAAAAATAAATAGACTCTGTATTCTTTCCCCACCACCTCCAATTTTCCAGAAAGCTAAAGTTTCCATTTGGGCAAAAGAAAATACATGGAAAGTTTCAGGAAGCCTGAAAACAAGAAGATACAGTGGAAACTAACTGCAGCAGGAATACTCATGCTAGCGCTGCCGTAAAGCAGTCCTATCCATCTAGGTCACTTATAACCAACAAGATAAATTTCAAAACATTTCTGAGAGACGTTCTGCACTAGGAACGTCCTTTACCTTGTCTATTCAAGGAAATGTCCACTGACAAGTTACTGCTTCTTATATAACTATACATACTGCACACACTCTTTTCACGATTTGCAAGAGGATCTCTTATCTAAGATACCCACTCCATTAGCCAAACACGTGCTATACCATGGGACTGAACTGTGATCCCTGCCCAGCCAGCTAGCCCCTAACTGAGCACTGGGCTCCTGCAGCTAGAGCCAAAAGGCAGAAATTCCAAACAAACCTTTATCTTACTGCTTTTGTACTCAATACATCGAATAAAACCAAATAAAGTCAAACAACCAGGATGAATATGATACCCAATTAAGTTAATGCGTATCAAGTAGTTTAGAATCCATAAAACTTCTTGTGGGAAGAGGTGCCATAAATAAAATGCATGCTAGCTCTCACTGCAAAGGCTTCCAGCAGGGGCTTCAAACCCTTAAGGCAGTAAGAACTGTGCTCCAGGCAAAGTACCTGGACTTGTTCTTACTACAAATTAACTGAACGATACCAAAAATGTGCATCCTAGGAAGAGCTAAGTAACTAAGCTGCTGTGTACGGGGTGGAGAGTTATCTGAAAAACAGTTATGCCTACATTTCTCAAAGAAAATACCTAAAATTTTGTACTAAAAATGCTAGCAGAGTATAATTCAGTTTTTCAAGGAAACATCATTTGAGGAAAGTCTTCAGAACTTCAGCTAACATTAAGTACATAAGAAGACGGGAGTAGAAAAGAAAAAGGTAGGCAGTTTGATGCCATATATTTGCTAACGTTTGTTTTAAACTCCTGGCTCCAGCAAACCCCAGACATTTAATTTACTTGCTTTCCTTGCAATTTAAAATTACATACCTCTATAATTACTGCTTGGGTTTGTTTTGTTTTGTTTTTTTAAGGGGGGGGAGAAAACAAAGCATTTAGCCAGCTAGTATTACGAACTATATTTAAAAGACTCTGTGCTGAAGAATAACAGCACTGTCTGCCCAGAGAATACACAACACATTCAAGAGCTTACAAAATTTGTTCCTGAATCAATAACTTGAATATCAGTCAACCTTACCAATATTTTAAGTAACTTCTATAGAAAGTGTGGATATGTGCAATGCTAGAAAGACAAAAAAGCCCAACCAAATATTATCAAAATGCCAAATGATATTTATACAGAGTGCTTTAACATATCCCTGTGAAGTACGTCACTCTAAATGAGAAGGATTGCGGATTAAGATTAAGTTGTTGTTTAATCCACTACAAATGAAAATTTTTGCAAGGATATTTTACCTGCAGTCCACATCAGGATTATTTTATTGTTATTCTAAAACAACTACCAGCCTCATCTACAAGAAAAAGTTGTTTCATTTATTTTTTCTCAAACCCATTGGGGCACCTCTTGTCACAGAACCCGAACGGCTCAGACACAGACCCATCAGGCACAAAAGGTGTCTCTGCTATGTTGCAGATCCTGTTCTGAGCAGAACGGTTCACCTGGCTTCACTTAACTAATGTGAAACCAAACAGCTCTAGTTTTCTGTGTTGAAAGACTTCTCTAGTGAAAATATTGCTACGGTCCTGAAAATACATTGCTCAACAGGAAAAAAATATTGGTTTTATTTTAAATAAAAACTGTTGAGGAAGCAGGGAAAGAAAAAGGGCAGTCAGAGAAAGTCTGCTGTCAATTCTCCTGCACACTGTATTCAGAAGCAGACTTCAAATGAGGCAGCAATCGAAGATATCAATCTTCATATCAATGGCTTCCTTAGTGCCGAAAACAAACCTTCAGCAATCCTATTCTTTATTAAACAGTTCAGGAGATTTGCTCTGAACAGTTTTCACAGCAATCCAGGTCTCTAACAGAGTAGCTATTGTTTCATCAAGTTCTTCTCTGACGTAACGCAGCCACCACTGAACTCACCAAATCCACGTGCAGTTTTGGATGCAAAGAATACTTGGGATTTGTCAAAAGGGATTTTTACAGCTCTCTCAAACTTGATGACAGTGATTCCAATGTGCTGTTTGGAGAACAGGCTGCTTCTGTGGGAACTTTTTCACCAAACAATCACAAAGTGTAACATTAAGTTGTTTGGGGATTTTTTTTGTAGGTTCATTTAATTCAGAAGACCATAAATTCATATACAGAATCTCACATTCTGAAGTCGTTATTTTTAATCTTGATGCACCAAAATAAAACCCAGAGACCTAATATTTTTATTACATTCAGACTCAATCCACTTTACCCACATTATTGGGAAAGTCATCTTCTAACTGCAATACAGATCTTTCAGGGGTAAATTCAAAGCAAATCCAGCATATTTTTAAATTTTTTTTTTTAAATTGCTGGCTTAACACCCATGTGAAGGTGCATGCTGTTCTGCAGTTAGACCAGTCATAAAGTTACTCCTCCCTTTTAGAAAGTATTGAATCTTAAAATGCATACGCCATCCATACAAGGCATAAAAAAATATTAAAATACACCTAGAAAACATTTCACAACTGATTCTACAGTATGAGAGATCTCAGGTCACGCTGGAATAAATCATCAGTTGATTTCAGAAGACACATGCACACTGGTATAATTCCAAAATGGCTTTCTCTCAGCTGAGGTAACAATAAACACCTTCAGAGATAAATGTCCAGTTACCAGATACAGTAATTAAACAAACTTGCCAAAACCAGAGACTCTATAAGACTGTGTCAGCACAGCAGATGGCACGCTGTTCCTGAACATGCCTTCAGAAAAGCAGATTATCCTATTGAGGGTGGGGTGGGTGTATTTTGTTTTTTATTTCCCAACTTTCATCCACAGAATTTGGAATTTTGGTAGGAAAAGAAAACACAGAAGAAGGTAGACCAGTTTCACTGCTGTAAACTGGAGGAAGTAAATTGATTTCAACATAGTTTACATTTGCAATCCTCCCAACTAATGAAATACCAAGCTAAAAAATGTTAGCCCTTCTAAAGAATCTATAAATGACCTTCTATGAAGTCCCAGACCAATCAAATTCCGATGCATTCCATAAAGTATTTCAAAACATATACCAAAGCTATGATCTAGAAGCAACAAACCAGGAATTAGCTCACTGGGTTTTCAAAGGAGATGAAAATAATTCTTTACCCCCTAAGACTTAGAACCATAGATGAAAGAAAAGGATAGAAAGGGAACATGTGGTAGTAACTGCAAGGAAAATATAGCTACAGCCTTTCAGCCAACGTTTTTAACTCTCATACCCACTTTGTTCAAATGAGAGATTCCAAAAAAATACATGGCAAAAGTACATAGGAATGCTTTCAAACCTGTCATACAGTGCCTGCTTCTTTCTGCCAGGGTCCCTTGTTCAAAACCCGTTTTTAATTATGTCAAGTCACCAATAAACCAATCCCAAATCTCTTACATTTTTAAACACCCAACCTACTTCTTCCTTATCTACAGTGATACAATTGTATAGTCTGCGTACACTTCACCTCTCTTAACACCAACGATTTAGCTGCAGTCTGCAGTCGTTCTAATCTTACCATTGATGCAGACTACAAGCCTACACATTCTCTTAAATAAGACCAGCAGGGAGGTACAGTCAGCATATCTACCCACCAACACGCAACAAAAACGATGCCAAGCCTTTTTAAGTGGGTCAAATAATTTCTGTGGGTGTCAAGGATGGCCACTCAGCCTGGTCCTTTCCGCAGGGACTGATGGGACACACTGTGCGTGGCTGCTAAGACCTCTGCACGTCCTGGCTCACCAGATTTACTCCACATGAAAGCATTAGTTTCATTCATACCCCACATTTCTAGCAAATGCTGGGATTACCTTGCACATGCCACACAGGGTGTATGAACAGACAATCCTATAAACTCTGGGTTTATTTTTGGAAGGAATGAGGCTTGGGGCACACTTTCAGAGCTAAAACAATTCACATAGCCTGGATCCGTTGGCTGTCCTCCCCAAGCAACTTCCAGTCCCGTCCCCATCACATAGGGAATACAAATCACAGATGCAAGAAAGGAGTTAGTGGTGGCCACCTCTGGAAATAAGGCAGTACGAAAGGGCTCCTGCGACCAGCCAAATAATTAATCCCACCCTCGGTTTGCTTCCGATTTGCTCCCAGATGAAAAAAGCTCAGCTCTGGCAGCTGCTATTCATAGACAGAGTACAGGCTGCAAGTTCAGTTCACCTAGTGCAAAGGATATATTTCAGCTTTATTTGAGCTGCAGATTTAAAGAAGATCTTGCCTTTCTGGTTCATGAAGTGCATGGACATCTGATTAATGTAGTATGTGCTGAAGCACATTACAACTACAAAAGCAAGCTGGAAGGGTGGATGTTGTTGGTCTTGCTCTACCGCTTTCTTAGCCTGTTCCATTTACAGATCTGACTTATTTTTAAATGTCATACAAAGAAAGGTACTTCTCTATCACCCCAGCAAAGATTTTGGTGCCTGCTGACTTAAGTAGGCTATAATTAACACACTAGAGCAATGAAAACTTGTTATCACTAAGGGATTTTTGACATAGCTAGCCTCAGATGACCCTTTGAATATCAAAAAAAAACTGAACAGGAAGCCTTATGCCCACATTTAAATTATTACAGATCAATACTATTTCTCTGAATAGCATGGGTGAGAGCAAAGAACAAGAGAACATACTAGTGGGCATGTGAAATAGGTGACAGCACAAGACCACTGCTAGGGATGATGAAATTTCACATAACTTATCTTTAGACACAGTATCAGGGAAAGCCAATTTATTTTTATAATCAAAACTACTAACATCAGGAAAGAGGCCCTTCAGCAACCATGCTAGCAAAGAAGCACCTGAAACAGATTTGGAATTTTGTTCACTTTAATAGCAAGTCCTGTAAAAAAATCACTCTAAGTTATACAAGTCATCTCAGAGTAGAAAATTAATATTAGGCTGGTTCCAGGCCAGTATTAAAATACCAGCATTGGACCTGATGTCTGAGGGAGACAGAAGTTAGTCATATAACCCCTGAACTGTCTTCACTTCCTTGGTAAGGGGAACACGTGCATTACTTATGGACAGGATCGTTGAGGTGTGATGGGGTGCATTGTCTTAGCTCCTGTTCTCTATGTTCTCCCTGCTTATACACATGTGCATGTCAATGTGCCAGTATTTGCTAGCTGCAGTAGGGGAAGCGAACATTTTGGTCAACTCTCTACAGTCACCAGAAATCTTGGGAAATTAGAATGGGATGGAGAAAGTAGGATGAGCTGGGAGAAAAACAAGCCAAAGCAAGAATTTGCTGTAATATAGTTCATCTACTGTAGAATTACAAAGACTTAAGCATTTTTAAATTCAGCTCACTAACAAAGAGCTACTGGATTCAGTTACACTTCCATTGCCCGTCAGGACGGCCCTCCTAACAGAGCTAGCTAGGTCCACAGTTGCTCAAGAGCACACACTGACTACAGCCCTCATCTCGGGGCATAGGCAGCCTGACAGCATTCTAGAGACATCCATGTACCTAAACTCTTATCAGAAAATAAAGTTCCCCACTAAAACTACTTAAGTAGTTTCAGTTTACTCTAGAGAAGTGCAAAGAAGAAATTTAACTGGCTTTATTTAGGCAAATGTGAAAGCAGCTAATTACTGTCTGAAATAATGTATAATGCTTATTTAGGCATTTTAAAAAATTTCCACCCTCTGTTTTTGAGGGGAACAAACAGTTGTTTGAACTACTGTGTCTTATTTTGTTGATCTCTCATGAGGCTAGTCTTACATAAAAATTGAGCTCTCCATCACAACCTCATACTAACTGCTGAAATATTCTTTTACACTGATTCTCCTATTAGCATTCAACCATTTTATTATTAGCAAGTTTTGAAAGTCTCAACTACATTCTTACATCCCTCTTCATGAATGTTCTTTTTACATATTACAGAGATGTAAAACCTACACAATGCAATGTATTGTGAGAGAGCTTAAAGTCACTCATTTTATCTCCAAGTCAATACTCAGGCTGCTAAAACGTACCATTTTACTGCACCATTTAACAAAAGCACTACAAAGCTTCCTATAACACCGTCCTTCACGTGAACACAGCATTGCTAATTAAGATACAAGCACAGATATACTAATGCCTAACTACTGATTTAAACCAAGGTCTGGCTAGCTCTAATGCAGAGGGAAACAGAAGAATGCATTTTGGTGTTTCTCTTATCCTAGTCTTACATGGTTGCCTTGGCAAGCTTGAGTCCCCAGGCTGAGTATTCAGATCTCAAATCAAAAGCACAAAACTCTTATCAAACACTTGTATGGACTTGAAATACTCTGATTCATCAAGTTGGACAGTATCAACTAAAAGGCAGAATAATCTGTGGGGACAAAAACTCTCTTTTGCTCTAACAGGGAAAGCTAAATATATTTGATAAAGGGAAGATCAACTCGAGAAGAAAAAAATTTGAAACATAAAAAAGAGATCCGTTCCAAATGACTGTTCATTCACTGAAAGTATAATGAAGCAATGCAGGCAGTTCCCCAGGATGTACAATTTACTGCCTCAATCTTATCTCTTAATTTTTGTTCACTGCACAGTGATATAGGTATCCTCTACTTAAGCAGATCAAAGAAACTACAGTTTTTCAGCTCTCCCACCAAATGCTGATGCAGAATTGCAGGTTACCCACCAAACTGAACTACCTGCAACACATCCATGTTAAATACCACAAGCCTAAATAATCACTCAGAAATTAAATACATGATTTTTAGAAATAAAGTAACTTTTTTTTTTGCGGGGTGGGGGGAAACAACTAATTAAACACCACTTGCACTTCATACCTGTTTTCTGTTTATTACAGTTTCTTCCAGCGTACTCCCAGTAAAACTCACCAACGCCAAGTGGCACGTGGCACAAAGGCCTCCCTAAGCTGTACTGGAGTTATACCTCGGGCCCCTCTCTGGCCTACAGGGGGAAAGGAGTGAAGACAGACTATCATTCTAGAGAAAAAAAAGACAACAGTAAGGAGGTGGAGGTCCTGGCAACAGCAAAGCCAAGATACGTAAGGGAAATATTTGCGTTAACAGATGCAATTCTTCAAATTATACAGTGAGGGTGCAGTCAGAGAAGACAAGCTGAGCAAGTTACTAACCTGCCCTCCCACCTGTTCTCCTACTACTTCCCTCCCACCAGCAGTTGTGCACTAGCCCTTTAGTGAGTTTATTGGGCTCCCTAAACCAGCACAACATTATTTCCAGGAAAAAAAGTGCAGATAGCTTTGATCTCAGAATGAACAGATTCAGATGCAATCTGGGCTGAAAGCTAAGGCACAGGAAAGGACCCCATGGCCATGATCAGGGTGGGAACAAGGGAAGGAGGACATCCCCTTTGGTAGCAGTAAGATACTGGGTTAGCAGAACAGCTGAGCTGATCTAAGCATCCTGTCAAGGTACATAAAAATAATCCCCCAAAGCACACTTACTCTAGGCATCCAGGAAAAGACTACAGATCTGTCACACAAAAAGGCATTCTTTTATGCACCTGTACCCTGATGTTCAGGAAGGAAAGGAAGCTAAGACGGTATTTCTTTATTTCTCAGACAGCTGCCAATGAAGCAAGAACATATTGCCTAAGGTCACGTTTTAGGTGAGCAGATACCCTGCCTTTGAGAATAGCATCCATTTCCATCTGGCACTGAAGATGTTTTTTCCTAATTCATAGTATAATTAAAACCCAGCTAACTCCTAATATATTAATTACAAAAGATTTTTCTTGTCCTACCTGCAAGATCTTTACATTTATCAGAAAAGCCCTGAAAAACCCAGTAATGACACCCAAGAGGATAGTCAAAAAGACTAACCTTATCTTAGCAGCGCTAATTTTTCTACATCTTCTCTGCAGAGAGAAAAAAGCTGCTCTGAATCCCCCTCAGTCTCCACTGAGCAAGCCGAGGGACTCACTGCCTAATTAGCTTTTGCGAATAATCCTCCCCCTCTCTGCAAAGTCTACTTGTATTCTGCAGATTGTCTACATGCATGTGACAAGAAAACATTTTTCTACAACCTGAAAACAGGATTTTTCTGAAGGCAGAAAAGCTTCAGTCTTTTACATTTTCTATACCAGGAAGAAAGTGCAGCCCAAAGTTTACTGTATCGTGTTGTCCAGCAAAGTACTATGATTATACTAGCACCAAATATTTCTCTCCTGGGCTACAGAACACCAAGCGCAACCAGGCCGATGCATTCAGACAATGACTCGTCTGTTAGCGGCCTTCAGCGCTGCAGAACGTTCACCTGTAACACCAGCTGGCAGCCCCAACCAGGACAAGGACGGTGAGTGTTTTCTGCCCGCTTTCCCTATATAAGCAACATAAAAAGACCACATTGTTTCACTAAAGCATTGAAACAATTACAGAGAATTTAACAGTGAAGAGTCCCCAAGTTCTACACACAGAGGTAGGATTTATACGGAAAACTGTACGCAAACAAACTGTTTTTCCTACAGTTGGAAACTAAAAAAGGATTTTTCTGCATAAGATTTTTATAAAAGAAACCAAGAATAAGACAGACCAATTGCTTAATGAGGCAAAGGCATAAATCCTCATCAAGAGCATTTCTGAAGTTGGCACAAACTGAAAGGACAAAGGTTAGTTAAGGGGATATTTCTGCTTTTCAATGCCTCTGGCTGCAAAGCCAGTTAATGCCAGTTTAAGAGGTTAATGTCCATCCCAACCTCCACATCTTTGCTCAGTGCCTCTCACACAGGCCGAGGTAAGTGCTCGCAGGGCTGCTCCGTGGGCTAGTCTGCCGTGTGATCCCATAAACACTTTCAGCAACACAATTAAGGAGTGAGTAAAATATAGCTTATGAAATTGGGAGGAGCGAGCCTCTTCCAACTAGTTCTGCATCCAGAGGCCTTGCAACACCAGACCATGCTAAGTTCCTAGAAAGTTGTCCAGGATATTTGTCAGCTATGGTAGCGGTGATTCATTACTCTTTCCCTAGTGTGAGATTACTACCATGAGCAGGAATTCCTTCAAGATCAATCACTCTCAAACTTTTTGGCCAGAAGATCACCCTCAGCCATGTACTCTTCTAATGCCTTCAGTTGAAGTTTTATTAGATTAGCTGTTTAACAGAATTCTGCAAACTACAGTTCAGACAATACTGCAGCCAGGGAACACAGAAGAAACTGGTAAGACTTTGACATTTAAAACATCATCAACTGCACCTACTCTTGTAGATTAACTGATTTTTTTATAATTGAAGAGAAAGTTGATTAACAGTTCTGTAATTACACAACTGGTATTTTTAGGCTCCAATCATGTGTCACTTAAGCACATGCATAATTTAACCTATTCAGGTGACTGAAGTTACACATCACTAAACACTTGCATGACCGCAGCAGCCACAGGGACAGGCTTTGAAAGGAAGCTGAGCTTTTTCAGACTGGCTCTAGCCACAAACCAGTATACCGCACGGAGCTTACTACACGAAGCCAATATACATGCAATTTTAACTATATTGCACATCAGCATGACGGTCTTTGAACCTGGTCACACAGCTGCTGTGCTGAGCTCTATCAGATACATTAGCAGAAGGCAGCTTTGCTCTCTCCTACCCCAAAGGAACAGGTTCAGCTTCTTGAGAAAGTTAAACAGGGATGGGAATAGCACTAAAAAGCAAATAATCAGCATGTTAAGAGCACGGAGAAAAAAAAAATCTAGCAATATTTTGTTATGCAAGACAAGTTACCAACAGTGGATCATTTGCCAACAGAAACAACTGGATGGAAAGGGTCAAACTCATCTTGGTGCAGCTCAGTTCACAGACAGATTATAGCACAGCATATCTGGTGAAAAAAAAAAGGTATCTTATATCTGGTAGCACACATTCAGAAAAGGTGGTCAAGAAAACATCCTCTGGAAACAGAATTTAGATACAAAAGTATTCAAGCATAGCTACTACGTGCCTACAGTACAATTAGACAAGGTGTACAATGCAATTTGGGTTATATTTTGAAGAGGCTACAGAACCTGACTTGTGATGGCACAGCTCCATCCATGCCTGCACACAAGGCTGTAAGACTTAGAAAACACTCACATAGAGCGGGTGATATACAGAGTAACCGAACACTGACTAATATGATGGCACAAGTGAACTCTCAAGCACCTCAGAGCAAGCTTCCAAACCAGCTTCACTGTTTATGTCAAGTTTGGGGTGCCACAATCTCATTTTCCTAAGCCTCTGCACATGATCCCACCCTATCTCATACCAGCACCAGCATTTATGCAGTCACGTGGAGAGCTGATTCAGGGAAATGACCGACAAAAGAATTAATCCTCAAAAAAAGGAGATGATTAGATGTTCATTCAATTCAGATCCCCGAAACAGTGACTGAGCACAGAAGGAAGCACAAAGGGATGGGCAGAAGGGTAACAGCCAGGGCTCAGATGAGTTTAGACTGGATTACAACCACACCTTTAAGAAGCGTTTTGGCAGACTTAGGAGCGGCTAGTAAAGATACTATGGTCTTGAACATCAACCCTGCCTCGTATCTGAGATTATTACCCTGCAACACATATCCACACCTCAAGCACTCTCAGTAACTATACTGTCAATGAAGTGAGTAATAGTGGGAAGACCTGTACTGTTCAGTAATACTAGTTCTAAAAGTGCCCTGAGTCTAGAAATTTTTAGGCAATAAGTGCTTGTGAAATACAGTATGCCTGACAAAGCAACCAGAAATTCATTTGCAGAAGGCATAAATGTAAATTTATTTGTTTATTAAATTTAAATTTTAAAAGTCAAGTTTGTCAAGTCTGCATTTCACAAAAACTGATTATCACTTTGCAGTGTTAGGATTAGGAGGAGAAAGACTTAGCAGATATTAGGATAAGAACCATCAGCCAGGGATATCTTGCAAAATTCCACCCAACACAAGTCAGGGGACTACAAAGCAAAGTCAAAGCAAAGTTTCTGTTCCTCTCTTGGCAAAGGTGACAAGAATCAAGTAGATAAGATTAAGAAAATAATTACCTCTTTGGGTACAGGTAAGTGGGAACAATGCATGGAACAGAGGCTGGTATTCAATTGCAATAACCATTGTGATAAGGTTGACTGAGCTGTAACAGACACTTTCCCAGGCTTTGAAGATTACAGAGTTATATTATGGTGAAAGACTGAACACCTAGATTAAATTAACTTAGAGCTGTAACTGAGACAGTATTCTCAAGCACGAACATGTTAGTGTATGACAGCAAAAATATATTCCAGTAATCACCCAAAAGGTAGTCAGTAAAAAAAAATAAAAACAAAAAATAAAAATCAGCGAACTAGAATTTTAAATAGAAATATGCCAATTCTCAGAACCTGCAGGTTCTTCTTTAAAACCTCATTTGATTAGTAGTAAACAATTAAAGGCAGAATCCAATAGCACTGGGAGTCATCCACACCAGGCTTTGGGATCTGTGACTAGGAAGTAAAAAGCCTGACCAGGCTGCCACAGACCTTGGAATAGCTCCAAATCTCTCCAGCTCAGAAAAAGGCCTCCCCAAATTGTTGCTATTACAATTACTTGCAGTAAGTCTAGACATTGATAAGATTCACGCATGCATAATTTTCAGATGTAGACAAACTATATGCACATATCTACCTGTACTCTTTGAAACTGTATATTCATTCGCCAGTTGCATGCTCTTTGCAAAACACATGATGTGCATTTAAACAAAATAAGCACTTCACATTGGACCATATCTGAATGTAAACCAGTGATCTCCATGGACAGGTTGAAGAGGAAGCAGCAATAAAGCTTCACAGAAGGTTTACGATAGCTGTTTCTGAAGTTGGATCATCTTCTGAAAACAGCAGTTGTCAAACTACACGCAACAAAGTACCAACTCTATTACTGAATCAGCCTGTAAAATTCCGATTTTGCAGCTGTAGAAAGTCAACAGATATGCTAGCACACATACTGTATGCCATCCTCCTTCAGCTGAAATCAAATGAAATAAAGATGGGTTGGGATACACTAACTCAGCAACTGCACATTTGCCATACACACAGAGTTCAAATGTTTCAGAAAATCTGATGATGGAAAATGTGTGAAGCAGCTTGAGTTTGAGAACAAAATTATATTGCTCTTAATAACACAAGTATTAAATAATCCATAACCTTGATCCGACTTTTAGAATTTAAAAAAAAGAAACACAACACAGAAATCCCCAGAATTAAGGTTTGATCCAAGCCTACCACCTCAGTAACATCTGAACTTTGCTTTAGTTAAGGGGAAAAAATGCATAACTTATAAACCAAGTTTAATCAGCTTTAACATGCTGTCAGTTTGTTACCATGCTTTAAACTCTCCTTGGCAATCAACCACTACATTTACCTTACAGACTATTCCTGCAACATCCTCATACCATATGTTGTCAAACCATTTTCCACAGTTAAATATTCTAGCCCTTTCACAAGGCAGCTTTTCGGAACTATCAGCACCACAATCAGCAACACAGTTATTTTTCTGCCTGTATGTCCCATACATTTAGAACACTTTTCACTCAATTTTTGGGAAGGAAAAAAAAAACTAATACAGTTAAGGACAACAATGTTATTTGTCCCAGTTTCTCTCTTGTTTTTTATATTTCATTATCCCATCAGAAGTTCACAGACCTTTCCTTCTTGGAAAGAAGAGAGGGGTAAGAAATTTCCCCTGCTCACCTAACAGTGATTACACAACCTGCATCATCCCTGCTTCTGTGCAAGAAATACAGTGGCTGGGGAGAAACACAAACTCGAGCTCTACTGTGGTTCCAGCAAACCTGGCAGTTAAAGAAAGTGGCTCACAACCCCGCTTTAAAATGCCTCACATCCACTTTACATGCTAAGCAAAATATAGGTGTCAAAAAGGCTGAAAAAAACCTCATCACTCCTCAGAAAAATAGCATGCTCTCTGTCAGTGCAACGCCTATGATGGAGCCTGGTCTCCAAAACACTGCCGCTCTGGTCTGTGGTCCCATCCAGTTCGATGCAACGGTTCGGTGTGCCAGGCGACGCTGGTTTAATGACTGGCTGCGACCACAAAGACAAGTCACTTCCTGCACATCCGACCTCCTCTCTGGCGCAGCAGCACCCGTGCCCAGCTAACCCTGGGCTGCGCCAGGTCAGGAAGCGAAGCTTGCCAATGCAAAGGTTTTGGGGTTTACTTTTTCTGTTCTTCTGTTAGATTAGCTTTCTATTACTTGAAATACAAAAACATCTACAATTCAAGTAAAAGGAAAGCTTAAAGCAATAAAAATAACAGAAACCAAGGATTAGTTAGATCATTTTCAGTATAGGTTGTATCACAATATATTAACATGACACCATTACCTGTACATCCTCATTATGGGAGCAAAAAAGATGGGATTAAATCAGATGAAGGACAATAACGAGATTGCAGAGAATACAATAGAGGAGAAAGAAGGTTTCAGGCCAGGGGACGTGAAGAAAGCATGCAACAAACTTCGTTCAAGTTTTACCACAGGTCAAGTCAGTACCACTCACTATTTTTTGTAGAAATAACAAAGCATATGGACTCTTTTGTCAGAGGCCACCACTACTGGTCAGTATCCGAGGTAAGAAGTGACATTATCTTTAATAATCAAAGTATCTTATCCAAATACATACACAGAGTAAAATTATTCAGTAATTTATCTGCTGAAAAGCCAGCTGCCGGAATTTCAATCAGTGAAGCTGAAACGCACCAAGACAGAATTATTCATGTTAGAAACAAGAAACATGACCTCAAAGACAAAATTCCAATTCTGGAAAATACACACATTGATTTTACTGTCAGTTTGCCTTTAAAAAAGTGGCACAAAAACCAGAACTAACGGTACTTGTTTCAGCAAATTAACGTGTCACGCAAATATTGCGGCCAAAGTAGACATGGTTAAAGGAAATGAGGGATTCCAAAAGAAATAAATATCTGTTTAAAAAAAAAAGACAAAGATACATTATTCAGGTTAAGTATATTGGCATGAGAAGTATCATTTCATTGTCTTGACTTTTCAAAGCATAAGCCACAATTTTAAAATCCAACCCCAAACCTTTAAAGACTGGAACTTCAAATTTGGGGTTGTTTCAGACAATAGGCTGACAGTATCAGAAGTTTAGTACAAGTGTCACTGCTAGTATAACTACGTGTTAAACTCCTAATTAGGCTAATCAGGGTCTTTCTGGGAAAGAAAATTAAACTTACTATGAAAAATCCTGCCAAGCACACAAATTGTAGACTACAAAAGCATCTCCCTCCCTTCACACACACTTTTTGACAAGTCCTCTTAGAGATTTATTTGCAACATTACTGGTGTAAAATCGACAAACCAATATGGCCAAACCCTATTGCATCAGCATCAATTGTTGACGTTTAAAACAATATTTGTTTGTTTAGAAAATAGTCATCTGTCACAACTGTCCACAAGGAGTGAACAGTTAATAGAAACGCACCCCACGAAGGGACATGAAAGGGAAGCAGGAAAAGTTTGGGTGTTGGTGCAAAGCTTCCAGGAAAGGGAAGCACAGCAAGTGGTAAAGATAACTATGAGAAAAAGAGAGGAGTTTGGATGCTGCAGTCTATCACCAGCAAGGCAGAGAAAGCAGGGCTGATGTGATAAGACAAAAAGGTAAGGTGGCAAGACTAGGTTATGCAGAGCCTCAAGGGACAAGAAAAGAAGTGAAAGTTTAAAACACAATAGAGTACCTCTCTCCAAGATAATCCATGTCGGGAGGTAAACGATCTGATAGAGTATCTTTAAACATAAGTGAGATAACTGCTAAATGTAAGGTGATGTTTCAAGGTGCCTTTGTATGACAAGTGAAAATTACCCTTCCGCTCCTGAGCTGAAGCAAGCAAAAGAAATATCAAAGTAAAACATCAGGAAGCTAACGTACAAACAGTCCAAAACCAGCCTAAACAGTTCCACATGCACAAAGGTTTTTTCCCCCCACTTTAAATAGCAAAGTCAAGAATGGCTTCATACCAGAAGGTATGAAGGATGATCTAGCAGACACTTATCTCACCCACACAGACACATTAAAAAAAAGACTGAACTCCCGGAATTGCCACATTGAACAAGTCACTCTTTAGAATAATTCCTGATTTCATGTTGGACACTGTCCAGCAATTCTTCAAAATTGCTAAATAGTCATGGAGCAGCAGGGAAATTTTTAGCAAAATGAACTTGCATAAAATGTCCTACATTCAACTCAGGCAAAACACCTGTTAAACAGTGGTTTCAAAATATTTGATAAACAGATACTTATAAAACATTGCAAACATGTTACATTGCCAGAAAAAGTGCTGAGCCACGATCAGTTTACAAATCTACAATGGTTAAAACCAATCTGCACATTTCTAGGCTATGTCAGCACCAAAAAAACCACCAGAACTAAACAAAAAAAAAAAAAGCCAAGACCAAAAAACCCCCACAAAACTAAAAAAAAAAACACTTCAGTTGAGAAGAGCAAGTACCAGACAAGTGAGAGATGCCAAGTACTCTTTCAAGTCAGAACGGAAGGTTGCACTTTCAGCTTCCTCCTAGAAGAGTGGTGGATTTGCAGATTCTAGAAAAAGACAGCCCACATTTCTACACAGTTCACAGATACAGTCAGAAATGGAAGCTTCAGGGATATGAATCCCTGTGGTTTTGAACAATATACCGTGAAATAAAACACTTTTATTTAAAACGAAATAAAGCATCTGACTAGAAGTTCAAGCAGACTGTAGAAATCCACAGATTTACACACACTTAGATTTCCAAAATGATTTGAAAACACTTGATGTGACGGCTCACTGAACTCCGTAAATATCAATTAAGGAATAAACTTATAGGGATAAAGAACTGATTAGCAGCCAGAATAAGAAAGAACTGAAATTAAACCCGTGTTTTCTTTGTAGAAGCTGATACGCCTCTTTGTAAGGGTTTATACGCTCCCTTGTATATGACAAGGTGTAGAAACTGTAAAAATTAAATAGGTAGAAAGACGAGAAGGGAGGAAGAGCTGCATCCCAGAGAACTACGTGGTCCGCCGCGCACATTCTGGTGCTGCACAAAACCATAATGCCGGATTACGGCAGCACTCGAAGAGCACGGAAGGAAAGGTCGCGTCTCTAAGCGGCGAGGCCCCCGCGGCCGCAGGGCCGGCTCCCCAGAGCGCTGCCCGGGGGAGCGGAGGGCTGCCAAGGGAGCGGCCGCCCCTCCGCGGGGCCGGCGGCAGCAGGGCGGCGCCGCCGGCCCCGCGGGCACCACGCGAGGAGGCTCTGGAAACGCCGGGAGGCGGCGGCAGCCTCGCCCCGGCGGCTCGGGTCAGCCCCGGCCGGGGCGCTCCGGAAGGGCAGGGCCCGCCGGGCCCGCAGGGTCGTGGGCGGGCGGGCGCTGAGGGGGGCGACGCCGGGGCGCCCCGCCGGGGGCCGGGGCACCGCGCGCGGGCCGGCCTGAGGCGCCCGAGCCCGCGCCTCCCCTTCCGGCCGCAGGTGACAGCCCGGCGGGGTCCCTCCTCCCCGCCGCCGGGGCGCCCCGCACGGGGCGGGCAGGGCAGCGACCGCCGCGGCGGGAGGCGAGCCCGGGCGGCAGAGGGGCCGCGGCGCATCGGGGCGGCCGCGGCAGCCGGCACCCGGAGCAGCCGGCTGGGACAGGTCTGATGCGGCGGCCGGCGCCCCCGTCCCTTCCCCCGCTCCCCGCGCCCCGCCGGGGCGAGCCCGGCCCCGCCGCCGCCGCGGCCCTCACCATTCTCCTCAGGGCCGGGCTGGGTCTCGGCGCCGACTCTGGCTCTCCTCGCGCCGGGCAGCTCCTGCTCGTGGTTCGGCGTCGGCGGTGGCGGGGCCTGTCTCCATCTATCGGGGCTGGGCTCGGCAGCAGCGGAGGGCTGGGTGGGGAGAAGCCGGGCGAGGACGAGGCTCCCGGGGCGAAGAGGAGTGCGGGACGAGGAGAACGGCGCTGGCTCGACTCCGCACCGGGACCCAGCGCTGGCGGCGGCCTCGGCCCGGCGGCTCCTTCTCATAATTGTGCGACTCGGCCGGCGGAGAGCAGCGGCGCTGCCGCGTCAGCGCGCACCGCCCCCGGGAGGAGGGGGGCGCCGGGGCGGCGCGGCGCTGCCGGCTCCTGCCCGCCCGCCCGTCCGCCGCGGCCCCCTCAGGGCGGGGGCGGCCTCGGCCCCTCGGCGGGAGAGGGGGAGCCGGGGGCAGCGTTCCGAAACAGCCCGAAAAGGTGCGAGCGGCTGCCGGGGGGCGGGCGGCCGTGCCCCCCGTGTGCGGTTGATGAGGTGAAGGCCGAAGAGGCGGCAGAAACGGGGCTTTCCGGGGCAGAAACCAGTCTGACTGGAAACGCGCGGTTCAGAGAGCGAAAGCCCCGTCCCTCTGCAAAGACACCAGCCTGGGCACCGGGCTGCGGGGCTCCCCCGCGGCGGGGGCGGGCGGCGAGCGCGGCAGGGGCCTGGGGCAGGGCGTGAGGGGGCTGGGGCAGGGGCCTGGGCCTGGGGCAGGGCCTCCGCTTCCCCGTCGAGGAAACGTCCCCGCATGGCCGGGGCGCCCCGCGTTGGTGGATCACAGGTCGCTGGTGCCTCGAGAGCGTGCCCCGGCGTTATTGGTTATGTAAACGGCATCACAGGGAACGGCGTCAGCTGAGATGCGTTTGAGCTCTTCGTGCCAGCCGCGCTCGGGCGTGGAAGGGCTGCCACGAGCGCCGTGCCGAACACGTTTTGTCGCTCGCTCTGAGCAACATTGGAGGAAAGTTCATTTTGGAGGGAGGCAGGAGGATGCGTTTCTTCCACTTCAATCAACTCTGTTCCCAGTTTAGAGTAGGAACTGTCCAGGGCGGGAACCTTGACTTCTTTTGTCAGCAAAACTTGAGAATCCGTATCACTGACAAAAAGCCTCGTACAATAATTCCCGCTACACGTTTCAGTATTTATCTTTTGCAACAAACTGTATGCTAGAATAAACTGCATTTCTGGGGGAAGAAACAGTGATTAACTAAGTTTGGCTGAAATTATTGTTGTTCCCTAAATATGAAAAAATAAGATTTCCTAGAAAAATCTCTCCTCTGAAATGTATGTCTGATATTACTGTTAGGCCATTCATTTTTGTTTAAGACATAGGGAGTGAGAGAGCTCAGTGTTTCCTTTGCAATGAGAACATGGTTCAAAAGTGAGTTAAATCTGGCTTAAAGGTCCTGGTATAATTTCTAAACTACCATAGCCACACAAGAGCGGTAGTTTTGTATAAACTCAATCAGAATGTTAAAATTCGTTTTAAAACTTTGATTTTCATTGTCAGGCTGTTTTTCATTTGTCTGCGCTGTTGTGACGTTATGTTGAATGTCATATCATCCGTCTCCCCTTGCTGCAAAACGCCAGCATTAACTCCCTGTGGTGTTGGGCCAAGCTGATGGACATGCGAGTGTGCCCTCACACCTGAACCGTGGGTTTGTGCATCACCGGGTGACGGAGCTCTGCAGGTCCTCACAGCCAAAAACTGGTGACCCTCAGCGTGACAGAAACAGTCTCTTAAGGGTCTGAGGCTCAGTACGCTACTAAATTTACTAGACCCATTCCAATGGTTAGAAAGGGATGATAAAAAAATCAAACCAAGCATTAAAAAAAAAACCAGAATTGGCAGCTGCTAGTTTAAACTTCACCGTAGATACCAAGAAACAAAACGTCCTCGCATTAACAGCCATTCAGCAGGGCAAGTAGTAAATTCTGGTGGCAGAACCCATTTGCTGCAAACAATAGGTGCAAATTTGAGAAGACCCACACAACTGCGGGCATTCAGCTCCACGTTAGGATGTTGCTGCGGGGAGTTCCTCAGCTGCAGGGGAGCTCCTAATGCTTGTTTTTAGTTAACTTAAGAAGAATTTGTGCTATCTTACATAGGTATGAAAATTAGGCTCCTAGGACTCTTAATTTCCATAGAATAGGAAAATTAGGTGTTTCCAGGGACAACTTACATTAGTTCTGAATACCAGATCTCCCAACTAACAGGCTAAATTCACTCCCTTAGCACAGGAGGAATCCCAAGCCTGCTGATCCGCAGCTACTTGTTCCAGCCCAGATTCCCCTGCGCCAGTGCTAGTGCTTGGCTTACGGAGCAGGGACAGCGGGAGCAGTGGAAGCCCAGTAAGATTTTTCTGGAGGTGGTTCAAGAACTTTCCAAAGGAAAGCAGAGAAAACGGTGGATTTTTGAATTCTTCAGCTAACACCATAAAACATTTCTGACAAACTACCGCATTCCTGCTTCCTCCCTTCCTTTTTCCCTTTCTAATTAATGAATCTAAACCTGCTCACATCCCACATGAAGTTAATGAGCAAGTTCTTCCACGACTAGGTCCTTCATCTCATCTCACAGTAGTATTTAGGCTATACTGACTTGATTCTCATGGTTATCATGTTGACCTCTAAGTTTAATATTTGTAAATCCAAGAGCTAGAAGGAGCAAGGGAAGTAGGAAAAAGTAGCTGGAGGCCAGCCTGGGCATGAGACTTCTCTGGTACAAGCTATTGTTTTAGAACATGCTCGAGGTGAGGAATTTTCCATGCCTTTTTTCCTGTTGATCATGCAAAAACGTAAAGAGATTGACATCAAATTATTTTAGACTTAAACTGTTCGCGATAAGCTTAGATGGAGAGGGAGGACATTGTTTCATTGGAACAGCTTGTGAATAAAATGAAGGGAAAATGAGTCATCAACATCCTCTCTGCCTTGCTCTGTCAGGGGGAGCGTCAGCCTTCAGAAAGCGTTGTGAAGGGGGGGGCAGGACATAGCACCACGGTGAAATACATCCCCATGACCTGGGACTGATGGCACATGGCACAAGGAAGTCATTGTACATCCTTTTATGACGTCAGTCAGCCATACGCAACATAACGTGATCTGACCCTGAGCTAGCAGTGTTAGTCATCCACAAAGAGTGAGTCCTTCTACGTTCAGATGCTAAATGTTGTTTTCATCACTGTACCTCAACCTTAGAGGGCTAAGCAGTAGGATAAATATTTGCTGCTTGTCACCCTGTTACCTTCCAACCACACCAACAGTCAACTCAAAATTCCTCTGATATCTTCTTCCAAATCAACAACTGTCAGCTGTGAATTAGAATGAAATAATGAAGCATTATTTTGTGCCTTATTGCATTTAAGGACCTTTAACCTGAAGCAAGCTTCTGTTATCTAAAATGGAATATAACTGGTTTAAACAGAACTCCTTTTGCTATGTGGTTCCTGTATCTCATTTTTATATCTCGAAGCAAACTATCAGTCTGTCACTGGCACTTTATGTTGAGTAATTATTTGTTATGTAATCATCACCAGGACTAGTAAAATTCGTGATGTCAACCTTAATAGGTTTTACATCGCATTAAACCAGCTGTAACTTGATCTCACCGCAGTACGTGCTAAAGGATTGTAAGAAACCTCTCGAAGAAGCCCTTATCTCAATATTGCAATATCCAGTAGCCAGGCTGAGGCTGTTTGATTGCTCACTCCCCCTCATGTAGATGAAATACTGACTCATGCACAGAAAGAAAAAATTAAAAGACAGCATTCCTCTTTATGAGAAATGAAATGCGTTACCATTGAAGAAAAGCAATCTGGTTTTGACTTTTCTTGTTTGTTTGACTCCGTGATAAGTTTCACCAGAGATATGCTGTTATTCTCCAGCTGTTCTTTTAAAGTTATTCAAAATAAGTGCTGGACTTCATATAGTTAAATCAGATGCAAATGCCAACTGATAAGGAAATCTAGTTAATATCCTACTCAAGGTCAAACAGATTCTGTGTAGAAACCATTTTTGTCCCCTACTAAAGTCACCTTTGGCAGAAAAGAGGTATTATTGAGTCACTTTTCTTACGCTTTTAACAAGGGTGAATTCTCCCAAACCCTATTTTTTCCCCCCCACAGGTTTGTCCATTTCTGATACACCTAGGTACATCAGCTGTCTAGCTTTAGCTAAAGTGGCAACCCACTAGTTTACATTCTGACTGCTACTCCTGAACGCTGAAGATGATACTTGTTTTTTCAACACGAAAGTTAAAAATTTGTCAAGTAAGGCAAAAAAGGTGTAGGACGCCACAGGTTAATGGGATCTGTAAGTCCCCTCCATTACTTGTGAAGGGTTTTTCGAGTGCTGGAGTTGCAGAGTTTCTGTGAAAACACTTTGCCCGATACCTCTCTGATAATACACCAAATAACATTACAAACACGCAACTTTTCAGCAATTCAAAATATGCTATTTCAAAATGGGATGAAGTAGAAACAGCTTATTGCTGTTAATCACAACGCTTGGGAAGTATAACCTAAAAGGAGGCGGCTTGTTTCCATTGAAATCAGGGAAAATAAAACTCAGAAAATGTATAACTTCGGAGTTTTTAAACTGTTTAGAAATGTTGGTTACTTTGTTGGTATGTGGTATGCTCCAGAGTTACACATCATCTTCTGATGAGGTCCCAAAAGTTCAGTAATCTTTTTGGTTTTGAAGAACCTTGGTATAGTGCAAAAAGTAGTTATTCTGAGCAATGTCTTAGCTTTAACAGCTGAGAAGGTATGTGTTCCCTCAAAGGAAACAAGTGCCTTAGCTGTACGTTCAAGAAATAGGTCATAAGATCTAGAGTAAATTCAAGATATACCAGGAGCAAAATAATGTACAAAAAGTTAATTTTGCGTATTTAACAGTCATAAAACAAATAATCCCCTGTAACTGATTTAGACTCCAATCTCACAAGCAATGTACATATTTAAATTAACAGAACTGCTTATGTATTAAAATTGGCAAAATAGCATTGACATCTTACTGAACGAAGTAATTATAAAAAGGGAACGCGGAGTAGCATGCCTCTAGAGGTAAGAGGGCTGGTTTGGTATCACCGAAGGCCACCAGTGCACTTCAGGTCCCCTCTAGCCCCGACACCCACCACAAGAGGAGGAGGGGCTTTTCACTACATTGAGCCTCTTCCCTTAGGGCTGGAGCATTAGTTCCCTTACAGAGGCAGCCATGCAGGGAAAGCTACGCGAGGCGTCGCAGTTTTTCAGTGCTTCCCCATTTTTCTGGGGCTGGCAAACGACCAGCAACGCTAGGACGGTGCTGTGGCGTGGGCTTTCCGATGGCGGTGCAGAGGGCACGGCGGCCCAAAGCGCCAGGCTCGGAGTGTAAAACCAGTAACTCAAGTTGGGCTTTGCGGTATGGCTTGTCGCATCCCAGTTAGACAATTGAGAGTGTGGGTTTTCCAGTTTTAAAATCTGAATTAAAGATATTCCATATTAATAGGAGGGGATATTCAAGTTAACGAGCTAATTAAGTTGAGCACACAGAGTTCTGAACGCGCGATTTTGCCTTCGACATGCTCTGTAAGTGTACAAAAAAAGATACGTTACCCAACCCATCATCTAAAGTATAATGTAAGCATATACTGTATTTGGGAATATGATCCATTACTTACAGCTGAGAAAACTGTGTTTGAGAGCTTAGCCAACGCAGGCCGAAGTCTTGCACAAAACCACCAAGGGCGTCTCCATTTACATGCGTAAAATGCGTAGCTGCCAGGAACAGTATGGGGACATTTACACCATAATGGTGACCCTTTGCAAGATTTTATCAGTGCCTGCCTTTAAAAAATACCTAAGGAGACTTTATGTCAGTTTTGTTCCTTCTGAACTTTCTCCCCCCATAACTTTTATAGGATTTTTTTAAAGTTTCCCTGTGAAAATTATTCCTGCTGCAATCTTTGAGCTCACAAATTCTTGTTTTGAGTTTTAGCTTGTTAGAAGCTGAGCTGGTGCATGGTGGACAGGTAGCGAGGTGACCTTCGTGTAGAGATGCTCCATGTGCAAGAAGAGGTGCAGCATCTCCTTCCCAAAGCAGCGAGGAAAGCGGCGGCAGCCAGAGGTGCTGCTTCGCCGTGGGGCAGGCAGCAGCAGCAGCAGGCCATGCCAGTGCAGTGAGATAGTCTAAACAAATGGCTTTGTAGGAACAGGGCAGCAGGTCAAACCAACGGCTTCCTGAATTTTAGAAATTGGAGACAAGTTCCCAGGTAGCCTTACAGAGCTCCGTTTCTTGATTTTTTTTTTTTTTTTTTTTTTTTAAATCCAGGGATAGCTACCTCATAATCAAAAGGTAAAATGTTAAGTGAGTCTGTACAGGACTGGTCTTAATAGTCCAACTTTGAATTCTTACTTGGCAGTGACCCTGACGACAGTGTCACTTTGTCCTGCAGAGGCTTGCTGTTCCACTTCCTAGAGAAAAAAGGTACCAATGGGCATACATTTGCTCTTTTTTCCATTGTTACTATACTGGAAATTTACTTTTAAAATTTTTTAAATCAGCTACCAGAGAAATACTCACCTACCAGAGAAATACCTGTTTGCTAATTTTTTGCAGTTAGTTGCCTTAAATCCCTGCGGATGGATCAATTTCCCAGCATAGTCTCTGTTACCTTTTGAAAGAAAGGACCCCATTTTTCTTGTAGCTTTGATAGGGACACATCACAACAAAGCCTGAAATTAAAGTAACTGAGTTATTGTTGAACTTTTACATGTACCAATACCCGTTTTCTTTCCTTGTATTCCCACGCATGTACAATACAGAAGCTAATATATTCTGGTAGTCTTTCTGCAAAACACGGGGAGAGCCAGCACGAGCGCATTTCAGCTTCCGATAAAACTGTAAAAAACTTCCTTTACTTTTTTTGTTTTTCAAATCTAAGCCAGGCTGTTGCACCAACATTAATGCAACCCCAGAAAGTCAGTGGGAGCGTAACACAGATAAGGATGTGCAGAAGATAAACTAGTGTTTTAAATTACTGCTACTGGTGGATTGAGCTGGTGGGTATGACTGCTGCATTTGCTTTAAGAGAGTCCGAAAGATTAAACCTCCTCATGAACGCTGGTCTCCATACTGGAACAGAGGCACATATTATTGCCCAAGACAAAGTAATGTGCCAAGACACTTTCAAACATGCTGGTATTGCCCCAAATAGAAAAGTGGAGGAGAGTATGTGCCCGAGCAAGGAGAGGGGACAGAAAACCAGACAGCAGAATACCTGCGAGCACACTCCGAAGAAAAAGCTGAAAGGGAGCTCTTTTATCTAAACACTTTTTTGGTTAAAAGGTCTTTGAGCTGCAAGCAAAAAACTATTATCAGCTATTTGATGCCCTCTGTGTTCCGGGAAACAGGATCTTGCACATTCTTTATAAATAAGAGGGATTCCAGAGATACCTGAGGCTCCATCATCAGCCTCTCTCAAGAACACAAAACCTTGAACTTTGATCACTCACTTCTGACAAAAGGGATAACAGTCTGAGTTGCTCTCCTCCTTCTTCTGTCAAAAATTAGATAAGTCATTCATATAGTAAAATATGCTATATAGGCTACTTGAAAATAAAACAGTGCTTTAGCTTCTGAAAGCATTACAAATCCAAAGACAACTTTTAAATATGCTGAAATCTAACAGTTTAGTAGAAGTAAATTATTACAAGTGAAAATCAAACTCACCCTGTGGTGATAAAATTTGAGTTTTTCTATGACAAAAAAAATTTTGCAGATTATTCAAGCTGGAAAATGAGCAGAAAAATGCCTTACTGATCAGAGCAGTAGAGTTGGAAGGCTCCTCTATAGATTGCCTAGCCCTACCCCCCTGCTCAGAGCTGGCTGCCAGGCCTGTGTCCACTTGTATTTTGAGCGTCTCCAAGGACGGAGACTCCACAACCTCTCTGGGGACCCTGCTCCAGTGTTTGACCACACTCACAGTGAAAAGCTTTTTCTTATGTCTAAATGGAATTGTATTGTGAAGACTGGAGCGATCTAAACAGGCAAGCACTTGTTAACTAGTAATGGTAACCCTCTTCCTTAGAGGAAAATGCCTCACTTCTGCTTGCAGTTTTGAAGCCTCTGAGATGCGCAGTTTTGCTGAAGCATCAAACGTACCAGCCTTAGCAATGGAATGCACGGGGAACAGACAGTGAAAAACAAGGTTGCTGATGGCAGCCGTCTGTTCTTCCTAGCTTCTCTACTTTTTAAAATAAGTAAATTCAAAGAGCATTTTGGAGAGCGTTCTCCCAGTTAAGTACTCAATTACTGTGACTCAATGCTACTGGAACCTCCAGTGTATGAGCAAAAGAGGCTTAAAATACTTAAAAACATGTTAAATCCAAACACACTATGACAGGGTTCTGGGCATGTCTCAGGGATCACATATCAGTGTAATCAGCTTCAGTGATTTCTCCCCCCCCCCCCCCCCCCCCAACACTTCCAACCCAGCCTGGGTGTCAAGACTGAAGCTTGGCTTTTTCTTGCCCTTCATGCCTAAGGCTAAGTACATTCAGTTGAACAATGCTTCTACAGCACTAGTTCCTAGGCTGAATGCAAGTAAGCTTGTTGCCATCAAGAAGTTTGCACATTAAATTTCTAACTCCCTGATTGTCAGGTATACTTGCACCAAGCCCCATGACTAACAGCTGTGCAATAAGCATTCGCAGAGTTAGACCGGCCAAATTGACATAGCTCAATTCAGACACTTCAGTTCTCCCCCCTGCCCCTGCAAAAAAAAAAAAAAGGGGGGGGGGGGTAAAAAAGCAAACCACCAAACCCACTGCACAGGTATTTACAAACAGAATCATAACTTTGATACATCAGGCAGGATGGATAAAAACTGCAACTACATATTTATGGGGGTGTATCATGAATTTTTAATTTACATGGTATTAAGAAGTGTTAACTGTTTTGCCATGAACATTCACAGTAAGAAAAAGATGAGTCAGAACAAAGCAATTACTCAACTATTTTTCCAAGTAACATTTATTAATAACATTCTTAAAGTGATAACTTAAGAGTCATAAGGAAGGGGGCTGTTGTCAGTAAACATACAATGAAAAGGTAGTAAGATTTTTATATTAAAGTATGACTAAAAAGGCTTTTAACATAGTGTTTAGCCCAACCAAATTTAACATTAAAAACATTCAAAATTGCTAAAAGTGTTGCAATCAGTTCTATTGAACTTATAAAAACCTCGTTTCAGTAGTCAACACTAACCTATTATTTATATAAAATCTTAAACTCCATTCTTAATTTTTGTAAACAAAGCACCTAAGCATTTGAAAGAAAAAAAGTTAGTTTACATCCCATTAAACTGCAGCACATGTGTGTGAAACCTCAGGCATGATCAGGCATGGAGCGTAATTAGGCACAGAACAAGACAGAGTTTCCACAGCCAGCTGCTGAATACACTTACGTTGCCAAAGGTCGTCTTCATTTATACTAATGCCATTATCGTTTATAGCTGAAAATTTAATAAATCCTCCATGCAGAAGATTTTAAAGAGAAAAAGGAGTCATATGACATAGATTTGTGAAGCTTCTGAGGGCTGCGAGTAGTGCATGACTTTGAATGAGTTATGACTTCTTTCTCTCTTTCAGGAATTTTCAGAAACTTCTTCATAACCATTTAACTTTGGCAGATACCGGGCTTGTCAAAGGGCACGACAACACATCAGAAGACAAGTTTTCAGTCTGCTATTGGAACACTGAGGTATGCTGCAATTTATTATTAAGTGCCAGTTGAATAAAAATTGAAGATGGTACACAAGATCATTGTATTCTGAGGCCGTCAGTTCCAGCTTAGGTCAAGAAAGTCAAGAGGGGCAACTACTAACATATAAAAACTGTTTCTAATTTCTGTTTTTTGGGGGAAGTTGCAAACAAGGTGGTTATCGTACCCATATCAACTGGCACCACGGTCAATCCGTGTGAATGGCAACAACTGGTACTCAGGCTGTAAGTCTGTCTGCTCCTGACTCTTGTGAACAAAAGTTGAAACTCGATATAAATTACGTAAACAGGTGAATTTGCAGTAAGCCTTTGTTAACTGCCAATATAGATTTACAATTGTCTTAATTAGCATACTTCCAAAGTAAATCTAGCTAAACTAGATTTAATCTGGGTAAGTTTTCCTGAGCCAACATGCCCCAAACTAACTATAAATGTCTGGAGGTGACCATCAGGTGAACACTGAGGCACTTACATGAGGCACTGCAGGAAAGCCTGCGTTGCCGTTGCCATTGCCCAGCATGTGCTTATTCACTTGTTTTCTCCAGGGTTCTTGAACTGGTACTGACTATAGGAATGACATTCATTTAAAGAATAGGAAAAATGTTTTAACGACTACCTGACGTTAGCACTAAGTGAACTCAGGGGTTTCCTGTTGTTGCCTTCTCCAATTTTCTTTGGTGTAAACTGTTAGCATTACAGCTGTACAGATTTTCTATGCCTAATCCCCCTCAATTTGCAGTTTCCTGAAAAAAGAAAAGGTGTCAAACAAACTCAAACTCTTCTAAATACAAACTAATGATTTAAACTATTTCTCCTTTTCCAAGTCTTTAAAAGATAAAACAAATTAAGATTAAACAGTTAAACACATGCATTGGCCTTAACTAACACAGGCACTACTAGCACTATTCAAATCTGTTGTTTTGTCTATCAATTGCAAAGAATTTTCAAAAATAGTTTTCAGAAAAAAAAGTACGGTGTAGATGCAAGAGCTAAAAAAAAAAAAAAAATCTGTCCTGTCTTCCCCCATCCCTTTGAACTGATCCACAGCCAAAGACCACAAATACAGACCCAGTCTCAATGGGCAGGAGAAGAATCAGGCCAGAGTTAACATTTCACACGCACACCCCCCACCCAATAGCACTTCTTGAGCAAAAACCCTCTTGCCTTTCGAACCATCTTGTTTGTCAACTATTCCAGGAGCTGCACCTAAGTTTCCAGGACAACTGTGTAAGTACCTCCCCCCTTTTATTTTTTTTTTTAAATAGCTGGCGGTGTATATAATCCAAAAGACTTGCATCAAAGCTTAACAATTTCCACAATTAAGGCATAAGCCAGTGATACTATGGGGAGGGGGGAGCTCACAACCCCAAGCTAAATTTGCCCTGTTACCTATTTTATGGCTTACAATGTACACAGACTATCATACACACTGTTTATTCAATTACTTGTAGTAATGGAACTAGAGTTCTAGAGTTTCATTCTTCAGTTGCTGTAGTTACATTACTACCAATCTTTGCATTCAAAATCTGGAAAGGAATCCTATGAAGGGTACTGTACTTTTTTTTTTTTTTTTAGTGAAACTTGACTAGTCTTAATCAAAATTAAGAAAACATTTCACGCATCAAACTGATATGGGCAAGAAACTTTTATAAAAATATACTGTATAGAAACACATTTGGGAAATTGCATAGAAAATATCCTTTTATTTAAATTGAAATAAGGCACGGTTTTACTAGCTATGGTTTGGCTGTAAAAATGCAAGTCTATTTTGATTACTTTTATGTTATTAACAATATTTTCCATAAAAATATAGGTGCGGGAGTAAAAAAACCCTTTTACACAGAGTAGGAAATACTCTGTTGTAAAACTTCACCAAATTTACTCTAATTCCTTTGTAGAAAATTTGAATACTATTTTAAATCAGGATCCTGCATGTTATTGTCCTCCAGGCTGTTCACTGGCTGATGCTGTGGTTTCTTCATTTCCTGTATAATCCAGGTGTTCCATCATCTGAATATAAAAAGAAAAAAAAAAAAAAAAGAGATGGCTCTTTATAAATATTGCTTTTCCCCCATTGGTCCAAAGTATTTGTTAGCTAAGAGAAATATAATTAAACGTGTTAGCGTGCCTTTTAGCAGCATAGAGATAGGAAGTCCTCTATAGATCAGAAAAGTATTCAAGCCAAATAATCAAAGCTGTCTTAGCTAATGCTTTCCACTACAAAAGCATTCTCCAACCAAGGATCCAAGTCCTCTACAAGAAATTAAACTTATGAGTCAAAAGTGTTTCAATTATTAAATACAGAGAAAAAAAACGAAACGATTGGGGTTAAGCAAATTTTTCAGACACGGTTTGGAGAACTGGAAATAGACCCTAGGATCCTACCTAACGTTCACAGGTAGCAAGCAATAGCTAGAATAGAAAAGACTAGCTTTCTCTTTTCATGACAGTTAAAGCTAGCTATATTACAGTAGTAAAAACTAACTGTATTGGCAACACTTCTTTGTAAGTTTTCCTTTTATTTTAAAAAGGATAAAGGAAATGGAATTGTAAAGTCCCGTAACTGAAGAGGCTCTAAACCAGATTATATAGACTGATTATACCTTCCAATTAATGTAAATGATTAGGTCATCTGAGTAACACAAGACAATACTGTACTTTTCCTGACTAAAAAGCAGCCTGTTTCCCTATCCATTGCTGTATTCCTAAAGGGCAATGAAGGCTCTGGTCTCCTCCCTGGGACAAGGCATTGAGTAAATAACAGAGGTAATACACACATTTGTTAGCATGACAAACTGAGACCCATCAGTTTGAGGGCTTCAGAAGGAAGCATAATTAACAAGAGGCCAAGGACTGGACAGCTTTGACAGCTGACAACCAGAGACAGAAGATATGGAAGTAGTAAAACTAATGCTGAAAAACAGAACATGTCAAGGAGCTCATATGCCCAGGTGGCAGGATTATTAGGACAAAGGCATACTGCTTTCAGCATCAGAAGGCAGAAAACCCTACATACGTTCTTCCGCAGCGGCGTATCCTGCCTAGTAGTAACAAGGCTCCCTGTCTTTCTGTAAAACAGCTGCTCACCGCGTGGGTGAGCAGGGCAGGTTTCCATGCTAGCAGGGCACGATTGCTTTCTTGTCTTACTAGCACCCGCTGGAGGATCCTTGGCAAGACAAAGCCAGGCTCCAACACTGTTGTGTCGTATGCACTTTAGCGTGGTATAATTCTATATATAGGGCAAAGAGAGTAGTTCCATTAACTTCTCTCTTCTTCTCTAGCCATGACCCACCTCTGTGCATACCCGCTGTTACACAAACACAATTGTTTCACTGCAAGCTATACAAACATACCTTATTAAAAGCAGGTTTGCTTAAACAAGCTGTTTCCCAACCCAGACACAGAAGCATGCCATGCAGTGAGTTGAGATGACAGGTCCAAGGCAGAAACAAGTCACTGGGACTTACCTAAGGCTTAGGAGAGCCTCGTGGCCACAGTATCAATCTGACTAAAACCAGAAAAGGACTTTCACATCCCTCCCTTCACGTGTCAGAACTAAGACACGAAGAATTAAGGCAGGCACTAGCCTTGCTGATACACCTAAGTACCGAGTTACAGCAATAGCATGCACTCAGTCCAGCAGTGAATACCAAGCTCCCGGGCTAATGACAATCTTGCATTCACTTCAGTATATCTATAACTGTCCCCCAGCACTGTGATCAAAAACCCACATCAAAAGTCACCCAAAACAAAACACTCCCTACAATTACAGAAGTCAAACTGTCATTTTGAATGAGGATTGAAGTATTTGTTCCAGGAAAAAACAACAACAACAAACCCCCCCACAGTACCACATTGCATCAAGTAATGCCAGGTACCTTCCTTCACCCTAGGCACCATCTAACAGCTGGCATAGAGCAGGTAGTTTGGGTAAGCGTTTTTGTAAAACGTTCCCCTATTAAATTAACAAGATGCTTCCAGAAGGAAGAATTAACGCTATTTGCAACAATTCAGTGTATCCCAAAGTCAAAGATTCTTCTCTTAATCCTACACCAAGGTAAGTAGCACAAAATGTACTTATGCTGGAGATACCACCTGTATTTAAATTTTAAAGTCTCTGCTTAATATATCAGATTTTTAAGTTAACTTGAAAACCAAATGGCTAGTACAGTATAAAGCATGTTTGGGTTTTTTTGACAGACATAAATGTTACAAGGCAAAAAAAAAAAAGCCACCCCACCCCATTTCTAACCTCTCTACCATACAGAAGGAGGATAGCCCGCAACTTGAAATCGGGGACAACAGATGCCTTTTGAAAAGTGTAAGATTGCATTAAGCAGGTTTTTCCACAAGCGTATTAGGTTCTCTCAGGACAACCCCATCCTCAAAGCCTCAGCACAAAGCTGCAGGAATCTTTACAACAACCAGCAGCAAAATGAAGGCACCGTGCTAAAATCCTGGACAAAGCTGTTGTTTCAAGCCTCAAAAGAGCCAAAGGAAGCAGACCATACATTGGGGAGAGCTGATGAACATTTTTGAAGTGGAAGAGATTGAGAAGCTTTTCTCCCACATCTGAATTCCTGACAGTTTTTAAGGGGAGATGTCAAGATAGAAATGTATTGTAGTTACAAAGCTGTTTAACCTATCTCCTGACATGGCGAACTATTAAAAACAAAACCAAACCAAAAAAACCCCACCAAAAACCACACACACAGAGCCAAACTGGAAACGCCAATACAAACTTCTACCTGTGAAAGAGTTCATAGCAGCTATGCACACACTTGACTGCAAGATTCACTCTGATGATGTTGCATTCACATAATTCTTAACAACTTACAGCTACGATTAATTTGCAAGTATCTAAAAAATGCTATTTAAAATTGCAGTACTAAACAGCAGGTGCATGCTGCGTAACATGCCAATGACAAATCTGTTGATTTATTCTTTCAAAGAGAGATAAAGCTTGCTAAACACTTCAAATTGACAAACTCTAAATAGTTGCAAGACTATTCTATCTAGAAGACTTCAGAGTTGCATTAGTCCACTAGATTTTTCATGTTACTAAGATCATTTCATAGATTGTACTGATATGAAAAACAAGAGTATTTTTGAATTAAATCAATAACTGGGAAATAAGCATCAAATTAGTTTACCGTGCAGGCATACAGGAGGACTATAAGCAATCCAGAAAACCTAGAAAAACCTTTATTATACACTTCACAGCAGCGATACTGCCCATTTGGTGGTAAAAAAGTAGGTACGTTGCTCTCCCAAGAAATCCCTGTGCTTTAGTGAATAGTTAAAATGTTTTCCTGTGCAGCAACCCATTACAGCTCAAGACTACTCCATAAAAAAGCCACACAGAGCATAACTAGAATTTCAGGCTGCATCATTATGCGGAAACAGAAATGCTCTCAGCTAAGAATTATGGGACCTCAGAGCTATCTTAGGGAGTCAAGTATTTCCCATACGTGTAAAGGAGAAATTGAAAAACTGATGTTAACAATCCTACCCAAGAACTTGAGTGCACACAGCAGGAGAGAAGGATTTTAAGTTATAAAATTGCAGTCTGGCCATCTGATTTTAATTTGCACTCAATCCCTGGTACTTCCTAACCTCTTCTTGCGTTTGTATGTAATTTCTTTATTATTAAGGCTTTTTAATGAGACGTGAATTGTTAAAGTACTCTTTATTAGACGAAAGAAGCTAATGAGAAAAGTACTTTTTAGTTCAGAATTTAAGACCCAGTCAGGCAGAGTTCACCATCTCAAATTGTCTTCAGTGTATAGGGCAGACAAGCTGTGCTTTATAAATAGACATATAACTCTAGACCGATGACTATAATTCAAGATTATATTTAAATGCTTAAATTCTGCAAGAAGTTGAAATTTGAAAGCTCGCGTTGCTCTCTCCACGCTGTGCTTAAGACAGTGGACAGCTAAAATAAATACCATCAGTGTTAGCAGTCATGAGCTATAGCCTATTAAGGTTAAACCTTCTCACTGCAGTCTAGAAGCTGTGCAGCAGCAAGGCCACAAAAGCTGGTCCGACTCCTTGCTCCCCATCTTACTGCAGGCACTGCGGGTAGCAGGGGATAAAGTATACTGTTGAGTAATAGGATGATAGAGGGACTCTAGACATGGTTATTAAAAGCAAATTATACTGTTGAACATTATAACAGAGGACAACAAAATTGTTTAGCACTAAGCAGGTTTTCACGTCAATGCAGTGGCACAGAAAAATTAGGTGAAGTACTTCCATATAGGTAACAGTAGAGGAACTAACACCAGTTCTAAATACTTGAAGACACTCCTAGGGATTTGGGAAATTATAGAGTAGAGAGGCATACAAAACCTGCCTTCAGACTTAGGAATCATGGCTCCATTGGTACTTTATATTAAGTTTTCCTGTATTCCTTTAAAGAAAGAAAAAAACCCCACCCACCTAAGCATAAAACCAGATTTATAGCTTGTCTTCACTTCTACCCTCTTCTATTGAATTAAAAAGAAAAATTAAAAAGAAGATAGACACAAAAAAGAATGAAAAGAGGAAGCAGAAGGGAAAAAAGAAAACAAGAAACCATAAGATGATTCATAAAGTTGCATTAAAAGAAGGCCATAATCACACCTTGTAGCAAAGGCGTCCTGGAGGAGTCCGATACCTAAATAAAATTCATTCCATTATTAAAATCATATACAACAATTGGAAAACCCCCAAACTCAAAAACACTAACTAATGGACTATAACCAAAGAGCAGCATTCATGAAGTTTAGTCACCTGCCACACTGTACATGCTCTTGTACCCCAATTCTTCGGACACTTTGCTCTAACAAGTCTGCAAGGTTTCTCTGTTCCCACGAGGACAAAGCAAACCTCTACAGCAGTCTGGTTACCCTCGGCAATGGGGCAGCTCTGCTACAGTCCAAATTACTGTTGTTGTAGCAAAAAATAGCCTTCTGTCACCTTTCTATATCTTCCCTCCTCAGAATGAGCACTGAAAGCTGGAGATTTCAACCCTGGGGTTGTGTGGTGTTTTTGGGTTTTGGTGGTTTTTTGTTTGGTGGGGTTGGTTGTTTGGTTTTTTTTTTTGCTTGTCTGTAAGTTCAGTAAGGACAGTTCAAAATACAGCTTTATGTGGGGAGGACACCACATGAGAAAGATTGACACTGCAGCATTCCGAGAGTGCAACTTGATATAACACCCTCTGGAAAAAAAAAAAATAAAGAAAAAGTTCTTTAGGAAGTTATAGAAAAATAGGAGTTAGTAAAGTTACCCAGAGGTGTACAATCACAGACAAGTCTAACTCAGGGGTGGTGGAGTGGGGGTGGAAATCAACATTTTAAATTATGCCAGAACTGAAGTCATCTGATCTCAAAACAAGCTGAAGTTCAGAGCAGTTTTAATCCTTCAAGCAACCAGCTGAAAGGACATGAAATAACTACTATGGCAACATAATTCTTTCAAGTATGAGTTCTGCTATGAGAAGTGCAAGAAGTTTTTGTCACTGAAAAGACTTGCCAGATTTACTTAGGCCAATCTTACTCAGAACTCAAGTGAGGAAAATTGCGAAGCTCTTTCCCCCCCAGCAGTCCCAGAGTACCAGGCTTCATATATGCGACACTATTTATTTTAGAATACAAACAGTCACCAATTTATATACAAATGCATGACAAGCCAATTCATTCTGACCTACAGAGAAACATTTCTATTCACTGGACCTATGAAAGGAGAAGAGTTGGTTTTGTAAGCAAAAAGACAGGGTATCTAGTTAAAGCAGAGGATCTCCTGAGTAATTTCATACCTAGCCAACCTCCAGCTGAAGCAGGTGTAGAGTATTAGATCAAGACAAAGCAGCATTTAGCTGATAGCCCTATAGGAGCTGTGTGCCTGCAGTTTTACATTTACAAGAATTACCACCACCTTGACTTCCATTGATCCACTTAAACCTTGCAATCCAGAAGCTGAAAAAGCAGGAGCTGCTCCTTTCCACCAACTTCACATCACCCACCTCCCCCTGCATCAGACTATCCATCCTCTGAGCTGAGTTCAACACAGCCTAGATACAGGCAATAGTTGCTGAATCCAAACAGTATTGGACTTTAGGTTTCAAACAAAATTCAAAGTAATCGTGAGACTGGTTTGTCATGATAAATGCCAGCTCACAAGGGCTACTGGCACACTCGCTTACTACATGAAGTCAAACCAGGGGGAACATGCACGTGTCAAGAGGCAGAGGCACACAGCTGGTGGGATTTTAAGGACTGCAGTTCCCGGGTAGGGTTAGAGATAACCAACGGGGAAACGCAGAATCCCCACGGCAGCGTGTACACAGCGTGTGCTGCGACAGAACACAGGTACATAACCAGCCAGCTATTTTGTTGCTGAATGCTCCAGGTAATCCTGACGATGCAGGACACCAGTGATGCACGGAAAGTTTCTAAAATTCTAGTTGATCACCAACTTTTCTGAGCTGTCCTTTAATACAGGACTAGTGCAAATTGGAATCTGCATGCTTAGTTCAGTGACTCATGTTATACCACATCAAGATGATAGCTGAGGAATGTTAAAACATGAAAAAACATTTCAAAGAAAATAAAACAGAACAAATTACTTTTTCCCCCATGAGTACTGAACCAGCTATTTCATCTCCCTTAAGCTTTTTTCTGTCGTGTCAACTACTAGACTAAAATTTTCTAAGAGTAAAGACTATTCTTCCTTATTCATTCCAGAAGATAACCAACATTGAGACTAGCAAGAATTGCACTGCAAGTGAGCCGGCTGCATATGAGCCAGCAGTGTGCCCAGGTGGCCAAGAAGGCCAACAGCATCCTGGCTTGTGTCAGAAATAGTGTGGCCAGCAGGATCAGGGAGGTGATAGTGCCCCTGTACTCGGCATTGGTGAGGCCGCACCTCAAGTACTGTGTTCAGTTTTGGGCCCCTCACTACAAGAAGGACGTCGAGGTGCTGCAGCGTGTCCAGAGAAGGGCAACGAAGCTGGTGAAGGATCTAGAGCACAAGTCTTATGAGGAGCGGCTGAGGGAGCTGGGGTTGTATAGTCTGGAGAAGAGGAGGCTGAGGGGGGACCTTATTGCTCTCTACAACTACCTGAAAGGAGGTTGTAGCAAGGTGGGGGTCAGTCTCTTCTCCCAAGTAACAAGGGATAGGACACAAGCAAATGGCCTCAAGTTGCGCCAGGGGAGGTTTAGGTTGGATATTAGGAGAAATTTCTTCACCGAAAAGGTTGTCAAGCATTGGAAGAGGCTGCCCAGGGAAGTGGTTGAGTCCCCATCCCTGGAGGTATTTCAAAGATGGGTAGATGTGGTGCTTAGGAACATGGTTTAGTGGTGGACTTGGCAGTGCTAGGCTAACGGTTGGACTTGATGATCGTCCAGGTCTTTTCCAATCTAAACAATTCTATGATTCTATATATATTACCAAGTACTTAGAGAAGCACATACTCAAAGGAATTAACAACAACAAAATACTCAAGGCATCCAGCCTACCTGGTAACTGCTTCCTTTCCAAAACTTCTTCATCTCTTTGCGCCTCCAAGCAACAAGCGAGCTAGTAATGAGTGTACATGGTACAAGATAGAGTAGGGCAGGTTGTCCCATCTTCATTAATGCCAAAACAATGAAAGTCAGCACCATACCAATGGCATAAGCTATAAAAAGATATTTATACATACACAATCAAGAAGAGGTGAATTTTTAAATTAAGTCACTCATTTAGTAAGCCAGAATTATTAAAGTAATATCTTCCTTGTCAACATAATTGAAGAAAAGAGGGACGATAGGTTGCTCTGTATTTGCAAGCTTTCTTAAAGCAGCTGACTACCACAAAGAATGCTCACCTTAAATATGGGCAGGCACATTAAAAAAAAAAAGATTATAAAAAGATTCTTGACAACATTGACCCTTTACCCGAAGAACACTATCTAGGTCTGCCATTTAAAAAAGAGCTAGCATGAAGATTAACACTGCTGAAATATCACGTGATTTACCTATTGTACAGGAAATGTAGTATACAGAAGATGAACCTGTTTGAACATCAAATCTTCGACAATAGGCAACCAGAAGCCCTTGACAAAAAAAAAAAAAAAAAAAAAAAAAAATTTAGCCATGATTTTTTTTCTCCCCAATCTTCCAAACCCACGCAGCATAAAAAGAATTTATAGTAAGACTTCCCATTACTGTATGTTATCTTCTTCCCATTTATTTCTGGGAAGCCAAGAACCAGTTTAAGAAATCCTACAGTAAGTCTTGAAAATCAAAACCATAATGCAAATATAAGCGAAGTGAGCTTGGTATTAAAAGGTTTTGTTGTTTTAAGCAAGCTAATTAAATTGTGGTATTTTCAATTTTGAAGGCACTAATACAGAAAAGTAACAACGTAGTTTTAATACTTTTCGTCAATAGGATTTTAATGCTTGCTCTTAACAATCAGCAATTTTGCCTCAGCACAAATCACAGGAAAAGGGAAAGCACGCTGCTCATGAGATGGTACTTTGTGCCTGACTTAAGTAATTTGCTGAAGACTCCAACTGTGGCAAAATTCAGCTCTTCTGAGAAAGATGGAAAAGTTTGATAATACATTTTCCGTTACCTCACCTCGAATTAGGTAGCCTAGGATACAAAAATACTATGAAGTCACAGAATACTAGCTTTCTGTGAGATTTCAATGAGATTTAATTAATACTGACAACTGGATTTATCCATGGGACTTGTATTTACACAATACAGTGCAATAGAAAAGCAAAAACCCTTCACTATTTAAGTGTTCTGTAACATACTAAGCTTTCTTACATTGTGGCTTTTGTTGTATTCTGCACTGACAGATCAAGGGAAACTGCTCCATTTGATTCAGTCACTACTTTGTAGAATAAACTCTAATATAAGTCAGTTGAGAATCAAAACCAAAATATTTAATCATAAGTTAAAATTGCCAAAACCATGTGCTCACCTGGGACAATAATGTCTCCAAAACCCAACAACGAAAATGGCATGTCACACAGTGTCGATGCAGAGTATTCAAGTCTAGGCACTCTAATAACCACAGGTAACTGTAAAACAGTATTTTAGAAGCCCACATAAATCTAATCTAAAGCATCCTGGTGTTTTGGATTTTTTTTTGTTTGTTTGCTTAAATTAATAAACAGTTTTAATGTAATTAATTAATTGATAATGCAGAACTTCAAAATAGGTAGAACCTAAAGCAAAAACCAGAAACCAACATAGAGAGTGGATAAAGCTTAAGGCAACAGGTAAGCTGGAATTTCAGATTTACAAATAATATGCACGCACAAAAAAAAAAAGTTAAACCAACATTTAACCATATAATGAGAACAACAAGTCTGGATTATTAACCTAACTATAGAGTATTGATCAATGATATCCAGGCCCTGAAGAGAATTTGGACAGTCAGGTTTTCCCCAAAAGAATAGTCTTTTCAGAGGGAATAATTTAAAAATCCAGTATCTGAAATACAATCCTTACTTTCTCATGGGGAGCTGAGCGTTCAGTAGGCACTTCCACCAAGTTTCCATCATTCTAGGATCAAACCCAAGTCAACAGGTATTTAATACTTAAAAGAAAATAGCAGAAGCTGGCTATATTTTGTGAGAAAGTTATGCCGAAAAGCACACTATGAATTAGCTACGAAATGTCAGTATTTGTATGTTGCACATAGTAAAACAACTATTCATACCTTTTCACTGTTTCCAAAAGGACCAGCTGCAACTTCAACCATTATACTTGCCCCATTCTGAAATTAAGGTTATTTTTCAAAAGTTAGTGGTTTAAAACACCAAAACATTCATACTACATTTACAAAAACTGCTTGTACCTCATCTTACAATTCACAACTGGAAACATCCTGAATATCAAAAGGAATGCACTAGTATTGCACAGTATAATACAGTATTTTTTTGCATTAAAAACATATAGTCCAGCCTTGGTTTAAAAAACAACAAACCAACCAACCCACTAGATGTAGCTGGAAGTTTAGATAAAAACATGTCAGCTTTTTCTGCCATGAGCTTTCTGTTTAAAAATAAAAGACGGTACGCTTGCCTACAGTTCATACTACACTGCAAACGAGCACTGCAGAAAGAACTAGAGGATGTTCCAATATACGTGTGCTAAAAGCAAAAGAAGGAAAAAACTGGAGGACAGTAATTTCTCATCATCACACTGTCACGCAATTGGGGACAGCTTACTTTTGGCCATGTGATTGCTGAAAACTTAGTCATTTAACAAAATTTATGGCACCTACACAAACATTACGCTCTACGGCCCCTACAAGATGAAAGTTTAGGCCACTGCTGTCTTAAATGGAGAAAAAGGAAGTCAGCATTTCTGCATCAAGATTACAGAAAACAGTAATCTGATTGACAAAAATATTGCCCCACTGACCCGACAACATTTTTGGTTTTATTTTAAAGATAAATTCACAAACATACCTTTGTGATAAATGGTGTTATGAAGACAAAAAATACATCGTATAGAAGAAGAAGGCCTAGAAGTATCACACAGGACTGGCAAAAAAAAAGAAGAAGATATTACCATAGGTTTCCAAGGACTGCATAGTTAGATTTTGGTATCATTACTGTACCACCATGTTAAAAAAAAAAAAAACAAACAAAAAACAAACACCCCACCCCCCATGTGTTTGTCTGGCATAACATTTAGAACGGGATTAATTTCTCTCAATTAGTAAAAATGGTAAAGATTCTTTTTTTAATATATGTTTCTTGAGTGTTGAAAACCTACTTCCTGACACTAAACTTACAGATTCATAGCATTAGAATACTTTCTTAAGGTAAGCAACTTACAATACCTTAAAGTTGGGCATTTTCAGTGTTTTAATAAAGTTTAGGCAGAAAGCAACTCCCAAAATATCTTGCAAAATCCAAGCCCACCTAAAAATAAGAACACATTTTTACACATTGTTCAAACTACTGCTGGAATCTAAGTGCAATAATGATTTTAGATTTTGCTGGAAATAGCAAGATCGCAAAATGGATTGGAAAGCAAGAAAGTAGTTTTTAGGAAGTATTACTACCAAATCCAGAAAAATACTAGTTTCAAGATTGTCAATTTACATTAGCCTCTGATCATAAATAGGTAACTGCTCTTTATCAGCGTACTACAGAGAAAATGAGTTGAAAAGAGGCCATAGCAGGGCCTTGGTGTTCACTTGTACGATTGCTCGCTTGATTGGAAGCCCTACTTCACATCTGGCTTAAGATGCTACTTAGGATTTTACTGTAATATTTGTGTATTTGTGGTCCTATGCTTCCACTGGACCATAGGAAGCACAGGTCCTGTGGTCCCTGTGCTATTTTTGCACTTTTTTCCTCTGTGGCAATCATTATCACTCAAGCTAGTTCTTCCTCACCTTCATAATTTTTTGTAACTCCAAACTACCGCACAGTTCATTTGTATAGCTTTGTTCTCTATTATTCCCATGCTTGTTAAGCTTCATAAATACTTTCATGACTTTTTTTGAAAACGGCACTGGAGTTTAGAAGGATGCTATGCTCCAGGATTAGTTATGCGATGGGAAGTTCATTAATGACAATTATTCATATTACTCTTTTAAGTCAGAATGCATCACTTACCTATCTTCATTTCGGAACACTGCCCAGACAACAGCTGCTGCTATGCAGAATACAGCAAGAAAAATAAGCCTCACTTCAATGTTTTTGTTGCAACATGCAATCCTAAAAGAAAATAATTAAATTAAAAACGAAAGCCTGCAACAGCCAAAACACATGCCTGTTCTATCACGGGTCCTTAAGCTGACAAGGTGTTCTCATCCCGAGAGCTTCTCCTTTGCCCTTTTGTTCCGTCCGGACTCAGGTGGCATTATTCTTGCAACGGCAGTGCCAGTGCTTCTCTGGGCTGCATTAAAAACATGCCCACAGACAGTAAACCAAGTTGGGCTTTGACAGACAGTCCTCATTTTAGCAAACACATCCAGGGAAGGCAGGAAGCAGATGAACTGAATGACTCCATTTCTGTCACGTAACAATTACGCCACCAGAACTATGTCAGTGAGGGATAGTCATGTCATCATTCCAGAACGGGGTGGTGGTGGAGAAAAATCAATTTTAGAACACATAATACAAGATTAAAAATGGAATAACTATGTATTGCAAAATTGTGAACCAATATCTGTTTCCACTGCCTACTCAATTTTCTGGGACAGTTCTTGAACTGATATTAACTGACGGAAGTAATGCCTGTCCTGCAGCTTACACAAAACCTGGCATCTTTTCTACCTGATCTCTACCTTTGATGTGCTACTGGATCACCTGGCACTAATATCCTGTACTAAGTAACAGGCAAACATAGTCTTAGGCTTCCAAACTTATAAGCATTGTTCTTTTGGGGAAAAGAACCATTTGTTGCATTAAACATTAGGGTTTTTTCAAGTGAAAATACAGGGGAGGAAAACAGGGACATTCCCAAACTCACCAATACCTGCAGGACATGTAACTCAGAGTAGTAAGAAGAGGCTATCTGTATACTGATAACCTACTGCCTGAGTTAGGACTGTAAGCACTAACTTCTAACACAGAGGACATGAGCAATGTGTTGCCTTTGCAAGAAAAAAAATTGGAACAGGCACAGTACAGATTAAGATGAGGGAAAACACCCTCTATTGCTTATAGCATAGTACTTGCTCAAAACAGTCCACCAAGAACTGGAAACTATTTAGCATTCCCATTGCCAAGAAAACAAAGTATGTGCAGGATCCCTCCTTAAAGAGTTAAAGTGAGCACATGCTACAGGCAATCAGTATTTTGTAAAACTGAGCTCAGATAGCCAAGCAGAGCCTTTCAAGTTTGATTATAGCAATGCTTTCAAATACAGGTAATGCAGCAAATATCCCACAACACTGTTTTAACTGTTGATCCTGCTATGGGTACCTTTAATATCTATTAAAGGAGCTTGTAATTTTCTTTTGTAACAATCCTGCACACTAAACCATACAGGAAAATTTGTCACACTGTTCTCATATTTTCACACTACCCTGAGCAGCGACCAGAAAATACCAAAAAGAAACCTTACATTTATAATAGTTGAAAGGTGTACAATACCTGCACTGCCCAAATGGTATTTCTCCTATTAATGCTGCAAGACAGTTGTATAGACTCATTGCAGATGCCAAGCAGAAGACTGATATTATAACATACACTAAAGAAAAAGAATGGAAGATGGGAATCAGTGACAAAATACAACAGGAAAAAAAAATAGCAAGCAGGAATCAAACACAACGATGTACATTTGATATAAACTGTTAACAGTTATAGCACTGCTCAATACAGCCACTGGAGACTATAGCCAGCTGATTACAGAAAGAGCTGAATTCTAAGTGTCTCTGCCATGACAAGAGTTCTCATCAAGCAAAGACTTGACTTTTGACAATTTTAATTGAAAACCTTTCTTTTTTTTTTTTTTTCCCCTCCCTTTTCTGTAAGAAGAAATATGTCATCTGTTACTGCTTTCACATACTTTTATTTAATTATGGCTAAAACCAAAGTGCTATTTTACAACTACCAGATTTCTCAATTTCTGATAATATGCCTCCCCGCAAATTTTCCTTTTAATCACTGCTGGCTTATGCATAAAAATTTCAGCATCTCCAAGACCTGACTGATGATTTAGGTGGCATTTTAAGATAGTAAACACCCCATCCCTTCCACAAATTTCTATGTACCTAGACATCACCTAGTTAGGAAAAAACTCAATATTCCATCTTCTAACAACTTATAGTATATTGTGTATTTAACTTATGGTAAGCACTCTGAAATGTGGACAAACAAAACCAGTTGTTTGCTAGTTGTGGTTTGGTGGTTTTTTGGTATTCAAGGTCTGGCTAGAAAGCAATTCTGATACCTACAAGGAGACTACTGAAAAAAGAGGCAAGACAAGCAGATTTTTTAGTTGTAACCAAGATTGTGCGCTGTTATGACCTGTTAAGCCCCCAAGAGGCAAAACAAGAAGTGTTGCACAACAGGTTCCTCTGAAGTCAGTAAGAAACCAGCTGTTTAAGGAATCTCAAATTTTGAGACAACAATGCAGAATTAATAATGCCTGAATACTTACAAAAAGATATACAGAGAACTCCATCATAGAGCTCAGCTTTACAACTGGCTTTGTGCTGGAAACACTCTCTCCCGAGTACTTCAGTTACAGAATTGATCTTAACTCCAAGTACTGATATTAGGACTTACATTCATACACTACAGTAGTGACATATCAAAGGAGGAGGTGGGTGTTGGTTGCTTGTTTTTCACTAAATACAGATTTCCCCCCTCCCCCCCCGGGACAGCATGTCATACCCTGGTAACAGCTTCTTTACCTCCAAGAAATTTCATATATGTCTGCTCCAAAGTGCACAGACCTAAGGCTTCTTAGCAAAAAGCTGTTACATATTCTCTTTGAACCATTCACATTTCTTCCTCCCCCTAACTAATCTGTTACTCCTCCCCCTTTCTTCTTTAAGGAGCCTCTTTCTTCACTTCTTTCTAAATCTCACCTGAAACAGCTCAGAGTAAACAGGGGACATTTTTTCCCTAAACCTTTTGATCACATTAAAAGGTTCATCAGTCTTTTAGTGGGACAAGTTTAGTAAAGGTAGCATTACCCATAGTGAAGATAACAAAAGCTAAACAAAATCAGGATGGTGAAGTTTCTTTGCAGAGGCAGGAGGTTAACTGGTAACAAATTCTAGGAAAGAGTGAATTTAGGAAGCTTTCAGAAAGAAAGTTCCATTGTTTGTACTAAAAAGCGTAATTTAAAACAGTGTACATTTTCTGGTTGCATGATTTGAGGGCAGAATTAAAGGAAAAAAAAAATAAAAATCAACCAACAGCTTGGAAACTATATTTTACTGGAGTTGCATAATTCAAGAACTTAGCTTTTTGCTAGTATGCCTGAGCTTATTCCATTACGGTAATGCCATTTCCCCTGACACTTAATTAGGGCACTGCAACCACAAACTCAATGTCAATGTAGCAATACCTAACAAATGCTTTCACTCTAAACACTACTAAGTTATCATTGCTATCCTCCCAAGAACATCGACACATATCATACACTTTTTTTACTAGTCGCTAGTCACGTCTCCTCCACATTACTTCATTTGGAACAAGCACTGTCAAGGCAGCCTTTGTAAGAGAGTAGAAGAAAGTTTCTCTCTTTTTTAATTAGCAACTATATCTTTTCCCCCAACTCACACATGGAGAGAACAGTTAAAATAATTACATTAATTTTAGTATAGAAATCTAGCTTTTCAGAATTAGACACCTAATAAGATCATGCAGAAAAATAAATCAAATGAGATTATCCATTGTTTCTTACCTAGCCATTTGTAGAAGAAATAAAGTAAGACCAGCATGACACAACAGATGACAACAAACAAGATAACTGTTACAGGGGTGAAAGTAACATTTTCTTCCTTCTTCCGTCTTGTTTCTCTCTCCCCAGGACTCGCTATTGCTTTCAAATTCTCACTGTTTTAAGAAAATGACAAACACATTTACCTCAGATGACAGGATATGAAAGCATTTTACCTGGACCAGAATTATTGGTTATAAAGCCTTTAGACTGACAGCATTTCAGTCTAATCCTTCATACCATTATTAGACTTAAAAATGTCAGAAAAGTGGTATGCTTAGTGTTTGAGTTTCTCTCCATTTTTTACTGGCGATATGCACTTCAAACCTAGCATAGATCACAAGGAAAAGATTAACTGCCCTCCTTTCCAATCACGTGGTGATTGCCAACTTTAAGGAGTACCCCTAACCAAAACCCTGGTCCACGTGAGGAAAGCTAGTCTGATATTGAAACTCAACCTCCTTTTCAGGATGCATGCACTCAACTCTATTAGTGCATCACCTCTGACTACAGTATTTCTTGGGCTAAATGCAGTCAATCTGATAAATATGCCTATGATAAATCAAAATCATGGGTATTACACACTGTTTTAAAACATGAACTATAGACATTAAGCATCTGCAAAACCCATTCATGTCAGCAGAATGAAGCTAGCTAAGTACTAGTTCTTTTACCCTTACACCTCATAATTACAGAGTAAATGAAAGAGAGGGGGTGTTAATTGGGGATTTTCACTGGGAGTAAGGTTTCTGTGCATACATACTCCATATTTATACCTCACCATGCAAAATAAGGAGACTTAAATTGTTGTGTTTGTCCTTTGAGCAGATAGCCCTACTACTCTTTAGTACAGACGCTAGTGCAACTTGCCCACCAGACAGCATGTTCCTGACGAATCCCAGGACCTACCTACAAAATGCTAAATTCAGCACTGAAACAGCTAGCTTCAAAAGAGAAAAACGCACAGGAGTAAGATGCTTTGTTAGATGAATCACCTTCTCAGAGGACATGCTTTGAATAAGCAGCTTTTTAAAAAAAGCTCACCCTAGATTTATGAAAGTGCACTTTAACAAGTTTAATATAATTACATCTAGGTATTTTTCAATACAGGAGACAGCATCACATTTTATTATTTTAGCGTTCAGTGCAGCCACACCCTATAGCACTGCAGGGTAAAAAAGAGGCATAAGCAGATCCAACCCTTAAAAAAAAAGAAACACCCCCCCCCCTCCTTCTACTTCTTTAATCTCTTTAAAATCACTAGATTTGCATAACTAGTGGGAAAAAGGAAGCTGTTGTTATCACATACAATCCACTCCCTGTTGTTCTGGGGAACAAAGCAGGAGAACAGCACTGAGAACGGGAAGCCCTAGGTAGTAACCCACACTGGTCCATCCAACGTACGCAGACATCCAAGAAATACTGCAGAATCATACCATGCTCTGAAAGGCCGCTATATCCAGCTTAACCCCAGACTAAAAACAGTTCTGTGCATTGAGTGTGCTTCACTTCACTGAACAAAGCCGCACCTGCCCCAAGCACAGTGCAGAAACCCTTATGCCTCGCCTCGCCTCTCCCTGCATTTGCCACATTTTACACTTCCACTCCCTCCCCTTCTCTGCACAGGAACCGCTGCTGCCTCCTTGCCCCTGCCTAGCGCTGGAGCTGCTATTGCCCCAGCTCTGTTGCTCCACCAGGTAACACACAAAGCTGAAGCAGATAAGCCTGGTTGGACTTTAACTGTCTGGAGCCACCCCGACACAACCAAACTGCATTCCCCAGTGCTCCCAGTGACAGGAGTGTGGTGCGGAGACATCCCAGAGGGTGCTGCACAGCCAGCTGGAACGAAGCAGTTGTACAGATCCCTGCCAATGCAGACACCATATACAGCTACATAAGTACCTCTTGGATCACTGGATTTTAAAGGTGTCACTAAAATACCTACTTTCTATCATGGATATTGGAGTATTACAATGCTAGTTAGAGAGTATTTGGTAATTTGTCAAAATGTTAACTCATTCCTCCCCCCAAGAGCTGCATTATCCCTCAGGGACTTTTACAATCTACTGCTCAAGGTTTCTCAAAGACCTATGGTGATTTTTTTCAAAGGTTGCAGTCCTCAAGCGTTTCATGGCAAAGCACCTAATTGCACCTAGATCTTCTAATTTTTTAACTACCAACCTAAAAGAACATAATTTCTCACTGATCATAGTCACAGCTTTCACAGATTTGTACTTCACATAATTTAAGCAGTTCATTTAACAAACTTACAGTTCTGCTACTCCGCTCCAGTAGCCTCCTAGTGCCACCGTAAAAACAGCAATTAGGAAGATGACAACCATACTGCAATCAAACTCTGGCAAAGGTGGTGAATACAGAGTCACATTAACTTCATTTCCAAGTGTCTAAAAAAAAAAAAAAAAAAACCACAAAAAACACCATACAAGTTGGTCCATAAGGACAACAAAGAAATTATACTGTTTATTTTCCAACAAGATGCATGTCATGATTTCCTGCTCTTAACCTACACAATGCTGAGAGTAAGTTTTCAACTTACTGCAGAAGACATCCCATATATTTGCCTTGGCATTGTAAAGCAGCAATGCTTTCCATGCTACCTTTCAGGATGGTCAGGTTTGAAAACCACCCTATTACTACTGCTGTGGAAACATATGGATACCACAGGCAAAATGGTACTTCTTTGCATTCTTTCAACAATTCTGAGAAGTTGTGCCTCTAGCCCAAAAGCTTTTCATCCCCCAAATATACCAAGTACTATCAAAGACTTCTGCTCTGCAGGAGAGCATATCTGAGTCAATGAACTTGAAATACAAACTCACAGCTCCAGTGAGATATAAGCAGAGATCTACCTCTAGCTCTTGAAACCACAAAACTCACAGTTCAGATATGGGCACGATGCTTCAGACAGGACACAGTGAAAACTCAAGGCGGCAGAAAGTTACTTAATAACAGCTTTACATGAAAGTGATTTGAGATGGATTCAAAAGAAAAGAAAGCAGTTTCATGCTACTTAAAAAAATGAAGACCAAAGTAAAAAAACAATCAGCTGAAGGACACTGAAGAAGATAGGAGGGAACACGGAGACATAACTGATATGGAATTCTACAAAAATCTTGAAAGCAAAACCAAGATGCTTCCATTTGACTGAAAGGAGAGATTTAAGAAACAAAGGATAATTTGACAGGAAATGGAAGGTGGTAGGGAAGAAATGTTTGCTGTTGTAGTCAAAGTAAGTCACGGCATCTAAAGCAATCCTGCAGTGAAAACAGACTTCAAAGATACAGCAGAAAAACAGATTTGTTAACAGCCTGCATGTGGGATAAGAGCAGGAGAGGAGATGAACATGCCAGGCAGGTTTGGCTACAGGAAGATGAAACTGGCAGTGGAGAGACTGAATGGGAAGCTGAGTAGTGTAGTGTAGTGGAATATGCTGGCCATACGTGAAGAAGGTTGATTCATTTCAGCATCTGAATTATCTAATTACAGATATTAACCTTACTGCAGGCTAAAGAAGTCAGAATCATTCCTTTGCCTGAAGTTATGGAAGTTCAGAAAACAAGAAAGAAAATCAAATTCTAGTGAAACATTGCAGTTGTATGAAGTGGAACATAACACCAGATAAAGGCAAAGAAACCCTATTCAAATCACAGCATCCTGTATGTAAAAATAAAACTCCAAACAAACTAAAACACAGACACGAAAAAAAAAAAGCACCAAAAAACCCCAAGAAATCTAAAGGCTTATACATTTTTAGTATTAAATTCCAACATGTCTTAATCCAGTTTTTCCTTTAAGTTTCAGAAATCTTATAAAGTATAATTCACATTAGAACCTAGAGTGATTGTTTCCTTTTGTTCCTATTGTTCTGCTCTTCACTAAAAATTTGCAAAGTCTCAACTTCCACCACAGGGAGCACTAGAATCAAATACATCACATCAGATAACAACTCTGCAAGAGAGCTGTCCACTTATTAGAACGTTTGTAACACTCTGCTATTGCTACCAAGACTCATAGTATACCTGACTCGAATGGTGAAAGCTAACAGATGAAATCTTCTAAGAAAAAGTAGAAAGAATGCTTATGCACACTAGCTACCATCAGACTGGTGCTGTCTCTCTTCTAAATAAAAGGAGACAGTTAGAAGCCTTGAAAAGAGTTAAAACAGAGATACAACTGTAGTAGGAAGAGTACAATGGCTGCCAGCTTCTAAGCAGCATGTATCGTTCAAAACAACAGCTGCCAGTGACATGGCAGAAGGCTTTGGCAAAAACCACATCAGAACTAGGAAAGGATCCCCTATAGTCTAGGCTGTGTTGCTCACTACTTTTATGAAGGCAGTCTCATTATAAGACAAAACCGAATTCTTCGATTCAACAGCAGGATGAGACATCATCTGGCACACTAACCTACTAGCAAAGTTACTCTGGTGAATTACTATAGCCATACAGAAGCGATTCTACATGATACCACCCCAAGCAGCACTGGGTAATGAAGTGGTGCAGAGAAGATTCAGAACAAATTAAGGCTCTAACCTTGCCCTAGTTCCCTTTCATGTTAGTAGGGCATATTGAACACCACTCAACTAAGCAAACAACACTTGTCTTACTTGAAGGAACAAATTTCAAGACAGAGGACAACCCGAACCAAAACACAGTATTCATCAAGACTATGGCAGACTGAAAGACAGTCATCACAAACCTTCCTTCAGTCATGTCAGTGCTCGGCAAGAATCAATCTTTAATGGGAACAGACAGAAAACAACCAAAGTCCTATACATCTAGGCATGGTTTCAGTTTGCATACTTACCTAAGACAACCTTCCATGGCAGCTCTGAAGATTAAGAGCAGAAATGGTGAAGTGAGCTTGCAAATTCAATCCAAGAAGCTAAGACTACACAGGTTAGTGCTAGCCTCTGCTATTCACAGAAAAACATGGGCAGTGCAATTCCTGCCTAGCAAAGCTATTTAACACTAAATAAAAAACAAAACAACAAAATAACAACAGAAAAAGCCACACCGAAGAAAAGTTACTGTTTTCTTTAAAACCCTCTGCAATATTCTGTATCCTAATATTACATGTCAAGGAAAACAAACTCCAAATAGCCCCAAAGCAAACTCCCCTGCCTATAATGTGTAGGAGATACCACAACTGCCACATTTTAATGACACACGCTTGGCATCTCACCATGAACTCATCAGCAGAAACTCAATCTATACTGCCTAACTGCTCTGTAACAGATGCAGTCATGCTATATAAAGAGAGCTCATCATCTAGCAGAGACAAAAAAACCCTCACACCTTCCTCAAGATCCAGCCTGATAAGGTACTGCTTGCCTGAAAGATACGATGCCGGTAGATACAAGCTCAACTGTGCTAGCTTCTGCGCTAAAGGAGCAGCCCTCTCAGGCCATAGCTCTTGACATATGTCAGGCATCTGCAACTGTATGCAAGTCTACTGGAAGGCTGCTTATCTCGTTTAGCAGGAAGACTTCTAAGATTACCCTCCCTCCAGTTAGGTATTATGTTTCCCATTCTTAGTGTTCTAATTAATCATTCTCTCAAATTGACCCGAATTAGGAAGACTAGCACTTCCACGATTTGATATCCATCCTCTTCTGTGAAACTGAAAGCAGTACCTATGCACATTCAAATCAGGTAGACATGCACATCTGACCTGAAATTATTTTGTTTGTTCAAAAATTTAAGTTTATACAAACCATAACATGCTGAAGTTATATTACTTACCAACTGCATATCTACTATGTCATTATATCTTATAAGAGCAACTGGAAGAGTCACATCTTCAAAATCAGTCTTGTTATCTGACAGAGGAGACTAAAAGAGAAAGTGTCAGTGCTAAGTATGTTGAGCGTAATTGCAAAGCAAGTTAGATCCCTTAAAGCAGATTATCCTTTAAATTTCAGTGTATTTGTAGGAAGAAAAAAAGCTCATTCAGCACCTTTTGCAAAAGGTTAGTGAAGACAGTGTGCTTAAATCAAAATAGGTGATACTACCAACACATCTGGATTCATAAAGTTCTCGTGCTTTTATAGTATTACAAGGGATAATCAAAACATTGTATTTATTCTCTACACTTTTAAAACAGGATTAAGTTTTCATGATAATCACACAAATTCATAAATTGCAAATATTCGTTCATATATGTTGCAGCTGTAATAGAGAACAAAAAACCAACAGAAGTATCTGTAATGGTATCTCAAAACGGCTCTTTTATTTCCAGTTTTGGATTAAATTTTCCTAGCTTATTTTTTTCACACGTGTCTAAAACAAAGTATCAGCCAAGATTACAGGGAGTTCAGAGTACACTAAAATTAGGGAATGATAAAGACAAGCATTTGCACTCAGAAACATGATTAAAGATACAAGGAACAGATTAAAAATACAATTCAGCTGCAGATACTTTTACACGATATAACACAGCGCTGCACAGAACTAACTCGGAACGACCCTCTTGGTCTCAGGAACAGCAGCTGTGCCAGCCCAGGGCTCTGTGGGGAAGGTTAATGACTCATGCGGGAATCCCACACATTGCCAGCGTCCTCTGCTTTGGGGTTTCTCTCAGCTAACCCTGCACAACACTGCATCGGACCAAACAGATAAGACACTATTTCACTACAGAAGAAAACTATATGTTGCAACTTACCAGCCTAGGTTTACTGGCAATCAACAGCATTTTAGCACCCAAACTTTGTGCAATTCTTGCTTTCTCCAAAAAAGTGCAGTTTCCTCTCATCACTACAACTGCTTTGTCCTTCATTAGGCCAGAAGGAACTTCAGAAGAATTGCAGAGTACTGTAGAAGTCAGGTTTTCCAGAGTCCTGAAAGTCTGCAGAGAGAAGAGGGAGAAGAGGAACGGGTTGAAAGAAGGAAATTTGATACTGCGAACTAATCTAGAAGACATTACTATGCTCCCTAATTTGAGGATTGCCAGAAAGAGGCATAACAGAAAGGAATCATTAATTCAGGAATATAAAATCAGAGCAGCAGTTGCTGCAGCCTGCAATACTGAGGGACATTTAGAGCAGCGTATAGCTGAAATATCTAGCTGTTTCTAAACAGCGATTTCACAGCAGTTGTTGCTGTAATTTAAACATAAGAAACTGGTTATACAGAAAAATCACTGCTTGTAGTTCTGGGCAATCCAGTGTACACTCTGTGATATTTCTAGGTTTCACAAGCCAGAAAAGCACTGACAGATACAACATAATCAGAGTTCTGAATTATAATACTTGTTCAAAAACAGTTGGCGAGCCTGATAAGATACTTATTACAAAAGAATTAAAAAAAAAAAAAAAAATCTATCCTTATTTCAAAGTTCAATTCCATATTGACAATTGTTTTTAAATTATTGTCAGTTTTCTTTAGTTAGTCAAGACATCCCAGAGGCCAAAGTAGCACAGCAAAGATGTTTGGGCAGACAAATGATTTTTACTCTGTTTTACACTGAAATGTTCTTTTGGTGGGGGACACCACACAACCCAAAAAGGTAAGTATTCAACGTAGGACCTATTTAACGCAAAATTTTGAAGACCAGTTATAGCTGATCCAAATTCATATTACTTTCTAGTTTTAGGGAGTATGATCATAAGCTACTTACAGCATTGTCCAGGCTCTTTGGAAGAGATACCCAATTAGAATTGTAAATTATGCAGTAATCCTTTGCTGCTGGAGGCACACCATTTCCAGAAGCGTGCAGGATCCCCTCATCTGCAGTTACCTGCAATAAACCAGGGTGTTCTGAATTAAACAAAGTTCAGACTATCAGTATACAGATATTCTTCTAAAAAGCTGTTAGAAAGAGAAAGAGCTGTTTGGAGAAAAGGAATTTATTCAAATAATTATTTTATATAATGACCGACTTAATGAGATGGGTAGCTTGAAAGCAGTATGGAAAAAGAGTAAAAATCAAGTCACTGTATAAAACTGTTTATCCTCATTTCAAACACAATGTGTTTGTTACACGTACAGTTCATGTCACCAAGTAGAATACCATCAAGCAACCCAGGCAAATGATTTCAGATCCTGTATCCTGTACTTTCCAAAAAGTGTAAAACTTTACACAGAAAGCAATTAAAACAGTACATGGAAAAGTGGATTAAAGTCTTTTCTCTCCTTGCAGACTCTAGAATTTCCCCTACTAATAAAGGTATTATATGGCAATTCCTAGAATATTTTTTTACCAAATAACTGTAAACACAAAGAGATCAACTAGTATACTTTAAGAAGAATTTGTGTAGTCAAGGAAATACTGGTGTCTCTTAAAATTACTCTCAGTCCCTCACGTAATATGATTTCAGCTATTTACTAATAGATATGAATTTTAAAACTTCTGATAATTTTAGGGATAGATACTTCTCCCCAAGCATTAATATACTAATAGAGGTCAGGTATCTATGTGAAGTAGTGAAAACAAATAAGTGTCGTTTGTATCTCAAAGAAGTGTCACCTTAAGAAAATTGGGAGATGATCTCATTTTGACTGTTTTTCTTGAGAGAGAAACTGACCTCAATATCACGAAGTATCAATACATGAAAAAAAAAATTAAATCCTGTTGTAAATTCCAGGTTTGTCTGAAAGAACACTGAGATATTAAGCTAGAAGTAGGCATGAGCAAGGGGGGAAAGCCCAAATATTTATCAGATGTACAATGCTAATCATTAACAGCGCTATAGAGGCATTTCTCCTCAGGCTAGCGTATCAGTATTCTGCAGCAAGCGAGAACTGGAGAGAAAAGAAAAACATCTGATGATATTGTTTCAGAGGTTTGTGTCTGCCTGGACTGAATAGCAAAAAAGCCTTCTTCAGAGGAATCCTTTATATTGGCCATAGCACACGAACATCTGCTGGGAGAACAGTGTCAAAGGGCCGGAGCACATTAACTGTTTAACATATAACAGTTCTTCAGCTGTCAGCTGAAATAAGTTGTTTCACGATTTATGATCAGCACAAAAATTATCAAGCTTCCCTCTTAAGTGCACTCACCTAAAAGTATAAGCTAATGGCAAATTAAAAGCAATAATGACTTCCAACAGGTGCAAACCCCAGATGTTTCCATCCATTAAAAGCTCTTTCTGCTTCATGAAGTAGAATAATACGCGTTTTCTGGCTTCCCGGAAATCAAGTGTTAACGCTACACAAGCATAAGTCTACCTAGAAGAAGTGATTGCTTGCTTATTTGATACGCATGTTTTGTTTGGCAAGCTTCCCTCCTCCGGGGACAAATCGGGGAACACAATTCTTGCTCACAAGGTGGGGGGAGGGAGGACCAGAGCATGACGTTTACCCTCCCGTAGTCATTGCCGAGCTCTGAAGACAGCATTTAGAAGTTAAAAATGAAGAGAGACGCTACATGCTACGCCTCACTTGGAACATCCCCCTGAAATCCTGTTGTGTCCAGCTGAACTTTCATTATTTTCTAATTGCTTCAGTATCCTTCTTTCGCAACAGACAAGGGCCACTAGTTTGGGTACGTGGCCTTGCAGTCAGCTGTGCCACTGAATAGTACAAGACAAATCTTGCTCTCAGCATACACGCAAAGTAAAAATTTCTTACTGAGCACATTCTCTATCTTGTTACTTAAGTGGAAGACCAAGAGCATGTCCACAAAACTGCTCCTGAAAAGATTAACCTGCTTCCATAGGCTGACTTGCTCCAGCATAAAAACGATCCCACGTGGAGCAGAGGCGTGACAGTAGAGGCCGTCCTTACCTAGAGGGGCAGCATCATCCCCTTTCACTTCAGGTTCAGGCAATTCCCAATGGCCCCTCACCTTCAGACAAATTTCTTCCTATTTTTGACAGGTGGTTCCCTCATCATATTTCCTTCCTCTACCACCTTTAAACTTTTCTTGGATAATTCCTTATCTTTGATAAAGACGACATCTCATGCTGTCTCTTTATCCTCGTATTTCCTAACACGTGTCTGTCACTGCAGGGATATGAGCTTGGACTGACTGCTGAGCTTTGGAGTGCACTGGTAACCCCACCACATAGACTACTGGAAGTTATATGAACCAGTGGACACAAGAGACCAAACCATGCTTATATTTTCAATATCTGTCACGGTTAGCATCTAGATAAGACATACAAGAAACTCAAAGGTACAGAACAGGGAGAAGGTATTTTGTACGTAGCAAGTAACAACATAAACTTCACAAAAACATAAAAAGGTAGGAAAAAAAACTAGCCATGAACAGAACAAGCATCATTTTGTAGTTCTGCCAGTAGCCCTGTGACACACACAAACTGTCCCTCCTTCCCTCCCTCCAGGCATTGCGACCCAGGGTAACCGGTACCCGTCCTCAGAGAGCAGCAGTGGCCCTTCCCCAAACACCTACGACCTTCCCGAGCGCCAAGTCCCCACGCTGTCAGTCTCGGGATACTGTTCTTGAGGCTGAATGACCTCGTCTAATGCTCACCCCGCTACAAATGCATTTGTAGAGCAAAGGAGGAGGCAGGACACGGGACCCAGAGTCTTACAGGAGGGCAGCAGAAGCCCCTTCCCTTGTCAGCAGCAGCAAACCATAGGGTTAAGGAGCAAAGCCACTCTTCAGAAAACCCCAACACAACTAACGACAGCTATGCGGGATTTACAAACAGCGAGGGAGCACCTCGTAGACAGACACAAGCTACTTCGCCCAAAGGCATTCTCAAGGCACCAACAAACTGCGCTGCGCACCTACTGTTGAGCATATCCAGTGGTGACTTCCCACGCAGGGAAGTACTCTGCATCCTGCCTTACCAAAACAAGGCAAAAATCACGTTAAAAACAAGCAAGCAAACAAACAAAAAACCCCAACAACTTAGTGGAGCAGCATTTAATGCAGATATGCCCTTCATGCTGCTTAAGCAGATTACAGAGGTTTCTGGCTTCCCCATTTCGCTTCTCCATTAGGCAGAAAGCAACCTGCCAGATTTCCACAGCAATACACACCTGTGTGCAGAGAGGAGCTGCAAAGATGTCCCACACCAGAACCAAAATGGCACTTCAGATGAACAAGCCAAAAGCCAGGCCCCACACACACCACGAGCTCCCCCCCTTTCCCAGCACCCTAATTTAAATACCTCTCGAAACAAGATCAGCGTTTACCTGGGCCCGGCAGACCTGCTATCCAAACCCACCAACACGTCACCGGGGCCCGGGCACAGGGGAGCGGGCCGGGGCTCCGGGGAGGTGGGGGGCAACCGAGGGGCCTTGCCCGAGGCAGGCCCGGGAGGCCCGAAACCACCCCGGGACACACCTCGGAGCCAAACCGCCCCTGGGGCGCTGGGAGGCGGGGGCACACACCGGTCCGGCCGGAGCAGCCCAGCGCTACGCGGGCCGTGGTCGGGGCCCTCCAGGGAACGGCTCCAGGGGGATAAGGCGGACAGACGGAGCCCCTCGGCCGGCAGCGGAGCGGGAGGGACGGGCGGCCCGGCCGGCCCCGCCGCCACCCGCGGCCCTGCCGCCACCCCGCACTCGCCCGGGCCGCCGCAAGCGGCGCGGCGCGGCCCAGCCCGGCCCGGCAGCCGGGCCCCGGCGGCTCCCGCGGCGAGGGCAGCGCAGCCCCTTACCGGCGGGAGCAGCAGGCCCCACAGCGCGGCCCACAGCAGCCCGGCGGCCCTCATCGTCCTCAGCGGCCGCCGCCACCTGCTCGGGGAAGGGCCTCGCCGGGGGTCGGACTCCCCGCGGCCGCCACGGAGCCTTTCACCGCCGCCGGCTGCCGGCGAGGCGCCACTTCCTCTTCCGTCCGCCGCGGCCGATGGGGGCGGCTGCTGCTGCCGCCGCCGCCGCCGCGGCCACCGGGGCGCCGCGGGCCCCCCTCCTCCCCCGGGACGCCCGGCCCCCGGCGGCAGGGCGGCGCTCCCGCGGGGCGGCGCCGGGGGGCGAACACCCCGTCCCGCCGCCCGGTCCCCGCTCCCGCTGCCGGGCCCGCACGGCCGGGCCCAGGCGGGGAGCGGCCGGGTGTCGCCGGGGCTGCTTCCCGACGGGGCGGGTGTGGAGGGGTCGGTCGCGGGGAGAGCCAGGCGGGCCCACGCGTGTTCCTGCTGACAGCGGTCCCTTGCCCCCCGTGTTTCTCTTTGCCTGTGGTTTCCTGGGCGGTCAGCAGCTGTCAGCTGGTCGGGCTTCCCACCTGGCAGCCCCCAGATGCGGGGTCTGAGGTACTTAACGCTGCCCCAGACCCTTCACAGCCATTACAAGGAAACGGTCCGTTTTGCCCGACATCTCCCGGGACAAATCTGAGTGTTTCATCTTGCTCCGTCTTCCTGGATGATCAAGCCCACGCACAAAGCCATGGGAGAGGGGTGCGATGAGGATAGCAGTGGCTCTGAAGCGAAAGCAACAAGTGCAAGAAACAGCAAAATGGGAACTATACCAAAAGGTTGAGGGAATTTGCATTGTTTGCACTAAAAAAAAAAAAAAGCATTTCAGAGCTGTCTTCCAGGGTTCAAAAGCATTAAAAGGGCTGTAATTCAGCAGATGTAAGAGCCAGCAATGATTTGCAGGAAGGAGACGGGCTGAAACGGCTCTGTGATTTACCAGCTAAGGAAGTTGTGCAACATCTGTCTCTGGAGGCTTTCCAGCGCTGGTTGTGCGGTCCCCTCCTGCCCCTTGCCTCCCCTCCTGCCCCTTGCCGCAGGGCTGGGGCCTGCCTTGGGGCCAGCGTCGCAGCGGAGGGGAAGAGGCGAGGATGAGGACATTGGGGAAAGCAGGGGACGTGGCCACGAGCGAGACGGTGGAGGCGCGAGGGGAAAGGGAGAGAAGCATGAGGATGAGCGTTGAGCTGCAGTCCAGCGTTTGTACGTCAAAGCCTTAAGTGGGTAACCCACTCGCTTGAGCTGCTCACAAACTAAGTGGGGTTTAGTTACTATGTGAGGAAGGAGGTTCCTCCAGGCGTGGTTTTCCCTCTGTGTGAACTTGAGGAAAAAGCCATGTAAAATATCTACAGGGAACATTTCTCACTGCATCATGGCAAATTTTCAGTAAGCTGTTCTGTTGCTGTAAAAATCTGAGTAACATTTACCTACCTGTAAATAAGTAGTGTTTTCATCAATACAGAGAGTTTGATGATAACAGGTAAGCTTTTTTTCCCCTCCAGTGACAATCTGCAACTCGTCTTTATATCAGCACCAGAACAGGCTTATGCATCTTGTAGATTTGCCAAGTTGCAAAAGTGTGTCTAACAATTTAATGTGCTTAAACAGCGAAAGATGATGGCACACCATGACACAGCTAATAATTCATATTCCGTGCAGAACTGGTATTTAAAAAACCCAGCTAGTAGATTGTCCATCTGTGTGTTTCTATTTTGATGCTGTTGCCAGAGTAACCGTGACGCTTTATGCCAACTACTATCTCCTCTTCTGAATCGAACAAGATCTGGATGACAGATTAATACAGATTACTTCAATAAATCTATCCATTCTGTGATCTGTAAAGAGCTAAGGGTATGTACATGACAGTGTATTTCAGGCATGGAAGAAGTGTTTAATTTGAATTGCAACTGCTCACAGGATCAGATTCCACGGAGTGTCCTGCCCTACCAAATACTGATCTCTCTCCTCGCGTTCCCCAGGAAAGCACAGCAGTTTTTATTCTGTCTGCAGCTGAAAAGAAATGGGCCAAGGAGAAATACTAGGAGTACAATTTCCTTTTACTTAAAGCGAATGTTTGGTTTGATCTCCCCTGCCTTGATGATGCCCATTTAAAGATATTGTGTAAACATCTCTTACATTAAACACTTTCCCTGCAGTCCAGGGGGACTGTGCGGGTTAGGAATACCTGCGCTGAAGAGCCTTAATGTTAGCTCCGGACATGGGCAGCTCACGTTCAGGACATCAATAAAAACTTCTTAGGTAATCTTTACTGGCAATTTAAGTCGTCCCTGATTTTTACCATTAGCTTTAATGTGTAACCAAAACTAAAAACAGATGATCTAGTCTCAAATTTCAGCACTACGAGGAAAACTAGGTTTTATTTATGTATTTTATTTCCAATCGCAGGCAGAAGAAAAGTAGGTTATAAAGACATTCAGAGCCTGAAGAATGACTTCAAAGCCTAAAAGATTCTTTTTTCTTCCAGTTTTAAACCTGAAATTCCTTATTTGGAATGAACAAAGCTTCTACTCATAATCAGTGTAAGATACTGAAAATCCACACCAAGAATTGCATCCTTTCTATACCACCATAATTATTTCCCTCAGAGAAAATAAGAGAAAAAACACTCGGAAAAATCCCTTTCCCAACCAAAACATCAACGTGAAATAGATTTTGTACCTCAGCTCAGGCATTCCTAAAGCATTTCAAAGCATTAAGGAACAAAGATGTTTAATGTAGGCTTTGAGCACTTTAGAAAGTGGAAACTGAAGCTAAGTAACCATTACCACAAAAAAGAAACTGCTTGAATAATACTATACATATATTGAAATTCTTTTCAAAGAATTTTCCTTCCTCCTGCCTGTTTTCCACCACATACACACACTTCTAAACAGAAATTATTTGACTCACAAGGAAAGACATCCAAAACATCTTCCAGTCCAAGGCTGTTCTCCTGACTCTCCCATTGCATTAAGTGCTGCTTTATGTTTTTTTCATATTTATCAGCCTCTCTGCTTTTGAGTAAACTTATTCCAACCAATCTGCCTTTTTCTGTTCCTTTCCCTATATCTCCTTATCCAATTAAATTTGCTTTTCCATTAGTTTAACTTTGAATTACTGTCCAATTCTGGTAATTTTGTGTAAAATACCATAAACAGAAAACAGTTGCCTTGTTAGGTAAGCAGATTTGGAAGGGTGGCTATCAGCATTAGGTATTTAAGAGAAAATATATTGCATAATTTTTAAAGGACTAAGATGGTAAGAGAGACTAGACTCTGCTCACTAAACAGTTCTGCCCTACAAAAATCAGTAAAGAGGGGATTTGGGGTTCATTAATCAATACACAAGTTTCAAAGGGATGAAGGAATTTTTAATATGTTGTGTTAATTTCTACAAACTAAGAGAGAACACTGACCCAAATACTGAATGTAGATATATTTCTAAGAAATTTAGTGGGCGGTAGAGTAATAGGGCAGAATAAAGCAGGTGACAAGGAAAAGGAAGTGGCTTAACCGAAGAAAATTTTACCCTGTCCTATAAACTGTCTCTTTCAGTGCTTCATATTTTCATGGCCTTTTGGCTGGAGCCTGGAACAAGACAGCAAGATAACACTGTGAAACCTCTTGATTAAAGTGAGACGGGGAACATTGTTACGGAAACCTGCCGTCTCTGTGAGACGTACACACGTGGCAAAGATGGGGACATATGCAACAGCCTGATGGGACCTCTATCTCCTGGCGAGAAAATGATCCAAAACAGAGAAAGACCAGTATTTAAGAATTATTTATTAATACAAACACATGTCTAGCAACTTTTCCCCATGTACTAACAGCCTTATCTGAACACCAGTAAATATCAGCCTGTGCAAGCAAGAGATACCCTAGTTCACTGGATATTATGCAGCACAGAGAACAGCCAATTCAAATGCATTTTCAAAGGTGATGTTTAAAGGAGTTGAAAGAAACTAGTGAAAACCTTCCTCACATGCTATTATGCAGCAAGGTCACATTAGCATGCATTAGTGAAGGACAGTAAACCTTGCTTTTGAATTATATTTTCAAGCTTGTATCACGCCCTCAAAGGTATTGAGTCAGGTTTTAATATTCCCTGGTGGTAGAGACTGCAAGGGTAAACATGGGTAACTGCGTTTAAAGGTGTATTACTTTCGCCATTAATATGCAGCTTCAGCACATGTTGCAACTGGACTTTCAAACTTACTTATATGAGATCAATTTTTTTAAAATAGATTTCTGTCTAGAATAAGTGCCATTGTTTTGCTTGATCTACGAATCCTTAATTTCGGACAGCTCACTGCAAAGAGATTAATTCCTGGTTATCAGTATAGTCTTCATTCAGCTTTAGACTCAGCTCAGGTAAGTTATGTAAAATGTACATGTCTTTCTTAAGCACCAGCAAGATCAGATGCATGTAAATACACTATTATAAAAAAAAAAAAACAAACCCTTTTTCTAGCTCTTTGATGAAGAATCTGAAATTAGTTAGTCATCCACTTGTACAGGCCAACGTCAGCTTTAAAAGCACACCAAATTCTCTCTCAGTAGTTTAAATGTAGATTTTAAGTCCATTTTTTTAGCTTCCAGTAACCCAGAGCAATCATACTAATTTCAGTTTAAAAGAATGGATTATTTCCTTCCACATAGCTTACTTAAGATGAAGGTCTAAATATATACATATATATTAAAACAGTAAGAGACATAATTCAGCTTTTTTTTTCACCCCTGAGTTAGAGTGGGAACTTAGTAATAATAACCTTGATTTTTGTTCAGTTTGGATTTATGTGCAAATATCAGAGGAAACTTAAAACTTGTTATAAAGAGAATACTCTTCTCTTTTACATTTTTTTAATAACAAAAAAAAAAAAATTTAAAAGGTTTACTGAGTAAAGTAGTTCCAATACAGCTTTGTGGCCTTGATTTCATGAGTAATTTGCTGTAGAGGTCTCAACAGACACCCCAACATTGTTGTTCTTGTCCATCTGTTACTACTCTCTTCTGAATGGAATTAAAATTAGGTTAAGGGAACTTCCTCCCAATTGAACTACATTTTTGGGTAACATTTTAGGATTTTGGTCATGCTAATGGGACACACAGAAAGAGTATGTATGGAACAAGTGGCAACCACAAGGTGTTCAGTAGCCATACGGCAACACTTGACAAGCCAGTTAGGGCTGGGTTTAGGTGCTGGAGAGTCCAAAGCATACCACGCCATGGGTGCCCTTGCACACCCCACTCTTCCTGAAAGGGCACAGTTTTTTATTATAGCATGAGCGTGCTCATCTATAAGTTCCCAGGTGAAGACAGCAGTCCTCCTTCTGTATCAAGCACCTCAAGCTGGGAGCTTTTTTGGCACAAGAACACATACTAGTAACGTACCTGCCTACTCAAAGTGCTTTCATTATTTTCTTTCATGTTTCCTTTCTCTACATAGCACCAGGAGAAAACGTCTTAATGGAAATCTGGTGTAGCCATGGTGACCTCCTGGCACCACAGCCTGCAGAGTCCAGGAGAACATCACTCAAATCTCCTCAGGCACAAGGAAGTCTTCATGACCTTTCAGTTCCAACCCGTCCATACTCTCCCAACACCTGGAAGCTGAATATCAGATGGATCTAGTTCGTTTCCCTGAAGTTTCGTCAGTATGGTGGACTGAAGGCAAATACCCTTTCACTTCTGCTATTTTGTATTAACTCTATGTTTTATTTATTTTGTGTTCCATAGAGGTAGTGTTGGGTGCAGCAGGCCTCAGCATTTAGAACATCTGCAACCTCACATTCATCAGAAGAAAAAAAAAAAAAAAAAAAAAAAAGGCACCATCTCATCTTCCAAACATATATGTGCCATCAGTCTGCAACTGCCGAAACCAAAGCTAGCTTTCCGGGTGGCTCCATACTTTCTGAAAACAGCTTTGTAAGCCAATGCAGGAAGAGGATACTACCACCCATTAAAGTTACAATGGCCATCTGTGTCTCAAAGTCCCAGCTTAGTCATGCATTTAAGTGCCCAGTTTCCTCCATATACCAATTATGCACACATGACGAGTATTTTCCGATTGATATCAACAAAGCTGTCCTGTGCATTGCAGATAACAAATGTTAACATGCACACGTTCTGCTCCCTTCTCGTTCCTCATAAACATATACCACATTGCCTCTCCATGGCTTCTGAACCTGCCTCACTTGTATATCTCATTTTTCTGAAGTTCCCGATCGACCTGTTAGCCTCTCAGACCACCTTCCCTGGAGTATGAAGAATTAAGCAGTAACAAGGAGACTTTATGCTTTCATGTAGCAAAGTACAAAGCTGGCTCAGAGCTGCATGTGGTGATAAGTTTAAATAACTCCACAGCTTAAGGCTCTGTTGAGGAAACAGCCACCCAACAGGCCAGTTCCTAGAGAGGACCTATTCTGTACAGGACTAAGAAACCTTTTACATTTACACTGTAACCACATGAATATCAACAGGAAAAGCACTGATGTAAGTAATTTGGGCCTCGTGTGCCAGACAAATTACCATGTACGCAGAAAGGGCTGTTTGTCTGCAGAAGCCCAAGCACCAACCTTGGGCGCACGGGGACGTCAGCTGTAGAGGTAAGCATCCAAAACTTTGAATGTCAAGCATTAACTGCTACTTTGGGTCTAAACTCTGTTGATCCAGCCCTTGTATTAAGACAGAAAGGTACATAGCAAGAGTGGTACTACAATTGCAAGGAGTTAAAAATGCAAGTCTCCACTTTTTAAAAACAAATAAATAAAAACCATTTATTCCAAGCAGCCTTGTTTTTAGAAAAACATTCTGTCACTGGTTAGTCTTTGTTTTCTGCCCTGAAGCCAATCTGCAATCTAATGAACCAGAATTTTTTTTTATTTCAGGACTCCACACCTTTGACATTAACCCTTAGCATGTGATTCACCTGTCTTACAGATTTTAGAATTGAAAGTCTACCTTCAGGAGCCATAAACTAGAAGCATAACCTAGTAAACCAGAGTACTGCAAGTACTCTTTTCAATCAGTCCCACTGAAGAGGTTTTTTTTTTTTCAAGAAAAGAAGATACAAACGTTAGGAAGGAAGATCTATGTTCTACCTCCTATTCCTGGACTGCCCAACTTTATCTGAATGATTTCATAGTACAGTGCTTCAAACAACTGCCCGAGATTCTTGACTAACCAAGTTTGCAGAACCACAAAGTATCTGGAAGCCTCAGAGGAACCCACTCACCAGAGGAGATCTTTTTGACACCACTGTAACACAGCACTGTTTCCTTCCTGTAGTTCATCTCGTCTATCTTTTCTATGCACTGACTGCAAGTTCCTCCAGCATTATGGGATAGTCAGCAAAGCCTAGCAGGGACACGAAGGGGTAAGACACAGTATTTCAAGTCAGAGCTGTAATGTTTCATTGCCACGTTGTGTTGATACAAGGTCTTCACAGCCTACACCGTAGATTAAAAAGTTTGATCCTTTGGTCATATTTGCTGTATTTTATTCCAGTCAAGCTCAAAAGCCGTCAAACAAACAAAACACACCACAGTGGAGTAACAGCTTGCATAGAGCAGACAGAAAAGACTTGATGTAAAATTGTGCTCTCTAGTGGAGAAATTTAATTTTGTGCAATAAAAGTTCAACCCACGCCGATCCATCCACTTGACCAACAGGTTTTCAGGGTAGAAAAAATATCAAGATTTTCCACAATATGAAAAGAGTGCAAGTGCCTAGTTCAACAGATTTATTATAACCAACATAGATTTATACTGAGTTACATGACAGATTACAGCTAGATAAGGTTTCTAAATATACAACAACAAAAAAACCTAAGTCCTAAGACATGCTTTTGTTTGTTTAGATTTTAAAAGTAATGGCACCTTTAATGCAATAGCAAAACATTTCCTTTTAATGATGTGACACTTTAATAAGGTCCTATATAATACTATATAGTCTGATGAAAATAGGTTAGTTTTACAACAGATAGGGCTACTTGATTTACATAACGAAAACTAGGATTTTTCTATAAATAAATGTTTAATAACAAAATTCTCTGTTGATTTGTTTTTAGAGAGAAGAACTGACATGCTCACCAACTCCTTTATTTCTAGTTATGCATACACCACTAATCTTAAACATACTGAATGGTCTTCAGGAAATACTAACTCCAGTTCCATTTGTTTTTTACAGTGTTAACAAAATACAACCCATTTTCTTCATGACAGCTGCCCTACCACTGTTTTTTCTGGGCAGGTATGGACCAATGAACGCATGAACTCAATTTAATAGCTGATGAATTAGAATCTATTCTTTAAACAACTTGGCCACTTTATGCTTCCTCAACAGTACAAAGGATTTAGCTTCTTTGAACTCTGTATCTTAACTAGGCTGTTGGAATAAATCTGAAATTAGAAGACAGAAACACACAAGATTTTAAAAAGCTAAATGTACAGCTAACTCATGCTAATTTAAAAATATACTAAAATTTGGCACGTATTCTAATTCAAGAGCAAGGATCTAGCAAGATATGGGTATTAGATTTCTCTCATGTGGTGGCAGAATGTTATGATCAGCTGTTGACTATTACAGAAAGTAACATTCTCTCTTCTTCTTTGGCCCTTAAAGATGAAATATAAGGGGAAGAGGAGCGTTTTTTTGAGTGCATACAGAAAAACAGAGCTACCTTTCATGTTTTAAGTTCCCTAGTATACTCAGAAAAGGCAGCCTAACAATTCAGCAAAGCCAGCAGTCTAGATTTAAGAAGTATCACAAGCCACAAACAGAATCATACAAGTTACAAGATTTGCCAGCTAGAAGTTTTTTTAAAATGGAAAAAAAGTTCATAACTGATCTTAGGCCTAGAGTAAGGAGGAGAGAATTCCACTGACTTCCAGCACAACTGGTGCTAATACAGCAGCAATTTTAACACTTGTATTTAGTTAATCCCATGACAGCAAGCAGATTTCCTAAGCTTCTGCACTGGTAGTCATTCAGAATTTCGAGCTGGGGAACAGTTGTCAGTGATTGGGTAAAAGAAAAACCTAGCTCTACTTCAGCAGTTTTGTCATATCACTTAACAGAAAGATGAATAAGAACTAAGTAGTTCCAAAACTAAAACTAATAGAACTAAGTAGTTACTAAACTGTAGTTTGGGTATGGCTAAATATCCATATTTATTAAGTGCTTGAACTCTGCAAGACACTGTTTCCATTTAATATTCTCCTGCAAGTTTTCACAATATTCTTTAAATTTCTGTCCTTCACATGGCTGTATCACTTAAACCATACCTTTTATTTAAGCCATATGCAAGAAAAAATTCAGTTAAAAAACCAAACAAACCAAAACCAGTCTCAAAATTAAGGAGCCAGAAAGACAAGTGATATATCCCTTGAAGTCCTGTTTAGTTACTGTTACAGATAGGTAACAGAGAGAGTGATCTTAAATATGTTTAATTTAAAATTCAGTAGTAGCCATGCAAAATTAACACACAGTTGTGAGCATATTGTAGCATCACTGGAAGTTAACAGGTACATATTATTAGCTCTGTTGTAGTAATACCTGACAGTCACACTACTTCATGAATGGAAGGGAGGCAGCCCAGTAATTGAGAGAAATGTCTGTTTTTCTAAGCCTCATTCGAAAGCGGGTATGTTTGCAAACCCTCTATTTTTATCTACAAAAGCATTATCACAGCAAGGCAGAAGTTTCACTGGGTTTTGCAGACTCGGCTAACTGTGTTACGTTAGAGTTTGTTCACCATCAAAAGACATTAAAAAAATACTACAGTAAAGCTCAGTAGATTTATGCATTAGGTTGTAAGCCATCTAAAACACAGGTCCAAAAGTTATATATATATATATATAAGTTATAAAGGCTACAAGATCCTACTTAGCATTCAGTTTAGCCCACATAAGAAGTGCAAACATGGGATATCTTCCAATTAAATCAACCTCCGCATTTCTTGATGGGAGGAAAAGACAGAGACCAAAACCCCAGACAATTCATACTGACTTCCAATCCCATCCTACCAGACAACTTTGTGAGGTTTTTGGGACACAGCTAGGAAGTCATCCACAGTGACAAATTATAGTTGCTACTACAACACTGCCATGACAGACCATTTTAAGGATAATTTACAATAACTCCTTCAGAAGCTATTGTGCAAAGAACACCAAAGCTTGCACTGACCTATTTATAATTGAAGTACTCTCCCTACTCCATGATAAAGAGGTTTTAGAGAATATGAAAGCACGGTCCAGGGGGTCCTCATAAGGCAGAGCAGATTTCAGCCTTCTCTGTTTCTTATATCTCAACAGTTGCAGAAGCGCCATTTGTGTAGCCACCTTTAGACTTCATGTGGTCCTGAATTGATACAGCCTAGAAAAAAAAGTTTATTAGAACATGTATCTTATAAAGTCTGTTTTTGAGAGCAATTATTAAAAGCATCAATTTGAAGAGGCAGGGGAGCCATATGTTTGCAGTGCTGGGTCCTAACGGTAGCAGGGAGAAATAACAACTAAACCCAGGATTGTTAAACGCTATTTTAAGTCGGTGCATAAGATGGGTCTTGCTATCCAAAATCCATTTATTCTTACATCCCTCACCCTGCCACAGCTTTGACTTCAGGGTGATGTGTTATCTGGACCTAGTATCAAGTACATCCACAGAGTCCTTATCCAGAGGGTCTCATCATATGTAAAGATACTGGGGAAACAAGCACTTCTTGCTGAATATATCTTCCACAGTATCTTATATTTACAAACCAAAGGACAGTTCTGTTCTGACGCTATCCTATTAATGCAAAAAAAAAAGTCCAATTTTTCTCTCTCTTACAATTATCTAGTATTTTATTAGCTAGCTGCTCTACAGGTTACTGAACGGAGATTTCTGCTTATCCAAGAGGTGCACACTTACCGATGAATAGTCACTACTCATCTCTCTTGCCCCAACATGTGCAGTGTGTACAAAGTTCATTGGTTCTCCTATCATATTCCGGTCCAGTCTCCGACGCCTCTTCTATAAGAAAGAAGATTTCTTAGGTCTCTATTCAGAAAACATGAGCAGCTTTCAGACAGAAATAAGCAGCTGAGTTAAAAACCAGACAGTGAGTACTGACCCCTAATGACTCGTCATGGTAACATGGTTTCAGACTGCAATAAGAGAGGGTCAAAGTCACTTTTATTACTGTATTACTGCTAATTGAATTTTAGAAAAAAAAACTTCCTTTAATGTTGGAAAGTCAGGGCCTGAGAACTGCAAACACTCATATGGCCAAAGCTTCTGGTGAAACATATGTAGTTTAAACGTAATTTAACTGGTCTGGTTTTAGCTTTTGCATTACTTAACCCAAACTAGTCAGAACAACATGACAATGAAAAGTGTTTTCCACATAACCAAAAGGCAAACTTTCAAATCTGATAAAGGATGGCAGTCATGCATCTACCTACCGGCTGGGGCTGTTCACCATTGCACCAATTAAAACAAACCAGGAATTCAGTCATTATATTTTTCAGTAGGTAATAAGGTCTTGTTAAGTGTAATTATTTCTCTGGGAGTTAAAGCAGCTCAAGGACCAAGATGCAGTTCCTAAAGTGCGTTTAGGAAGGAATTGCTTGTGCAGATTCACTAATAAAGATCACAGAAAGCATCTGATGAGTATACCTGCAAAGAGATTATTATTTAAGTTCATACTAAAATATATCAAAGTCTTGTAACAGTTATTGAGCAACAGACTTTTCAGAAGACTACAAGACTGCAAAATTCTTAAACATACCTGGGCAGAAAAGTAGCATCAATTTAAAATCAGTATGTTCATGTCAGAAATCAGGCTTGAGAACTCTGCACATTTACTCCCAGACAGATGGTAGTATAAGTTCTGGTTTCTTTACAGAAGCGCAATAAAAGCAATGCTAGAATGAAGTCAGGTCTTGTTCAACAGTCTGTGATCTGACTGTAAGAAGAGCTAGCCAATGCTTATGAACTATTTAGTATTTTGAAAGAAAATACCTTTGAAGCACAACAGTTTGAATGTTTAACAAACAGGTGCAAAAGAAAGTTTCCTTCTTACATCTGATATAGTTACTCTTCTTAGACATAGAAAAGCTCAAAGTAAAGAGTATTCTACAACTCCAAAAAGCCCTTAAAAGAGAAAAAAAGAGCTTTGTATATCAGCAACAGAAACCATTCATCAGACAGAGCCTAGAGCTTCCCAGAATGTATAAAACTATTAACACAGCAGCACTCCCGAACTGGAGACAAACAGGAAACTCACGGACTTTAAGTGCCCTGAAGCTATGACAAAACCCAACTTTTTAGTGGTTACTAACTTTTTTTTTTTTAATATCTTCCTTCAAATGAAACCCAAGGCTATAGAGTAGCATTTCATATCATCTTTTCCAAACCCCAGATCATTAAAACAATATTGTAAGATGTTAATTTATTAAAAAGGATCTTTTTAAAGCTTACAGCTTAACAGAAGTTACAGCTTCGTCAGTTCAGCCTTTCTGAACCCCCACTGAAATCTTCACAACCAAACAGCATACGCTTCTCCCTTCACAGGCATTTCTTATGTAGTCCCACGATTACGTAATTAGCGCATCTATTTCTTTCACCTTTGTGGTTTTCTTACACTTCATCACTTCTCACACTTCAAACAGATCTTTTAAATTTCTGCCATTTATCTTTTGAAGCGTTTGTTATGTTTGCCTCAGCTTTAGGTGGCCTATATGACACATTATTGCAGAATGTGTCATACACTATCCCATTTTTTCCTGGGTGGTTTTAATACAACTCATTATCTGGCTCAATTATCATTTTTCACCTCACTTCATCCTCTCACAATGGTCTTTATCACCACTGATGCCTTGTTTGGGTGCAGCAAACAAGTGGCCCACAAAACCATAAGAACACACAGAAGCGAGAGCTTTTGCCTACACTTCACATTAATTGCAGATTTTTGGGGGTTTATTTAACGTTAAGGAGGCTGTATCAAAGCTAAGATTTTCTTAAAAATCATAAAGTGTGTCCCTGTGCAGTAATAACCTATTCTGAAAGCAGACTGACTGAGACAAGCATCAAATTAGACAGAGAAACATCCCCAGCCCAAAATAACGGTTGAACGCCCCCTCTCCTCCTGCTGTACCCCCCAGCATTTGGCCATCTACCTCCGTGGGGCTCCGTGCGTACCTGGGTGTTACCTGCTGCTCCCGGGGAGTCCTGACGGGATGGTACGTCCTCATTCAAGCGCTGGCACGCAGCCAGCTCCTGTCTTGGCAACTCCAGGGCGTTTACAGTTCATATTCCCGGGTTATAATTAATCCCGATTGCTAAGCAAGAATGCTTCACTGTGATCCCATACCGTGCGACGGTTCCTTTGCTCTGTAAGGTGTTGCGGAAGCCTGTTGTGCACTTCACGCTTACCTACAGGTGTCAGAAAAGCAGAACGGAAACCAGAAATAGCGCCCTAGTTTGGCGTCAGGTTTGTGCGGCCGTGCAGTTTTCTCAGCACTATCCATACAGCCTGTGGCTCACTTCCACCCCTGCGGCAGCTCTGCAGGTGTCCTCCTGGCACACAGCAGCGCTGGACGCCTTCCTGTTGTGTTTTACAACAGAACTCTTCTTTTCCTCTGCATGAGTCAGAGTATCATCCTCCAGGATGGGAATGTCTGCGCCCGGGCACAGGACACCACCTTCCTCCCAGGGACTCAAGGTTTCCACACTAACTGGAAGAATTTAAAAAACATCTTCATGCCTTCAGGCTCGCCCAGGACTAATAAAAGCCAACAAGAATCCCCAAACCGAGGAGAAAACAACATTTTGTCACTGTTGGCACACAGACCAGAACTGGACAATATCCCGTTGTTCTTTCTCTCTATTTTTCACCATAGCAGCAGTATCATCGAGGAGACAGAGACAAAGGGCCAGGGAAATGGCTAGCACGCGCAGCCACAGATGTTGAATGCGATGGGCAGGATGCACAGCCATTCTGGAGTCCGTAGCCTTAAAGCGCCTGAGAGCTTTATGAATGTTTATATATACTTTACTGAGCATAACACTCAATTTGTTCTATCATTGCTGTGTATTAAAAAGTATTCAAAATATTCTGTATTTCACTTACCAAATACCAATTCTATATGAAGTGGAAAATGTTTGCCCGAATCAAAACAAAAGAATCCTCCCTTTCCATAGACAAGAGAGATGCACGGTCATCTTGATAAATAACATCCACTAAACATACCTATTCTTCACAATTGGCCTTTAGACTGAAGGTCTGATCACGACAAATCCTTGACTCTGAGCTGATAGTGAAAGACAATGAGTGTAATGTTAGCATATATCATCACACATCAGATGCAGGCTACCATCACCCTGCCCCAAAATTCTTGTTAAATTGTGGTAACTTAGTCCAGTTGTTGCCATTTTCATTCCAGCTCTGCCGGTACTGAATTGATGTGAGAGAAGCATAATTCAGCCTAGCTGCCTTTCTAAAAACCACTGTGCTTCTAATTTGTTCGCTATCCTTACTTTGCTCGTTTGATATTTACATCATGTTAAAATCCTGAAATAGTCGTACATTTACATATTGGAATGGCAAAGAACAGCAGAACTTGCATTTCTAGATCAAAAAGTAGTTTTGAACACAAAACTTGAAGAGTGCATTTTGCTTGGTGTAAGGTGGAGAGTAAAAACCAATAAATTACCAAGACTTTGGAAGAACCTTGGAGCCAAACAGCTGAAATCCTGCTGCAGAGTGAACTTAACTGCATGGAAGTGCTCTTCAATATCTTCATCAATGACACAGACAGCGGGATCAAGTGCACCCGCAGCAAGTTTGCAGATGACACCAAACTGAGTGGTGCAGTCAACACGCCTGAGTGACGGGATGTCATTCACAGGGACGTGGACAAGCTGGAGAGGTGGGCCTGTGTGAACCTCATGAGGTTCAACAAGGCCAAGTTCAAAGTCCTGCACCTGGGTCAGGGCAATCCCCGGTATCAGTACAGGCTGGGGGATGAAGGGATTGAGAGCAGCCCTGAGGAGAAGGTCTTGGGGGTACTGATAGATGAAAAGCTGGACACGAGCCGGCAATGTGCTCTTGCAGCCCAGAAAGCCAACCATCTCCTGGGCTGCATCAAAAGAAGCGTGGCCGGCGGTCGAGGGAGGTGATTCTGCCCCTCTGCTCTGCTCTGGTGAGACCCCACCTGGAGCACTGCGTCCAGCTCTGGGGCCCTCAGCACAGGAAGGACATGGACCTGTTGGAGCGGGTCCAGAGGAGGCCACAAAAATGATCAGAGGGCTGGAACACCTCTGCTATGAGGAGATGCTGAAAGAGCTGGGGCTGTTCAGCCTGGAGGAGAGAAGGCTGCGGGGAGACCTTATTGCAGCCTTTCAATACTTAAAGGGGACCTACAAGAAAGCTGGGGACAGTCTCTTTAGCGAGGCCTGTAGTGACAGGACAAGGGGTAATGGTTTTAAACTACAGGAGGGTAGATTTAGACTAGATATAAGGAAAAAAAATTTTCATGATGAGGGTGATGAAACACTGGAATAGGTTGCCCAGAGAGGTGGTAGATGCCCCATCCCTGGACACATCCCAGGCCAGGCTGGACGGGGCTCTGAGCAACCTGATCTGGTTGTAGGTGTCCCTGGCCATTGCAGGGGGATGGACTGGATGGCCTTTAAAGGTCCCTTCCGTCCCAGAGCATTCTAGGATTCTATGAAATAGCATCCTGATTTTACTAATATATGTACAGATTACAAATTTGGTTGGAGATGTAGTCCTCAAACTACATAACAATGCTATTATGTAGTATGATTATATATTGACCTTCTGCCATCCTGAAGCTTCATAGAAAGCTGAGAACAGGGTTTTACCTGAGACCTCCATTAATTTAGGTGTGTTGGTATTGTTAATCTAAGGAATTTGGGTGTAGTCTCTGAGGAGATTTGAAGCTTCTCCTTTTAAAAGCTAAGTAGACACACACATTAAAAAAACCCACCCAACCAACCAACAAACCACCAAGGCAGCTCCTCTCTTTCAAAGTGGAAATGAGCTTAGTCACAAAATGAAAAAAATGCATTTTTAACTAACTGTCCATTCCCCCTCGAAAAAGAAAAGCCAAGAGACCAAATGATGTGTTCTGTTTGGAAGTTAAAAATAACTGTGAGAGAAATCAACTGAGGTTTGCCTGGAGTCTTACCAGAAGAAAATTAGTGAAACTCACAAAAAGGTGAGAAGCTGAATGGTTGGCAACACACCAACCACTGGTATTGTAAACATGTTGAACTGAGTTACTAGCTTGCAAATTATGGAATTTAACGTTACTAAGAACAAACTCAGATTAGATTAAAAAAAAAAAAAAAGGCTGTGACCATAAGTTTTATTTTTTCATAGAAGGGAAAAAGTCTTAACAAGAAGAGGTGTCTCTCGGGCGCAGCAGAGTTCCCAGTCCTGCAGTTTTCTGTGGTTTGCAGGAGCCCAAGCACTGGCAGCCCGCAGCCGAGGGACAACCGCCACTGCCCAGGAAACGCCGGCTCCTCCAGTTACAGCAGCAGGGAACTGCCCTTCCGCTGAGACCTGGGGAGCACAGGGGATAAAGTCTCCATACTAAGTTGCCCAGTCAAATGTCTACGTGCCCATTAAAACTCCCTCATTTCATGGCCTAAGGACGGATTTTGACCTTGAACGCAGAAGATGCTTGCACAACCGCTGGCGCATTTTACTCTGGAAAACTGCAGGGGTCACCCTGCCACAGAGCGCAGCACATCGCTCGCAGGATTCGCTCCCAGCTTTTCCCACTCGGAGCAGCCCTGCCTTACCGAGCCCCGCCACAGGGGAGGCGACGCCCGGACAGCCCGACCCGGCGCCTTTCCCCGCTCGGCCGCGGCCCTCCGGGCAGCTGCAGGCCGCAGCACGACGGCGGCGCTTGGCGGGCCGCCCCCGGCAGCGGGGCGAGGCGCTGGGTGCGAGCGCAGCTCGCCACGGCTGACAGCCGGCCGCTCTCTGGAGCGGGGCGCGAAGAGCCCCCGAGCCTTTGGGATGGGTGCCTTAACGGCTCCGCACGGCGAACAACGGCCTCCGCGTCACTGCTAACACGCTAAGGGGCCGCCGGAGCCCCTGTCACCGCGCCCGGGCGGAGGCGCGGAGCGCAGCGCAGCCTCAGGAAGCGGCAGCGGAACCGACGCCTGCCCCGCCCTCCTCAGGGCGCGGGGCTCGGCCTCGCCCTCCTCAGGGCGCACCCCCTCGCTACCACCGCGAAGGAGCCGAGCGGCGCCGAGCCGGCCGCCGGTGCCGTCACTGCCGGCGGGGCCCGGGACGCGGCGCCTGAAGGCTCCGGCGGCGCCCGGTCCCGCAAGGGCCTGAGGAGAGCGCGCGGCCCCGGCGCGGCGCACCCGCACAGCGCCGCCGACACCGGAGCGCCTCAGGCGCGCGATGCCCCTGCCATTGGTGCAGCTGCCCGCCCCCAGCGCAGCGGCCAATGAGCGCCGCCGGGCGGCTGCGCTGTAACCCTATCGGGCGTGAGTGAGCGCCTCCCACCCAATAGCCGCGAGGCGCCCGCGCCGCGGGCTCTCCATTGGCTGCGGCGGTGGCGGCGGCCGCCCAATGGGCGCGCAGGAGCGTGAGGGGAAGCCCCATGCAGCGGGTGCCGGCCTCCCTTTGCGGAGCGCTCGGGTGCGGCGCGGACCAGCTCTGCTGCTGCTCCCTCCTCCTCCGACCATGGCGTTGCCCGGCAGTTGACGTTGGGTTTCTCCCCTCTCTACCTTCTCCTCTTTCTCCAGCCCCTTTCTTCCCCCCTCCCCCGGGTCCCGGCTCAGGCACGTAGGCGGCCGGTACCGGAGACACCGGGTCCCCGACCCCCCCTTCCCCCCCTGCCCCAGCCCCTCAGGAACAGGCTGTAGGAGTCGGGCCGGGCGGCTGTCGGACGCGCCATGAACATCATCATCGGCATCGGCGGGTGAGAGCCGCGGGGCGGGCCGGGGGCGGGCGGGGTGGGGGGGGTGGGTGGGGGGCGCCGCTGCCGCCGGGGCGCTGGGCCCGGCCGAGGCGCTTCCCTCCCCCACCGGCCTCCTCGTGCCGCCGCCGCAGTGGCGCGAGCGCGGAGGAGGGGGTGGGGGTGGCGGCGGCCGGGCGCGCGCACGTGGCCCGCGGCGCTGGCTGAGGGCTGGGCGCTCTGCCGCAGGGTCACCAACGGAGGCAAGACCACCCTCACCCGCCGGCTGAGGCAGGCCCTGCCCAACTGCAGCGTGGTGCACCAGGATGACTTCTTCAAGGTGAGGCGGGTGCCCGCCCGGCCGCCCGCTGCAGGCCCCGGGAGGGCGAGGGGTGACCCCCGCGTGCTTCCGCCCGCTCTTCCTGGCGCCCTGCCCGCCCTCCGCGCCGCCCTGCCCGGCCCCGCAGGTTCCCCTGCCCTCCTCTGCGGCTCCTCTGCGGCGCTTCGCTGGGTGGGCTGGGCGGCGGGGGCATAAGCCTGCGCTGCAACGCGTCCCGCTGGCTTTCCAGTTTCTTGGAGTGCTGTACCGTGTGCTCCTGTTGGTGGGAAGATAGAGGAGCAGGCTGCTTTATCTTGGCCTCGTTACTACTGCTTTTTATCTGCATGTAAAGAAACCTGGTGGAGGGTTAAGATTCCTCTTTGCAGCTTCAGGGTTCGGATCTTGCATCTTGCTTTGAAATGGGTATCGAGGTTCCCAGTAGCTGTGCTGACCGAGCAGTTTTTTTTTTTTCTTATCACTGTTTCAGCCGCAAGATGAAATCGAAGTTGAAGATGGGTTTAAACAGTACGATGGTAAGGCTTTGCTACAGCGTTATCAAAACATACCTCAAAAACCTCGAGTATTTTGATCCTTTATGTGCACTATTTTTGTACTAGACGATACGTAATTACTGCTTAATGATAGTTGTCTGTTTTGTCTTAGTGATTAGTGCATTAGATATGGAAGCTATGATGAGTACCATCAACGCTTGGATAAAAAACCCAGTCAAGTTTGAACGTTCTCATGGGATCAACAACACGCTGGATGCCCAGATCTTGGAAGATAAGGAGGGAGGAGATGAGAGAGTCCACATTCTTATTGTTGAAGGCTTCCTACTTTACACCTACAGGTAATCAAATGTGACTTTATATATTTTGACTTTTACATGATTTTACGTGATAGGCGAGCCTCCAAGGGAATAAAGACCTGTTCTAAACCAAGAGTTAGCAGCTGGTATTGACTACTGGTGAGTTTAGGTGTCACAAATCGGAAGATAGCTCTAGATACAGGAAATGGATGTAGTTTTACCTTTCTATTTCTTGCTACTAATCAAACAGTCTAGCTGTAACCAAACATGTATCTCTTTCAGGCCACTGATTGACGTATTCCACCATCGGTACTTTCTTTCCATTCCATATGAAGAGTGTAAAAGGAGAAGGAGGTAAGTGTGTGTTTCTGAGCTCCCTTGCCAGCCCAGTAACATCTTACTCTATTCAAGACTCGGTTTCTCTAAAGCTTCTAAAGAAGAAAGGATAAACACTAGTGTAGCTGCTGTGTTAGAAGACTGTGGCTTCCTTCACCAAACCAACCCAAAAGCTTTCTACCAAACCACTGTGAGAGACAAATGCTCAATTTCAGCACAGACCTTTCAATAGGCTTTCTCCCTTTCTGGTTTTCCAATGATACGGTTCCCAGGTCTTGAACTACCCCGGGGTTTTATATTTGGCTGTATTGTTGCACACATACGTGGTTCTTAATGCAAATAAAACCTGTTAAACTTGAAATTACGTTTCAGAGGAATCAGCAGACAGCTATTTTACCCAAAGTTCTGCTAAAGCTTTAAGAGAAGGCTTAATCAATATTAAGATGAGTCCGTTTTAGGAATCCTTTTTGCATCTTGAACACACCCACACATCAAATAACAACTTTTTTGGGGGTATCTTTATGCTTGCAGCTTATGCTAAATACTGACTTTTGATAAGCTCAGAAACTACATTGGAGGCAACAGCGTCAGGCTAGTGTGTAGAGAAACTGAATGAATGATCTGTCATTTCCCTAAACTGTAATTAGACTGCACTTGAATAACAATGTCTTAATTTATAGTTCAAGGAATTACACTGTACCAGATCCACCTGGATTGTTTGATGGCCACGTTTGGCCTATGTACGTAAAGCACAGGAAGATAATGGAAGATCTTGGAGTTGATGTGGGTAAGTCTTCAATGACAAAAGCACTTTTGAAAGATTGCTTTCTGAGCGCGCTTTTCAAACCTGGGATATACACGCTGCTTAAATGCATGAGAGGAGTCGAAGCAGGTGGATGGAGTATATTTCTCTGATACCAGTCAAGTGCATGCTTTTTAAATTAGGATCTGGCAGGCTTACAGAAACATTCAATTACAGCTCTCTCATTTTACTTTCTTACTTTAAGTGCACTTGAATGGAACAAAATCAAAGGAGGAACTGTTTAACGACGTGTATGGACAGATCCAGAATAAGATTGAAGAATTACTTAACATGCAGGTACATGTTCATGCTTATAATTGCAACTCAAAGGCAGCCCTTTTAGAGGCTACATTGAAAAAGCATGAAGCTGCAACTTGAAATATGTTCATGTGTATCTTTCCGTTTAGAAATAAGCTGCTGATGATGATTCTTGTGGGTGAAGATGATTCCTGTTTGCTCTGCGCTGTCTACCTGACTGCCACTAAAGTTCCAGCTTCTGTGAAGACTCTCAACTCTTAAATCCGACTTTGCTCAATCTTCCCTTGAAACTGAGTTATATATGGTCATAATTAAAAAGCACTTCCCCCTTCCCTTGTCTGTCATCTTAATTTGTGCTTCAGCCTAGTATGTAGCCTCAAATGAGCTCAGTCTTCTCCCACTCTCCAGTCTATTTGGAATTCTTTTCACTATGTTCTTAACCTGTGAGAGTAAAAAATTATAGTGGAGCTGATGTGAAGTGGCACAACTATCCTAGGAGAGTGTGTGTGTATATATACATATTACACTGCTTTGAGTTCTTTCAATAACCTGCATGAATTTCTATAATCCATCTAATTAGGCAGGAAGTATGCTTCATGATGAAGAAATTAGGATTGATTTTGCTCTTCAAAAATGAGAGGACGAGGAGGTTTTCAGGCCATTTTACTAGCATTGAATTATTCTCCTAAATCGAGTCCATGTATTGATCTCGGATGCAGAAAATTCAGTTTAGAGTCAGGGAAAAAATTTACAGATACAACAGCTTTAAAATTATTGATTGCTCTACAAGATTTCAGTAGCGTTCTGTAGTTTTAAGGCCTTGGTTTACATAGAAGAGCAGTGAAAGAGTATATGAAGGCTTAATCCCTAGTAGGGGGAAAAGTGAATTTAGGACTTGATTGAAAAAAAAAATAATTGAAAAGCTTGATTGAAAAAAAAAAATCCATCCGCTAGGTGATTGTCCAAGAGGGAAGATGAGTATTGATCCATTGTGAGACCAGTCCTTTTTCTTCAAAAGGGTTTGACCAACACTGAGCGCAAGCAGTTACTTCAAGCCCAGATGCATGAGTTTCCTGACAGGAGCTGGTCCTCCCCAGTATCCCCTAGAAATGGAGAAAGTTGATTCATCAAGTTTTCTGTATGTACTATCAAAGTAGGGTTTGGGGGGAGTGTTTTTGCTTTACTCCCACAAGATACCATACTTGCTAAGAGTGAGCGTGAGAGGTTTGGTTTAAAGAATCATCTTTGGGCAAGGGGTGCCCTTCTGTGCAATTCAACCCTATTTTGCTTGAATAAACCCCTGTTACTAGCAAAGTGCCCAGAATCCTCAGAAAGTTGAGGTCTTTGTCATGACTAAGGATGCACTTAGTTCCTTAGTAGAACAGAAGGAAACAAAGCCAGAACAGGTATCTGTACCTGGCTTTTTTCTGAATGATCACAGCAGCTCTGCATGCTTGGAATTGAAATACTTACTTAAGCAGTGCATTCCAATAGAGAAGAGGCATCATATCTGCTTTCATATGGTACATGGTTACTCTCTCCTTACTCTGGTCAATGGGAAAGGTCTCCAAAGGCTGAGCGTTGTAGTCAAATTCGGCTAGAATCACCTTGTTGTAGCCTGTTACTAGCGGGCAGGAAGTATATCCATCATACTGCAATGAAGAATACCCCTTTTCATTAATCTGAGCAAAGTCTAAATGCTGAGGTATTACAAGCCATATTGTTAATATTCATATTGCAAAATAAGTTACTAGGAGGTTTCTGCATTTATAGTGTTAATACCAGCAAGTTTGGAAGGCTGCTAACCCAATTTTGGTTTAATAACTATAATACTAAGCCATTTTATTTCAAATGTAGATTGTAGATTTGCTTAACAACATTGCTTAAATTAGAACTAACCTAGAACAATAGGGTTTTGTGTCATTAATTGCTGGTTATTATTGTAACTAGCAGAATAGGTGACCAGGAGATCGGGATGAGAGCTGGTGCTAGCTTCACCAGACAGTATATAAACAGGATCTTGAATATAGTTGTAAGAATTTCCAGAGGATTGCGGGAGTATGGATGATGATATTCAGGTTAGTACCCCAAGGAATATTCAGAAGCCACAAGTAAAATGAAAGCCAAGTCTCAAAGAGAAATTTGAACATAGTTATAGGCTGAACATCTTCCATAGTGCAAACCCTTCAATTGCACCCCTTAAAAGATCATGTTCTGTACAGGGGAGGCAAGTTTAACATAGTACAGATGTGTAAAGTTTGCAAGGGTTTTCTTGGAGTAGGGATTATGGTAGTCAACAGTTTGACTCCAAATAAGTCACCTGCATTGGTGAAGAACCCAGACTAATCAGCCTTTCAACTTGGAAGTCAAGGAATTAAATAGACAGTATTTTTAACGCCAGTATCAAGAATATGAATTGTGCAACTAAATGACTGTTTTGATATACAGTATTTAGCCATTTAGCACCCCAGCCGCTGATCAAAGCCCTTCCTGCCTTCTGGTTCACATGGGTTAGCTGCTTGCAAGACTTCCTGCATAAAATGGAGAAAACATTCAAGATAACTTCTCCCTAAGACGAGATCTGTAGGTACCTTTTTACTTGGCAACTGGTTCTTCATTACCAGGGAAATAGTTTTATCAAGCACTCCAGACTGGGCAGCTACATAAGAAGAAAAAAAAGTGTATTAAGGCTTTGTTTCAGGCAGCAATTATTGTCATTACTACAGCAAACACTACTAGCTGGCGCTTTGTTGGACAGTTGAGCTGTAATTGAACTTAATGTCAAATCAGTTTGGGAAGCTTACAGTCCCAGATAAGAAAGAAAAAAATATTTGGACTAATACTTTGGCCTTACTGTTTCCAACACGCTAAAGCTTTATGAAACTTGAGCTGTATGGTTTTAAGCCATGCCCGTTCTCCTATGCTACGTTACACCTGTTCAGTCTTCCCGAACACTGAGATTCTGACACGCTGAAGTTTTCTTTCATTTTGAGTTCTGTAAGGGAAGTATTCTAGACCCATTTACTGGAATAGCTGACTACACCATTCTTCACATTACACCAATAACATGCTGTATAGCCTTTCTTCCCCCTCCACCTTATTTGCATCTTTTTTTTAGTTGTGAGACCATATGCCTAAAGTGGTTTTGTAGTGGACCCTGTGGCTACCAGTACAAAACACGTGATTCTTCAATAGTGACTTATCAGTTTGCTAACACATACGCATGAGCTGCTAAGATAGAGCAGAAAGTTTTGTTACTGAATGATGACGGAATGCAAGAGTAGTATACTCGTTTTATGCCATTCTGTGAACACAGAAAACAGAGTTAGTTCATCTGTGAGGCATTTGGAACAAGAGAACTGTGGGTTAATGGCATCAGCATGGTCTGTAGCTAATTAGTTGGCCCAGGAGACTTGAGTCTTTTTGAAGGCTGGAAATAATTGAAGTCAAGACCTCAGGAGCAACAAACTAAACAAAAAGCTTACTGTCACTCCCACACTTTTTGTTACACACACAGAGCTTTACCTACAGCTGCAGCAGTTTTTGATGTTGGAAGGTTGGTGCAGTCTCCAATACCAAATACATTAGGGTACTTCTTATGTTGTAGAGTTTCCTTATCTACATCCACCCAGCCAATTTCATCCGAGACAGGACTGTTGATGAGGACATCAGGTGGCCCCATTGGAGGTGTGACATGAAGCATTTCATACTAGGCAGAAAGAAGAGGCACTCAATGGCTAGTTTCTCAGAGTAAATCACACCTCTGTTGATATAAAGCAGTAAGAGCAGTGTGGACAAGGATTTTCTCGGTTTGTTTGTTTTTAAACACGAGTATATAAAATGAAAATTTGCTCTCAAATTTGAAGTGCATCCTTTTATTGACATGAACCTGATCAGGGAGCTCCACTGAGAACGGCATAACAGCAATTTGCCTTCCTCCATATACAGCTGAGACATTCCCAAGTTACACTAACAAGGCATACAGGACTCCAGGCATAGTTTGTGAAATATTTTTTTTCTTCTCTCCACTTTAGTTTCAAACTTTTTAATCTTCTCCTAAAGTTAGAGATGGTACTCTCAGGGGGCAACGGCAGTGTACAACGAAGCAGACGTTGTGTTGTTATAGCGTGGCAGTTAGGTTACAGTATACAAGGAAAGGAAATAGGACCAAACTATAGGTCTGAAAGCTCCTGACCTGATGAACTTCAGTCACTCCAGGTTTGTCCAAGTTCTCAAACACAGCTTCCTGCTTGTCTGCGCGAACTTCTACAAGGTTGCGCCTATAGTTAACAGCAATATTCCTCTCCTTTATTATTTCAAGCAATGCATCAGCATACTTCTTAACACCAAAAATGACACCAAGCGAAGTGTTGAACATTATGTTTGCTTTGGAACGTTTTCCTGTCTGCACAGAGAGATCAAATGAGCCTTTTTATTAAGAAACTGACAAGCTAGCAGAGACAAAAGCACTGTGCTGCAGTACTGACGGGCTGATAGAACTATTAATGCAGTTCAATTATTAATGAAGTATTAACATTAGAGCTCTCGAGATACAGCTATTTCACACCATGTTAGAAGCTAGACAAGATAATCTTTGCCCTTTCTGAGTGAGGTACTGAAGACACGCCACACAAATTGCTAGTGAGAAGAAGTGGCTGCAATTCACTGAGGAACTGCTGTATGCAGGTTAAGCACTTGTGACAGCTTAGCATTATATAGCTTTCCGAAACCTTCAGTTCTATGCATTATTCAGATACTCGCCCAGTAGATAGCTCATGAAACTTAAACACATAGGAAGCCTGACACTTCCATGTGAAGTTGTCTTTTGTTTCCACTAAGCTTGCTTTAACAGCCTGGCTAAGGCTCCTCCTGATGCCGAGACAGTGTGCCACAAGGAGCAAGCATAGCCACTTTTCAGACTAGCAGAAAGACAAATGGCAACAGGTATTAAGTACTTAAAGTAACAAGAATTACTTAATTCCAGCCAGCATTATTTTAGTGCACCACTTGAAGTTATGAATCAGGCTGAGAACAGTTGTATCTGTAGCTCACCAGAAGCAGGGTAAGAGGTTCTTTCCTTATGGATTCTGAATTCTACAAGTTTCTCCAGTACTAAATATATGCTAAAGACATACATACGATTCAGTTAGCTTCATTTATTATACATAATAATAGAAAAAGCAACTCAGTCACTTTAATTTAATAATCCTGAGTCACATTCCTCTCGTGTGGTTTTTATTTGTTTTAAAGGGAACATGAACCCCTTAGAACAAGCCTTCCTTCCAGCTGTGGGAAGAAGCACTGGCAGAGAGAGTAACATACTTACTTTCCTCCAGTAGGCCTCTGATAAATACATGATCTTCTGAGGAGCCCCTGCACACTTCACTGGAGTGTTTGGAAAAGTGAAGATAGCATTTCCTTCCTTGAAATCTTGTAAAGCTTTCCATGTTTTCTCTACCGTATGAACTGAATAATTGGAACCTATTTTAGGGTGCTGAAAACCCTCAGGCAAGCCTCTGATCTAAGAAAATGAAATTAAAGTTTAAAGTACAGATGGCAAAAATTTCGTCATCATCGTCAAGTATTAAATGCAGACTTGCGAAATAGCTATTTAAGAAGCCTCCAGCAAAAAGAAAACCCATACATACTTGCTAGTTGGCATTTTTGAAAATAAGCCTAGCAATCAAACAGATATTTCCATTAGATGATTTAGCAGATGATTTAGCAGATGTAACATTTACTGAAATGACTCTGGTCTGCAACATTTGTGGTGTAAGCGTTCAGTGCAGACCCAGACCCAAGTTTTTGTAGACTAGTGCATGAAATTCAGAGTAAGAATATATAAAGTCACTGCCATATCATCATAAGTAAAAATCACATTAAAAAAAAAGGGGGGCGTTATGAAAATTTAAGGCGAATGAAACTTTTCAGTAGTCAGCTGCAGGTATCTGTATTTCCTAGGGTTATTTTAACTCAGCTGTCTCCAATAATTATTTCCCTGCTGCTACTACTATGCCTGAGCATCTGCTTCTGAGAAAGGGAGTTGTCCCCATTTCAAAATAACGGATTGCAGAAATTCTGAAAAAAAAACTGAGTCATGTTACATGCACTGCAATGTGTTCAGGACGTTCCAGTCTACACCAGGAAGTATGCTGTTGGTGAAGACAAATAAGAGAAACCATCCCTATTTTTAAACTGGCCACTTTCATTTTAAAGCCATATAAATCTGTTGCTATGAATTTTATTTGCTACAGATTAATAGCGATTAACTGTATTACACGGCTTCTACTGCTGAATACTGAATTTAGTTTTCTCAGGTTGTACTGCAGACATATGAAGACTGAGAGGGTCTCTGAACACAACGCAATTCCTCATTCCACTGACCTAGTCACCAGAATTCATCTGGTGTGACTATAGTTAACTAAGACTAACTCTTGCTTTATGTATGCCTTGAGTATCTCTTTGAATAGCTCCCAAATACATTATCAGGTACTACATCATATTCAGGTCAAGTTAAAACCACTGGAGCCAAACTGCTCAAACATCTTGCCTTTCTGTTTTCCTCCTCCTACATATCGCTATGGTCATTCTTGCACCATACAACGGTATTAACACTTTCCTCTGAGTGCCACTGTATAAAGTGTACAGGAAACTTAATAGATGGGAAGGGCCCCAGGGCCTATTTAAACACTCAGCTGGTTCCTTTTGAAGTGCATCCTTTAAGAAAGGTGAGGATGGGTCAAATTTACTCTGCAGGACAGATTTTACTAATTGCTCTGTGTTCCTCACTTCTGTTTACATTAGAGATGCTCCAGACTACAGTCAACATACCTTATTATCTCATTATTACAGACTGCCTTGAAGAACGTTCTAGATTTAACTTGCTGCCCTATCTGCCGATATTGCCAGAGAGATGCAAAAAAACTGTCTTAAAAGACTTTCCCAAGGGTAATTTGGGTTATTTCATAGAGATCTGTGGAAGGAGTAAAGTCATTAGGCTGTCTTCTGTCTCTTTAATTCATATTAGCATTCAATATCTTGCAGTAAAAAAAAAAAGTGTACTGAAAAGCCATTTACTTTAGTGAATCATAAGGGTGCACGATGCCATTAAAACTAGTAAAAACACGATTACTGTAAAACAAATACCTTTTCGTAATGCAGACTAATCCCAAGGGCAATTATCAGATACTTGTAAGATATCTGTTGTGTAAGGGGGGGGAAAAGAAAAAAAAAAAAAAAGGTATTTTAGACAAAAACGAAAACATTACCTCAAAGCAAATTTAAGTTATCTGACAGCAACAGAGTCATAAGGGAAAGAGGTATAGGGAGCATTAGCAAAGTAAATGTTAAACTCTAAGAATAATTTATAGTTAAAACACTAACTGCATTACGAGTTATACACACAGCCTTTGCTATACACACAGGCAAGTGTTTGGAGCAAAATATTCTATCTTTTGTGTTCACTTCACTATAAACAGGGAAAAGACTTATGATAATGATATTTTAAGTTGATGTTATTCTAACCTAGTTATCTACAACAATTTTTATTAGAAACAGATTTTAGGATCAAGTACTTCTCATAAGACTAAGTAGAATTTCCTGGCCTCCTAGATGCTGGAGGAAGGTCTCGCTCAACAGGCAGTTCCAAGGGGATCTGCAGGAGGTGAAGAGACAACTCATGACATTGAATAAGAGACTCAGAATAACTTTTTTTTTTTATTAGCGTTATTACCTTGATATCATTCTCCAGCCAGACGCAGTTCTTATCTGGATCCAATGCTGTAACTCGAGATTTGATCCACTCAACACCTTTCGGCATTACGCTTCCTGTTGGACGTGCAGAAGTTGCCAGCTGCTTTGCACCACCGCCAACCAGGGTCCACAGTGGCTGATAGTAATGAGTCTGAAAGAAGTGTTCAAATGGACATTTAAGAACTGTTTAAAGGGACTTTAAGATGAAGGCACATCACCCCAAATAGGAAACAATGTGCTTTTAACATTGTATTATTCTTAACAAAAGAAGTTGTATAAATAACCAAGAGTTTTGCATGACAAAGCTGGAGGGATGCATGCATCTCTATCATCAAGCAAAAAATTTCATGCAAAGCCTTCTACAAGATGGTTAGTTGGCTTCCTATCCACAGTTAAAAACATGTGAGGTTGAAGGAGGATGAGAATCAGACCAATCTGGTCATATATGTAAAATACTTACTCTTTTCCATGCTTTTCGTTCGAGGAAGACTTACCTTACTTGGCTCAACAACAGCCACATTTCCTGCCCCCACTTTCCTCTTCATCCGAGCACTCATGGTGATTCCACCAGTGCCTCCGCCCAACACAAGTACTTCATAATAATCCTTGGCAGCACACCTGGCTGCCGTATGTAAGCCGAAGGAGCTTATCTTCTGCATTCCTGGTTTCAGCAGCCATACACCAGGACGGAGGCAGGAACAGGAGGACACTACTCCAATTGCTGACATCTTTCAGTAAGTGGGAAGCTACAAGATAAGGAGAGGCACCAGTAACAATTACAGAAGGTAGAATTTTTATTTATTTATATGCCTGGATGAGCCTTCAAGGCAAGAATTATAACACTAAGCCTTTGTTGCAGCTAAACCACTAATTTGCAAATGGATTGTAAGCAATTTGAGAGAAAAAAAAAAAAAAAAAAAAAAGGTCAATCATGTCCTCTGCCAGAAAATTGAAATTTTATACAAGCAAATGAATTCTAACAAAGCATAACAACATCTTCTGGTTATCATGGCAGGAAAGTGTATCTGATCCTACAACGCAGGTGATGCATATGCTGTAACTCCAGCTGTAATATTATAATCCTGAAAAGATGAGGGCCACAAAAAGGAACGAGAACATGCTAGGCGTTGTAGAGCACTGAAATATTGAACAGGGTAGTTGTGTGAACATACCGAGTGCATTCCACTAACTGTAATACATCGGCCAAACACGTCATTACATTTGTATTTTAACGTTAGGATGTACCAGCGTACGCACACATCAGACACATCCCTTCTCGCTGCCTCTCGGGGGTGCGAGCCATTAGGGTAAGCATGCCAGGTTCTATGGTGTTTTGAGCAAGGGCATGTGTACTAGTCTATTCTTGCAGGAGAAGTAGTGAGCCCTAAGCTTGATAGGAAAACAAAGTGCAATGAAACAATAGTTTACATCTTCCTAGATCTGGGACCTTTGAATATACCCAAAATACTCAGTTCCCTATCCATGGTCACCTCTTAGCTTTCACATTACCAAAGTGGCTGGAAACAAAGGTCAGAAGAAAACCATACTTACCTTTGCTACAGCTGCACCCTGTCACCTGACAGGTGAGAGCCAGAACCCTAAAGCATGATATATCTTGTAGCACTGGATATGCAATTGTGTTACCTAGAAGGCATTCAAGGTTTAGCAGAGGGAGGGAACCCTGGGTTGAGTGAACAAGAGCTTTTCCTGTTCTAAATCCATTGCTTGCACACGCTGAATATCAGTTTTTAGGTTTTCAGTGATAAAACAGGTATAAACTCATTTTAATTAAGTTCCTTATTGTCACATTGTCAATAAAGAATGAGTAAGCATTATAACCTGAAAAGCAACTTCTGACAAGGCTTCCCTGCATTCTGTACCTGCTCCCCTTTGTTTAATTCCTTGAGTCATCAGGCAAGAATTCCAGCTTTTTCACTTAAGTAAAGGGTAGAACTCATTTATGGTCCTTACAGACAGGAGTTTGAAAACTAAACTAGAAACCTCAAATATTTTAAAGAAAATCTTCCAACGTCAGCTTCGAAAATTCTCCACTACGCTAGATGTAGTTGAGCAATTCATTCTGCACCTTCATGTACTATCTTACCATCCCTCATCTCCACGTACCCCGAATTCTATGAAGTCCCATCATTAACCCCTACAGTACAATTAATTCGGGACACAGAGGGAAAATCTCAGAGGTTTCCACTGTAAAAACAATTTTAACCATTTTGTTTTACAGAAAGTTTCCAAGACGCAGATATATTCTTCCCATCCCCCTCCCCATTCAAAATAAATAAAAAACCCCAACTCTAGAATAAGTTAGTTTCACTTTAGAAGGCCGTTTCTCACGTATCTAGTGCAGGCAGTTATTTAAAGATGTGGACAGACTGCTCAAGCAAGGGGAAGAAGCTGTTATAGCCCTAGAAACAGAAGTTACCTGATGGAGGTATATGCTGCTTTCTCCAAGTCAGAGAGAGAGGAAGAGTGAGTTTGGCAACTTCTGTTTGCGAGGCAGTTTTAAGAGGGACGTCCTGTTTCCGGAAGCTCACGAACAACGGATTCTGCTTTAAGTTTCATTGAACACACAGAAAAGGCGCAGTGGCCTGCTGGCTGACAATACACTGCACGACCAAGAGAACAAGCCTTCATGTTTGTAATGCTAACTAAGGATTAATTATCCTCCCTGACCAAATAGATTTTGAAGTAAGCATGCTTATAAGCACACACAAGACATACCTTAACTAACAGCAGTCTAATTGATGAGAATGCAGTATTACGTTGCTGTTAAGCTGTTTCAGAGTATACAGAAAGACAGAATCTGAAGTGTCATTCGTAGACAGCTGTTTTAAAAAGAACCGCAAAATCCTTCATATTAAACTCCCAAGTTAGATGGCAGCTGTACAATTGAGTCAGTCAACAACACATCAGCCCTCTACTTTAGACACCGGAGATAAAAGAACAAGGGAATTACAGACTAAAAATGAAGGCAAAGGGGAAAATTCATAGTTAGCCTACTGAACCGAGCTGAAATTTTCAGCTTTTACAAGACCATTTTAAGACACAGCACACTTATCCATCATCCTTTAAACTACGCACAACAAAACATGACCGTTGATATTCACCTTATATAGCAAGAAATCACATTCCTAACGAAGATCCGTATACAAGTCTTAGAGCGCTGCCTAGAAAGGTAAAGCCTACAATACACTTCCCCACCTTAGTGGGGGCTCTGCTTAGCCCGAGGCAGTTCTGCTGTTTAAAATCACTTCTGCCACCAGGAGAGGCAAGTCTGTTCTACAAATGCTTTCAAGACACGATGGTTTGTTACGGCGTTGGCAGCTTGCGTAACGCTCCTGCAGCACAACTCACCTAGCACCACGTAAGAATCAGGGCAATGTGACTCACAATAAGTCCACAAAGCGTGTCATTTCTAGCAGGAGAGAGAGAGTTTCAAAGGTTTGGGTTTTTTTCTTCCTTTTTTAAAAACAGACTTTTTTGTTTTAAACAGACAGCTTGAAGATAGCCAGTGACTGTCACACCTCCATTCATAAATCTCTTTTCCCTTTTACTGTAAGGCTATTTTTTTCATGTTTTTAGAATAAGTCTGTTTAATTAATACTGAAAAAAAGCACTTCAAAAAAATCACAGTTAAGACTGATCAGGAGAGCTCAGTATTATGTAGTGTTTGAATGCCATTAAGCAGCTTAAGATAGTACAAGCATAAAAATAGTGACTTTTCAGTTAAAAGAAAAAAAAAATGAAATAGAAAACACTGTTTTCCGGAGTTAGTGGCTTATATCCCTTTAAGTGATTGAGAAAACAAACCAGAAGGAACTATCTTCGTTAAGCTGTTCTTAAAAAACAAATGAATGACACTTCTACAAGCATCACGGAGGAACTGGTTACCAGCTTTTTTTAAACTTTTCTTTAGAGAAGAACCTTGCTGAAAATAGGCTTACTGAGTGATGCATTACAATTTAATATTTTTGTGTATTTTAACCAATTCCAGCTTCTATGCAAGAAAATAGCAGATTCAACAGAACAGGATAAGTGTTCCTCAGCCAGTTCTGTGCAGAACCCAAACCAGAGCAGCTAAAATCCACCTAACTGCATTCATTACACCTTTTGCTATAACCTACCATCCAGCCTATAAACAAGCTCAAAGTGCAAAAGTTATCTTTGGCTACAGTTCTCCATGTATTAGTGGCCACAAGTAAACAAAATCAACCTCTATGCAACAGAGACATGGACAACAAGTCAGAAATGCAATGCTGGCAAATCACAAGCGAAGTGGTTAATTACAAGCAACCAAATTCAATCTCTTCTTGCACGCGCTTACTGGGTCCGCTAGCTGATCTGACACGGAAGGCACTTTGTCACAATTAATTCTGCAGTGTTACCTACGTAGAGGTGGTATCATAGAACGGGTACAACCTCAGGCCCAAGGGACATACGCAGAACACCAAGTGTTACAAGCCATTCTCTTGCCAGGTCTATAGATTCATATCCAGTAAATAAGCCTTGAGAGACACAACCAGCGCCTAGAACAAACATTTAACTGACGCATGGCGCTGCATGCAGAGGCGCTGAGGACAACTACAGTTTTTTCCTCTCTGGAGTCTCTCTTGTATGCTTAGCTCCCAAGACTGACTGCTTCACTGAGACAGTTTATGAACCACCTATTGCGGGCAGTCAGAACAAATCAAGTTAGAAAAGTCTTACCAGCCAAGAGTAAAGATCATTGCAACTATCCCCTAAGCAGCTGGCCACAGATTAACGGTTTAAGTATTCCGCCGACGCACGACTGCCCAGCAGCGCAGAGAGCTAGCCCGGCAGGCAGCGGTTCCCCCGGCAAAGCCCGCAGGCCCTGCACCTCGGGCTCTCGACGGGGAAGCTGCCGCCCGCCCCCGAGGCGGCCCCCAGCCGGCGGGCCCCGGCGCGCAGCTCCTCCTGCGCTGCGGCCGCTGCCAAGCCGGGCGTCCCGAGGTACCGGGGGAGCCACCAGGGCCCTGGCAGGTGCCGCCTTTCGGTAGCTCCGGCTCCACACCCACCCGCGGTGAGCTACGGCGCGGCACGGCGCCCGCGGCTACCGGGCCCGCAACGGCTCTGCGCGGCAACGGCGCTGGGGGGCCGCGGAGGGCGCGCCAGGCCCCCGCCGCACCCCGCTTCTCCTCACCCATCCCCGGGCCAGGGACACCCGCTCCCGCAGGCGGCCCCAGGGCGGCCCCGAAGCAGGGCTGCTGCCGCGGCCGCCCTCACCGAGCCCCACCGCTGCCGGCGCGCAGCCCGAGGCCCGCAGGCTGCCCCGCCGGGCACGGCCCGGCCCTCCCGCCCCCTCCCTCTGCGGCCCGCCCGCCTCGGGGCCCCTCGCCAGGGCGAACGCGGGACCCCCGCTCCCGCGGGCAGGGCTGACCCCCTCGGCCCCGCTCGCCAGGGCGCGTCCCCGTCCTCCCGCCTCGGGCCAGGGCGGGCCGGGCGCCCCGAGCTGCGGCGCCCCGCACTTGCCTGCCTGTTGCGCCGACAGCGGAGCGCTGAGGAGAAGGGCGGGGGCAAGGACCGCGCCGCCGCCCCGTGCGCGGTACGGGCCGGGTCCCGTCAGCGGGAGCGGCGGGGCGGAGCTCGGCGGCGCCGGGTGCCGCCCGGCCGGCGGGCAAAGGCCGGGGTCCGGCCGGGAGGGCCCGGCCCGGGGGCGCGCAGCAGCAGCAGCCGGTGGGTGCAGGCCCTGCTGGGCGCTGCGCCTCCGCCAAGGGCTGCGCCGGCCGGGCGGCTGAATTCGTCAGGTATCACTTAAAGTCTCTGTCGCACTTAAAGGTCCAAACCCGTTGCCGTAGCTGCCAGCACTCAAGGGAAAGCTGAACAGACTTCAGCATCACAGCAGCTGTGTCTTCAACCCAATTGCTTTTCCAGCTTGCCATCTCAAAAGCCGGACTTAAGCCTGGAATCTCACCATGTTAAAAAAAATTCATGAAATATTAGGAAACAAAAATAAACTATTGGAGTCCCAGCCTGAAGTCAGGGTGTAACTCACCTGGATGCACGGAGAAAGGGAATCCTTCCAGCTGAAGTACAAGGAGAGAGCAGGGCCGCCCGTCTCTTGTTTCTGCTCAGCTAACTGCAGCCCACTGCTGAGCCAAGCTTTAAAATGTTTTCCCCTAAAACTTTATAGGGCCCTTGATTTATGGCATGGAGACAGCGTGAAGTAAATAACAGCTGTTAATCCACTAGGTCATGTTCGTCAAGCCAAAAAATAAGTCATGTGAAGATAAGTGCTGAGAGTATCATACGAAGTTACTTAGGCCAACTCATAGGCATCAAGCAACCAGTCGATCCAAACCGCGCGTCAGGCCATTTCCTTCTCAGGCTCAACCTTCCACTCTTGGCACAAAGTTCTGCACAGGTAAAACGGCTCAGCTGATACACAGCCAGTTGTGGAAAGCTATAAAGAATGGGGGAAATGCATTAAATGGGAAGATACCACAAGGCTGTTCCACCGTCTGCATGTAATTCAGAAGCACAGGAGAACGAGGCATTCTGCAGGGCGTCAATTTGAAAAGCAGCACGTGTCAGTCCCCTGGGGCATCCAGGCGCGCACACTGCTATCACATCCCACGCTTCCGAACAAGAACAGTGTCTCTGTGGCTAGTTCTCTTTGCTTGCATGTGCCACTTGTCTTATGCTTTGTGTTACTTTGAGCTTATATGTGTAGAAAAGAAGCTTCAGCTGCTTTTCTCAACTCATGACTGAAGGCCAATAATCATCAAGTCAAGCCTGACAATTTACCTCTGTTCTCACAGACGTTCCCTGACAGGTACAAAGGTCCTTGGAGACGAGGCCACAGCACTTAAGATCCGAATTAGAACGACTCACTTTGCCTGCTTGTAAAAACCCACACTATCATTCCCAGTCAGTGGCTGTTCTCACAAGAATACACAAAATAAGTCCAAGAAGCAGGTTTAGCCAAAAGATATCATGAACTTTGACAGGATACAAGTTACCCTTTCAAAGGAACTTCTCAGTATTGAGTAGTTCCATACACGTATGCGAGGTTTCTGTAACACTTTCCACAGCTATGTAGAACCAGCTACACCAGACTAAAATTTGTAAACATAATAAAAGTAAGAAAGCCCAAAGTTAAAAGGCTGCTGAAACAAACACATTTTTTCTCCCGTTGCTTGCATAAGACTTGGCACATCTAATACTAGCTCCACAGAAGATCGGCACAACATTATTCTACACGAAAGCACTGTCACATAAATAAACCCTCCCTCCCAATTTTAGTCTAACGCCTTCCCTTTTCTCACTTCTGAGTGCATCTGAAAACAAAGCCCTAATACATGTGCTTCTGTAAGTTTTGAAACAAACTTTAACTCCAATCCTAAATCTGGACCCCTGCCAAACCCTGATCTAAGCCCAGCTGCATATTTGGCTGGCACCAGCCTCAAAGTCTCACCTAGATCCACTTAGCATAGGTCACTCACTTCAGGCTGACCTAAACCAAAATCACGACTGCTACAGTAGCTGTAACCTAGCGACCACCCATACTTCGATATCTGAACTTCATCAGGTTACCTGTAAGCAGCAACCCTAAACCTTAATCTAGGGGTCCTTTTCTATAGACGGAAAAATAGCAAAACAATTAAATTTGAATTAAAAAAAACCCCAACAAAACACTTACTAGATCAATAATTAATAATAAATAAATGACCTCTGATGACAGTGCATTCCCACGTAAAGGCAAAGGCTCATTCAAAGCTGCTGAACACCTACACTTTCATGGATTTTACTGGACAGAAAATGTACTGGAAGAAGACACAGTATCTTTAAAAATATGACACTGAGATTAGACATCTTTGTTAATACAGCAATGCAAGCGACTCCTCTAAAGAGAAAAAATACCCATGGTTTACAGTCAGATCTTTTAAAACACCCAAACTCCCCATTTTTCTAATTTCTAAGAACTTCTTGACTTCCTGTTCCCAGCTGCCCTGGTATAGTCAGAGTACAGCCTTTTTTCACATTTTTTTTCTAAGAGATTGATCCTCGTCTCTGTCCACAAGAAAAGAAAGTTTTGTTGTTTTTTTTTTTTAAGCATATATTTTTAGGATTGTCTTTAAATATTAAAATATCTTGTTTATGCTCCCATGCATATTTCCCCACAGCCTTCTTATAGAGATGGTCTGCAATTTTAATAAAGAAATTACTTAAATGAATACCTTAACTTAGAACACATAAACCAAACACGAAGAAACTACTCACCTGTAGCAGAGAGCCCTCCGGCAGCTGCAGGGAGTGCTGCCTAACTCTCCTGCAACAGCAAAGTCCAGGCAGGATGAGAGGGTGGAAGCTGCTGTGCGAGGGCTGGGCGCACACCGCCCGGCTGCACCCTTCCTCAGGGCCACTGGCACCCCAGGGTGGCTGCGGGAGCAATGGGTCACCGGGCAACTGGGCTTTCCTGGAAGCCCTATTGCTTATACTGACCCCTCCACAGGACATCATCTACACATCTGTCTAGGCTTAGACTGCGAGTTCTCCAGGATGGGGATTATTCTTCTGTGGGAAGTGCCCACCTGATAGCGAGCACAGTCTCAAATGAATTCTAGTAACACTGGGGGATGTAGAAGAAAAGCAGTGATTTCCTCACATCATCTTTGATATTTTTTCTTGGAGATTTCTTCTTCTGGCATAGCTCGAAATCATAGCATCTGTAAGGCTAACAAAAAAGAAGCAGTAGTAAAAGCAAAACAAAGTAGAAGCAGAAACAAAACAAAGTAAGAAATACTGTCTCATACATAGTTTACCAACATGGCTTTTACCCAATTTTAAAGACTGCAAAACTCGCAACTTCAGTTGAGCGCTAAAGGGCTGAAACATCGGTTTCAGGTAGTGGGGTGGCAAAAAGTTCATATTAACTGTTCTATGATTACTCTTGCAGGCTGTACGTACACGGGAGGATATCACATGGGTCCCAGGTGACAGAAGAAAAAAACTCTTGCTCATCAAGGCAATAAACTATATTGCTAATTTACAGGTACAGTGTTTGGCTGACCAGTACATGTACAGATGGTCTTGCTTTCACAGCAGTGCTGGGATGTATTTTCATTGCAACATATGAAACAAAATTCATCAGCCTTCTCTTTTGTGTTGCATCTCAGTGTGAATGACAGTTCAAAATTAATTACTTCTGTAAATTACTGTTTTAGAGACTATTGCCTTTGCATGTGTACAAATCTTGAAATTATTCTTTATCAAGCTTTAAATTATTTGCTTCATTAAGTTGCAAGTTTGTAAAAGCTGAATACGTTTGTTGCAACTTTTCCGTTTGCCAAGCAGGTTGTTTTATTTCCTTTCTTAAACCCCATGGCTTGACATCATGGAGATAAACGGACAGATAGGAGCAAAACCAAGAAGGAAACACTGAGTTATCAGGTATTGCCAACATCTGTGCTTTAAAGCTACATGACATTTCACGAACAACACTTATATTATGCACTTGAGTTAGTCATAACCTCCCAGATCCACGGCTGCCAACAGTTACTGCCTGGAGGAAAAGTGTTAAAATTCTCCATGCCAGCACTGTTGTGACACTGTCAGGTACCAAAAATAGAGCTGTTCTTTCCATCAGTTTTAGCTCCATCATCTACATAGAGAATATTTGAGAAAACTAAATTTGTCACAGCGTAAGAGTTCTTGGCTGTGCTGGTACCACAAGGGACTGGTTTGAAGACATACAATGGTGGTGGTGGGGATGTGACTGTCCAGTTTTGGTGCCTGTTTTTCTGCAAATCACTTTGCCAAGGACTGAGAAAAGTAAAGTAAGTACAAGCGTACTCCAAATTACTGGAAAGCAGTGATATTCATGCCAGACTCAACTGTTTACTTCAACTTAAGCTTATGCTTTGATTTTAAAATAAATAAATGAATAAATAAATAAAATAAAATCATCTTTGCCACCTTCACGTACTGCTTTACTAAGAAACTTAGTGCATATTGTCTATTTTGCCTAGCATGAATAGCCATATTAATATTTATGCTGCCATAATTTGTATTCTTACAGATTTACATCACTAAGTCCAAGTCCTGCAAAATTTTTAGCAGTAATTTTAGTTATATTCACACAACTAATCCAAAGAACCAGTTAGATTTAATGAGGTTAAAAAAAAAAAAAAATTGATCCCTGCAAGGTGAGGCATTAAAGCATCAAGCTCAGACTTAAAGAACAGCCAGCAGTGTTGCAAAAGCAAGCAGTAGGTGGCAGAAAGCGTCTACTGAAGCATAATTCCGAATAAATCAGCCAGAGAACTCTCTCAGATGCTGGAATCCCAACAGAACAGCTACAGAAACAACCTTTGCATTACTATTTATGCTATTATCACTTAGGTCACAGCATACAGAATAAAACCAGATAAAGTATTCTGTAGCCATTTTCCAAGAAGAAACAAATATTTGTCTTATGAACATGGCAAAGCTACCTCCACCAGTGGAAAAGCCAGATTTCGCTGAATTAAAAATTGGCTCATGTAAAGCCGTACAGCTATAGGTGGGGGAACCCAAATTAAGCATCCAGGTTAACAATAGCAAAGATAAAAGCACGGGAAACCAAGATTCCCCAGTTAGCAATGGTAATTCCTAAATTTGGAGAATCTTACAAAATAAAAATTCAAAGTGTTACTGCACAGTTGAATGTTTTACTTCTGCTGCTATGACTTGCTAGTTTAAAAACAAGTACACTGAGTATAAAACAAACAGTACAAAAAAAAAAACTTTTAAAGCTGCCATTTTATCTGGTTCTAAAAAAGATGCAGCTAGATCCACCCCCACATATGGATGGAATAGAAAGTCAGTAAGAAAATGTCTAACACTACCACATTTATATACTTGATAAGTCATTTTTTATAAAATCAAGCAAGACTAAACGTATACAGTAATAGAATTACTCTACCTGTGCACATTAATGCAAGCATACAAGTTTAGATGCCAGTATCGTTAAATTAATCCAACGTGGCATTTACTTTTTATGCAGTAAGACACAAGAGGAGCATTCAGAAGAACAATATCCTATGGAGATACAGAATTGTAGCTTTCACTGAAATAATTTAAGAGCTCATTAATTAAAAGAAAAAAAAAATACATAAACTGACAAAACTTCCCCCTGTATATGTTAATTCATTCCCTCCCCCTTTATTACAGAAAGGTTATTTATTAAAATTAGTTCCCTATTCATACAAAAAACATATTTTACTACAATTTTATGGGAAAAGTTATCCATTACATTTTTACGTATGTGCATGTGATTCCTCAGGCAAGCACTGCAAGCTTTTATTCCTTTGATTAGAAATTATTCCAAAGAAACACTGAAATATGCAATTGCAAAAGCATCGATTTCTATGCTTAGAATTCTTTATTTTCAGTAGAAGTAGCCATGATTTTTGAAACAAAACAAAAAAACTCCCACAGTTCTTTGGGAAAAAAAAAAATCTACAGTTCTTCACAGAAAGAGACCACAACTTGAAACACTAAACTGGATTCTAGATGAAGGAACACAAATCAAGAAATACCGCAGGAATTTAATCCCAATTTGGATACCGAGGCATCTAGTTTCATGTTATACTTTAATAAGAACTGTTAAATTCCCAGAATCTAATTTTGAAATTACATTACAAAATAAAGTATTTAAACAATATTTAGTTATGTACATTCTGCTCCAAAAATGGACTGTGGAAATTCTTTACGTTTCTCTTAGAAATACATACAAACCACAGCACAGGTCAACAATCCACTGGTAATTAACAGACACAAGTCACTTAAAGGAAAAACACCTGTGGAAAGCTTTACTCCATTCCTGCTTCAGTAACAGCATTTCAGTGTCTCTTCAGACTGCTTTAAGTAGCTGGTTCTCCTGGCCCCAAAACATTATCCCAGTTTACCTTGCATGTTACTCATTAGAGTATGTCTTTCACAGAAAAAGATGACAAAGATTAAGCACAGGAAATTAGGAGTTCAGAAGATTATAAGACAGGAGAGTCCAGGCAGGTGTACCCTGTGTAAGTCATCTAAAATGGAAGAAAAAGTAAAATTGACTGTGCCCCTCTGATACCTTACCATACATATTTTATGGAAAACTTTACACAGCTTACCCTTCATCTTACTTCAAAACATGCCACTTACATTACTACTTAAAAAATAACACAGATATAAAATAACTAGTTTGTTAGACTGTAGGAACAAACAGTTTAAAGCTCTTTTACCCATCCAGACAACATACACCAAGTGCTGCAAGAAAGCAATTACATTCAGAGAAATGGGTATCAACCTCCATTCCACATTTATCATCAGTATACACTAATAATCATCAATTTGGGTGAGGACAGCATAACAAAAATTCTCCTACATAGCCCCAAAGTGCAAATGAATGATTTGTTAGAGAAAAAAAATTAAATGCAGTATTTTTTCCTACAAGTAACTGAATTATTTCACAGGAAGTGGAAATTGTTTAGTTTTGGTTATGTTTTATTTTGTCACACAAAATGAAGAAACTACAACTTCTAATCCCACAGAAATCTGCTTTGACCACACAGTCTTCCTGTTGAACCGTTACAGAAGCAACAGTTCCCTGGTTTGACTCAAACGCTTGTGGAAGCACAAGTTCATAAATCTTTGCATTGTGCACTCATCAATTTTGAGAATCTTTATAGTGTTCTGCTTCCCCCTCCCCACCAATTCAGCTGGGAAATTATTCAGAAGTTACTTTAAAGCTGTTTTTAAAGTTACTTCATGACAAAAAAAAAAAAAAAAAAAAAAAACAACTGCTGCAATAAAGTGAGCTTTCAGGCAAATACACTGGAAGTTTCTTCAGCTCATTAGAGACGGACCAAACTAAGGCTGCACAAAAAGCCAGTATTTATGAACCAGGGCATCAAAAAGTGATCCCAACTGCCTGAACCAAAGCAGTGTCAGTGAATCAGGCGGCCACCGAAGTCCGGGGATGAGAACTGAACTTTAACTAGTATTCTGTATTTTGTCTGAAAAACAGGTATGCCAGTCACCAAATATCTATCAGAATTCTAAACACCAGAAGAACAGATGAACAAAAACTGATAGGTATTTAAAACTGTGACACCTAAGTTCTCCTATATACATATATATATATTAAAAAAAAAAAAATTAACTTACATTATAATAATATCAAACTGCATAGCATTACGAAAGAAGGCAACTTGAATGGCCGAAATGAAAAAATTTGAATGTTACCAATCCTATTATTACCATTCTGGAATTCATAATATCATAGAGTAGACTGTTGCTAGTTAACAGCTATAGCCCAGTTTAAGCAAAGTCTGCCTTAGTTCCACAGAATGCAGACATGATTAATTTGGACAAGTTGTTGCATGCTCTGCTTTCATGTCCTCCTGGCAGGTTTTGCTGTTAACTGCTTCTCTCTTTCAAGTTCCTTCTCACGTTGCTGTTCTCGTTCTAGTTCTTCTTTCTGCCTCTTTTGTTGCAGCTTAAGTGCTCTTTTCTAAACAGAAAAGACAAGAAAATAATTGTAAGTTTTATAGATGTATTTAAGTTGGAGATACAAAGAAAATCCCTCCCGTTCTCTTAACGTTATCTTCTCCAATCCACCCTGCTTATGATTGAGTGTTGCATAAACTGTTCATTTTTAATTCCTCCCTCCCACTTCCATCTTACTGTTCAGAAACGGTAAGTCTGTGATCTACACAGGGAAAATACAAACTGGATTCCCTTCAGTCTCACTAGAAGTCATGCTTCGTGTATACCAGACAAGGTGCGTACTGTGGAATTCATTGCCTCCGAGACAAAATACTTTTGTTGAACATACTGAAGGACTAATCTTGCCAGAACGTAACCAGAGACTGCCTATATAGCATGAAGTCCATGAACTCATGCCACTATTAATATTACATTGAATAGAAGGAGAAATTCTTACATTTATGACAATCTAGTTCTCATTAAAAAGGCACAGAAACTGAAACAGCAAAGAGAACTAGTTGGAAGGGACTACAGAACAAAGCATGATTCTTATACCACCTAAAAATGACGCCGACGACGAGATTTACTAGTAGTTCAGATGCATAAGTTGCTTGAGCACAAGTATTGAAAGTTTAAAAACATACATGGTTTGGCACTACTGAAAACATCCATTCAAGAAAAGGACTGAAGATTCTATTTTAATCAGAATTTTCAGCATGCATCCAAAATAAGAGGTAGATATTTAATTACCTATTATTGACTTCTATGTTGGAAAGTAAAAATATTTATCCCACTCACTTTTAACTTTGATGTCTTCTCATGGAGCATCATCATTTCATTTCTAATATTTACTAACTTGTTGTGATAGTGTTTAGCTTCTGAAAACTTAAAAAACATAACAGTTAAAGCAGCAACTGTCAAGTTGGACTAGCTGTTTTACAAAGCTATACAGCAAAACAGCACTCAAAAACATAGTAGTTAACTGAACAGTCTGATATGGATTAAACATGTTCAAGTTTACATATAAAGTTTACATATTACATGTATTAATACAGAAAATTACCATATCTCAACAGGTACCCCCAGTAATCTACTGAATTAAGATTCATTAAACAGAATAAAAATTTATGGTGCATTTTATGCACCATATATCAGTGTTTCATGCACCCTTCCTGCTCGCCTGGGGAGGTGCACAGAGCTCATGTAGGAGCCTGAGTCCTACCGAAAAATGGCACACATTTGCTTTGGCTACTGGTTTTGAACAACTAGACTTACTACCACTGGCTGACTGAGCCTGCTCTGTCTTCCCAGTGCCCTTCCTATTTAAGGGAAATAGGCTGCTTCCGCACCCCTTCCAGCAAAAATTTGTCCCAAATATTTGAACTGGTTGGTTCTCTTCCTGTAGGCCATTGAGAACAAGGAAAATATGCAAGATGCTACTAATGCTTCAGCAAGAAAATCTACGCTTGTAGAGATTTAAGAAAGCATTAATAGTACTTACCAAAGCATTGATATCAAGAATGGAATTACACTCTTTGAATTTTGAAATTTCTTGTTCTAGTGTTTCTAGTAATACCACTTGGTTCTGTCTGAAACAAAAAAAGATGCATAAAACCAAAGTAAAGCAGTGCATATGCTTTTCAACCAGCCCTTTAAATAAATACTACTTTTGATCATAACAATATAAACACATGCTTCCCAATATCAGATTCCTCTTATGCATTGCTAGGTGATTTCCATAAAGACATGAGTAAATGGTTTTAGAAAAATCCCAGCTGAGTACACATTCAGCTGGCATCATACAGCATGATAAGATATCCAGGATGAATATCTGAAAACCCTGAACAGGCAAGTTGCAGTGAGCAAACACCCCAGGTTGAACGAAGGGGAAAACAATTAGCTCTTGACTTTCCACTCAGTTGCCTCTGCGTCATGCTGCAGGACTAAGTTATTTCCGTATAGAACTTGTGTGGATCCTTGGTGCTCATTAAGGATCTTCCATCCCACACACATCAGCTAAAGTCTTTCCAGACACAGGCTGTCCTTGGCAGCAGCATAACCATATCACGCTTCACGAAGCCCAAACCAACGTACCCTGCAAAACCCGAGATGGCTCTCTGCAAAGCCCTTTCCCGTATCTTTGCACCCACAGCAGATCCAGTCTGCACGTGAATATAAACTATTCTCAGTTATCAGTGAGATGCCAATGTGCAAAAAATTCTTATCTGTTTCGCTCCTTAATTATGTTTTCCAAGTGTAGCTTTTGCAACACAGCTTAGAGACTGGGCAACAAACAATATACCACACTACAAGCTGCCCTAAGTATGAACTGCATCTCTGCAAACAAAACAAATCTAGCTTCCAGCAGACTTTCCACTACAAAAGTGAACAAGTATTTAAGAAATCTGCATGTCTTCTGCTCTACCTGGCTTCGGGTATTTTAGTGTTCCAGCACTATACGTTCTTCAGTCAATGTTCTGACAGGCTACACTGCAGCTTATACACCCCCCAGTACTCCCGCAAACCCCTTAACTATTCAGGGTGCTATAGTCAGAACACAGAAATGCTACAATAAACTATATTCCAGTTAAGGGTATCTAGAACATTGTATCGAAAAAAGTGGCAAAGTATGCGTATACAAGAAGTCGGTTTTAAAAATTTGCTTACGTAAGTTCCTGCAGTGCTGATTTTGATCGCTGAAGGTCAGGCAGATAATGAGAAATCAATCCTTCCGTTAGCTGCTCCACAGCTTTCTCATCTATTAAAGGCAGATCTTCTACTACTCCTTCATCTGGAGATGCATCACTAGGACCTACACCAAAGAACAGCAAGGTTGAATGTGACAGGTCAGCAGGCACTTCAAGTTTCACCTAGAGCAACTCTGTTTTCCTGTTTAAAAATTAAAAGCATTTCAACAGTGAAGTTATAATTCTTTGCACTTTATCAGCCAAACCGTGCTTCCTTTTTCCTCTCCCTCTTTATCGCTCTCCTATGCCCAGTCCTATATCATGAGCTTCCTGGTGAACAGTTTTATCTGAACACCAGCAGAACAGAAAGAGAGAAACAGAGTATTCCAAAGACATCTTCTAAAAAAACTTCCAAGCACTCCAGTCTACTGAGGAAAAAGAGGGGCAGCGTCAGCTGTTGTGGCTATGAATCAAGAACACCTACACATTAACACACGCCCACCCTTCGCTTTCAAAGTTAGGGAATAAACCTAGGTCTACCAAATAAAGGTCTTAGCCTTTCACCCAAAACATATTAAGGCTTCATTAAAACACAACAGGCTGAACTCCAGAAGTTTGCAAGAGTTGGTTAACGGTTACTGCGAATTTCGCCGGGGCAGGCTATAATGATTTACCGGGTGCAGAGCTCTTGGAAGAGAAAAATCTTTGATCTACAGGCCACGCCGCGTGGGAGAAAACGACGACAGCGGCCCGCAGCCCGCTCCCGAGCGAGCCGAGCAGCAGGGCCCTTTGACCGCCCTCCCCGGGGCCGGCGCTGGAGCCCGGCCCCGTCCCAGGGCGGCGCGGCCGCCGCCGGGCACGGAGCGCTCCCGCGGGCCCTCGGCTCTGACCGCGGCCGGGGGCAGCCGCCTTCGGGCGCGCCTCCGAGCCGGGCTGCCCCGGCCGCCGCCTCCGACCCCCCCGCACCCGTCTCCCGCCCGGCCCGGTGCCCCTCACCTACCCCGCGAGCGCCCGGGGCGGGCCGCCGCCGCCGCCGCCGCCGCCGCCCCCTCTTCAGGCCGCTGCGCGACGCTCATCGCTGCCGCTCCCCGCGGCGCCCCTCTCGCAGGACAGGAGGCCGCCGGGGCTGCGGCCGGGGCTGCGGCCGGGGCGGCGGGGGTCCGGCTGCCCTCACCGAGCGGGGCGGGGCGGCCCCACCTGCCCCGCGCCCCACCGTCTCACCATAGAGTCTCCGCGGCGCGCTCCTGGCCAGAAGGGCCGCCGCAACGGATGCGGAGATGACGTAGCGATGACGTTCAGAGCCCGGCCGCTCGGCGGGGCGGCGTTGCGGCGGCGGCTTCGGCGTGCTGCTCCCCTCCTCTGCCCTCGGCGGGCTCGGGGCGGCCCTGGACTGCCCCGGGGCGGCGCGGCCCAAAGAGGCGTACGGGGGTGCAGCGGGAGGCGATGGGGTGCGGGGCTCACCCGCGGAAGCAAAGTTAAATTTGGCGTCACGTCGCCCTCGGGGCTGCCCGTGCCGCCGCAGCGACGCTGCTGTCGTCTGCGTACGCGCTGCGCGGGCCCAAGGGGGGCAGCTCCCCCGCTGCGGGGCCGGGGGGGACGCGGGGAGGGAGCGGGCAGCGGTGGCTGGCGGCGCCCTGGCCGCTTCGGTGCGGTGGGCTGACGGAGGTGGAGGCAACGGTGGCAAGGAGTGATGCGGTCAGCAGTGACCAAAGCGTTCACGTTGCCGGGGCAGAGCTGCTTGCAGGCAGGAGTACGCAGGGACAATTCAGTGAGCTCTGCTTCCAACTGAAATCACTGCGGGGCGGTCTTTCTCAGGGACATACCTTCTCCTGTGTTTAATAAATCTGTATTTTATTTTCCAGACATCATGCAGGTTATTCACTACTTTTAGCTTCTGTTCCTCAGGAAATAAAATTCTGACAGCTAGTTTTTGTGTCTCTATTTGTCGCTGTAACTCCCCCAACAGTCTGTAAGAGTAACAAGTAACTTGAAAGTATATATTTTTTTCATTTTTTGATGAAAAAAACACTTACGTGGTATGCTAGGATTTATATTTTTGTTCTCTTCTATCTGTAAAGGTCTTTTCAGGAAAGGCAGACATAACTATGGAAAGAAACCGATGAAGGAACCAGTCAGAAAGTGTTTGAATGCAGTATTTCCACAAAATCCCAAAACTTCAAGGTTAAATTAAAAGCAGGTAGTCCCGCTAATGCTTTTCAGAAACACACCGAGGCAAAAAATGGACTTTGGAGATGATCTGTCATCCTTAAGATTGACATTTTTAACAACAAGATTGTTGCAACTTCATTTATATTTTTCTTCATATGTATATTCTAATTAACTGTTGATTGCAATTATGTCACTATTCTGTCATCAGATTAAAAACTTACCTGTTTTTCTTTCTTTTTCTGCCTTTGCTTTAAAAAAGAAGCATCAAAGGCCTGGTCTGAAGCCAGATTGCAACAGCAGGAACTTGTCCATTAACTTCAACAGACTCGAATCAAAATCTCAGTTACAACTGGTTACCAATTTTACTTAAAGTTTCTTTCAGTGGGAAAAAAAGAAACTTCTTTTGCAAGTTTCACTGGGAAAGACTTCTCAGCTTCCAGATGGAATTTCTAGTACGAACAAGTGAGATAATCACTCTGAAATAGTCTCACTTGAGATGTAGGAGTTTCGGATTTGTGCTCCTGCTTTGCCTGTTCCAGGCCCTCCCACGTCTTGCAGAAATAGACTAAGGATTGGAATATAAAATTGGTACTTGTTTTTCTAGATAAGTTAAAATATTTATCAACCCAAATGCTCCAAAAAAGGGGACTGATAGAAAGCCCCTCTTGTTCCTTTTCCTCTACAAAATGTTCTCTGTTTCACAGTAACTATTTCCCAAGTGCATTACCAAGTTCATTATTCTGTGAAGTATTAGGTAAGGTTTTTTTGTAAGAGAAAAAGATGTTTGAAAAGGAAGTTAAGTGAACCCTATAATAAGGAACATAAACATTTGGTTAAACTAACAAAAAGCACAGTTACCTGCTGGTCTAAATATTTAATTTCAAGGAGTTGTGCAAAATCAGTACTAACAGTACCATTGCTATCTAAAAATAAGATACTACACAACAACAAGCTCCATAACCCACAGAGCCATACAATGAATCAGCTTTAATTAATCAGAAAGAAAATCATGCTGAGGACACCTCTTTATAATTAGCTGAATTGGATTTATAGTCCCTACACAGCAACAGAGCTACCCAAAGGAGACTATGAAGAACCTAGACTCTTTAGCTGATGGCTCTTCTACCCATCCATGGGCAACAACGTTCCTGAATCTGTGTTTAATATCCTCTCGTGCTTCCTTTCTTTCTCTCCTGGTCTCCTACAGTCCTCTGTTGTTTTCCTGCACTTGTCTGCTCCTCCTAATACTACAGAAATTCAACACACACTTACTCTCTCCAGATGCTTGTCCAAAGTTTGTATGCAGCTTTCTAGCTTTCTTGCTGAGGTCTTGCCCTCCCAGCAAGATTGCAGGCTCATACACTGGAAAGCTGTTAAATTTCAAACTACTGGCAAGACAAATGCCAGTAAGTAAACAAGACTACAAAGGGAGTACGGCCTTGGCTGTCATAATAAAGAAGTGGAGTGTAACAGGCTGTTGCAAAAGGCTGTGTTCAACAGAGGTTCATCTTGACAACGTGTGACTTGGTTCTTGACTTGACAAAACTTCAGAAAATCTGGTAAAAAGCAAACCAGCAAGCCTTGGTGCACTGGTTTAGGCTGTTAAGTCGACCCAGCTACTACCCCTCCTCAGTGCTAGAAGTCTGTCCCTGTAGGAGGAGCAGCAGAACAGAGCATGAGCCTATTCTTCAATCCCCCAATGCAAAGCCCAACATTTTAAGACAGAGTTTTACAAGCAGTTGTTTTAGCGGCTCCTACCTGGCCCGTCCTTCATGCCTGTGTGCCCTGGCTCACTTGTGCTGGTACAAGCGGTGAAACACAAAGTGAGTGAAATCACCCAGAGGAGAACAAAACCATACGAGCGGCTGAACTGGAACACAGCTGGGAGCGCTTCCCTAGGCAGCAAGGCTGGCTTAACGGGTTCCCAGCCTTGACTGCTCATTCCGACTCCCACACTGTTCGCTGCCCCCTCAGTTGTCATATGGATGTCTATGCAAGTTGTGATCACAGCAGCAGTCTCAGTTACACATACAAATATATTCCAGCCCCCTCCAATATGTATTTTTTGATTCTGGCCCATTTCAGGGACCCAGTTCATTGGCCCCAAAACAACTGTGCTGATAATCCTGCTGGGGGAATTACAAGGTGGGTGGAAGGGCCGGGGACAGCACCTCTTTAGCCACCTGAGGAAGAATAACTTCAGATTACATGCTCAGGACAACGGCCGCATTGTAAAGTGTCAAGGGAGCTCAGACAAAGCATAATCCTGTTTATTTTTGGACATCATTACGGAGAACAACAATAAGCAATCTCCACCCAAGGCCAGTTTACCACTCAGGACTCCCCTCCTGCAGGGCCTGTTCCCAGAAGGGGCTCGCTCCGCGCCCTGCGGCGCCGCCCCAATGCCTGCCAGAATCTGCTATCAGCCCTCGGCCAGAAAGGGAGTGCCTCTCTCCAAAATCTAGCAGTTCTGCACAACTCCCTGGTCTTTACTTGGTAACTTCCTTCGACCAGGTCAAACCCCAGGATGTGTACTTTCCCTCAGGCGGGTGTGATTTTCCAGAAATGTTTATGATTTAGGAAACTGACTGATGCAGTAACAAGGCTGGAAATTAGAAGAACGTTTCTAGTCATCAGACCAGCGAGGAGGGGGAACAACCTCTCAACAGAATTAATAAAGGCAAAAATCTAATGACTTTTAAGTTAGGGCATGGTTATGACAGGAATTCTACGACAGCAGGGCCACTGAGGTTTGTTTCTCCCTACATCCTTTAAGGAATGTTCAGAAAGGCGCTCGTGATTCCCTACAGCGCGACACTGCCCTGACGGGAGCTCCTGGAAACGGTGTGAAGAACTGCGCCTTTGGCAGGGAAAGAAAGGAAAAAAAGCTACATGATAGAAAACTTGTGACTTCTTAAAATTTGAAGCCAGAGCATGGAACTACGCAGTTCAGGCTTCCAATGTACATGCAAACAGCTGCTTGATCACATTTGATCAGCATCAACAGATCATATTTGGGTTTTACGGCTTTCACGGGTAGAAGCCTCTACCCGGCACGCCGTTTATCCGCCGAACACGAACGCGTGTGGGGACGGGGACGGCCCGTCGGGCTACCGCGAGGCAAGCGCGGCTGCCGCAAGGCCGGGCGCCGCCGAGCGCCACCGCGCCGGGCGACCCCGCCGCCCTGCGAGCTCCGCGCCGGGCCGCGCCGCCGCCGCGGTCAGTGCGGGCGCGGCCAGACGGCGGGAGCGGGGGGGCCGAGGCGGCGGGAGCGGGGGGCCGAGGCGGCGGGAGCGGGGGGGCGAGGCGGCGGGAGCGGGGGGGGGGCCAGGCGGCGGGAGCGGGACTCGAACCCGCGGCCGCCCGGCGCAGGCGCAGTGGCGGCGGGGGCCGCGGCCGTCCGCGGGCGCGCAGGGGAGGCCGGCTCCCGTCCGCCGGCCCGGCCCCGCCGCGCCCGCTGCCGCCGCCCTCCGCGGGCCCGGCCCAGGGGCAGCGCCGGGCGCGGGAGCGCGCAGGGATTCGGGCTGAGGCGCGGCGGTGCCCGGAGCGCGGCGCTGATGGATGTGACGCGCACGGCGGCGCTCCCCCTGCGCCGGCGGCGAGGCGGCCCTGCGCCCGTCAGCGGGGGCTGAGCGCGGCGGGAAGGCAGGCGCGGGGCTGCGCGGTGACGGCGCCCGCGGCACCTCACGGCTCGGTGCCGGGAGCGGCGGCGGGGGCGCTGCGAGCGCCGGGGGGCGGCGGTGCGGATCGGTGGCGCCGGGGCGCTCCGCGGCTGAGCCCCGCGCTGCGTTCCGGCCGGCCTGCGCAGGGCCCGGCGGGGCGATGTAGGGGACATGCCCTGACGGGACGGCGAGCGGACGGGCGCCGCCTGCGAGGGGGGAGCTACGGTTCGGCCGCGGCCGGCGGGGTCCCCGGGCGCCGCCGCTATGGCTGGGCCCGGCCTCTGGGCGAGCATCAAGTCCCTGCTGCGGAGGAGCGAGGACCCCTTGTTCCTGAACGACTCCAGTGCCTTTGACTTCTCGGACGAGGCGGGAGACGAGGACTTCCCCCGGTTCAACAAGCTCCGCGTGGTGGTGTCGGACGACGCCTCGGAGGCGGCCGCGGAGCCGCCGGTGAACGGGGTGCCGCTGGGCCTGCCCGCCGACGACGACTCCCTGCTGGAGCGGGACGTGGCCCTGCGCGGCGGCCGGGCCGGGCGGCCGGACCCCTGCAGCGGCTGCAGCAGCCGGCGGGAGCGCTCCAAGCAGAGGAGGGTGAAGAAGCGGCTGACGCTCGCTGCCCTCCTCTACCTCCTCTTCATGACGGGGGAGCTCATAGGTGAGTGGGGGGCAGCTTTTTGCCGTCTCCCCGGCCCGGGCGCTCCGGCCGTGGCTGTAAATATTTGCTAAGAGAAACCGTTTGTCATTTAGAGAGATCAGAGAGATTAGCTGCAAGTTCAGAGAGTGAGAAGGAGCACAGTCCACCTGTATTTTCCATGCAAGAAAGAAAGAGGAATTTGCAGCTTCCCTTACCCGAATCTCATCAGTCCCCCCAAATGGCATAAAATACACACTTTTTTGGTATGTCTAATGGCTTTTTATTTCTCCTGTTTTGTAAGTTTGTAAGGTGTTTTTAGCAAGGGAGAAATTGCATTTTGTTGCATACATAAATATAATAGGATGGATAATTTTATCCTCAGTATTTTTTAATTACTGCCATAAGATCTCACTGTGTTTGCAACAAGAGAAGAAGAGGGAAATACAGTTTTTAAGCGTGACATTTACCATAATAATAACAAAACTAGTCTTGGGGGGTATTTGTCCCTGTTCACCAGATACAGCAATACGCTCTGTTACTTACAACTGAAAAGACAAATCCTGAGCTATCAGTAACAACCCAGCGAAGAAGCCACTCTCTTGACGGCTTCCTGATGTCCTACTGTGCTCTGGACTAGCATGTGCAAAATAATAGGTACTTTGCCGCTTCCCATTACAACACTTAAGAATACGAAGTAGTTTGATTAAATTCTTTGTGCTTTTTGTTTGTTAGTACTTGGCAGAAGTAAGGACGGTGGGTTTTTACCTGGAAGTTTGTTCCTACATAAGCATCTGATTGTTTTTGGTTAGAAGAATGGATCTGGTGCCCAAGTTCAGCTTTGATTACTCCCTCATAGAGGCATGCTATCATTTGCTGTTCAGGTTGAAGAGACCCTGTGCATTACACAGCTGTCTCTACAAAATGTCAGTGCTTTATTTAATAGGCTATAGTGGCATAGGCTTGAAATAAAATTAAATTTGAAGGTCCCTTGGATGCATAGATAAACTATTAAGTGTTATGCCTCTGCCATTATCTAATAATTTTTGCAAAGCATAGTATTTATCTTTTAATCTCTGTTCACTTATCAATTTAATATCAGTGTCCTGTTACCATCTGTCTTTGGGATACGTCCATGCCGTTCGGGGCAAGTGTCTGCGTGGTGCTACTCAGCCTCCTGAAGAATGCTTAAACTCCCTCATCCACTTTCCCCTGGTCTGAAGTAGTGGGGAGCGTTACGCAGTGCCAGGACACTGATGTGTACGTTGAGCCAGGTCTCTCTAGCAGCTATTACAATTAGTTGCTTTTAAATTGCTTTCATTTTAACATACAAGTCTAAATCAGAGCTAATCGGATGAATTATTGGCCATAATTCACCAGAAAAAAAAAAATGAAGTCACAGAAGCTTTCTGGAAGTAAAGAACAGAGATGCCTCAGGTATGGTAACATGGGACCTACATCTTCCTCCTCACCTGCGCAAATTTGGTCAGCAACAACTGAAGATCTGATGTGTGCTTGTGTGAAGTGAGCTCATGCTCTTGGATCGCTTGTCCTAGGACAGCTGTGAATTGTATCTGTAAGACAGAAACTTCTACAAGATGGATAGGGAGCAAAATCATTGCTTGAGTATAAATAATACAGTTTGTCCCACGTACATAGAAAAAAATCCCTAGGAGAAATGGTCCGTTTCTCAGAGAGAGACCAGAGTACTGACTGTATCTGCACCAGTTTTATTTGGGGCCTTATTCTAGGAACGTGGGTTAATGGAAAAAAGTGGTTTTGTCCCTCAACGTCTCTCAGTGTGTGGTTGGTCATTAATAGCGCTGCCACAATACGTTGGCTCATCACGGTTAAGACACTTTGCATCAAACCTGTTGCAGGGGTCTGGTTGAATGCCTCCATTTGCCCCCTGGCTCCGTTTTTTTTTCTCTGGCTGCGATTTTGGTTCAGCATGAACTGAGGTAAATTTGATAAGCGACATAGTGTTATATCTCAGACCTAGACATCCTTTAACATGAGAGTGATTTTTTTTTTATTGTATTCATATCAGAGTTCTGATATATGCTGAATTTAGTTCATCTGAAGGCCCCCTTACTGAATAATATGTCTGAGCTGTTGGCAGCTTCATGCTCAAGTCACTAAGAGTGTATCTGTTGGGGGCTTTGGATCCAATTCACGCTATTGTAGACCTCTCCACAGCTAGTGCAGGGAGAGCTATAGAAATAATAGGTGTTGAGAGTAAAAATACTCTCATCACTGTCACATCATCTGTTGTTTCTCCCTTACAGCCAGGACTCCTGCAAGCTGAGCTCAGGGTGGCGGATTTGTCTGTACAAAGCATTAGTGCTGTAGTGTGGGCTCATCCTCCTTGGGTTTATGTGTGCTATTACCAGCCCTGTTTCATTATTTGGGCACCGAGGCAGACAGCGCTAAGGGCCAGACCCATAAAATATTCAGGCATCCAGCTTCCACAGAGAGTAAGTAGAGGGCTTGGGTGTCTCTGTACTTTTGTGGTTCTTGACCTGAATGACTTGTCATAGGGCAAGTCTTCGGCAGCAGAACGAGTAGTTAAAGACGGAGCCCTCAAGCCCTGGGTCAGTGCCCTACCTGTTCCATTTATTTCCCTCCAGCCCTGTGTTGTGTTCTGTCTGGTTGGTTTCAAATTTTGGAACTTTTTGAATTGATCTGTAGCTCAGGTATTTGGGAAACTTTGTTTGATCGTATAGGACATTTAACTGACTTCTTTCCATGATCTTTGACAGATTTGAGTTTCTGAGAAAAAGGCAGAAGACCCTATCAGACAATTAAATTGTTCAGTAAAAATCTTTCTGCTGTCTGTTACCGATGTCAAGATGAAGGAAAGCTCATTACCCCAGCCCACCTCAGTGTTGCTTAATTTGATGAACAGTCATTGCAAAAGTCAGATAACAACTTACACTTTGTGGGAACCATTTTGCATCAAGAAACAAAAAACATATTGCAAGTCCTAGTTAGCTTTTCTGACAGGCTTATGACGTTTTCAGCTATGTTTAGAGATTTCTAATTGATCGTCCATGAGGAGGACTGCTGTCCTTCACGGGTCACTGAAAATAGTGGTGAGCCATCAAGCTGTCTATTTGTAAAGGTTATAGATGTCTTTTTTTCCAAGTTGCCAATCGTGTTTAAACAGCCCTTAAGCAGTAGCTTTAACCAAGCAATGAACCGATACATTTGGAAACAGAGCACCTTTGATTTCAGAATTTCATAAATCTCAATTATGTTTTCTTAATCCACATGCTGCACTACGGTTAGCTTCAATACCTGAATTCCTTCTTTATAATTTTATTTTTAAAGTCTTTAAAAGCGAGAGACGAGCTGAAATAGAATTGACTCATCTTGGACTGAAGTGATTCTCAAAATTATTACACAAGAATTAACATACATACTTTAAATGATCACACATGTAAATTACTGAATTGAATGTCCGTAGATATAAATCGTTGTTTCTTCTGTGATGACTATAAAAGAGGCTGAGTTGCGCATTTCTAAGTCATATTTTTTAAAATTATGTGAGAACACAAAGTAACTCAGAAAGGAAAGGCATAACTCATTTTACTCAAAAAGCTGCTGCATTGCTAAATCTTAAAAACTCATTATTTTTGAGCTGTGATGGCCTTTGGAAAATTTCAGCCTCAGAAGAATTTGACTTAGGAACTTACGAACAACTGAAGAAGGGGGGATGGAGGAAAGGAACTGGTTGAAATGTGGGGTGTTTGGTAGTTACCCACAGTACAAGCAATACGGCAGTATCATCAGCCATGCTGCTTGTGTTTGGCTGGGAGGAGAGTGCAGCTCTGTCCGCAGGTGTGTACATACTAACACCCACAGCCAGAGGCTTTATGACTAGTCTTGAAAGCAATCAGTCAGTTGTGAATTCCCCTTTGCTATTTCCTCATGGTCAGCCTCTTCACTAAGACAGTTTTGATTGTATACGAAGATACCTTTACTGGAAACGTTAGTTGGAGCCTCAGGCCTGCCACATGGCACACCAGCTGCATGCTTTGCTCAGTAGAATTTAGAGGCTGAATGACAATCTCAAGGTAAAAAGAGAAACTAAATGAGAGGTGAGCTGACACTAAAGATGTGATCTTTTCTGAGAAAATGGGCTTACCTTCATGCATATGTAAGATAGCTCAGCCTGTCCTTGATTCCCCTTTAGATAAGGGATGCTTAAGAGAGAGGCGCATTGTTTAAATCTCTCACCCATCTAATAGTGGCGTTAGCAATTGAATTGGAACAAAGATATTAACCTTTGATCTGAGGTTATTTGTCTCAATGCAGCTCATAATTCCGAGAAAAAAATTATGGTAATAAATAACAAAGAAAAACTGTGCAAGTGAAAGTAATTGTCTGCAATATATATTGGCAGAACTTATACACCGCTCCCAGGACAGGGAGTAATGAAGGTTAGAAGATAATGTAATAAAAATAAAAAAGGGGCAGGGTAAATTTCCCTGCCATTGAGTCATTAGATTTCTGTCCCTGTTCTGTAATGTCAAAATGTTTAACAGACGTAGTTTAATGAAAGGATCAGCTGATTAAACATATATGCAATAATATATAGAGAAAAGAGACAAAACTATTTTGGGCCTGATCTTGCAAACTCTATGATGCAAGTAGTCTCTGTGAGAATAACAGCAGTGAATCCTTTCTATGTTACTCTTAATAGAAAGCGCACTTCACTGCGCTTGTAACTATGGTAGCTTTAAATTATAGCATGGCATTTTGATTGTAATGGCAAACCCCCCCTGTTTAGTGATTATAAGAAGGGCTCTCATGCACTTAATGCACTGTTCTGAAAATCAATAACTGAGCTGTGCCAAGAGGATATTATCTAGAATCATTAATGTCATACGTCCTGACTTTTCCAACTTTTTTTTCAGGTGGATATGTTGCTAACAGTCTAGCAATTATGACAGATGCACTTCATATGTTAACTGACCTTAGCGGTATCATTTTGACCCTGCTTGCTCTCTGGCTGTCTGCAAAATCTCCCACAAAGAGGTTCACTTTTGGATTTCATCGCTTAGGTATGTAGATACCAGCTTTTGCTATTAACAGAGTATTTTAAGCAACAACTGTAAAGATCACCTAATTCTAGAAGAATAGGTAACTAGAAAGAAAGTAGCAACAAACCTGAAAGTTGCTTTACGTTTAACACCATGACTCTAACGTTCTTTCACTGGCCATTGTGGATCTATTACATAGATCGTATTGCCACAAGGGAATGGATAATAAAAAAACAATTTTAAAAATTTTAAACCTCAGCCAAAAGTGAAGTTTGATGGCAGAGTTTCATTCACTGGGAGCAGGATGAGTCTCCCCTAGGAGACTTAGCAGGACTTAGCAGATTCAGAGTTAAATTCTGAATGGTTAATTCATATTCCATCTTAAAGAGGAAGCTTGGGGAATTGGATACATGGTGACATTGTAAATATGACTTCCTACAAATGAACCATGGCCTAAAAAGTTTAACAAGGGTTCAGAGGAGGGAAGCTGTCCCCAGCAAGAAGAAGGGTGGATATGCAGCTGTGTTTCGCAGCCCATCCATACTTACTGGGCTGTTGCATTAGGTCAGGCGCCTGTGCACCTTTGTGCTTTGGAATTGAGGCCGTTGAGCAAGAGACGGACACGTTCTTCGGTCACTCACTGCTGTACCACTATTACTGCTTGTGTGACACACTGAGGAGCTTGTTGGTGCAGGAGCTGTATGTGTTGGTCAGTTGTTGTTCATCACAGACTATTGTCCGTGCCCAGGATGTACAAAGTCCCATTGACTTCAGTAGAATTATGACACTAGAAAAAGGTCCTATTCAATGTGAAAAATGACATCTTAATCCAGAACTAAAGACTTCTGTAGAGCATATTATCAGAGAGCTCTGCCCTGCCAGAAGCCGTGTAAATCAGTATTCCTCTTGCACTCCCCAAATCACGCAAAGCAGAGGTCAAAATGTCCCATGGTTTCCCATAAAATAAGTTACTTAACCTCTGCCTGTTTTAGGTGTCTGTAAAAAGAAGCATAAACAGAATTATGTACTAAACCTCAGAAGGGTATTTTCAGGATTCATTACTTCATGTTTGGAAATGTAATGATGATAAAGGGTGTTTTCACATGACTGCTAACTGGATATAATAATTAATAATATATAGCTGCAGGTCTTGTAGATATTTTACCAAAAGCTTCAACCTTTATTTTTCATGAAATAGATAATTTCTAGTGTCACAGTTTACTACCTCTGCTCTATACATTCTATAGCATATATTTTTCAAGGAACTTCAGAGTCTTGTGTAGTCATTATTTGCAATTCTTATTTTGGCTGTTAGAACAGCAGTAGAATTCAACAACTCCATCACTCCTAGTCATTTGTCATCAGTTAGTCACTAATGCATGAATGCATAACTCTGTATGCTAGCAAAGATCTTTGGGGCTTTAGCAAGAAAGCATTAACAATGCCAGCATTTCCCATTACAAACTTTTCTTTCAAGAAGTTTTAATTTTGCAATAGGAGCTCCCCTAATACTGAAACCTGACCTTGCAGGTATGCCCCTGACATTTGCTCATACTCTCCAGAAGGATGTTTGCTAGCATTTATACATACTTTAACCCTACTTAAAAATAATTTGAGTAGTTTATGTGTCTTGGTAACTTTTCTAAAACTAAGAAGTACATACATTGATCATGCCATGGCCTAGCTTAAAACAGGAGTTAATCTTAAGAAAAAGAAAAGAAACTTATTTAACCATTAAAATCTTACTCAGTTCTGTAAATTTTGCAGACTTTTCAATTAATTAATTTGAGGGCTCCATAGCACTTCACAAACACAAATCCCTGAGGATTCCTGCCACGTCACTTTCTGTACCTTTTTTTTTTTTTCTGTTTTAGTGCCAAGAAAAATACTGGCCAGACTGATCCACTGGTGGTCCATGGGCCACAACTGGCCCATAGAATTAGTCCATATTGCCCACCATCTTCTCCCTGGGCACCATCTTCTGCCTGGGAGAAGCTACAGGGAACAGCTTCTCAGTTCTGCAGCAATTACTCCTCCTTTTCTGTTGCCCAGTGCCAGTAGGTGGTCAAACGCTAGAACAGGTTGCGAAGTCTCCACAGTTGGAAACACTCAAAACCCAACTGGATGCAGCCCTGGGCAACCTGCTGTAGCTGACCGACCCTGCTTTGAGCAGGACTACACATTTTGCAGGGGTGCCTTTGTACTGCAGCCATTCCGCGCGAGTAGCAGCAGCGCAGCTCTCTCTGTAGGAGGAGGACGACTACAGCCTGGGGGTCAGGGGAAGGGTTTCTGTGGCTGCAATGAGGAAGGGGAAGTGGGTAAAGGCCCTCCAAGAGACCCCCAAACCTTGACCTAGGCTCTGCAAGTACAGAAGATGGGATGGTTCAAAATTACTATACAAAGTTTGTTAAAGTCCCATTTGCGAAATTTATTTGCCTGATTTTAGGCACCCAATCTGAGCGCTGTGGCCTGAGGGCCCAGTTTCACACATCAGTGAATGCTGGCAATGGAGCACAGCTGCTTCTAGGGTATATCCTCGCTGTAACACATTTTTCCAAATAACCTGTATGTAAGAAGCTTGTCAGCAATTAATATGAGCTCAACAATAGCTTGAATTTCATGAGAGAGATGTTAAAACATGACAGAATGTTAAAAATAGGGTACAGATTGAGCATCTGTCACAGAAAAAATGCGGAGCATTTGTTTAAAGCTGGGAATATGTGCAAGAACTATCTCATCGCTGACCTGCTTTGCATTAAGTTTTAAGATAATCTATATGTACAGTAAGCATGAAAACATTCTACCGAACAGTGTTTCTGGTGCTCATTATCACTTTTGTTTGCAGAATGATGAATTTTCAATCTTGTTCCCATAAACATTGCATTGTAAAGACAACAGACGTATTAGTTGTTTAGTCAAATTCCAGAAGGAAATTAGCACTAGTTTTCATTTATTTGAATTCTTTTTGAATACATAATATGTATGCTCCATCTTCACTTTTATTCCATTTTCAGTGGTGAAAAGGAAGCTGACAGATTCAGGAATGGGTTAGAAAAGTGAAGACAAAATAAGAGAAATTGCAGTCATGTCTAAAAAGGATTATATTCTTGAAGCCAAAAATAGTTCCGTTTCACCACCAAGTGGAGATACCTCCTTCTCAGCAAGACACTGAGCAGATTTAAGCATAGATATGGAACCTGGCATTTTTCCATTGCTGCAGAGACAATGTTAGTAATGACAGAATCAGTCAGTCCACTGAGACAGTGCTTAGTTCATTTCAGAAGAAGTGAAAGATCTCAGCACAAATCTACAATGCTGACATGACAATGACTCCGTGAAAGAAACTGCAAGGAAAACACTGGTTTCCGTTGCAGAAAGCATGGAAACCACAATATGTTATTTCTCTGGTAAATGCTAATGTGCTAAGGCTTCACAAATTTTTTAAAAAGCATTCTGGAAAACCTTCTAAGCAATGTATTATTTTTTTTTAAGGCTGTTGCCCTGAATAGTCTGCCTGCTTTGTACAGAACACTATCACTTGCATGGGTATTTCCAGGATTTTTCATGTTGCTCTGAAATCATCTGAGATTGTGACAGTTGCCTTTCAGAGCCTTGTTACTGCCTGGTAATGCTGGTACTCATCCAGGCATTGACACGCTACTGAACAGCTGAAGGCGTTGGTGTGAGTTTCTTCTCCCGTAACGTTAAAAATTCAGTGGATGGATCAAGTGATTTTGGTGATATTAAAATGCTTATATAGTTGCATGTTTTTTACTGTAGTATTCAATAAATAAAATTAACAGTTCTGTGTTAGAAATGACACCTTCTGCAGTAACCAAAGTTGTACAATACACTGACAGATTCAAAGCAGAGGGAGAAGCGAGGCAATTCTCAGATCAGTATTCTTAGAGCTATGATACAGCCAAGAGCAAAATCTTGCCCTTACTGGGGAATAAATCAGGGCAGTATGTGTGGAACAAGGGGGAAGAACAACCATTACAGTTCCAAGTAAATTAATTCCAACTCTGATCTTTCAATTCACACAGGAAGGCTAAGATCCCAGTGATCCATCTGGCAGGTGACAGTAATGAGCATTATGCATAATGATTACAGATTACTCAGGCATGGCTGCAGATTTACATGCAATACAGTGGAGCCAGCATTAAGGCTTTCCCAGTGCTTTTTGTAAAGCCCTGTATTAAGTTGCTTATAACTGAGACGTTCTTAACTGGGCCAGTGTTCTCTCTGTTGGGTATCTTGCCTTTTTTTTTTTTTTTTTTTTTAAGTTTCAGCTGCGACAGGGCAATCATTTTCAGAATATGAAACTAGAGGGTAGAAGTATGTTTATGTTAAAAGGAATGTAGTGACCCATTTGGAAGTACCTATATTCTTTATAGTAGGACCTTAAAACTGTAGTGTGGACTCATCCTTCTCAGGTTAATGTATGCTATTACCAGCCCAATTTCATGACTTGGGTACTGAGGCAGACAGCACTAAGGTCCAGACCCATAAAATATTCAGGCCGATTTACCTCACATCAGAACAGCAGGAGCCTTGTAGAGAGCTGTAACCACTTTCCATAGGTGTAAATGGTAGTGGAAGATGCAGGAAAATGAAATATTAAGAGTTTTTATTAACTTTCTAATTTTCTCTTTATTTAGACGTATGTGCCCTATTGAAAGTCCCTACTGATTAGATAAAATTCCTACACCAAAGTGTTGGTCATAACACTCTCACTTTTGTGAAATACGAGTATTTGGTAAACATTAGATAATGTTAAAGCAGCGTATTACACCAATACAGAAACTTATATTAAGTAATCCTTCATAGCTGAAATCTGTAATAAATAATGCATATGTACAAGAAGCTTAGGAGTAATATGTCTGACAAGTTTGTACTGTTCAGTTTCTTAATCTTCTTGTAATTTTCTCTTCATCCTAAATACAAAAGGGTCTATAAAAGTCATTTCTAAATCCAGCTTAATACTGGGGACAGCTGAAGTCAAGCTTTCTCTTATTTGTAGGTGGGCTAGTGATGTTTGAGACCGCCTATCTTCCTCTCCCCTCGACAGGGCCTTTGCGGTTTCTCAGGCGAAACTTTTGGGTTGTCTGAAGAAGTCACAGTCATCGCCCATGCAGAAGTTTTCAGAGAAAACGTAATTTGGGGATGTACTGACAGGGAAACATGAAGGAGTTGATTAGAACAAACTCCATTTGCTAATCCTATTTTACGAGTTTTATTTACCGCGCAACTCGTTAGTTGTGCATTAGTGTTATAATACACATAAAACAGTTAAAATAGTTAAGGCTCTGTCCGCATTCTAATTTGGAAATAGAAATAGATCTGCGACTCACTTTTGTAATGTTGTTTCCTTTCTGTTTGCAGAAGTATTGTCAGCCATCATTAGTGTATTGCTGGTCTATATCCTTATGGCATTCCTCTTGTATGAAGCTGTTCAAAGAACTATCCATATGGACTATGAAATAAATGGCGATATCATGCTGATTACAGCAGCCGTTGGTGTTGCAGTTAACTTAATGTAAGATCTCCCTTTCTCTCCATTAACATTCATAAATGTATTTCTGAATAAGCTGCTAATTCATTCATGGCCTGTAACTTTCTCATGGGATGTAATTTTGCTAGACCTCTTCATTTTCATTAATAAGACAAGAAATGATACTGAGTATTATTTTTTCAATTCTTTGGTTTAAAAGGAAAGAAAAAGAAAAAAGCAACAAAACCCCCCACCCACCAAACCCTAAAGCCTGTTTCTTGGAGTGTTTTTCTTCTTTCACTTTCAGAATGGGTTTTTTGCTGAATCAATCTGGCCACCTTCACTCCCACTCCCATTCCCACCCTCACTCTCACGTACCTCAGTCGAACTCTCCTAACACAGCCCACAGCAGCAGCCATGGACACAGCAGCCTTGCCGTGAGAGCAGCATTTGTACATGCCCTTGGGGACCTGGTACAAAGTATTGGTGTGCTCGTAGCTGCATATATCATACGCTTTAAGGTAAGGAATGGCTACTCTTTGAGGCAGGGTGGAATTTTTTTAATTTCAACTCCGGTGATTAAATTAAAAAGGGACTTGTTTTTGTAAGTTATTAAAAAATACTGTGTGATATTCTATTATAAGCTTTGTATATTCATGCAAAATAAGCAAAGACTATCTCTATTATATATTTTGTACCTATTCAAACAAAAAGAAATATTAATGAAAGTTGGAGCTAGAAGTAACTGCATTTTCTGAGACACATTTTTGTAAGTGAGCTCATTTTCATACATGCTTTAACACTTTGGAACCTCCCTTGCAGCCAGAGTACAAGATTGCTGATCCTATATGTACATATGTATTCTCCATACTGGTGGTTTTGACAACAGTTCGAATTCTGTGTGACACAGGAGTTATTATTCTGGAAGGTAAGACCTGTGCACAGTCTGCAGTACTTGACGTGTCAAATACCAGTGAGCGCTGGCACTTTTTTGACATCATGATCACCGTCTCTAACAAAGTGGATTGTGTCTGGAGACCTGTTTATCCTGCTGCTGCTTTAGTCTGTTGGTTCTTGATGGCTCATCTAAGTTGCAGCAGTCTTTAGGTGTCTTTGTCCTCTGCAGTGAAATGTACAGAACTTTCTTGGGTGTCTGCAGTGGCTGTCAGCTAAACTAAGTGAACATTTACCCAGACTCAGTTCTACACTTTCACTTTAATTATTGTAAAGTTAAAGCGAATGTGAATGCATGTAAAAGGAGGAAGCAAGCTTAGGCCAAATGGCTGGAGAGGTGGTTCATGCCTGTCCTGTCTTCCCCTTTTCCCCAAGTGCTGTTGTATTACTTGCGTGCTTCTACTGTTACCATAGGGGAAGATACAAGTAAAGAGTGGTGTAAAAAGGAAGAAGAAAAAAAAAGAAAGAAAAAGCTGAACAAAAGCTGAAGAATCTTATCTCATGTGGTGACTTAGAGGGAAAGATGCCAGCAACATTCTTTGCATTATTATAACTAACATGCCAACTCTTACTGCTTGATCTAGTACTTTTACCTTATGAAAGTGAAAATGTTAAGGATGGGAGAAAAATCCTAGATTTTAGCTGCACCTTCCTAGCTGTCTCGTGAGCTATTATTGACTTAACTTTTATTATGTTACGAGGTTAAATCAAGGACCTCAAAATCTTCAATGTCAAGTGCTTTTGCTGTCACTTAGGAGGGAAAAAAAATCCAACAAAATGGAAGTTCACCAAGAAGGCAAAAATGGTAAAATTTGCTTAAGAAACCTCAATTAGCTCCGAGGCAATAGCTAAGATTTAGCTGAAGAAAACAGATAAGACAAACTAATTGTGTATCAGATTCCAGATGTTTGAGTTGTAGCTGTTTGCCTAGGTATCCCAGTTGTCATAAAAATCTCCACATTAATGATGCTATTAGAAGTGATGATAGGTGGGCTTTATGTATTCTAGGGAATTTTTTCCAGCTCAAATTCAGGGTCTCCAGAGAATGGACTTGCATTTATATTGGAGACTACTGCTACAACATCAGGGTCCTTGGAGTTGTATCAGCTTTCAGTATTCATTTTAACTTAAGTTTCATTGTTATACTAGGAATGCTAAATTAAAAACTTAAATTATTATCTAATACAATAAATGATATTCTAGCTTTTAATATAGATTTATAAAGCAGCATGGAAGTCTATCAACAGCATGATGTGAGATACCAAAATTTAAGTCCATATTTCCTGGGAAAAAGCAAGCTGTAGAAATAATAACCAGGCAGTTAGCTACTTATTTATCAGCTAAATAATTTTCTGTTAGTCTTCACTAGAAGGAAAATTTTGTCTAATACGAGACAACCCGAGACACTGAACTTTCAAAAGAGATGGTACTGGAACTAACAATTTAAAAGACAGGCATCAGGTTCAGAGAGGAGTCATCCAAAAATTCTGAAGAAATTTGAGAAGCAAGTGGCTGAACTCCTCATAGTATATCTAATCAAACTTCATAAAACTGGAAGATAAGCAGTAAAAAGCTATGATAGAAACAGAACTATTCAGAAACGGAGTTTGTTCAGTATTTTTGTACTAGTTTTTGAGCCCATGTTGATCATCTAAAATTTTGATTCTGCCCTTTGTACAGCTAAAGGGTGGAATAGGGAAGCTATAGAGGTGCTATAGCTGCTGAAAATACTATGTCCAGAAGGACTTGATCAGTGCAATCACTGGTTTGCCAAGGTGCCATGCTATAAGACAAAAGTCATACGTGTTAACCACTGCAGATTGATTACCAGGGGCGTTTGGAAATGATACCAGTTACCTGAAGAGAGACGTTTCAGGAGACAGTAGGAGGCAGGCCCTAGCATTTTTTTTTTTTTTTTAGATTCCGACCTTAGAGTCTGGTCTAAGCAGTTACTAGGGGTTAGAAGCTGCAGTAAAGTTGGCTGCACAAGGACATTGCTCCAAAGGATCTAATGCTGGCTATTGCCAGAGAGCCGATTCTGGACAGGACAAATTACATTTGAGACAACACTGCAATTCCTGTACAACTTCTGTACCCATACTGGACTTAATATGCCAGTTTGCATATTCTTCTCTGTTGATAACTTGGAAGTTACTCATCACTTCCAACAGCACAAATTATAAACTCTTTTGACATTGAGATCTGTCATGACATTTTAAAGGCCACTGAGAGTTTGCAGAAGACAGAATTAATTTTATCTCATGTTTGGTATCACAGGAGTTCCAAGGCATTTAAATGTGGATCGCATTAAGGAAGACTTGATGAAAATTGAAGATGTTTATTCTATAGAAGATTTAAATGTTTGGTCTCTCACTGCAGGCAAAACAACTGCCATAGTCCACTTGCAACTAGGTAAGCTGCTGTATAGCATAATTCTAAATTAAATCTAAGTGTAGGAAAAAACCCCACTCTCTCTTCCTATTGTTATTTAAGTTGAACTACGCAATATCATTCTGGGAAAAAATAATCTACTAACTATGGTTTTGTACAGCAAGGTATAGAATGCATTGGCCCAGAAAGACATGAAATGAAATGAAATGAAAATTGTGCAAAGAAAATATATTCATACTGAAATATCCAGTACAGATTCTTTGGGTAGGGATTAAAAAAATACAAAAAAGAAAAAGGATTTCTTCTCAGAAATTCCCTTATTTTGTCCAGGGAAAGACAGGGTGAAGTTCTAATGTGGAACAATCTGACATATGAAAAATAAATGTGTTTTGCCAAAACATGTTGATTTAGACATCTATCAGTACTATGAATATTAATTCTTAGTAAGAAAGCTCATTTTTTTGGGGGGTGGGGAGTGTTATCTAACACACACAATTTTATGAAGATGTGTCTAGTTAGAGGGTATAGACCTAAAGTTGTAAAATAATATATAGAGAGTACACAGTGACCACAGAACAATATTAAATTAATACATGAGTGTGAACAAAGATTATTCTAGGTGATAACACTGTGGAAACTTTAAGAACAGCTGGATTGTTCAGGTTTCTTGAGGAGTGAATTCTATTAATTATTTTCTTGGTCTTTTAGTTCCTGGTAGTTCATCTAAATGGGAGGAAGTTCAGTCCAAGGCCCGACAACTGCTGCTGAACACGTTTGGGATGTACAAGTGCTCTGTCCAGCTTCAGAGCTACAAACAGGAAATGAGCAAAACCTGCGCAAGTTGTCAGAGTTCCAGTGCCTAATTTCGTATGTTTTGGGAACTGCTGCCTTATTCTTTATCTTGTAGTCAAAGACTGAGAGCAATAAATGCAAAGTGAAAATGATCAAATAGAAACCATTGATATGTGGATTTGTACCATGTAACATGCAGCGGGGAGAACTGGTGCTGCAAAAAGTGCAGTGGTTGCCCTACAGAACATGTATTTCACTCTCTCCCTTGTACTGGATTATTCAATTTATTATGATTTTGGGACAAAGCTGTTTTCGGATTATTGTTTACAAACTGCAATGTGGCTCTGCAGATACCTCACAAATTACAGTCCAATATTGTCCTTTAGGAACTATGTACCACAAAATACCTGCGCTCCAAATGGAGCATCAAGTATTCAGTATTTCAATTAAAGTCTCTAATGCTGATCATGCCAGGGTTCCATAATATCTCATGAGCCCTGAATTCATTATACACTATTTTTGCAATAGTAATTTTCATACAATATCTTAAACTATAATGTACACAGTGCTAGTTGAATTCTTTTGGAAACTGTCTCTTTGGAGACACTGCAAAATACAGAATTTACTGTACCCAGACCAGAAAGTTAGCTTTAATCTGGGCCTTCGGAGATCCAGACAAGAAGATCCTTGCCCAGACTTCTGGTATTTAACTAGAGACCCAACACTGGACCCAAAGTGTTCTAAGTGATCAGTTATCTTTAATGTATTTTAGAATAGGGTTTATACATTAGAAACAGGTTATTTATTTTACGAAGTTTTGATTTGTAAGATGAATTTATTATTAATAATCCTGAATGTCTAAACCAACATTTGATTCACATTAAAAGGCCAGTTGATTAGCATGCATTCTAATTATAATTAATAAATGTCCTGTAATTGATCATTTTTCCATTATTGTTTTGTTTTAAAAGAAAAATCAAATGATAGAAACTATGCTTGACATGGAGATACTCTCAAACGCAATCTATAAACATGCAAAATACTTGCGTCTTCTAACAGGAAAGTGGGGAGCAGAAGTTTTAGATATGTGCTATTCCCTCAGCAACAGATCTCTGACCTTTTCATCTTTGCTTTGAGCAGAGTATGGCAGTATCCTGACAGGAAGGCCACTGCAACAGCAGTCCCTCACTACTGAACTTTATGAATAAAGCAAAATCCAAGAAAGCTCAGTAATGTAATTGCGTTGGACAACAATATCCTAATATTGTGTTGGACAACAAAATCCTAACAACCTACAGAGGTAGAAAGGCCTTTTCTTATTTACAGAGGGATGAGGCAATTTGAAAAGACTATTCATCCTCAAAGTCCACAAAACTGAATTGCTTAGTCTCACGGTTCTGCAGAACTTCCACTGATGTCAAAAGTAGTTCTGTATGTGGATCAGAAAGGAAAATTTTTGCCCAGTAATAGATATTGTGATATTCAGCTGTGAATACTTAAGCTATTGTCTGTTCTGAAACTTGCTAGGGTTTCACATATTCTTCAGGCTGATTTATACCTGCAATTGGTGGTAACAATCTTGGCTTCTTTTCTCCCCTTTTTTTGAGGTAGGGGTCACGCGATGAATTTTGAGAGGTGAAAACTGACAGCACAGTATTAATTTGGACAAAGTGCACATAACACTGGATTATGTTTGTATCTGTTCTGGCAAGAAATGGGAACACGTGAGTACAGCATGGGAGCACATACAGCTCAGAGGCAAAGTAGCACTGTACTGGGGAAGTTAATGCTTCAATACAAACACTATCATTAATTAAGCCATATCACAGTTCATGAAAAATGTGCATCCCATCTTTACAAACTTACTGGGAAACAGTACCACAAATAAACAACAGGTATTTTGCACCTACTAATACTCAAATAGGTTTTAATTAAATTGGAATTTACAGTTGCTGTAATTAGAAGTTGAAGTACAGTAGACGTATTTGGAGTTTTTTTTATTGTAATAATTTACTACACATTTGTCTAATTGAAGAATAAAAGAAATGTGTTGCTTTATTGTGGGTTTTATTAAATCAATGATTAAACTTCACATTGTTGTCTTATAAAATATTTATTTGTATTGCTGTCTCTTGTCATCATTTTGGATTCTTACAGCAGCTGTTTTTTGAAGTGTCTGAACACTCAACCTTAGCTCAGTTTGGGGATGCTATATATAGAATGAATTATGTCTCCCTCTTGAGTCGGAACAATTTAAGTCTTGTTATTTCCCGTGCAGTAATTGCACTTTAGAAAATATAAGCTGACAAAGCATGGTGAAGGAGCAACCATAAAACAACTGGCAAAACATTCTTGAAACCCTACCTTCACCCTTGAGGGGCCTTTGTTATCAAAGCCTATAGATTGGAAGGAGTTCAGAGAAAAAGCGACAGAAGATGAAATGAGAATCAAGAATAAAAGAATGAATGCATCTATCTCAGTGAGATCCTGAAGTGTACGTGCCCTGTTTTAAGCTCTAACTAAGCTCACATGGAGATTTATATCTGTGTGGTCTACCTCTAATCCTTTTCTTATTCTTTATAAATTATTCAGGGCACAGGTTGTCTGGCACTGGTATGTTTAATGTAAGAATCCAGTATTCTTCTGAATCTGCTATTAATCAACATCAAAAGGAATATGCATATTATCACTTATAATACTCCTAGTGATGGAATAAATGAGCACAACAGAACTGTAAAAATAACCAAGTAGAAATAGTTAGTATGCTTACTTACAAGGATAGAGAAATATTCAGAAAATAACACTGGTTTGCGAATAAACTACCAGGAATTTATGACCTAATACACAATAACAGTACTCAGGAAGTACAAGTGCCTATAAAAGACGACAAGTTGTTTTTATAGACATTGCAAGGTCATTTTCACTACCAGCTTAGAGGAAAGGGGCCTTCATATAAATAAGAATTGAGTCTAACGTCTTTCCAAGCAGCTCTCCAGCACATCCAGATTATTTCATTTACACACTCTTACACTGCTCTTTTCCTTCTACAAAATCCTCTGCTTGAAATTAAAATGCATTTACTTGTCGGGATTTCTCTCTCACCAAGAGACTCACAAGATTTGAGCAAGTTCCCACAAATAGTGTCCTTGCTTTCCAGAGCTGTGCTGCAATATTCTTGCTGACTGAACAGCTGAAATCCTGTGAAAATTCTGCCAGCTCTTAACAGTCTACGTTGGGAAGAGATTTTTTCCTTTCTTAATCTGTGATAGTCAACCATCCTTTTCTGAAGCATGGATACAGCTTTGATGACAGCCTACTCATATGAGTCAATAAAGCATTTTTATATCAAGCAGAATGCAAACCCTTGCATCCCACTCTTCTATTCTGAAACCTTCTTATCCTAAGAAGAAAATTAACAGAAACCTATTTTATTTCAAAATGTTTTCCTTGCTTAATTTTGTGAGGTTTTTTGTTTGTTTTGTTTTTTAAATTGTGTTGACATTTAGTCCTTTCAATACCAGCAGCATTTCTTTCTACACCAGCAGAATTACCATTTAAAATATCATACCTGAATCTGGTCTTCGATTATTTTACTACTGCCCATTTCTGCTATTTCTTGCAGAATCACGCCCACTTGGCAGAATGACTAAGAAAAGCAGCCAGCTGGCATTTAGAAGTAACTTTCTGACATAAAACCAAGAAACCCAAAAGACACCCACCAACTAATGAGTAGTAAGTCTGTTGTTCAGGTATTTTGGCAGAATCTCATGAGGATGCTGCCTTGATGCTACATAGAGCAGGGCTGTTAGGTATTATTTCTCTCCACAGATACTAAGAGAGTATGATAAATGAAGATAGGCCGTTGGGTAATTAAACACGATATGTACTGCAGTAGCTTCCTAGACTCCAATAAGCTAGTCCCTTTTCAGAGAAGAAGTTCCCTTGAGATCTCAAGGGGAGGGGACAATCCACTGTAAATACCCGGCTCATTTCCCTCTATCGATCCAAAATGGCATTGCCAAGATCTTTTTTCTTGCTGGTTGCTCCAAGCACATTCAGTTGTTCCAGGAGTTAGCACCCCTAGCTCAAAACATCATGTTCCATCGGCACGTTGCATTATGCCACTGCTCTCTGCTTCTCTCACTCTGTTTTCTTGCAATGCTCTACCCTCTCCACAGCTTCACTAACAATGTCCAGCTTGCACCCTGGGCAGCTGCTGCTTACATGGTCACTAGGAGCTTCTCATGCAGCACTGGGTGTGAAACACCCACAAACGACTTGTAAGGCCTGTTCTATTCAAATACATGCGTGCCCAAAGTCCATTTTCTCTTTGATCTCTAGATGAAAAACAAATCTTCTAGCCACCATGTTGCTAACTCACAAGGAAGACCTAATCTGAAAGCCTCTAGACTCTCTTTCTACCTTAAAACAAATAAAACAAGTTTCCTCCACCTTCCCCACCCTTAATCCCCTTTCAAGCCTCACCCCATCCGCCCGCTCTTTGTAACAAATCATGCTGGGTGCTAACCGACACTCTCTGTGCTCTGGAGCTGGCAAATCCCTTTTTGTTCTCCTCTTCTCATTCCATTTTCCATGGCTGAATGCTCTGGGGAGGACCACACATGCTCTTCCGTTCTGTGAAATACCTGACACAACTTTGGAAGCTTCTAGAATAAATACTGATCATTTACTGCTCTCCAGCTACCACAGCAATCTGCTCTTAGAATGCATGCGTACCTGCCTCCTCTGTTTACAGCTGTAAACGAATGATATCCAAATCAGTATCGCTGCTATTTTATCTCTATTTTCCTTTTCTCCACTGTGTTCTGCTTTCTCTTCTCAGCATCACACAGTTTGAAAACTGCCAATGCTAAATGTACAAGACAAAATAACTTAATTGGTTTTGTTATAGTTATGAAGCATTTACACCTTTTATGGCATCAATTTCTTAGAAAAAATAATCCATTTCATAAACACAAGCATAATTCTGTCCATATGATGACTACTTTATGATTTCCTTACTATTATACCTGATGAAAAGATAACTTGTTTTTCCAGGATTGTGACTAGCCAGTACATGAGGGTACATGAAACCAGTTAACGCTGTCTGTGTTTCACATTAAACTCAGTACTGATATATACAGGGATTTTTGATTCAGCTGATGAATACATAAAAGCAGCCAGATGGCAAGCAGACAAAAAATTTGCTTTTGTCCCAGATGCACTAAGAACACCCAAGTCCCTGCACTCTGCCTATTTCTTTTTCCCAAAACACACACAGAGAAATTATCTAATAAACCCCTAAATAAATTGATGAGATGTAAACATATGAAAATAGCTATTTAATTCTAGTAACTGGCCTTTTAAATTCAAATAGAATTTTTGAGAAAAACACCATAAACAAACATTTTCATAGTTAGGATGATGCTACATATTTGAACCTAGCATACAATTACTCTTGATTTTTTTTATAAATTTCACGTGTTCCTTTTTCCAAGGCCACTGTAACAAGTCTGACATAAAACTGTACAAACACTCTCCCCTCTGAGCTGTCAACCTTCAAGGCCTTTCCCGAGTTTACCAGAAGATGGTGCACTAATCCCAGCTTTACTAAAAAGAGTTGTGTACTGAGTATAATTACTGAGACTTCTATATGTCAAAGGAATATATTTTGTCGCAAATTTTTAAAATGTCTTATTAGTAAGTAAAAAAACCAGTCTCTATTCTTCCTAAGGATTTAACTTTATCATGGATGCAATAAGGAAAAGCACAAATCTAGCACAGATTTGCTAATCATTTACTGGGAAGGACTTGAGATACTTCTTAAAGGCATATACAGGTAAATATCATGGAGTACAATGCTCAAATGCCTCCCTCCAGTTCCAAATATGTAATAAAAAAATATGAGTGGAAATTAATTGTGGCTATGGGTATCTGAAATGCAATTAGAACAAATTATATTCATTAGTGTAAACAACGTAAGTTACCGTGCAAGCCCTTTGTTTCTATGAAAATAAGTATTGCTTCTTCAGGGTGCTGAATTCACGTTTGCCGGACAACATACACTTGCATTTGAAACATCCTTGACTCACTGCTTCTTTACAAAGTATCTGATGACACTTTCAATTGGAAAACGTACACTGAGGGAAGCAATTTTTGTTTCAAAATAGGCAGATACAATTACAAATGTAGAATATCATTGTGTTTACACTGCTGTAATTGCTAGTATAATGTTGTCTTTTGATCTAGTTCAGCAGGCTTCACAGAGAGAAAATACAGATGACAGAGGCTGAGGAACTCAGAACCACAACTTCCTTCCAGTAAAGTCGTCTTTCATTTCTTCAAGCTATTAAGCAATTCTGTATTTTCTAAGCTTCTGCAGAAGACATACACCTTCGACTGGAAATGGAAATTGCCCAACCAGTTACACACACTGGTTTCTCTCTGCTTAGATATTTGCTTTAAATATAACCTAGATGGAACAAATGATGATGGTTTTCAGGCAACCTAGCTGCTTGGACTTGCCACAGAGCAAAGGCCAAGTTGTATCACAGAAAATTTAAAAGAAAGTAACTCTTTGCACATCAAAAGTTAAAGAGCCATGTGCAGTAAGCTGTAAATGAAGATATGTTTTAGATACACTCACTTGTAGATAGCTATGCAGGATATCACATTATATTAGATCTATTAACTGTCTTTGTAAAGCAGCAATGAAAGCACACTCAGACTTACTACATTTGAAGTTTCTCTGGAGAAAGGATCGAGGGAAGAGGTAGTCCCTAATTTTAGCTGTCAGAGCTAGAAAGAAGCAGCTCGCAGAGCACGAGTAATAACAAAATTAAATCCTACTAATAGGCCCACCAACTGCTATGGCTAAGTAAGGGTATTCATATTGCAGGGTTTTTTGTTTACTTGTTTGGGTTTTTTTTTTGTTTGTTTAAGAGTTCATACTTTGTTGATGATACAAGGTGTGTTTGTGTACAAAAGAGGAAGGAGGAAAGAAAACAGATAAAGCCAGATCATGTGGGTACTGCAGTTAGCAACTGAAAACCATTAGACTCCATTACATTACCAGGCAGCCAACTATGGAGCACACTAATGTTTCTGCACCAAATTGTGGTGGTCACAAATGAAGTCAATACCAATTTTGTCTACAAATTGCAGCTTTAGTTGATCTGTTGTGCAGTTCAACTAGGATGCCTGATGATTGGTTTTACAGTAATTTTTACCCATCTAGCCCACACCACACCACATACATTCATTAATGATGCTAAGAAGGATTAAAAAAAAAAAAAAAAAGATTGGAGTGTTGCCTCCACCTCCCTTCTTCGTTGGGTTGCCATATTTTCTTTTATCTTTTTAGTGAAGAAGAAAAAAGTCCAACAGGTAAAGAGGTTCTCTTAGCTTTTGGTTTTTGTAACTCTGATTACACATTGCTTCAACAAATGCTCATCTCTAGCTACAGTAATACCTTTGTGCTTTAGTATTCCTTATTGAGGAATGTATCTTACATCTGTGGTACGGCCAAACAGACAACTGTGAGGATTTCTAAAAACAGATAAGAAGGTCAAACACTTTGGTTCTTTATTGAGTGAATCCAGCTATGACTTCGGTGGTAATTATGTTTATTTAAAGCACTCGCCCACAGAGGGTGTATACCTTGTTCTTTACACCTATCAAGAAGTGATACACTCAACACATACCTCAAACAGAAACTTCCATTTACCACCCTGTTTTGCATACTACAAAAGCTTCCTCTTTGAACTAATACACACACAGGAGCTTGAGCAAAGACATGCCTAATCCTTAAATGTTTTTCTTTCTCTTAAGAAGAGAGAGAATTTTTAAAAAACACATACTAGTACATACACACAACCCCTACAAGTTTTGTTATATTAATTCCATGCCTCCCTGAAATCAGTATAAAAACATTCCCATAACTTCAAACTAGTTTTCTTTTACATCTACTTTGTATGACACAGTGTTGTAAAATTAAAATTATGGCTAAGAGTTCAGCAATGAGGCAATGAACAGAACTGCAAGTCATTATGACTAGGATTTTGCTGTGTATTTCTGCTTTTGGGAGTAAGGTGGATACTGCAGCCTTTAAGTCAAATTCTGTTTTCTGACCATAGCATGTTTCATTCAAAGCACTTCACAAGAGGAAAGATAAACACAGTAAAGGCAGCAAAATGCTAACGTGTCATTTATTAGTGGTAACAGCATTGGCGGCATAATGCTTACAGTCATTTAAAAAAATATTCAGACTTTACTGAATTATAAAAGAAGTAATACAGCAGGAGGGAGAGATGCGTCATTAAATGAAACATTCTTGACAGCTTTAATAGAAAAACAGCTTTCCCTTTGTTTTGATGTAGTAAATCAGTGATTTATTACAAGTAGATTACTTTGCTTTTCTTTGGCAAACTGATAAGATTTTCCTGTTACTACCAGGGATTACAACTAATCTGGATTTTCTGCATTTACTTCCTTGTTTGTGCAACAGCAGCATCAAGTCTGGTAAAGGATGGTGTTTATTAGTTATCTACCTACTGCAAATACATTTATTTTAATTACAGAAATAACACACAACAGGAAATCAAGAATGAGAAAGTTTTGCTAAAGGTGAAAGCTTAAACACATTTATTTATATTTAAGAAGTTTTTCAAACTTGTGTGGCTTTCTGACCTCTCAGCTCATCTGTTTGCATCCACAGCTACCCCCATTTGTCCTCTATACATCACACAATGTGATGTTGTGTTGAAATAAACTGCATCTGTTAATGTATCACATTGCCCCTACACGAATTTTGCAATTAAAAATCCATGTATTCTACAATACTGAAACAGGAAGACAAAGAACTCCAGTTCTTTGTTTGTTTCACAAACATTGTGCTGTTAACAACCCACGTAACAATCCAGTGGAGTGATAAAAGATGGGCATTCCTTGCTTACACCTCACAACATGCACCAGTCCTTTTCGAAGATGAAATATAGTTCTGTGCCAAAGGCCGATGAAGCACTCAAACCCACAGTCACTAGCAGTCCACCTATGGCCTACCAGAACAGATCGGTCTCACGCCAAATACCATACAAAAGAGTAAAATGATAGAAAGTGGCTTGAAAACCAAAGAGTTCTAGAGAACAGCTGTAACCCTAAAGCAGGACGGCAGGCAGCTCTGCCTCGTGACTGCATCATTTCACATATGTTCCTTTAGACAACGCGGACTGGATTGCTACAGAGCTACACGTGTAACTTTGCAGAACACAGTGCAGGTGTACTAATAAATAGTATTAACAATAGAAATAAATTAGCCCAAGAAAATTTTAAGTTTTTCTGATGTGTTTGCTTTGGTGGGCGAGACAGACAGATTTGGCAAGAAGAAAAGACGTGTCAGCAAGGGAAAGAAGGAAGGAGTCTCAGCAGAAAATAGGGAGGAGGGTGTGAGAGACAAAGTGAGTAATACCAGAGTCTAGTATAGCCCAGATCAATGCTTCGGGTTGAAGAGACTGGCTTTCAACTGCTTGACAACTGGTAAAACTGGAAGCACATTTATCTGAATTTTAACAGATGTTCACAAGCACTTTTTAAACCTTATAGAAACAAGGTCACAAAGATGACTAGCTTTATCTTAAAAATATTGCATCATGCAGTCTAAAATATTTATACAGAACACTTTTTAGGGAACACTACGCATGTGGTAAAATCTTGGCCAAAAGCAGCAGAAATGGTGTTGTCACCCAGGAGAGGCACACACCTGCAAGCCCGGCCCCAAGGCACAGCTGGGGCGGGAGGCCCAGCACCACACGCGACCCGGCTCTGGCCCTGGCTGGCACCGGCTGCCACGCACCCCGGCCGCCGTGCACCCCGGCCGGTTCATCGGGAGCCACAAACCACACCGGCGGAAGCCGGGACACCTGACTGACACCTGCCAGGCTACAGACAGGTGGCTGGAAGAGCAGAGGCCTGCTGTGAATGAGGGGGCCTTCAGCACCACCTCAACGGGAGGGCCATGGCTGTGTCCCACAGCACCTGCGTCATGCGTCGGGCCAAACCTCGGAAGTCTTAAATGAAGAGAAAACCAACCCAAAACTTTTGTGCATGCTCCCATCGCTAACAAATGAGGGCTTTTTGTTAAATTAATTTTCTAGATGGGCAGCATCAGCCGGTACATGACCTGTACCTGAAAGTCCAGACAAATTATTTCTAGGACTCTCACTTGCTAACACAGCTCCACACCAATTAAAGCTCTGTATCCCCTAACACCTCAGTTACCACTTTCTTTCAGCTCCCTCTTTTGCCACACAGACAAATCCTTTACTTTACACACTGTTGAATATCTAGGCAGCACACCACCACAGAAAGGGAGCTCAGCTCCTCTAACCACACACCCGGAAATCAGACATTGACACAAAACCCGGAGGGGAGGTTTGCTTTGCTTCTACCTGTTTTTTTGGCAAGAGAGAAGCCTTCTCCCTGCTGCAATCATCAGCGCTGCTGAAGGCTCGCAGGCTTTGGGCAATTTCACAGGTGATCCGACAGCGATGCCCGGCGAGGCTCACCCTCCTCAGCTCCCAGGACGTGAGGGAGCAGCCTCCACCAGCCTTCTCAGCGGTGGTCCGGGGGAAAATGGAGGTGAGGCCCTAAGAAAAGCCCCCCGCCCCCACGGGCGGCCCAGCACCCCCTCCCACGAGAGGCCGCGGAGGGAGACGGCAGCGGCAGGAAAGCAGGGCGGGCACCTCAGGCTCCCTCGCAGCCACGGGTGGCAGCGGGCAATGGGTGCAGACGGCCATGGGCAGCGCGACACTGTGAATAACAGCTGCGGGGCGGCTTTTCACTCATAATGGCTTCATTTGCCACAGGCCCCGGTCTCTCCGTGTTGTATGAGGGGCCCTTAGAGGGACTGCATGTCCCCCGTGAGCCCTGCAGAAGGACACTACATCCCCATTAACAGCTCTGGCCAGAACATACATGTAACAAGGTTATCTAAAAGTAAAAGCTAATTAAACCAAAACCCTTTGGCCACCAGGTCAAGGTACAGCATAAATAGGGTTGGTACCGCCTCCACGAAGTGCTGTAAAGGTGTGTGATCTCTGGTCGGGGCGAGGCACCGCAGGAGGACGGCTCTTTGGACTGGGTGTCTGCTCACTCTTTGGACTTCCTTTGAAGGGTGCAATTAGCGGCGATGGCCGTTTCATGATGGGAGATAGCTTTCAGCAAACAATCTGCCAGCTCTCTACTCACATCAGCACCTGAAGGTCAATAGTTACTTAGTCCAACTGCAGCACCCAGAGTCCGCTTCCTCGTTAACATTTTTTTATTTCCATTTCAGTTACACTTTTAGGTGATCTCGTTATCTTGTGCGCTCCCCGTATGGCAGGGATGTGCTGTACAGCAAAGGCTTTGGACAGTGAATTATAACTGTGCTGAGTAGCGTGGCCATGTTTGTTTAATCTGAAAGCTTTTTTGGGAAATGTCCAACACCAAATAGTGGCCAGATCCAGTGAATCATTCCCATTACTCTTGTTTGTTTTCTACAGCTAGTCCTAGTGACACTAACCCTCTGCACCAAGTGAGACAGATGACAACTGCAGGATGAACAATTTCCTTTAATGATTGCATCAGGTCCCTCTGTAAGTTACTATTTTCTACAGAAACCACACGCACCAATGAAGTAACTAGATGGTACGGTACTGTACTAATAGCATCTTGCGGCTCAACACAGCTCTGGGATAACTGCAGCTTTTCTGTTGTTGTGGTTAAAGCCTTTAAGTACTATTGTAATAACAAAAATTAGTAATAAATTAATAATTGTGTGTATACTGCAGAAAGCAACCTTCTACTCTCCCAGAAAACTATTTACAAATAGACTACTTATCAGCCACCTGCAGTTAAAAAAGCATGACTATAGATTCTAATGATGCATTTCTAATGGTGATTAGAACCATTAAAACATTTCTAATGATTTCTAATCTATATTTGAAAACCTAATAAGCCAGTGAACATTTTAAGTAAACTTTGTAATGAATATGAAAGTTGGAAGTGATACAGTTCCATGGAAAAGTACTAGACAGGGTGAGCAAAGATAGCGATTGTTTAAAGAAACCAAAACCAAGAACAGAATGTAGTAGGAGACAAAATGGAGAGAACAAAATGGAGAGAAGGAAGAAAGTTGTTAAATTATTTCAACGGCCTCTAGATTGTCCATGGAATCAAAAGTCACGGGTTTGCATAACCTAGGACATGGAAGCCTTATTGTTCTCATAAAAGTCAGCTCATAAAAGTCAGCCAATTAAATCTTTACTGTCTTAACTCTGATGTTCGTAGAACAAGGCAATAATTTGTGTATTGCTTTATAGATTTATGGGGGGAGATACAGTAATTGCTCTTGATGTGCTCTACTTACAAGAAAAAAAAAACTCATTTGTGCAGGAGAGAATATTTTTCGTGACAGTCTGAGAAAACACAAAATTCTCCCAAGAACTTTAACAATACTCAATCTTTTTGAAGTGCAGAAAAATATTTTGATTTCTCACATTACGTGAAAATCCTCCCCACAAATCTATATTTAAAAAAAAAGCAGCTAACGAAGCAAAACATTCTATTACCTTTGCTGTTATGCTTCAGCACAGGATGAGAGAAGCAACAGCCTGTGACTGATGGCAGTCATACTGCTTAATGTGCTACTGGAAGACACCACTGAAAAGTAGTTAAGTACAAAAATTACATAAAAATGACTCACACTTATTTCCCTAATGTTGACAGATACTTAGGTCATAGTATTTACAGACCATACAAGTGATTTACTGAAGAACAAACTCATTTAATTCATGCATCAACTCAGAGCACAGCACTTTTTGTTTTGCTTGATACAGTCCAGTAAAAATACAGAAATACAGAATAACTTACAGAAGATGTTTTAAAATATTTCTCTGTTAAAAGATGTAAAACTTGTATCCCTCAGAGCACTGGATTTTTGTGGTTATATGCTATCGAATCACCTTGCAATGTCATTCCTTAAAATGAAAGCTAAGAATGTATTCTGAAGTCTTGTAGTTCCTCTCACTCTTAAACATAAATGCTGCTGAGTCATCCTTACTTGATAAACAAATATTTATGCTGCATCTGCACACAAGTATGAGATAAAATAATATTTTTTTTTCCTCAGCATCAATAAATCTGAAGAAAACATAAAGCTTCTGAAGCCAAGCTACCTTAAAATTTGTGAGACAGCTTTACTAACTTAAGTTTTGCCTTTGCTGCAGCAGAGTAACCTAAAGCACTTCACTATTACTCACTCACGGGGACTTTTTCCCAATAGCAGTTGTTTCACTTTTGCTTTCTTCCTCACAGAAAGTTACATGCATTCTGAACATCCATTGTAAAAGAAACTGTATAATACATTGTGAAACTGCTTGGAAGGGACACATTCAGAAAATATACACTGTTCTACCATTGGATGCCTATATTGCCTCATTAATTTACTGGGAGTCTGCCCACTACGTTCTTTCCCTGGCCAACCCATAAGAAAAAACACAGATGCTTAAAGAGGATAATTTTAGGATTAATTTTAGGATGTTATTTTCGCTTTGTTAAAGCGGATGTCTCTAATAGCGTGTATCTAGAAATGTTTAAAACTATTGTTAACTGCACAGTACATTTGAGCTTGCATGTGAACTACCCTGCACAAAAAAGAAGAAATGAAGATTATGTAGTTAGTTTTGGATAATGTAAGTTTCCAAATTCTAGTAACTTTTTCTAAATTTAAACACGAACAATATTTAAATACAACAGAAATTCTCTCATTTCCAATTTCCTTTTACCCATGCTTAATTCTTATGTTCTAACCCTGCAGTCTCAAATACACCCTTAAATAACCTATTGGACTCCTCAGTGGGTTAAAGTGAGTGCATGTGTAAGTTTTATTATTAGCAGTAGAACATTAGTTTTGACTTAAATTGTCATCACATCTAACGTAGAAAATGAATGCAAGTATACTTTATGACCACGTACGTTGCCATACAGACATCCTCTGGCTATGATGACTATTTCGTCCATATACAGCATTGAAACACAGTATAGAAAGGGAACAGACCAGGAATCCCAGTTTAGAAGGGCTTTTGGGTAATCTTCATTTATGGAATTTATATGGAATGTTGTAAATACTTAACATGTTTTATTAAAAATATATAAAATTACAAAATCCACATATTTTGAGAAAACCAAAATTCTACAAAAAGCGTGAAGGCTTTTTCCATCTATAATTACCATCTGAATATTCAACATTTGACATCAAATGTCTACTGAAAATGAATATTTGAGACAGATTTTTGGACTGTGTGGATGTTGTATGCCAACTTCTAAGGCAACATGAAACTCCTCATCCAGAGTCCAAAAAATGTAGGGAGACCCTAAAAATGTAGCAGAAGCATTTCCGCACACTGATTTCAGTAGTCAAGTTTGTGCAGAAGTGATTCCACTAGATTCATAGGGTACTTTTTTGAGGGAACAGAAAGTTGTCACTTCGTAAGCTTTCTGACATTTTCCAGCTCTTCTATAGGTTTCCATTTCTGATGGATTGTTAATAGCTGGAAGAAAGTCAAAGGAAAAGATGAAAGAAATTAGCAAAATCCCAGTGAGCATTTATTCTACTCCCACCCCTCCCCATATCATACATCAACTTATCGGTGAAGAAGGATTTCTAGTTGCTTTACATTTTCCTTTCAGAAGTAAGCAAAAATAGCAACTGATGACATATTTAATAATTTGTTGAACAAAATCACTTGGATATTAAATAAGTAATAATGCCAGATAATTTTATTTTTCCTTATCCTAGATGCTCTACTAAACTAAGATTTTTTTTTTTACTTCAGGCTGCAGTACTCAAAAACATTCTTAGTCAATTTTGTAATTCAGGAACAAGGCAAGGGTAAACAGCATTTCCTCTATACTCCACATTTCCACTGTTATCAATGGAATTGAGTAAATGGATGGGGGCAGGGGGGAAGGGGGAAACACCAACCAGAAGTACACCATAAGTTCAGGATCAGACCTAGAGTGTAATAGCTGCATCCCTTTCATTAAGTAATACAGGGAAGATACTTTACATAAAGTCATGAATTAAGCAGTTAGTTCCACTTTTAAATAGATGTATGTCAGCTTTACATTTGTTTCCTCATTAATATTTTGCTAGTTCTTACACATTTAAATAAAGTTATTAATTGTGTTGGAAATATATGCTATTTGTGCTGACTATATTATTTGTACAAATTACCTTCTGAGGCTTGGTAGGATCGACAGTTTCCCACGGTTCTGGATTGCCACTCTTGTTAATGCTTAAAGAGAAGATAAAGCAAAACAGGTACCATGTTTTAGGGTGTGATCTTGCACACATTTTTGTTATATGAGCAGTCTATCGTCAGTAGGACTATTCATGTAAGTAAACAGTTCCCTGAAACACAAGTTTACACGTTTGGGCATTTCTGTTTTAAATTCTGGGTAGGAATCGGTGATGGCTTGCTTTATTTGTAGCTTCCGAAGCACCAAACAAGCCAACATTGTTCAAGTATAATGTGTTATCGTAAGGGAAGCAAGCTGAAAAATCAAAACTGAATAAAGACACAGAAAAAAAGTAAGGGGATTCTTACCCTGATAGCTAAAATGCCTACTCCAATCACTTTAAAGTAAATATAAAAATTCCCAAAAGCTTAGAGTATAGGACCTAGCTCCAATTATTAGCCAAGCCATTAAAATATTAACATATTCCAAGTTCATATTATCAAATGCTGTTCTTTATATGCAGGTGAATAGCCTGGTTGCAACATATCTGCATGTCATCTACCTATCTGATTATTTGAAATTCTTCATAAGAATTTTTAAAACCTATTACACCTAAAGCAAAGAAAAAGTCTAATCTAGTAAATCAAAAGTTAGGAAATAATTCGGACTACACTCCAAATTTATTAATTTCTTCAGTATTTACAATCTGCTGATATCTTAGTCGTTACCAGTAGTCTGGAACATGCATACGGATTATTTTTTTTTTTGTGTGCAAAACATTATGGTCAAATACCTCTGTCGAACAAAGGTTAGGGTAAACCCCAAGGAATAAGTATTTTGCTTACATCACATCGGATTTGCTGAACAGGGAATAGACACAAAAAGAGAGCGCCCCGACTGCTGCGAAGGACACTACTCCAACCAGGGGAATGAGCTGAAAGACATAAAATGGAGAAAAGCGTTTCAGAACTAGTGTCCTGGCTACGGAGCCGTGAATAGGGGGAGCGAGCGTGACAAGGAATTAAGGTGTGATTACCCGTTAAGGTATATTATCTCTATTACCATTCACACCGCCTCACTTTCAATGCATGAATTTCAACTCGCACGCGCCCCTTGCTATCGCGATTTCCTCTACGAGGTGCTCGTTATTAAACGGCAAGCCCTGGGCACCTGCTTGAGCCAGCCGGCCTCCCCTCGCTGACGGGGGTTATGGCAGAACCAGCGTCCCTGGCAAACTTACTTCTTTTTTTGCTTTTAGTATCTGGAAGAAGCTCGTGTTCATCCTCGCTGCGGCTGCGGACCTGGAAAAAACGGTTCCCTGTTACCGGGACCCCCCCGGCTGCGGGGACACCCCCCCCCTCCCCGCCCCAGGCTGCGAGAGCTCCGCCCGGGAGGGAGGGCGCGCCGCCTCCGTTACCTGGCGGAGCGGGAAGGACGGGCAGCGCTGCCGAAGGCACCAGCGCGGGGGCAGCCCGCTCCCCGCCTTTTATCGGCGCGGCGGCGCCCCGGCCCGCGGGCGGGGCGGCCGCCGCCGCCCAGCGCCCCCGGCCCGCGCGCGGGGAGGGCGCCCCCTGGCGGCCGGCGCGGGGAGCCGCCCGCGGCAGAGCAGCGCCGCCCTGCGGCCGGCAGGCGCAGACGGGCGCGGCGCGCGCTCTTCCCGCAGCTCCTCCTCTCGCCGGTACTGCGTTACTCAGACCTCGCTTCTCCACTGCTCCTTTGCCTTCTTGTTTGTCCCTTTCTCCAGCCGGTTACCTAAAGAACAGCGTATCCAGGCAAACGCACAGGCAAGGCCTCGGCCTGCGTATAGTGACCAAAACAGGGGCACGAGTTCACTCTGGCCCCTTTTGCTGCAACGAGGGCTTAATCCTGGCCCAGGTTCCCACCGCTCCACTGTGTTACACATCTCCAATCGCTTCCCAATACCCCCATCTGAGAAAAACTCCTACCAGGGTGCGGCTGGAGGTGCGTGGTGCCAGCAGACTCCGCCTGTAAATCTGTTTCTCCCTTTCCCTCTTGCCCACTGGAAAGCGGTAAGAGGAAGGAGAGGTTGCCTTTACTGCATGCTTGCTGGCTCCCTGCAGCAAGGAGGGGACGCGACAGGGCACAATTAGCTCTGTTGGTCCTTCTAGGGAGCACGTACAGAAGCAGCAGCATCTTTGAAATGAAGGAGCTGACAGCATTTTGCTGTCCTAGCAACTTTCAGGTCTGGCAATTCTAAAGCAGCACTCTGAAACACTGGAAAGGAAAACAGAGAGTTACCTTGAAGGTTTTCATACTTCATCTCCAGCACTGCTGCTAAGAAACCTTTGGGTGTGGGAAATTCAGTGGCACTGGCCTACTTGCTGCCAGCAATAAAGCAGCAGGGTGGTCCTTCCTTAGGAAATAGTGATCAAAGCCACCGAGCTGCAGGACAGTTGTTTGCATCTGAACCCTTTCCTAAGTTACAACGGTTTCTACTACTCCCCTTTGCCCTCCACAGTCGCTAATGGCCTTGGAACTTCCTTTTGTGATCCTTCTCACTGTAAACCACACTGCAATGCAGTCCCTAGTGTCCCTGTTATGAGAAAGAAATACTTGTTAATGGGTTTGTAACTTAAGAACCTCAGCTGAAATAAGAAACTATTTTTGACAGTGGAGTATTTCATTCACAAGCATTTTCACGGGGAGAAGAAAAAAATAATTAAAACCTTCCTACTCTGGTCAAAGTTAAAATGTACACTTACATACATGTAATAACAATTTCCTTTGATATATCTGTGTATTTTAGAAGATGACCTACAAAAATATATTTACAAAGAATGGTTGGGCCAGAAAAAGGATTCTGCGGAAACTGTTACAAAGCAAATTCCCTTCTCTAAAGAAGAAATGATTATAGTTTGAACTGATTACAAACTTACTTAGTAGCTGCTTAATCAATCCAAATGTTTGTACAGTAAGCAGTAACTGACCTAAAATTATTCCAAAACCCCCAGACTTCCAAACATACAACAAGGTATCAAGCACTAACAACCTTTTCACTGCCACGATATTTTGGAATCTGCTTGTAAGAAAGGAAGCCTGTAGATACGCATACATAAAACACCTTACATTTTATACAGTATGGGACTTACTTCCTCCTATTTAACATTCTGAAAGCTTTTATATTTTTTAAATATTCACTGTCCTTTGGAGACTTTACAGCACATTTTAAATTAAATAGTCTTATTATGCCAGTGTGTGTACTGAAAACTAGGAAATCTGCAGTAACGCTAAGCTGTTCCACCGTGCTTTATCAAAGTATCTTAATTACTCGTTTCATCAGATGGAAACTTAGCCAAAGCAAACAAGATTTTAATTTATTGTCCGTTATTGAAATCACAGATTTTTCACAAGTGAAATTTTACTGTATTTCATGCACACTGAAAACTACAGTCAGTACGGTATTAAAAAGCAGGAAAGATGTAAGCCGCTGCAAAGTCTTTGTAACAGATTTAAAAATACCTATGCCACATCACTCCGTTTTGATTCAAGAGGCTAATTCTCGATTATAAAATTTTTCATAAAATTCCAAGTCTTTTATGTTTAAGGATGGCTTCACAGTCCTCAATGATTTTACAAAATGCTCGTGTTTTACGGCAGTTGCTTCAAGTCCATTCTCTTGCAATGCCAACAAAGCCGCCTTTAAAAGAAAAAGAAAAAAAGAAACAACTTGAAGTGCTCATCATGTTTTAAGTTGCAAAGAAGTTATTGTAAGTATTCTAAAATATTTTACATGACACCAAATTTTAGGTAAAGCATCTGAAAACAACATTGTATAATTTATGGTTATTTAACAACGGATAAACATCAAATAAGATTACTATAACTTTTTCATTCACTTTTTTGTCTGGATTACACAATATATCCTTGATCACTTATATTTTTGGATTGTCTTCCTAGTCTTCTCTCTTTTATATAACTTATCTCAAATACTTATGGATTTCTCTTCTCAATTTTTTTCTCTCTAGACTTGTCAGTACGTGCTAATTTCAGCTAAAAATGCTGCAGTTGCTTGCAGTACACAGAATACAATTAATACAGATGTGAGCTTGGATTAGAAAAGGCCATGTGAAACAAAGGGTAGTACAGTTCCTTAACTTCTAATAAATTATCACAGAAAGCCTTTACTCTTATTTGGCTTTTTTATTTAAAGAATTAACCCTTCTTCAGTTCTTCTGTTTCACTCATTCTCTTTATATTTTCACCACAAACTGTGAAAGAATCCATACTACAGATGGCTTGGTAACATCTATGAGTTAGGTCTCTTCTTCATTGAAAGGTTTCATTTACAGTTTATTTCACAGATTAACCATGAATATTTCTTACCTCCTTGCACAGATTTTCAATATCAGCTCCAGAGAAGAGGTCTGTTAGGACTGCCACATCTTGTAATGACACATCAGGAGCTAGTGGAATTTTTTCTGTGCAGATTTTCAAAATGCAAAGCCTTCCCTGTAAGTTGGTGCATATTTTATAAGAAAACAAACCAAACCAATAATTAAACCCTCTCCAAAGCAGCAAAAAATCTGAAATCAGAACTAATGAAAATCCAAAAGAGTACCGAAAACAAAACTACATGTTTTTGGTGGAAAAGAGAATAAAATGCTATTAATGGGGATAACCGGAAGAGCAAGTATTAGCTCATATACTAATGTCTGTTATTCACAGTTACTCATTACTTCATGAAAACACAGTATTTTAGATTGAAGAGTCCATATTTGGCCTGCTTTGGCTCAACTTTCTTTTTTGGAGAAGCTCAGGGCAAGTAGCTACACTACCCGTGGGAACAGGGCACAAGAATCATTTGAAGCAAGGACAGTCAGCTTGTTATGGTACTTCCTAAACTACAGCTTGATTTTGCAAATACAGAATTATTCCAGATTTTGTCTATTTTCTATACACAATAGTATAACTACATACACCAGTTAAAATGTTACTGGTGTTTGAATTACAAATATAATTATCCCTTTTTAAACGTCTTCATTGTCCCTTGAGTTTGGTGACTGATCTTCAGTGAATCATCCATCAACTATTATATATATTATAGGAACATGCCCCCTTTGCTCTTAGAAGTACGCTGGCAATTCATATCTCTCCATTTAAAGCCATGTATGGATTTGTAATACCTCACCTTCAGATCTGGAGGTGGAATATAGATCACCTTGTCTAGCCTTCCAGGACGCAATAAGGCATCATCCAACATATCTGGTCTATTTGTTGCAGCAACAACCATGAAATCTTTGTTCAAAGTTTCCTGATACTCTAGCTGAGTAAAAGATGATATAAACAAATCGGTGTAACATGGTTAAGATAGATATTTTTGGAACAACTGGACAGCATTTATCATTCTTCCTATAAAGGAAAGGGAACATAAATACCTTTCTTTCCTCATCGCTTTGCCCTTGACACTGACCCTCAAGCTGTAGTTTGCTTCCTCTTCTCTCTGTGACTTTCAGCCCAATACCATCCAACTCATTGAGAAGAACAGAAAGAACCCGCTCGGAGACACCATGGCCAGTTCTGCAGTGTGACCGAGATCCCAAGATAGAATCAATCTCATCTAAGAATATTATTGCTGGCGTATTTGCTCTTGCTTGGCGAAAAACCTTTTTTTTTTTTATTAATAAAGTAAAATGTTAATACATACATTCTATCAGGTAAGATGAAAACATCTACTTACATATACTCCATATTTTACTTACTTAACTTTAAAGATACATTCATAAAGATTCACGAGAGCCATTCTGGCTTACTATAGGCAAATTCTGCTGCTTATTTAAATTCTTAAGTGAACTGAAAACAAAAGGGTAGAAGACTTTCAAAGTTTAAAACTGGTATCACTTTAGGGCTGGATTCTCAGTTTATATAAATGTGAATCTGTAAGCCATTTCTATTTAATAATCAGATGGGAGCTTTAACTATCATCCTTTCAATAACAAAATTTAGGCCTAACTAATACTTTACAAAAATGAAGCAAAAATAAACTATAGACCTTACACAAATTAAAAACTGTACCTGAGACAAAATCTTCTCTGAATCTCCAACGTAAGGTGAGAAAAGGTCAGCACCACTTACAGAGAGAAAGGAACAGTGACAACTTGTGGCCACAGCCTTCACCAGCGTGGTTTTGGCACACCCTGATGGCCCATAGAGAAGAATACCCTTTGGATGAGACAGGCCCATCCTAGCAAACGCCTGGGGAAATTTCATAGGCCACTCAATACTCTGTCAATACATAAAAAAGGCATGGAATTCTTAGTAACGAAACCAGAGTTCATTGGCAATCAAAACTGCTGAGCATATTATTTCCTCTCCTTGGTACAAACATTAATTTGAAATCAGAGAATACTAATTTGGTCTTCCTTCATGTAATGCCCCTCTTCTTAAAGTTTCCTCTCAGTCTCAAACAGAAAAAAAGCCAGTCCTTGAGAGATGATATGCAAAAGCCATCTCTGGCTACAAATTCAGGAATGGACAGATTATCTGGCTGCAAATAAAGTGTTTTTCAGCTACTGGAAAACATGATAATTTTCCCATGATATGACACTTGGTGGTGATACCTTGTGACTGGAAGATTTGTAACTCACAAACATTGTAATAACTTCATGTAGCATAAAAAAAAGTCTAAGTACAATTTATAACCAGGTAATTTGCAAGAGAATTCATTTCTACAATGCAGCATACAGAATACCTCAGAAGACACGGTTATTAGAAACTAGCTGTTTATCTAAATGTATTTTATGCGTTACCTGTTTTAACTTTAATTTCACATCTTCAAGACCACCAATTTGCTCCCAAGTGACAGGTTTACACTCTGTTAGTCCAACCGCACTTCGAAAAGAGGACGGTTGAATTTTTTTAAAAGCTTCTTGGAAATCTGCGATGTTTATCACCATTTCAGTTGAATCCTGGAGAAACCCAGATAAAGCACATTAACAACATTTTAATGTAATAACTTATAATGATTCAGTAGTATGCAAACCATTTCACAAAAGGCCAAGTGCAACTAATAAAGCAGCAAATTCCTGCCCTAACAAGCTTAAACACTGCAGACACAAAGATGTAACACAAAGTAGAATATAATCTCTTCAATGGCAAGTTGTTATACAGGAAAAAACAATTTTAACAGAAATTAATGTTTTAGAGAATACTATTGTTTTTCCCTAAATTACAGCTCCATTACACGGTGATCTGCTAAATCAAAGGGTTGCTAGTTTCAGGGTTACTACACACGAATTCCTAGATTCTGTTGAATACAAATGAAAATGTTCTAACATCCATTTTCACCACATACTGGAGAAAGTAAGGTACTTTATCTCAAATAGGCTAGAAAATACCATTATTAAACCACAGATGCAGTAACAGAACTAAGATGTATTTTATAAAGCAACTTGCAGTTCTCAAGGCAAATAGGCCATCTACTTATTCATTATTTTCATTCGTCCATCTATTTCTTTCTGAGATATGAGGCTCAAATTATTTTGTTTATTATTTTCAATATTTGTAAGGTATCTGGAGGAGATGGAAGTTGTAGAAATATGATGTTTTCTTCTCTCTGCCCCCGAGTGAAGACAGAGGGTTCTATCCTTCTCTCTAGATGCTCTGAGTCTGGAAATGTTGCAGATCTGGCTTTAAACTTCTGCTCAGCCATTCCAGATGAAAAACCACCGGAAAGATATACTTCACAATTCTTGTAAAAGTCAGAATAGATAGAAAGAATATTAAGAAATAGCAATTCTCTAATTCCAGATCTATAATATTTAAGAAGTTAAATTTCTGCACACTGGGCAGTTTTATACCTTGTGTCTATAACAATGTTATATCCAGCCATACAACCCAAATGATAATAGTTATTATCAGTAGCTGTTATATGTTTCTGTGTCAACCTAAACTTTAATTTGCAGTTATTATTAAGAAGTAGAATTCTAAATCCCTGACAGCTTCAAAAGAGAGCTTTGGTGGACATTATAGTTTAGTTTGCCAGAAACGACTAAAATCTCTGCTTCACGCAATCCTAAAAAGATAAGGATGAGGATAAAAACTTCCGGCAAAGCTTTTCATCCAGAAAGGAGAAAACAGTCTTTTCAGGTGGGAACTGAAAGGACTAGCGAAATGGTGTATTTATAACACACTTGGTGTTTTTCAATATTTTAATTTGTGAATTCTTCAACTTGTTGAGCTTTTCAAGTAAAGCCGAGTATTAATGAGGAAAGGGTGGTACATATTATTAATGACATTCTTCTTGACTAATTTGCAGCCATACCAAAGAGCTGTGGAACACAGCCTGCATAGCAGCTTCTCTGCAGAGTGCTGTAAGGTCAGCTCCAACATACCCAGTTGTCATTTCTGCCAGTTTAACCAAATCAACGTCTGTAGAAATTGGCATACTAGATGTAAGCAACTGCAGGATAGATCTTCTTTGCGTAAGTGTTGGTGTCCCAATAATCACCTAAACCAAATATAATAAACAAAAATTTTAAGTAGATCATTTTGCTATATTCCTCTTATTTTATAGACCTAGGCAAGCAAGTTTGTCCCTGCTTTATACTGCTTACTGAAGATTTATACATACTTACACTGCAACTAAAGAATTTTACAAGAAACTTATTAACAGCACTATACAAATGACAAATATTTAAAATAACCTTCATTTACACTTACTTCCCAAGTGAACAGTGTTTGTATAAACAGTTGTTCATAGGACACTGTCAGCTAGTGTCCATCAAGTCCTATTTTAAGGCAATTTCAACATAAGACATAACACTGGAATAATAATTTCCTTGCATCACAAGGTCTGAATTAGATTCATTTGAAAGAAAAAAAAAATCAATTAGATAAGCAGTTATTAAAAACCTGGTAAAATACTGCCATAAAATATATCTCAATAATCTATAAATCCTGGAAAATAATGAAAATTATAATTGTGAAAGCATTAGAGAACTTGATCAAACTGGATGACCCGGCAGCGCATTTAGCCAGCAAAATAAACCATACAAGCAAAAGCATTGTGCATTGCATAACGGCACGTGCTCTTTTTTCTTTTGACCATTAGGTTAGCAGAAGTTTTCCATTTTCAAGTACTTGGAGCTCTCAGTTTCTGGAGTAAAATGTGCTCCCTACCTTACCCAAGCTGCAGCAATCTAAAGAAAGAAACAAGACACACATCTCAAGCCTGTAGAATCCCACTATTAAACATCAGTAGACATTAAAAAAAAACCCAAAAACTTTACTAACTGCCCCTTACTCCACCTCAAAAAAGACAGGAAAAAAGAGAGCATATGAATAACAGGGTTTGCTTACCTCTCTGTCAAATCTGCCAGGTCTTCTCAGTGCAGGGTCTAAGGCCTCAGGCCTGTTTGTTGCTGCCATAATGACCATCTTACCCTCACTACCTACACCATCCAGTAGAGTTAGCAACTGAGCAACAACACGATCTTCAGGAGCATTGTTTGAACGTCCTCGCTTTGGGCACAAAGAGTCAACTTCATCGATAAAGAGAATGGTTGGGCCTTCATATGACATTTCTCTGCCCTTTTCAAAGATTCTTCGCAAATTCTCTTCGCTTTCTCCTGGTCTTGAACCATAGAGGGCTGGGCCACTGATGCAGACCAGATATGCACCCACTTCTTTTGCTACTGCCTTTACCATAAGACTTTTCCCTACTCCTGGGGGGCCTATTAAGAGCACCCCATTAGGGACAGAAAGCCCTAGCTTCTTAAAAGTTTTTGGGAAGCGGAAAGGCAGATCAATCATTTCTTTCAAAGACTTTCCCACATCATCTAGTCCTGCAATTGAAGCTTTTGCAGTGTCTTCTGACAAATGTCTGTACCATTCAAAAGTGACCACCTCCTTAATTTTTATGCTTGTTTGGGGGTTTATCAGTCCTGCTTCATCCGTCAAAGGGTCTACAGATAGTATTTCAATATACACCACAGGACTGTTGAGATTTGGGACAACAGTAACAACATAATGAAGTGAAACATAAACATTTCTTAGCAGTTCTCTGATCGTCTCCTGCAACACTGCGCTGGGAGTCGACTTTTTCAGCGCAGAGCTCTTAAGGACCACTTTCACAGTCACCTTTTTTAACTGGCGATACGCCAGAAGCTCCAGCTGGCCGACATTCAGCGTCAGGCCCGTCAGGGCCCTCGCCGTCACGCCTGCGGTTCTGCAGGTCAGATCAGCCTGCAGGTACCCGTCCGCCAAATCGCGCCTGGGCCACGCCGTGCACAAACAGCAGCCGGTCGGCAGAGCGATCCTCAGCGGGGCGCCGATCCTGGCTCCCAGGAAGGAGAGGGTGGCAGGCCCTAACCTGCACCTCTGGGTGCCTTCATCTCCCGGGTCCAGGAGGAGCAGCTTTAAGGCTGCCGCCTCCATCGCGGACTCGCGCGGCGTTCCCTCAGCGAGAGAGAGCAACAACCTCCCTCCTCTGCACGGCCCCGTTCAGCTCCTTACTCACCCCGCCTCGCCCTCCCGCTCCGCCAGCGCCAGGCCGGGCCGGGCCGGGCAGCCCTACCGCGGCCAACCACCGCCGCCAGCGCCCGCGCAACGGCCGCGCCGCGCCGACAGGCGGCCGCACCACCTCCCCCGCGCATGCGCCACGGCGGAGCAGGCGCAGTGGGAGCGAGCGGCCTCAGCGGGGCGGGGCGCCGCCTGCTTCTCCCCTCCCTCACGGCCCGGCCTCAGGCGCCGCTGAGGGCGTTCCTTCATGAAGGGCTGTCAAAGCGCTGCCGTGAGGTGAACGCGATCTCTTCGGGACGGGTTGCCCCGCTGCGAGCCCTCTCTCGGCTTCCTGCACCCTCTTCCCACAGACGAAATGGATTGACCTCCCTGCTCATTGCCACGCGGCTTGTTCTCCACAGAGCTGGGCTTGGCGGGGCTCGCTCTCCCTCATTTCCTCTCCCTCCTTTCGTCTCCTCAGCACCTCCTGCTTGTCAGGTTGGCGCTTCTTAGACGTGTCGCCACAAGTTGGGCTTCCCCTCTCCCGTGTGCCCTGTCAGTGCTTCCCTTGACTCGGGGTAGCACCGTTTTCACCAGCGACTGGGGTTGAGTCAGCTGTAGGTGCTGGTTAAGAAAAAACAAGCGGAGAGCCACACAATTGACTTGAGAGGCTGCTGATACGAGTAATTAGGACACAGATATTTACTCAGCAATTGGTAAAACTGTAGTAGTATGTTGCTCTGACAAATGCTCGGTCAGCATTTAAGCAAAATTAATTGTATAACTTTTTGGTCCACTGCCTTCTTAAATTGTGCCATGAATTGTGCAGTACTTTTATAAAAACCTTCCAGGAGATCTGTCAGCATTGTGGGATACAAGATAATATCATGATCTGTAAAATTTGCTACGTGCATAATTTTATTCTTGCAAGTAGCTTCATTGTAAGTAAAGTTAGACGTGTACTGAACACATACAGACTTCATTTGAGACCACAGGTGTGCAAGAATTGGGATCTCAAATACACGACACCAGTCAGACGTAGTGATGTTCACAGAAAACGCAGAGAGGGTGGTTTACAGCACGACTATGAACTGTCCAGCATGTATTTTGCAGGCCTCTGGAGGGGAAGCATGAGGAAATCTTTTTGATGGTGCCCTGCTTAATCACATTCCTTACTGAACCAAGGGCTGTACACAAAGTATTTTAGTAAGCCATATGAACAAAAGCAAGCCGTGCTAACAGAGCCAGTTCAGCTAATTTTAAAGGCTGAGTAGGAACTCAAAAGAAAGGTGTAGGACTGAGCAGTGTGAAAACCAGCAAGCCTTCTCGTTATGCCTAGTTATGTGCAAAAGAGCCTCTGTTCTATTTCCTTTCATTCATGACCAAATTTTCTCTTTTCGGTATTTATTTTCTGTTCCTTTTCTCCTAGATATCTACTTAATGTTTCTTTTCATAGCACGCTTTTGTACTGCACATGTATGCAAAAGCTTCTATGGAATATGCTTATATGGAATATGCAGACATATTAGGTATTTAGTGTGGGACAAAATAATGTCTGTCCAGAGAATGTACAGACAAAAGATTAAAAGGAGCTTTCATTCCAAGGAGAATGTATTTTCAAGCCAATGTCTTATAAACACATTCTCTTGTTTTATTTCTTTCCCTCAAAGGTTCTCGTAAACATGAGTGCCCTCGAGTACATACTTGATTAAACAAAAAACATACTGTGTTTAAAATGGCAGATTTGTGTTTCAGAGTTCCAAACTGTAAGTGGTAGACCCTCTGCTTGGCTTTAAAAAGTTGTGTCTGGGAAAGAAGAGTATGGAAAAGTGCATATTTGAAATGAGCTCTGTGGTTTATATTCATATATAGTTGTTCTTTGTAACAGGCTTCTTGTAACATCTGGAAAATCTGATTTCTTATGAGAAGGAAAACACCTGCAAATCTAATCTTGAGTGACGAAGAATTCCAAATAATAGTTATTGGAATTATTGTTTTGAGCTTCTGTTGGCTTTAGTGAAGACAAGTTTAGGTCTTCTTGCTGATTTTTTTAATGACAAATGCATGGAAAAGGTGCTTTGCGGTAATCCATCTATTTTTCCAATTTAAAATTTACTTTGATACAGATTTGCATAAATACAATTGGATAAGTAGCACAGCAACAGTCTCTTTTCCTTCCTGCCTTCTGTTTATCACAGTTCCATGATCAGTTTAGACAGTAAAAGAGGGGGTTCCACCATTTATCAGCTTCATTATATAATTCCTGTCCTTCCTTTTAATAAGAAAAGCATCAGTATGGCAAAGATGATGAGCTTGTTTGGTGTAGTATTATTTGTTTTTTTCTTGGTGAGTTAGTTAACTGGCAGTAAATCTTATGCCAGTGCAAATGTCAGTGCAAAGAATGGCTTGAAATGGGCAGCTGGAAGAGGAGGGAGGGCTGTGACCTGTTTTGGTGGCAGTTCCAGCTTGTGTCATCACATTGATTGTGGAAATGCAGGTGATGGTTTAGGGGAAAAAAAAGACAAAGCCACCAGCCTGCTTGGCAGGTATCTACAAGTAATAATTTCTGAAATATGAACGGAATACTTCTTGTTTCACAAAAATGTGAAACAGGAATGAAGTACTAATTAATGAAACACAATAGTCTTACATAAGAATAGTTAATTTTACAGTGTTGATACACACTGCTAATATTTTTAGTTTTATTCTAGTTACCTATAAATTAGTTACTAAGTGTAAAACATACATATAACAATAACATGCTTGGTGTCCAACACAGAAACTATGCTATTGTTGCTTGACATGCACATCTCAGTAGGTGAATTTTAACTTAAACTTCTTCAATTTTTAACTGTAGTATATTGCTGTAATACTGAGTATTTAACTTCAGTTCTTTTTAGTATAATGAACTGGAGCCCAAAAACCACTAATATGACTTTTTGAAAGTGCGCAGGATTGGCTTTTTTTGAGGAAACTGTGGGATCAAGACCTTATTTATATATTTTAATAGAAAACATTGCTAAGTGACATTGCTCTGCTTTGGAATGCATACCTTGTAATAGCCATGCTCCTGAATAATTTACAGACCCCAAAATCAAGAGTGACAAAACGGCAAAAAGGTGTTCCACCAAGAATCTAGTTTAAACTGTCAAAAAAACAAAAAATAAAGTTTTAAACAGTTTTCTTACCATTCACTAGATGGCAGCTGATCTTCAAGAATGGCTGTATTTCTCCTTTCAGATCTGATAATTTGAAGGGAGTAGTCATCAGTTCCTGGAGAAATCAAATATTGTCCAGCATTGTCTTCACTCCGTTTCTAATATGAAACTGAGAAACCAGCACAGTGAGTGTTCAGATAATTTTCAGCTTTATTACTGTTTCAGCTTTTTCATGTTGAGTTTGTTGCTGTTTATTTCTGGGGAAGAATGTTCCTTTATTCTTTGCTTTGGGCCAGAGTAACTTCTTTTTAAGGAGAATGTACAATGCTCTAATAATATTCTAAAAAGAAAGAATAATATTTCTGTTTTTCTTTAGTGTATGCGTATTGGTTATTGGTAGAATAAAAGTGTTCAAGATTCCCAATTATTATAACTCACAAAAATAACTGTGTCTTGTTACAATAATTCCCTGCATACAAAGTAAAGAAGATATTAAGCTGATTATATTTTTGGTAAGTGTTACTATATCTAGTATCAGAACTGAAATTTTTGTTCAAAACTGTCAAATTAACAGTGTCTTTAACACAGTATTTTTTAATGGTAAATGGATTTGAAAATGTGCTGTGATTGTTAATCAAATAAAGACAGTTCAAAGTGAGTAGATGGCATGTATGTATTTTAGGGCAGGGTTTTAGTATTTGTGGAGGTTCTGTGACTAAGTATAAAAGCTGTATTATATTTATGCTAGATATTGCACATTTCAAACACCAAGCTCTGTTATAACAAAACTTCATAGATAAATTGTAAAGACGTGCTTAGAAAAGGAGTGGAAAGAGCTTTTGTGTGTCTACATGTCTTTATGGGAGGGCCACCCTCAATGTGTTTACTTAATTTTCTAGTGAACATCCAATCTCGCATCTTTATACAGAAGAAGTTCCCACTGCAGTTAGTAGGAATTTTGGATATGCAAGGCATGTGAGGTTAGGCCCCGCATTTCTCAAAAAAGAGTGTGGAAAATCCCTGCCTGCTGCCAGAAAGCTATGGTGAAGTTACTGCACCTTAGATAACATTCATGCTGCATCTCTGCTGGAGGTTATTGCTGTCACTGCAGCTGCATCAGAAAAAAACCTGTGCCTGCACCTGAAGTCTTCCAATGGAAACTCAGTTGTCTCAGCTTAAATGGCCAAGGAAATAATTTTATGCTAAGATGCTACACTTTCTTGGGAGTGACTTGAGGCCCAACTGCACATTGCATTCTCTTGACACTTCTTTGGGGTGGTAGCCTTTCCAAGAGGGGCAAAATGGGTACCAGCAGATAATTTAACAAGATACATTTATCAATTTGTCAATATTTGTCTTTAGCACCTTTTGATTACTGCTTACAGATGATAGGTTATCTGTTTCAGCATAACCTGTAATCCTGTGGTTCACTAGATCTTATTTTGGATATGGAGTAGTGAGATCCTTGTGTGGTATTCAAGATAGGAATTAGAGCAGACTGTGGAGAATTACAGAACGACCATACAAGACTGAGGGATTTAGCAGTAAAATGGCAGATGAAATTCAGTATGCATAAATGTGAAGTGATGCAGAAAGGGAAGAGCGATCAAAGAGAAGGGTCACTTTTATAGCATCAGGACAGATGATTCCATGCAAATGTCAGCTCAGTGCTTGATGTGCAGAAAGCAAATCAAATGTTAGCATTAACTAAAAAAGGAACAGAGAACAGAACAAAAACCATCTCAGTCCCACTGTTTAAGTTTGTGGTTCACACTGGATATTGTGTGTACTTCTGATCTCCTCTCCCCAAAAATCTGTGTATTAGAACCGGGAAAGGTTCAGAGAAGGCAACAAGAATGATCAAATGTATGGAATAGCTTCTGTGCAAGGAATGACTAAAAGTAGGCTGTGTCTCCCCAACACACGAAGAAAACTTTGAGGTGGCTATGGAAGAGATTTGAAAAATTGTAATTTGGATAGGAAATGCCTGTTTTAAGGGTCTCTTGCAATGCCAGAACAACTGATGCTACTGAGACCTGTGTTCAAAACAAAGAAAAAGAGGTAATCCACCACACTGCAGGTAGTAGATCTGTGGAACTTCACTGAAGGATGCTGTGGATGCACAATGGTATGTAGGTGCAAGGGGAGGCTGGACCAGTACTTAGAAAAGGATGCTGTTCATGAGGCTTCTCAGCATTGAGGACGTCTGCGTGAGAAGAGAGATCATAGAGGACTGCTGAAGAGCCACACTCCTGTTGGTGTCAGGAACTTCCGCAAGCTGAAATCACTGCAAACTGGGAGTGTATGAGAGAGGAAGTGTCATGCATGCTTATTCTGACTGTCTATTCTCAGTTTTTTCTTTTTAAAGGCACATTCTTAAAGTGTCACATGCTTGTTTCTCAAATTATGCAAAGAATTCTATAAAAATAGTTGGTTTCAGGCATACAAAATATTAGGTACATGTTTCGTATTCACATTTTCCCTCTTAGAAAATCTCACATAGCAGTTATACAGATTAGTGTATAGTTTATATAGAATTGTCTTGCAGCTTTCTAGGGATTTTCCCAGGGCTTTCTAGGGATTTTCCCAAATGCTTTCAAGGAATTCCCACTTTGATTTCTAGGAATTTCCCTTGTGCTTTTAAAGAATTTTCAAGAATTCTCCTTAGGCTTGATAGGAATTTTCCTGGTGCTTTCTGAAAGTTTTCCTTCTTTGCTTTGTAGGGATTTCTGCCAATGCTTTCTAGGAATGTTCTATTTTCTCTTCTGCTTTCTAGGGACTTTCTGAGTGTATCCTAGAAATTTTCCTGGTGATTTGGCATGTTCCCCATGCTTTCTAGGAATTTTCCAGGTGCATCCAGGAATCCCCTCTGTGCTTTCTAGAAACTCTTTCTAGAAGAATTTCTGGGAGTTCTCTGTGCTTTGTAGGAACATTCCTACATTCCAGAAATCTACCCAGAACCATCTAAGGATTCTCCCCAAGCCATCTAGGAATCCTTGCCATGCCTGCTTTGAAGAGCTGGTTGAGCAGCAGCAGAACTTAAAGTACTTGGGTATAAAGCTAGCTGTTCAGTAGATCTGTTTTCCCACCCAGAACTTAGCTTGAAAAATGTTTAACCCTTTTTTTAGAATTCCCTTCTTTCATGCAAGAGCTATGCACTGTACCTTTTTCTCTCTCTTCTTTCCTCTGCTTCAGATAGTTAGATTTTCTTTTTTTCCTTTTTTCAGGTTTTATGATAGGTCCTATTGCTTTTTTCAGAACTATATCACTTCTTCACGCATTCACAGAGTATTCATGTCAGACTCTGATTTAGACCGATTTTTAGAGCAGGACTGTATATATGATTGAAAATTTCAGATAAGATCATGTAATTTACAATTTTTATTGATAGGAGATCAGAAAAAGACATTGATCTACAAACAAATATTTGTAATATAGTGATAGCACAAAGACTAAGTACTGAATCAGAAGGAAACTGAAGTAATTAAGAATGAGTTGTATGTGAAACACCTCTATTACCCTGGCTAGCATCACCTGTACTCAGGTTGTCATTTTTTTCATGTACTTGCTTTGCTTAATCCACTAGTCAGTATACCTTTGGCTCCTGATAATAGTTTTTTATATTTGGGTTCAATGTTGTAAGGAAAACAATCTTTTGTTCTTATTTGAAGTATTTTTATGAAATTTGAAATCGATTTTCTTTGGAGACCGTAGAATTAGATAAATGCATTAGCAATGAATCCAGTTGTGTTAGCATGGGAAACAATCTGCTTTTAGGAAGGGAAGCCCAGTGGTTAATTACGTTAGAAAGACTTCGGAGGGTTTGTTTTTGTTTGCTTTTGTTTCCTTTGTTTTTGTTCCCAAAAGCTGTCAGGGCTCAGAGTGCTCTGACAGGCCTTAATTACCCTGATCAGTCTCACCTGGGGCCTCCACCCACACCTCTGCCCATGAGCCCAGGAGCTCTATTTAAGCCCAGGCCTGAGCAGGCCTGACTCTGGGATGGCTTAAGCTATGTTGTAGGTGTGCCTGTCCTCAGAGCTAGCTGTATACAGCTATGAACCTTGTTGTCTGGGGCTGACTTCCTGGCTTGCCCATAGACCTGTCTTGTTGCCACAGGTTTATATGATGGCCTGGAATCCTGGCTATTGTTCCTGGGCCTACATTGCTTGGGTGCTATGGGCTTAGGCTGGTGAGGCTGTGCCTTGCCAGCCTAGTTACTAAGTTTGGCTACTGGTTTCCTGTCCCTTAAGGAGCTGCTGGTCCTTGCTATTTTCTGGCAAGACTTTTTTTGCAGCATTGCTGATGTATCAATGGTGTGTAGCAATGTGTACATTGGTACACATTAATAATTGGAATTCTTCTTCATGAATATGGACTTTCTTGCTTGGGAAATCTAAGATTTTATATTTTATTTGCTTGTTATCCAAGTTCTCAATGAACACCTGTCAGTTGGTATGGGTGTCTGCAACTATGTTAGAGTTCCTGAGTAGATACCCCGTGCTATCATCTCTTGTTACTTATTTTTTTGCAGTGTCCTGTTTGTATACCTCTATTCAAGCTTTTCAGAATTTCTTGTATTCAGACATACCATGAAAGCCAGATCATAAGTTATTTTTCCACTGTCTTTAGGTGGCTAAATTATGTAAGTTATGGTAATGCACAAAGGTATATGCTGGTCTCTGTTTTTTCTTTTTTTTGTGAACTCTGACTTGCTTGGTGTAAAATTGTATCTATGGTGCTTGCTAAGTCTTACTTAAACAATTTGAGACCAAGAATTCTGTGTTGTACTTCTACACTAGGACTGTGGAAACAGTATACTTGAACCTTCTGGATGCTTTGTACTGTAGGTGTTTAATAATAATTGTACATTGCAACACTGACTTCTTACTTACTAATTTCATGTTTGCTGCTCATCATTGCTGACCTTGGGACAGCTGTTCTGTCTCTTAACTTATTAATTTAATATAAAAAAAGGTTTTTCCAAATTTTAAGTTGATTCTTTCAGTCTGTCTTGTATTTTTTTTTATCAGATGTTTATAGTGTCAGAAGTAGAAATGTAAATAGAAGTTCTTTATCTGAGGATGCTCCTCTTGAATAATAACCATGAACAGCATTCCCTTAAAACTGGCTGAAAATCTGAAGGAAATCACACATTATGTGTAGCAGTATTGACAATTAATAATGAGACTAAAGAAAGTTTAAAGAAAATCTAAAAGCTACTACAAATTATCATAATTTTACGTTTTGTCAAAAAATACTTATACAAAGATCTGCAATGCACAAATTCTTATTAGAATATATATATAATATTAAAAACTGTTCAGCAAAGAAAAATAGAATTGTAAAGAGGGAGATGGTTGACAAAATATAGAAACAATATGAGAAAAATAATCTAATATAATTATGAACATCAGTTAAACTTCATTTGGATTGCTAAAGGCTGGTCTCTATAATTATTCTTTTTAATCTTCCCCTTTTTCTCTTTGGCTTTACACAAATAGCCCATGAATCTTCTCAACTTTCACTCCCATAAGAAGCAGGGATGTGAACCATAATTTATCTTTCTGTTATTTTCTTTCGACTCTCTGAAGAAGTACTTAATTAATAAGCAACAGTTTCATGAGATGAGCTGTTTTGAACTTAACAGCTTTTCATTGCTGAAGGAGAGGCAGTCCTGTTCCCATCTGGGTTCTCCCACTGCTTCCTTTGGTCAGCCTTAATACTTGTCTAACTCCTTTGTCACTTGATTCAACATACTAAACTGACAGAGTTTTTCCTTAACTTTTTTTTGGTGTGTGTGGTGCTGGTGATGAATTGGCTCACTAAAGAACAAGGTCAGTGTGTGGGGGAAAGCTGGGAGGTGAGAAAAGCATAACTGCTCCTTTTGGTAGTAGTGAGCTGCTGGACTGGCTTTAGCTAGTTACTGGACAGTACCTGAGAGTCTGAATGGGTATCTCTTCTTCCCCATGTTTTTCATTCCTTCCCTTTTCCCTTCTAATAGCTTAATATTTTGAGCGAGGGAAACTAAGCAGAACTGACTGAAGCATGCTGAGTAGGTGAATAACAGCTCTTTGTGGTAACTTGTGATGTTTAAAAGGAACACAAAAAAAAAATCAACTTTCTTATAGGAGAATATTAAATTCAAAATTGCAGCTCAGAAAAGATAAGCACAAATCTTAGGCTCCTCTATTCCAGTGTTTATTGCCCAATATTCTGTCTGTGTGTCTCTTTCCCTTTTCTCTTGTTCTAAAACTGTCCCAGGAAGAGTTTTGTGAAAATCAGTACTTTTCATGGAATACTTTCAATTCAGTAAATGTATTTTTGTAGCAATGTCTGACCATGTCTATAGATGGTTTATGTAGAAGAAGCTTTTTGATCTGGGGTTTTATTTTAGACACTTGTCTAATTGGTGAATGTATTTATTTAAACTGTAATATTAATAGTGAGTCTTGTTACCACATTTTCATTGCATACTTGGGAAAGGTAGCCTCTCCAATGCTACTTATGTATTTTTGTAGTGCTTGTCAGAGAAACAGCTTTGGACATCAAGAGGGTGGTAGTTTCTGCTTAAAAGTAATTGGTTTCGTTATCTCATTGAATGGAATGCAGAATATTTTATTCCATTTTTAAAATAAGGAAACAAACACTCTAAACACTACTTGTGATTAAAGGTTATTACTACTATTTTTGGAGATGCACTGAAACTTGTGTGATTTCTCTAATGTGCAGTGTCATTACAAAGCATGTTAATATTGCCATAGCAATCCTTTAGTGTTTTATTTATGCTTTTATGCAAATGTTTAGGAAAAGTACAAGAAACAAAGCATTAATATAAGTCTTCTCTTGGAAGGGAGTGTTATTATATGGACTTAAGGGGCATAATCAGACATTGCATCTAGATCATAACTTTGATTAAACCCTGGATGGAACTATTATTTACAAAATAGCCAATTCTCTTTTTGGACTGCTTTATTATACTTTTGGCTTCTGCAAGTTCTGGAACTTGAGCAAGTTCTGTGCTCACATGTGCAACTGTTCTTTACTTTTTGAATTTGACTGCATGTGAAGTTCTACAAAACTGTTTCCACTCCTCTTTAAAATTATCTGTTGCCAAATAATTAATTTCTAATAAATTTTAGCAAGGGTAAAACATCAATTTAATAGTATTAAAATGATGATTACATGTCCAAACACCATAGGTCAGTTTAATTTATAGTTCCTAATGTCTGAAGTGCTCTTAAGAATCTATTTCATTGCCTGAAATTCTGAAACAGAAGAATAGTGCTATATTCCATTACTTAGAAAATTTTCTAAGGGCTTTGTTATCACTTATGCAGGTTGTCAGGGTCTGCTTCTGTGAAAACTAACTTGATGCAATAATGCCTTGTAGAGAAGAAATTTTTAGGTAAGTTCTTTCCCATGAGTGATTTCTGTATAGGGTGAACAAATACTATGTTTCCAGTTTCAATTACTGGATGGTAAACTGTTAATCTTATTGCTGATATATATTTGTGTTAAAAATGGATAACCTGGCTTCTTTTATAAAACATTATGGTGGCTGAAAATGCTAATGTGGATTCTGTTTGGTTTCATAGAAAGGTACTGCTGGAAAAAATATTTATTCTGTCATTGCCTGGAAATTCAGTTATAAATTACTTCCCTCAGTCTTGTTTTGGTGGTTCATACAGGAACATATTAAAACATCTGTTAGAACAGTTCTAAACTGAATAGATTAACTTCCTTCATATGCTTTCCACTTTTTTCTTGTAAAAGGAGGACAAGATTTCTGAAAGGTAATACTATGATTTAGTTTTATAAATGTTTATTTTTGTATTAAGTGTACTTGATCACAAGCATAGTTGATTAAAGGTAGTTACATTAATTCACAGCTTGCAGTAGCCTATTATCGAAGAGTTGAAAATGAGAATTTATTAAACTGGCATTGCTGCTATGTATACTTCTCATGGAAATGAGGCCACAGTTCCTCACTGCAGGAAGAGAATCAAGCATGCTGCTTAGAAAAAAATACGGAACAAAAAAACCCAGGCAGCCTAATTGTGGGAGGTGTACAAGCACCTTCAGCTTCCTGGGACAACTGAGGTCTTGGCATTACCTAAGGAACGCTGATTATGTTGGAAAATCTGACTCTAACTTAGTACCAGTAATTTGATATAGATATACCACATGCAGTGGTAAATCTTGAATTCTGTTAGTTAAACTATTGTGTTCTGAACGAAGTACAATGTACTTAACTTTTCTGCTATACCAATTGTCTTTCAGGCATCAAATACACTACAGTATTAATAGAAGTCATCTGTGTTCCTTAAGAGGAACAAATGACAGTCAAAGTAGAAAGGGACCAAGATAGCAAAGAAAGGTCAGGAATCTTGGAATAAGTTCCACAAGGGTAGTATAAAGTAGGAAAGACAGTATGAAGGGAAAAGTAGGAGTTCTTTGAACAAAAATCTGCAGTTTTTCTGTCCTTACAGTGATGCATGTATTTATGGGAGTGTGAATAATTCTACAGGTATTATTGGGTTGTTATAGGTCAGAATAACTGTGTATGTTTTATCCACACTGATGTGCATCTCTTGTGCTTTAGCTGAAGAGAAATTTTTGAAACTCTTTGGAGAGACAGTCAATCCAATTGCTGGTAGGAGCAATTGTCTTTGAGTAGTGTAATAGTTTTACCCTCTGCCTTTGGGAGGAGTCTTATGCCTTTAGCATTCCTCTTTCCTAAACAAAGATCTTGGAACATAGTCATGCCCAAATATCAACATTTTTCCCGTGTCATTGTCACTTAAAATTAGATTAATTATTCTAGGCTTGTATGAATTTTCACTTCTGTCTGTGTTTTTTGTCTTTCTGTTTTCAAGCTGTGTTATTTTCACTTATTGCTGTTTTAAAATTTCTAATGCTTCTGGAATAAGTCACCTTCTCTACTTCCCACCCCAGCCTTTGATTACTGAGCTTATTGATGTGAGTCTGTTATGATTTATGGAGGAAGCGGGAATGATTTCAACAGTGTCAGAAGAGTTCCATACCTCAGAAAATATTACAATGCAAAATATTTCAGAGCATGAGATGCTCTTTTAAAGCATGACTTTCAAATGCTGACAGTTAAGTAATGTCATCCAAGTGCTGTAATGAACAGTAATGAAAGAAGACCATAGCAAGAATTTTCAGTGGCTGACTTCCTTAGCTTCTGCTAGGCCTGACTATGTAAGTTGGGAGACCTCATTTTTTTGAACAAGAGGAGGTTGAAGGTTCATACAGAAATAATGACTAAGTCATATTTCCAGATTTCTGGGTCTGATGTGAAGTTCAGTAGATGGAGCCTGAATGCAAAGTCATTAAATTATATTGCTCATGCTGCTCCATCTTTAATGTCTTTGTTTCCATTTGTGCTTTTAGCACTTGCATCCAGCTATATAGGTGGATGGATATATGCTGAAAATTTCCTTGATAAGTATTTGCTTTTTCACTTTAAAGTCAGATACCAAGTAGCAACAATTTGGATCTTTGCCGTTTGCTTTTCTTACTGAAGTTTGTGTAGCCTGTGCTGGCTATGTTTCCTTAGTGTTTCACAGGGGCATTATTGCTGTTCCATCATGAAGTATACTTGCTGTAAAAGCTTTAAAGCATGAATATTGGCAGATGCTGAAATAATCAACCTGACTTAATTCAACTATTGTGAGTTACATGAAGTGGTTAATTATAGTGATGATTCCCAGGTATTCACTGTCCCAATACCAGAAATAGTTTCAAGTCTAAGATACCAAACTAAATAACCCAAACCTCAGGATATTCTCTCTGTAGTTGTGATTTGACCCCAAAAAAGAGATTACTTGAGAAATTCAGTATCAGATCTTGAGATGTCCAAAGCTAGGATTTGAATACTCTTATGAAGTCGTAACATTATTGTCTTGTCTAATAGAATTCCTCCTATTGAAAAAGAAACCAACATTCTCAATAGTTATAAACTTTGCATGGTTTTTCTTGTTTTAAAAATCCTTTGTATGCGCTCCAAGGGACTGAATGTCTGGCTGGAATATTATCTACAAAACAAGTTAAACTGAAAATTGAAAATCATGATTCACAACTTTCCTACTGTTTAATGTACCACTCTGGGGACATGATGCAGCATGTTCAAACAGTTATATAATCTATTTGGTTGGCATTTCAGAAAATATTGTTTTATGAAATGTTATTGTTTTATGTGCTGTTTGAACAGGGCACTGCAGAAAAATGATGAACCAGGTAAGATAAGTAATGTCTCTATACTGCACTTCTAAAAATTGGTTTAAATTGTCAGTTTGTTAATGAAGATCGGTTGTGTTTTTGTTCCTCAGGCTGTGTACTACATTTGTCTTGAATGTTCTTCTGTTTTGATGAAGGCATCTGTTGCTTGCTGTAATCTGTTTCCTCCTTTATAATCTTTGGGGATGTGACAACAGAATTTTTCAAACATTGCTACATCTAGCAACAGTCAACTAGTATATACGAGCTTTGTCGCTTAGAAGCAGCCTGGTATCAGTATTGGTTTGGAAAAAGGGTAGAACTGTACTTAAAGGGCAAACTGGCAGTACCAGGAGAAATAAAATTCTAAGATCTACAGCAATTTTCTTTGTTAAAATTTCCCTGTGAAAACTGAGAGGGCTAGGCAGATGCTTGTTGATGACAGGACAGCTTAAACCCTGTTATGGAAAAAGTCCACATGCACTGATCTGTTTTTCAAAATCAAGCTATTAGCTAGAATTGTACGTTACTTCTGGTTAGAATTGGGTGTTGCTTAGATGCACTTTTGTTTACTTACGAAAACCATATGGTTATTTTTCTGAGTGCAAGAGGAGTCTAACATTTAGAGATGGTGTTCATAGCACCTACAATTAGTATATAAGGGACAGAGCTTTTGGATTTTCTTGAGGCCACACAAAGAATTCTTACTACTTAGTGATATCCCTCAAGAAACCTGGCAAACCCTGTCTAATAGCAATCATTTGATTTCATGAGCAGCCTGCTCTTGCCTTCTTTTAGGGTAGGGATAGGTACTTAAGTGTCTTTTTTATTGTAACCTTGACTGAAAGATAGCAGTGAATGGGCCTCAGCCAAACCTAGTCCAGTCTAATCTAGGTTCAGCATAACCTTTCATTACCTTTCATAGTGACTTAATGTCACCATGGTATTGTGAATAAAATGACATCTTTTTCTTTTAAAATGGCATTCTCTTCTCTGCATCCATAGTGCTCTAGTTCTGTCAGCTGCAGGTGTACAGTACAGTGTACAGCACATTAAAAGAAAGCATCTTGTTTATTCACATTATGTTGCTTTAAGGTGATCATTCAAACTGTTCCTTTGAAACAATATCTATAGCATAAAATAGACTTTTCAAACTTAAAATAGTTGCATTACATAAACCAAAACTATTATATCATCTGATGTAATGTTCTTAGTTATTATTGAATTTCTAGCTATTGCATTAGTAGTAGATGTAACCCAATACTTAAGTGCATAATTTAGCAATGGCTGATACCCTTTAGAAGAGTATCAAGTCTGCCAGGCCCTCAATACTTGGGTATGTTGCTTAAAATTAGTTCCCTGTTCCTTCAGCTAGTGCTGTGGAAGCTGAATTGTATCTGCCAAGTAGTTGGAAACAGGTGTTTAGGTTTGTAGATCAACATCATCACTGAGTATAAAAAAGTATTTAAGGCATTGGGAATAACCTGAAATCTGTGTGTGTGTCTCTCTGGCCTTTGAGAGAGCAAATTGGAACTTAGAGACATTTCTAAGAATAAAGGAGCTACTGCCTGCATTACTAATTTAGAGATGTTGATGACTGTAAGGGATCAAGAATGCAATTACCTTGAATTTACATCAACCTTCAGGTCAATTTACATCAGCCAAGGCCATCCTTCTTCTTTTGTAAGTACTGTAGTTGTACCTTATTTTCCTAATAAAGGAGTGTTCTTTTTCTTTGATAACTTTTCCTGATGGAAGAATTGCAAATTCATCCTGTCTATAATGAGATCAACTTAGTATGATGCAGATGTCATAATTAGACTTTGATCTGAAGTTAAATAGCTTTTTCATTGAAGTAACTAAGCAACATTCTCCTGATAGTGTCTGTTTTGAGATCTTGCCTTGTGCTTTAAAGGTGCTTTAGGGAGTTGGCTGACCGAACCTGTACAGAAGATTATTTGATTCAGATACCTACTTGTTATTTTGAAGTTTCAACCTAACTAGGTATTCAAGTAGGAGTAGAATTAGAACTAAAAAAGGGAAAGGCTAGAACTATTTGCAATAGAAATGTTTTTCTTCAAACATTTAGACATCTCTCTAACTTCTTGTGCAATGAATAATCCCATCGAAGTGGAAGGTCAGAAGCATAAGAATACTTTTCCAAATTCATGTTACGTGGATGCATGCTATAGCAGTCATTGGCCATGAAAATAACATGTACTTCCTGTGCTTTGGTTAGCACCCCAAAGAAAATAAAAATGGAGAAGGGGGACTGTTTTTTGTGTTTCAATGTATCAAGTTAACAACATGAGCTTAGGGGTAGTTTATTACATCACCCAGATAGCTGTTGCAGCTTGAAAAGCATCATGAATGTCAGTAGCCTGAAGTAAATGTTGTATTTCCAGAATCTCTCCCAAAGGAGGCTACTTTCAAATACAGTTTCAGTTATAATTGAAAATGATGATTACAGTTTTTGAAAGATTAAAGTGCATAATTAAAAAGTAATAAAGCAACTTGTCAAATAGAATCTTGCTAATGGTAAACAGCTGTTTGTTATAGTGCTGAACTATGGTCTCTGAAGCAACATCAGTGAAATAATTAACCTAGTGAGGTTGGTGGAACTGCATGCAGTCACAGCAGATCCAATTATGACTTCAAATGTCCTTGTTGTATTTGATGGCTAGCAGAGTATGAATATATTCCTTTCTAGAAGGCAATTGGTTAAAACTTGTAGTTCTTCATTTCATAAAGGTGTAGCATTAAAAGTAGAACTATTAAAACTGTTGATGCATTAATAAAAACTTCTTATCCTTGCTGTCCATCTCTAGTCTCTTGAATAAGACAGGTTCTTTAGTTTGGAAATTCTTGGCAGTCTCTGCCTTTCAAAGAATGAAAGAAACTATACAACATCTAAATTAATCTCAAAGGAAACTTTAACTTTTTTCCCCTCAGGGAATTCTGCAAAATCAGAATGGAGATAAGTAGCTTACAAATGAAACTTAGCTTTCACATGAATCACAGTTTAGAGTCCAGAACGGTAATCTGGTGAAGCAAGGTGGTATAATCACACATGGCTGAGTACACTGTTAGTAAGTAATTTTCACTAAAAATGTCCAGAAATAATCCTTAAAGCATGTTAGTTTGTGTAAATCATGACTAGGGAGTTAATCATGAGATGTCAGTGATGGTTCTCTCCCATAGATCGAAAAGACTGTTGATTGAATAGATATAAAGATTAATTCTTTTAGTCTGAATGTTCTAAGTAGATCTGGTTCTTGAACAAATGCTTTCATCAAACTAAAGATTCTGTTCTTTCTAATCTTTTATGAAATGAAAGATCTCAGTAGAAACACTTTTCCTTAAGGCATGCAGTGTATGTGTTTTACCCACTTAATGCTTTGTTTCTTCACTTTTTTGGCTTTGTTTTGTCAGCCTCTTTCAAAGCTGTTAGAAGTTGTGCTATTCTTGCGATGATCTTCATTTTCACTTCAGAAAAGTAGGATCACACTCTGCCATACGTCCTCCAATTCACTTCATTGAATGCCATAGTTACTTCCTACAAGTTTATTACTCAACCTCTTATTTTAATTAGCTTGCATGTTGATCCAAACCAGCCATTGGCTATATTACCTTTACCACACCCAGCAAGAGGTTGAGAGTTAAGGTCCAAATTTGTAGAATTCTGTTTGCTCTCTGTTGCTTATAGACAACTTTTTTTACAGTTGAAGCAGCCCCTCAGTAGGGGATCAGTTATCTACCAGAGAATTAATTTGAAAAATCCTACCAACTTCAGTGTGAGCTGGACAGAGCCCTGGCAGCCAATCTAGGAAAAATGCCTACTTTGCATAGAACAGAATGTAACCATTCAAAGCACATTTGCATGAAGCTTGTGGAGTCCTACTGTGGAAGTGCCTGTGGAAAATTACTAGTGCATTTATTTCTCAAATTACTGTCTGCTGATCAAATTATTTTTCACTTTAAGAATGCATTTTTAACTATTTGCCCTGCTAAAGGCTCTGTTCTAGACTTTGAGATTTGAAAGGTCTAGCTAGAATACTTCCAGCTTGTGAAGTCACTAGTAGTCATTATTTTACTTTTGAATTCCTCTAAATGTGTTGTCCTTCATTTGTTGGTTTAATTTTTTCATCTGAAATATTGCCTTTATATTTACAAAAGGAAAAAATCTTGGAAAAAGTGAAAACAGGGAGATTGAAGTGATTAAAATATTTCCATATACTTGTTTTTAAAGGGGAGCTGAGGACCTGCTCCATTAATCATGTGATATCTATCTATTAGAATGACACTGAATAGAGGAGAGAGGGAGTAATAGCTAGCTGGTACAAATCTGTTGCAAGAGTGCCTACCCAGAGTATATGCCTATGTTTTTACTACATCCCAGGCTTGGTACAGGGTGAGTGGATACATAGTCTCCCAGCTTCAGATCCCCCTGTATCTCTTAATGATTGAAAAATACACCTCTGCTGAACAGAATGAAACATATTTCAGAGTAATTTAGACACTTTTTTGCTGCTGCTTTGTATTATGCATTGCATTATATGAGGCTAATTTAAAACAGATCTTTGCTAGCGTCATTTTCTATGAAAAATGAACATACAATAGAGAAAAAGCAGTATTAAAAAATGCCAACTATTTTGACTTCTAGATATAAATGTCTCCAACAGGAGTACACTGAAGTTTTAGAAGTCAGTATGTTTCACCCATATTCTGACTTTCCGCAGCTCTTTGGATAAGGTTCTCTCCCATCAGATAATTTCTTTTCTTTAGCCCCGTAAGGAAGCCTGTAAGGAAGTAAGGATCCTCTCATCATACGCTTTCTCTAGGTTTTTTGTGGGGCCAGTACCTCTGCATGTTTGATCAAAATGTTTGTGCACCTTTACTGTTTCTTTTAGCCTTAATGGTCAGCTGAAATAATGTTGCAGATAAGTAATTTAAATTTCCAGTAAGTATTATTTAATAATATACATGGATGAAGTTTAGCAACCTGGCAACATGCAAACCTTCCACTTCAGTGAGGTATGCTTCAGTCTGTGCTAATAGTGTCATAAACAAGAGCATCCAGTTGGGAGATCAAGCGGGTCCTGGTGAAGAGCCTGTAGTACTAGGGAAAGGTGTGGTGAAAACTCGTTGTCACAGTGACTATCTCCTGCTGCACTGGAGAACGTGCTAGAGGGAGGATGCTTGTTTCGGAACTCCTATCGCTTCTCTTGCCAAACTTTGTTTTGTCGTCATGTCACCCACCCAGTCCCCCTTCCTGTCCTCTAACTTTATGGCCAATGTATGGTGTCAGTTCAGGGACTGTGCAAATAAAACTTTATGCATGTAAATGTATCTCAACAATCTTTATGCATCCTTTATGCAACAGACATGGAACAGAAAAATTAAGGCCTATGGAGTCTGACAAAGGAAAGTCATCGATGAGAAAATGCTTGACAAAATATCATGATTTAGCAGCTCAGAAGGAGACATGTTCAAGTCTTCTGAATGAAAAATACATAGGATCCCAAGTGTTACCCTTGGAGATGTGTGCTGGTGCCTCACCAGGAGAGTGTAACAATTTGTTCACAGCTTCTGTGTCTCGTTTCCTTTTCATAGTGAGAGCTTGGGTGGTGCTTTTATATGCTGTAACAGATGCACTTTTGCAAGAAATGGAAAAGAACAAATTTGAGATCAACTTCTTTATTGTTTTTTGTCTCTAATATACACTGTAAAAAGATTTATGATTAGTACTGAGATTTTTAAAATTTTTCTAGCTTAGACTTGAAAAGACTTTTTTTGAAAAAGTGTAATAAAATGACAGTAGTGAGGATAATGTGTAGTAGAATAAGATAAATCACATGTACATTCTAAAAGGAAATGGAAAGAAGTTTTATTTCCAGGTACCTCATCCTTTTCTTTCAAATTAGAGTTTATAGCTGTTGTAGCAGTTAGGCTAAAGTTATCTTGTAAAAAGTTATACTGAATTTAAGTGATCCGCAAAGTCCCTTTATGTGTGGGCAAGTGAACCTGTGTGGCTTGTGCTGCACTTGACAATTCTTTGAACGTGTGCGCCTTCTCTGCACCTGCCTTGCAGTGACATCTGCTGGGAAAACCAGGAAGCCTTTATTGTAATTGCAGCAGTTTGGAATGAGAGTTAATTGCAAATAAAGAGTGTAAGTATCCTTTTTCCAAGCCTGTGTATATTTCCCTATGCTCAAATCTGGTGGTGATAAGATGTAGGTAATACAGAGCATTCCAATACTAATTTTTAAATGAAACTCAAATCAGTTAGAATTGCAGTGGTTTCTTTCTCAGCTACAGCCGTATATATTGTTGACATATTAGGGAATAATTACAAAAGACCCATAATGCTGAACTTGTGACTTAAAATATTAAGAGACAGTGATGTACATTCCAGAGAAATGCTTATTTCTTTTTTCTTCCAATCTTACAGGTGATGTATAACTCATTTTTTTCTAAAATGTGTTTGGATGGTATTTTTCTTTCTGAACAAATTTTGATCTGTGTTTTATAGCTATATATCACTTAATGCAGCAGCTTTAAACAAATACAGAGGAATATTTCTGTGTTCAGGATAAATAGGCATAGTTCTAATCTTAGGCAAAATATCTAAAAGTAGCAGGTTGGCTGTGGCAGCATAGAGCTCTGTAGAGTATGAAATTAAAGCTGAAACAGTTCTCTGCTGTGCTAGTATCCTTAAAAGAGTGTAGATGCACGTGAATTTCATGAAAACCAAAGTCTTCTCTCCAAAGCCACAACTTACTTTCAAAAGTTTATTGTTCATTATAGAAATTCAACTACCATAGCTACCTAAATAGAGCTCTATTCTCTCAGTGCCTACTACGTAAGCACTGTGTTGGCTCAGAGAGCACACTAATGCAACTTACTTGACAGGAAACTAAATAAACTTCCTCTTACAACTGCAATTGCTGTGGTATCGGAGTGTGATGTAGTTATTAATGTATTTATCTCAATTATGTAGCTCACCCTCATAGAGCTTAATGTATCTAACATGATTATTTCCGTGCAAAACTTAAATACTGAAGTAAATCTCTAATGTAGACTCCCCTTAGGACCTTACAGTGTACATGGTGGGGTGCATGGGTAAGTGGAAGTAGCATTGTTTTTCATGCAGGAGGCAGGAAAAATGTACACGTTGAATTACTACAGTTGGTTATGTCTCTAGTATCTATGGAGATACTGTTCAAGTGTTGCTAAACAAAGACAAATGACAAACATCACAGAAAGTATTCTTTTGAGCTGACAGCCACAAGGCTAGATTCTGAAAGAAACAGTGCAATCATGTTGCTGATCTCCTCATTGCTGTTGTCAAGTTTCCAGTTTGAGGCTTTGCTTAGTCACCAGTAAAATGTTATCATTTTAATACCTGTAAAGAAACATTATTTTTAGAGTTATGTCAAAGACAAGTTTTCTGACCCATCACATACAAAGTATTTGTGGGGAATTTGAGCCATTGATTTTGAAGGGAGACATTTAAATGAAAAGCAATAAATTAAAGGAAGCCATTTTCTTTGTAGGGTTTATTGAAAGAAAGACATCTGACTTCAAAGGCTGGGTTACTTTCCCTTTTGTTAATGTGCAACAGTAATGTAGAAAGATTGACAATAACAGATCACTTCGGATGGGGGGGGGAAAAAACTTGTTTTAGGAAATAGTTTCTTAAAAATAAGTTATTTTACATGTACTAGGTTCAAAGAAAGTCATAAAAATGTAATGGTTATTGGATGTTGGGCTGAGAATTTTTTTTTAATAAAATAAGTATTGACCATATGTATGTTAGAAATGGAAAGAGCTTAGTGTAGCCAAAGACTTCAAACCCAAGAATGCTGGACAAGATTCTTGAAACCTACATGGAGCAGTGATTTATTCAGAAAATAGGCTTATAGCCTGAATAATTACAGGATTTAGCCCTTTAACCTGTAACTGGGCTGCTTATCAGTAGAAAAACGTCTGAGAAATGTGAAGAGGCTTTTAAGTAATAATGGTAAACTAGTTTGGAAAATATGTAGAAATGTAGAATAAGTATATTTTCATAAAAAACAAAGGTATGTTCCAAATACTTTGAATATATATAATTCAGAATATTGTAATCATTGAGGAAAGCATAGACAATTGACTTATACAGGTAATTAATGTTTTTTAGTTGGAAACTAGATGGAGGACTGCAAACAATTTATTAACCCTAACTGGATGTATATTGAACTGGTGGAAGCTGCAGCAGCACTTCTGAGACTGGTGGCAGATTTCCATGCTTTGAACAATAGCTTGGAGTTGGTTGTATGTTAATTCAAACCAGATATGATTTTTAATGATCTGAAAAATGCTAAATAATTTTATAGAACACTTAATTCTGAATGTAAGCCTAATGGCATTAACTCTCTTCATCTCAAAGAATGGGCTTTTGTGGCAAGACTTTTAATGAAAGTGCTATATATTCCTTAAATGCTTCGCTGTTGCTGGTGCTCTTCATGTTTAATGTTGCAGTATTGCCATAAAAGTGCTAACCAGGTGAACAATTGACAGTGAAGTGTTCATTGGTGACAAGTAAGAAAACAATATTGCAGTTGATGACTTAATTTTTAATTATGAGATTATCCTACTGAGGTCTAATAACTGTTTATTTGCATTTTATTTATACTGTTGAGTTATACATTTGAAATGCTAAGTGATATTTTCTCAGTTTTACTTTTGAACAAGTTGAGAAAAAAATCAAGCCTGTTGTCAGCACAATATGATTACAATTCCAGATCTTTTAGTTTAGTCAGTTGTTTCCATATGACAGTACCACTCTTGAACAGGGTGGTTAAGGCAACACTCGGTATCTTTGTGTACTGATGTGGTCCTGTGGAGCTACTGTATTTTTCTGTGCTGTTTGTATTGCCCTACCTTATTCTCATCTAAAAGCTAAAACAATCCTGATTTTATTCAGTATATACATCAATGTAGCTGTTAGTCCTTGGCTTTCCAAGTTTAATCTTCCTTTAATGTAATTTTATTAGGCAATTAATGAATTCCTACAAAAATGAGAATCACAAACACGGATGTGTGTGATACAATGCCCACCTTAGCAAGTGTGTAATGTAGTGGTAAAAACAAAGAAATAAGATTGCATTTGGGGAGGTGTGAATTCTTATCTTGCTGCTTATGTGGTGATCCTCATCTAACAAAGCATTTTAAATGTGTGTCTGTGTGGGAGTTTTATAGGAAGGGTGGCAAACTGTCCGATGATTAGTACTGTAACCTGGAAGGTGTAAGGCCTGGTTGAGTTTCCTGCTACAGATTTTTTACAGTGTCTGAGCAAGGTGATAAGTGGCTATTGATTGATATCATATCAAAATAAGACAGATTGTTCTGAATGAAAGACTACATGGAGTTTTACACAAAAATAACTGAACTGTGAATTGCAGCTAATTAATTTACTTTGTTTCCAATTACTATATTGAAAATCCTTAAACTGAATCAGAACTAATAGTCTGAGATTTCTGGAATCCATATAGAATGAACTGTTTTGTTAAAATTCAATCATGTGGTTAATTTCCTGTTTTTTCTTTTTAAACTAAGCTAGGTAGAAATGCAAGGAAATTCTTCTAGAAATGTGTAACTTTTACAGGATAAAAGTTTGTTCCTCTTTAAAAATAACGAGAGAGCTGCTGCTAACCTCAAGGGTTCATATCTTTTCCATGTAATACTATATAGAGAAAAACTATTATCTCAAGCTGTTTGTCGCTGCTTTTTTTGTGGGCCATCACTAATCTTCTTGATTATTACATTTCATATCTTATATGTAGAAAGCCATGCAGTAGAGGTATTTAAATGTGGGTGTTTCAGTGTGCTCTAAAAGGGGAACTCTTAGAAGCTATGCAGCAAACTTCTTGAAATACATCATATCACCAGTCCTTTTTCAGCTGTCCTTGATTCTTAGTGACTTAGGTGTGCAATAATGAGTGTTAGTATTCTCTGAAAGATCTAGTAAATAAAAACATTGATATTAACTGTCATATTTATGTGTTTATTATATACATTTTTAAATAGAGGAGGTTAAAACTCACAGGATTACAGCCCTAATTATGCAGTATTAAATTCATAAAGTCAGCTAAGTATTTTTATTCTTTGAGTCAGATATAAAGACAAAGCAACACAGCCCATCTTCAGTGATATTTAAGAAGCCTGGGCTTAAACATAAACTGAAACTCCTGCTTTTGTCTTGCTGTGTTTTAAGTGAAACAATGTATCCACAGAGAATTCAGAAGTCTTAAATGTGTATTAGTGACTAGAACTTGAAACTGCTTTTTAGATGACCCAGTTGCTGAAGCAGACTAAAATCTGGCCTCTTAGTTACTTAATAGTATCTGTTGTATGGCCAAAGCAGATGGACTGCTTGATGCTCAGCATTTTTTATCCTGTCCTCTCTGATGTCTTGCCCTTAATCTTTCACCACTTGTACACCACATGCACCAGACAAAGCATCCATCAGTGCAGTTAGTCATAACCAGATAAGTGAGATCAAAATTCCTGATTTCTGGTATCTTCAGCTCTACTCTATTTGCAATATTTTTGCTTATAAACAGATGCTAGAAGTTCTGATTCAGATCTTCTCTTAAAATGTCTTTGCACAGCACATGCTATTCAAATCATGCTGCTGTTATTAGTGACATATGTAATTCATACCCAAACAGTAATGAAAAGCAGTCCAGTCACTTTTGAATTTCCTATGCTGTCATAATTGCACATAATTATATCCTTTGCATCATACAAGTGAAATTTGAATAAATAGGATGCTTACTGGGAAGAATATTGTAGACAATCTCTATTCTTGTACTTTTCTTTCTCTTTTGAGTGTTCCCCAAACATGTCTTCTAATAAATTTGACAAAACTGGCAGCACATTCACTTTTTCATTAGCAACAGATTCTATTATTAAATATTTTGAAAATTGAATAATAGAAAGCTTAGATCCACTGTCCTTATATAGTAAATGATGTGCGTAGTTCTCAATCTTCAAAAGCAGTTCTATATTTGAATATCTTTGAATATCTGTCCATATACATCTATACTATAAGTGTATCTGCCCAGACATTCAAGACAGAATTTCTTTCCTTTATAACTCTCTTCCTTCTCAGTCAATGCATGAAGATAGTGGTACTATCTTGTTTTATTTCTACTATCCAGTACAGACCCATAATTATATTGTTCAAAGTTTTAAAAAAAATATAGCAGCTTTTCCTTTTGTATTTTAGGCATGCAAACTCAGTAAAATTATGAGTCTGTGTGATCTCATGCATTTGATGGAGTTCTCTTTTCCCATTCTTGTTGTGACTGAGGATATATGTCTGATGCCAGCGATTCTCCTTGGCTGGGACTTTCCTGATTATTTTTTCCTTCCAAACACAGAAGTATGGTGTTAAGGAGCTGATGGGTCTCAAGTCAGTCTATAATTTGTAAGATACTCGGGTGATCTCTGGAATGAGGTATGTTTCCAGTTGTGAAGACAAAACGTCTTTTTTTAGGTTTTGTCTTAAATCTAATATTTAATACAGTTGCTATGTAGACAATACCAGAACTTTGTAATTTGATTTATTTTGTCTTCTAAGAAGTACTATCATTTTTGTTATTGTTCTACAAAATTTAACTGTTGGAAAACTGTGGGAGAGGTGAGTGTGTTTTATAATGGAAAATGACCATGTAACAGAGGGATGCTACTAGTGGGCTTCATACCCAGCAAAGGTGATATAATGTAGTGACCTGAAACTTTCTGGAAATAAGCAACAGTCATTGCACAGACCAGCTAGCTGTTACTATTGAGAAGGTAAGACCTTAACTTCTACCCTGACTTTATCAGTTACCTGCAGTAGTTCACTTCAGCTGTTCAAGACATTACATTTTATTTTATGAAAAAAGGTTCTGTTTACATTGGCTTCTGACTCTTATTTTACCCATCAGGACATGAAAACCTCCTTTAATAGCGAGCGTTGTGGATTTGATGCTCAGTAGTTTTTGAGATGACTGTATTCACTCATGTGAGGGTCTTCCTCTATGGTAAGTGAGAGAACATCATCAGTTTCTTTGGATTTCTTCTTCTGAATGGTACCCAGTCATTGCTGATGGAAGGGTGCTAAGTGGAGGTGTACCTCTCTTCCACTTTCAGTGTGAGCAAATTTTATTCTAGCCATATACAATGTTATTGGCAACAGGCATCTATTTGATATGGATATAAACTTATGATTGCACATGGATTAATTTTGATTCTCATAATCAGTTTGGTATCTATCCCAGGGTTGATAAATATGTGATAATCTTAGATTGAGGCTCCCTTTCTGGTCTGTCTTTCTCTTGTGAGGGATGAGGTGGGTTACCATATCTGTATCTTTGAAAGCCAAACTGATGCTTGGCTGTTACAATAACCAGAGATTCTTACAGAAGCTCTTTCTATGTCGTCCTGTCCCTCTGTATACTTTCACAGGGTTTGAACTGGTTTATACTTGGCAGTGTGTTTTTAGTGCCTTACTGGTGAAGGTGTCACTATTTGATTCAGAAAAGTGGAACCAAAGCAGAATTGCAGATGTTTTACATTGCCAGTTCTCCAGTCTCTCAGCAGACATTTTATGTAATGTCAAGAAAGTGACCAATCCTGGACTTATGGAAATAGTGCCTCAATTTGCACAATTAAAGCTCAAAATGACTGTCTTTTGGCTTCACAGAAAGGGAATGGATTTATAATTCCTGATTTTTCAGGATTCCTGTTTCTAGGTAATATTTGGTTTTAAATCAAGATATCTTAGAGAAATTTTAATTTTACAATGGCCTAGAAACATTACCAGAACAAAGTACTTTCTTTGGAGAACTAAGATACTTTGCGATTACTGAGTTCAGTTCATTTGGACATTAGATTTCACGTGAAACATCTAGAATTAGTGTGAGGTAGCCCTTCTGCTGCAGGACTGTGTTCAGACAATCAGGCACCCTAAACACTGATGCTCTCAGTCTTTCTGTTCGATTCAATGATTGGACTGAAATCTGTCATAAGACCATGAGATCCTCTGATCAGAATGCAATTGAGTAAATAAAGCTACATCACTGACAATACCAAAGAAAGCGTGTGTGTTCTTTGCATCTGAAGAAGAGCCTGCTGGAGCTCATGCACATTTTCATAAGGTGTTGTAATGGCAGAGATGCATAGAAATTGGTTTGTATTTGGAAAAGTGGTTCAGCAGTTTCTGTTCACATGGAGGACTCAATACTGCCTAAAGTAATTTTGACAATGTGGGGGTTGTTTCTCGGATGTCAGTTGCAGTCCATGTGTACAACTACTTAAAGATAAAATTGAAGCTTAACTAGTTACCGGAATCCTTCAAGATGTTGTACATATGTATGCTCTGCTTTCATTGTCCTTCAGAGTCTTTCAGAATCTTCCTCAGATCTTTTTTCTTTCCAAATTTTACTTTGGAGAGAGGTCCCAGGTGGTGCCTGGTTCACTTCACCCTAATATGCTCAACATGGGGAAGGAATTCGCCCGAGTAACTGGACATAACATGTCTCCGAGAACCTCTGACTGGGGTAAGCGGTTCTCTTTTCATGACCAGAGTTTTTACTCTGTTAATAAAATAAGTTGTAAGTTTTTTGGTATGCTTGGTTTGTGTTTTTGCTTCTTTTTAATATGCATGTAAAACCTCTGGGAAACATTTATAAATGAAGCACAAAATTTAGCATGGAAGTAATGTTTACATGTTTTTTGGTGGACTTCATAATAGACTAAAAAACTAAGCCAGAGAAGTATATTAACACAGTTGTCAGAACAACAGTATATTTTGCATAATTTTTCACAATAAATACTATATATAGAGGGCAGAGCTAGATCCTACAAAAAAGGTATCATGCCAAAAGTATATCCAGGAAAGGCAATGGAAAAATTTGTTACCACTTTTGCATTCAAAATTTTGTACTGTAGGCTACTGGTGGAGGGTTAATATAGTCCAGATAGACAAATATAGTAGCAAGCTTATTTTAACTGAGCAATTTTGCAATATTGGATGTCACTTGTGGTGCAGATTGGCAATGTCTGGCATCATTGTCATACTTCAGCGATAATAGAATGATCTCTGTAGTACACAGCTCACTTTGATTTATTTTCCCTAGTATTCTGCTCGCAGTGAAATATACAGTAGCTTAATACCTGTGGTTCTTTTCCTTGCAAGTATCTTTCCCCACCCTCACAATATATCCAATAAACAAATTCATTTTACAGGGTTATGAGTTTCTTGAGTTCTTCTCAGTGTTCACAGTAGCTTCCTTTGAGTTACTTCGTACTGAGGGCATAAGTTGAATGAAGGGTTATTCATATTGGTTTCCCTGAATGTTTCTGGTTTTTAAAAAAACTTTGAATTAAACTACAGGTATTTTAAAAAAATCATTTAAATACCTTTAAGACTTTTTTGTCATGGCTTTCAATTGTTTAAGAACTCTAAAATATAAAATGGTGTGATTATGTTGCAATTTGTGAATACATTTGCTAGCATTTAAACTTATTTTTTGTTCTTGCTAAAATTAGATTTTTTTTTTTACAATCACAGCATAACTGAAAATTGTCACCCTTTATCACTCTGTGTTTGGGTTAAAAGCTTTTCTCCAAAAGGTAAGTATCATTGATAGTTTTGGGTATATTTCTGTAATCATCTCCCATAGCTCTTCTGATATGCTATGAGTAATTTTATTTTAGAGTTTTTTTTCTTAAAACACATACATTGAAAATATGTAGCTCACACTTTTCTGACTAAAAAGTATACTCAAAAAAGGAAAGCTGAAGTAATGTCCTGTTGATGATCTCAAAGCCAGAAACCTTGTAGAATGCCTGTTAAAGGGCATCTGGCATTCAAGACAAATGAGGAAAGGTGAGAGGATTCAGTCTGGAACTGATTACTGAACTGGCAAAGCTTAAACTGTGTTTTGAAGTATTTTATTCCACTGCTATTTTGTAATTCAGCTAGATTTTTTTCATGTCTCAAATCACCATTTGCAGACCTTTTGAGTGTTGCACTCTTTGGCACTTAGTGCATACGGAATAGGTTCTGTTGTACTAATACCAGATGCCAATACTTTTCTGACTTGTCCCATTTCAAACTAAAAGGTCCAAGTTGCCCAGCTGCCTTTAAGTATTCCTGTTCTGCAAAAAACATTAAATTCCTTGCTCTTGTATTACTAGGACCTGAATGCCTGGTAACACCAGTCCTGTTTTGATTGGCATTTATATAGTAAAGTATTTGATTTGGCATAGTTTTTTTGCATAGGTTAGAGTTTATTGCCATATGTTTTTTCTGTATGACTGTAGGGAAGATAGTGGTTGGGGGAAAAACAGAATCATTGTACAAATCTGCTTGGTACAGAGGATGAAGTGTAGGGGGCAGATCTCCAGCTGGGGATCTGCTCCTAGGAATCTTGATGATATACAGACAACTTTGCTGATACTTTTGGGTTCTCTTTGATCCGAATTCTTAGCTCATGAGACTTCAACACTTATTTTTTGTTTTCACATCAACTGTTATGTTTTCACTCCGTCTCCCTGACAGCTTTAGACTGTCTGGTCATGATATAGGAGGAATGAAAAGACCAGCTTTATCATGGACAGAATATCACTGGTACTGTCTCCTACTGCTTTTCCTGTTTCTTTTGGAATGGAAGACCTATTTTAATGGTTTGTAGGAGCTTGATGGGCCCCAGATATCTTTGGGGAATTAATAATAAAACACAGAAAACACAGCCTGTCTTGGAAACTTAGGAGAAAACTGTTTTGTCCTATGAAAGTGACGTTTTCTCTTGTAAATTTGGATCCTGCTCTCTTGCTGTATTACAGTAGGTTTCTTCAAAGCAATAGGAGGAATTGTATCTGTAATGTGAATGAAAATAGACCCATATAAAGTGCATGAAGCCTTTTTATTTTTTTACCAGAAAAGGAATAAAAGATCATTCTGCATTCTTTTAATTTTCTGACTGCTTAGACACTGGAACACTGTAATTTTATAAGCCTTCATGAAGTTACATTTTGCTTATTGCTACTCTTTAGTAGAATCTTAGCTGGAATAAATAGTAGTGTCACTTGGGCTATAAACAGATGAGATTTAAGAATTGGTCTGCTGAATATATTTAACATATACGCAGCTAGTTAAAAGTGATAAAACTATTGGAACGCATCAGGTGTTTGTTATAAACTTTCAAGTTTAATTTATTTGAACATATTCTATAAGCCCTGTGTACAGGGAAGTGCTTATAGCCAGTTGTGATTCTATTCCATTTAGGAATGGAACAGAATGACAATTATGAATCTCTTGGATACAGTTATTACGCCAGGATTATAACTACAAAGCAGTCAAAGTATTATGTGGTGCCAAAGGTTATCAATAAATTTGCCAAACTAATCAAGGAAATATTATTAGTTTTATTATGAACAGAAGTCTAATAATCAGAGGTCCCAGTGTTTAGGTAGATTTCTAAAGACTTGTTTAGAATTCCTCTGTCTGTGGATGTCCAGCACATATATATTTTTCCTTAATGATTTAAAGGAACATGGTTTAAAACAATGGTTGCTGAAAACCAACTTGCTTAGAAAGAATTTTCAGCGGCAGGAGGTGTAAAGAAGCTTTTGAAGCTTTGAAAGTCATACCAGATGACGGAAATGAAACTTCAGATGCTGTGATGAGGGGTATCTGTACCCAACAGCACAGTGTGGATAGGCTAACCAGGCTGTGCAGGTCATCCCACTAATTTAACTTTATTGCTTCTAACTACGGGTCAGCACATTAGCAGTTAAGATATCTCTACCTGGCACTGTATTGTGCTGTCCCTTACCAAAAGTAATGGATGATTTGTTTTGAGCTATGAATGTCTTATTCAATAATCTCCTGTGTGGAGAAACTCAAAGTATTTGGTATTTCATGTGTATGAATACTGATTTTCTGTTTACTCAAGCTGCTGTGTCTGACTCTCTTAGTCAGCGTGGATGCTTTAGTGATGCAGTGCTTTCCAGGCAGACTCTTCTGTGGAATTCTACGTTGTAAAGGGAAAATAAGATGTTATGAAATGCATTTCATAATAAACTTCAGACTTGGACTTATGTTGAAACCACATATTTAGAAATTTCCTTACTAACAGAATTTTAATTTACGAATACCTGCTTGGTGCCTACCTTGCAATTCTCTCCCCACCCCTGCCAAACTTGCTGAAAATATTAGTTAGGTAACTTATGGCAAAAGTGTGTGTAGATGGGAAAGAGCACAAAAGTAGTGCTGCAGGCAACTGTTTATACTGAATGTGCCCAAGTCCAGGCTTGCTCATTTCCAAATGAATTTTTACAGCTTCAAAAAAAGACGACTTCCAATAATGCTAGACACTCAGCTTTGTCAGAGAGCCTGAAATATGGAAGTCCTACAGAATACTGTGTAAAAGCATACTGTTACAACTTAATGTTGAGTTTAGATATGTTTTGATATGTAAATTTATTTTTAAATTTATGTACAGATTAAATGAATACTTTCCTTATAAAGCCACTGTAGTTAATGTTTATTAATTTTATATGCCTAAGATAAATGTATGAGCACCCAAATGCATGTACAGGAGCGCCTACTTTTTAATGTGAACTTAAGGTATGTGGCATTGCCACACAAAATACTTGCACATATAAAAGCATGTTTGTTTTTTGGAATTTAAATTCGTGGATTCAATGGGCATCATTTCCACATCATGAGAGGAATTTACTTGCTTCTTGAGTAAGCATGATCATTGTTTGCCTCTTACAGGTTTGCCTGTTATAGTTGTAACACCAAATTTGTGCATGTAAAGGTTTTATGTTGATTCCTTCTACTGTTGTTAGTTTAAAAGGCCTTGAAAGAGAAAGCTCTTTTTCATAGATGGAAAGTCATGGTAAAAAGTTTTAGCATTGTGTTTGTTTATGGAAGTGTCTGACTGGTTTACTAGTACCTTAATTTTTTTTAAATCTTCCTCAAGCTAGATTCTTCAGAAATCAAAAGCAAGGCTTTGTAAATCATGACGATGTGTTACTGTTTAGCCTCACATGAATATGATTTGCAGACACTGTTTCTTTGCTTAAGAGCTGTCTCTCCTCTTCATCCATAAAAAATAATTTCAGCACCAAATATGGAACCACAACTTTGACTTATCTGACTCCGTTTCACAGGATGTCATAGATAATTGTTGCTAGCGAGTAGCTGGGGTTTTTAATGGTGCTTATTGGTTCCTTTTGAATGTTGCCTGTCAGATTTCTTGATGACAATACTTCCAAGGAAGGCAGTCCACAATTCAGTACATCTTCATACTGCTTAACTGGAACAGGGTTGCTTAATTTTTGTATTGAGCACAACTTGGTAGCCAAGCTCTTGTTGGGATTAGTACTCTTTAATTGTTGATTTCATACTTAACAGTAGATTGTCTAGGCAGTGTCATTTAGATATGAGTGAACTGCAATATATAGCATTCATTTGGGATATAAAACTGAAGACTGTGGATCTAAGATTCCATTTAGATTGCTAGTAAAGATAAAAACTTCCATCTTGATCAACTTCTATCTTGACTTAAGCTTTGTTCTACAAATTATCTGGAGAAATAATACTGAAGATAATTGTTTCCTGCAACTGTTTTCTTTAAAGATTATCCAAATGCATTAGCGCACCTGTAAAACTAAATAAAATTAAGTTAAATATGGTGCAACTAATATACATTTCCCCACTTAAGATAAAGTACAGAAGACAATAGAAATGGAAAACTAGTGCATTCTGGCTCTAGATGAAAATCCTGCTATTGAACTCTTTCCAGAACAACATGTACTTGGATCAGTATTAAAGGGAAGTATTGTGCATGTCTAAGCCAAATGACCTAGTACATTGATAGTGCAGAGCATATTTCACAGTTACACAAATACCTAAACTGTTTCTTCAGTCCATAAAACAAGTAAATTAGAATTTAAGCTAAAAACAAAGCAAATGTGTTTGCCTTATGTATTTTTGCTCTGAAATTGACTCCAGTAGCTCAGTACTGTTACATTACTATTAGAGAAGCACTCTAACTGTTAAAGATTTCAGGAATCAAGATCTGTGACATGCTCCTCTTTGACATTAAAGAATCCCTCAAAGCCGCATTGTTACACCCACTGTGTCTTTAGATAAAAATGTCAATAGGCTTCCACTTTATTTCAGTTCTTCAAGTTTAAAGTAATATTTATCAATGAACAGGGCTTTTCCCTCCATTATAATGAATGCCAATATAGAAGATCATTGCAAATGGTGGCAACAGGAAATATTTTTCAAGGAAGTGAAAAAGAGCCTATTGTCTCACTTCTGCTTTCATTTCATTTATCTACATCTTTCACATTGCTCTGATTGTTTTAATTTCCTTTCTCTGTCAACCACTATTTTTGCTTTGTACTCATGCATGCAGTGGTTTATCAAAGACTGTTTTAGTCTATATGAATCACTGAGGAATCTTGTGGAAAAAGTTAAATACTTATGTCACCAATAAAAAAATTCATACCTTCTTTTAAAGAAGGCTTGTTAATAAATGAGCACACTTTCAACTTCTGTGGATCTGTACTGTATTTGCTTTTATTATTTCTGTAATAGTCTCATTATGTTGAAGTATCAAACTGTTTTAAAAACCTAGTAAGCTTTTGGAAATGACAATACTGTAGGCTATAGGCCAGTTAAGTCAACTAGGCTGACCTGAGGAAGGGATTTTTTCACAGCAACACTGGAAGATAGTAAATTGAGGGATTTTTGCACATTCTATTCCTTCCCAATGTCTTCAGCCTTAATCAGCCCATTAGTTTTCTATTAATAATCTGAAGCAACCTTCCCTTGACTCAAGTGCGGCTCCTTAAAACACTCTTGAGCTATAGCTGCATGGCCCTGAGAGGAAATAGGAAACAAACGAAACAAACCCTTCAGCTTTCACTGTACTGAAGAGTCCCTTAACATTGTAAGTGCATTTTGAAATTTGCCCTATTGCTCTCAATACACAGGATTTTGTTATTCTTTAACTTCAAACATTTAAACAATATTTTTGTTAATCCTTTGTCCTCTTTCCTCAGTTATATTATCTTCTAGTTTTTTGTAGAGAAATGGTACAAACAAGAAATCTTTAATTTCTATTAAGTTTAAAGTTTTGGAATGTCTCAAAAGTCCATGTTATAGTTTTAGATTTGTTACATGTTGTATGTTGTCTTGAAACTGCCTTCTGGAATGTTTGGTGACCTTTCATTATAACAGTATTTAACATAAGTAATTATTACTCAAATTGGGAATGTTTTTAACTCTAAAGAGAGCCAATTGCTTAGGTAAGAGTAGTAGCCATCAGTTTTATGACTGAGCCAACTGATTCTTTGTCACTTTTTCCACAGATGTGACACTTCTAGTATTTTCCAGACAATACAGTAGTAACTTGAAAATGAATTTCATGTGTGTAATATGTTATGCTGGAGTACAGTTATATTATAGCCCTCTGTAGTATAACTGCAAAAGTATATCACCTGTCTTCCACAATAAATATTCTATATATCTTATCTGTAAAAAAAGTATGCATGTTTTCAGGTAGGATCAGAATTCTTGGTCAGGAGATTATATTTTGATTGAAAGGACCATTGGGTTCTTGTGCTGGTCTGTTACACAGTCATGATGCCATGCATCTATACATTATACATATCTATATGCGCCATGGGCATATACCTCAGTTAACCCTTAACATTAAAACCAGTCTGTCTGTGTTGGTACAGCACTTGACCTCATCTACTTAGTTGTAATGAAAAGCAAGATTGTATTACTTGAGTAGAGAATGGCTGTTTTAATATTTGGACTCTTCTACAAAGTTCTCCAATGCATTGCTGTGTGGGATATTGATGTTGTCTAAATTTCTTGAATAGCTTGAAATTTCCTTCTCTGAGGCCAGAAAAGGACATGATATAACTCCTATTGTTCAATTCTAACTTTAAAATGTTCCTAGTTCCATTTATAGCTTTTGCACCACTACTCTGACCATGGAATGTATTTGCTAGGCCCTCCGGCAATCACTTTTCAAAACATGTCTGCTTTTAACTGTGAAATGCAAATGGTAGATGTAAATGATGGTTTTTATTGGCTGGTAGTTTCCTTTGAGTCCCTTTCTAGTATTCTTGTTAAGTTGCCTGTTTATTTACACTTGGGCTACACTGAAAATTCTTTAAAGTCTATGAAATAGATTTTAAAGATATAAGAAAATGAAAAACTGATTCATGATAACTAAAACCCTGGTTATTTCTTGAATATCATAACATAAAAATAATTCTATCACTTTTCTGAACTGATTTTTGACTGATCCTGATTGGGATCACATTACAACAGTTTATTATAAGATCCACTCATAAACCTCATTTTTTGAAGGTCTGAAACCCTTTTAAATACTGCTTCTTATTAGTTGCTGGCAAATGAAAAATTGTTCTGGAAGTTGCTGAGGAAAAGGGCAGGAAGCAGCAAGTGTGCTGTTTGGCTGGATGGGTACGGATGCCAGTGGAATCAGAGTCTGACTTGTGGATTGACTCTCAATTGGTCCCACTCATGGCAGAAAGATCACTAGGAACGTATGTTCTGGATGGACAGATTAAGGTAATTGATATGTAAGGGTCTGAGTATCAGAAACTGACCTCCTGACCTGGAGGTCTTGGCTAGAATACCAAGGTTCCTGCTCTGAAGGAGTGGAGAAAGTCAAGGTACCCATTAGGGAGTACAACAGAGGATTGATTTCCTTGCAGGTGATTTCTACAGAGTGCTTGGAAATAGGAACTTGTTAGCATGTTGTTGTTTTTATGTATTGTAAAGTTCTTGCTGAACTCTTTAGAAGTCCTACTCCTTCTAATAAGACTCTCCCTCCTCCCTGTTGCTTGTTGGTATAGATTTTTGTCTTTTAAGACACTAAGTAATCACCTATTTTGGGAGGAAGGGTCAGGAGACTTTCCTCCACAGACTAAACTGGGACTTGCATTTTGTTTGTTTTTCTTTCCTATTTCATATGAACAGAAGTGCTTTGCTGATAGTATAAGCAACTTAACGCCCAATGCAGGTAAAAATGGTATGTGATATTTCTAGAACTGAAGCTGAGTTAAGGCTTTCTCTAGCAGAAGTTGTACCAATGGGAGAAGATATTGGAATTATTTGCAAATGTGTTTGGTACCCTTGTTCCTTTTAGAAGAGAATTAAGATTTCTATAAATTCCATTCAAATGAATGAACTGAATCTGTTTAGGCTTAAAACAGTCTACTTGGAGTTATGGCATATGTTTTTAGAAGCCAGTTACATTTAAATGTAATGAAATTGTGGCATGTTGCTTAATCTCTGTTTATTTTAATTCACTTGTGTATTTTGATAAACAGGGAGATTGTTACAGTTGTTTAATAAGTAGTCAAGGAGGATGTACAAGGAGAACAGTGTGGCATAGGTGATTTTTTTAAACTTCATTTGAAGAATATGATAATTCATTACATGTTTATTATAAATATGAGGACTTGATTTGACTCATCTATGAGTTTAAAAATTCTTTTACATTATCATGAATACATGGTAGCAAATGTGGACTTTCTAATTGCTATTGTTTCATTGTGTTGGGGATGCTTCTAGCTTGAATGAAACACTGTTTTCCTCTTTTAGTCAAAGTTGTTTGATGTTAACTAGGATGAATTTCAGGGAATATTATGCCCTTTCTTGGAATATAGAAAAGGATTTCTAAGGCTGTGTTTATACATTACATGGCACTTATTTCTAAACTCATGCATGACTTCACAAACAAAAGTTTTATGGGAAGAATATTGAATTATTACTCCCCAAAACTAAGCTTTGTTTTCAGGGTTTACTGAGGACAGAGGCTATGCTGGACAATACAAAGGGTCTTTTTGTAATGGTATATTTACAGGCTTTTAATAACAATGAAAATATGAGCTTGATATCTTGAATAAATCTCATTCTTTGGTCTACAAAATAAAAAGGGTAGTTTTGCCTAAATAATTTATACAATTGTTAAAATCATGCAAATACTTTAAACACTGGAACACATATTTATACTGAACTGGGGTTCATTTCTTTAGTTTCTTATTAGAATTTTATAGGCATTAAAATTTTTCCAAGTAAGGGCAATCTAAAAATATCAGAAGCTGCACATAGTTGGTCTTATTTCTGGATGAAAGTATAGTATATGCCATTTTGCATTTAATACAGTCTTGCCTAGCAGTCTGACTTTTGACTGCTGTTGTGATCTGTTTTATGTAACTTATGGCAAGTTTACATATTTTCATGACTGTTAATACTAAATTCTATACTAGCAAAAGGTTTAGGAGTCCTTTACAAGGAAACATCCAATACCATGTGGTCATTTTGACAACTTATCATGAAATGGAAAAGAAGAAAAATAAAATATCTATGGTTAGCAAAATATCCATGTTTTAGTACTTATTCTCCTGATAGCATACAGGACTGGAAGTGTATTTATGGTTATCTTAATTTAAAACAGTTCTCAAAATGGAGAACTGAAATCAAAGATTTCAGACACAAATCCTTATTTAAAAAAAAAAAACCAAACATAGGGTAGCCAAACTCAAGTGTGCATTTAGCAAGGAATTAGTCGTAAATCCCACTACCCTAGCATTGTCCCTGCCCTATTACCATCAGTCACTGTGGTGGTTTGTGCTCTTCTAAATGCCATGGTTGAGTCTGGACCAAACTATACTTTATGCTAATGTCGCATTCCTTAACCTGCAAGAGTTCATTGTTAATTCTTTGCTTTCCCATGGTAAAAGACTTAGCTTCTCATGTGTAATGTCTTTTGGGCATTAATCAGTAAAAGCATTTCACAAATGAATAATCGAGAGTAAAAAAAAAAGTAAAGTTAGTTAGTCATATAGCACTTAAGAGGAACAGAGGTTAAATTCAGGAATTGTAGCTTGCAGTCAGCCTGAGGTAGCTGTGAACAGACCCCATTACACTTATTCTACTATAGCATAAATCTTCTAGTGTTGTTTAAAATTATTTGTTTTCACATAACACTAGTGTAAAAAGAACCACTAAATAACTGACGCTTATTTCTGTGTACCAAATGGCAGTTACTTACTCTTAAGTTTCTTTTTCTTTTTACTGTGACAAAATAGACTACCAAAATTGGTGTTGATGAGGAGTCAGCTGCTCAGTCTTATTCAACAACAGCTCCATGAAATCTTTAAAAACTCTTGGTTTTCTTTTTACTGTAATTAGCCAGTGTAAACTGAAATATGTGAGGGGAAATAGTGATATGTTAACAGTTTGACTAGCCCAGGCAAACAGGTAAATGATTGTCAAAGCATATGTTCATTTTACTCCACTCCAGTCTGTCTCCATATAGATTACTTACATGGTCAAAACATTGAAAGAGATTCTTCCAAAGGGCTATTCAATGCGCACAGGTTTAGCACCATCTCTGAATGTAGTTCTCCAGAGGAATTCCTTTGATTGTGAAGAGATGGAGATTTTAAAGATAGGGATGTTACAGGCCAATTTAGCCAGCCAATGCACATGTCTAAAACTGAATGTGTGTGGCATAGAGCCTAAAACTAAAGCTCTAAAGTTTGTGCTTTATGTTCAGATTTGACTGTGATAAGTGTGGGATACATTGACTGTATCAATCAAATAGATTAAATAATGAATTAAATGTAAACAAAAAATCAATCAGATTATCCTGCTAAAAGGGCTTGATTCATTTTTCTGAAATATTTACTTATTAAGCAGTTATTTAATGTGAATTATGTATGTATTAATCTAAGTATCGGCCTAGAGGAAAATTTTTGTGGTCAACTTTAAAACATTGAAAATAGTAATGAAGAAAATAAGTAACCAGTGGTGTACATATAACATAAAACATATAGCTCATGATAGAGGATTTTTGTCTAAGGGAAAACAATCTGCCAGGAAAAGAAATATTTGTGTGATATATTGCAGTTTGATGGGAGGTCTTAGATGATGTCTCTTGTAACAATTTTAATATGAAAGAACTTATTTCTATCAAAACAAAATACATACTTTTTTGGGGGGGGCGAAGCCAAATGTGCTTTAGATTGCATAACAGGCAATTATTGCACATTGCATTGAGCTATGCAGTTTGGCAATCTTATGTTAACCAGTGTAGTTCAGTTTTGACATTTTATATTGCACTTCACCCCTGACTTTCAGGGTATGTGAATTAAGCACAAATGCTTTGTTAATTTGGAACCAGTGATCAAACTTGGGGTACTTCATATCACCTCTATATATGTGGGTGGCCTGTGATTTCACTCTTAGCTTTCTGTTCCTGCAAGCTGCAGGTTGCCATCACTGTTGTTGCTGTAGAAGAATTGAATCCAGTTGGCTGCTGCAAGTGTTTGCTTTTGTCTTATATCACATAATGTCCAAGATGCTGTTAATGGAATCTCTTTAGAATATCTTGCCATCTGCTGCACAGTATTGTATGCTTGCTGGTTTTTCCAAATTTGAGCATTGCTTAATTAGACCATGGAAAAAAAATTAAACAAAAGTTGAGGGGGGGGGGGAGTAATGGAACAGCTGAAAAGAATCACTGGCATTCCAATACACTCTTAAATAAACAAAGCTGTGTTCCATGGTTAAACATGCTCTGTACTTGTCTTGAGCCTCAGTTTTGTCTGTGGTATACAGCATTTAGCCAGGGGATCACTTCTATTTTTGCCAAAACATTTAGAGAAATAAAAAGTGTTCTATCATAGTGCCACTGAAAACGCAGCCTGGCTTTGTAGCACAACAGAATATTGTTGAAATTGAGTAGAATCACAAGCAGAATACTAGAAAATTTTTCACTTCTATTTTCTTGAAAATCTGAATATTTCTCTGTAAAAAAAGTTTCAGGGAAATGCTTGATAGGTGGATGTTTCAAAGGACAGGTAACATAAGTTTACTCTTAATGCTGTCCATTTGATCCCAAGGATAGGTTTGTTTTATTGTGGTAGGTTAACAGTGATGTTTCTCTATAGGGGAAAAACAATTATGAGGTGAATCTGGAACCTGGGCTCTAAAGAGTAATGAGATGTGTTCTTTGCTATGTGCAATTTTTGTTTAAAAGCAAAGATATGGATCTTATTGGCCAGTTTTCTGTTTATTAGGCTCTTTTTATTATCTGTGGATTTAATTAGAGTTCTTTATTTGCAGTGTATAAGCCTGTCTTACTTCTCTGAGCCAACCAATGCAAGGAGCCTAGGAGGTATTCATGAGTCAAATTTGGCACCTGATGTAATCAGCTAAAACTAAACTATGAAGTCTCCTCAGTTTCCTTCTGAAGTCAGTGGAGATAAATTTTAAGATCCTTTAACAAGTGATTTGGAGAAGTCTTGCATCTCTGCTCACTTCTCTTTAATGGCTATGATTGCAGCTTGGAGAACCTGCCTGACAAATTCTGGTGCCTGAAGTTATGAATATTTCTTTTTCTCTCCTCTCATTTGTAGACACTCAAATGTTTACGAGCCCCCAACAGCGGAAATGAGGTGACTGCCACATCAGTCCTGTCACAGGACAGTAAGCTAACTACTTGATATTTTAACATTAATGTCAATATTGCTTCCTTCATTCATGACAGGCAACCTAAAATTCTGATGTAGCTCATCTTGGCAGAACTTGTGTGACATCGGCAACTTCTTCTACTTCTTACCTTTGTTTACCTGCTTCGTCTCTCCCTTGTGTATTTGGACTGCTGAATTTTTCAGTGTCTTTAAAATGCCTGGCTGTCAGCACCACCACTATGAAAATAAATTTAATAATTATATTTGTATCTACAGAATATTACTTCATAAGTTTTAGTTGACCTTGATTCTTATGACATGAAAAGGTTTGCTTGTCTTCTGCTTAGAGTAAGGAATGTTATTCCAGAGTGATATGCAGTGGGGAAAAAAAAGCAAACAACAAACAAACAAAACCCAACAAAACAACCAACCAACCAAAAAAACAACAAAAAACCCAAACCCAATCAAAAAAAATATTACACCTTGTCCTTATTGGATGTTAGTCCCAAGAATTAGCTCTACTTGTTTTTATTTTTCAGGGGAAGTTGCTAGTGAAACTCCTAAAACCAAGTTAGATAAATTCGTAGGACTTCTCCTTTGGGAAGCTAGTAAGTACTGTCTGAATAATGAAAATATGCTACTTCAAGGTTGTGTGTTGAGAAACACTGGTGTTTTGGGATAGTTGTTATTACATGTGGAAGGGAACTCCCCCCCAACACACTTTGATTTCTTATCAATCTTTCAACTCCTTACATATGCTCATTTTGTATGAGTGTATAACAGCTGTGTGTCACCAGTTCTGTGCCTCTGAGCAGAGGATAACTGCTATTAGCAGTGCAGGTATGTAGCTTAGTGCATATGCATGAATTTTTGAAGGTAGACCTTCTGATAAATCAGACTTCTATATACAGAGTTAAATCAGAGGGTAGAATCCTATGAATATTCAAAGAGATAATAAACTCCAGAAGGTCGTGTTACCCCTCCTAACACAGTACTGAAATAACTGGCATTTCAGAATCTGCCTTTTTTTGATATTTGATTATATCATCTCAATTTGCTTCAAAGAGACTGAAAAAACAGTTTATTGCACTTAGAATGAGGGAATGCTATTCCTATGGATTACAATTGATGTTTTTGTTAGGTTTGCACCTTTTATTCTAAACTCTAAGCACAAATACAGTTGCTATTATAAGCTTGATTATTTCTCAAAATGTTTTTGAAGAATGTTTTTGTGTCTTAGTGTGGAAATCATTTGTCTTGGTCACAGCTGCTTCATAAACTGAGAATGTCAAATATATTACTACAGAAAAGGCATACCTGCTGAAGTTCTAGCTATGACACTCAATGAAGAATTGGGGCACACAGATATATTTTCTCAGACAAAACAAGAACTCTAACTCAAAATGTGATGCCACAATGAGTGCTTCATTAATGTGAAAATACATGGAAAGTTAATCAGTGTTGCTGGTTTACCAGCTGTTCCACAAATAGGATTGTGTTTATAATTGTGATGTTGAATTTTACTTACGTTGTGTTCTTTTAATCTTGTGGCAGTACTTGTTCCATATTTGTCTACTTGAGTCTGAAAAGTTACCCAAAGAAACATGTATTATAAAATTAAGTTCTACTTTATATTTTTGATAACTTTTGTAGCTGAAATATGACAGCCTTGGCTATAAATATCTGAATTAATGAGGTATAGAATGATATTTAGAAATGACAAAATTGTATTAAAGGACAGTCCTTAAAAGAAGCATTTAATATTAAAAATTGACTAATCGGGAATTTTATAACTAGTTTTTCTGAGCTTTCAAGGTAACATAATAAAGCTAAGTAAATACTCTAGAACAGTAAATAAAGTATTGTTTTTTCTGTGAACGTGTTTTCTGGGTGGACTATTTAAGTAAATTGTAATCAGATATAAATCTTTACATCTCTTATCGCTCTACTCTTTTTTTGCTCTTGCCAGTGACGTTGCATGCTAATCTCACAGCACACAGTATGAACATTACTATTTCAGATAAATTATGTACTCATTGTTTTACTTCATTATTAAAAAAATGTGGAAAGCATGATTATCAAGACAAAACCTACAGATATAAGTGCTGTATACTATGGTGATGCTTATCTTCGAAGTGCTCAGATTGCTTTGTGTTTCTACTCCAAAAAGATTCTGTCTTGGTTTTGCATCATCTAAGTCAACTGGAGGTAGTCTTTTATAAGCTGCTGTATACACTGACAAAATTCAGGTGGGCTATTTTAGTTCCTTTATTCATCCAGATTGTTTTAATTAAAAATAAAAAAAATCTGTATAGTAACAATGTTTGTGGAAGGAGCAGTTTTATTCTGCTGCTGCTATACCTCTTAATTAGAATGAAGTAAAGACTACACCAATAATTAAGTGGTTCCCTTTTGAACTTTAATTACCATTGATTTCAGAAGGTATTTTGAAAAAAGTTGGTATAGGTAAGGTTCCATCTTTTTATTGAAAATTCATATAGAGAAGCATGTGTTTTTTTAAAAATCCTTTCCATTGTATTAATCTATTATGGAGAAATAAGTGTAAGAACAATATCTGTTTAATACATATTCATTAATGTATAAAGAATTTTAGTTGCTTGCCACTTCAGTTTGTCTTTCTAGAGCTTTTGCTTTCTTGTCTTCTCCCTCTGATTTTGAGCTTCAAAAAGAAAGAAATGACTGTGATTCAAGAAAAACTGTCTAATATCTGTCAACAAGAAAGAAGATAACAGAAAGAGGAATCTAGGAAAAGCAGTGAGGAAATACCCAAGAAAGGATATAAACAAAACTTTTGAAAGCAAGGTTTGTAGAGAAACTAAGATGGTCTGAGCCTCCTTATTTGATTTTTAAGTGAAGTATGCTTAAGCTAAAGCTAGGTTCTTGGACTTGAGATTTAAAAAGGCCCAGGGTCATGCAAAGATTAGCTATGATTTGCAACTTGTGAAATTATAATCCAAAATATTAATAACTTTGTGAGACTGTATACTTTTTATGAAACTTGGAAACAAATAGGATGGACTGAGAACTGGATCTGTAAGTGAAACTGGACTGGAAGTTTCATGCCATGTTACACATCCTTTCTCATACTGAAATAGTGTTCTTCATAATGATATCTTCTGTTCCTTTTAAAAATACTTTTGGACTATTTCTGTGTAATGGCTATTTTTATTGGTATGTACAATAGAATTGTAATTAGACCTGGGAGATCAAATAACCCTTTAAAAAAACCCACACAAAAACCCCAACAAAAATGATAATACTTTTTGTTTTAAATTCTTGTCTCTTCTTTTTCAGTTAGAAATCCAGATGATCAGATAAAGCTTCATTGTAAAGGGGCAGATACCATTGTATTTTAACAGCTTCATCCATCCAGTGGAGTACTAATGCTTTTAGCATCCAGCTGTCTTGGTGTAAGTGCTTCTACTTGAGATTAATTCAGAACCCCCCTTAAATAGTCAACATATTCAATTTAAATTGGAAGCTTAAAATTACATGGTTTGAATATTCTTCTTGGTGTAAACATACTTAAATGCAGGAGGACTTCCTGAATCAGAACTAAAATGTTTTCTTGCTAGAAAGGTAGCCAAATGTTCTAAGTATTTTGTATTCCCAGAGCTGACTAAAGAACTAAATCTACGTAAATAATATGGGTTCTGGGGTTTTATGCTAATATTTAAAACACCTGAAATATTTACATTGTGCAAGTAATATCTCAGAATTCCTAGCCTGAAACCAGTGCAAGCCTATGAATGTGAATGCAAATTATCCAGTTTCATGTTATTTTAAAAAGTATGCTCTGTTTGCTTGTTTTCAGGGATCTCCCCTAATGTGAACTTAAAGGAAAACTGGATTAAAAAAAAATCTCATTTCTTTAAGAATTCATGTTCTCTGTAAGTGTTCATGCTTAATACAAACCAGTCCATGATTTTTTAAAATGTCTGTGACATTACTAAACTATCATAACATATACTCTAATATGGGTTACAAATGTAACTATTGTTTTCCTCTCTATTATAGAGCTTTCTTTTAATTTTTTCCAGAAGGCCAGCATGTTTTATATGAAAGCAAAGCTGGAATCATAAGCATCTGATCTTTTTTACAGTTCCTTAGATGCTAATACCTTGAGTTTCCATACTTATTCTGTAAGGTTAAGAGGGGGCTGTATGTTTGTGTGTGTGGCCAGGGTACAGCTGCTGTCTGGATAAGGAAGCAGTGGTATGGCTGAAACCACAGGGTATTGTACAGCATGCACACACTGAATTAGATTATGGGTGGCAAGACTTGTTCCTTTAACCTCTTTCTGTGAGCTTGCACCTGTGTCTTTATAGTCAGTCTCTCTTTTCCTTTTCTGTTTCTTCTGTTCCTTTCCTTCCACGTTCTCTCCCTGACACTCTTGCAATTTTTTTTCCCCAAACAAGTATGGCTTGCCCTTAATATTTCATTCATTCAATTACAAAACTTTGTTACTTTGTAGTCCCTCAATTTTTTACGTTTAATGTTTTTTCATTGTAATATCTTATTCCAAATAGGAATATGGGAATGATCAAGCTATGTTGTTGTTAGTGGTGAAGCATACAACAGTTTGTTTTGTCAGCACATGTTTAAGGTGAAAAACATTTCCTGACATACTCTTACCTTATAACAATGAAACTGCTCATGATCTTTGCACTTCAAAGACATTTATTCAGTGAAATTTTAAATAATGTAGTATATTTTGCTTAATAAAAATGCCTCATGTGCAGAAGAGTACAGTAAAAGTATAAGTTTTGAATCTATCACATGCATAATAATATTGATATTCAAGACATAAGTTATCTGTGGATTTCTGAGTCCAGTGGTCAGTCTTAGGACTTTCACCAGTGCAGTTGTAATGGCCATGGGTCTTTGGAATATAAACAGAAGGATGGAAGTCGTCATCACATTGTTTCTTAATATGTTTGGAAGTCTTGCAATTTGGCAGTAAAGTATATGTATCTATGTGTACTGACCAATATTTACTTAATTATATCCTTTTTATCTTGGGTGTTAACTAAAGCTCAGAATGATCTTGGGGCTTATTACAAGGAAAATATAATTCACTTGGCCATGAAACTGTAATGTGGAAGTGTATTAATTGCAGATTGTTCTTTTCCAAATACTTCATATAATTTCTTGCAGTTCCAATACTTTTATGAATCTGGGCATCAGACTTTTATGATAGTTTGATATCTAGATTAGAGTTCCTCCTTTTTTGCTTATATTCTAGTACGAATTTCCTGATTTTTTCCAACTTAATATTCCTCCTATTTAGCAGTTATGATGTACATCAAGTGACTAGAAGTTATATTTCCCTGAATATTCTCATCATCATTGTAACTGCTATTATTGTAGCATAGTTTGATTCAAGCATAACTGTGAAGGATCTGATACAGAACACTGGCCATATTGAGTTTTATGTTGGTATCTTTAGCGAAAGGTAACTGTAAATGATTTTACTGATGGGCATGTATAATACCTGCACAGGCTACTCATCTGCACTTTGGGAGGTTGAGTTCTTTGCGTATGATTGTAATATACCTTTAGAGGATATATATGATATTATAAGGTGAGATTTAATGGGGCGGTACATTTATTTAGTCATTCTGAAAATTGCTACAAATTGTGTTTTATATTCCCTGGATATTATGTTGACACTGGTTTATGATGGAAGTTCTTGGCACTTGTATTCTAAATTGAATATTGATCCTTAATAACAAGCTCTAGTCTCTAAACTTAGGGAATTATGCAATTTACTGGAAGACTGATTCCACAGAATTTTACTTTGTGATTCTCAGTAACACCGACAAAACTGTGTTCTGTGAGAAAGAATGGAGCTTATGATGTCCCCAAATAGAACAATAAGGATACCTGGGTTTTAATCTCAGTTATTGCTTTGATTTTCATTTTTCCCCTCAATGCCTTTCTTGCTGTTTCTGTACTTTGTGGATTTGTGTATTTAGATTGAAAATTCATTAAGCTTTTGCAAATATACTTGTACAGTTGGTATCATAATAGGAGCCTAATTTCAGTGGTGTACTTTAAGTGCTGTACTACAAATAATAATTACACACTTCAGGTGAAAGGGCCTCTTTAGTCCTAAAATAAGAACAAAAAATGATGTAACTGTATTGAACAATTTATAGTGTTATGACAATGAAACGTTGTCAGGGTAAGCTACCTGTGAAATAGTCGCTTTAATTGCCATCACATTAAAATGGCATTAATATCTCCCAAACTGCCATGAGTATCAGTTACTCCCATTGTATGCTGACAGGTGTGATGGAGACTTCTGTAATGACTGGTCACACAGTGATGAAGTGCATAAAGAACTCCGGTAAGTAAATGTGAGAACAACATTTTTCTATTCTTCCAGACCAAATATCCCAAATGAAATATCCCAAATGAATTCTCTTGTTTTAGGGGAGGGGGGGGGGGAATCCCTTTCAGTAAGAGTCTATCTGTTAGTTTTGTCAGTTTAACTAGAACTATGCAGACTTGTTTTGTCTTATTTTACTTTGTGGAGAAAATTTCTTCTTTCACTGTTTTAAATATATGAAAAAAAATTGCATATGTATTGATGTGTCTTGAAGCCAATATGGTCCCGGGGTTTGGTTATTTGCCAGTTGTCTTAGAAGTACATGCAAAAACTGTGTTAAAAGGATGATATTAATGATGCAAAGACAGCTTCAAGAATTGTCAGCCTTTGTTATTTCCTAAACAAAATGTTCAAGTTCTGCCTCTTTCTGAATACAATCTGTAATTACTTGTCTAAACTTCTGTTCATAAGATGTTTGAATTATTAATTTTGAAGGGTAAGACAGTTCCACAAGTGAATTGTGGCTTTTTAATATATTAAGCTTTTATCTGCGGGGGTGCACCTCACTTACTACAAAAGAAGAAAGAAACGTAAGGGGTGATTAAGGCTTTTCTGGGGGTTAGTGTGAATATAAATTCCTTAATATCAATGGTGCTGAGATACTGTAGTAATAAATGATCGAAAGATCTAAAAAAGAAAATAGCATACTGTTTTCAGAATAATTGGATCAGTGATTGTACTTGCCTATTAACTGCTTCAGTGTCTGCACCTATTGCCATTTGCCATCCCACAGTGATTTAGGTGGGGTTCTTATTTTTGCATTTCAGTCAGCTGTCTTTGTCCTGACCATCAGAAAGGGCATGGGTTGCTGACAGGCAGCATAATTAAGAATGTCCCTTTTCAGTCTGTTTGGGTCTGCCTTAGCTCTGAGGAAAAGAATATTTTGGGAAAAGTGTAGTTCTTCCTTGACTAGAGCTTGAAGTCACCCTGTGTGGTTGCCATAGCTGCTGTCTGGTTGTGCTGTGGACCCTGGGTACTGCTAGTCAGTCTAATTGTGTGCCAGGGAAGCAGACTTCATTTGGTCATGCAGTATGTGTGCAGTAGATGCTGTCTGCATGTCCAACATAGTGTTTGCTTGCAGTTGGCTGCCGAGGCTGTTTCCTAACTGTTTTAAAATGATAGCATGCTCACTTATTCTTTGGAGATGGTGTGTGAGCATTCTTATCAGTGCAGAGAATGATTTGGAGATTAGAGAGATTCCAATTGGACGTGAGAGGAAAAGTTTTCACAATGAGAACAGTCAATCATTGGAATAATCTCCCCAGGGAAGTAGTTGACTCTGCTACACTGGACACATGTAAGACTGAGCTGGACAGGGTGCTGGGCCATCTTTCTAGACTGTGCTCTTGCCTAGAAAGGTTGGACCAGATGATCCTTGAGGTCCCTTCCAACCTGGTATTCTATGATTCTATGATGACATCTGAAAAGTGAAAAGTGCCACAAATAGCAAAGATGCCTAGACACCATAATATTCAGCTTTGCCATGTCCAGCTGCCTCTTAACAGCCCACCCATGCATGCACAAAGAACCTCTGTACTTCTAAAGGTGTTACAGTGATAACAGATTCCTGAAGAGTACTCAAGTGCCTTTGAATAGCCTGTTGCTGGAGCTATAAGGTTCAGGTATACTCAGAGTGGACTCTCCAGATTGTATAACCCTCAGAGCATAACCAATCTCCTATCAGCATGTGGTTTTTGAAGGTTTTTAAGTGAACTACGTACTATAGGCATTTTGGTCTTAGTTTTATAGTTAATATACTGTAAATCTAAAAATGGAAAATATACTTGCAAGAGTTACTTTCATTTCTGCTTGTAATGTACATGTGATATCGACATTATATGTTATATCAAAATGCATAGTTTAGACTGAAAATCAGTTTTGCTAAATCAATTTTATTTTTTATTGTTTCATAATTTTATTTGAAACCACTGGACAAGCAGATGAAAAATACAGGGGGAACGAATACTAATCATGGAGGATTAGGCCTTGAGAGAACATACTGTCAGAATGAGATAGGAACAGTATAAAATAAGTATAATGATTCTTTTTCCCTTGGAAATATGCTAGTGTAAGATAAATTCATGGGGGTACAATATGCATTATCAGTCTTTTTCTCTATGTAATATAGACACCTGGATGCTAATGATATATATTATTTTACTAAGCAACATGATGCAGTTTAACAAATTATACATAGGAAAATGCTACCATCAGGTATTTTAAATTACTTGAATTCTACTATTTCTCTGAAGTAATCTGTAAATACAAAGTGAGCCTGACTTGCACGTCATTCCTCTTTGGAATGAACAACTTAGAAAAATTAAAAAGGAAAAAAAAGATTCCTCTGCATGAAATTTAAGAGCTGAATTAACTGGGAAACCCCAAATTCATTCTCGTTATTTCTAAGGAATAATTTATTATTAGCAATTTTTATATTGCTGAAACTTAAATGTTTAAAATCATTGAGGACAGAGACTTTCTGGTGAAGGAGCAGACAAATGACTTCTGACTTGGGTTTTATCAATTCCCTTCCCTACCTCATTCACAGTGAAGCTTTTAATAACGTCTTTGTAATCCTGTAGTAATTTCCAGTGTGTTAGAGTTGCCATAAAGGCTGTTTTTATGCACTGAAAGATCCATCTCAAACTTGTAATTAGTGAATGTACGTCTTCCTTGGATGTGAAATTACTTAATTTCTTAAGTAACCTTTACTACAATATCCTCTCTTATTCAAGACTGGAAGTATGTGAAAATTTGTAAAAGTAGTTTCCTCCTTATTAGCTAATAACTTTCGTTCTACTTTTGTGTATCGAGGCATGCCTAACTGGTCACCTCCATACACAGAGGTCAGTTTTTGTTTCTCTTTTAGCACACTGTCTCTGCCCTTGAGGTGTCTTTGAACTGATGTGCACTTGCTGTCTTTAATCACAAATTCAACCACCAGGTGGCCTTCAAAGAACAGAAGTCGGCCTTTCCCTGGGCAGCAGCCACCTCGCTGCGGCCGGCCACTTCCTGGGCTCCAGTGCATAGCGGTCAGACTGCTGTCCAGTTTACCATCTGGCATCATCGTCCCTTGCGAATACACACTAAATACTGCTTTTCAAGGAAAAGTTTAAAAGTTTCCCGCAAAAACTGGATATGGTGGGAAAAGAAAGAACTTACCTCTGCTCATCAATGTTTATTTTAGGGTTTCTTGACTATTGTTGCTATCATTACTGCTGTTGCTGTTGACTGCTGCTGTTAGTGTTAATACTGCCTACTTTGGTACAAGCTTATTCTTTTGAATTGGTAACTGAGAAGCCTTTCGAGAAACATACATAAACTTTTGGAATAAAGCATCAAGACATGATCTGTGAAGATTGGATCTATGTTGTGTTGTGGCCATTTTTAGAATTTGGATAGTTTCCTTTAAGTCTATATAATTAAAATTTAAGAAAGTAAGCTGAGTATTTCCTGAAATAAAATAACTAAAATAAAATAGTAGGTATCTGTAATAACATTATTCCAATACTAACAGTTACTAAAAGGGCAAAAAAAGAGAAAATAAGATATCAATTTAAAGATCTCCCTTCAATATGAGTGCTCTTAGATGTGCCCTGCTGCTATAATATTCTACCAACTAATTGTCTATATAGTAGGTCAGCTAGCATGTATTGTGACAAAACATTCTTTAAGTGTTATGCCATAGGAATAAGACATTTAGAAAACACTTAAACTCCTTATGCATATTCCACTGTAATAGTGTCCCATCCAAGGAGAGCTTCTAAATAACTTTCATTTGCAGCTGTAACAGCATGATTTTGTAGAACTTACCAATAAGTGTTTCCTTGTAGTTGAGAGAAAGAAAACTTCCTTTAGGAAAAAGCAATCCAGTAAGCTCAGAAGGATGTCAAGTAAGCTCATGTAACCCAGTGCTTGTTCTATTGTCCTTATTTCAACTTATACTTTTCTTCTTTCATATTCCTTTTCTACTTATAGAGCATTATGGTATATTCATACAACAAACATCCTGGTGATGAGATCAACATTCAGTTTTAATAAATTTCCAATGAACAGCATTATCTCAGCCACAAATTTAAACTGACAAAACATTTAGAAAACAAAGCAATGAAGAGCCAGGCCAAAAAATAATTCTAATGCCAAAATAAAAAATAACTTTACAGTTAAAGGTGAGCCAGATCTGTAGATAGGCTCTCTGGTGACACCTCTAAGTCATTGTCAGGTGGCCATGTTGCTTTCTTACGCTCTTTTTTTTTTTTCTTAAAGGAAGCAAATGAATACTTATTTGGACAAAATGAAGAACTTTATGGTTCTCAGCTACTCTGTGGAAAAAGTGCAGAAGTCAAACCAGGGCTCATTTTGGGACAAGTCTGTCATAAGTAGTTAATTAACACCTTAGTAGTTAGTGGTTATGGCCTGGTAAGTAGGTTTATTGTGTTTTGTCCTTTCATTCCTACTCCAATTGTATGAGTTCTGTTCCAGGAAAGCAATTTTTTTTCTCCAGAACTGCTCCAATCTTAAAAATGTTTTTAAATAGTTTGGAAAAGAAACAAAATTAGTATGCTGTACAGCTTTTAAAAATAAATTTTACTGAAGAGGGCCTTGTAGTCAAAAATGTTTCACACAATCTTGTCCATTCTTAATTAAAATAAACCGTTGCTGCTATTAAGTGCTTTTGTGGGAGTAGCAGCTCAGGACTAATGCCAATTAACTGAAATGCAAGTAGGCAGATGTAGTACAACTATTTTTTCCTCATTTTGTTTGAGCACAACTTGACCTTAAAATCATTACTACATCAAATTAATGTCATTAAGTTACCTCCAGTGGATTTTCTAAATATCACATTTTATGGGAATGCCAAACCAATTTGCGTTGATTAGAAAATCTGGTTTCTGTCATAACAAGCTAGTGTTCCTTTCACGTACTTGGGGTTTGAACTCTTGAACAAAAGTCGGAGGTTTTTTATATACTAATTTAATAGAGCTTCAGGCTTCATTCATGAGAGAATGTAGCTGCATTAGAAGATACAAGTTAGCAGTTCTAGTGTCCACTTGTTCTTCTGGCTCTTCTTGAGTCTGCAATGCATGCTTTCCTCATTTCTGTGCATTTTTCCACATATTTTGCTGCCATATCCTGTGACTTACAGCACTCCAAAACTGAGATTCCTACTTCTTCATTTCAGAAAGATTCTCTTTACATTGTATTTTAATGTAACAATTTTCACAAGAAATTAAATCCTAGCATATATATGCAGATGCTACAGAATTTGTGTTCCTGGCCACATTCCTGATGTGATTAGCTGTGGTAAAATATAAATCCAAAAGAGAACTGTCTGAGGGTATGGCTGAACATTATGTAATAATAATTGCAAAAGTTAATAATGGGATGTTCTTCCAAGTACTGAATTGGAGAAACACACATTCCTGTACTAAATGCCTATTGAGTTGATAGTTCAATTTAGTAAGTCTTTTTGTTTACTTTTTAATCCTCCGAGTGTCAGCTGGAAAGCTGAATGTTTTTCTCAAGTAGCCAATTTTAGGGAGTTGTTTTCTTTTTAGCATTTAGTAGGTAAAAGTGAAATCAAATATTTTTGCAAGAAAATGTGTTTTATAATCTTGTGTGTGTTGAGATTATATATGCTATATATGTGTTTATATACACATAAGAGGATGATTTATGGTGCTGAATAGGAATGAGGTTTTCTGCTAAATGCTTCAGTTGCTTAAAATTCCTTTGACTTTGCTATAAAAGAAGATACCCTATTCATTAAATGCAAGGAATGACCAACATCATGTTGTCTTACAATAGTTACAAAACCAGCTGACTTACCAGAAGTTTTCAGGCTCTTGCTATTGAGGCTGATTTGGAGAAAATTCTTGGAACTTGACTGTATGTGTAAAAGTGACTTGCTGTTGAGTCACTCCTTTACAAAAAGCAAGAGTTTCAGAGCTGATTAGGAAACATAGGAAGGCAGTCACATTGAGATGGAGCTAATGACATCAGCATGATTGAAAGTAAGGGGAAATTTAGAATTTAAAATGTCAATTAAAATGATGGCTTATTAATGAATTTGTATTTATAGCAGGCCCATTACTTAGAGCTTTTTTTATTTGAAGAATTGCTTTTCCTTTTATGGGAAAAAATAAAAGCAACTCAGATCAACCTTTATACCATCATTTGGCACTTGAAAGGAACTATGATAAAGAAATAAATTAGTTTGCATGGCGTGAACTTAAACTGAGTCAGACCAAGTATCTGTCTAATCCAGGGTCCTATCTTCAGCAGTGACCAAGAGCAGATGCCTATGAAGAAGCAAAAGAACAGGGCAACCATTCAAAGTTGCTGGTGCAACTTCTTCCATTCTTTGTATCTCAGAATGATGTGTGTTTTCTTTGTTTACTAGTCCTTGATGGGTTTTTTTATCCTATAACTTTGGTCGCCTTTTAAATATGTGGGAAATTATAGCTTCCACAATACCCTCCAAATGGTTGTTATTTTCCTAAAATGTGAGGTTACTGTTAGTTACAAATGTTTGCATTAAACATAGGTAATGGAATATGACTGAAGGACTTGTTCAAGTTAGCCGTGTTTCTCAACCGGGGAGGCTGATAGCTGTTACTATTGTGCAATTTTTTCATGACCCATCTGTTAGGTGTGGAATACAGCCCATGTAGCAACTGAGAGCATAAGTAGAATTCTTATCCTCTGCCTGACATCATGGACTTCCTTTTCATTCAAGGCATTTACTAAATACCACATTGAATCCTCTTAACTGCCATTCTGGAAGCTTACCTTTTCTTCTGCTTTAAGGAGAATTTTTGAGCAACAAATGGTGTATCTCCTGCTGTTAGCTAAAGTATTTCTTTCATTACTTTATTTTGCTCATAGCTGGGTCTTTGGAATAAAAATAATCCAAGTCTGTTGCACAAAAATGTAGTTATTTTACCCACTCTGAGCTGAACTACCAAATGCTGGACCTGATAGAACTCCTACTGTGTTACTGTTCCGAGGCACCACGAGCCTCAGAATGCAGTAGAGGATATCCTTATTTGGGTCTCATGTAATTGCATGCAAGCATCTCAGTCAGAATTAATGTTTCATGAAAGTAGAATACTATTGTATTAAATGTTATATTTTGATATCCTGTAAAATTGCCACCTGACTGGTTCCTGCTCCAGAATGCAGTGTAGCGGGATCAGAACATCAGACACTATTAAGCATAGAAAATGCTTTATACTTAAGTTAATATTAGTAACTGCTCTGTTTATTTTACTATCAGATACTTGGAAGTTCCTTTTTACAGTACAAGAGCTATGTGAGACTACAGTAAATATATAACTTTCTAACTAATTGACAGCAGTCATAAAGTGATATGAGTTCATGGTGAATAATGGCTTGAGTTGCTTGCTTACATTGTTTCATTTTGCTTCTCCTAGCCTTGCCCTATAAACTTGCCAGAATCTAAAATTCCAGTGGCATGTTGAAGCAGGAAAAATAGCAGAATAGGACTCCACAACATCTTCACAAAACAGATTGTTCTGTAAGAGTTTTAAGTTTTGCTCTTGCCATATAAACCTGGAAAAGGTTAGTATAAATTTAAGTTGCGTTTGTTCATCTGTTTTACTGTGAAGAACTGGGAAATGGTCTTCCAGAGGCAACAATGGAAAGGGGAAGAATTAACAAGGATGTGGAAGGAGAAAGAAGAGAAAATGGATTAGATAAAAAAATAATCATAACAAAAAATTAGTTTGCACAGGGAGCTTCTGAAGCTTCTGGGATGGGAGGGACTGTATAAGTGAGTCATGAGAGTAAGTGTCGATGTGAGACTATTCCTTCTTTGATAAACACTTTTGGCCCTTATTTCAAATTTCTTTTAGTCTAGGACAATGTTTTTAATTGACAGTAATTATATCTATTGCCTGAAACTATCTAGTGGTAGCTTAATAAGCTGACATCTGTTTTTCAGCTATTTAGTAGAATTACATTTCCTCCCTGTTTGCAGGTGCACACATAGGAGTTGGCATCGGTGGCCAGGAATGAATGGAAGCAGTCCGGCCAGTGACTGCCCAGTTCAAATACATTCAGAGCCTCTTGCAGATTCATGGCAGGCATTCTTGTTTGAGAATGTGCAAGTTCTTCTGTTATTTCTTCTACAAAAACTTTGTCAGACCAGCAGCTTTCATGCTGCTGCATTTCTGGTTTGTCTTCTGTGGCTTCTCTGCTCAGGTTTGTTTTCTAAGTTTATAAATGAACAAACCAGTGATTTGTACACTTTAGATGCCTAAAAGTACACGTACTAAAAGTCAGAAGAATGAGTTAGGCAATCTAAATGTTTGAGTAAAATTGTTTTGGAAGTTAAATAAAATAATCTTTATTTCTTTTTCTGTTTTGAAAACACAAATGTATTTGACTGCAGTTATTACACTTCATGATCCCCTTCATCCTCCAAGTTTAAGACATATCATTTTCATATGTTATACACTTCTGCCTTATATTTAGAAGGAAAAGTGAACTGTATGTTCTGCTTTAATGGTAAATCCCAGGGCTTGTCCGTGTGGTTGTAAGGAGTGTGTAGATCAGACATTTCGTCATGGCTTTACCTAACTAAACTATATTCTCTACAAAAGATGTCCGGTAAGCAATTATACAAGGTAAAGAGCTGTCTTGGAATTTCATGCTTTTTTAGACACAACCTAGATTTCTTACCTCTTCTAATGCTTGCTCTGTGGGCATTTTTCTTCAGGAAACATTAGGTTGGTGATTTAAGAAATACTGAAGGGGACCAACAGTGGAGTCCTTGCAAGCTAAACATGTTTTAAAAATTATTGATATGTTGGACTGAGAATTTTATGGGAGAGTATATTTGGAGATGTTTAATCAGAGTCCTAAATTTTGTCTCCTGAGCGTTTCAAACATGTTTTATGAGAATGAAGACTTAACTTCCCTGTTTCCAAATTTCTTCACTTAGTGACATTATATATCTAAAAGAAAAATCATCATCTTTTTAAACCAATATTTAAAAGATTAAGAAAAAACTATTATTTAAATTTTGTATGCTAGATTCCATAGACTCCAAGCAAACAGAGGTTTTGATCTTTCTTGTAAATTCTTTGCTCTTCAGAATTTTTCACCTCTGTTCAAGAGCTTTTACTAGACCTTAAAAATGGCCATACTAGTCAGACCAATGACCTCTTTGTCTTGTCAGAAGCCTCTTTTCAAGTGTCCAACAGCAAACAACTATAGAAGAATATAAAACTGGGGCAAACATGTAATGATACTTTCTCATATTACTTTCCTAGCTTCCAACAAGTGCAGCTGAGGAACTTTCTGAACCAAAGGTGGTGGTTTGTTTAGTAAGTGTCAAAGGTTTTGTCTTTAAACATGTAGAATTTACTGCTGAATGTTGTAAAACTTAAGATTCCTTCCCCTGTTGCACCTGCTGTCTACTACTTTCATTTAATGCCCCTTAGTCCTGCCTACTGAATTCATCATGATTTTATAGACTTATTTCCTCTATACTTGCTCACCTCTTTTCCAGCTGAGAAGTCCTATTCTACTTATTTAGTGTCTGATAAATCAAATGGTGACTGGAATATCCTCTTGTAAGATACTGGAAAGTAATTAGGAAATCAGTAGGTAGCTTTGGTTATTAAGGTGGGTTTATCTAGCAGGGAGAAAGAATGAAAAAAGAAAAGTCTTCCTTGAATACCTTGAAGCATAGGTTTTTTTTCTGTCCATATGTAACTCCTGAAACCAGATAGAGGAATTGGGGGACAAATTCTGAACTGCAGCTGCAATGCATGTTCCAAAAGTTATACAGAGGTAACTTTAGAAGAGGAAACCACTTCTAATGCTACTGGCATGGTTCCAGAAAAGAGAATCAAGGATTGTGTGAAAGCATGAATAATTGTGAAAATATGTTAGTGTTCTGAGCCTTGGGAAATAACCTTTCTATGTCTGTAGAAGGGGATGTTTTTCAATAATTGTAGCAATTAAACATTTGATTACAATTTCTAGAATTACACAGTATTGCAAAGCTTTTAGTGAACACTAGAACAACCAGTATGCTTCACATGAGTATTTTTGCTGTTTCGGCTTATCTTAGTAAATGTAGTATGCAAGTTTTTATTGTTTTTTCTCAGAAGGGTTAAAAAACCCAAACAATAACCACACTTAAAATTTATATCTATGATTTGTTGTTAGGGCCTTTTTCCAGAGTTTTGGTTTGATTCAAATTTGAAGAGACTTTCAGACTTGTTTTGACTAACTACCTTTTTTATTAATCTTTCATCAATGAGCTGTACTTAGTGTGATATAAAGAAGAAAGCATTGGTTGTAAATGAAAGGGCTTTGCTTGTAAGCCAAAGATATAGGCTTAGATGTAGACTTTCGAAGAAGCGCTATGGGTATTTTCCTACATACTCATTCAGAAAATGGAAGTCTGTAAAATAAAATTAAAGAAAATGTTTAGCATATAATCAACTGCCAGCATCCTAAAAATCCTCCAGTCTTTTTACAAAAAAATCTAGCACTTAAGCTTTTGTATTCAGGAGACTGGCATGTATGTGTCATGCTCAGGTAATTGCTACTTTGCGCTACTTCACGTTGTTGGTTATTACTGGTGGTATCTGATTAAGTGCTTCATTCTGTCCCAACTAAAATTCCTTGGTAGGTGGGGTGTATAAACCAGGTTACATTTTCTGAAAATTTTCTGGAATGTAATCTTCTGGTGATATGAGCATCTGAAAGGTGTTCTCTTGTGTGGTTGTGTGATACTAAATACTGATGGTGGGGCTAATAGTGCGGTACTGTCATTTATCCGGCATTCACTGATAGAATGAATGTTCCTTATGCTTTTTTGCCTGATCTAGTTTCAGATGTAATTATTTTAGTTCCTGTTTTAGGAGTATATAGTATAAATTCTTCCATATAATAAATATAAATTCTCCTTTAATACTAAGTATAGTAAGAATAATTTGTATAGTAAGTGTAAAATCTCCTTGAATGACTTGTATACAAGAACAGTGCAGTGCAATATTCTTTCCTCTGCTCTGATCTGCCTGTTTTCAAAAACAAGCCTGACTGCAAGCTCTATAAAGAAGCAAGCATGCTGTAAAATAAGGCATTATTCACACAACTTTGCATCTTGATTTGTGAGCAGATCTGTATCAGCTTTTATGCATTACATGAACAGAAACTAGGATAAGTTTCCAGAATTCCTACAAAATGCAAACTCGAACTTTGAGAAACTGTTGCATATTAAAACATTTCTGGTCTCTGAATCCATGACAACCTGCAATTTATGTTTGTATATTGTGAGTATTTGAGGCTAGCAGATATGTTGCTACGTCAGCTTTGGGGACTTGTGGGATTAGTTTTACATCTTTGATTCAGACTGTTTCACATCACACAGCTAGACTAGGCTAGGGCTTATTTTGGAGTCTCCCTCAATATCCAATGGAGTGATAGAGAGGCCTCTGTGAATGACCACTTAAATGGGGTCACTGAATACACTGAGAATTTTGTGTGTTGTATTGCTAGGAAATGATTGTAGCTTCAAATTGCTCTGAAGGTCTGGGACAAAAGGTAAAACTGCTGCTTGTTGAGGATCTTACTTTTACACTTAATTTAGTTGTGGCCAGTGTTTCTCTAGTAGATGCAGGTATCCTTCTTGCTTCATTGTTTAAGGTGTAGCCAGTTTGCCCAATGGTTGTAAGAGTATGACTTGAACTGAGGGTGGCTATACCGCATACCTGAACCCTAACAAGCAACACAGCTCTCTGGGATAGTAACGCTCTTAGTAAGTAATCTTTTGTCACTGTCACTTTGCATAGATACTTAAAGCCTTTTTCTTGTATAGAGAAATGCTTATTGAATATTTTACTTGTACTAATTATTCCATTTTGTTACCAGTTCTATAGAATGATAAATCATTAAATCATTAGATATCTTTTCCTGTGTCTGTTATGGAAGTTCATATATTCTGTTAGAGGATGTTGTCTTCTCTTAGTCCAAGAAACTATCAATGGAGGTCTTTAAAATGTTTTTGTTGATACTATTTTTTGCATAAGCTGTCATCCCTTTAGACTGTTTATGTCCACAGTTTATCACCCTCTTCCATATTGTCTATATTTTGCCACCTGTACTAGATATGGGGTTATTTGACCAGGTGCACCTCTATTTGATGTTTAAAATACAAGTAGTAATTTGACAATAACAACATTGTGACAGGTGTGAAAGTGGTCCCAGCATCAGGTGACAAGCCTTTAAAGAGGCTTCTTAAGGATTCCTATTTTTTTGATTGCTTTCACTGTACTATCCATAGCTTAAGCAATGAATTATCTAGGAGCTGGGGATTTATGGGTAATGTTTTTTGCTGACACTATAACTTTCTTGCTCTGATTCCTGCTATCCTGAGAGTGTGATGAGTGGATATAGTACAGAAATTACTGGAGATCTCTTTGGCAGAACAATGTGTTTGAGATGTAGAGGGTGAAAGACCATCTCACCTGCTAGTGCTAAACACAATCAAGTATAAAGAAGACATAGTAGTCAAGGATATTTTTCTTTGTTCATATTTAAAGACATAGACTAATAATATCAAGCTCAATAAGATCTGCTTATGCTTTTTCTTATCAAGAGGGCTATGGGAAACATATCTGGAAGGAATATGTGCGTCAGTAACTCACATTTGTCATCAGGGTTATTGAGGACCATGCATAATAACACCAGTCGATTTGATAATTTACTTAAGGGAACAACAGAGACAGAAGTTTTAATAGTGACAGAAATCTGAAACTTTGGGTCTAACAGGAAAAACATTTTTTTTTCTAAGCTTCAACTATTTACTGAAGTTATTGCTGTATCTTCACACTGTTTGCTATTTTGACAGCACTGGGCTCAGCATTAGTTTGCAAAAGACTGGGATCAGGTGACTAACCATCTACTTTTTTGAGGCATGTTCAGTAGTACTGTGAACATGGTTATTCCAGAGGCTACTCTTTAATTTTATTTCTGTGAAAGTAATTTACCTCAGTAAAATAACATACATTGCTCGTTAAAGAGGTGAAGCATTGAATGGATAATTTTCCATTTTAAAAGATGAAAGCGGTATTCATATATTTGTATTAGATATCTAACCTGAGATCTTTATTTAATTCTGTATATAATTACATTCAATAGAGACATTCATTTGCATTCAAATGCATTGTTAGGACAAATTGAAATTTAATTATTATTTTGCATTATTAGAAAATGCATATATGGATTAAAGTCTTCAACATGTTTAAAAATTTAAGTCAACTGTTTTCAAAAGGTACTGCGTTTTTAAGGACAAAATTTATAGGTACTGGTGATATATTTTGTTAAATTAGCGTAGCTGCAAAGTGAATTTTAGGGTACACAAACCCTTTCTCAGGATTTGAGTTTGCATTCTGAAAATTTTTTCTCCCCAAAATATATCAGATAATCTCTGCATGTAATTCAGTAATCATCTGTTATCAATGGTTCATCTAAAGTGCTTGTCTATATTAAATTAACAACATAATAGTACTATGAAGTTGAGCTTTTATACACTAGTTCTCACTTAGACTTTCAAAAAATTTTTTCAAAGCTGAGGTATATTGGAGGGAAAGAAGCAATCTAAGCTGCACATGTAAGTATGTACCAATAGTTTTGCAGAGCATGCTGCAATTTTATCTTGAAGTGCTTCTGAACCAAACATCTGAGTGTCAATTTTTTCCACCAAAGAACATTCATCAATATCCTTTTTTGACACTTATTCTTTTGGTCTAATAAATTCCTGTTTCTTGGTTATTAACGGAGACATTTTCATTTAAGGGAGACCAAAAGGTGCCCTTGATAATGTTCAGTTGTGCCTCTGAGACACTTTTCCTGTTCTGTTCCATGGATGTGTGCCATTGTGCCTTTGCAGTTTGCTTTCTCATAGCCCTCAAAGACTGTTTTATATTTGCTTCATTCACATGAGTTTGTTTTCTAATGCACTGCCTTAAATAGTGGCCTTTTAAGAAGAGACACAGTAATGTATCTGGTACATTATTTGATTCAATTAGGTGATTTATTAATCTGTTTTGGATCTATTAATATTTTTTGAATGATTACATTGCAATACTATTGACCTTTGCAATATGAGACTTAGATAAATAACATCTCATGCATAACCTTTTCTGCTGAGATGCTGTTTGGAAGTTTCTAAATCCACAACTTTAAGCTTTGCAGCTCATTTTCAGGACATTGTAATTTATTTTACAAATTTGCATTTGTAAAACATAATATTGCATATTCTTTCACGGTAAGGATTAATACATCTAATGTAATCAATCTGTGCTGAACAAGATACATTGCTTCATCTAGCAGCTGCCTTTTAGTGGCTGTATTCTTTCTCTAAAGTTCTAAGTTGGATGTCCTACTCCCTTATTTAGCATATTTTCTGAACATGCTGTCTAATAAAATCAGAATTTCAACTGGACTTTTCAATGTCAAACAATAGTTAATAATTCCTAAATAGGGTTATATGGGGGATACAGCTATCTTCTGTAGCTGTCGTAATTATGTATTAGTAACCTTATCCTGTATAGCTCACAACTTAGGTTCCTTCTGCACTATTTGAAGCCTTGTTAGACTTAATGCTGTACAGCTTCAGTTGTCCATGTTCCATGAGAAATGAAGTCAGATAAATAATTCGGCACTTTCTGCAGTTTAAATTTTTCATCAAAATTAATGTGACTGTCGGAAAAGAATTCAAGCATTTCGTAAAGCTTTTGTTAGATTATACATTTGCTTATTAATTGGCTACTTGCACTTCTAAAATGGCTCTCCATAACAAATTCCTTTTGTTGTATAAAGCAGCTGCTCAGGATTAATGTCACATCAATGTTTCAGGCTCCAGCAAAAGGATAGATGAGTAAAGCTCAACCTCAAATGTCAGTGAGCTCTTCATTTTACAGCAAATCTTTTCTAAGTGATCAAAAGGCTAGGTGAAAAAGAAAATCAATGACTTGAATACTATAGTGCTTTACCAGTGGCTTCTTTTTTTTTTAAATATAACTCAGTTAATGTTAATGTGTCATTATAATGAATAAGAACTACTTGCAGTTGATTGCGATAGCAAGAATTGATCATTTTCTGCATTATATGCTGAGCACCTTTTTCTGACACAATCCAGCTTGTTGACAGTCAATTTAATTTTTTTTACTCTAGGCTGCCATATGCAAGAGACGTGCAAGCAATCCATTCGACAGCAAAATAACACACCCAATGTATCTGTATTGAAGTTTTATATTACTGCCTGTTAATGACTTATTCAGGACTTCCACATTATCCGTTGGAATTTTTTTAGAAGGCTAGTTAAAGCATTGAAAGAATGCAGGAAGGAAAAATCAGTGCCCGTCTTTGAGAAGGGAGAGAAATCAGGTACAATATTATACACAAGTCCAACTTTGGTTTGGTTCCCATAAAAAGAAATGTTATCACAAATGACTGAAGCATTTGTAAAAACCTGAAAAATGAGATGATTAACAGAACAAATTTGTCATGGGGAAATTGTACCAAACTAGATTAATTTCTGTCTGCCAGAGCATTAGCAGGCCTTGTGGCTAGAGGAGAAGGAGGTTGACATGTATCTTGACTTTGAGGTTCTTGTTGCATTCTTATAAGCAGAAAATAAAATTTAGTCTTGATGCATCTACTGTAAGGTGGGTACTGGTCTGTTTTGTGGAAGTATTTGGAGTTAGGTATCAATGCTTTTCTCACAAAATGGAAAGTTAAATGTTGAGTAGGGTTTGGCAGGAATCAGTCTTGGGTCAGATGGTACTTAATATTTTCATTAATGATCTGAATGGTGGAATAGAAGACTTATTCATTGAATTAGCATTTAAGATGAAGCTGGAGGGCACTGAGGTTTTATTCTAGGACAGGATTTAAATTGAAAATTATCTTTGCAAGCTGGGAGGTACTCTGAGGAGGAAAAAAAAAGTAGTTAGAATTTAGGAGAGATTTGTTGCCTAAATACCATGATGGCAACAACTGGATAAGTAACAGTTTTGTAAAAAAGATTTTAATGTTATAGTATGCAAAGATTCAATGTGAGTTGACAGTGCTACAAAGCTATAAGAGAGCGAGCTATCTTACAGGGTGCATAATGAGATTGACAGCCTGCATGCCATGTGAAGTAATCAGTCTGGTCTGTTTAGGATTGGTATGGCGTCAACTTCAGCATGACAGATTTTGGTTGTCACATGTAAGGGAAGATGCAGACCAGTTGAAGAGAGTACCAAGGTGAAGAATAAGAATGATTAAGTGTTTAGGAAACACGACTTACAAGGAAAGAGAAGTTGAATTGGGCTTTCTTTGCTTAGAAAGGTGAGCTTTTATATTGGCCCCTGGATATGTAAAAAGCTGTTGCAAAACCAAAATTGATTTATGTCTCTTATAAATAAGATGTATAAATATAGCTAAATTAAACTAGATACTTGGTAAATTAAGATAGTAGGGAACAGAATACATTTCCTGAGGTGGTGGAATATCCATAATGCTTGATACTTCCAGCAACTTCTTAGGTAGGCTTCATACTATTTGGAGGCAGAAGGTGGTTTAGATGTCTTGAGTCCTTTCAGGTCCTAAGATTCCATGAAATCAGTTTTATTTATTTAGTTATTGATTTTATTGGTTAACATTTAGTTTCAATCTTGAGTGCGATTTTGTTGGAAAAGCTGTTTCATGTGGAAATGTTTCATTTTTCCATATCTTGGGGCAAGAACCACCTGTAGCAATGATGACTTAAAGCAACTTAGCTCACCAGGTCAGTGAAAGTATATTTAAATTGGAGTGGTATACACACATAGCTGTATGATGTTGTAGTATATACCTGGATAAGATGTGGAGTGCCTGCTAAAATGAAATAAAGATGAACTGTCATGTTATTCACTACTTCCAGATAATAAAATATTTGCATCAAAAGCTGGAAATACTGCAAATAAACTGAGAATGAGGGAAAAAATAATGTTACTTAGAGAAATATGGAGAAGTAGAGCTTCTTAATGTATTACCATTCATAATCCTGTAATCTTGCTATATCTCAAACTGCTTCTGGGTGTTGAGATAAACAGCTTTTTGCTAAAGATGTTACAGATCAGGGTACTTTAAAAAATAATTGTAATCTGTGTCATTTGCATACTGGATCAAATAATGCATTGGAAGATAATTAATCTTATGCACTACTTTGTCATTTTGATTTATATTAAAATTCTTTGTTGAATTTGTAATGGGTAAGAAAGCAAGTTAATATTTTTGGGTTTAGCATAGCTGTTTCATCCCACTACTGACAGGAAACGTGACACTAACTTTACCATTTGCTATGAAGTCTGTATACTTTAATTTGTATACATAATCTGTGTACTTAGAATATTTTGAAAGGCTAAATTATTCATGGAATAAACAAAACTAAATTTCTACAGTTAATTTTCATGAAATACATGAATGACAACTCAAAAGTTAGATTGTACAATAACATACAGGATGTGGTGATGTTGTAATAAGGTATTATTCATTTGTCTTGGGAAAGTCTGAGAACAAGTCTTACTCAATGTAATAATTTTTTAAAGAAACCCAAACCCAAAACACAACCCTGTCTTCTACTTCATAGGTCAAGAGTTCCATTTTTTTGCTGCGAAGCAGATTGATTTCAGTAGATTTCATTTTTAAATGCCTGAGTAATGTTCTGTAAGGATGAATGCTTAAGAATTTCCCCTCAGAATCATTCCGTTCATGTGGTTTTTGTAGTCCTTATGAAAAGATATTGTTCTATAAAGCAATTGCTTTCACAATACTGTTGATATGCTCATATTTTTTTTGGGGGGGTGGGAAACAAGGGTGCACTAAGGATGCCATGTTAACATTTCAAAAAGTTATGATATTACATCTTTAATGTCTGGACATTTGTATTATAATGGTATTGTATTTGCATATTTGTTCTTTCAAATGAACAATGCTCATAGAATACTGTGTTCTCTCCTGTTCAGTGTGCAGTTCCCTTTTTTGCAGACATTTATTCTCACTGTGTCCTTCCAGATGATAATTGACCTCTTACTTAAAAAAAAGTCTGAGACAGGGCAACTGAAACACCTTGTGAAAATGTTTCTTCCTGACTCTGAAGGAAGTGATTGAACTAGTTCAGGCTACATATCTAAAAGTTAGATGTCCAGAATTAGTTAAAATAAATCCCAGTCTTGAGTGCCTCAGGCTGGGCACCTAGAAAATGAGAAACTTGTACACTGTGAGAAGGTAATTCTTTTCAGTCTTTAATGTAAGTAAATGATTTAATAGTAATAAAATGGGGAGATAATTTGCCTCCTGACTAATGATGCAGACTTACAAACAGGCCAAAGAGCTGCTGCAGCAGTAGTAGTAACATGATGGTAAGACAATTTGACAGAACACTCCTAACCAGAAATATGACACTTAAAGCATGCGTGAAAGGGCAAGGATAGCACTGATGTTAGAAAGGAAATAGTACCAGCAATGCAGAAAAGTTTTTCTTTGCTTAACTTTGTCTATAACTTTCATGTAACTTAGAGTAATAGCATAAAAATAATTCTTCCAGTATGAGGACCCAGCCAAATCTTGGTGTAAGTAGTTCATGATACTGGCTGAATTTTGTTTGTCTAGATTGTCTTATTTGTTGCCTAAAATCTGAATGAAAGGAGGAAATCAGTCTTATAGGTTTTGTAATCAGCCTGTAAAGGTCTTTGCTCTTTAACTTTATTTGAAGGGTGCTGCCTATATAAAAATTTGGTAGTGTCTGGCTGTGCTACAAAGAAAATTCACAAGTGTGCTGAAAGAACTCAGGCTATTTGTGCATCTCTTCAGAAGGAAAATGTGGGTAGGGTTTAGGTGAAAGCTGCTGCTTGTTTCACTAGACCAGTTAGGAGAGAAATTGGCTGATAACATATGATCACAGTTTTCAGGAAAAAAAGGGTTACATAAGCTTATTTAAAAGTACCGTAGAACTGTGCATTCAGAGAATGAGTTAAAGGCTTCTAGTATAAGGGAGCTCAATCCAAAGGAAAAGAAAACAATTAGCTGCATTTTTGACAGAGAACACTCTTACGATTTCTGTAGGTTGTCAGCCCTGAAGCTCGTTCAGATGGTATGGTATGCAATGGAACACACAATAAATAGCAAAACTGACATAAAAGGAAAAATTAATAAGAGTGTAGGAAATTTGTGATCAATTTTTTCCACTATCAGTTAATATACCAGTAGTGGTTAAGAAACTACCTGAAGAAACAAAGATGACATTTCAGAGTAAATTCTGTTAAAGCTCCAGGCAAATGTAGACAGCAGGCAGAACTGTAAGGATTTGGTGCCACAGTTGAGTTGGTGTTTTGTGACAAACATAAGATGAATACATTGTGTGCTATTCTGTAAGCATTTATAAGAGCTTATTTGTTTACTTAAAGCCCAGTTGGATTGGATGCTTATTGTATGTCAGCTCCTAATAAGGACAAGATGAGGTCATGAATCTCTCTGATAAACATGGGTATATACATATGCTTTGAAGGAACACTGCTGATGTACAGAGCCTTTTTTCTTGGCTAATGAATCATAGAATGGTTTGGATTGGAAGGGATCTTTAGAGATCATCTAGTCCAACCCCCTGCCATGGGCAGGGACATCTTTCACTAGATCAGTTTATTCAAAGCCTTATCCAGTTTGGCCTTGAACACTTCTAATGCTAGGGCCATCCATAGCTTCTCTGGGCAACCTGTTCCAGTGACTCACCACCCTCATTGTAAAAAAATTTCTTGTTTATATACAATGTAAATCTACTCCCTTTCAGTTTAAAACTGTTGCCCCTTGTCCTGTCACTACAGGCCCTGGTAAAAGTCTCTCTCCATCTTTCTTAGAAGCCTCTTTAAACATTGAAAGGTCTCCCCAGAGCCTTCTCTTCCCCAGGCTAAACCCTAACTCTTGGTCTGTCTTCATAGGAGAGGTGTTCCAGCCCTGATCACTTTTGTGACCCTCCTCTGGACCTGCTCTAACAGGTCTGTGTCTGTCTTGTGCTGGGAACCCCAGAGCTGGATACAGTACTCCAGGTGGAGTCTCAGAAGAGCACAGTAGAGGGGGCAGAATTACCTCCCTTGGACTGCTGGCTACACTACTTTTTATGCAGCCCAAAATATAAAATTGGCTTTCCAGGCTGCAAGCATACATTGCCAGCTCAGATCTAATTTTTCATCCATGAGTATCCCCAAGTCCTTTTCCACAGAGGTGCTCTCAATCAATTAATTCCCTAGCCTGTATTGATATTGGGGTTTGCACCAATGTGGTGCAGGACCTTGTGCTTGGTCTTGTTGAATTTCAGGAGGTTCATATGGGCCCACTCCTCAAGCCTGTCAAGGTCCCTCTGGATGGCATCGCTTCTCTCAAGAAATCAATAACACCATTGAACTTTGTCATATGCAAACCTGCTGAGGGTGCACTCAATCCCACTGTCTGTGATTGATGAAGATATTAAATAGTATTGGTCCCAGTATGGACCCTTGAGGAACACCACTCATTACTGGTTTCTATGTGGACATTGACCTGTTGCATGTAAGTCTTCATATGTGGCCATTGAGCGAACTCCTTATCTAACAGTCCATCCATCAAGTCCGTATCTCCAACTTAAAGACAATACTGTTGTGGGGGACTCTCAAAAAAGTCCAGGGAGATGACATCAGTTGCTCTTCCCTTGGCCACAGATGCAGTTGCTCCATCATAGAAGGTCACTAGATTAGTCAGGCATGATTTGCCCTTGGTGAACCCATGTTGGCTGTCTCTAATCACCTCCCTGTGTTCCATATACTTCAACATAACTTCCAGGAGTATCTGTTCCATGATCTTACTGGGCACTGAGGTGAGACTGACTAGTTGGTAGTTCCCAGGGCCCTCATTATCCTTTTTTTAAAAATGGGCATGATATTCCCATTTTTTTCAGTCACTGGGGACTTTGCCTGACTGCTATGACTTTTCAAATATGATGGAGAATGGCTTGGCAACTACATCAGCCAATTCCTTCAGGACCCTGGGTTGCATCTCATCAGGTCTGATAGACTTGTTTGTGTAGTGAAATTGTCAGCTGAATGAATTGAGATGCATGGTCATTCATGCAGTTTTATATAGAACAAAAATTTTAGAGGATATCCCTTCTCAGCCTGTCTTCATCAGTCCCGTCTTCTTGCCTGCCTTCTGGTTTCATGTGGAGCCTTTCAATGTCTATAAATAGGAATGCCAATAGATATACTGTTCTTGAAATTTTTTTAAGGAAACAGAACCCCACAATCTTTCCCCGAAATCTACCTGTGATAGCAAGGGTTTACTTTATGTGGTGCTGAACAACTTATAGCTCCTGGGCTGCACTCTTCCAGTGGTCTGAGACTGATTTACCTGTATCTAATTCTATGAACATAGGGGTCTGAATTCTAAAGTGACTAGACCCTACTTTGTACATTAATAGTGATGCAGGCTGCCTTTAAGACTTGTGTATGTGGTTCCAGAAGATCATCTTAAGGTATGTTGGGCTGAAATAATGATTCTGATGCTGCAATGCCAATAACGAGAGGATAAGAGCATGAATGTCTGTTTCCCAAATGTCATACTACCTCCTGCGGTATAAGGGTCTGGATATAAGTTAAAACAGCCATTTGGCCACTGTAATAGTTGTATCTGGGAAACAATCTTGTGCATAATAAGACCAAGATCAAGAATCCTCTACAGTGATATTACACTACCTTTTTACATCCTTTCTTCTATTGCATTATTTACTTTTTGGCTAAAGCTTTTTTCTGCATTACGTAGTTATCACTGTGATATTGTGATAATTTTCCCTGCGCTGTGAACAGCGTGATTGGGTATTTCTCAACTACAAATGCATCATTACAAAGTTCCAAGCAATGTTTTTTTGTAATTAAATTGTTTCCAGTTTACTTTGCTTACATTATCTGGTTAGGCAATTGTCTGGAACATAATAAAATAATCTAAACTACTGTTCTTGTAAGGATAAACCAAATAATAATTACTATGCTATTGTTTCCTTAGGGACATTCTTCAAACATTCCAATAAAAGTTGAGTAAAATATGAACAGAAACCAATAGAATATGGAAATCATGTTGCCATAAAAGAGTATTTGAGCAGTATATTTCATTCAAAGTGCTTAGAGAATGTTAAAGAATTAAATAAAATGTAAACCCTAAAATTTCCTATGGCAGGAAGCCTTAAAGGTGTAACTTAAAAGTGTAACAAATCATGTGAGGAATATTGCTCAAGTGCAGTTCCTGTTCTTAAAATCAAATGAGCTAGACCTTTACAAAATTGTGGTATTAAGGGTGTGTGCTTCTGTGTACACATATGTGTGTGCAACTCTTTTATTCAGTCTGTTGTAGGTGTAGTTAAACTAGATTAACATACAAATGTACTGCAAACAATGTAACAGCAGCATCTTTTTTACTGTAACCAGTGGTAGACTTTTGAAAGGCAGAGTAAATACACAAACAAGATGGCTGCAATAAGGCTCATTGCCACAGATAGAAATCCACTACTAGCTGATTGGGAGCTAGCTGCTTTAAAGCTAATTGTGTGAGCAGCTGAAATTAAACTTCTAAATGTTTTTCATAATGTCTATTGCATTAATTTCTGTTCCCAAGTGAGGCCTTTAATCTCTCACCATACAAATAATGACAACTCCCGCTCAAACCAAATAAAAAAAAAAACCAAACCCACAACAGCAAGAGATATGCTAACCCTTCTCTAAAGCAGACTGAAAAAAGCATTTCATACTATTAATGCTTCTGTGTTTAGAATAGACTTCATAGATTAAGTCATGGTTGAAAAGACGGTACTTTCTCTTGCTGGATAGTCTACCTGTATGCAAATAAGTTATAAATGTTTTGTGCCTTACTATATATACCTTAAATATATTTGCCTTCCCACTGAAAGTCTTTGGGGTTTTGCCATTGCTATCTTGGTAAATTGTTGGGTGTCACTGTTCAGCTAGAATGAAAATATGTTTTAAAAATACTTTTTTTTTCCTTCACAAATATTTAATTAATTGACTTTCCTGTTTTTTTGACTATGAACTTCTCAATGAAGGGCTACTTTCCCCTGAATTCCTGGAAAACTTAGTATATTCTGTGAACAGCTATGGACAAATAACACAATAAGTGGCTAACCCTGAATAGCCGCTATTTTTCAGCAGATCTTAAAGCATATTGCAAAAAAATATTGCTTTACCCAATCAGCTTGGGCCTGGAGTGGGGTATGTGTGTATTATATAATTTATTTTTTGCCCTAAACTAAGATGTTAGAGTTTCTTTAGAATGTAAGATGACATAAGGATGTGGTTTAGGTTGCTGCCAACTATATCCAGACTGAGAAGCGCTGCAGAAAATTTTAATTTTCTGGAGGAGGTTTGACTTGGATGCACCAAATGCTTGTTGCAAAGGGATTTTAAACCTTTGTGTCTGACAGATGAATTATGTCAGAAAGAACGAACTATAAATGATCAGAATTAATGCATGATCTATGTGGAATGAAATAAAACTCATGATCTTATTACCAGGAGAATGAATGCAAATGTAGAAAGCAAAATCTACCAAAAAAAAAAAAAAGTCCAAGGTCAACAGTGTGTTGAATTATATAGGAGGCCTACTACATACGAGACAGCTAAAGAAGATTTTAAAACAAAAGAATTGCACAAATGATTTTCAGTAACTTACAATTATCTGTCTTTTCTTTCCAATGGAAGGATGTAACACTTGGGTGTACAGCAAAGATACACGACTGATGAATTTACTGACCTGCAGAAAGGAGCATGATTGTAACTAATATTGTACATGTACACTGGCTCATAGTCTTAATGAGGCTGTAAATTTGCTTTAGGGCATCTCATGCATGATTATTCAAAACTATTTACATTACTAGAAGGTCCCAGGAGCATGAAATTCAGAAATATTCCCGTGGTTTTGCTTATGGCACCTAAAAAAAAATAATTCATTAACCAACTTCATATGCATCCTAGTTAAAATGATAAAATAAAGGAAATTACCTGAATTCTTCAAATGCAGTGGTGAAGTTTCCCGTAATTATTCTTTCTGCTGTACAAGTGGAGGACTTAAAGTTTACCCTATGCTAATATTAATTATTCTTAGGCAAGCATTCTATATTAGTGCGTGTTATTTTCTATAAGCTCATTCATTGATGCCCTGTCTGTAGTAATACACAACGTACCTTGGGCCATTTGGTAAAATGTGCTCTGAGGAGGGTCAGGCCTGAAATAGGTATGATTTGCAAGTGAAGACATTATTCGTTTGAGCTCGTGCAGCTCCAGATTTATGACAGTGCTGTGTTTCATTAGCACAAATTGGAAATGAATCACCAGCTTGGCAAAAGAAATGAAGTAGTATATAAGGGAAAGGAGGAACACTCAGCTCCAGGTCCCATTCTAGCTTGATTACAGCCTGTCCTTAGTATTAGAACTATGCGGTCTGGTTGTTTTTGTTGTTGGTTCATGGTGCTGAAGAACTTTTTTTTTTCCCTTTGGGGGACAGTTACAGTAGTGAGCTTTGAAATGTATAAAAGTTCAGGCTGAGAATACAGGTGTTCCAATGACTACCAGAGGGGAGAAGTATGAGCCTGAACATATCTGCTTTACAGGCTCGCTCTCAAGCTAAACTCTGCCAATTTTCAGAAAAATCTTAGAGATTTGGATCCTGTTGATTCTAGGGCTGCCAGAGCTTTTACTGCTTTTGCATATATAGAGATAACAAAAAGATGACTTTTTCTTTCCACCAAAAGTGGCTATGGGAAGAATTGTATTAACAGAAAGAGCAGGTTTAGAACACTTTTTATCAATGCAGTCTGTACTGCACAAACTTTTAGAACAGTATTTCACTTTAAGGTAATAGTCGTAGTTGCTTGCATGATACTGAAGCAGTGATAGGTCATGCAAGAGATTTGAGGCTTCAGGCTCTTCAAATTTTGTGTATAACTGAAAATACCATTTCCAATATAAAACTCAAATCTAAATCTCAAAGACCAGATGCTGGTCTGTAGTGCTGTCACAACATCAAAGAATGGAAGTTGATATAGATGACCTATAGAATTGACTACAGGTTGAAGGCTAGTGCTGAAAACCAATTTCTCCTATATTGTGCAACCAGTTTGCAAAGTATTGGAATCTTCTTACAGATAAAAAAAATTAATTCTGTGCTTATTTCCTTTCTTCCTAGAGTGGATGGACAGGGATTAGAGGGAGATTTTGCTTTACTTTACCTGCTACTCATTAACCAAGCAACGGAGATACTGCAAGTGCATTGTGTATAGTAATTGCTGACTAGTGATGAATTACTGTCTTCCTCCCAAAGGACAGGGAAGAGCTATTAATTTGAGGAGTGTATCTGGACCATGTTTTCTTTCTTTAACAGTTGGTTGCGTGTCTTCCCAGGATTGTAACAAAAAGCTTCTATTTTCTGTAGCGCTTTACGTGTAAAAGTTTTCCTTTCTAATAAAGTATTTTGTTTTAGTTTTATCTTAATGGCCTGAAAATATCATGCACACATGTGCAGGATGGAACTGAGATTTTTCCAGTTAACTTGTTATGACACTTTTCTTTGTAGAATTATAAATACTGGTGGTTATTTCCTTAGTGTCAATTCAAGTTCTTATAGTTGTTCCCAGCTTTGCTCTAATGCCATGTGTATATCTTTTAAGCAAAATGTGCTCTGTACTAAATGGCTTTGTTTAAAGTGTTTCTAATAGAAATGTCCCTGCCACATGTATCTGCTTGGTCTGTGTAATCTCTTGTAGAATGTTTTCTGGCATTGAACTGACAGTGTATGTTTAAGCAAGCATGCTTTAGTTTTTGTATCTGTGCTAGTAATTAATGTATAGCTTAGGGTACCCCAGTTAATTGTGGGGACAACCAAGTTTTAATGAGGTGTATGCAATCAGGCATTTGATTGTGTGTAATATTAAAGAAAAATAGTATTTGCAGAAAAAAAACCTTCTGTGAAATGGTGTGGGTATAGGTGTGGTGAGACATTTGGTTCCCTCTTTTAACTGGTCCATTCTGGGGCTAAATATCAGGGTTCCTGTTGAATTGGACAGGAACAGTACTTGGATGAAACTGATTCATCTTTCAAGGCATCTCCCTGGTTCCCTGTGCATACTACTTTAACAGACAGCATTGGGTTTTGACAGTGTTCTGGAGGATCAAGCCATAAAGGTAAATCTAAATAGTTCAGGGAAGCAGTATATAGTCTTTCTATTGCTTAAAATCTGTTTTAAAAGCAAAGGCAGGATTTGGGTGATATGTAGCCCTCGAACCAGTGCTCAGCACAGGGGGAGCATAATGCTTAAAAATCCAGCTTCCCTGAAGTTAGTGAAAATCTTCCACTGTCTGCAAGGTATAGTGAGCGAGGAGAATAATAATCTAGGACTTCATCCTTCTGTGGATCATCATATTTAGCATGGATATATGTGTACAATCAGGCATATATATTGATTTATTTCTTTTATGAAAATGTTTATACGCATATATGTACTAAGGGGGAAGAGAGATGTTCCTTAGTCTGCTTCACAAAATGACTTCATTTCTTTATTAACAAAACATGGCTTACTCACACATAAGCCAGGAAAAAAGTGTCCTTTCCTGATCCTGCAGTTTTGTTATTGGTTTTCCCACCTCATGTGTGAGTGGAATTGAGGTTGTCACCTCATTGTGGTCAGTTCCACACCTTTTTCAGGGGAAACAGCATGCAGACTTGTATAAGCAGCATCTGAGCCAAGGCACTTTTATAAACCAAACTTTAATTTGTTATTGTTTTGGCATCTATGAATGTGTGTGTGAGACCATGTGGGCTGGCTGTGGAAGACACTATAAAAACTAACAGTGGAATGTTCATCTGGAGATGTTCTGTGTTATTTATGAAAACTTGGGGCCCAATCCTGCCACCTTCTCTCACGCTAACCATCCCACTAAGGTCAGCCAGTGATTATACTTATTTAAGGATGACTTACGCACATAAAAATTTACTGGATTTGATATATGGATGGAATTTTCAAACTTCATGAGGGAATTAGATAAACTGTGTCTGCAGACATCCATTGGATGTTGAAATGCAATCTGTAACTTTGGAATTAAATAAAAACTAAGTTGATATGAACTAGGGGGGAAAGTCTTTGCATTTAGTTGTATCTTTTATTTTATAGGTGTTCACTATAAGGACCTGGTTGTGGGAGTTAAAGAAATGTAGAAGGTGAGAAGTGAATTGCAGACTCTCCTACTGGTGTCCAGTCCTTGGTAAAACAAGGACTAAAAGCGTAAGTGGAACATAAAGCTGGCAAAGAAGAAAAATTCTCTGCTGAGCAACACAAAGAAGCCAGAGCAGTAATTAATGTAGTGAAAACTATATTTGGTTCAGATATTGTTTCAAAGGTAAGTTTGTCATTTGATGTGAATAATGTAACCGTATTTATTCTGAAGACCTGAAGTTTCTTTTCATATTTGTACCACATTAGTTGAATTATCTATAGTATGAAATCATTCAGCAAGCAGATGTATCTTCATATATTTGCAGTAAATGAATGGATATTTTGTGTGCCAGCACTGTAGACTTCTATTAAATTTCTTTCGCATTAGAGATCTTGTTTTATGTATGTCCCAGACCATTCTGTTAGTGATCTCTTAGCTTGTGTAACCTTTAGCCAGATAAGTCACCTGCCCGACTGGTGGAACTCTGGTCACTTAATGCAAATGAATTTAGTCTACTTTTGTTTACTATTGCTGGTCCTAGAGCCTCAATCCTGTACCAGGCCCTGTTACATCTATACTTAGTATAGTGAACATATTGAGAGCATAGTAGAGGGCAGCACAAGGGGAAAGATTCTATATGATTATTTAAAGCTAAATCTTAAATTAGACAATAGTAGCTTAAATTATTATTTTTATTATGTTAAATTAGACAAGCATGATGTGTTTTGTGTCTGAGGTTAAATGAGGATCTAGGAGTGCACGAAGCAACTTTTGCTCAAGGAAAATGCAACACTTGTCAGCCTTATCTATCTACCTCAGAACCCAATCCTCCGGACAAACTTACTGAATGCAAAGCTACAGTTCTAGCAATGGACCAAGTTGCTCAAGGATATGATGCCTTTAGCATGATAGCCAACATCTGCAGAGTACTACCAGACAATAGCATTAGTGCACTACTGTTATTCTTGCATGCCAGATCATACTGGATTATTGTTTGTCCTGCTGTGGGCTTTACCACACAGGTAGAACTATCTCAGAAGGGAAGCTAGAGTAATGCTGGCAGTTTCCAGAACTTGCTTTCCAGATGGGCACTGGGAGAGGAGGAGCCAGCTGAAATATTGTGTGCATGAAGCAAAACCAGAGCTAGCAAAGGATGGTTTTCCTCACCAGTCGGGGCACCCAGCACAACCCAAAGGAGGGAGTGAAAAAACCTGAATTAACCTCATCTGTCTCAGCTAAATGTGATCGTCAGTTTAGAAACTAGAGCAATCTAAGCTTTAGGAATACTCCAGAATACTCCATGTTTTCTGGCTTCTGCTTTACATAAGCAGTCCAAAAGAAATGCTTTTGACCGCTTTACCAAAAGGTTCAATTTTTTTTAGGGCTCATGTATCATGTTGTTTTTTTTTTCTGCTGCTTAAGCATCACTCTTTCTTTTTGTAAAATGTTATAAATGCCCTTTCTAAGAATGATAGCTATTATAGGTATAAAACAAAACTGATTTTAGTAAATCCATTGAGACATATGGTAAGAAATTCCATCGACAGCATGATAAACATGTCTTTTACTTGGCATAGCTTTAACATACCACTTTTTATTATTTTTCCATGATAATCTCTCACATAAGTAGGAGTGTGATATAAGATTGTTTGCAAAAGAAAGTGTGAACTAATCACAACATGCAAACAGGATTGTCTTCAGGTTGGAGTGGAACCTATAATACTGTCTTTGAAGTTGCTGTGGTTATTTTGAGGCCTGGTCCTGGGACAGTATGAGCTGGTTAAAAGAATTTGTTGCCCTTCTTAAACTTGCAGCCTCTGACAACTAAAGGTGCTAAATTCTCCCTGCTAGTTTTGAGCTCTGGTTCCCCATGCAATATCACATTGCATTACTGGCAAAACAGTCAAGACCAGTTGTCATTCAGTATAAGACACATTTTGAAACAATTCAGATCTGGAGCTGATTTCAAAGCCATTTAGATTTCTATAAGGAACTCGTTTAAAAAACCCCCCACAAACAAGTATTTTAAATACTGAACCAATTATTTATGTACATAGGCTGCATATTGAAATGGTTTAAAATTTGAACTAGTTCATCTCAAGCAGAATCAATTTGGTAAAGATATCACAAGTGCTTCATTGAACAAGGCATTTTCCCTGCCACTTGCTGCCTTGCCACTGGTGTTTTATTCAGAAATCATCTGAAAACAGTTTTTCGTATCACTGCTTATGATATTATTGCATTCCACTGTGGAGGTACAGAGTGAATGTAGCCCTCTGTTTTCCGTATCATGCTTAACATGCTGTAGCAAAGTAATTTTATGTTTCTTTTCTGCTCTCTGTATATCCAAAAAAGTTAAGTGCTCTTTCACAGCAAGAAGGGTGTTCGGGCCCATCCCTGGGCCACTCCTGCTTAGCTGTTAACATCCTATATGCAAAAGAAACAACTCTTTCCTGGGATTTTTATTTCCCCCAAACCTGTCCAGGACTCAGATATCTAAGTGTCTTGAGAATTAGTAAACAATAAGGTTAACTTTTAGTGTTAAATTGTAAAAAAATCTATATTTTTATGCAAGACTTTTTGTTTAAATCTTGAGTAACTTTAAGAATAAGGTACAGCTGGCCTGATGTACTCAGAGGCTAATGCTTTTATCATAGTATGTCTAACAAAACAGCAATGGGACATGTAGGGAGTTAAGCTGTATCAAACTGTAAGTAGTTTGCTTTCTTTACACCTGAAGAACAGTTCAAACCAAAATTCATGTTGCTTTGTAGGAGACCTGTTTAGCAAAAAGACTTGGCGCTTAGTGCAGTTTGCAGAACAGCAATTTGTTGTCCCTTCTTTTCCCTACTAGAAGTGAACACTAAGCTGCTATTGAAGGGAGAGAACTGGTTCACTCTTGGATACCTGTATTCTCATGCTGTTACTCCTTGGAGTGCCCTGTAAGTGCTTGAGGTCACATCAGCTTTCACCCAAACCCTGCCTCAATTCTATTATAACTCTGTGTCATCATGTGCGTGTTTATGCTCTGTGCTATGTACATGCAGGCTTAGATTTGCCAAGGAGAAAGGAGCCAAGAGAAATTCAGTCCTCTTCACCGTATTCTCCTATTTCCCACTTTACTGTCACAGCGCTGTTGCCACTGGTTTCCAGTGAACTTCAGTTTCCAGCATTTCTCTCGATCTTCAGCCTCACATCCTACACTGAGGGAGCTGGAACTATATTGGGATGCTGTTTTAAGAATGTGGCAGCTAAGAAAAGAAAGGGTTAATATCTTGTGTTTTAAGTTTCCGATGTCAAGGTTTCTCACATCATTCCAGTGAGAAACCTCACTCTGGTTCTGATGGAACTAGCTCTAGACAGATGGTGACACCTTTGTGCAAGTACCAACCCTGACTCTGGTTGGCAGGGTCAGCACAATGATGCAAAGCAGTTGTTTTCTGTGACCCCTGTCTACTTGCAGGTGGATGGAAAGAGGTTGCTTTATCATGTGTCCCTCCTGGTTTGGCCCTCAATGCTTTCAGGAAATCATCTACCAATAATTTTTCCCTCTTGGAATAAGACTGACGCAGTAGAGAGATCAATTTCCTAGTATTTCTTATTTCCATATCTTCTGAATCCATACAGTCTATGGACCTTTTAATACACTATTAAATATCTTATAAAATACCAGTGTTCAAATTTCTTCGTCTTCCCTTCTGGCAAGAGTAGTGAGTGGGTCTAGGATGAATTAACTGATCAGTATGGTGGGAGCAAGTGAAAATTAAATGAATGAGAAACTCCTGTTTATGATTAAAAAAAAGGCAGATTCTGCTACTGCTTTAGTCCTTCCAGACCCCTTGGACTAAAACTTTATTATTCTTGCAAGATATAAATTATCAAGGTCTTTTATGTCTTTGAGAGAAAACACAAAGAAGTGCCTAATGAACAAAACTGTTCAGAAGTAAGCAGTTAATTTCAGTATGATCTGAATTAGTGTCTGGCTATCTAAACCAAGATAGTCGGAGATGAATAAACTATCCATTAGCAAACATCATAGCACAGGAAAAGGGTAAGCTTATGGCCCTGTTACTCTCTCAATAGCAAAGAATCCACAGAATAGGATTCAGTAATGATTACTAAAGAAGGAAAAGAGAACTAAAAACTCATATATCTTGGTATCTGGAGAGCTTTGATGTGGCATTTTCATTCCCTGGTGTTTTCAAACCAGACTTTTGTAGTCAGACTAAACTGAAGCATAGTATACAAGCCAGAAATTATTTTTTCATTTTCTGTTTGTATTTGAGAATGAAAAAAGCAAGGTGAGATAAGTTGGTGAGCAGTAAGGTGTGTTGATGAAGATAAGCTGGGAGTTAGCTTGACAGCAAGTGGGGATTAGCAATTTTTTTTTCCCCAGAGGAAAGTGATGTTAGTTCAGTGCCATCAGGAGTAACAGTATTGGAGAGCTAGAAAAATCCTTTAACTGTATCACATCTGGGCTGAAGAACAAAATAAAACTTCTAGAGATCTAATAGATGTCTGATGCATTTCTATGCAAACAATAACCTAAATGACAGGATTTCTTGTGATGAATATATCTATATCTAATATATATATCTATAGCCTTCCCACATCTCTAGGGACACAAAACAAGACCTTGTCCTGTATCTGTGGGGAAAAAAAAAAATAAATGGTCTGCTTTTCTTTCCAATTTGGTGCAGTTTTTTTTATATGACTTCAGTAAGGTTTGAATTGGATCAGATATGAAGAAAGGCCTTCCTCCACAGCATAACAGTTTGGTTCAGTAGATTTGCTCCTTCATTTGTATCTCTGTAAGGAAATTGTGACTATGACCTCATGCTTCAAATTGTCTTTAATAGGAAACATTTCCTACTTACCTATTTCCAAAGCCAAATTATGTTTATGATGGGGATTATGTGTGGTGTTTGCAATTGAAGGAGACTGGACCTCATGGCTTAGACTGGCCCCTTCAGTTGCATCTTATCTTAATAAAAGGGGTATTTTTCTCTTTTGTTGCAGAAGGAGATGAAGCTAAACAAATCACTTTTCATGTAGTCAGCCACAGTGAAGTTAAGGGGGAAAAAATTACAAGCCATGATAATGTCAGCAGTCAATATTGCTTCTCTTCACAGAACCATAAACAAAATCATGAAACTAGACTCTGAAAGGTCTTGATGACAGTGCTGGTAAACTTAAGCAATCTGGCTACAAAGATGAATGGTATTTTCCTGTTGCACATTCTCTTTCTCTCTGAAGCTATTTAAATCTAATTAACCTCGTGTCAAACTCTCTGATTTCCCTCCAATGTTCTAACACAGGGCCCTAAATGTTGATTATTTTTTTATACCAATGCTTCTTGAAATATTTGTTTTTAACCTTTATCCTTTTATTTGCCTGTAGACCAAAATAAATAAATAAATTATAACCTCAGGATTGTGTGGCTATGATAATGAAGCAGATCATACCCACAGAAAAAAACAGTTTTTTTGAGTAATACAGAAAGCATGTGTATACAATGACTATCTTGCCCTGGCTCAACTTAGGTATTAGCAATTCTCATTTTTGCCAGTCTCTCATTTCCTTCCACTGGGTGAAATTTCACTTCAGTGAAGCCAATAGAAATTTTTCCATTAACTCCAGTAGGAAAAATTATCACTCACCATTAGCTACAAAATACTAATATTGTGGAGTTGTATAGGACTTCCCAAAGTAACTGCCTATCTTAACCTGCAGTACTGACAACGGAGCAACTTCTCTATCTGTATCCAAGGAATCAGGAGAGTTGCACTGGATGCACCCTGCTTCAACACTTAGATCACTGATGTTAAACTGGTTTTATATCTGTTACCCTTTTAGGATAAGGAGGATTTTACTCCATGCCCAGCTTAGTTTTATTTTAAACTTTGAAAGACAGAGCAAAAGGTTGTAAGTGAGAAAGTGATAATGATGGAAAAAGTTTTCCAAGTGTTCATTTTTTCTAAGCAAAATCTTGAAGTTGCTTGGCCTTTTGGCCAAATACTATAAAGCACTAAGAAACCCATAGTTAACTGGCCTGAAAAATCTTTCTTTAACAAAACAAGCCCAAAACAACAGCAACCCCCTTTCAAATTGTGACCTACCTGCAGCACTTTTGAAGAAATGGGTGATTCTTTCCTTAATTTCCCAATAAGTAAAAAAACAAAAAACAAACCCCAAAACCAAACAAACAAAAACAAAACCCCAAAACCCAAATCACTCATCCACGAAAAACTCCCCAAGTAGAAGTATTAATGTTGCTAACAAAAAAGCCTGCTGTAACAAAGATATATTCTTTATTCTAGTGTGGTCCCTATAGCTACAAAATGTTGACACAGGACAGCATTTTAGTGAATATTTTCTGGGCCACCTCCTGTTCTCTGAACAAAGAACAATAAACTGAAAAGACTTTTGGGCAATAGCTTATTGGGAGAGATAAATTGTACAGGAATGCTTAAGCAGCACATAGCTATGAATGCAGCTTATGGTTTAAACATACTTCCTTTTGAAGGTAACTGAAAGGCTTGCCCTATTTTCCAGTTCAAAGTTTGTATAATCAACTTGTTACTTTAGCAGGGAATCTGTGCTGTAAATTCCTAGAATAGCTATGAGCAGCCCTGTGTACTGTCCACGTTCTGTGCAAGCGGGATGACAGTCAAGTATAGGCATGTCAGCTGATCCACAGAATTAAAAATAAAGAATTCAAATATTGCAGTTGCAAGAAGCACTTTACGCTGTGAGTCACCACCTCTGGTACGCATTCTTTTCCCAGCATTTGTCCTCCATCAAACATTTAATTTTCAAGCCACTGGTATAAATTGGAATGACATTTCAATATATTATTTCAAAATTTATTGCTTTAGGATGTCAGTTATGCTATTGTTGTTATAAGGCTTCTATTAATTATCTAATTAATATGTCTTGAGGTTTCGGCTCCGCTTCTGTAATTTATATACTGACATCTGGACTCTAGGGAGTGTAATATTGCATGGTGCAGTTTTGGTGTGAATACTTGAATGTTTTCTCATCTGAGGGTGTCACTATCTATGTACAATGTTATCTGTTTACATGTTACAGGTATGAATCGGTAGCGCTGGCATCTAATCCTTTTGGCAGGGATTTTACTGGTCAGATAATGGCAGCAGGACAAGATTCCCCTGTGAAGGTACAGTTGCTACCACTGATATTTACAGAGTAAAATTTTGCACTGGAAAGCTAGACTACTGGTGTAACAAGGCAGTTCAGCTCTCCCACATGACCCTTCTAAGAGATAACTGATAGTGTTTGATTTCTTGTGATTTTGTTTGGGTTTGCTGGATGGTACTGGCTTAAGACATTTAAGCCACCCTGTAAAAGTTGATTTAACTGCATTTGAACATTTCTGAATGCAGAATTTTCTTGATCAGAACCTTTTAAGATTTCTCCAGGGAGTCAGGATAGGATTGTTCACAGGATGGTCCCAGAAAGGATGTTGTACTAGGTCTGCTTCTGCTTGGCAGGACACTAACATCAAGGACTCCTCCTGTCTGTTCTCACCTGCCTTAATGCAGTACAGCTAAGGGCAATTGAAGTTTGTAGGTGAATGTATTACATATGTTTTAGTTCTGCCTTGGGTTTTTCATTTATTTTTGGCAAATGCTCAATCAACTGCAATTACTTTAAGTGTAAAAGTACCTTAAATCATGTCATACCTCAGAAGGACACTCGCTGTTTTTTTCTAACGATCTTAGAACAGCCTATTTTCTCATTCCGAGACTCAGCTCTGCCTTCAAATACCCATTTCAGCATACCTGTCAGAATTCATATCTGAGAAGAGCTATAGTAAAGGAAAACATTTGCATAGCTGGACAAATAGGGTTAGCATCCTTTGTTATCAAAGTTTGAGTTAAGGTATATGTCCTGCAGAATGGAAAAAGTGGCCCTAGTCATGTTTTGTTTAACTTAATGTTTTTTGAACTTATTTCTATCTTATTTTCTACATATGGCACCTTCTGTACAGATGACCACCTGCTCTTATAGCCTAAACCAGCTGTTTAACTATGTTGTATTGTCGAGAAAACATTTTTTTCTTCTTCCCTGAAGTACTTGTAGGTTTTAGCCTCTGATGCTCTTTAAAGTTCAAGTGCTTTTGAAGATAAGGCATACTGCAGACACAGCATGTGACGGAATAAGCAAACATAGAATGCACTTTACTATCTTTTTGATCTCTCTAGATGCTGATAATTGGTGGTGGTGTTGCTGGGCTGGCTGCAGCAGGAGCTGCCAAAGCAATGGGAGTTACTGTCAGGGGATTTGATGCCAGGTAGATAAGAAAATATGGCTTAGAATCTAGAATGCTGCTTAACACTTTATAAAATGTTCTGGTTGAAGTTCCACTTTCCTTTGTGCTGAAGGATGTTCTTCAAAAAACAATCTGCCAGGTTTCTCTGTGTCACAGAGAAAAAAAAAAAGAGTCTTAACTTGCAGAATTTTTACTTAATTTATTGCTAATTAACACAAACTTCAAATTACTGCTTTGAGTATTCAGAAAAAGAGAACATAATTTAAAAAAAAAAAAAAAACAACAAATATGCTTCTTCCCTGCTTCCTAGGCCCAACTTAAGCCAAGCATCATCATCTTCCTTCCCTCTTCCTAGTCTCAATTTTCCTCATTTTCCCTGCTTGTTACACTCAGTCCACCCCAATTCCTTTGTGTGGGGTTGTGTGCAACTGTTTCTGACCCACCCCTCACGGCTGCCCCTACCCCAGCATGGGTCATTCCTGGGACGTGACCCCTCAGGTTTGGAATTACTTTTGGTATGGAATGCTTGCTTCCAAGAGTGTCTCACCAGGTGTCTGTCTCCTTAGCACTCCATGTGTCTTTACATATATCTTCACATCTCCTACCCTAGCAGATACTACTCACATGTGTAAGCAGGGGTGCCATGTGCTGCTCTTGCAGCTTTTGGTGTGTGAGAGGGTGTTTACATGGGTTTCAGAGCCAGCTGGAACTGGATGGCACAGGACAGTTCATGGCTGCCTCCTGCTCAGGTCACCTCTGCAGCCCCTGCCACCAAACATTGCAATCTATGCCCACTGCAGCACTCACACGTGAACTGATTAGGCACTTGTGCATGTAACAATTTGGTGTTCAAGGATAACTTAATTGTGTGCTCATGCGTTAACACTGCAATTTATGGCCAGGATGCTGGTGGCTTTCTTTGCGACAAGGGCACATTGCTGGTTCATGGTCAACATGGTGTGCACAAAGACTCCAGGTCTTTTTCTACAAAGCTGCTTTCCAGTCATTAGTCCCAAGCCTGTATTGGTACATGATGTTATTCCTCCCCAGGTTTTTAGCTGATGTTCTGCTATAGATCCTGTACTCCTGCCAGTCAAATTGCTTCATATTCAAATTTTCAAAAACTGAAAAACCAATAATAATAATTTTGGATAGAAAACCCTGTTATGTCATTCAGTCCATTCCTCTGCCAGTGTAATCCATTAATTACAGTCCCTTTTTATTTGCATAGTCAAGTTTGTGTCCCAAGCAACTGAACTTCTGCGGTTCCTCTCACATCCTTTGGGAATCTGTTTACTTGTAGTCAGGAAATGCCTTTTTTCCATTTTATTCAGACAGTTCTGTAGAAGTGATTGGGCTCTGATTCTATATTGAAGTCCGGGACTGTTCACCTGGCCACCAGCAAAATGAAATGGGAACCTGCACAAGAACAGCTGTTCCTCTGCATGTATGAGACTGAGTTGGCACCTTGGTATTGTAGCAGTGATGAGCAGTACTGCAATTCTAAACATAGGTCAGTAATGAATGTAATAGAATTATTATGGACTAACTGCCTCAATATCTACAGCAAAAAATGAAAGCAATACAAAACCACTTAGTAACCCATATAGATTAAATATACTTTAACCCACAACAGAGAAAATGTGCCATTTAACTGCTGCGGAACTTACTGTAAGTGGTTTATCCAAGAGAACAGCAACTCTCATTACTTAAGAAGGCAGGTAGGTTTTTTCTAATGAAGTTATTAAATCGTGTGCTTAAACATGTGTTAGGCACAGACTCTTTGAGCAGTGACTACTTAGCAAAACCAGCCTTTTTTTAGTTTGGACAAAGTAACTTCAGTTTTTCTTTAGGAAAATAAACACCCAGGTAAGTATTTTCGCATGTATGAAACTAATTTTAGTGATGAGTTGTTTTTTTTTTTTTAATTTTTGTTTGAAATAAAGTTCAGAAGCTGCTGAGGTAAAGCTGATAAATAAGTTAGCACAGCCTGATTTGCCTAGTGCTTATTAAAAGCTGACTCTTGTCCCTTTTCTTTTAACATCTAGTTATGGTGAGAGAGTCTGTTGACTACTGCTGTCTTGCCTCTGTTAACAAAGCAATGATTGTTTTTATAAAAATAGAAAAAAATATAATCCTGTATCTGCCATCTCCATTATTTTTGCTTGGGCCTCCAGCACTGGAACAGCTTAAATTCCTTGGAGCAGAATCTCTAGAAGGAGATAACTGCTGAAAAAGGAAAGGGTGTTAGAGGCTATGCAAAAGAAATGTCCTAAGAATATATTGAAACAAACCTGATATTATTTGCCAAACAGAGTGAAGTGGATATTGATATTAGTACAGCTCTTATTCCAGGTAAGCTACTACTCATAACTATTGCAGAGCCTAAACATATGGCCTTATTAGTATAACATGCTTAGTGAAATATGCTTCTATCTAGATATGTAGTAAAAACTATTAATGAGTAAAGGCTTCAGGATTAGGTTTTATTTCATTTTTATTCAGTGGTTTACGGTATTTCCTTCTCTTTGCTAATGATTTCCTAGTCATTTTCAATTCAGACTCAATGTGAATTAATATTTTATATTTACTTCTGAAAGCACTCACGTGTATTACATACCTCCCCATTTACCCTCTTTATTTCTAGTAAGAATTATTAAACTTGTTGGTTTGCTTTCTTAAACATGAAATTGGGGAAGAAAGCTACAATTCTAATCACTAAGAATATGATGGAGTCAATGAAAGAATGATCAGCAATTATGGAGCTGAGCCTGGAGGTAAAGTAGAAATCACTCATCCTGCAGAACTTTACATTTGTAAGGTGTGTAGATTATACATCAGCATTTAGAAATAATTGATGTGTGGAGAAAATAGAAATAATGTCAGTGTTGCTCTAACAAATGAAAAAGTAATAGATGTTATAGTAATAAAGACTGTCTTTCCTTGAAGCCACTGCAAGTCTGTCATGGAATTCTTACCAATGTGTTGTGGGGTAATAAAGCAGAGTCTTTCATAAGTAATGAAACCGCAAATTGGAATACTATCCAGACACCAATCCATCTTTGAATGTTTTATGCGTAGTGACTTTTATAAGTGTGGTAACATGATTTTTAACAATGATATCCATAAATGCCCTTAAAATCATTCCTAGAGCTTTATTAACAAGTATTTTGAGTGTCCAATTCCAAATATAGAAAGAGAGAAAAAATCAATTTAGATATTTGTTTAATTTCAATATTATAAAAGTATTCTGTGTCACTATTTTACAATATGAATGGTAGATTTTAACAGATTGCCATTCAGAGGATTACTATTTTTAGATGAAGACTAAGTTCAGGTGTGATCTGGAAAAGAAAAGTCATGTAGTATATAATGGTAAAATGATATAAAGGTGCAATTATTTGTCTGCTGCCAGAACACATAGAATTGTAGAATGGTTTGGGTTGGGAAGGGACCTTAAAGATCATCTGGTTCCAACCCCTCTGCCATGGGCAGAGACACCTGCCACTAGACCAGGTTGCTCAAAGCCCCATCCAACCTGGCCTTGAAAACTTCCAGGGAGGGGGCATCCACAACTTCTCTGGGCAACCTGTTCCAGTGCCTCACCACCCTCATGGTAAAGAACTTCTTCCTCATATCTAATCTACATCTTCCCTCTTTCAGTTTAGAACCATTACCCCTTGTACTATCACTATGCTCCCTTGTAAAAAGTCCATCTCCAGCTTTCTTGTAGGCCCCCTTCAGGTACTGGAAGGCTGCTATAAGGTCTCCCTGGAGCCTACTCTTCTCCAGGCTGAACAACTCCAACTCTCTCAGCCTGTCCTCACAGGAGAGATGCTCCAGCCCACTGATCATCTTTGTGGCCCTCCTCTAGACTTGCTCCAACAGGTCCATGTCTTTCTTATGTTGGGGGCCCCAGAGCTGAACACAGTACTTCAGGTGGGGCGTCACAGAGCAGAGTAGAGGGGGAGAATCACCTCCCTCGACCTGCTGGTCATGCTTCTTTTGATGCAGCCCAGGATACGGTTGGCTTTCTGGGCTGCAAGCGCACATTGCTGGGTCATGTTGAGTTTCTCCATCAACCAACACCCCGAAGTTCTCAGGGCTGCTCTCAATCCATTCTCCACCCAGCCTGTATTTGTGCTTGGGATTGCCCCGACCTGTGTGTAGGACACTTAGCTTTGTTGAACTTCATGAGGTTTGCATGGGCCCACCTCTCCAGCCTGTCAACGTCCCTCTAGATGGCATCCCTTCCCTCCAGCGTGTTGACCTTGCCACACAGCTTGGTGTCATCAGCAAACTTGCTGAGGGTGCACTCAATCCCACTGTCCATGTCGCTGACAAAGACGTTAAACAGCGCTGGTCCCAATACCAACCCATGAGGAACGCCACTTGTCACAGGTCTCCACTTGGACATCACACTGTTGACCACAACTCTTTGAGTGTGACCATATGTTAGAGTATTGTCTAAACAGTTTAAGTTTTACCATTTTTTTTTTTTTTCGGAACAGTGCAGTCCAAAGTGGTGATATACCTAAGAAGATGGGAGACGGTCTTCAAAATGTGTGAAGATGTAATCAATCTTAAACTTTTTCTTTCATTATCTCTTCAGGGGTCCCATTTCCAACTTATTTCTTTAGTTACAAGGATGTTTTTCTTTTTGAATGGAAGATTATCTTTCTGTAATGATCTGGTTCTAGCAGTTAAAACTTGAAGAATGACAAAGATCATAAAACTGATGATATCAAGTGTTCATAGACTTGCTGGCCTACGCTGATGTTCTAGGAGGGCCTAGCTTTGTCTCTTGTGTGGTTTTTGGTTTTTTTTTTTCCTTTCCAGCTTTGTGCTAAATTGGTTGTCAAAACTATTTTAAATTTGTAATATTGAGGCCTGATTAAAGATAGCCAAGTTTGCATAATTCCCAACTCTACATTTAGCAGAGCTGAGAAGAAATTTGCTATCATCTTCTCTTAATGGGAAAAGTCCAGTTCTGTCCTTTTCTCTGAGGAGGAAGAAATATTTCTTCTAATTTTATCTTGAAAATTTGAATTTAAATATTTAGATTTTATGTAGATCTTGCAAATTTAAATACTCCTATTATTGAACCATTTCCAAGTATTTTGTTATGGGTCCAGTTGTATGTGCCTGAGCTGATCTAACATCACACAGTTTGGATATTGATTGCCTCTTCTCCACACGTGTGCTACCTAGACTGCATGTCCCATGTTGTGCTATGTTTGTGTTGGTGTAGTGGTGGGCTTTAGGCACATAGGAGGCATGCATGTATGCTGTGGGGCTCAAAGGTTTGTTCAATCTATTAATTTAAAAGCCCAGCTTACATAGTGAAAAACTTACTCAAGTTGTGAGAGTCCTGTAGCATGAAAACACTTCAAATACTCTTGTGCATGAGAAAAATCATCTATGCACCTACTGTTCTCTACCTTACTCTCTTCAGTAATAACTATAATGCTAATTAGAGCACAAGTCTTACGAGGAGGGGCTGAGGGAGCTGGGGTTGTTTAGTTTGGAGAGGAGGAGGCTCAGGGAAGACGTTATCACTCTCTACAACTACCTGAAAGGAGGCTGTAGCGAGGTGGGGGTCGGTCTCTTCTCCCAAGTAACAAGTGATAGGACAAGAGGAAATGGTTTCAAGCTGCACCAGGGGAAGTTTAGGTTGGATATTAGGAAAAAGTTCTTCACCGAAAGGGTGGTCAGGCACTGGAAAAGGCTGCCTAGGGAAGTGGTTGAGTCTCCATTCCTGGAGGTATTTAAAAGAAGGGCAGACGTGGTGCTTAGGGACATGGTTTAGTGGTGGACTTGGCAGTGTTAGGTTAACGGTTGGACTCGATGATCTTAAGGGTCTTTTCCAACCTTAACAATTCTATGATTCTATGAATTTTTCCCCTCTTTCTGTATCATTTGTTTTCCTTTGTGAAGACGGATTATTTGAAGCAATTAAAAATGCTATAATTTCAGTATGTGGGAATTTACCTGAGGAGGAAAAGTCTTTCATCAGGAACCAACTTGGGAAGTGGACTATAAAGCAATAGCAGAATACTTGCAGCCTTCACTGTCCTCCAGGTAGTAGATGCATGCATTGGCCTGTTCTGGAAAGCTAGGTGAATGGTCCAGCTAAAAGTATTTCAATTTTACCTTGTATTGACTACTTCTGTGGCTGCCATAGTTGACTATCATGTCATGACTTACTCCAGGATGCGTATTGAAGCAAACAAACGTGTGGCTGCATATGGGATGAACTGGCAACTGCAATGTCCAGATGGCTATCCTGGAATGATGCAATGAAAGAAAGAAACAATAATTTAGGGTACAGTGTTCAAGATCAGAATTCAATATAAGTTGTTTTCTGAGCATGGCATTAGAATTCTTTTGTGGTTTTTTGAATGTTCTGCATTCATAATAATATGAAGGGATGTTAAAGAAACATGATCTTAATCCAGATGTACTTGCAAAGAATTTAAGTTTTGAAGGCATCTCTATCTTCTTCCTTGGGACTGACTAGAGTGCAATTAATCTGTGAAACACATTGTGCAATGTGATTCTTATCAGACAATCATGAGGTGTTTTCGAATTTGAAGAAGTAGTTGATTTCTTACTCTCAAAAATAAGCACCATATGGTTTTGTAACCAGTTCCCTGACTGGCCTCCCGGCTCATTTAGTCTCTGGCTTCCTGACAAAATTGCTGACTTTCTTTGGTCATGCATCAGAGTAAGCTATTAGTTTTAAACAGAATCCTTAACTTGTAAAAGAAAGCTTTAGTAACTCATGTCTGCAGTAATATGCAAATTTGATTTACTAGCATGTATAAAACAGGCATCGGATCTGCAGAGAACATGTGAAAAGTTTCCAATACAAGAAAGCTTTGACAACTATTTATTTTTCTTTCTCATCAGGGTGTGGTGAACACTGGTTACAAGGACTTGCCAAGCAGAATGGCTACTCAAGCCAGTAGCCTTTATTCCAATAACATCTTGAAATTATTAAAGCTGTTTCTCCTGAGAAAGAATATTTTCACTTTGAACAAAAGGACGATTTAGATTATGCGGCTATTGATCATGTCATTAGAAGAATTTTGGTAATGAAAGGTGAGTTTCAACACCACTTAAACATTTTTGATAAAAATATATAAAATATGTTGTATGAAAGCAGTGATTTTGTTAGTGAGTTTAGTCATTCCAAGAAAACATTATCATTCAATGTCTACATGATAACATGGTGAAGGGAATTTCTTGCGTGTTTCAAGCCCTAAAATACAGGGCAAAAAGATTTATAAATTTTGATACTGTAAAATTACTGTTGTACTTTAAAAAACATGTTTTTAAAGAATTTGTTACTGAGAATTGGCCCATCTCCTGAGCTACTGAACTGTGCCTTAAGCAATATGACTTCAAGTGCAAGATAGTTTATGGACTCAAATCAGTATGTATTGAACAAAGGTGCTGACAAGTAGGAATAGGTGAGCTGTGTGTGATACTGAAAAGGACTTCAAGTAGTGCAAGTACTTCAAAGGCCAAATGGTTTGATAACACTTACTACATCTTTGTGCCAAGGTCAGGAGAGGTAGAGCATTGTTGCTTATAAAGATACAGTGGTTTTCTATTGAACTAAGCAGGGGTTTAGCCTCAGAATATGACATGTATTTCAACCCTGATATGACATCATTAGGCTATATCCTGCGTAGTCTCTGTTGTAATAGCAGTAGCCCTCATACATTCCTACATCCTTTGGCCTCTTACTCTGGGAGGAGAAATGGAACTAGATATACAGTTAAATCAGGAGGCAGCCTTAAGATCTGTGAAAACTGGTATTACTTCTATATTGGATGCAATTTTCTGTATGCAAGATGTTTCTTGAGATAGACTGATTCTTTTTCAGTTAAGTTTATTTTGGATATAGTAAAGAGGAAGGCTTAATTTCTGTAGTCACAGTGAGTTGAAGATTGATAGGAATCCATATTTGCCTGCAGGTAGCATTAAACCAAAGTACAGTCATGCTAAACATTTAAATATTGGCAGACTGGAATTACTGTTTGGCTAAGAAAGTGTTTGTAAAGAGAAGCATATTCATGTTCAGCTTTTAAGGAATGTAGTCTAGGATTTAGGTAGGTTTTCTTGTTTAATGTCTGTTTTCTGGGCTTTTTGTGTGTGTGTTTTTTTGAGTTTTTTGCTTCTTTTTTTTCCCTTCCAGTGTCATGTGTATTACATCTGAAATACATCAGGCCAAATTTGGTGCAGTAAGAACACAAAGACAGTTTTTACAACTGACTGAATTCAACGATTGGTGCTATTTTACAGACCAAGGGTTATCATAATCTGTAGAAGGTAAAAGCCAAATCCTGTTCTATTTACTCATGTGAGTAATCCCACTAATTTCAGGACAAATAAGTAACCATGACAGGACTTTGCCTGAAGGGTCACTCCATGATATAATGAAAGGCAAGATACAGTAGGAATCCATCATAATGATTGTTTTGTTCTGCAACAGGAAAGTGTAAAGTGTTATTTCAGTAACCTTTCCCAAGAACAGCACCCCTTTGTATTTAAAAAAAAAAAAAGCACAAAACAGGAAGAGCCATACTCTTATAATCTAGGAAAATGATGACCACAGCTGGAATTTATATAAAAGGTACAAGGGAATTAATTTATCTATATTTCTTGTTGCCATTTTGCATTTAAATGATGAGCCATGCTAGGAATAATTATGTAAAAATAAAATGAGCTCTTGAAAGGTAGTGTGGATTAATATTGAAAAGCAGCAGGCAGTGGTAAGTCAGGGTTGCTAACATAAGTTGCTTTCCAATTGAATAAAAGGCTAAAAATTTAACTTTTCAGGATCCTTGGTGAATCACTGTATACCTTCTGTTACCAAGAAACTTCTTCTGATATTAATTATGTATGAAATAGAGCCAATACGGTATAGGTTAGGGACCCAATCCAGGGCCAATTAAAATTAACATAGACTGTTCTCAAAAGCTTTTGGATCAGGGCCTGTATATACTGCATAACTCCAGATGTCATTATCTGTGTTGAAATATATGTATGAAATGGAAAATGAATCATATAGCAAGGTTTTGATTATGTTGAATAATATTTTCCTCATAAACAAGATTGTTATGCTCTTTGCATTAACTGCCTTTAAAAATAATGAGAGAATGAAAAAAAGAATAATGCAAATGATAACAGAAAAGGATACATATAGCGCACCTTTTCGATGGTTCACTACCTTCAAAGCTCCTGTTCAAGGTAAATGAGTAACAGTAGAAATATCTATTAGTTCAAGGAAAGCAATTTTTGGTGGTACAGAAAGTTGATTTTAAAGGAAGAAAAAAGAGAAGGAAGTCTGTTTCACTTAGTGAACCATTCTATAACCAAGCTTTGTACAGCATCTGAAAGACCTTTCTTACTGCCTCCTCCCAGGGTCACTGACTTAAAATGTTTTGTCCAAAGTATCATCCTTGTTTGAAGATCTCTTTTCTTTCATTAATGTTGGGCAATTTGTATACAACTTTTAAAGTTTTTAATAAAAACTTCCTAAAATGATAATCCAACTGAAAAATAAACTCCTGTGATGTCCGATAGTGAGACTGTGATATCTTTCTACATTGGGCTTTGAATGGATTGGAGAAATTCGTACTGTACATTGACTTGCTCAGACCCTACTTAGGTATATTTAACAAAACATTGTGCAAGTGATGACAAAATATGTCTCCAAGTAAAAAAAAAAATCTTATTATCTTGGATTAATGAAATGATTTAGTCTTTTCCTAAAGAGGGAAAAACATTTCCTTAAACCACCAACACATATGGTCAAAGAGACTAGTACTGGGAGCAATAATATTTTCTCCCATGGAAGTATTGTTGAACTCTTTGTGTGGTCTGCATCTTTTAACAATGTTCAGATGCTACACTGTGGTCTGTATTCCTACTAAAGCAGTAAAGGTTGTGAGAAGTCACTGGGGAATTTATGACATTTAATTTTGGGTTTTTTTGTAAACTATTTCTCCATATTTGCCCAAGTGGAATATTTGTTGTTTAAGAAATTTAGTTTGGCAGTCCCACATGCATCTGCTGGATCCTGGGGTCCCCACTTCATCCTCAGGTTGACAAAGATTCTATTATTCCAAAATTAGCTTTCTAGCAAAACCAATGTATACAATTCATGCATGTAAAAATATGCAGGAAATGCATTCTGCTGCCATGGGTGTCAGTGACACAACTGCAGTAGAAGTAGGGTTTGGGTTCTATGCCTGTTTTTATTTTATGATTAATAAAGAAAAGTGCTTTTTTATTCTTCTGAGTGCATAGTTTTTTCTTTATAGATTTGGCAGGTATTTTGGAACTGACGCTTGTTTCTCCTAATCTTCTTTTACTCAAATGGTGGCCAGATTTGTTCTTGCTTGGAATAGTGGTTATGACACCACCCAGGGAGTCACCTGGCCTCCATTTGCCTCTCATACCAGAAATTGTATTTATTATTGCTAAGTGTACTGTCTGTTGCTTTCTTCTCTTGTATGCTTCATTATGTCAGATTTGAGTTCAATTTCACTAGGAGGGGCCTACACAAAGTCAAAGCAAGGTTAATGACTTACCCAAAGTGAATTACAAATGAGATTAGAATTTATGAGTTCCTGCCTCAAAACTTTTACTCCAGGCACTAAACAATACCGTTTTCATCTTTACTTAGATCCATGATGCATATTCATGCACAGAAATTTTACTGGCAACCAAAGGATTGTATAATGATCATTGCTTGTAAATATAGGCATGCCAATATAAGCATTGGCTTTATGTTTATACCCATTGTCTCTATAGTAAATATACATATTTCTGTGATAAGATGACCAGAGCAGAAAATGTTTAACAGACTTAATGGGAATAGTGAGAAGATGCGATGAGAAAACTTTGATGTCACCTCAGGTATGTGTGTCTATATCCTTGCTTTTTCATCTGCGTAGGACCAACTTCTTTCTGCAAGGTCTTGTCCAAAAAGCAGAATGTTTCTTCCGTTGATGAAATTGTTAGGTTAAATTTTCAAAGATCATTGATACACTGGTAGTTAGGTTACTTTGCCTAATTGAGATGCTACATGCATTTGCCATGATGTAGAAGTACAAAGCTGCATGTGCGAATTTTCAATCTGAGCAGCATCCTTACGGAGTCAACTGTCAATTTCTTGGAGTAGAGCATTTTGCAGAGCAGACTTTTCCTGATGTTTTCAGCTTTAAATTTCCCTTTATGATGGAAAAAGTATTTAAAAATTGGATTCTGTTCTAAGCAAAGCTGAATGCAAGTGGACCTCAGTTTGGCTTCAGAAGCATTTTAATTCCAATTTAATTTTTTATAGAACTTTAGACAGAAGAACCTACTCTTTTAATACAACTGTTTATGTAAGTTTTGTGTGAGTAGTCTAATTGTTTTGGTAGTAGAAGTCAGTTGTCACTATTCAAGACCTTTGCTCTGAAAAAGCATTTTCCAGGATAACTGGCTAATTTTTTTCCATATAGCATACCTATCTCTGATGTTCATTATGTCTGATGTTAGGTTTCTATGTTACTAATGGGATGTCAAAATCAATAACCTGTTTTTTTTTTTTTTAAGTATTAAACCCCTATGACAGCCCCTGAAATCTCTCAATGCTCACCAGTTTTGTGAAAGAGGTGAAAAAGTTATGGACTTTTGGTCCATGTGATTGAGTACTCAGGTGTGCAAAACGAGATTACAAAATATCTGTGTCAGCAACTGAATGTCCAGAAGGAAACCTGTAACAAAAATGTTTGCACAGACATGCACAATGGAGAGGGATAAAGCTAATTGATTCAAAGGGCTCATTGTAAATAGCCACAATCAAAACATACTTTCATATTTTAGTTTGATCACACTCGCACTGAGACTACCCCTCCACACACAGGATTTCCTGCTGGAAACTTCTCTTAAATCACAGAATGGTTTGGGTTGGAAGGGACCTTTAAAGGCCATCTAGTCCGACCCCCCCCTGCAGTAAGCAGGGATATCTTCAACCAGATCAGGTTGCTAAGAGCCCAGTCCAGCCTGATCTTGAGTGCTTCCAGGGATGGGGCATCTACCACCTCTCTGGACAACCTATTCCAGTGTTTTACCACCCTCATCATAAAAAAATTTCTTCCTTATATCTAGTCTGAATCTATCCTCTTTTAGTTTAAAACCATTACCCCTTGTCCTATCACTACAGGCCCTACTAAAAAGTCTGTCCCCATCTTTTGTATAAGCCCCGTTTAAGTACTGAAAGGACGCAATACTGTCTCCCTGCAGCCTTCTCTTCTCCAGGCTGAACAACCCCAACTCTCTCAGCCTTTCTTCATAGCAGAGGTGTTCCATCCCTCTGATCATTTTTGTGGCCCTCCTCTGGACCCGCTCCAACAGGTCCATGTGTCTCCTGCGCTGAGGGCCCCAGAGCTGGACGCAGTGCTCCAGGTGGGGTCTCACCAAAGCAGAGCAGAGGGGCAGAATCACCTCGCTTGACCTGCTGGCCACGTGTCTCTTGATGCAGCCCAGGATATGGTTGGCTTTCTGGGCTGCGAGTGCACACTGCCAGCTCATGTCCCGTTTTTCATCCACCCGTACCTCCAAGCCCTTCTCTGCAGGGCTGCTCCCAATCCCTTCATCCCCCAGCCTGTATTGATACCAGGGGTTGCACCGACCCAGGTGCAGGACCTTGTGCTGGGGCATTTGTTTAGCAGATGTTTCAATCAGTGGGATTGTCATGCTAATTAGAACCTCATAGTAATTTGCCTGTGGGTGCAGATGTAGCAGATCTCATAAGCTATCTAGCCAGATTCTGAGTTCTGAGTAGTAATCTGTGGTCAACCAGTGGTGTGATAAAGGTGGAAAAGAGACACTAGAAACACAATTCAATTTCTTCAGTGATTAAAGACAAGAACCTTCATGCTAGCATTTTTCTAAAATGCTCACCAAAACCACATATAGAGACAAAGTCTGCATTAATAGGAAAGAAAGATGTGTTTAGATTTTTTTTTAGGAACTGGGAAACCTATGGAATGGGTAGCGCTTACAACAGAAGGATGGGTTCTATCTAATGGAAGATGAAAGGCTATTGGCAGTTATTAAAAAGATTATAGGGTAGTTTTTAAAACTCAAGACAGGGAAAAGCAGACAAATAAGATAACATAATGTAGAATGAAGTTCTGTAACTCTCAAGGAAAAACAAAGGTAGAATTTGATAAACTTAATTTCAAAAAATAGCATAAACAGTCAATACAAAGTCCCTCCTAAGTAGAAAATGAAAAAACTAAGCAAACATACCATATATAGTACTATAGCCATGCTAGAATTTTAGGAAATAAGATGGATCAGGAAGGCCTGACTCCGAGAGAGAGAGAAAAAAGAATTCATTTAAAAAGAGCACAAATAGTTAATAAAATTGAAAATGCTCCTACTAAAAGGAAAACACAGTAAAGTCCAACACCATATGGGAGCTGAATTTGCAACTGAAATAAGCTGCAGGATACAAAATGACAGTTACACCAGTTTTAACATTAAGGGATGCGCAGAGAAAGAAAGTGTACTCATGGGAGTTTTTACTTGCTAACTATTACAGGTAAAATTTATATTTCTGAACAGGTGGTTGCTTAATTACACAGAATGCTGGATATGTTCAAATGACCTACTCCAGAATATGATTATCTCTGTCTTCTCCCTAAAGCAGTGTTTATAGGAGGATATGGTGCCTCTCTATGCCATCAGACATAACATTGAACAGGTTACTCAATGTTAAATTTTCTTCTGTTCAAAGTTAAGTAATTCAAAACTAGGAGGGTGGTCTTGGCTAGCAAAGCTAGTCATAGGAGAAAGCAAAGAGCCTGATTCTGCCTGAAATATCAATGCTACAAGCAGCGAGGAATGAGGGGTATGTGCAGAATCAGGCCCTCCAGGAAAACTATTCACTTATATGGGCAAATATTTGCCATCCCTCTTCATTAGATCATGGAATCTGTTATCCCTAGGGCCAGGGAAACAATTTTATAGCCTTTTTGTTTTCTACTGTCCTTATTTGAGCATATTGCTTTGACTGGTCTATGTTTCATTCAAGAGAAAACAGCTTTGCATTTCCAGTTCCATAATATTCCGTTACAAAGCAGCAACACATTCATCAAAGAACTTAATTCATTTGCAGGAGTACCAATTTGTATCTAGTTTAGAGTGTAAGTACATCAGGAGAGATACCATATTTACTTTTATTTGCTATTTTTTAATCCACCTTCAGATGCATATGTTGTTCAAAACTTATTAAAACTAAGCTATTTCTTATTAGAGGTAGAATCTAATTGGCAGTTATCTTTACTAAAGACAGAGAAAGGAAGCATTTTGGGAAGAGAACAATCTAATAGTAATCAGACCTGAACTGGTTCTCTTACCTGCCCTTAAGGCTTCCTACACCCTAGAAAAGTGTTCAGCACTAAATCTGGAATAAATGAGGTATCAGATTTCATTAATTCTTTAAAGGTGTTTTGTTGCTGGTTTTTTTGGTGGTTGGTGTTGGTGTTGTTGTTGTTTTTTAAAAAACAATACCATCACTGGAGAGAAATCTGATGGATGTCCTGGAACTTATGAGAAGGTCGCATGGCAGTCAATATACATAGTAACAAAGCTTATTTTCCAAACGGTTGTTTCACAGTTAGTTTTACATTGGAACCCCATTCTTTGAAATGATGTTGTGTTACCAGACTAGAATAACTCATATGTGTATTAAAAGAATAAAGTAAAACATTTCCCTCTGTGCTACAATACGTGGAAGGAATGGATCAATAAAATCTTACACGTAATAAACGCCTGAAAGACTGAGAGGGATCAGACTGAACTGGAAGCAGTAGCAGATATTTTCAGTTTACATTCTGCATACAAATAAAGGAGACTATAATTCTTACACTTAGATTTTGACCTGATTCATTGTGAGGATGAGGTTAATAATTAGATAAATACTGGATAAAAATTATATGCTGCATTGTTGCTTCTTAAAGATAGGTGTAAAATCACTGAAGCCAATATTTTTTTCTAGTTGTCTTACACATGAGTACTTGAATATTTGAGATGTGTTCTGGGAAGCTTGTTATGTTGCATCTTTTCCACAGATCATAGTGCAAGCCATATCAATGCAGTCATACAGCTATTTTGTTTAACGCCAAATCTCAGGATACAGTATCTATAAATTCGCTCCATCTCAGCATTGTTAATACCCTCATATGACAGTTTCCCTTCTGTTAGACTTAACGCTTTGGACATAGACTTCTGAAAAGCCAATAAATATTTCTTGAAGATACCAGCCAACACATGGTCCTTGGCCTTTCCAAATGTTCTAAGAATGTTGTCGAATGGCTATATGTGTTTGTTATGATTTGAGTATCATGGATTTTATTGACTGTATTATTTTGGGTCATACTTTCAACTCATTCAGTGATGCAGGTTAAAAGACAATTTATTATTTAAAATGAAGTCACCATGTCCTCTTTAAATATCAGAAGGCAGACTAGATGTTTAGTAAATCAGGTCATTAGGAATTTCAGAGCATTTTTTATATCAAAACATCTAAAATAAAAATGAGAGAATCAGACCTTTATATTTAGCTTGATAAAATACACTACTTTTACCTATAAAGACTATAATGGCTAAAACAGTTCTAAATTTGTCTAGTGCAGGGCAAATCTAACAAAGGTGTAATGTCTTTCAGCTTGAACTAATGCGATAAGTATTTTTCTTTTGGGACAGAGCATTAAGAAATAAGCCTGAAAACAATAAAGAATAAGGCAGTAATTGAGGCATTGTAGACTAATATTAGGAAACAATACGTCAGTGTTGATGATAATTGAAAACATGTACTCAAATATATGTCAATGGATCTTGGAACTGAGTTGCTGGGATGCTAATGAGTTTCATGGATGCTTGGTAGGTTGGTGTCATAAAGAAATACAGAAACCAGGAAATGTGAAGGGAGGAATATGCAGAAGTCTTATAATCAGAAATGGATATTCATTTACATTAATAAACAGAAGAAATCTTTCTCATCTTTAAAGATAAACTATTGGTTCTCAGTCCTCCTGGAGATTTTAAAAGCCTTCCAATGCCTTTATATTCCTTTACAAAGAGTAAAGCTTGAAGTACAGCGATGCTACATGTTCATTTTTTTTTTTGTATTTCAGATAATGTATTTCGGCTCAGTTGTGTGCTGTGCAGGAGTGCTGGCAGGGTTGTCTAGTCAGAACACTTCTGGATTTGGGAATGCCCTTGGTATGATTGAGGTGTCAGAGATTTAGGAGCAAGCAGCAGTAGGAGCACAGAAATCTTCACAAGAAGTGCTTGTGCAGATATCTGTAGCCATGGATCTGGGTGGCACAATGGGTATATACACTTCTACACACTATATGTGCTCAATTCACAGCATCCTTGTTAAGTGTTATTAATTAATTTACTATTCTTTGAGAGGATAGGAAAATATATTATGAAAGTATATGAATTCCTAAAGGTGGCACTCTTAACTAAGGGGGGGGGAGTATAAGTTGGGATGAAAGATCTTAATTGCTAATACAAAGCTTAAGTTTTGTCAAAGTCGAATGTTGTTCTGAAATGAAAACAATTGATGTTTCAAAAAGCACTGAAATCATTAGACAGTTTTTGGAACTTTCCATTTATTTTCTGAACTGAAACAATTTTCTTGTTATGAATCTAGCAACTGCCTCAGTTGATTGGAATTAGAATTTATTAATTTGTGGGAAAAGAAATATTTGAAAAATTTAGTTTTAATGCTGATTCTCTAAGGAGGATTTTGTATCTGATACTATGGAGGCCAATAGAAATTCTCAAAGGTTGAGGTTGAAACTTGGTAAGAGAGAAGAGGGGAAGGTACTACTTCTTTGCCAGTTTGTCACTTAGATTGTGGTAGTCTTCTAATGCACCCAGAGGCATTTGGCCTGTCTTGATTCTCTGTAGGCAAAATGTGTTTGGAAAGTCTGGCGGGTGCATTCACATTACTCTCTCCCATACATAAGAAACAGTGGCTTCAAAAGAGCTGTTCTGGCTCTGTTTCTTACAAGCTGTCATCCCAAAATGTTCTAGCAATGTATTTTTGGAAAAAACTTAAATTAGGTTAAAATTTCCTATAACTATTATATTTCTATTTCATTGTACGAAAAGGAAAACATTAAAAAGTAAACAGTCCTTTCTTGCTCAACGGTCTGTTTATGCTTTGAGTATGAAACACAGTGTAATATTTTATTTTGGATCTAAATAATTTAATTTTGCAGGTCTTACCATTGCAGAAAGAATTGAAATCTCTGACTTTCCTCAGCTTGTAGCTGCATTTCACAGTCTGGTTGGTTTGGTAGCAGCAGCTCTTACATGTATTGCCGAGTACATGGTGGAATATCCACACCTTGATGTTCACCCTTCTGCCAAGGTTCTCAAAATTATGGCATATCTGGGCACTATATTGGGGTGTAGCTTTCAGTGCTTCTTTAGTGGCTTATGGAAAAATGCTGGGTATTCTTTACTTTAGTCTGTCATATGAAATTTAGGATGAAGTTCACTAGAGGCCCCCTCCCCCCCCTTTTTTTTTTTTCCTCAAAATACAGTTGAATCCTAGGAGGAGCTGGGGGCTACTGCTCTTAGCTCTTTTGTGAGGGGAGGGAAGTACCCTTATACAACTTAGCTTAACAAATTCAATAGGACTGGAACATGAGGAGGAGGTTAGTGGCTTTGGCTTGTCTGTTCATTAGGAGAGATGTTGATGTTGGTCTCAAGGATTTCTTTTGCTGGATTTGCTAGAGAATGTTTAATTAGGAGTCTGACTTAGATTCCATAAAGCATTACTCCTAAGATTCTGATGTGAACAACTAGTGGCTAAAGGAATTTTAGTAAGAGATCTTTTAGGTCCCTATGTATCAATTATTTCCTACTGCAATGATATACAGCTATTGAAGCTTTGTGTTCTGAATAATTAGTGTCCTATTTGCTACTACAAAGCAATCATATATCAAACTGCTTTTGTTTTCCCATAATTAACAAGGCTGAAATAGAAGGAGTCATGGAGTACGACAGGAGCTGGAGCACTTCCATTTCTGAGAATTCCTTCCAAAAAAATTCTAAAGTTTTTGTCTTGTATCTGCAATAGGTGGACCTTTCTTCCAGCTAAACTAATTTCCAAGGAGACCAGTGCCTTGGTATTTTTATTCTGTATCTGTAGCCTGTCTTAATTTCTAGTGCTTTAGCATTAAGAATATTTTAGCGCGGAAGTCAATGCAGTGTTAGAGCAACATGCTTGCTTCCAGATTTGCTGGACTCGGCACCATTTCTACTTGGGTACCACTAGTTGAATGCTGGCTTGCTGACAGCATCCATGGCTAGTATGATAACTTTTTATATTGGACCCTAGCTACACCCCTAGATTAGTGTGCATTCTTGGTGTTACGGGACTCTCTTCAATTACGGTAATAGTATCAAGAGAGCAATTCTTGAACCTCTTCATTGCAAATAAATGTAAGGTTTTTGCACGCACATCCAGCACTTGCTGGTTGCTAGCCACAATGCAGTCTTGTATGTTAGCTGAAAAATTTGGCATAAATTATGAGGAATCAACAAAGTGCTCTGCAGAATGTTTATCTAGCCCTATAGAAATTGCATAACAAGTCTGCAAGACCCTGCAGGATCCCACAAACCACAGTGCAGAGATCCAAAACTTTTTTAGCCAGCAGCAGTGCTGTAGAATAAGCTGTGGATGTTTATCTAGTCAGATGTATATGTAATCCTAGCCATTGCTGTAACTATGGACCAGTTTTGGAAAGAAATAAGAGAGTAAGGGTCTTGTTCTACAAACAACAAATGATTTCAGCTCCTATTATGCCTGTATAATCTTTCAGCAAAAATTCTAAAGGCATATCTGCTTACACGACCAATCCCAATAATGATCGTAGGTAACAATCTTCTGCTAACTGGGTGCTTGAATGAACTTTTATTTGCTTTTGTTTCACTTATTTAATATTTTAGGAATTATATAATTTCTTGAACTATGAATTTAATTTTTCTTTCCCTTATGTGGTATTTACTAAATTGCAGGGACTGACACTGACAGCTGTAGGTGGAGCAGATATGCCTGTTACTAAAATACCAAACAGTTACTCTGGCTGAGCCTTGTATGCAGAAGGATTTCTTTTTGACAACAGTCTTGACAATTGTGGGTGCCTTGATTGTTTGCTCTGGATGGAGCTATCCTGTCATGCGTTGTGTGTGTGGTAAGGAAATACCACTAGTTTGTCCCCTTTTCTGTGTGAAATAAGACTAGGCCGTCTACTTTGGTAACTTTTAGAAATAAGATGTTGCAGGAGATTGGATGACTGCACTGGCTCCCTGACAGAATTTTGCTTATAATGGTAGTAAATAATGAAAAGTTACAGCAATTGGATAGATGTCTGGTGGGTTTCCTAGAATTAGGATTTGGCAAATGAACTCCTTAAATGCCAAGGACAGCAAAGAAATCAGAATATGTCTGGGTTGCATGATGCAGAGCTGTATAGAGATATCCAGCCAACTCAAACAGTGTATATATGCTAGGAGAGCCCTTCCTCATTTTTACCTCGCTTTTTAGTAGCTCCTTTACCCATAGTTCAAGCACTTCCATGTGGCACTTCACTGAACGGTGTAAACATACTAAAAATTTATTTCCTGTTGGTTACAGGCATGATGGACTGGGCATCGACTGGCACTCACACGTCGGCAGGGGGATTAAACTACTGGCCTTGAGAGAGTTGATTCCTTCAGGTCAGAGTGGTGGTCTTATACCATAAGAGAACTTGCATAGCTTTGCCTGAGTTCTAGCTATTCAGTATGGAAACAGTTCCTAGTGTGCTAAATCTGGCAACTGAACTTTAAAAACAACTAGGAAAAGTAATAACAGCAATGTGATTTACTCGTAAAACCAACAATGTAAGTTAATATTTTATAAAACGCTGAATGGCCTTTACTGAGGGATCTCACCCAGCAACTGACTTTGAGGAAATGGGAAATGTGCTGTTTCATAACAAGCAAGAGGGGAGATATTATTTAAACAAAGAACATCTTTGTTTTGCTAGGGAAAAATGTTAAGGTAGTTTAGGGAGAAGAAAAATGTTTAAAAATGGCTGAAAAACAAGTTTTTCTCAAAGGCGTATCTGAAAATCTGTTTGAAATGTGTGATTTTTATGCCAAGTGGGATGCTGAAGCTTTCAAAAAAAAAACCAAAACCAAAACAAAACAACAAATCAACAATGCAATACTGAACTGTTGAACCATTGCTGTATCAGCTTCACAGCTTGTTAAAGTTAACTTTAATGAGCTGAAGAATAATGCAGTCTGCCTTCCCAAACAAACTACATGGGAATTTACAGCAAATGAACTATTTATTTTGGGATTCTTTTAATGGACTTGGAACTGTTGTTTTGACCAGTATACTCATTTCATGTGTTCACGTTTAGGCCGTGATCAGATCTTTGCCAAATGTCAGTTTTGGGTGGATATGGCACAGCATCTACAGCAGGAAGGAAACCTATGGAAATTGTTGGAACTTGCACTGAAGCTGGATTAGACCAAACTATTTGAAATGATAAAGGAGCCTAATTCTGCTGTTACCCCAGGTGAGAGTTCAGATGTTTGTTCAATTACTCAATAATAGGCTTTTCAAGCTACCTGGGGTCTTGCATTACATTCTGCATATTTCACCGTTCACTGTCACTTTAATCATGTCAGACTCTTGTTTCCACTTCCTTTAAATCTATCCAATTCATGCTTGTTATTCAAATATTAAAATTGTTAAATACCTCTTCTCTCCTTATATGCCACCTGTGTCTCATCTGATTTTAGCAGTCATTCTTCCCTGGGCTTTGCATGTAAATACAGACCTCTACAATCATTAGTCAACTTCATCCCTAATCATCTCTGTTCCTATGTATATGCTAAGCTTCCTCAGAAGCTGGAGTGTCCCAAGCTTTCCAACAGAGTACCATTTTTCTTTATCTTGAAATCTGTTTTGAAAGCCTAAGCCTGCTGACTCATTTACTTGCAGACTCCCTGAGTGCACACTATTAAAGCGTTGCCTAGCTTCACCTTGACAAGTCTACTCTTCTGTCTTTGCTAACTTTTATCCTTGATTTTTAAGTGTTTCAGGGCACAGGTTTTGCTTTCTTGTCTGTTACAGACTAGTGCTAAGTATTAACTGTTATTTTAGTGATGTACAAATATGCAAGAGACTTGAAAATCTGCATTAGAAATATTAAAAATACAGTATAAACTAAGAAGGGAGTTATAACAAATGTTTGGTCACAAACTACAAGGCTGTATTTCTTCTTTCCTATGTTTGCAGTGAAACCTTTTGTTCAGATGTATTCAAAAAGTATAACATTTTTGGGACTTGGTGCCTGCTTGTCACCAGTAAACCCATTTAATACAGTGTCCTGGATGTAGGTGACATTAGTGAAAGCTGAATGCTTCCTGATGTAGTGAATTAAATGTTATAGTTCTAATGAAAAATGTTGGTTAACTAGAAGTATCACACTTGATAATACACATACATCTTGGTAGTACTATAGTCCGCATCCTTTTGTAATGATACAGCATAGGGTAAAAGGGTTCATCGAGGCCCTAGATCTAAGACTACGCTAATCTTAATTTCATCAGGTTTATGCTATTTGTCATATCCTGGAATTCTGAGGTTTTACTGTTGATATGTATTCCAGCTACGATGGAAGTCAGACCTGTTCTTTATGGTTAGACCTTAATGAACAATGCCTCACTTTACATTTGTGAACTCTGGGAGTTTTTCTCATCTTACAAAATAATGAAGGCCTTCAGCGTAGAGCTGGACATAGTGGAAATACAAAGAATTTGGGCACAAACCTTAAATGGATTTTTTTTTTTTTAACCTTTGAATGGTACTGGTTTATAGCGAAGAAATATGAGATGAAGTTACTGAAGTTACTTCATTGGGCCTCCCTCTTTGTGTTAATTCTCATAAAATAAAAAATCACTGCCAAGATTTATGCAGGGTAATCAGCTGTTCAGTCTGAGACTTCTCAAAGAATGGCAAGCTTTGGCCAACATTCATTTTCAATTTGCAACAATAACAAAAAAGTTTGTGTCATGATATTCAAGGAGAGTTTCATTTCTGTAGGATAACTATACATGGAAAATATTAACGGAGATCGGGAAACATTCAGTTTTCATACGTCTCATCTACAGGACAGCATAGCCACTGAGTTGAAATGTGCCAGTTAATCATTCTTCTTTCATTATAACAAATCGCAAAAAGTTATAGTATTTTATGAATGCATGTGAACAAAAGACTATAGTTCCAAATATGTAGGAGAAAATCCTTAAATAAAATATTTTAGGCACTGGATTGCCTGAAGCTATTAAGCACTTGCTATGTAGCTGGCTGATCTGTTTTGCACCTCCGCTGAAACCTGAGGTGAGGCCTAGGTCTTCTCTCCCCTAAGTTACAGGCATTAGAAGCACTGTACATACCTACAGTTGTAATCACGCCAGCTTCTCCAGCTGACCCAAGAATAAAGTTGGCTTCTTTCGGATGCAGCTGCATGTAGCCCTTAGCCAAATGGATGGGTCATCATGATGAGGGGCCTCTGAAAGGAGAGGGATGTGGAAAAAAAGGAAGAGAACTGCCAAAGTGCCTCCCCCAGCAAAGCAGGCTGCTGTAGAGAGTAATGTTAAGTGCTGTTGTTTTTGTATAGACACATTAAAAAATCCAACAGAAAACACTCAAAGCCCTAGAAATTTGTTATTAGCCAAGATGTTTATATACTCTTCCCCTGAAGATTAAAGAAATTATTTTTAAAAGGGTCAGAGGCTTTATTTGCAATAAAATAGTGAATTCCAAATGGAATGCTGCAGTGTTAAAAACACACACACAAAAAATCAATGTTCAGGGTGTTAATGATTTGTGGGTTTAATTTTCATTCACTTAATTGTCTCTTTTGGATTTTTTTTCTAAGTCCTAAGTTTGTGAGGATGGCAAATCTTTCCTAATGTATTCCACACTGCATAAGTAAGGAAGGCCATAACAGCTGCAATCATTTCTCTGGAGATGCATATGATCTGTAGCATCAGGAAGGAACGCAAAAATGGCTCAAAAATGGCTCTATACTGCCTCTAGGCCTTCCCCCTCCTTTTGAGGCTGCCAACTATTAAACCAGAGACTACGTAGGCCACTGATGACAGGTGGAGATCTGGTAATTTCAGCAGCACCTTTTCAGATCTTTGTATCACCTTGCACTGGCCATATTTCCTTCACATAAGAATTCGTCACTGCTTTATCTGTTTTAGAGCTGCTTTGCATCACTGGACCCAGCTTAATGGGTGGGAGTCAAACTATATGATTTTGTTCCAAGCAAATATGCAGGTGATAGCTTATAAAGGAAGGTTTACGAGCTAAATTTAGTACCATGGAATCTTGAATTTACTGCCTCTGAGAAGACTCCACATCAAATCTTTTCAGCTGACAATCTTAAAATGTTTCTGACTCTGTCCATCCTATAAACTCAGTCTGGAAAGGCAAGATGATGTATCTACTTTTCACAAACGTCTGAAATAGGTGTAGCTTTATTGCTGTAAATGAGGCTAATCTACTTCCATTCTTGTATCTGATGTTGTTAAGTTTGTTGACATATATTTGCATGCATTTTAAGAACTTAGAAAGAGCAGGGAAAACAGACATTTCTGTATTAGACTGCTTTTCTTCCCATCTTTGCTCAAAGTAGACCTATGGTTGTCTTACACCTGGAGGCTGTTCTCCATGTAACAGTACGCTAAATTCCTTTGGCTCGTGCATCTCAGTCACTTGGAGGGCTGTTGCAGAAGGTATAAAAATGGTACATCCAGAACATCCTTGCTGTCTCTGGTTGCCAGGCTTCTGGGAGGCCTAGCCAGCCCTATGGCTAAAAAGGTTAAGAGGAATGGAAGCTGGAATGTGATGCTGATTTTAATAAGGACTCTAGGAGACTGAACAGATGTACAGACTATTAAGCTTGACTTTACTGGGCAAACTGTGAACAACTTTAAAAAAAAAAAAAAAAAAGAAAGAAAGAATTGGTGGGCACATGGGTAAGTATGTTTGGCGGAGGAATCACTGCTTTTGCAGATGTCACATTTCACAAACCCATTAAGAGTTCCTTGAAGGATTCAATGAGCATGAGGATAAGGGTGATCTAGTTGATACTGCTGGTGTTACAGCTCTAAACTAAGCCCCATTTTCTTATCAGTAGAGTTACTCTAGAAATACACCATTCATGAACACTGGGGCTAGAGGTTTTAGGAATTATTAGCAATTTTTAGAGCTGTATTCTATCGTCTTAACCCAAGCTGTGGAATCTCTTGGACTACTAAAATATTAATTTCTGGACCTACGATGGATTGTGTGTAAATGGAGTGCTTCTTGCATGCAGAGCCATGGAACTGAAGAACTGAACAGAAGAGAGACTGTAGATTTGGACCATAAGTGAGTAGTGTTGAAATAAACTACGCAGTATAACATAATGGACGTCATCCTCAGATTCCACATATGCGCCCTATTTAGCAACCTCACAAGGGCCTTGTGTAAGACTGCCTCTTAAATCTTAGTATTTATTTTCATGATATCTTACACAGAGAATGCACAAAACTTTTAAAAATAGTTTTCATTAGCACATGTAACTGCCAAGACTCAATTCTAGGTTTGAACACCAACAGATGGACCTAATTTTTTCATTCAGATGAAACAACAAACTGTCATCATTTATTGTATGCTTGATTAATGTGCTTTGGTGTTGTCTTGATAACTTGAAGCAGTGGCTTTTCCTTTCATAATAACACATTTTGTAATATTTCCTTTTTGTCTCAGATAGACTTGGCTCTGGTCATTGGCACAAATGACAGAGCAAACTCAGCAGCACAGGAAGATCCCAATTCTATGATCACTGGCATTCCAATACTGGAACCCTGGAAAGCAAAAAAAAAAAGGTAATGAAAACCAATGACAGTTCAGTACAGTGTTAGTTATAATATGTTAATTTCTCACAAGAAAAGTGCCAACACATAGAGGGATAAACAAGAAATGTCTTTTCTAAATTGATGCCTTACAAGATGAATATACATAGGCACATGTTTAACTGAAAGTGGCCACTGCCTATACAGAGGGCAGAACTTTGTAGGGGCCTAGAAAAAGAAATCCTGGCCATTTCCATAGGACCATCCATATGTTGGAACAGCTACAGTATTGTATGTTACCTTGCTTGAATCTACTGTGTTAGTTTTCATGGACTTCAAAAGATTCAAGATGTCTTGTTTCTTACCCCATTATATTTTTCAATGGATTCTCCTTTTAAAATGAGCAAAATCAGTTAGGATATACCTATGTTGGAGATTATGCTGCATTTAAGAGTTTGGCAGTACAGTTTGGCTGGCAAATTCCCTGGCAGCTGCTTCAGGCATTGATTTTAAAACCAGTTCCCCAGATAAAGTAAGCCTTATCAGGGAAAAGAGGAAGCTTTTGGCAATGTAAAAGTTTCTATGTTGTATTTTTTGCCAACACAGTCATGATAGAAAATATTACAATCATTTTTGTACTCTTAACTGACATAGGTATGTAGATTGACACCAATATTCTAACCACACGTAGACATGTGTGAGGTTGAAAGAGGAAGTAGCATGAACCAAGTACTTCAAGTAGACTGAGGTGCTTTACATGTTTCTGAAAATTGAAGCTGTATCAAGTTGCTTCCTTGTCTGCTGTAAATATGAAAAAAATTGACGCTGCAGCATTGATTTGGCCCAAAGGAAGCCTGTGAACAGAGAAAGCAAGCTAGATAGAATGTTTCAGTTGCACAGACTGATCACTAGAAAATGCAGGTTCAGGTCAGCTGGAATTCATGCTGCATTTGGCACACAATTTAGTCATGAAACTGAAGCCCCAAAAATAACTTGTAAAAGAAATAAAGCACTTATGTTCTTGAAATACAGAATTTTTATTTAGCATTAGCAGCAACATTTGAAAGTAAGTCTATAGTTTCAGCTTGAGCAAATTTTTTTGCTGGAACCCAAAGTATTGTTTTTCTGTAGAAAAGTTGCTAAGGATAGGGTTGGTTGTTTTTTTTTTAGACTTAAAAAGAGTCTGTTCAATTCATTAGCATCTGTCTCCAAAGCAAACAGTTTCAGAAATTGTACTAAAGCAGACCTTTAGGCCGTGAAGGTGGCATTCAAGTATGGTTTAAAAAAAAGACTCACTGATTATACAAGACACTTCAAAATGGAGCGCATCCTAGGAATGTTTTTTTATAATTTAATTTTAACTGAGTAGAAGTTAGGTTTTCCATATGGAAACCAGCCTATCTCATTATGATGAAACCTCAAGAGTCCTAAAGTATGTTTAAAACCAGGACGCGTAGACATTAAGAGATACAGACATTAATATGACTAGAGATCGTATCCAATCACTGTTGATAGCATGTCTGTTGAAGATGATACTGAGACACAAAATGTTGCAAAAAATGAAGTCCATGTTATTTACCTCACAGACAACTTGTTTTATTAAAGTTACATGTTATTCCAGATCATATGCACCAAAATGTATTCTCACAGAGTAAAGGCCAGGTCTTATCTCAGTTTGGTAGGACAGAATTTTTATAATATAAAAATTTGCAGTTACATTAATAGGTTTACATGCTGTTGTTTGTAATAAAATTACATTGAAATAGAGTAAATACTAGCATAGACTGAGGAATTTATAAACTAATTGCATGTTATTAATAAAACCCCAAAACATCAGAGAAATACTGTGGTTTGATTATTTTATTCTCCAGTAAGTAATCAAAAGACAGCAAAGCAAGCATCACGTTGCATTACATGAATTTTCCATCAAGGGTCATATATGTGCACGTTCACTGTAGGTGTTCATGCACGCAATTACTTGAGGCACACGCATTTCCCTCAGGACCAGGGTGGGTGCGCTCTTCCTCCTTTCTCCTCTTCTCTGCTAAACAAACGGCGGAGCATGACCCATGGCATTTCCTCTGTGCAGGTGAGTCAGAATTTCTGTGTAGTTCAACGCTCTCTAAATTTTTCTTTGCAGTTTTACTCTTTGAATTGTTTTGGAATAACCTGTTTACCCCTTTGGCCTCCTTTGGCATGCCCTGTTAAGCCTGGATGGATGTGCTTAACTTTTTTTTTTTTTTTTTTTTTACACATCTAATATTTCAGCGCTGCTTGGAGATGCAAAGAAAACATGATACTTTAAGAGATGAGTAGGGAACTACACTACACTCAGAACAGTGAACAGGTATGAAGTATTATTTGTTTTTCCAGTGTATTGTTTGGAGGCATAATATGCCACTTGTGCTGGATAGTGCATCCAAACGTAACAAATTAATTGCTAGTCAAACTACACATCTGTGTACATTAACAGGCTCAGCTATATGTCTGTATCTAAAGTATACACTTGCTCTGTACATATAGTAGTTTATTCTTTATTTTTATGAACTCTGATACCACACTTTGATTTTTCTTTGTCTTTATGTTCCCTAAGACAGAAACAGCATAGGAGAAAATCTTTGGCTTGTGTCCTAATGCATTTATCGCTAGGAGTGAGGTATATATTTATTCGTATTTGCACATGTACACATAATTCTGTATAGCTCTTCTGTCCCTGTTTTTGGACAAGCAGAAATTTTACAATCAGAACCTTTGAAGTAATAATACTCAGCCTTTAGATTTCATGCTAAGTTCAACTGGCCTGTGGGCGCAGCTTCATATGTAGAGACATGTTACTCAGAGGCAGAAATTAACTTTACAGGTAAGGGAAGCAAAGTGCACAGGATCATATGTTGAGTAGGACTCAATCTTGGGTATACTGATGTGGAGCATTCTCTTCTGTTTACTCTTCTGTGGTATGTTTCTAAACATCCTATTGCAACACCAGTGGTCTGAAAAGCCAGCAGGAAAATCATAGTTGATTTGAATGTGATAACAGCACCAGTATTGCTAAAGTTAGACAAAAATTTCCATTTTCAGTGAGGTGAAAATACAAAGTATGTTTTGCATTAGAGAAGTAGTTCCCACCCCTTGCAGTGGGACTCAAGAACTATTTGAATTTTTTTTTTTTTTCTGGCAGGTAGTGGTAAAGAAACCACATCACTAGAAGCGTTTTTAAAGTTTAATGTGATATACTACTTCCAAAATTCTACAGCATCTGATTTCTCTTCAGAATCCATAAAATGGCAGCAATGCGTTATCTTTCCCAACAAGCAAACAGGAAGAATGTTGTACATTTTTCATATAAACACTTACTTTGAATGTTGGTATTACTAGGTGTCACCAGGAACAAAATCAACATTCTTACTAATGACAGCATTGGAATTTTACTAAAATAATGTCTCTCAAGACCAGGGCTAACAGTTCAGGAATTATGTTGAGTTGTTCAGTGCCTCAATGGGTGACCTCATATTCTGGTATCAATAGATCAGCATCTTACTGCCACACGATCTTTTCATCTTAGTGGGAAAATTTTCCTGTTCTAAAATTGCTGCAGTTACTGTTGAGTTTTGTGTCACAAAACAAGTTTGATGAATTCAGCTGATGCGCAGCTTTTTGGAAGTTTGAGACAGAAGTTGGTGGTACCTGGGAGTGTTGTAACTGCATTATAGTAAGTGATGCGAAACTAATAGGAAGTTTTCCCCCCCCCCTCTTTATTTTGGTATTTTCAAAGATAGGGGTAGGTGGAATGGATTTTCACTTCACATTACATTTCATATAAGTATGCTGAGACCATCATTTATGAAGACACAATGATTTTTAAAGCATTCAGGCAAAATACTGAAACTCGGTGCAAGAGAAAAGCAAGAACGGATCACTACATTACTCTGCAATTGGGGCTGAAGAAGCTTATGTGGAAAACCAGATGGACTCAAACTGGAAAAAAAAATTGCAAGAAGCAGTAGCAAAGGATTTAAATCAGGTGAGATTACAAGTGCTTTGGAAAGTTCTGCTGTAGATTCCAAGTTGCCATCTCTTTTCAATTTCAGTGTGTCTTTACCCCATGCACTGACATGACCCTTTATTCAACCTAGGCTTGGATGACTTTTGCGCTACCTTCCAGGAAAGGAACTGGTTTTTTGCAGCTCCCTCTCTTATTAATTTTGAGAAAAGGATTAAATCCTCCCTCTGACCAAGCATTCAGGCATGCTAAAGTGAAGCCACTTCATGCTCCTGGCCAAACAAAGAACAAAAATACCCACAATAAGCAAAAGCAGATGGCTTCAGTGGCAGGAAATGAATGAGCCAGACTGCAGGTAAAATGGTTCTCTGAACACATCTCGGAGGTTTGTAGTGACAGGTTCTTTGTTATCTGGGGCCTCCCCACAGGAGGCCAGATGTCTTCCGTTGTGAAAGGAGATAGATAGAGATGGTCTTCCTTTTCCTCCCCCTTTAACTTATGGCTGTTTAAGTTACTGCTAATGGAAGTAGAAGCCTGTTTTCCCCTGTGCTCTCTGATGTTTTTGGAAACAGAAGAGATAGTCAGTGAAGGGGTATTCTGATATGAAAGAAAAGGCCCAGAACTGGTCTTTACCTCCCCATGACCCTCATTTTAAAGAACAGGGAGGTCAGTGCTGCTAATTGCACTTGAAAGGATTAACCACTTGATCGCTTTCATTTGGTGGAACAAAACTATTCTTTAGTCTCAAAGCTGGAAAAGTGTATCAGCGGTATTGAGACATTTTCAGTGTGAGGTGGATGACTTGGTTTGGCTTCTTATACCAGTACTGAAATTAAATAGAGGATTTAAATCTTTTTACAGAGGGGACAGCAGAAGATGGGAGAGAAGGGGGAACTACATCTGCTGCTCAGATAAAACAGATTTGCAGCAGAAGTGACAATAACCTCCCTCCTGCCCTCATAAAAGGTTATCACAGGAATACCAACAGACCATGATTAATTATGGATATTAGATGTGCCTCTGTCACTTGGTATAAGAATGACTCTAGCATTACACTGAGGTTGCACTGGAAGAAAAAGAATCTGAACCCAATTCCTGGACACAGTGTTCCAGATTTAAAATCTTTTCTGTACATTGATTTCACCTGAGAATTAAAATTAATTTACTTTTGGAATAGATTCTTAATTCCCATTGTTCAAATAAAGTGAGGTACACAAAACTTAAATTTGGAAACCATTTTTAACCTTATGAAACTATTTTCCAAAAGTAACAAAGAACAGCTTATATAAGCTTTTATCTGACCTCTGCTTCTTAAATAAAAAAACATGTTTTCAGGGAAATGTGTCTTGGAAGTAACTCCCCTTCCCCCCTCCCCCCTGACTTTTCTCTCTGGTTCTTGTAAAACATTAGGTCAGTGGGTTCATTTTATTTTTGTTTGTTTAAAGTGGGTGAAAGTTTCCTTCTCAAGCTATTACACGTGTGATTTTTTTTTTTTAAATATTACAGCAATCTTTGTTTAAGAAATACAAGAACAGATGGAAATGTCAGAAGACTATCAAAATTCATACCAAAGGAAATAGCATTAATCATTGTAAAAAGCCAAAATAACCTCTCAATAGCAATAAGAACCAAATGAATAAGAAATGTGTTGTTTCAATAGCACTGAGACATGACTGCTGATTTTTCTCGTTGCCTGGCACTTGAACTCACAATATACTTAACAGCTGTGCCATTATATATGTATATTTAAAAACAATCTTTCTCATTCTGCCTGTGTTTCTCATGGTGCTGTTATAGTTCATGCACACTTCATATGCACTCATGTAACTTAACTAGCATTTCTTTTTGCAAACGGACATATGTTTTGATTGTCCACTGAAATGCATTTTTATATGCGTTCACTTGTGCAGATAAGCACACAAATCTGAAGATAAGTATGACTTGCAGAGAGAGTATATTTGTACCTTGTGTTTTAAACAATATTAACTTTGATTTTGATAGCTTGAAGCATTAAAAGACATAGTACAAATCAGTTGTTTGAGCCTGTATAGACTGCTGTGTAAGCATAAAAAGATTTTCTTGGAAGTATTTTTCAAGGCACTGTTTCTGTGTTCACAGGGTGTGAGGGCGCCCTCCTGGAGAGTATGCTACAGGTGATAATTTGAGACTTGTTGAGGAAAATATACAACAAAAACTTCAGAATTTTTGTTTAAAAAACAATCTATTGTATTTTTCAATCTGTATCACTTCAACAAGCTTTAGTTTTTTCTTAAGTAACACACTTCTGAGAGCATTGAGAAATATTTATTCATCTTACGTCATACCTCTAATGAACCATTTTTTCCACCTTAAGACTATAATTTTTACCAACATGAATTTTTCTGGCAGAACATCCTAGTATGATAAAAATATATTTGTACAGCTCTGCTTGTAAAGATATAGCCTAGGTCCATTATCTCTGCCAGCATTAGCTGTATGGTATAGCTTGGCAAAGACACTTGTATAATTACATTCACATGTGATGACTCTGCCAGCAGTGCTACACATACCAGCAAAAATTTCATCAGCATAGACAAAGTCTTATTTGTGCTGTTCAAATTTGCACTGTTACTGAAAAAGAAAAAACACCACAGATTCATAGTCTGCCTAATTTAAGGAAGTCTTGTCAGAAATGTTGTGGTCGGAACCACCATCTTCCCTACTTCTTGTCTCTGCAAATTACTTTGTCTTAGGTCCTGCAAAAAGATCGACATTTTCAGACAACTCCTACAGTGCAATGTGCCCCTTCTGCTGCTTAGAATACAAGTACGTGGCATCTACAAAATTGTACTATGATATGCCATAGTGACATTTGTAATGTTAGTGTTCCCCAAAATAATAATGCTATTGTATAATAATAATAAACACTCAACTAAACTAATTTATTTGAAGAAGTCTAGCATTATCCAAGAAGTTGAGAATAATCTTAATAGTATGTGAATGGTACTATAGAAATCATGCACTGTATAATGATGTTAAAAGACCGTTCTTTTCTATTACTAGGACAATTTTCCAGAATTAATCTTTAAAGTACATAATTTATATTCTATTCACCTAATTAATGTGGTCCTTCATTTTGTATTGGCACCCCCATCCCCCCAAATTAAATACCATCCTAATAATTTCAGTAAGTTTTTGATGTCATGAAAGTGAAATCAGTATTACTGGGTAAAACACAAAGAAAACACCTGAAACAAAGTATTAATAATAAAAAGCTATCACGCTAATTCCTTTTTACAGTTAGAGAGATCATTCCTTATGGCAAGAGGGGCCAAGTTGTCCTATCCCCACCTTAGGAAATAATCTCACTGTGATGAGCATATCAGGTCTATAGGTTCAAACACAGCAATATTTAGCAAAGCATAACTTTTCAAGTAAGTAATTCTAATCGGACTGCTCATCTGAGTAGTTCTACAACCTCAAATGTGCAGGATATGAGGTCTGCAGCTTACTTTTGGACAAACACTGTAGCCATTAAGAATACAATCTATTTCCAGATTTCAGTTAGACAAAAATAGTTACATTTGTGTGGCTTATTGTTACAAAAGAAACAAAATAAAATGTAGCGTTACTTACCTATAGACAGACATCTTACTCTTTTCCTGCACAACACTTAGCATTTTTAATCAATGTGTACATAAATGAAAAGAAAAAAAGCAGATTATCATATTGTCCTTTGTAGTTCTCTTTCAAAATCTCCTGATGATAGTCCACAAGGAAATAATAAATTGCTTCTATTGTGGAAAGGTATGTATCTGGCTTTCCCTTCTGATGACGCCAAAAGCAAGTTTTCCTTGTCTTCAACTCAATTTGCAGCAACCCTGTCAAGAAAAAAAGTTGATAGATTAGACAATGTGGATTGGTGGATGGGATGCCGAACACATCGTTAGTGTTGTTTTCTGACTTTGCTGCTAGCCTGCTAGATGCCTGCACACAAATAATTTCTCTTCCTGTAACTCCATTTTTCATCTGTAAAACGGAGGCAATAATTTTATCCTCCTTTGTGGACCACTCTGAAATTCGATGAAAAAGTGCTGTAAGTTCTAGGTTACAATCCTCATATTTGCAATTAAAACTAACAGGTTATCCCGTCATTCATACAGCCTCACAGCCCTCGGTAAACCGCAGGGTCTCTTCAGCTGGGAAGAGTGAAACCCACACCTACAAAGACTCATCAGTGTTCATAAAATGATTAATCAAACTTCATCTTTTGCAAAGCTAATACCTTTTCAAGTGTAAAACAGAATCCCTCAGACTGTTACTTGTACTGACTGAGGAGTATTTGCTAAGAGCCAGACACTTTTCATTTATGCTTATTAAGTAACTGAAATCTCACCGGGATTACTCAGAAGTAAGTATGACAGAATCTGGTCATTAATTTTATTAGAAAGTAAAAGCGGTCCCACTTGTGATGAAAGAAAGAAATTTGGTCTCTGTATGGCATATGAAAATCTTTTATCCACTATAATCTCTGTAATTGTTTTATTATTCAGGCGAATTTTAAACGTGTATCTTGATTTTTATGTTCCTTAAGATGCACAAAATACTCAAAACCACCTTAATGTGTAAGCACTTTGTAAACAGGATGGACAGTTGGATTATAAAGAATAGCATATACCAGTCAATACCAGGATCAGGTTGTAAAATTATCTTCTTCTAAATGTTAAAATCAGACACTAACTGTGTGTCATGGAATGGTTTAGTACAAGTAATAGTATAAACAACAATATGGTTTAAGAATTGCTTGGAAATTATGGACAGAGGAGTTTCTGTAAGGTCCAAATTCAGGAGCGCCAACTGGCCTATAGCCCAGCCCTTGTAATTCTATACTTTTAACCTTCAAACTACGTTCAATTCTTTCTAGTGTAATCGCAAGATGGATTTAGTTGTTTGCTTTGCCAGTTAGTAACGTATGATATCTCGCATAGTAAAAGAAATCTCCCCTACAGCATTTTTTTTAAAAAAAATGAACAACAGGAGATTCCATCACTGAATTTAAATCTTATTGTTGGCATTTTGGAACTAATTCAAAATAATGTAGTCTAATTATTACCTCTAATAATCCTATACATGTGTATTCAAAATAGTAATAGGAAACTGCATTAAGCTACTTTCCCTCCAGGTTTCAATACTTGAATTCTCAGCCCTAACCAAAGTGAAAACTTTCATCAGATTCAGCGATGTTTCCACCTTAACAGCAGTGAACTAAATTTAGGGGATGATTCCTCCAGTGTAAACTCCCACCTATTTGTGGTTTGAATACAAACAAAAGTTCATTGAAGGCAAGACCACTGACACTACTGAGCTTACCACAAATGCAAGATCAGTTAATTTCAAACATAGAATTTTAGGAGTCTTCTAACAAAAAAAATTAGAGGGGGTTAAGGGTTACAGTTTACTGAGCATGTTTCTATCATCTGTACTGTATTTGTATCTGTGCAGCCAAAGGCAATGTTTTACTACAAATACTGGTTGTTCATATGAAAGCTTACAATACTAAGGAAACCAACATGGTGGTTTTGCTTTTTTAGCATCCACGTACTTTGAGCTCATTAGAAATAAATGTTTCTATGAATCTGAGATCAAGAGAAATGGAAATACAGCTACCTTTAAATCTACCTAGGTAATGTAACCAAATTTCCCTTACAAAAGTTTTATTCTCCTGTGTATGTGTCTTATGGTAGACAATACCTTCCAGAGAAATCTCCCACCTTTCCTTAAGCCTCCACTTTTTCCTGATATGCTATATCCTATTATCACAGCATAGTTCCTGTGCTCCCTCCACTATAACAACTGAATGCTCAAATCTGTAGGATCCTATATTAATCATGTTTGATCACTGATGTTACATCTAAGAGAGATTCTAAGTTCTTATCAACAAGACATAAGTTGTAAAGTTTACACACATGCTGAAGCCTGTTGCTTACTCTGAGCCTTCCATTACCTCTTCATCCCTGCAGTTTGTATAGTGAACTGGGAGATTGACTAGTTCAAGAAATACTAGTACTGAAAACTTTAAGTAATGGATAATTATGGTTTGTACCTATGGTAGCTAGTAAGAGTCTAAGCTCTTACTAATGTGTCTATTGTTATTTGAATTATACTGTTAATTTCCTAAAGAGGTAACGGCTTGAAAATGCTCTTTTAGGCAGGAATTCTGCTCCTTTCCTCATCTTTTAGATTCCCCAGGTTTATGAGTAACTTAAGGCTCTAGGCTGAGGAAGAAGGGGTTTACATACCTTGGATTCACCTTGCCTCTGCTATGGCCCCCTGCATCACCATGTCAGCATATTTTATTTTAGAATGTGGAAACTCATGACAGAACTCCCACTTTTTCTTTGCATCACACCCCTGCGTGTGATTTTGAGGGAAGGAGAAAGATGAAAATGTGAGAAGAGGACAAGAGGTTTGTCAGAAAAAGAGGATGAGGGGAGTTTGCATCACAGAACATCAACTTACTGCTCTCAAATATCCTAGCTGTGCATATGTAAAGGCTACCATTTTCTTGCAGAAATGAAAGCAAGCACAGAAACTTAAAAAAAACCCAACCAACCAAAAAAAACCCCAAACTACTGAAGCAGATGCATGATTCAGCCTTGTACGAGAGAATGTATAAGCTAATAAAATAAGACATTTGACTAATACAAAGTGGATCAAACTTACAGGAAAAAATACCAAAGTAATCTGTTTCTTTAACAACCATGTTGACGTTGCCAATAAGCTGTTTCACTCATATGAGAAAGTAATCGTTAACATTAAGATGCAACTGTTTCCTTTCTGATCTGGTGATCACTTTTAATGAAGTCATCAATCTTAGCCGTTACCAACTTTCAAATATTTCCTGCCTTTAACACAACTGATTTAGTTTTGCTTTCTAAAGATATATTACACTACTTTTCCAAGATACAGAAGTATTTTTTTGTCCAAGTTTTGTAGGCTGTTTAAGACTGATGTACTCATTTGCTTTCTCTTGCAGTACAATTAGCTAGATTTACTCTCTACATAAATGCAGTCTTACAAAACATAAGGCTTTTCTTTACATTTTCTTGGCTTTGTTAATGTTTCCACCCAGTACTTCTTGTAACTTCATCTTTCTGAATAAGTACGGCAATTACTTTTTATTTGGAATTATGAACACTCCTTTTTGAACTTTAATATATGAGGAATATTTTGTTGGATGACTTCATTTGTAGTTGAACTGAAAAATGACAACACTAGTTCTCTGTTTTTCATGTGGGTATGTTGTGGTTTAACCTGGCAAGCAGCTATACACCACACAGCCGTTCGCTCGCTCCCTCCTGTGGGATGTGGGAGAGAATCAGAAAAAAGGTAAAACTTGTGGGTCAAGATAAAGACAATTTAATAGGACAGAAAAGGAAGGGAAAATAATAATAATAACGATAAAAGAATATACAAAACAAGTGATGCACAATGCAATTGCTCACCACCCACTGACTGATGCCCAGCCAGCTCCCAAGCAGCAGCCTCAGCCAACCTCCCCAGTTTTTTTGTTCAGCATGATGTCATATGGTATGGAATAGGTGTCTGGCCAGTTTGGGTCAGCTGTCCTGGCTGTGCCCCCTCCCAGCTTCCTGTGGACCTCCAGCCTCCTTGCTGGCAGGTCAGCATGAGAAGCTGGAAAGTCCTTGCCTTAGTGTAAGCACTGCTCAGCAACAACTAAAACATCAGTGTGTTATCAACATTATTCTCATTCTAAATCCAAAACGCAGCACTATACCAGCTACTAGGAAGAAAATTTAACTCTGTCCCAGCCGAAAACAGGACAGTGTACAACATAAACTTCATGAGTCTATGCCTAAAGAAAGTCTGCCCTGTTCATCTTGGAAGGCAAAACTGCAATCTCTGAAAGAAGCATTAATGCAGCTTATGTCCTTTATGACAGTCACTAAGGAAAGCAATGAATGCACATGTGCACACTGTTGTACCTGCTGTATGGAGGGTAAAATTCTCCCCTTGATGTGGATAAAAGAGATTGACTTGCATGATACTAATCACACCTTACAGCAATCCTGAAAGGTGCTCAGAGAAAGAGGACTGGAATACAGCTGGAAGAGAGATGAAGTTCTAGAAAGCAGGGAAGAGTCCACCAGATCAGCATTCACGAGGTAACTGGAAACCATTCTTCAAGAGCTCCAAAGTAACAACAGTCATGAATTTTTCACTGATAGACTGCATAAGCTTCCATGGAAATCTTCAGTTCCCCTGGCTGCCTGTTACTTTTCTTAAACTCATGCTTTTAAAATAAGTTCCAAATGCTTTACAGTAACTTACAACGTGCAATTACTCTAATCTTTACAGTAATGCTTCAATTTATTTGATAGAGTATGTTTTGTGATAAACTAAATACTTAGTAACAGGATTTTAATTAGCCAATACATTATACTAACATGTGGGATTCTTTAATAAACTGACTAGACAGCAAGGCAACATTAATTTTGCATTAATCTTGTAAGAAGTCTGTGAAATTCCTTGTAGGGCCCACTGCAAAGGACGCACTAGTAAGCAGTTATATATATTATGTATAAATTTGATAGCCTGCCTCCCAGCTAAGTGCACCTTTTTCACCAATGAAAGTATTTTCAAACTCCTATTTATCTCAAAGGAAATGGAATGCTATTTCTAAATTGTCTTCTCTTTTGTGGTTCTATTTAAAATGCTTAACTGTAAACTTCTTGTAACGAACCTAAGACAAAAAACCTTCGCAGAATTACAAGTTTTTGCTTTCAGAGACGGGAGGGTATGGAGGGCAAGCAGGCTCTCCCTTTTTGTCTGGAAAGCAGTGAGGTCATTGAAATGACCATGAAACAAAGAACTTTACTAGAAAAAGAAACCAAGCCGCGACATACTTGCGCTATATCCTAGATTGCTCTTTCACCTTCTAGAGGCCTGTTTGCCACTAGCGTGTACAAAAATTCTCCCCTGGGTCTCCTGAAAAAGCAGACAGCCACCTGCAAAGGAAATCTTTCTGGCTTCCTTCAGAGGTCATTCAAACTACTGTTCTTCTGTTGTCTAAGATGACAGCTTCCATTCTGTGAGACTGAGAAAATTTGTTCTAATAGAGAAGCAGGAGAAATAAATGCAAATGCTTTCTTAATACTAGCCTTAAAATTTTGCAAAACAAATTATATGATGTGAAAAGTAATGCAGTCTTTTGCTCAGGAAGTCTTCTACAGCACTGAAGGAGGCTGTTGAATCTTCCACATATACTTAGATATAGGGTTAGGTATATACTTACATCATGCTCAGGTCTGTTATATAGACATATAGTTCCCTTAGTCATTTCTATAGCAATAACATCTCAATATCAACTTTTTTTTTTTTTTACCTTGAAGTCGTTCATCAGTTATGATTTTGTTAGTTTGATTCCAGGTACTGTCAATAAATATTATTTTCTTCAGTCCAGTGCCTTCACTCCTGTTGCTTGAGATGCATTCATTTAGATTTTTTTCTTCTTTAGGTTCTATTTTTGCTTGCTTAAGAAATGGCTCTCCACAACAGTCATCGTCATAAACACCTTTCTTAGTGAATTTTTGGAGATGGAAAGCAATATCTTTTAGTGAAACTGAATTGGGACCAGGAAATATAAGTGCTATCTGAATGAAGAAAAGAAAGAAATCAAGTGTCAACAAAATCTAATAAACCACCAGGAATTGCTTCATTAAAGAACAGAAATTTTCTATCCCCACTCACAAACGTTTAAGTCAGAGGAAGATGAAAGAGTATCTCTTAAAAAGTATTGTCTGAAAGGATGAAAGATTATGTTAAAATAATGAATAAAGATACTTATTAGAGATCTTTAATTAAATGTCACCTCCATGCCTCTACTACCAACTCCAATACTTGTGTAAAAAAAAGGGTTTTTTTCAGCCAAGGCAATGGTGCCAGCCCTGAGGAAGTTCAAATTTCACTTGTCATTGCAGTATATGGGGCATGAAGCCCATGAAGAATAGTTTCTAATTTCATTCACAAATTTTAGATCAGAATAAACAATCTCTTCTTCCCTTGTGTCTATTGCAGGTCCCACAAATATCTTACATGAAGAAGACCAGTGACGGCCTGACTTAGTGTTTTTTCAGTAGCTTATTGCAGTATTCAGAATCTGTGACTTGGAAAGCCTGGACAATACAAAGTCACTGCAATCTCTTCCCACTTTTGCCTGCCTTCCCCATTCCTCTTTCTGCTTTTTTCAGCTTCCTCCCTCTTTGCCACCTATGCTTTCCTTGATGGCTCATTCCTTGAAGAAAATAACATCTCTGAGATACATATTATCATCTTCTTCACGTAGTCAAACAATAATGAAAGTGTTAACTGTGACGTCAAATGAGTAAATATTAGATTTCAGATTAATCACACCATTTAAATGAGCATATAAATCCAAGTTCATAGCTCACTTTTTTCAGGTTCTGTGATGACTGTGACAGACAATAGTTCCATTTCAGGTTTTCTCTGTAATAGTCAATGTTAAAAATTTTAAAGACGTTTAAACACTGCAGTTGCTGAATATGATGAGCACAACACCTAACTGCTGTTTAACTTGCTGTAAGTTGAATACTCGCATGTGTTTCAGCAAAATACTTATGGTACACAATGAATCAAATTATCCATTATGTAAGGTGGTGAACATAGGAAATTCAAAGTAGTTAGATAGCGCTACAGTTTTTCCAAGCTTTGGTGGACAGTCCATAACCACTGTATGTTTGTAGGCCCAAGCTTTGAGAGAGCTCAACATGGAGTGGACTGGATTAATAGCATAGCGCTTTCCTCCCGCTCCCTCCCAGCAGAGTGCAGTACCACCGCAGGAGGAAGTACAGAAAATACCTCTGCATCTCCCCAGCGTAAAGCCCTGCTATCTACATAGAATTTCTTACTTCATGTCTTTTTTCTGCGTATTCTGGAATGCAAGGGTATTTATAAATTGTAACATCATCGGGTGCCAGGAGCTTAGCATGCACAGCAGTGCTTTTGCCATCCGTTTCGTTTGGGTGTTTAATAATGTCAATCTTCAAAGGTAACTACAGTAAGAAAGAAAAAAAAAAAGAAATAAGCAATATTTATGATCATATATACAGGTAAAAAATTCATGCAAAATCCAAGAGCAATCCCTACAGGCATCTAATTAAGACATATTTGACAATTTTTGACAATGTTTTTGTTTTAATTGGTTTAGAACTAAACTAGACAAGTGACAAGAAGCACCTGTTACATTCTCTCAGTTCATGTAAATCCCGAAGTATGCAATGAACGCAATTTGGAATGCTGCAGTAGTAGAGTGGTAAAACCTCTAGAAACAGTATAAATAAGGTAAATAAGATGTGGTCCTAATTCGAGCAATATAACGGTCCTAAATATGAATAGTTATCTGTATTACATATCCACCTTATTGCAAAAATGGCCATTTTGATGAAAATACACCCAAATGCACTAGGTCAAATTTCCAAAGTACTTCTAAAGTATTTTCATGATGCTTTCAAAGTACAGAGTGTCTTCAAAATGCATTTTGGTTCCTAGGTGATTTTGCAAAAATGTGTCTCAGTCCTCTTTGATGGTTTTTCCGAGTATTTTAGCTAAAGGGTGTTACACCTATTATTCTTTATTTATATTTTAAGAGTGGTTACCTGAATTATACAACCATGACATTTAGGAATGCCTTTTGGCTCACATTTTATGTAAAATTCACTCTCGATTACGGACAAATCATATTTTTCATTCTGGCCGTATTCTGTTCTGGCCAGAGTTCTTAGAAACTGAAGAATGAAAGTAAGAGCACTGTAAAGAAACTTTTAAGAACTAACTTAAAACATTGTCATTTGCATGAGAAGCTAAGTGACTTCAGCTTATCTTCTCATCTAGTAGATGCATAAATGTTTATGTGAAGACTGGAACATTGTCAGTGTTTGTACATGTAATTCCTCAAATAAGAACAATAATTTTATCTAACTGTAGTTTATTCATACTTATAGCTGTGTTAAAGGTGAATGTCCACAAAGAATGAATCAGAAAAGAAACAGTCACAGACAGTCTGTTCTCTGTCCCCAGTAACCAAACGGCACAAGAATATTATAAAAAATCCGTAAGAAATATTAACCTTCACAGTTGGAATTTCTTTGGTAGGGACAGTTTCAACAGGAACAAAGCATGTATAACAATAAAACATCCTTGAACTCCTGCATCGGGGGCATTTTGATCTCCCACTCTTTTTTGCCTTTTCAAGTACTTCCTGCGATGCTAACTGCAATTGTTGAAGTGGGTTATCTTGAAACGATGATGGAGTCTGCAATTCTAGACTTCCCAAACATTCAGTATTTCTTTTTGGTCCTGGAGAGTTTTCTTCATTGAAAAGTACAGATGAATTTAAAGACATGGTTAGCTGAAACAGACAATATGTTGTAGCTGTTAAATAAAAATCCAATATCCTATGAACTCATTTATTTGAAATGACTCTGTATGACCCTATTTAGAAAAAACTACTCATCAAAGAAGGTATTTCCTATAACAGAAAGGATAATAAAATAATCTGATTCAGTTGTTATAGCACCAAGAATTCCAAACAGATTTCAGGAAAGCATGAGACAAATAGCTAGAAAGAACCTGATATCCGTATCCTTAATGCACATATATGCACATTCATAATTTTACTAAGATAAGTTATCCCACTCAACTCATGCAGAATTGTAGTTTTTTCTATTGGTAGGATCACTGTCTAAAAGCTTGTGAAAACACTGGTAGACAGTATTTAGTCCCATTAGTCTTCAGCATGACTACTGACAATGAATTAAATGCCTGCAGGACAGAAATCCGTAAGAGAAAAGTTAATTGTACAAATTTAGATCTCTATCCTGAAATTTATTGTGTATGGGCAAACCAAACTACCTGAATGAAATCCCTGTTGACAGAACTTTGTGAGATAAAAGAAATCTTCCATGAGCAAGGCTTGAGGCTGAAAAATTAGTCTCAAGAGCTAAAACGTGGCTTTGGTGCTCCATATACCAGATACTAAGTGCTGACCCAGTCTAGACTCATTCTGCAAGTTTGTTTTTATTTAGTAACATTGATGGATTTTTTTCAGGCTCTCTTAAGGACAGGTGTTGTCTCACCCTCTGCAGCTGGCATAATAAAGTTTTCACTGCGTACTCTTAGTAATGTAGCAGAAACATAACTGTATGCCCATACCCGATCCAGACAGAATTAGTACTGCTGTGTGCAGAGGTCCATAGTCACAGCTTTAGTGAAACCCTTCTGACCAGATCACTCAGGATCCTCTCTGGTCTTCAAAGCAGCCCACGGTCAGGAGCCTGCACAGCCTGCAGTAGTTATCAACTGCCTTTTGCACTCTGTGCTGCATCACTTAAAAGGATTCATTTATTTATTTATTTATTTATGTTCAGCTAATTTAGGTTTACTTTTTCATGTCAGGGATCACACTTGTGAAATGATGTAATGGTTAACAAAAACAAACAATAATTCCTGAGATGTGATCCAAAATTAAGTGTTTAAATAAAACCAAGTGTAATTTAATTGAAAAATAACAAAACCAAAACACTCTACTAACTTTCCAATAAAAATTTAAAATCAATCCCAGAAAAATTAGTTGTTATTTTCTGGTAAATTTAAATACTCGCGCATGCTATGATACCTTCCTCTCCCCCGCCAACAAGCTCTAACTTTTGAGAGGTCAGGGATGTCCATTCAAATAAACACAAAATCTAATATGCATACAAATTTTATAGTGCAGTTTGCTTTTAAACATCTCTGAGATAAAGCAAAGATACCCTACATCCCGGACTAACCCCTGCTATGATCAAGTTTCCTCAAAGAGGGCGAGAGGCCCTGTGATTTGACATGCATTCCCAGCCTGCACACTGATTCTGTTCAGTATAATGTCTTATGGCACTGTGGTGCTCAACTGACACCCCGAAGCACTTTCGTTATTGATACTGACAGGAGATATGCTGCTCTAAAGCAACAGGAAAACCTTTGTGGTCTCAAAATAATAACTGTCCATGAAGTTACAGCAGTATACACACAGTATACTTTTCAAAAAAAGACAGTAATAGAGTTTCATAGAATTATTAAATGGCTTGGGCTGGAAGGGACCTTACAGACCTTAACTCCAGCCCCCCTGCCAGGGGCAGGGACGCCACCCACTAGACCAGGTTGCTCAGGGCCCCGTCCAACCTGGCCTTGAACACTGCCAGGGACCGGGTGTCCACAGCCTCTCTGGGCAACCTGTTCCAGTGCCTCACCACCCTCTCAGTAAAGCATTTTTTCCTAACATCATCTAAATCTCCCCTCTTTCAGTTTGAAACCGTTCCCCCTTTGTCCTATCGCTATCTGCCCTTATAAAGAGTCTCTCTCCCTCTTTAAGTTTACACAACTTGTAAGGTCCAAATCTGGACTCAGACACAAAATTTTAAGACTGTAAATAACAACTCCGTCTACACCCGATCTCCAAAACCCAGATAAATCACTGCCGCTGGAGGGTACCCGCCACGCTCCCACTGCAATTCTAAGACAGCTGAAAACCCCAGTCGGGACGCCGGGGTCGCGGGAAGCTGCGGCGGTGCCGGGACGCTGAGGCGGCTGCGGGGCGATGCGGGAGCGGCAGGGGCAGGGGCAGCGGCAGGGGCACGGGCAGGGGCGGGGGCAGGGGCAGCGCCGGGCCTCGGCTCCTAGCGGAGCGGCTGCCGAGGGCGCAGCGCAGAGCCCCGACCGCGGCGGAGCGAGTGCGCGGCCTGGCCGTTCCCCGCGACGTCCTGTGGCGAGCAGGGCCCAGGGCGGCGTGAAGCGGGCGGCAGACGCTCTGAGGGCACGGACCTTTGCCGCCGTGATGTCGCACGGGAAATAACAGAGCAGTGCTCCTGCCTGGGCATGGCTGGATGGCCCCCGTCACCGCAGGGACACCGGGGCCCCCGAGGGCGGAAAGCCGCCTCCTGTCGCGGGCCGGCCTAGCCGGCGGCTACGGCGGCGGTCTGGGGCCGCCCCCCACCGCGGAGAGCTGCCAGGCCGCCCCCCGCGCGGCCCCCAGGCCCCGCCACCCCCTCACGGGCCGCGGGGCTGCCAGAGACGCGCTGCCTCCGCGCCGTGCTCCCTCCTCTCTCCTTTCCCCCGCCCCCGGTGGCCTCGACGCCGTCGCCGTGGGGCGGGGAGCTCCGCATCGCACCGCACCGCGCCGCTCCTCACCCGCTCCCTCGGCTCCAGCCCCTCCGCGGGCCGGCGCTCGCCGCAGGGGCTGCCCGGCTCTTCTGCGGCCCTCACAAGCCCCGGAACGAAAGTGTCGGGCTCGGCCGCCGCGGGGAGGAGGGGGCCGGAAGAGTGTGCGCAGGAGAGTGCTTTTCGGCGGGGAACGGTTGCTAGGGCAGGGCCGCGTGACAGCCCCACGCGACAGACAGACAGACTGACTGACTGACTGACTGACTGACTGACAGACTGACAGGCCCGAGGGCGCTTCTCCGTGGCGGGGTGTCCTCCTCTCCGCATCCCTCCGCGGCCAGCTACCTGGCTGCGGCTCGGGGTCGACCCCCGGTAGAGGAGGACGGCTCCTAACGGGTCGTCTCTAGCATTGGGTTTTGTGTTTATTTGAGGGCCTCCCGCCCCGAACCGGCTTTTCCACGTTTTGTGTCACAAAAGCCTGAACAGAAACCACGGCCCGTTACCCGCGGGGGAGGAATGCGCCCTGCCCAGCTGGTGTTTGTTCCGGGTGTCCCCGGCCGTGTGAGAGGTCCTCTCCTCTCCCCTCCCCTCGCCCTGAGGCCCTTCCGCCGTGGGAGGCAGTACGGCCCCGCGGGCCCTGTCCGCTCGGCGGCAGCGCCTGGAAGCCGTTGTGACGGGCGGCTGCAGGTTGTGTTTCGCTCCCTCGCGAGCTCCAGGAAAGCTAGGCCACTTCGGTTTTTTACCTATATTTTTTCCCCCACCTAGTAGTATATTTACTGCATACTTACTGTTGACACCAAGAGCTGGAAGAATTGTGTTGCCGTATTCCTTTCTTGTTGTTTTGCATCTCTCTTTAAATAGGACATGGGATCTTTTCTGTGAATTCCTTGGCTTGGCTGAGGATGCTGCTCTACAGTAGCATTTACCCAATATTCAGTGCTCAGTAACTGCATTTTTAGGTTGAAGTGACTAAACTAAAACAGTAATTTTGGTATAGAGAATGTTTCTCTTGATTCGGTGAAATAAAGTCTGTGACATATTAGTTGCAATAGCCTTAGGGGAAAAAGTTGACACTGTAGGCAGATTTTATGCCAAACTTTGATCTCAGTTACACCCCAAAAACCTCACTGATTTCAGTGGTATTACATTCAGTGGCAGAGGATTTCTACCAGGATTCTGTTGTTATTTGTTTTGCTCTGACTTGATCCGTTTTTCATGCTAGCAGTATGTAATACATTGCAGTAGTAAGAAAAAAGGGCTACATCTCGCCATCCATATTTTTTTATCTCCTTATGCTCTGACAATATGTCTTGATGTGCAGTAGTTAATTACATCGAAATAACAAAATGTTTATTGGACGCAAAGAAGACTTTTACAATAGTTTCTAAAATTCTTTCTTGCCAAACTTAATTATAGCAGGTTTTACTAAGTGTACCATCTCTTACTTCATGTGAATGTAAATATTGAGAATGGAGTTTGAGCATAGATTGTATTTCCAAGACCCTCAGGCAGTGGAAACTAAGATGTTGGTAGAAATGGCAAACCTTTAAGAGAACAGCCTCTCGGTTGTTAACTTCCCTTTTTCTCAAAGCTAAACCATGGAGGAAAATTTTTGTCTGCTGTACAGCACTTTTCTATTGTTGGAAGCATGCTTGAGTGATGACACTGGATCAAGCTTTGTTTAAAATATTTGATCAGTCCACAGCATTGCTAACATAACAGGGGTCCTGAACCCCGAGGTGAAAAGTTCTGATGAGTATGAAAAGGGGAATAGCTAGTTTTGCTTTCTAATGAGGTTTCTTTTCTTGTACTGATAAGACTGCTAAGGAAATCTTTGAATATGCCTTTTATATTTTGTTAAGGAGTTCAATATAATGTGGTTACCAGTGATTCATTGAAATTACATTCTTTTTGGAGGAAACAGAACATTCCTTTTGACCTGCCTACATTATTTGCAAGTATTGATTCGCTCAAAGCCTTTAACTACAGAGCTATGAGAAAAATTGCTCTTTTGCTTTGAACCGGGACTTTTTCTCTCACAGGAACAAAGAAACAAAAAATGTTTAAAAGTATTTTGATGGGCAGAACATTTCATTATAAAATTTAGTGTTTTCTTTAAAAGGAATATTTTTAAGAGGAGCAATCTGACATAAAAATGGAAACATTTTAATTTGGGGTAATGTCAAAGCAAAATATTAATATGTTTTGATTTTCTAATTGGTTTTACTCACCTTTTTCCTTTTTACCCTAAAATGAACTTATGTGGCTTAATAGTTTGCATTTCATTTGATTTTTTTTTTTTATAAGAAATAATTTGTCTTGCTGTCCTGCTATTAAGATAGGACATGTCATTGTCTTTCAGCTAGACTAGAGGGTTTAAAAACACGTTGTTTACTCTGTATTAACACTTACTAAGTTCTTTCAGGGAAGTCACCAATTTGATGATTAACTTCAAATGACTACCGTTGTTTTCAATAATTTTCTCAAATATTTAAGCTGCTAGTTTAATGTCTTTGCTAGATCAAGGAACAGAGTTTCTTTCTGTGCTTCCAAGGCTGTTCTCAACAGATGGAAGGCATTACTGTCCTTTCCGAGAACTTAAATTGCACATGATTTTATTTGTCTCTTTAGAAACATAATAACCCTTTTTTTCTTGAGTTATCTCCTTTTCTAACTAAAAAATTATAGTCTTTTTAATTACTCTGTGTATGCTATAATGCGCCTCCCTGGCCTATTTCTGTTTTTCTGTCTTTTTGAGATGATGTAATCATCTCTGAATGCAGTACATGGGAGAGGAGAAAATCGCAGTCTATGTTAACAATGTTGCCAAAATTAGAGCTTCTTGGAAGGTATATGTAAAACACATTTATACTGGTATTACAATTCTTTATGCAAAATAAAGTTCACAGATTACCTAATTTAATCTTTTCATTTGCATAATTTTCAAAAATAACTATTTTTGCTATGTCCTGATTGCAGAAAGAGTGGCCAAGTTGTATCTCTCTCGATGGCGCTTATTCTTTGGTGGATAAGTTACAAAAAGATTACCCCTTCAATGCTACATGCAAATATCTGTATGAATGTGTTCCATTGAACATCAGTCCACTTTCAGATTTGGAGAAGAGAATAAGCAAATGTATCACTGAACTAGAGACACATGCTGAAAAAATATTTTCATTACAATGTGGACCAGCATATCTAGAGGAACATCTTACTGCCCGTGAACAGAGTAACCAACAGACGTTGGCCCAGATAAGTGTTTACAGCTTTTCCTCAGTTTGCAAGTGTGAAGTGTCAAGTTCATAATTCCAAAAAAATCTAATAAGCTAAGTCCCAATTCTGCCTGGGTTTTAGGAACATTTTGTTTCAGGCCTAAACAAAGTGCAGGCAAAACCATGTTGTTCTCCACAGATCTTGGTGCTATAAAGGAAAGATGAGACATGTAGAAAGGCCAAAATGGTGATTCTTAAGCCTTCCAGTCATTCCAGTGAGGCAGTAGGACTATACAGTGTGCTAAGTTTTGTGCACATACACATCTAGGTGTAGTTCTAGTTATACAAAAAGTCTTTTCCAGATTAGAGCTTTTAATCAATAAAATCATCAATCCAGGCTCTATTTCTAGCTAAACCTTGCTAGTATTTTTAAGACAGTGCTACTGAGCAAGTTGGCGCAGAGGAAGTTCTGACTCAGACAAGTGAGATGGGGAAAGCAAAGCTATATTAAATATTTTTAGTTCTTTTTAGGGATTAGACCAGAAAGACCAAGTTTTCAAGTTTTTTCCCTGGATCCAGAAGTGCGATTACACCTATCTCTGCATGTTTGTTGGGGGGGAGGGGGAAAAAACCAACTTGAAAAAGTACTTTTTTTTCTTTATATCTCCAAATATATTTTGTAGTTACCTAAAGTCTCAATTTTAGACTGTTGCTCCTTATCTGAAGTATATTCACAGTTCATAGTATGAATTGTCTTAGCTGAAAATATTGTTTACATTATTGTGTGAAATAACATTAATTACGAATTAAGTATTTAAACATTTTTCAGGTTGCCAGATGCATTGTTGAGGAGTCAAAGGCTAGAAATGTAGAGGTGAGCTTTTTTACGCTACATGTAAAAAAGTACACAGCATTCTGTCTTATGAATATGCTTTGAATTGGAAGTCAAAGAAATACCTCTGATACCAAACCAAGAGAAAGAAAAGTTTTGAGATTCACCCATTCAAGAGCCTGTCAATTTTTCTGAGACTACATGAATTTAAATATATTGGACAATGGAAATTCCAAATACAGTGTAAATACGATGATTAGTTTTATTCATTTGGCATATTATGGTTAAATCTTTGGACACTAGTGTCTGGGCCTTTACCATGTGCTAGATGAGGGACTTGAAGGAGAACAAATGTGTCTCTGGTAGTTTGGAATGTCTTGATCCTGGTATTTCTTGGATGTTGGTTAGACTTCAGGCATAATCAGGCATGAACAGGTTCTTTATTTGAAATAGTAATGTGAATACTAACAAAACTGGGTCCTAAATTAGTAATAGCCCATTGAGTTAATATGTTAAGTGATTCAAATTTTTTTACATAAGGCCATATCATATTTGTAATTTGGCTTATTGAAGCTCAATTAAAGTTTCTATTGAAGAAGATATTGAGATATGCAAAACCAGAAAATCCTTTGTTAGATTCTTTTGAGACATATCAGAAATTCAGCATGGGTTTAGTAATTTTCTGATAGAAAAGAAATTTTTGAGAAAGAAGAAACTCACAAGAAACAAACCTCATCAAAGACTGAAGTGGTCATTTCAGGTAGTTTGACAGACTCTTAAGGGTAACACAAGAAAGCGACTGCTAAAGACAGTATTTTTAGAAAATGGGGTCACCAGCAAGTGAACACCTCTATTGTAGAATATTTTTTTAAATTTTACTTTAGAAAAAAATTGGTTATATGTTTGAAACAGGATTTTCTCATTGGAGCAGCTGTTTAACACAAAGGGAACATAATAATTAGCTTTAATTACTAAATATTTTTCTTTTCTTTTTAGAGCTATAACTACCCTGGTTTCAAGGTAAAACAACTTTCAGAATTACCAAGACATTTGGAAGCTCTAAAACTTTGGGACTTAGTTGTAAAAGCCCAGCATTTCCAAGTACATACTCTTTCTTTCAGTATCCTGAACAGAAGCTGCTGATAAAGAGTATTGAAAATATTTGGACACATTTACCTTTGTGTTCCATTTTCATACTCCTTTTAGTATCACTGTTAGCATTTCTTGAAGCTACAAAATTGACAAATCTAGTGGTCATTTATTATTAGGAGCCATTATTGTTGAAGGATTCTTTTTGCTGCCCTGTCCTTGTGTCCCAGAGTTGACCAATAATTAAAGTACTGAAATAAATAATGTTAAACTAGTATTAAACTTGAAAAGATTTTCGAAAGTGAGGTAAACCCAGAATTAGAATGTAGAATATGTAATTTTATTGCAGTCCCCTTTGGCATATATGTTACACATAATCTTAAATTACATGATAATTTTTTTTTTTAGTGTATCATTGAGTACACAGACCTGACAATGCTCAGGGTGTGATTTATGCAGGGAGGTGATTGTAACATCTGATTTGCTTCAGGAATTGTAGGATCAGTAAAGCAGGAGTTTGCAGCAAGTATGTAAAACACTTGAATGCTATTAGGCAACTGAATTTCAGATTAATTTCTTCTCTGGGTGATCATTCACTTTTACTCCACAGCTGGTGGGCATGAACCTCAAGGTTGTGAAACTGATCTTGTAGCAGCAGTGTCAGACAGGGCCTCACAACATACCGAAGTACATACTCATGCTTCCCACCTGAAGGTGTAAAAAGTGAAGACATTCCTTATTTCTTTCATATGACCAACAGCAGCAAAAAGCAGCTGGTCACTATAAGGGCTTCAGTGCGCACTGTTAATGCTAGTTCACAGCTCTTTTTTTGACAGCTAAGGCAAGATTTGATGTGCTAATTCCCCCAGTGTGCATGCACCCATCTTTTACATGACTGATGTGGGGTACTAATTATATGTAAAGATAAAGCTTTTGCACCTGCCCCTTGATTGAATTAGCCACAAAAATTGAAAATGACAATGTAGAGTATTATTGCAACCCTAATCTTTCTGTTTTCATTTTTTACTCTCTTCAGTGAGAATAAAGTATGGCTCTTAATACTTTAGTTACTTTAGTAGCAGACAAATGAGAAGTCATAATCTTTCCTTGCAAATTGAGTATTTTAAGTAACAGTTGAAAAAACAGGGCTGATTTAGAGCTATGTCTTTGCTCTCTTTGTGATCTGCTTCAGGCAGTGATCCCTGTTCCTGTGGCCAGTTAGTTGACTGGTAGGTCAGGGTAGCTTTCTCCTTGAGGAAGTCAGTTTGGGGCAGAGTCAGAATTCACGGCACTGTGAAAGGCCAACATACAGTACGTTAGATTTTTTTTATAACTTCCGCTGGAAGTGGAAATGTGTAAGCTTTCATTAGTATTTATTTTTAAAATGTAAATGCTTAATGTAACAAGGTACAGATTAGATAAGCGTACATACCTAGAGTATAAATTAGACCATAAGGAAAAAATAATTTATTTTATGAACAAATTTGAATTCTCGCTATAGAAACATTTTAAAGATTTGATACGTAGCTGTCCAAAATTACTTCCTTTATCCTGTAGGATCAGTAGGATTGCACTGGTACAGAAATATATATAAACAAGAGGAACAGATTCCTAATAGTCATGTGATCATAGTTATCACCAACATAAAACAATCATTAATTTGTTACTGGTATCAGATACTCTGAAATCCTGACTTTTGATCCATTTTGGATATTAAGTTGTTATTATTAAAATAAAAATTATTTTTACGACTTTTTTGCAAATTAACCTGCGTTAAATAGTATTACATGAATTTCACAATCTATGTTAAAATAGTTACTAACTGATCAGACTGAAGAATACTCTAAATGTTATGTCACTTACACACTGCATTTTTCTGAATTAATTTTGACTGCTTCAGATTTATAAATGAAGGAAACTGTTAATTCTGTCATTTGTCCAAGTCCAAATACTGTCAAGCTGATAAAAACAAGTTGTACAGAGTGAAGGATAGGTTTAATCACATTGTTGAGCAGCCTTGACAAAGTCTATGTCAAATAGTCCTGTTGATAGTACTTGCTGCAAAACACATGTGTGCATGAATGTAATATTTTTAAGAAAAAGTGTTTAAATACAAACAGAAGCATGCTTGTTGAAGTTGACAGTGAAATATCAATATACAGAAGTAATCACTAGTCCTACAAAGTATAAAATGTCATAATTTTTTTGCATAAAACCTAATGTCTTGGCACTCAAAGAATGGCTGTAGACCTTACTGCTTGCACTGGATAAAAATCTTATGTGAGTTTATAATCTACAGCTATTCCTGTTAGAGGCATTTGTAATATGCTGCCAGAACCTGATGTAGCTTTCTGAAATGCCACATCTGTGTTTTAAAAAAAAAACTTTGGAGGACTGATTTTAAAATTTTGTTTATTTGTGCTTAAATGTATGCAAATGTACCCAGATAAGCAAGACGCACGGAGTATGGAAACCCTGTTAGCACTTCGGCACACAGTTCTGGCACAGTTTAGAATCAATGTTTGCCTCCTAATGTAAAAGGAAATAAGGTAACCCCGTGTCTTCATCTGCTTTGTTGTTGCAGTTATTTACAATATTTCTGTTCTTACATACTTTTAAATTATGTAATAAATTTAATGCAGCAAGTGTGACTTGCTGTCTTACTAATTTTGTATACTTTCATTTTCGTGTTTTAAACTTTAGATGTTTAGACTTTTAGTCTTAGGTTTACTGAAAATTTAAAAAAAAAAAACAACAGTAAAAAATTGAGAGAGTTGCAGGTATCTGGCAAATCCAGATCAGTCCCCGTATTTTGACAACCTGATGTTGAGGTACCCAAAGAAACTGCTTTTGTTCTTCTCGGTAAAAGCTAAGCATTTCCCCTGCAAGTTTTTTTCAGTATTTCTGCAAACTGAAAGAAGTTCCTATTTGCTTGTGGATTGTGTTCCAAATGAAAATCCTTGTACTTTTTACCTTTGTCTAGTTTTGGTTTGTTTTGTGGTTTTAGAATTTTTTAAATGTCTGCATTCAGTGTAATGAATATTTTATTGTTGTTTTGACAGAAAAATGCTCTCAAAGTTTGGAGAAGTTTGTTTCTCTCAAAATCATCTATTGCAGTGTTTCAGGATTCTTTTTGGTGGTGATTTCTCTGAAAGTTTAAGGTATAAGATAATTTGAAGCATTCTTAGATCTGTTATTATCAAACAAATAAGCTGCACATTCTGCAAGTACAAAAATGCAAGTGTTTTGATTAAGCTCGACTGCATCAAGTGTAGGCCCAAGACTAACTTTTCACATGACTTTAAAGAGCAGTAGTTGAACACATGAAGAACTAATTTAGTTACCAGGTTTGTCATTTATCATCATCACCATCATTTATCAGCAGTCCTGGTCAACCGGGGAGGTCCCAGATGACTGGAAGTTAGCAAATGTGACGTGCCTATACAAGAAGCGTCGGAAGGAGGATCCGGGGACCTACAGGCCTGTCAGCCTGACCTCAGTGCCGGGGAAGGTCATGGAGCAGGTCATCTTGAGTGCCATTACGCAGCACGTGTGGGACAACCGGGGGATCAGGCCCAGTCAGCATGGGTTTATGAAAGGGAGGTCCTGATTCACTAACCTGGTCTCCTTCTGTGACAAGGTGACCCGCTTAGTGGATGAGGGGAAGGCTGTGAATGTTGTCTGCTTGGACTTTAGTAAGGCCTTTGACACTGTCTCCCACAGCATTCTCCTGGAGAAGCTGGCTGTTCATGGCTTGGATAAGTGCACTCTGCGCTGGGTTAAAAACTGGCTGGACAGCTGAGCCCAGAGAGTGGTGGGGAATGGAGTCAAATCCAGTTGGTGGCCGGTCACGAGTGGTGTTCCCCAGGGCTCAGTGTTGGGGCCGGTCCTGTTCAATATCTTTATCGATGATCTGGATGAGGGGATTGAGTGCACCCTCAGTAAGTTTGCAGGTGACACCAAGCTGGGTGGAAGTGTCGATCTGCTGGAGGGTAGGAAGGCCCTACAGAGGGACCTGGACAGGCTGGATCGTTGGGCCGGGGCCAACTGTATGAGATTCAACAAGGCTCAGTGTCGGGTCCTGCACTTGGGTCACAACAACCCCATGCAATGCTACGGGCTGGGGGAGGAGTGGCTGGAGAGCTGCCCCGTGGAAAAGGACCTGGGGGTGTTGGTTGACAGCCACCTGAACATGAGCTAGCAGTGTGCCCAGGTGGCCAAGAAGGCCGATGGCATCCTGGCTTGTATCAGGAATAGTGTGGCCAGCAGGACCAGGGAGGTGATAGTGCCCCTGTACTCGGCACTGGTGAGGCCGCACCTCGAGTACTGTGTTCAGTTTTGGGCCCCTCACTACAAGAAGGACATCGAGGTGCTGAAGCGTGCCCAGAGAAGGGCAATGAAGCTGGTGAAGGGTCTAGAGCACAAGTCTTACGAGGAGTGGCTGAGGGAGCTGGGGTTGTTTAGTTTGGAGAGGAGGAGGCTGAGGGAAGACCTTATTGCTCTCTACAACTACCTGAAAGGAGGCTGTAGCGAGGTGGGGGTCGGTCTCTTCCCCTAGTAACAAGTGATAGGACGAGAGGAAACGGCCTCAAGCTGCGCCAGGGGAGGTTTAGGTTGGATATTAGGAAAAAGTTCTTCACTGAAAAGGTAGTCAGGCACTGGAACAGGCTGCCCAGGGAAGTGGTTGAGTCTCCATCCCTGGAGGTATTTAAAAGATGGGTAGACATGGTGCTTATGGACATGGTTTAGTGGTGGACTTGGCAATGCTGGGTTAACGTTTGGACTTGATGATCTTAAGGGTCTTTTCCAACCTTAACGATTCTATGATTCTATGATTTATACCATGGAGCTTAAAATAAACCTTTAGATCAAATTGACTGTTTATTTTACTTTGCTTACTTTGTATAATGGTGCTAGGATTTATAAAATGTATGAGTTTGTAATATTTAGGTTAAGAACATAAATCAAAAGTGTATGGATTCTGTTACCTCAGGTGATCACTATGTTCTTTATTAAGAAGAGAAGGAAAATATTCATGTGGCAGGAGACTGATTATGTACACTGGCTTTGGTTCAGTACAGCACTTAGATTCCATCTTAATTGTTGGCTGATAGATTTAACATATGCTTCAAATAATGCGTGTTCTTAAGTGCTATTCTGAATCAGAAACTACTGCAATATACTAAAAAAAATATGTTAATACATTTAGAAGAACAACATATTGGAGTAAGAGGTGGAACTCATTTAAGAATATGTGTTTTGGTGGTATTCCTTTGTGTTGTCAATGCCTCACATCATAAGATAGATAAACATGAGTTTTAATAATGTCATGCATCAGTATATTAGCACACAACTATATCTGATTTATGCTGATTGATACCTTTTTCCTGATTTTTTTCCCCTTTGAAGCCTAACCAAGAAGATCAAGACCACTTGTTTGACAAAATTGCAGATTTTGTGGCACATTTTCTTCTTGTTCCCAGGGATGCTAAAGATGATGGTTTTTTTCAGGTAACAGTACAATTAGCAGTTTCAGTGATATATGGGTAGATGCTGTATTTCAGCTCATAGAAGTATTAACATGTCAGATAAACTGATTCACATGTCTCCAGGTTGGCAGCATTTGGCTCTAAAAGGGAGCTGGAAGCACATGCATTTAAGTACCAGACACATGCATTTAAGTACCAGAGAGAAAACAATCAGAAATGGTGAGAAAAAGCTAGAAATGATCATAGGCAATCAGAAGTGAATTTTTTTTGGCTTGTATAATGCGTGAATAGCAAAATCTAATGATAATATAAAAGATGTGATTTTTTTAAAATGTCTTGGTTTTCATTAAATATAATGATTAGTTAAATATTAACAAAGAATACCTTATTCTGCATCCCAATTTTAACCCTAAGTGACTTGTTCAAAGTACGTAATTTGTTGAAATCCGTATCTTCCAATTCAGGCTTAACTGGACTTATACACTGATTAAGCAAATTTTTGAGAAGTGAATTTCCCTATTGTTGATACAGTTGCCTAATGTTTCACACAAATAATAAAAGGTTGTACTATTTTTTTAGCAGAATGGCTTTGCAATTACTACAGTTCACTTGAATATTTTTACATTAACTAAAACAAATTGTAATAATAGATCTCTTCTGTAGTCTTTTTAGATACAGTGTTAATCTTGTTTTGGCAGGTATATCCTGATTGTTTGTCACAAGTCATTTATGTCACTTTCTATGAAGCGTTTCCTGAATTTATTAATTTTTTTGATGATGATTTTAAGGATGGATTGGTAGACTTAATTTTTCAGTGGATATCAGGTACTGGTAGGTTTTTTCCTTCTCCCTGATGCCTGTTTTGTCTACACCACCATGTCTGCATTTCAGTAAGAATCTATTGCTTTTTCCCTTAGTAATGATATACATACATAGAAAATTCAGTACTAGGAATACTATTGTCAAAGCTGGCTTTCTCTGCTCGGTAATAGTAATGATGATGATGACGACATCTTAATTCTCATTGTTGCTATATAAATATGGATAGTTTAAAACACTGGCCTGGAAAGGAGACAAAGAATCTGAGCTGACTATCCATGGCATTATTTCTCTTTAAGGAAAAATAAAACTGGATCTGACATTTCAGAAGTTTTTTGGCAAAAGCATGTCAAACAATGTAGCCTGTTTTAATTGTTAAACTGTGCTGTCTAGATCTGTCCTGACAAACCTGTTTAGTATCCCACAGCTGACACAGTGGAGGCATACTGCATTCTAATTTTTTATTTGTGTAGCAAGATTAGCTGGACTGGACCTCCCAGTGTTCAGTAATGATAAAGTCTTACTGCAAATATGAGACATTTCTGACAACCTGCCTGCGTTTCTGTCTTTCTATCATGACACATGTTAGATCCAGTTTTGGAACTGTTCCTCCGTAAGATGAGTGAGGATGAAGCTAGATTGGCATTTTTCAGTTGGATTTAATGATATATTTTTCCCCATTAAATTAAGCTCTGATGTCACTCGGTGTTTAAAAGCCTCAAAGTTTGAGTGGATGGGAACTGATAATCTCTTTAGAGTTGGTATCAGGATGATACTGAAAAGAAAGTATTGTATTTTTAAGGTTATGTATAGGCTCTAATCCAGTCCAGTCATCGCCTTATTGCAGTGACTCTGTTCTGTAGTAGCTCTTTTAGCTGTAAAAGTACTTAACTATTGCAGAATTAGCCAGCAAGGATATAATCATACCCAGAGACACAACTTATAATTGAACTGATGAATGCAGATTTAATTTCACTGGTTTCTTTGTGATACTGTATAGGAGAAGTATTCTGGAAGAATCTATGGTAAGCACATAAATGCAGCCAGGAAGAAAGCCTTAAAATTCAAGCCCTAAGCAAAACTGTACTAATTCCTGGAAAAGCTGCTGAACATAGTGAGGATTTTTTTTTTTGTTGTTGAAACAGAGGACTAGGAGATCTTCCCCAGTAACTATTTGTAGGTGGCCTTGAAGGTATCTCTATAAAAACAGTCACTTTGTAGAAATATTCTTAAAAGATTCAGACTGTACCTGTCCTAGAAGTTTCTAGTGGAAGTAGTATCATATTACCATTAAATATCTGCATGTTTTAACAGTAACAGTTTATGGTTTTTAGATTGTATATGTCACTTAATATCCATTCCAAAACTTAGATTTAGAGCAGATTTCTATCTTTAGTGCTCATTTATTTAGATTTCATGACAATGTGGGTTTCATTATCTTGTATGTTGCAGCTGATGGACAAATACAATAGAAATATGTTCTTGAAGTAGATATAAAATACAGAAATATTTTCTCAAAACCTTTCTCTGTGTCAGTCACTGTTTGTTGGACAGAATTTTCTTTTTAGTTACAGACAGAGAAAATTGTGTGTAGAAAAAGATCACCCTGAAAGATTTAATTTAGAGAAGGTTTACATACTTCAAAGTTATATATGCACCAAACTCCAAATGGGCCTTTAACTTGGAAGAGCTGGGTAAACCCACAGTATACTCCGTAATGTGTAACAACTATAAATAGATAATGGATAGAATTAACTGAAATTTAGTCAGACCAGAAAAAAATCCCAAGAAACTAGGAGACCACTGTATGGCATAGATTCTGTATCTGCGTGAAACTTACGGTGTGGGAGCTGTGCAAAATTCTACTGGAATGAATGTTGAAAACCACTGAATAAAGTAAATTATGTATTGCTGCCAGAATAATTCACAACCTCAAGAAAACATATGCAAATGTATTAAATTACCAGAATTGGAACAACCACAAAGTAAGGATATTCACTCATGTGCAAAACCAAGCAGAAGCAGACGGGAAATAGCAAAAACTGTCCTGGTTGACTTTAAGTATATGAATATAATTATTTCAGTTAACAGGCTTGGATCCCAAGCCTGAAGTTGACCATGGGCATAAAAGTTTGCACATTGGAAACAGGAAAGAAAGCAATTTTAATTTCATTTGGGAAGATTCATAAGGTGATTTTCAAAATTAGCATAAACATTTTTCTAAATTAAATTTTTGATTTTCAGGTCTAAAACCAGGGAAATGTGTATGGAAGAAATGGAATCTTGAAAGCTTTAAGGCTGCCACAGTAAATCATACCAATAGAGATGCTACTGCTAGCATACAAGCTAGCGCATCTGCCAGTTCTACAGCAGCCAGTAAGTCTTGCAAATATTTTTAAACACATAATGCACATCACTTTATGCATTTTGGAATGAAACTTACAGTACATTACAAAATCTAATTGTCAACATAAAATATTAGTAATATTTTAAGTTTGTCTTGCACAAAATCAGAATGTTATAGCAATTAAAATGAATTGTGGATTTTGATCAACTCTAAACATATATCTTCCCAATATACTGATACTTTCATTTACTTAAGATGCAAACAATATTACAAGGTATTTAAAGAAGCTGCTGATACTCCATCTAGTAAAATCTGATGGTTTCAGTTTGTCAGTTTCTCTAATACTAACGACAGCTAGTCTTTTTTCTACTCCTTTCTCTGGCACCTGGCTCCCATTTTCAGTTTGTCTTGCATTCTACCCTCTAACTTCTACCCCTTTGTCTTCCCTGTCCTGGTGGATCACATCTTTGACTGTTATTCTTTCATACTAGCCTGCTGTTCTTTGTCATTGCTGCTATTTTGACTTCTTTTCTCAAGCTTTTTATGCTGATGCTGCTTCTAGCTTGCTCCCTTTCTGAATGTTATCCAACGTTTTGTTTCTTCAAGCTAGCCAGCTTCTTCTCTCTTCCCATCGCCTGAAATTACTGTTCTCCTTTTAGCAACTACAGCCATCATTTTATGCTACCAGTCTTCTCTTACTCCTTTTTATCTTCCTTCTGCCCCAACTGTAACCAAACAACTTTTCCCATCCTTGCCGTTTTTTTCCCCATCCTTTTTTCCATGGGCTCATATGCTTTTTCTGGATTTAGATCATTCCCCAGTCACCAAGGTAGGAAAACCTTATTTTTGGTGCAATATAATTCAGAGGAAAATGTCTGTGAGAAAACTCATAAATTTGCATCATAAGTATAAATTAAGGCAGGGAAGTCTGTGATTCTTTGATTTTCAATTTTCTAGCTTATAATTGGCTATATAAAATAGGGATATTCATTGCCAGTCTTAAAGATAAGCTGAAGAATGATTTTAGAAATTCTTTAGTGATGGAATCTACCTGAATGGGAAAAGATATGTCTGTGCAAATTTTCAAGGCTACTCACCCCGCTTTGTTGATAACACTCTTCCCACTCCCAGCCCTTACCGTTTTCAGTGATATCACTCTGACACATTTTCTGTATGGTTATGTTAAATGCTTAGGAAAAGATAGAGGGTTGTCTCTTGTATCTGTTAATGTTAACGAGAGGAGGTTTGGAACATGCTGTACTCAGGAAATCCCAGTGCAGTACTGCAGATATGTCAGAGGAAGGGAAGTGTTCTGGCGTGTGCCATGATTCCCACAAAGCTTTCTCTTGTAATGTAGATATGAGAGAACTGTGTGGGTTTTTCCCAGTGGAACAGGCTATCTAAGCAAAGAGGAGAGTTGCTCTTGAGACCTAGCTGAAGGATTTGGTCTCTACAAATGAATACAGCTTTGTAGAATCTTTGTATGGATTGGCTCTGCACATCTGTGGCTTAATAAAGTGAGCTATCTTACTGTCGTTATGTATTGCCTGTTAGCTTTCCTGAATAATTTTCCTTTTCTTACTTTAGTATTCCTTTTCAAGTACAATTAAAAAAAAAGAAATGTGGTTTCTTTGAAGTTGAAAGTCAGTGTTACTCTTATCAAGTTACAGTCTTGAAAGGAAATTCTTGTTTACAGAATCCATTTTTTGTGTGTTGCTCAGTTTGCAGTACAGTTTTTAGAAACAGAAATGTGTCTATGTTTTTGAAGAGAGGAACATTTGGATTTAAAAAATAAGATGCTTTTACAAAACCTAAACCCAGTGGAAACATTTGCATGATTTTTATAAATTCCAAGGGTTTTGTTCTGGTAAAATCATATTTCCTTTTGGATCTTGGTCATTGCAGTGCTTTACTAGTATACGAAAACAAGAATATGAAACCGAGTAGGAAGTGATTATTTGTGAAGCAAGTTCAGTAAATCACCTTAGCTGTTGATTATAATAACACTTCTAACCTAACTGAATCTGCTTTAATGACAGTAATTTCTGAAGTCACTGAAGCTAATGTTATATAATGACTTGGTTTTTTCTGTGACAAGAAAATAAAAGGGAGAAGCCTTACTATTTTAGCTCTTCCTGTTAATGTCCTATTCTGTGATCTACCTTATTGCTTTAGGCTTGGAGGACGCTCACAGTTTTGTTCAATAATCACTTGTTCTCTTTTATCACCACTGAGAAGTTACTTGCTTGTCCTGATCCACTTTGGTGCCTAGTTTCTGGTGAAATCAGTAGGAATAGGGTATATAGGCAAGTTACCTGTCATATTAACATGCTGTGTCTCACACAAGAATTGAGTGTCCATGGTTTCCGAGTGTTCCCTTTCCTCTAAAGGTGTCATTCGGTGTTTCTGTACTGTGCAATAATATCGCAGCAACTCATATAGACATACACAAGCTAACCTTGTTAGCTGGCTTGAACAGAGGTAACAATCTAACTATGACAGTATGGTGTCCTGTGTAGCAACAGAAGTCACTATGAGTGTGGGTAGAAACAGCTACATCTCCCCTGCTGACCTGTGCCCTGTGGTGATTAGTCTGATAATTTAAAACTAGCGTGGGTGTATGTTTAATGTTTTAGCAGCACGTACCAGACTCGAACTTCTTTTTCTTACTTATCGAATAGGACATTGAAAGTGGCCTGCTTAAAGTTATATAATACATCTGTAGCAGAACCAGGTTTCAAAGGCCAGTAGATGAACCATGAAAACTCAGCAGTCACTAGCCAATGCCTTGATTCTCGTCCATCACAACTGGTGCTGTCCAAGGTAATAGTAAATTGTGTTTATGCTTAGACAGCCAGTTGTAACTGTAAAGGGAGCCAGTCCTGAATTCTGATTAAAATTATACCACATAGCATTATTATTATAAAAACATTTCTAGTGATAATAAAGATATTACTGAATTAGTTGGAAGAATGGGGGGGTGATTCTTCCCCTCTACTCAGCACTGGTGATGACACACCTGGAGTGCTGTGTTCAATTCTGGGCTCTTCAGTACAAGAGAGACATAGACATATTGGAGAGAGTCCAATTAAGGGCCACAAAGATGATTAAGGGACTGGTGCATCTCTCCCATGAGGAAAGGCTAAGAGAGCTGGGACTGTTCAGCCTGGAGAAGAGAAGGCTCAGGGGGGATCTTATCAATGTATATAAATACCTGAAGGGAGGGTGCAAAGAGGACTGAGCCAGGCTCTTTTCAATGGTGCCCAGTGACAGGACCAGAGGCAATGGGCACAAACTGAAAGACAGGATGTTCCATCTGAACATCAGGAAACACTTTTTTACTGTGAGGGTGACTGAGCACTGGCACAGGTTGCGCAGAGAGGTTGTGGAGTCTCTCTCCTTGGAGATATTAAAAAAACATCTGGACATGGTCTTGGGCAACTGGCTCCAGGTGGCCCTGCTTGAGCAAGGGGCTTGGACCTGCAGAGGTCCCTTCCAACCTCAACCATTCTGTGATTCTGTGAATAAAGTGAGACAGAGATTCTTTTAAATAAAGGTGGGACAAAGAAACACCTTCGGTTTGGGTTCTTCCTTTCGGGAAGCGGGATATAGGCTCGAAGTAGTGCCTCTGCTGCTGTATGAAACCAGAAATATATAAATAAGGCATTACATAAGGATTTGCACGAGTTGTTCAGTTAACATCACACCATAGATATGTCAGTCCATTGTTGGCACATGGTCAGAAAACAGAGGTGCAAGCCAATGAAGACTGGTCTGTAGAATCAGTTGTTTTCAGTGTTTACTTTGCAAAGCTAGAAAAAGATTTTTTTGTGTTTTAGTCTTACAAAATTCTGAATATCCAAGTGACACAAATGCTTCTTAATTTCACAGGCTATTAGCTCCAGAAAGAGCTTAGCCTGCAGAGGACTGAGCCCTTAAAACTGACCAGCCTAACTCCTCAAAGATGGGGAAGCTGTTGATACATGCAAAGTAAACTTGTAATGAGTTTCACAAAGCTATCTGGGTACTACGTAAGGCAAATACCTACTTTCATAATGTAGGTGAGCACACTAGGTATCTGCTTCCTATTGAGATCCATTGAACTCTGGCACCCTATTTAACCTGACACCTTCAAGTTCTCACTAGGTACAATATCCACCTTTTAGGTACCTGGTATCCTTTAAGATCTGTACTTCACTGAAGACTGCTCAGTGTTCAGAGCTTTAACCATCTTTGCTAAAACACTGTTTTAGAAATGATCTTAAAAGTAAGGATTCCTGTTTGCTATTGGACTTCAGTCTGAAAACACTGTAACTATTATGTGACAAGTTTATGCACCTTCATTTGAATTCCTCTGCTTTTCTGGTTAGCACTGAAGGAAAATAGTTTATTCTCATGAGGAAGTAATTTCCTCTGAAATGAGTTCTTTTTTTTCCCCTCTGTGTTAAGAGTCAATCTTTTCAAGTGCGAGGCCTCTAAGTAAAAGAGTTTTCTTAATGAAACAAGCAATCTTCGTAAGCTAGGATCTGCCTTCCAAACAGAATTGATGAAAAACTCCATTTCAGTTCTGGAATGTAACCAGTTATAAAATTTCAGCGTCTGGAATGCTCGAGATTTACAAGCTAGCTTTCCTCAGCCAGGTATTGTGAAGTTATTTACAGAGCTCAAGTTTTGACACTTCGTACTTTTAATAATATATGATTGTTTTTCAATTTTTTATAATTAAATTCTGCAGTTGTATTTTATGTAAGACTATGAATTTAAATGTATGGTGTTAAAAAGCTTTTTTAGAAATTTTGATATGTGAATATCATTAAAGTTAATATAAATGTCATGTTAACAACCTCATGCAACTCCTTGAATATTTTCCCATCTGAGTTTCTGCTTTAAAGACAGGCCTAATCTTCACAATTATTCTACTAACAGCACAGAGGAGTTAGTATTTTTTCTACTAATAAATTCACCTTCTCCCTTGTTTTAAGTAAACTTGTGATTTAAATAACTATTACCTTTTAAAACCCATCCAGTGATGTAAACAGTTGAATTCCTTTTTTTTGTTGTTATTAAATGTTAGTTAAAAAAAGTATTAGTTCTAATTATGGATCTCAACTCTGATGATGACTGTTTCCCTAACCTGGGGAAAATCACCTAGCCTGTCACTTTCATTTTCTACATATGTTAAATGTTATGAAATTATTATGTTTTTCAAAAAGTTAGTATTGAGGAGTTCAGTTGCATAAGCTTATGAAGTATTTAGACAACTCAGATACTTGTTGTTGAGTGCAGTGAAATACTGTTGTTCTCTTATTACTTTATTGATTTAACGTTAACTTACATTTTGCTTCAGCTCGTTAAAAAAGAGTATACATCTTTTCTTCAAAAAGTGATTTAAAACACAGACAAATGTATTCTAATAATTACTCAAGTGATTAATCATTTGGTAACCTGATTATTACAGATGCTAAGCACAGTGGTGTTTTAAACTACTTGCAATGGAACTAAAAGAGAGACCATATTGTACCATATCGTGTCTTTTAAACGTCATGCAAATTGTCCAATTGTCATTTTTTATTGTGTTATGGAATGTATTTACACCATTTTACATACCTTTAATGACATACATATTATAGATAAACTGTGAGGCAAACGTGTAATTATCCCCCTAACATGGAAAATGTGTTTTGTGTAGTTGTTCAAAGAGGTTGAACTGCACTCCAAATGGCTGTTTTAAAAATAACTTCCATATGGAATCATAGACTCATTCGGGTTGGAAGGGTGCTGCAGGTGTCTTGCCCAATCTCCTCCTCAAAGTAGGGCCCGCACTGATTTTAGACTGATTTGCTTAGGGCTTTGTCCAGTCAGGTCTTGAAAACCTCCAAGAATGGAGACTCTGGAGTCTTCTATGAGATTCCCCAGATGAGATTATCTCACTTCTGTGTCACAGAGTATTTATCAGCACTAATACAAAAGATAAGTAAGTAAGTAGAACCTTGTTAGTTAAATTTAAAGAGCCCGCGTAATGGAGCAGTTTCTGGGAAATGTGAATGGTTATTGAAGGTGGCTAAATAGAATGGCTATTTAAACCACAGGAGCTTATATTTCTGTTCTAAACCACAGTCTGTTTACACTTTGTAGTATCTGTGGTAAACAAAGCAAAAAGCTAGACGAAAGCCAATGCATCTGAAGGAAAAACAAAGAAATTACAATTGAGTGTGGCTTTTATAGCCCACTTTGTTTGGATTTTCTTGAACCTTTAGTATTATAAAGGTTAGTAATGAGCCATATCCAGACAGGTCTATCTGTTTCTTTTCATACGAACCTGTTTTCCTCCCACGTGGTATATTGCATGGTTGATGTTAAGATGGGATTGTGATGTAATTGGTATAAAAGGCTTTTGTGAGGACTTCTGACATCTATTTGAATAATACCTGTTAAAATCTAATAGATTCTTTTTTTTTTTATCCTTCTCTTTTAATAATTTGCTACTGTAGGTCATCACTATAAATTTTCTGATTATTATTCTCTGTTTTTAGCATTACGCTGATATTTTTGAGACAGATGAAAAGAAACATTTTATTTTGGAAGAGATTTTCTAAGTTAAAGATATTTTGAAAATTGCTCAACTGGGTTGATCTGATCTTGCTTTTCTGTTCACCTTTTCCATTATGTACTGGAATAGAACAACCCAGTATATGTTCTAACCTTTAAGTCTGTTTGACTATTAAAATGCCAGAAGAAATGAACGAGAAAGCATAAAAAACCATACAGCCCCTCCTCTGCTAAGTCAACATAAGGAAAGTATTACAACATGTAAGGCCATATGACTGTGCTACTGAAGGATTGTGTCATTTGCACTCAGGTGGCTTTTTGTGAACCATTCACTCGTAGGATGCATTTGAGATGACAGCTGTAAAACATAAAGCAGCCTTGGCTTACCTGATAATGATGGTAATACAGTGATCCATTAGATAAAGCACGTAGCAGTAGGGGCTAATTACCTTTGGGGTTCAGGAATTGTTTGACTGTATTGCTATATTTTTGAATTATGTAATCAAAAGATCTTTAGAAGAGCTTGTCTGTATCTGGATTTAAGTTTAAGCTTTTTTGGCATATATATTCATATATTAATGTGCATATTCACCTTTTAATTCAAACTTCAGTAAAGCTTTTAAGCACAAACAATCTTAATGAGATTTTGTTCTTTTAATTTTTATTTCAAAGCTTCAACTAACCTAGTTTAGATCTAGAAACTTTTGCTAGTATGTTAATGTTGATCATGAGCGTGAACTTTGTTTCAGTGTTTATATATTCACAGAAAGTAGTGCAGACAGTTATCAGCAAAAAAGCTTCTTGGGTAGTACAGTCTATTGTATTCAGTGAACAACAGATAAACTAGCAAAAGCACAACGAAGGTTTACTGATATAGCTGTATTGACAATTTTTTCTGCATCGACCCATTTATATCTACACTTTGATGTTTGATATTAGCAAGTCAAAAATGATAAATTATTTTCAAATTATAGTATTTGTTAAACAAGTATTTTTTAAAAAAAGAAATATTTGTTAAAGAGAATTGTTGCTGTTTTCTGAGAGTGCTGTTACAAAGAAAGTGTCTCATGTAGGAAAAAATGGTTGACTCTAGACACTTCTAATGAAATGTAGAGCATTTAAGACCATTAGTAATTAACTTGACTCCATCCCAGTCATCTGGCAGCTGTTTTGGCGGATTTTTTGGTGATCTTTATCTAAGCACAATTATCACAATACCGAGAAAACTTGTAGGCAAACTGAACAGGATCAAATGATATAATGCATTAGTCATGCAGGGCTTAGTTGAACACTTTAATAGCTTGAAAATTAAGATGTCTTTTCTTCATCAGCTCACACTGATTTTGGCTGAGGTTTCAAACTAGTCATATAGGCTCTTACATACTTCTGTATCGGTAAGTATAGGTTCTACGATTTGAGGATTAATTCCAGTACCTGCCGGAACTGTAACCTTCTTTTACCTGGTGTAACTCTGAGCATGCTATTAAATTCAATTAGTAAGAGTATGTGTCAAAGATTTTTTACATTTTTGCATTGTTTCTTTTGAGATGTCCATTGTGCGATTTGCTGCAGGCTGTCATTTTTGTCTGCCATCCAATGTATGTTGGCAAGAAGGTTGTGTGCTAGTCTTTGTGTCTGGTCACAGAAAAAAATTCATGCATCTCAGCCAGACCATTTTGTTATTCTTTTAGAATTAAAAGCATATGAAACAGATGCAGCTTAATAAGTATTTTTTTTTATAAATAACATTTAAATAACTTAGAACAATAAAGTTCAAATACAACTTAAAATAATGTTTAATGCTGTAACAACAGAAAAAGCATGTATAAGGATGGAAAAACAATACTGAAAGCTGTATACCCTAACAGGAATTATACAAAAGATAGGATATGTTACATAAAAAACCTTAATATGTCTGAATTTTTGCTTCATCGTTATATAAAATGTTATTTTGTGAAAAGTGAGATGAAGTACATTTTTTATTCCTATTATTTTACATACACTATTTGAAACATCTTTTAGAGCAGCATTAGGTATTTGTTTCATTAATAGATAGGAACATTTTGTAGTACAGTAAACTTAATTTTTCCAAACTAACTCTTTTATCTGAATACAACAATAAACATTTACAAGATTATATATTTTTTTTTCTGATCATATAGTTTATGTATAGGATATCAGTTTCTTGGGGGAAGTATTTAAAATACTGCTCAGCCTCCACATTTACTATTGACTTGATAATCTGACAACTCATTCCAGCAGCCTTAAAGTCTGACATATTTTACACAACATTATCATCTGCTTATTATTATTATAGCAGCCATATTTAAGAAGCAGATAGGTTTTTTTAAATAAAATATTATCAGATAATCAAGTAATGACTTATTCTTCAGGGTAAATTAATTTAAGAAACTACCCAGTTACAATGACTAAGATAATGATTGTACAACTCTTTAGAATTTTTTACAACTTTTAGTTAGTAAATCTGTTTTTGTGTATATTTTCAAATCTTTTTCATGTAGTCTCTTAAAAATAAACATAAATGCGCAAGTCCAGCTTGTTCAGTTTCTCAGTAGTATTCCAGCCTCTCTTGATATCTTGTCAAATAGTCGTCTTAAAAATAATCTTCCTGCTGGAACTAGTTCTTTATAGATCATTTGTGATTAGGATATTGCCAGAGGGAGAAAGTGGGATGCTCTGTGTTCTTTCTTTGTTTTTTTACCTTTCATGGGGACCCCTTTGTGGTTTAATGTAACAAACATCTCCTTTCCTTTGTGTGTCCATTTTGCAGAAGCATATGTATTATAATGGTTTTCTTCAATCAGTTCGATGAAGTTGCAGTCCTCGTTGCATACTTTCTGTTGAGAGTAAATAATAGAGTAAAATAGGTACAAGTGTTTTTTTAAGTACTTAGATTAGGGACGATGGGAGAAGAATATGTGTTATAAACCCCACATATTATTAATATTTATAATAAATAAATTGGACTTCTGAAATCTGAGTATTGAATATTTTAGCTTTGTCTATTCCCCCATAGTATTCCACATTTTAAAAAGTATATAAACTGTAATCACTGAATTTATTAAATGGACATAAAAGTCTACTATGGGATGTATGGGATAAGTACAGGATACATTTTCATTTGTTAGGAATCTATTTTATACAAACTATACAGATGCTACATCTAGAAATACGTATCTTTAAGATTGTACGTGGTGATGGTACACACAAGAGAAGTTTGCATCCATACCTTTCCATAGAGTCTTCCTGACTTGTTCATTGCCAGAAAGTATTCACTTTCCACTCCTTTGATTGCCACTATTCCAACTGCCACCGTTCGGATTTCTAGAATGCCTGCAAAGACACACAGTAAGGGCTGTAAAATGGTTGTTTGTTCTCCAGACAACTTAGAAGGTTCAGTTGAGCTAATATACTGTAACACTTCTGTGTTTATTGAAAATCTGCAGCAATCGTTCTTAGATAACAGAAAAAATTATGTATTTGTTCATGTGAAGAAAGGGCTAGACTTTAAAAATCATCTGTATGTGATCATGGCTGCACACAGCCACTGAAAAAATGGTATCGTGGTATTTTTAAGTATATACTGAAGTCGCGATGTTAGTATAAGTAATTTTTCTGTTTTCAAAGAATCAGCGTATCTTAGAATTTATCAGGAAGAATTATATACATAGCCATCAAGGTTCACAGAATTTGTGTAAAGCCTTTATTTTGAAGACTTGTGTAGCAGTATCATCTCCTTGAAAGAGTGTAAACCTTAGAACTTGCAAGTGATAGAAAACAGACCACAGTGTCTTAAATAAGATATAGTATTTGCTTGACCTCTGTATGCTTTTATGACTGGAGCTGTAAAGATACGTGTATTTGAAAATCATTAAAAGCTGTTCTGAGAACTTATTTATTCGAAACCAGAAAACATTTAGACTTGTTTTCTAGAAATCACTTTATTTTCATCTCATGTACATATACATCATTCATGATGTATATCTGCAATAGCTTTCTGTAGTCACTATGATACATTTAAGTTACCTGCAACATAAAAAATATGTTAACTAAAAAACAAAAAACCAACTGAGCAAAGGCAGGAGGATGGCGGAAGTTATTAAGGAACACGAGGTTGTTTTCAAACTTAAATATTATTATTGTTGTTTCAAGTAATAGTTTAGAGTTATACTTCTGAGTTTGAGCCGTTTTCTTCCATAGAGTCACCTACAGAACTGCGTGCAGTAGCATCTGTACTGTGACTCGTTCTCCAAAATGAGGTGTTTCAAAGCCAGCCAGCTCTAGGCAAATTCCAATAGCTAAGCATGGGGGAGACAAGTGAGGGAGGGGGAGAGAGAGGCTTGTGTTAGATTGTCGCCTGAAAGATAACCTTCCCCTTGAACAAAACATTTCCTTTTTTTCTCTTTCAAGTTTGTATTGACTCTTGACAGCCACCGCACATGATAATAATTTTTCATTAATTAGTTTTTTTAGAAAGGGATTAAATATCTATGATATTTCTCTTTCCCTATACTTTTTTGCTATCCTGATATCCTTTGCTTTCTGTACTGTTCTGTTTTGCTTTCTTCCTTGATATTACTGATGTACCAGTCCTAGCCTGTATTGCTCACTTTTTTCATCCTATTTTCCTTACCAGTAGATCAGTTACCTCTTCTCATGGTGTGTGCCCTGCTGGGCGTTCATCTCTGAACACTTATACTCCTGTACTTCTCTATAATGCTAAGCCAACTTTAAGTAAAGCTTTTAGAATTCTTTGACAAGTTCCACTCTGCTGCAGGCCTAGCAACAATTCTTACAAAGGGTAATTTCTAACTGAAACTTACAAAAATTATATTAACTTTCATTTAAATTTCACTTTAGAAAAACCACAGTGAGGCTGAAAAACAGATGAACATCTGCATCTAGCCAAACAAAGAACATAACAGTGGAAGGGATCTCTGGGTCATCAAGTCCAGTGCTCTGCTAGCCTGGGAATTGCATCAGATAATTCCCTTTTCATAAACTTTGCCAATACTAAATTGGAGTTATTACTTCTTTGCCCCCAGTGTTTCCGCTGAAGGCTGTTCCAGAGTTTGATTTATTTTAATGGCTAGAGACTCTGTAGTAATTTGCAATCTGCATTTTTTCAGCGACAGCTTATATCCATTTGTTCTTTTGCCTGTGCTGGCGATTAGCTTAAGGAGAGGTTTTTTTTTTTTTAAATCTATGTTTGAGTTTTATATTTATACAGAATTAAAAAAATGAAAGATTCAAAATGACTTTTTAAAACAAGTCATGCTAATAGGATTTGAGATTTCCTTGAGTAAGCTGATGTTGGCTGAAGTCATGGTAGTAAGAAATACTACTACTTTTAAAAAGGAAATACCAAAAGCTTTTGTCCAAGGCAATATTATTATTCAAAATTTCACGTTATCTTTTAGCTTTGCTTTTTTTTTCTTAGTAGATGGTGACATTCATACTAACTTGTAGGAATTATTTTATTTTGGTTTTGGGTACTTGTTTTTCTACTTTATTCTCAGTTGAGTTATAAATGTCTTTCATGTGGAAACTTTACACTATCCATATAGAATTTGGTATAGGATAGAAATTGGGGATGTAAAAATATTTTATAAAGCCTCCTGTATAGCAAATCTGAATGGCAAAATAAAATGTTATCTATCAAAGTTATATTCTACTTACAATTTACAAGGGCACTACATGTGGTAGATTTATTGTATTCAGATCTCTACACGTTTTTTCATCCTATTTGTTAAAATTCCATTGTGCATAAAAAGCAATGCATTTTAATTAAAGACATAATTTGAGGTTCATAAATTGTTATGCATATTCAGTACCATTTCCTCTATTATTATGTACATTTCACAATTTTAAGCAATTGTGTACCCCCAGAATTAGGGCTAGCTCTCACATAAGTGACATTTGACACCCTGACTCAGAGGTGGTATGAAATCCAGAGAATGTTTTAGGTCTTTGAATGGCGCTTTTCTAAAGATCCTCTATCTGTGCATCTCTCCATAAAGTTTAGTGAGGGAACACCACGTGAACTCTCCAATAACTGTCACATTAAAAATGTTGTAATATTAGCAGTGTTAAAGAGAAAGAAAAAAAGACCACAGAGAGTTCAGTGGAAACAGAGCTTGTGTATTCTTGATTCTTTGCTCGGAACATGTCCATCTCAGAATTAAATGGCCTATCATAAACTGCATGTGCTTGTTTTCGTGTTCCCAGTTCTAGATCATGTCTCACCTGTTCTGATGTGTCTTAACATATCCCTGAAGGAGAAACAAAGCATGAATTTTTCCCTTGTCAGCAAAGCATTTATGTGAGTTAATTCTCTGAGGCAGTATCTCACGTGCACTTTTGTATTTGATGGGCAAGTGATTCATCACTGAGTTCCTCTCTCCATTTGAAGGCATATGACGCAAGTTCCTTAAGCAATAAGACAGCATACTGTAAGCTCCCTTTTCTTCTTCTGGAGGCTGTGCCTCAGTAATTCTTCTGGTCATTTCAGAAATGTAGTATTGCTGAAATTCATTGCACATGTTTTTCTTTAAATTAAATAAATTATATAGGAAATGGAAACTCAATTTTTAGCAAACTGGGAAAAGTAAGACTTTACTGTGTAGTTAGAACTCTGATAGCTGATTTTAGCTGAAAATTTGATTTATGATCTTTCAGTATATAGTCTTTTGTATGGAACTTGTTTTGTGAATTACAAAATGTCATGTACATACATGAATTCAAAACTTCTTTCTTTACGTACAGAAACTATGGAAAGAGACTATTAAGGTTGAGAAGTCATACACTGAAAGTTTATTAGTTTATCAGTGTCAACGTTGCAGTTGTGACACATGCTTAAATTTAGTATCCAATATCAGAGGTCTCTCACAGACCAGGAAGAAGGATTTTGGAGTAATATTCAAGTTAATACAGAGATTTCAGTACTTGAACTGTTTTACAAAGTGCTTCTGAACATACAAGATTTATAAGGTGACCAGCTTTTCCCTGCACACCTATTATGCGCTGCATAATTCTCAAAGCATAAGTTCTTTGATGAACTAGTTAATGGAATCTTTAACACTTATAAATGACATAATCTCACTGTGAAAACATCTAAACTACTTTTCTATTTTTTTAATACTCATCTTGATATATAAACACTCAAGACAAACTTTGAAGTTAAAGAGATGTGTGGATAATGGAAATCACTGTCTCTTCCAATTATAATTTTATAACTTATATTTAAATATAAAAATGAGCTTTTATATTGTATCATAATTATAGCACCAAAGCAGGAGATTCCTAAAGGATATACCAAAGAATAAAATAATAAATCCATAAAATAAAGTTGTATTTTTCCCAGTTTATTTCATTTCCTTTCAGTATCTCTATTAAGTCAAGATATCGCATTACATTACACTTTATGAGATTATATTCATATTGATCTGTCTTTATTTTGTATGTGTTCCTGGTACTCAATCACTGTAAGAGAAATTACATAATGGTAAATAGACACTAGGATGTGTCGTTGCAGATAGGAACCTAGTCCATCAGTGGGTGTCAAGAGGTAATAAAACGGTTCAACCAGAATTTAGGCCAACTGCAGATATTTCCTGTTTCTTCTATACTCTCTGTAATCGTCTGCTACTGGCGATTCTTGCCAACAGGATGCTGGGCTAAATTAAATTTGGATCAGAGCTGATATGGTTATCCTTATGCTCTTAGTGTATATGGCTTGTTATACAGTTGTGACTTACATTCAGCCAAGTCTGTGAATGTGATCTTTTTAGTTAGTTAGGTCTTTTTTAAAAAAAACCTCCTCTCTTTTCTCTTCTCTTTTGTTTTGAAATTCTGCATCATTGCAATATCTTTGATAAGACTAGCCAGGAACAACATTTGGTGTACTGGAAAGTAACCCAATAATCTCATTTTTCTATAAATGCAGGAAGAGCTTTCCTTCTGAGTAACTGATGGTATTAAAATCAACAACAAAACAGTAATAAACTCTAAAGATTAGCTTTATAAGGATGGTAACCTGAGTTAAAGAAAACTCACCAAAGCTGAAGAGTGTCTTTTCTAGTATACCATTTTTGACTGCCTTTAAGACATGAACTGAATTAAAATGTATTCGTTTCATTGCTTCTCTACTGTGAACCTAAGTGTAGCTGAGCTTCAGTGTTCATGCTAATTCTTCTTAGCTGATTCATTGGAAGGAGGTAAATCTCTATATCTGTAGAAAAATGGTAATAGAAGTTGTGCTATGCTTGTAGGCTATTTTATACACAAAGGCTATTTTATACACAAATTCTGTCCTTATTAAAATGAATGGTAAGATTTCAGCTAACTCAGTAGAGCCAGGATTTTATCCCTAAGATAGTTCCTTCAGTGGGGCAGGAGAGGTACAGTAAGCTAAAATCTTTTCAGAAAAAAACCCACACAGAAACAGAGAATAATGCTGGAGATGTGTCTGTGCCAGTTTGTAAGTGTTAGTTTTTATAGCACCAGATACTTCAGAGATATGATAAAGAACTAAAATCTACAGTCAGAAATTCTACTAAGGAAAGCCTCTTCTCAGTCTAAGAGTATACCGCTCCTTGTCTTGTATTAGGAAGTCCATTCTTATGGAAGTCCATTCACTTCCTTTTGAAGTGAAAAGTTCTAATCCTTTCAATCTCTATTCATGAAAAGGAAAAAGTCACCAAGCTAGGATGGGAAAGAGAAAATTCTTGTATGTAGAATGTTTCATTTAAATACTCTTTTAATACTCTAATAACCAAAATTACTTTAAAGACATGCTTAAATTGATAAGATGCTGATGATAAGTTCCAAAGGCTGAACTTCAACAAGGTCTTAAATAGCCTCGGTTTAAAAATGAAAATGTAAACTATGTTTTTCAGTTACTTTATCTAAAGCATCCACATAAAAGTTCAGAAGAGGTTTAAGAGAAGACTTGAATATACCACATAGTAACTGGGAAAGAAATCAGATTAAAGCCAGAAAGAAAAAAAAAAAAAACAAACAAAACTGAAAATGGGCATACAAAATTGAAAACAACTGTAATTTCTGTAAAATCAGCATGAAATTCCAAACAATTTTATATGGTTGCATGGTCAGTGTATCAAATGTAGCTTAAAATTCCTGTAGTGAATGCAGTTTCCTACAGAGCTGAAATTCTGTCTGGTGTACGTAAAAGACACTCAGCTGAGATGGGCTATAGTTTCTCTTTAGAAGAAGATGACTATGGATGCTGGCAGCAGTCTTTTTAACCACTTGGTGCAAATTAAATAACAGACAGTTGATACAAAATGCAGTAGAAAAAACCCAAAGAAACAAAACAGCCTTTTAGGGTGACACAAAGGTTTAGTGGGTGAAATATATATCGGTTTTTGAGACAATTTACATAAGAAATTAGGTGAGTTTCCTGGCATTCTGGTCTAGAATGACAGTTGCTCAGTACTTAACAAGTAGACACTTTTATGTCTGGACTTATTCCATGACTGTGCCCTGGAAGACAGGACAGTACCTCAGACTGGAAATTTATGTAGAAAAATTGGCATTTAGCTACAGCATTGATACAAAATTGAGCATTCTCATGTGAGATAATTCTTTCCTGGCAAGTGGTATTTGATAATTTTGTTTTTAATCACCTGATATTAAGTATCTTTTCCTGATTTAATTAATATTTTCACATTAACGTTTTCATCTTCTTTGTTAAACTTTTTTAGTTTTTACAACACAATAGTACTGTGACATTTTATTTGTTTTAATAGATCTTTATTTTTATTGCTACAGAATCTGTTTACAGATCATATTAACTAATTTCTAGCTGTATGCAGCCATAGCTGAATAGGCAGAGTTTCTTCGTGTTTGCCCATAACATCCTCAAATAACAATATCCTATCTAAAACAAAGTAGTGAGAACCTTGTGATTTAGCAAAATTGGAGCATTTTGTCTTTAATCATTTTGCAGCCAAGAGGCTGAAAGAGCAATTGCAATTCTTGCTTCTGAGAGCTGTAAGGAAACCACTAAGTGCAGCACGTTGCTGAAGATCCCACAGGTGGTAACAACCTGTCCAATGGGTTTTTGGAAAGAAGAGAGAGCAGAACCACCGAGCTGGATATCTTTACACACGCTAGGGAACTGCCCCAGTATGTCGGGTGATAAGATTCAGGAAGATTTCAGAAGAGGTTTTAAAGTACACATTGAGTTCAGTCACTCATCAGCTGGCTCTTTTTCCAAACATTTCATATGTTGCCGATATCCCCTCAATATCTACCACATAATGTTTCTCGTCACTGCTCCTCGATTTGTTAGTATTGGAGTTTCTGTAGACATTAATTCAAAGAGAAATTTTGGCATCCATTACGTTTTTCAGCAAGGCCGACAGCAATTTCACCCCAGTATTGTTCTGTTCTGTCAGGTACATACGTTATGAGAAAATATTTAAGGGTAAGATGGAAACTGCTAAGAAGACTTCTGTAGTCTTCTAAATGCTGGAAGGAAGGGAAGAAGAAAAAAAAGAAAAGTATGGTTTTTAAGGAGAGAAAAGCAAATGCAAATGTCCAGAAGCTGGTTGTTATTTTATATTCTTACTTCCTTTTCAAAAAAAGCTAACATAATATATCAAATGCTGATGCTTTACAATACCAATTTTTGTGTGATATTTACAGCCCTTTATTTCTTGCGGCCTCTCTGTGCGCTGAAGTTGAAAAAAACAGCCTGTTGCTGATTTTTGGGGTAGGGAGGCTTGCACTGACAGTTAAGCACTTGTGAAGAACATGTTTGTGCCCTTTCCTAGGCAGAACTGTCTTAAGATAAATATGTGGAATCTCAAATAGGGAAAGAGGGGGCAGAAAAGACTTGGATGGAGAATAAGTCAAAACAAAATGAAACTTCTAAATTTCACTAACTTGTGTTTCTAATTAATTAAATTTGGAGCACATATTTATGAAATCAAGAGACCTTTGCAGATGATTCAAGGCCAAGAAAAATGCTCTCATCATTGCGTACAAGTTTAATGGTACTTAATGTAATTTGGTCTTTTGTTCTGGGATTTAATGAGTTAATGTTTGTGCCTCTTAAAGCAAGAAAATACAAATCACGAAGGTCAATCATGCAGTATTTTGGAAAACGTTCATGGTGTTACTAGCACGTGTGTGCATTTGGTGAACCAGCACAGTAAATACATTCATTAGCTGGCTTATTACACTTGAAATGGTTTTCCAGAAGAGTCTATCAGTATTTGTTTTCTGAAAGTAGATGAATACTTTCACTGGATAGTTTTGTAAGTCATTGGTTTCAGGAAACTTTACCCGTTTCTATCTCTTTTTAAAAAATAGTGTGTATATTGTGAAGTATTTGTTTGTGCCTAAGTTATTTTGATTCTTAATAATATTTTTCAATGGATGCATCTTAAAGTTCATTTTTAGGTAATTTGTGTGCTCATTCTCTCTCAAATATAAAATCTAATGGTAAAAAATTTACTGCAAATAAAGGTATTAATTTAAGAGATATTGTAATATGATTTAATTATTTTTTTACCTTTCCCCATTATTAAATTACAATTGATAGTAGAATTTGCATTTGTATTTTGTACTTTTCTTAGCAAGAGAGTGAAAGAGTTTCCCAGATGGTACTTCATAGAACTTATGTTCATAAGCTTTGTAGGTAGAAATAGATATACAAGTATATGTTACAATGGTTTTCAAAGCAGACATGCAATTGTCTCCACCCCAGGAATTTTCTGACTATGGATATGATTTTAATAAACAATTAATTGTGGTAACAGAAAACAAGCTGGTACATACATTCACTATCACTTTCTTTTTTTAACTGTCATGTATTTGCTTCTCCTTGTGATACTCAGAATTTGGATTTATGGCAAAAACACCTATAAAATATGTTATTTACAGCATGGACCAATATGAAAGGCTAAAAAAGCTTTTATTTAGAGGCTTTGTGCTGTATCCGTGCATGCGTTTGCTGTGCATGTGTAGCCTGTCTGAAGCACTCTATATATGAATATGACTGTAAAAATGATCTGCACATAAACAATGGATCTGTCAAGGATTTTCAGTAGAACAGTCGAAGCTTCAGTGAGGTGCCAGACATCTGGATATCATGGACATATATTCAAAGCACTCAAAACTCCTGGTTTTGTCCCATGTGTAATTTCCAAGCAGGAAAAATTGTAGCTGCTGAGGAAACATGATTAACGATAGAGAGATATTCCTTGAGGATTTGGTGCAGCATATTGTTCGAGCAACCTCAAGGAGCAGAATTTGCTTATAAGATTTAGTTTGTGTGCAGAACATGTTTGATTTAAGCATAAGTAGCAGATGTTTAATTAACTTTTTGCAATTTGTTGAGCACAAAAACGGTAGGCATACTGTATTAAAAAAATCAACTAATTGTTAAACAGAAGTCCATCCAAGTATTTTTTATACTTCAGTGGATTTTCATTTATTCATGATTTTAAAGATTCCTTACTTGACATTCCATTATCCATAAATTTCTCCACTGTTTGCCAGTCCTACAGACTGATTAATACATGCATTGCTAGATAGAACAACTTTATAATAAACCGTTGCCGTGGTGGTTTTCAACAGCTGACAGATAAGTTAGTTACGGAATTTGAGCCATGTCAAGGTTTCTGAAAGAAACTGCTAACTTGATAACTATGTGAAGATAGTATAAAAAACGCAAGATGAGAACCAAACAGGAGAGGGAAGATACCACAAGGAACTAAAGTGACTGTTTAGAAATGCTGTTATTTTATTTAGAAGATCTGTTCTTTGCATGTGTACTTGGACTTGTAGGTGTTTACCTTTATGACAGAAGAGGAAGGAGGAAGCCGTGTTCCCCTCTTAAAGCCTGCATTGTTCAAAGTATTTACACAGTTTCACATGCATCATCAAATGTATAATCTGGCCTTCTGTATGTATTACTGGTACCACAGCATGAAGAGAAGAATTTGGTTTCAACTTCCAGATTGATGTTTAGAAAATACACCTTCCTTTTTACTTACAAACTTACCGCATTTGATCTGCCATGGGAAATATTGAAAGCCATAATATCTTTTCCAGTTATTTTTCAAAGTGAATAAATGTAAAGCAGTGCTCATCGGTTTACAACACTCAGTAAATCCTACCTCCGCTAATTACTGTAGTGAGGATTTCAGTGGCCATATTGCAAAGAATTCTTGCTGAAGAGAAATAGCTTAGGATTTCTGAGTATTTTTCCTTACTGTACAACCTGTTTGGCCTCAGTTATATATTAACTCTCTGCTCATGTTGGTGAGTTAGACAGATAGGTTTGTAAATCAAATGCTTCATTCTTCATTGAAAATGGTAGCATAATAAGAATTGGTCTAGGATATTCTGACTCTAGATTGTCTTCTCTACTTCTGTGTATGTCTCTTTGGAACATTAACACTGGACCACTGTCTTTCCAATATTTCTCTTGATTTGATCTCCAAAACCAAGAGAGTGTGACGTTTTTCACTGAAGTAGATTGTAAAACTATGGAACTTTTCAATTTAGAGGTCTGACTTGTGAAAAGCAGTATATAGTAACGACTGAATAACATGCTGCCCCAGGCAGTCATTCACTTGGGAATTTCTCATTAAACTTATTAGAACCCTTCACTTTGCTGATCTCCACTGTGCATTTCACATAAATATTTTCTTGATCAGCCTCTTGTACAGCACGTAGTCATTTCTCATTTTTGCAGGAAACTACATTTCCCTCCAATAAAAATTGCCTTGGAGCTAAACATATGGTTATAATGAAAAACAATGTTATTTCTTAGAATTAATAGTGTCATGTAAAATCCAAGGCTTAATCCTCAGTCTGAAAAAGTACTCTCTTATTACAGCATTAATAATTTACTGATATTAAAAATGGAAAAAAAGGGTGGAATGACTGTTTACAAAATATAATTGTTTCCAAGCAGTAAGAAAATTAATGATTTCATAGTTTAGAGCTAAACTTGTACAACAAATACTTTCCCTGCAGCTCAGATGAAGGGTATTCCTAGTATTTAAATCTTTTGTGCCAATTTCACTTGAGTAAATGATCTTTTCAAGCTTTGCAGACTTTTAGAATCTAGCTTCAAAATAGCAAAAGTAAATGTAAAACACTGCTAATGAACCTTTTCACAACAAAATGAGATACACCCATTTAGTGGTGCAAAAACTTCCCAAATTTAGAGTTTCAGTGCCTACAGCAATTTTGATTATCTGAAACTTGGAAAATTCCACAGAGGACCAGAGCCTCCCTTCTCTCCAAATTCTTCCAGAATGCAAAAGTCTTTAAATACATTAATATGTGTTCTTTGTTATTTGCTACTATGCTATTTTGTGTTTTCATCTAGTAAAGAGGTGGTGTTTTGGTGTCTTGCCCCAGCATCATTGCTGATTAAATTTCCTTCCCTGGGTAGAATTAGTGATCACAGTTAACATAAAATTAGTCATGTCATTTCTATGGAGGACTTTTTCTTCTGTTTTTCTAAGGAAAACAGGAATGCATATTCACACACCTTTTACTGCGTATGAGAAATGGAGTGATTCATTATCTGAATTGTGTTCTGGAGAACTGTCTGCAGGCAGTTGCAAAGATGACATAAATATACCATGGCACTCTGTGCTGGACTTACTCAGCTAACGAGGGCAAAAATACATCTGAGACAGAACCTGCTCTTTTTTATATGAAGTATTCCCTCGCCCTCAAGGTGTAGCTGTTTTGTTCTGCATATTGTACTGTCGCCAACCGTTCCTGTGGCAGCTTTTCTGGTTCCTGAAACAGGCTCGACAGAAGGAATAGCGGGACCTGTATTCTGGGGACAAACTGAATCTAAGAACGGCCTTCCTGTTCTTTCAGGATCATTTAGGATTATACATTGTTGACAAACATGACTAAAAGCTATTATTAAATGCTCATAGAATGATCATAATGACATTCTCGGTGCTGAAAACTGTATTGTCAGTTTAAATATAAAGTAAAATGCATTTTTAATAGTGAAAATGTTCCCAGAAGTAGCTAACAACAGAATTATTTAAAATAAGTAAAATCCAGAAAGTGAATGCATAAGAAAGAGGGTAGCAGCAGTATTCCAGAGCTTGAATGTATACTTAGGGGCCTCTAGCATAGGAGCAAACAATTTTAAATGGTTTGATATTTTGGACAGTAAAATTTTGTTTCACACAGTTAAGAGAGCATTTCATTCATAAACACTGCAATCCCTATTGCAAGAGAGAGACATCTTTTCCCACTCTAAGTAGTCATGTAAAATGTAGGGCAAGCACTACCCAACTGAATACGTTTTAGTTCAATTTCCAAATCAGATCTGCTACTTGGTGCAGGAACAGCTGAAGCCAGACATCTAAATATATCAATTACAGCGTTTACAGGAACACAAGCAGGCAGTACGTAATTCCTTTCAAGGTACAAAATGCAAGAAGCTGCTAAGAAAATCATACTAACCCCTTGCTGCACCACAGAGTGGGAATTGATAGAAACCATCTGGCTCACTCTTTCTGCCTTCAAAACACAACTGGACATATATTTATATGATATGATCTCTCTAATTGTTCTGGTTTGCTGCTGACAAATAATTTAGATTTAGTTGAACTTTCAAAATTTATATTAGGCCAAACACTGAAATATAAACTAATAGAAGGAGAAAATTAAAAAACCCTAAAAATGAAAACCAAGCTAATAATTTAATCCAATTCTGATAAATAAATTAGGATTTTTGTACCCGATGTTTCTCCTGTCTTGCTCAGTCTATGGATCAAAATGTGTGTCAATTACCCAACAATCTTTTTTTTTTTTTTTCAAATAGCTTAATAATTCCTTGTCTTAGTTTTGCCTAATGTTATTAATTTACTTCTAGTTACACACTGGTTTTACCAGTCTAAAAAATTTATCTAAGATGAAAGCCTGGCTTTAGGGAAATCAATAGAATATTTACCATTACACACAGGCAGCAGTTTGCAACCCCTCTCTCTTTGTTTACCTGATCAGATATTTATAAATGTGTTACTGTCATCCAGTTAATCTTTAGTTGTCTTCTAGCTTTACAATACCATACCAAAACTGAGAAAAACAGCAGAATCAGCAGCAGTGGAGAAAATGGTTCCTCTGATTCAAGACCAATTGCTATTATCAGAGCAAATATTCTATGGGAGCTGTAGCCAAATGTCCCTTTTATTTTGTATTTTTTTGTGTGATTTTTAATCTGCCTTTTTAAATTCAGCTGAATTATTATTAGTTTGAAAAATTGGCGGGGGGCGGTGGTGTCAGTTTTGACTTCAAACACTAGGATGTAGAGGAAGTCAGGTGTTCATGATTTTGAGTTTGATGATACAAACATTCATGCACACAGTTTTGCCCATGTGCATAATATCCAGAAGTCAATGAGAAAGCTGTTGCAACTAGCGTCATGTAAATATTTTGTAGAGTCCACAGCCTTTCTGTGCTTTGCTTTTCTCAAGTGTTAGATAGAAATAGTGTCCCAGCTTTTTAGTGAAAGTTGCTTGTACTCTATAAGTAGAAAGAAGGACTCTAGAACGAAGGGCTGCACACATTCCAGTGTGTTGTGATGGAACAGTATGATGTTATCTTCTGAAAAGAAGTTATCAGTCATAGCTAAAAAGTAAAAAGTCATGGAATAAAGGTAACAGTACTGAACAGTTAACAGAGCATAGGATTAGCCAAATTATATGAAAAGTTTCTTTACACTTTTTTATTAACTTTAACACATTTTTATTATTTGTTATTGGTTTGTACACAACCCAGTTTCCCATTGCTTTTGTTCTAATTTTTATATCCCCATGTGTGAATCAGTGCAGCTATGTTTATTTCAGTTAAATTATCATTGTTTATATCAGCTAAAGATAGCTAAAAGGGGCATATAAAAGGGAAACTGTGAAGTTAGAAAGCTGCCTTGGGTTGTTATCCACTGTTCCTTTGCATTATCACCAATAACTCCACCTACATACTGGTTTAAGAGGAGGATTTTCATATATACCTAATGCTGCTTATCTCCACCTCTATTTACTGAAACATTCTTAAAAACCTAGCCCTTAGTGACTTAGAAGATCAATTCTCTTAAAAAGATTCTTTAAACATTTTGACAGAAATTGCCCTAAAACAATTAAATTAAATTTTAAAAAGTTAGTAAAATCAGTATGCCATAACAGTCGTCTCTCAAATAACCAGAGGAAAGTATTTAAAATGTGATAGAAACTACTTCACTTTCTTTACCGACTAAGGAAAGTTTGTTGTGGCCCTGAACTGCATAAGGAAGGATGCGAGCTCTCCTGTGCCCGTAAACTGCAGAAGTTAGTTTTCTTGGCTCTGAGAGCACACAGGTACTACTATATCACTATATGGTGACTGTTCATAATAAAGTTATCTGTGACCGGTCTGTTATAGGATTTAGTATCTTAAATTCAGATCCATCCTGGCAGCCATATTATTATATTGGCAGAATTCCAAATTTCCATCTCTGACAATAATCGAACAACCTGTTTGATAGACTGCAGTGCCGTGCACTGGCATAAGCATGAAAACATACTTTTCTCTTCATCTTGAGACAAATGGAAGATTTCATACCACTCAGACATTTGATAACAGCTTCAGACAGGGACCTTTGGGAATGCTTCACTTCTCAATTTCTCTGCTACAATTCGCATAATTCTTATTTTGCTTTTATATGTTTTGGTGTCATGAAGTTTTGATGAGCTCCATAGAAGTAATACATAAGCAATCTGTAGCAGAATATATGTAACAGAATATATTTCCCTTTAAAATCTGGAAAACAGCTGGTCTATGATTTGTAGGTGTTTGAAAACATATATTTCAGCTAATGGGCTTAAACAAGGACCTTGTTCAAGCAGGGAAGAGTAAAATGTTCTCTGTAGGGAAGCAGAGTAACATGGTAGAGATTTCTTCCATAGGTTCATAGAGCTAGAGGACTCAGATAAAGGTTAGTGGGTTTTTAATATTAGACTATGGGCTGGGTAGCAGAAGCTATATGTACAATTAAAGAGTTTGCAGCTCTTATGTTTTTATTTTGTGAAGGATTTGCATTAAGCCTGTATAATTTTGTGATTGGCAGACTCGGTTTACAGGCCTTTTTTGATTCTGCGTTGTATTTATGATCATTTCTACTCCGTATGGTACTGTTCTCTCCTAGTGTTTGTAACATAAAAGTAAAAGAAAAGTTACTGTGTAACATTGAACTCAGCAGGAAATTTTAGAACTGCCTTGAAGACCATGAAGTTACAACAGCACAGAGCTTGACTGTACTCATAGTGGCATGTTCTAAAATATATACAAAAAGCCTGTTCTTGGTAAAGAATTTGCTATGTTTTTTGCTCTGACTGAAACAATTATGGCTATTCCAGGCTCTTAAAGTGGTGAAGAAACCTTTTCTTTCTTTACATAAAATATTCGTGACTTCAGCTGTATTGCAACAAGGAGCTGGAGAAAAAGTACCAAAGTTGACTGAGAAGACGATTGTTTCTTACCACACAAAACGAAGCAAAGCGCTTCTGCTGTTCTTAACTTGGGCTTTTTGTGCCACATCAATTCCTCCATGACTATCAATGTATTTTTGATTCATATGTGAATGCAAATGTTACATGGTAGAAAAAATTTCACAAGAATAGATTATATTTCTACTATTAAATAAATATTCACTATAAGTAATGAAATCAGTTTCTACTCAGTATAGAAATATGGATCTGTGGTTTTAACATAGCTCTTAAAAACTTAGAGTAAACTTCTGTTTATATCTTTCATACAGAAATATAAATTTGCACATATATTTGAAAAATAATAGCTAACTGTTTTTCAAGTTGAACATCTTAAATTGGGTATATTCACGTGTATTGCACTTTTAAGCCCGTATCTTGAGTAGAATAAATAGAGATAGCAACATTACTCCTAGATAGATGTTGGTAAGATACAGATAATTCATTCTGACTTGAAAGTCAGGAAGAGATTAATGGTGGAACAGGAATTTCATTTTTCTTTTTGCCTAGTCTGTATTACCAATGTTATGAAACCATATCTTAAAGTAAAAGCACATGAATTTGCAGAAGCAATGGTTATTATTTGGCATCTTTTTAAATTAACTCCTCAAGCCATTGATAGGCATCAGGAACAAAACACTTACTGATTTCAGTAGAGCCAGGCTTTTACAAATGGCATATATTTGTCTCTTTCCTAATATGGGTCTTTCAACTCTTGAGCAAACTTTTCCTAATGAATCACAGGGTTAGATAGCTTTTCCACTAGTCAGTAACTTAACTCCTCCACAGCTGTGCAATATCTTTTATTTTCAACACCAACTGTTTAGGCTATTAATGATAGTTCTCTATAGTTCATCAGTAAGTCAATATGAATAGAACAGCCATATTTTGACTGTATTTTGAAAAGAGAGCTAATGCTGTACTTCTCAGCGATTACTTTCTCATGTTGATTACATCCCTCTGTTGTTGAGAATGTATTTCAGTCAAATACCATGCACACAGAGAAGGAAATATTTTTTCATATAGAGATCTATGTTAATGAAATAAATATGTCACAGTCTGACAGGGCTTAAATCAGGCTTTTTTGTACAATACCACCTGTGAGATAAATTGCAGCACATGTGATTACAATAGATGAATATATAATTCTGTAGGGATCCACTAACAGCGGCTAGTTTGGGATGCAGCTACCAGAGAGGTGTTAAGAGGAAAACAAAGAAAGAAACCATCCCACTATGGGGTTTCTGGAGCCGGAAAAGCGTGAACTCATGAAACGGGAGCTATAACTAGCAATTCTACTTTGCTAAGTTGAGTTCAACTGAAAGTACGCATAACTGCATTGTTGAAGTATGAACGAGAAGTCAATATAATAGGTTGTGATCCAAAATCTTCAATATTTGCAGCACTGTATATAGGCAGAAATATCCTGCATTTGCCTGCATCACCTACAGTGGGGTTAGGATACATTCTAGTTTTGGAATTCACGTAGTTAATTGTTTGGGGAAATAAGCATGATTACTTTAATGTGCAATTTGTACAAAACTAATGTTTGTTAAATATTCTCATATACGGATAAGGATACCCCAAACAAAATGGTATCACAGACAGAAAAAAGAGAAAAGCTGATGTGAAGAGGGAGAAAGGGAAAGAGGTTTTTGTAATGGCAGTCATACATTTTAGTTCAGCCCTAGCAGGAAAAAATTGTGTATCTTATGGATACAAGATGATCACTGGCAACTGGTTAGGAGAAAGCCAGGAAATTTGGGTTCTGTTATTTATTTTGTCTCACACAGTTGCATAACAGTGGCTACTTGCATGTTTTTGAAAATATCATCTGAAGTGATTTAGAAATTTAAGTACCATATATATGTTATGGAGTTTAGGCTTAAGTGTTGCTTTCTGAAATGTAAGTTGAAATGTCCCTTCAACCAGCACTTTTAGAAAATTGTCTCTGGGATGTCTACAGATCCTATCTGAAAAGGACAATGTACAGAACACCTACTTGTGTTTATTTTGTTAGGTAAGCAGAAAAAGTGGGATTCGTATTTAGTCTTGTTTTGGCAAAGATAGGTATTTATTGTATTCCAAATGTTAAACCAATAATTTCTCACAATAATTATGATAAATATATCTTCTATCACTAGATCATTTTCTGATTAAATGCTATAACCATTGGAACTCATCACATTCTCTTAAACAATCTGGTTGGATCAAAGCTAGGCAGTTCACCACCTTACTAAATTAGGGGGTTTGTGCCTCATATGTTATGAATCATCTGAAGAATTCTGCTTTTGGTCTAGTTTGGTCTAATGCTAGTTTTATGATTTTGGTATAGACCGGTTTTGTTTCCAGTGTTCCTTCTGGATGAAAGTGCCATTTCAGAATTTCTCATTAAATCATTCAGAACGTGTCCTAGAACAATATGATTAAAACAGATGAATTCAAATTCAAAACACTGGATTACTTAGCTAAAAAAAATTAACAGAGCATGATTTCCTTGAAAGATGTGGTAACAGTTTCCTAGAAAGAAGTGGTAATCTTTTTTTTTTCCCCCTTTAATTTTGTTGCATGCCAGTTATGTTCAGTAATGTAGACTGAATTTCCCAAGTAACACAAAGATGCAGTCAGAAATGAAGGCATATTAAGTAATTTTAGGTTGGTATTTATAATCAAGTAGCCTCAACACAAGTTTGCTAAATTGAACATTCTGATTGAAACTGGTATATAATAATTTAAAAGAATTATTTTATTAATAGGTGTATTGTTTTCATTGCTCAACTTAAGAGGCATTTAAAGGGACAAGTATAAGTGGCCGAGGAGTCTGGCCATTTGCTTTATAATATGAGCAGGCTACTAAGGCTACTAAGGCTACTCTCAAAAATCATGTAGCATTTAATTTCCTTTGAACTAATAAATATTAAGTACAAACTTCACTACCAGTTCACCCAAGTATATGGCTGTTTGTTACACTGTTAGTAAGGTAGGAAAACACACCAGACTGTCTTTTACAGCCTCAATAAGAAAACTTCCTTCCTGACTGCTGAAACAGAGGCTCAGACAGAACGCTCAGTGCTCTAAAACATAGTACCAGTACTGTAGAGGTGGCAGGGCATAAAAGAGAGCAAGAGGCTCAAAACACCTGTGTAGTTGATTACATTAGTATGTGGGAGGAAGGAGGGCACAGCCAGCCCCTTGTAGCTGGCCAGCAGTGAGAAAGGAGGGTTCCTTACAGGGAAGCGGCTCTCCATGTGTTTCCCACTGTGCTTTTCTCCGTGTTTCTTATGTTGTCTCTTACCTGATGAGGTAGGTGGTAGTATTTGTTTCCTGAGTGGATGAATGGTCTTTTTGGAATCATAATTTGGGCATAAGGTATAAGAAAGTTTCTTTCTTTTTTTTCTGACTTGTATACAGTGTTTTAGAGTGCTCTGAAGAGCTTGCTTATCCTGGAAACTGTGTATCTTTTTAGTTGGTTTTAGTTTTCAGTCTTTGTTGGAAATATTGACCAGGATCTCCATGGTCAGTAAAAAATGTAAATGGTTCAGTTAGAAGAGCTTACTTTAGTTGGAAGAATGGCTTTTTGTCACCAGTTAGTTTGAAAGTAGCCTCTTGAAGTTGTATCCAATTTAGTTTTTGATTAGTAACAACATTTGTAGGTGGAGTACTGTTTGAGTATTTGTCACGCTTGCAGTTCATATATTGTCAGAGATGTGCTTAGTACACGGCAGAGATTTCTTTTTGTACTGTGTTATAGCATAGTATTGATAAGATGGTGCTAAACTAATACCAACAACAGCGCTGGGTGGGGAATTCAATTGGGATAAATCTCACTTTGGGCACAGGTATTTGTCCCTATCCTTATGTAGAGGTAGTATTACATTTTTTTTTGCTGTAGCATTGGAAAGCAATACGGCTGCGATGACTTCAAGGCTTCTCAGGTGCAGTGTCCCCACATAAGCAAACATGAAGGACCACTGCTGAGGAAGATCTTGTACTGGCCTTTCCCACAGCGTAAATCTGTCTCTTGTTGCAAGGTGGACCTAACAAGCAAGTCTTGTTACTTGAATCATTGTGTGCTGGATTTACATAGCTAGTTCCCTAAATCCTTGTAAAATCTTACCAATAAGCACTCAAGAACTGCTTGGGTTTCTTTGTATCGTCTTGCACATTATGTGCAGTCTATAAGCTGCATAGGCTATTCCAAAGGAAATAAATTAGCATGGTGGAAGTGAAGTTGCTTTTGCTGGTGAAAGTTGCACTTTCCAATTGTGCTAGTACTAGCTGCACTCTCTAGGATTCAGTTATCCTTTCTGTTTTACTTCAGAGTTTTTGTTAGGGAGTACAACTCTTGTTTTCACAAGGTCTTTGCTGCAGAAGCTACACAAACTGGATGGAAGCAGTCTATTCCCCACTCTGTGCTGCCTTCTTCCCTTGACTTAGCTAGATCCAGGTTTCTCCCAAATCTATCTGCTTAGTGGGCTACCCTGAACATTGCCACCCTTAGAGTTCATGTAGACCACTCAAAGGGCAAATCTGTCATTGTAATGCAATGTTGTGCATGTGTTATGCAAGAAGCCAGAAAGCTCTTGTAGTGAGCATTTCCACACACCTGACAAGCATCTAAAACTTCACCTTTGCCACTACATTGCTTACAGCTGTGTGTACAAACAGCCCACTAGTTCACCTGAGCAGCTCTGGGACTTCAGCACAGATTCACGTGCAACCTTTTCAAAATTTGATGTTGTCTGTGATGATTTTTTTTCCCCCCCTATCTTCAGCTCTAGATAATATGTATGTTCATCTATGATGACTTATGTCTTTAACAATCAGAAAGTTCTCTATTTACATTTTTTTTTGCTGTAAACAGTTTCTTCTGATTGAAATATCAAATCCCGCTTGATATTTAAAGGTCATAATAAAAACTTACAAAATTAGCCCAGGTTATTAATGAAAATATGCTTCTTGTTAGCAGGTGGGTTTTTTTCGTTTTGAAATAGGTTACCTTCTAGTTAGACAAATATCAAAATTCCAAGGTATCAAAATGGCCAAGGACAAGTCTGACCAGCTTCTTTTTATAGTCTATAGCACCTCCCAGTGTCTATTAACACGCTTAAAAGCAAGCAAGCCAGCTTACCAAAAATGGAAGTAAGGTAAGGCATGTATGCTATTGAAGGCTGAAGTACTAACGCTAGGAAACTCCTTCAAAAAAACCCACGGGTAATGGGGGTATTCAAAAAGTGTTTCAATTGAAGTGATGGAGATGAGTAGTGTTTGTTACTCCTTTTGAAGTTACTGTGGTTATAAATGCTATGAAATAGTCATGTTTTCTGTGTTTTTGTTTATAGTTTTGCATTGATCTATCAATGCTCTGACTGTGCTTAATTTTGGAAGGTTGCATACTGAAGGAAAATGTCAGTGTTTTTAACAGAATATCTAGACTTTTTAATCATGTCATCCTGTTTTTGAATTGTCAGATTCCCACTATAACTTTTAAAGAGCAAATGCTCAGTTGGAATAAATTGATATAGCTTTTCTGATGTTAACTGGGATTTACCTGTCTGATCGTCTGATTCAGCCTGTTTAGAATATTGTAGTCTTCTGTTGACAAACTGTGAAGGTACTAGATTCGTGTCGTAGGCAGTGTGTGAGTACTGTAAAAAAAAAATCCTATTACGATTTAATCCTAATTTTGTTCTTTGTTTCAAAAGCTAAATAATAGTCAAGAGAGCGTATTGATTGCATTGGTATTTTTATTGCTTTTTTGGTGTGTTTGCATGAAGTTGTGGGCCACATCTGTGAATATCCACTTCCAACTTTTCAGCACCAATTGTTACAAAGAATTTTTTCCATTTATATAAATGATGTCATGTGTTATGAACGTTTTAAAGTGTGACAATTCAGTGCTATGATTGTTAACCTCTATTATGTTATTGCCATAGGAATTTTTACTGTTAACTTTTTCTTAATAATGTTTCCAAATTACATGCACCAGAAAGCTAGCTTGACCTTTCCGTCAGCTCATATCCAGAATTAAATGTTAAAAATAAAGTCAAAGGTCAAAAAAGACAATTGAAATACAGTTGCCAAATATAGTCATAGACAGTCAATTATGCAATGAAAGCAGCGTGCCACCCAAGAAGAGTAACAGCCTTCATTTGCCTAAACTTATCCTGTTTTGATGAGGAATGTGTTCCAAAATATACTACTAGGTGATACATCTTGTAGTATGGAACAGTATAACTGTCTGCTTTAGGATGTCTTGGTCTTCCTGAGCTTTGAGGAAGACGGAGGCGAAAATAAACTTTGTTCTGTGCTCCAGGATCCTAGAAATCTAAAAAAAATCACTTTCAGATACTCAAACAATACAGAAAGCTGGAAGCTGTGAAGGGAGAGATCTGGATTTTGGTTTTGTTTTACAAGACTTGACTGTATAAGGAATTAAATTTTCTACTAAATTCTATTTGCCTTTATGGAAAATTGCTTCCTTAAGATTCATCTGAGCTCTGTGTTTTTTTCTGTCTAGCTACTGACTTCAGTTAGTTAGTTAGTATCTTATTAGTCAATTAATATTCTATAATAAAATTCTATAACATTAACACGCAATTCTTTTTTGTAGATATAGACTTTTTTTCACTAATAATTTTTAAAGCTCTTTACACAGAGGCGAATAATTCTTTTTCATAGAGGCACACAGAGTTTGGAGAATTTTCCCGAAGTCTGTAAGCAAATTGCTTAAAAGTTTGGATTAGCCTGAAGTCTCTTGAGTCTCAGGTCAGGGCCACTTCAGCACATTTTCTTCAGGATGGAGCAATAACATGCTCAATGATACAATACTGAATGTTTTTGTACGTTCAGAAATTGTAAACAATGGGGGAAAAAAAGCTGTGGGGGAGAAGGGGCTGCAATTTATCTTTTTCAGTGTATCCTGTAACTGCTTCTGCAGTTGGCTGATAAACTTGGTTGATGGTTCCATAAAAATGTAACATTTCTCACTTCTGATATATCTCAATACTGAGAGATTCAGAAAAACTGCAAAGTCACAGCTGAATTACAAAGGTGTGTCAAGGTCAAATAAAGCAGTTTAAGCACAATGTGTATAGATTCAGCTTAGATGTTTTTCACTGCTCATACTGATTTTAGCTCGTACCCCAGTCTTGAAGCACACAGAGGCAGACATAGCCCCATTGGTCTATGTTAGCCTGTCAAGCTGCTGCCTGTGCCTCAGCCCAGAGGTTTGATTCACCCCTCACAGAGCTTATGCAATCACTTTGTGTTCAGAGTGAGAAGAAAGTGAGTATAAACTGCTGCTGTTCTGACTTTGCCCATATTTTTCAAGCTGGTAAACACCACAGAACAGACAAGGTGATGAAGATTCAGGAGGTAAATTCAGAAGTCATGAACAGTTTTAATTGTGTTTTGTGGCCCCCCTGTCATACTGTGTCAGTTGAGCACTGATCTGGACATTGATACATGAGATCTGAAGAATCTTGCTGCAATGGTTCCAGACTTTACTCGCTCCTTTCTTCTCCTCACTTTCCCCAAAGGGTACACTTATCCAGAAAGTCAATAGAAGCTGTAAGACAGGCATAACTCAGCTGCTGCTGTTATCTGCATCTTTGCTAAAACCCATCTTCATCAGCATTGATGGTGAAAAGCTGGGATTTGTGATAAGGTATAGGCTAAGGTACAGGCATAGAGTCTCTTCTGCTGGTTGAAACTTGAGGGGTGGTATCTAACACCAGTGCTAGACAAAGAGCTAGAGAGGGAGCAGGGAAATCTGATGTATTTAGATCTGATTAATCACTGTAGGAGAGAAAGCAATCCTTGGCACTGTAGGCTAAGTTTTGAGAGGGTACTTATATATTGCCATTTGAATGAAATATCTTTCTGTTAGAATTGAAAAGATTAGCAGAGTACTAATGTGAAGCAAAAGCACTTTCACATTAGTGAAGGTTTGTCTTCTCCTGATGCCAGTGCATTGGTTGAACCAACAACCTCTTGAAAAATCAAGAATGCAGGTGCAAAGACAGACTTTCTGTTTGGTTGGAACACACACAAACCTTAACTGAACCTGGTATGTCAATACCTGCCTTGAAATATCTGTTTTTCAGATACTGAATCTTCTTGCTCTTCTATGTAATATATATTTAAGCAACAGAAATAAAATTTGTATAGTGGCACAGCATATGTAGTCCAACATTTGTTTGACCCTAAGAAGCATGTATAAAATGCTATTGGAAATAATTTTGATTTCTAAGCAAGTTTGAGTATTTAACCACTAAGATGTGTATAATTTTTGTCATCAGTTAGGGTTAAGGTTTGAACAAAACTGAGTTAGAGTTCATTTAATATTGCTGAAAACTATGACTTGTTGGATTTTGATCAAAATAGAAGTAGTTTTCCAAGATAAAAATTTTAATCGATATTTCAGCCATTTTGTGCCAAGATCTCACTAGTTTTTTTTTTTTTACTTTTTTTTTTTTTATTATTGGCTTTATCCACTGAAAAGAGGAAATAGGCACTTTCTGGGCTTAGAGCACACATGGAATATGATAGGATCAGACATCTTAGGATTCAGGTTCCGGGAAGGCTTTTCTAGCAACTAAGAGACCCTTTGAAGTCTTTAAAATGAGATTCCAAAGGCAACAGAGCGTGGAAAGTCCTAAAGCATCATCTAGTCGTAGTTGTAAATCCTCTTGGATAGAGTCAAAATAAACGCTAATTTTTTTGCTGCCTTTTTTTCTGAACATAATCAAATAAAATCTGGCAAAATTCGTAAACATAAACTGAAATAAAAGAAGGAGTAAGCAGGAGTAAGGAGAGATTTATTTTCTATCAAAGATAAAGAGTTAACAATTGCCTTGTTATCTCCAAGATGTGTTCAGTCACTCTCACTTTTTACAATCATGAATTCAAAAAGTCTGTTTTGTTTGCCCACTTAGATTATTTTACGTTAACAAGATACAAAAATTATTTTTTAATAAAAAGCATATAGTTTAGGCTTGGACAAGGTATAATAAGTGATTGTCAAAGAGAACAATTTTTATGAATAATGACAGATTTTTCTGGGTGACCTCATCTCTTGGCTGCTTCCTAATTCTTGCTGTAGTTTTTCAGTATGTGACTCTCGATTCTCACTCTGCCTTTTAGTTTTCAGAATGAAAGCAAAGCTGTCAGGTGCAAAGTGGTTTCCTCTGCTTAGTGGAGATCACTGTCCTCTGATTTGTTTAGTTTATTCTTGAGTTATCACCTTTATGTCCACCAGAAGGCTCTACTGCTTTCTGATATGTGCACAGAATAATATTCTTTGGGAACCTAACAAGGTCATCACTGTTGTAAACAGGATTCAACAATTTGCTTTCAGTGAAACAGTACACACATATTTCTTGGACTAAGCAGTTAACTTCTAAGGCATTCTGAAACAAATGAGTGATAAATATAGACTAATTACAATTGGTGAGTGAGGATTGGGTTTGGTATTTAATTTTGTCATGGAATTACAATCCACGTACATTTAATACAGTGGCTTTTGAATTAAAATCTTAGGAAATTTTCGCACTTTCATTATTTTTGCCGTTACTTTCATAGGATGTGTATATATATTTTTTTTTTTTATTCTGTAACTTACTAGAGAAGTTTGAAATACAAAGACCCTAATTCCTCGCTGTCTTGGCATCCTTACATTTATAGTCTTGACTGATGAGAGAAGCTCTGTGAATTTTGGCACTTGCCAAAGTTATGATGAAGTTATCATTCTACAGACATTTCTCAATGTGAAGATTGTGCTTCACATTATTCACGCTTCACAGTTCATGGGCTGAAAACAAGTAGTTGACTCTGTCTGTAAAACTGTCAATGCAGCTTCCTTTATGAAGCTAAGTTATGATATCTAAAAATATGAATGTTTTCTTGTTTTTATTTAGTAGCACATGTCAGTGATTCAAAAGGGAAAAGGATTCCTTTTATTTATTATGGAAGTGGAAAATTAGGATAAAATAAGAAGATACTTCTCGGAGCAACACTTTTTGTACCCATTGATTAATTTGACTGTAACTGTTCTGGGATTCCATCCTGAGAAACAGGTTTGATTTACCTTTCACTAAGTTTCAGAGCTGGAAATCACGGAACAAGAATATTTGAACATCCAGATTAATACATCTTTGTAATGTGTATGATTTTAGAATTATGCTTTTCAGACACCCCAGGTAAAAATAGCCTTTTTAGACTTCTAATGTTAAAAACCTTGCTTTGGGGAAGTGTATTAGTCCAGGCGTTTTTTTTTTTTTTTTGTTGGTTGGTTGGTTGTGTGTCATTGTTTTGCCCCCCCCCCCCCCCCCCGCCCCTAATTATTTTCTTTATGGGTATTTTAGTATAGAGCCATAAACACGTCTTCAAAAAGGCTTCTTACACAGTCTGTCAAATAGAGGGTATGACAAAAAAGAAGTTTTCCATAATACTAATTTTTTTTAGTTTCTCAGAAAATCCAAGTTATCAGTGTTAACATTTTTCCAGTCTCTTTGTCTATATTTTCCTATTCTATTTGTCCAACGAAAGCATTTAGATATTATTTCCTAGCACATAATAGATAAATTACAGCAAGAGACTTCCCACATACTTTAGTTAAATTTAGTGGAGACAGTTCATCATAGTGCACATCAGTTACCTGGTAAACCATTCAAGTATTGATTGTTTTTCCTCCTGATACTTGTTGCATTTACCAGAAAAAGAATTCAAAATTTTTCACTGCAATATAAATGTAAGGGTTTAACAACTCAAGGTTGCCTTTCTGTAATTTGTAATAGTTAGTTACGATCACTAAATATTCATAAAGTGTTCAGAAAACTACAAGAAAATGGATTGCCTTTAGCACAAGATAACCTGATATTCTCTCATGGTTTCACTACAGAATGTTTCAGGGTGTCATTAGTGTGCCTCAGCAGCATGGGATCTTGCACAGAATTGAGAACCTTTACTTGAATTTGAAATAATGCTAAATTACTAACAAAGTTTTTACTTAAGCAGTGTGGAATGAAAAAAAGCAAATTTATATAATTATTCAGCTCTATATGCTGTCATAATCTCTTTAAAGTGTTTGTAAATAACAGAAAAAAAAGGGTACAGTGGATATTCACTTATCTGCAAAAATTTAGAAGAAACTATTTCAACAGTCAGTAACATTTTTTCCCAGTGATTTTTATGGGAGCAACATTTCACTTTGAAACTAGCCCTATGGATCTCTATTGTAGCAATGTCCTCCTGAAACTCAATGGGAGTCATCTTGAATATGGACCAAATAATTTATTTGGCTGCTGGCCATGTGTTGTCTTTCAGAGGAATATGGTTGTTCACTACGTAATAGCGTAGGAAGAAAGGAGACATATGGAAACACATTTTAAAAGAAACAGTAACATTAGTGAGTGAAGTTTTAACCATGCGAGTTGCCAAGCACTTAATGCAGTAATGAAGTAAAGAAATATATTATGAAGCCTGCTGGCCAGGCACTTAGCATGCAAAAGTGCTGTTCTTATAGAAAATAAGCAGTCAACTTCAGTTGAAAGCTGAATCACACTAACAGTTCTTGAAGTTTGATTTATTGATTTCTTCTGCTGCTGTTATAAAAAGCACAATAATCTGTACAACCTACATTAAAACTGTGTTTAATAGCATCCTTGGAAATGTATTTCCTCTTTCAGTCGACTATAAATACTACACCAGCACACCTCTGGCCCCTTTTCCTTATAATTTTGTTTTGAAATATGCAATATAATCCTTTGTATTTTCCTGTTGTATCTTAATAAAGTAACGTCTTTTCAAGTAGATGTCATATTTCTCTAAATAAACACTATATTTGTAATAACATGAACACCAAAGTGGCAAAAATAGTGACTGTAAAGTTGATGCCTTCAAGTGTAAATGGAAGATATATAGGTATTTGTGTGAAAAATAAGAGTAGTACAACAGTTCTTATGCCAGTTCAAAAATTGTATTTGGTACAGCTTTGCAAAATATTATATGTCCATTCCCTGTAGATGAGTCATGGTTTTGGAAGAAAGGGGAGAGAATATTTTTTCAGCATCATGATCATTGTAATAATGAACTGCAGAAACTATAATAGATTTTGTTCCTGGCTTGGCAAACTATCTAAAAGATTTTGCAAGAGAGTTTACATAATTCTTTCCATTGAACTTTCTAGTATTGCATATGTTTTAATTGTTAACTCAAACACACCAAACTTTTAGGTAGTTTGTGGACTACATAAGTATGGTTTAATGTTTCATAAGTATTTTATGAGCAGAGTTTGTGGTTATACGTTTTCATACTTACAACCTTAATTCACTTGTTAAAATATGCTCTCTGTTTGCTAATAGTTACCAGCTGTAGCTAATACATTAGCAGATCTACAATGTAGTATTTAAAATGACGCATTTCAAAATCAATAACAAATGTCCTGCTGTAGGATTAATTGGAAAACTTGTCTTATACAATGGTCAGTACACTACACAAAATTCTTTTGAAATTACTATAAATCAAGGAATAGGAAACAAGGATGTGTAAATTTCTGGAAGCTTAGAAAGAGGAAAAGCAAAAGTATTACTTACTGTAGTTGTTGTTTGCTTCTCTTGTCCCTTTTACTTTGCCTCGCTTATCAATCCTCATATACCACTGAGTTCGACAGAAAAGTCTTCTCACTCTTACATCCCCCCCTTCCATATAATCATAGCTTCTGGTATGTCGCTCAGGGCTGGAACAGTTCACATTTGTAGCCATTTGCTCTGGAGTCATGTCATTGCAAGCTAAAGATATAGTGCCCATTAGAAAGATAATGTAAAAGTATGATCTGTAGAGCAAAATTGGCAGGATCCATGTCAGTATCCATTTGTGCATTATAGTGCAGTGTTCTGGGTGTTCATGAACAACATAATGAAAACTAAATCTCAAGTAGACTGTTGCTCTTAGGTCACCGACCTGCCTTCTGTCTTTACGAGTTACAGATTCATTTAAATGAGATTGTTCCCTCTTCTAGAATTCTGATCGTTATTCCTTAATAGTTAATGGCGAAACAGAAGAGCTTCTTAAATATCTCTTCAGTCAGAATATCCTTTAAAGACACAAGTTATAAAAACCTTTGTTGTCGTGACCTTCTGTACTACTTGAATTTGCTGCTTGCACTGAAAGTAAAAGATCTGTGAGAAAAGGTGCATGTGTAAGTCTTTATGCTCAATTGTTACAAACGTGCAAGGATACATTATGCTACTGAAAAGTACTATACATAAATGTATGACATGCTAAGCCGATTTTTAAAAATATGCAAATATACATACAATAGATATCTTGCACAACTTTTTACATAAACAGACATTTAAACTGATTGTAAACATAGTTCTGTCTTCATTTTTAAGTCCTTCCAAAAATCCTATTGATTCAGTTGAACTACTTTCTCATGCATGGTAAAATTCTGCTGATTACTTCATTCCTATATATTCACTATTAGCACAATCTATCAGATAACTTTTCCGTAGTTCAAATTTCAAAACAGACCTCACAGCCTTAGCCTTGTATTTTTATTCCTACCCTTTTCAGTTTATTAATAGAAATAGTTTTCTTAATGCTTTTTAGTATCTAGCATATACAAATGAAGATAAAAGTTATAGCTATTAGAAACTGTTGACTGTTCTTGTAAAGGACAGATAACTTACTTGTTCTTGTTGATAAGAGCTGGATACCCAAGTATTCCATTTCTGTTGTCTGCTTTTTGCAACATGAGACACTCTACTGTAGCTACAGACTTTCTCAGCTCAGAAAGACTCCACCAGAATTGTAATTGTTTCCATAAATCAACACGCCGGAGAGATGGTGTGTATGTGCTTATGCGTGCGCGTGCATGTGTGTGTTGAGCCTGTTGTTCAGTCCTTTTCGATAAATACCTTTGCTGACCTCACTTGGAAGCAATTAGAATTTAACCAGTCAGCTGTCAGTTGAATGCACGAACAAAAATAAAGGAGACTTGCATTGTATCGTGTCCAATGGTCATCAGAGGGAGCTATGTACATAGTTTATCCTTTAAATCTCCAAGAATCTACTTTCTAAAAACATATATTCCGTGGTGTGTGGATAGAATTGCTTCACATGCTAGCTAGTGTTTCTGTGCTTTGATTTAGGTCAGTATTTTTCTGCCTTTAAAAAATTCCTCCTTCTGTCTTTTGTACTCACACGCTTATCTCAGTTTGCTTTCAAATCTCTTCTGCAGTTTGGTGGATTTGTAGTCTCCTTAGTGCCTTTCTGATGGATATATGAAACATGTGGGTCCATTATGTACTGTGGAGAAGGGTGTGCTGTGGCCATTGTAGATCATGCAGTACATTGTTATATCACGGACTTGAAAAGGGGAACAACTGCACAGAAAATCACTGAGATTTTTATTTGATCAGCCACTAGGTGACAATGAGAATGTATATTTGGGTGGTTCGAGGTCTGACATTCAAACACAACCTTTATCAGCATGAAGGAAAAATTACTACTAGGGAACAACCTTTCTTAGCTTATGTAGTTATTAGTTCTTGAAACTCACAACACAAGAATGAAAAGTGGCAGCAATGCAAGAAAAGCCCTTATGCTGCATACCAACCAATGGGTGACCAGCAGGCTTAAAATAGCATCAAAATAATGGGTAGATATGCCTGGTTTTCTGTTTCTGTATGCTTATTTCCACCTTTGGCACCAGTCTGCTATCCAAAGTCTGTGTTCCATTTCACCCTTAAATTCTGTTGAGTTTCTGGTGAATGCATTTGTAAAATATACTGAAGCTAAGTTTTCACTAGCTCCTTATCCTGTTTAATTTCCACACTGTTGATGTGACTATACCTCAGACCCTTTATTAAATAATAGTAACAAGGAAAGTTTGGAATTAATCCACATATTAAGAATAGTTTACCTGCCTTTAGTTGTCTATACTTGATAATATAATGCAGTTTATCATTCCCTGCTTTTATCCCACCCCCGCTCCTTCCTCTCTGTAGGAATGGATAACCGTTACTTCTTAAAAATGAAGTAAACTATAGAGGCACTTAAAAATCATAGGGAGTACATATGTGCCACCTTGTGGTGCGGGGGCCATAAGTAAATTGGGGTTTTTCATTGGAGTGATCTAAAATGAGCATAAAAGTGTATGGCACGGGGCAACCTTATATTACTCAGCCTTTCCTATACACAAACACTGAGAATGAGTCATTTCTTTCCTTAACATCCTCAGCTTCCTTCTCAGCGGTCGCGTGGATTAATCCCATTTGTCACTCACTTTGCATTCTTTTTTTAACCATTTTCACTCGAAGTCCAAAGTTGATTGACTTTTCTTGCCATTATCTCCATTTCAGCGTATTGGGCTGTTCCCCATATTCTGTGGCTCTGCCTACTTTTCCTAATTCAGTAAAAGGCTCAATATATGCACCTTTAGGATGTGAAAAGTATGGCGCTTAGGGCTTTCAAAGACTGGATGCCTGCAGTAGATACACAAAGAAGTGGCTTTCATTAAGTTAACCATTGTAAAGTGTGATTACAGCTATTTCCAGTTTGACTTGTATCTTGTCAACCCATGAACATCATTCTGACAAGAAGTGAGGACTGAAGAGATTTATCCCAGTTGTGGTTTTTGCCAGTACGCTTGCTGGATTTATATCAGTATGTTCTCTGATCCATTCCACAGTCTGAATTCAGAATGATAGCAATGAAAAAAATTTGTGGCATTCAAAAGGCTTATCTGTTGTGTATTATAAAGAAAGCAGTCGAGGATAAAAGGTAATCTGTGTTTTGCTCAGCAAAGTAGGATGCAAGTAGAAATGTTTTTGTAAATATTCTGGGTCTTTTATGTGCGATACCAACTTTCACTTTTGGATCCATACTGTTTTTAATTTTTCTTTTTCCTTGCTAACTTATTGTTTCTGACAGTTAGTAACAGGAGAAAAAATTACATACCTGAGGTTTTGGTTCCAGAAAGCTGGAGCTACTCATCGTCCGGGCATAGGCATGCATTTCTCTTGGCTCTGAAAAAGTAAATCACTTGCTGTATGTGTGTTTTTTAAGGGGTGCTTCAGTTCAGATCTTTATGACATTTTGTATTTAGAATAAATGAAAAGCAGTTTAAATAAGGCACTAGCTGTAAGTTGAGTCAGTGAACAATGCAGTTAATCTTTAATTACTGCTGGTAACATTCATATCCTCACGTTTTCTAATTATAGAAGAACTTTTTTCCACAATGCTTTAACTGCAGTTTTATTTAATCACACAGTTTTATGTCTTGCTATACAACAAGTACAACTGCATATTTTTTAATGAAAGGATGCCATCTTGATCTGCATATGCAAGTCAGGATTCTTTGCATAAATTTCTGATCCCTTGAATGATCCAACCCACTTCTGTTTAAACCAAGCATATAACTAATATGTCTCTCAAATTGAAGTGGTTTAGTTTTATGGAAGATTTAGCTTGACTGGCACTTCTTGCTCTATCTTCTTACAAACATGCATGCCCAGGGCTTTGCAAATCCAATCCCAAACGAGTCCTTAATGATCTACAGAAATTGTCCACCTAAAATGCTAGTGATTTTGCGTTTCGTTGGTGAGATTGTGTTTGAAGAAATATATTAAGGTATCAGGACCACAGAAAACATGAAAATATGCAAAATGCACATGCTGTAAGCCATACTTTAAACCTGCCTGCTTTACGTTAACCCATGCATTGGTTCCTGCTTCCTAATTGATAGACAGTTGTGCACAGCATTGCTACAGTGCACATACTGAAAAGCAAAAAGTGGAATTGAATTGCAAGCACTTGCTTCCAATTATGAAGATTGTGCATAGGCCTCCAGTTCAAATAGAAACAGCTTAATAAAATCTATTCCCTTTTCCCTCACATAGGAAATTACTTTTTGTCCTTTTAGATGAAAACATGACTACAGGGATCCACGCTTTCCTAATCTCCAGGCTGGCCTGTTGTAATATGTACCGCCCAGGTTTGGCATTGGGTCATGAATGCGACTTTTTGAAAAAACCTCCATTTTGTCCAGCTTGCCCTCAGGGCAACACATACCTGCTAGGAAACTATCATTCTGCTGCTCCTTGTTCCCTGATCCATTTCAAATTTGCTTTAGAACGTCTTCCAGAACTTCCAGAATTTATGACAGTAGGAAGAGAAAAATCTCTGTATCAGACTTTAAGCCTAAGCTGTTGGGCTTTAATGCCCTGCCGCAATAGCTAAAATGGGATTGGAAGGTCCTACGGAAAAAATTCCACAGATGTGAAGGTGCTAAATGTTCTCATGGTTAAATCCTTATCCTTAGTTCCTTGATCTCAGAAATCAGGATTAGATCAAAGTTGACTTTTGCTACATGCAAAAGATACAAGAAAAGTGCTACTGTTTGTGAGAATCTTCCATCAACATCGATATCTGAAAAAGACTGCAACATGCATGCAAAATAAATTTGTTTAACAAGGCGGTAAAAACTAAAGAGAGATGAGGAATATGGCACTTCAGTTTGGATTTATCTTTTCAGGTTGTAAACCTAAGTGTAAACTTAAGATTAAAAACCATAATTGTGAATCCTTTGTCTGCCTGACTATAAGAATGTCTTTTTGTTTTTGGTAACTGGTATGGGTTATTAAAGTCTTACTGAAAAGGCAACAATAAATTTTTCCTAGCAATTTTCAAAACAGATCCCTTAAGCATCATTCATTTCTCTGTTTCCTCCTATTCATCCAGATCATATTGAGCTGATTTAAATCTACAGGAAAATTGGAACGGGATGCAGTAGATACTTAAACAAACAACACACACAAAACACCAACAAAGAAAAAAAAAAAAAACCAAACCAAACTATCAAATAGTTGACAACTATATAACTTCCTTTTTTTGTTAATTAGCTGCAGCAAATGTTTTTTATGTAGCTTATTTTGGGGAAAACAAAGGCTGGGAATACCTTAGCTCAGTCAGTAATAAACTTAAAAGGTAAAGCCATCCAGGCCTTTTTTTCACTAGGACAATGGAGTATCACGGTACTGACTTTTGAAGGCGATAAAAAAAAAAAAAGAATGTGATGGCAGTCAGATGAATCCTTCCTTTATGAATGGAGTTCGCACAGTATATGGTTATGATAGGTCGTCTTGTTATTCATAGCTTGATAACCCTCAACTTCAGGGAATCCTACTTGTGATGACATCAGGGTGCTCAGACCTAAGATGTTGTCGCAGAATTGAATTTTAACAGTATGTTTTTGGTGGAGGTACAAAAAATGTAGAACTGATATGAGAAAATACTGAGAACAATTTGGTTTATCTGATTATTACCAGGTATGAAGTTCAGAGCTCTCTTTCTGAAGTGATCTATATGTTTGTATTCAGATTTTACTTTTACCAAAATACTTACCATGTAGTGATTTATTCTGCCTGATTTTAGATATGTTCTTAAAAAAAAAAAAAGGTAGCATCTTTTTATATGCACAGATGGTTGGATAAGGATCAGCTTTAAGACTTAGATTTGTGGAACTTTGCTGAAGTATCTTCTTAAAAACTTGCAAAAAAACTATTGTTCCTATGACTTTACATGTAATTATTAAATTTTACATTAGCAATAAATAAAAATAAGGTATTCATGTTTAGCTTTTAACTCAGATTGTAGCTATACATAGGTATGAACATTGCATATAATTCAAGGCTGGATTATGCAAATTACTTCTGTGGTTTTTTCTTTTCTTTTTAAGTGGTCAGACAAGCTAGCCATTTTTAACTCTTCACGTAGGTTCATATATGGCATAACTATTATTGTAATTTACTTGGTGGTTAAACGTTTTATGGACCATATAAAAATAATTTATGAGTAATATCTAAAGCAAGAATAAAGCTTTGTTGCCATGATAATATATATACATTATTACCCTGTCTATCCGCTGCCCTTTTAATCTTAGGAAACATTTTTACTTCCTTCTAATTGGAGCCCGCTTGAAGGCAGATTTTGGAGGACAGTTTTCAGCCTTTTTTTTTTTTTTTTTATAGTTCTGAAACTGTGGCTTCATTGATCTGCTAATACTACCTACATACCTCATTGAACAAAGGTTGATTGAAAATGAGAATGGAAAATTATCCTCTCATTCAAATATTTCTTTATATTTCTAATTAAAATCTAGTTATGAAAAAGAACTAGATTGTGAAAATTATGTGGTCCTCTCTTTGATTTGCACCACAAGTTGCACTCCTTGACTAAACCACAATAAAGCTGAAATTATTAGTAGACTTCTAGTAACTACCTGTTGGCATCTAGTTAGATGGCAGTGCACTAAGCACTGCGTTCTCTGATGTAAAGATGCTACTAGTTAAAGTCAGAAAGAAAAAATCGTTACAAGGATTAGTAAAAATGTACAGCAAGTATAATGGCACATGACATCTTACATAGATATATACCTGTACATAATGAAAGAACCTGCAATATCACTTTGTCGTAGGTAATCTTACACATATATGTGTAAGGTAGTCTATAACCCATCTGAAAATGAGCTGGCTGTGCAAACAGAAGAGAATGATTGGTCAGAATTTGGGGAAAAATGCTTTGGGTGGAAGAGCACTAGGATTTAATTAGGAGATTGGGACTGGACGCTTCCAGGAATGTGCCGGGGAAGAGAGAGGCTGGCACTGTGCTGGCACTGAAGAGGGAAAGTTCAGAAAAGGAACTGGGGAAATTTGAGGAAAGGACAGGGACCTAAGCATGGAGGTTGTGAGTCAGTAGACAAGAAAAATGAAACAGGAACATTTCCAAAATCCTAAAGTGAACTGAAGCTTTACAGAGAAGCAATTTCTTCAGCTGCCCATGGGCCTACATTGCAAATCTTTTGGCATGGCCCAAAATATTATGTCCCTCTGTGTGCTTACAGCCGCCTTCTACAGCTGTGAGTTTCTCAGATTAGATAGGCATGATAGACCCAATACGTACTGTCCCTATTGCATACTGTAGGTGTAAAAATGCTGCTGTGATGGAATGTTAAAAAGCTAGGCTCACAAATATACACACTTTACATTGAAACATTATTAATATTGTGAAGTAAAATACTCAAAAGGCACAAAATGCTAGTTATCCATCTTGTGCATTAAATCAGGGAGGGGACTTGTAAAGAAAAGAATGATGATAAAAATTAAAGTCTGTATCATAGTACATACAGTCACAACCAAACCAATGTTATTGAAGTAAGCTCTTGGCATCTCCATATACTTCAGCAAGTCCAGGATTTCACCTGAGGTTTAACACGGATTCCTTCTTTATGATGCTATGATTCTATGTTATTTGCAAACGTCTTAAGTCTTGAGATTTAACTAGACGTTTTTTCAGTGGCTTGCTCTTTTCTGTACAAAGTAGTCAATAAAGCAGGTTGGTATAATCCATACAAACAAATGCAAAATAACAAAATGTGAGACTGTATATGGCAGAAATGCTACTGCATTACTAATGTGTATTTAATATTTGATTTTAGGAAACAGCTAGAGTAAGACCTTTCCTAACCTTCGGTGAATTATATGGCCTCTTATTACACGTGCTCTAAAAGCAAAATAATGTAGGGAAAAAGTGCCTTTTTCCCTGCAAAGCTGTGCTGTTTGCAGAAAGTTAAAAGCTCACCAGTAGATTCAGAACAAGAGCAATTCTCTGTAATGATTGCATTATTTATTACCCATCTGTCAGAGACAGGGACACCACTTAGTCACAAAAATGTAAGGTTTTCCAGCTGTTCACCATTTGAATGGTAGATGAGCATTTGCTGAACTAAGGGATTCTAATAAAAGGGTGTCTTTACTAGAGAATCTGTATTAAAAATTGGTTTACAGCGAGAGCTCCACCGCATTTCCTCACTTTTTCCATTCCCTCACTTACTGATAATGAAGTCCATGATATCCTACTAAATCTGTGTAAATTCAGGCCAGAATAGTCATTTGATAATCTAGTAAGGGTGTGAAAGGAGGATGTAAAGTGCTAAGGATCTGAGTGCAGTTCACCGTATTGAGTGCAGGGTTAGAACAAGCGTGTCAGCATCATTCCTGAGGCATCTAGTGTGGGCACGGACTGGTGAGCCAGTTTTTCTAATTATAAAAAGAAGAAAATATCAAAATGCCTTTGCGTTCAAAGTAGCAGGGCAAATGGAGACTATGTCAGAACTGCAGACTTTCTTTCAGAGCTCCTGCAGGAGAGTTAGGCAAGATGGGACACTATTGATTTCAAACTGACTATGATTTAAAGAGGCCTAGACTGAGGATTACCAGATAGTTTATATTGCAAGTAAATAGCACCATCCTGCTCCTCTGTACATGTAGTTCTGTAGATTGAAGGAGTGATCCTTTATATCTGTGAACAGCTGTACTTTCAAGAGTTTAAATGTCTCCCGCTGCAGCTGTTGCTCTGTTAGATGGTTATTTGCCTGGCTTGTGGCATCAGCAAGGATTGAATTTTGTCAGCAACTGATGAAGATCAGGCTTTGAAACAGATCTTAATCAGAATTGATATTGTTAGGATCTGGCTCTTTACTCCTAGCTTACTTTGCTTATCATAACTATCACGTTACTAAAATAATTTCTACCCTTTTAATGTTAATTCCAGCTGCTAGTTTTTCACACTTACTTTTGACAAACATTGCAACTAAAATATTCTCCACCCAAACCTAAACGTTACTGTTATGTGAAGCTGGAATACAGAACATTTGGGAGGTGATAGAGAGAAAGAGAGAGGAAAAAAAGCTAGAACTAGGGGATCTGTGTATTCCCTTCTCCCCCATGGCAGACAACTTTTTAATCCTGTAAAAGAGGAGGGAAAACTTGATTCCCTGATGGGAATTTGCCTAGTGTAGTGGTAACTTCTCCTTATCAGCTTTTTATGATATTGGCTTGAGTGCATCTGCAGCATCTGTCTAGTTTGTACCTCTTGCATCTCTGTTGGCTCTTGACAGCGTGTTACTGCAACAGAGATCTCTTCTGTAGTAGGAAACTTTTGTTGACTTGACTTTGTCAGCAGACTGTATGGATACAACCCTTCTGCTTCAAGGACTTAAATGATACAGATTGCCTTGCCCTGTACATCATGGGTGAAAAACTGTGGCGTATGGGTGAAAAACAAGTTTGAGGAATAGCTGTTCCAAAGAATACTAGTTATTCACTCAGACAGTAGAAATAATGTGATTTTGGAGGCTCTTGACTGCAAATAAAGTCCATAAAACAATTCATAAATAACCAATACCCTGAAAATTGCTTTTCCTATCTGTTCCATAAATATACATACACCAGGTTGAATTTTTCAGATACTTTCTAAATAAAAAAAAAAAAACAAACCAACAACAAAACCACCAAAACAAGACCCAACCCCCTTTTATTCCACAGAAACAAAAGGGTTTGCAAAAACTCTTTTCACAGCGAGTAGGTGTATCTGCTCCAGCACTGAAGTTACTGTGCTGAACTGTGTCATGCTGAGGTATAGAATGTGGCAGTCCCTTGACATGGCAGCCAGCTGAACAAGTATTTTTTTTTTTAACCCAGTTGACTGAAAACCACAGAATAAGAAGATATAAATATTTAAGAAAAGGTACTGAAAAGCTTTTTTTTTTTTTTAAGAATTTTGACAAGCAGTTTTCTGCTAGTTAGCCACATTTCAATAAAATTTCTCTCTGAAGATCATGCCATTGTTTATTTGTTTGTTTCATAGCATTGTTAGACATGAACAATACATTGGCAGTGCCTGGTATGAATTCTTGGTCTCTAAAAAGTCTCTGGTGAATAGTTTATCAAATTTAACATGTATTCTATAATCCTGAGCTACAGATTAGTTTTTCTGCTCGAGTAAATGGGCTGTGCCCTTCCTGATTGTTCTTCTTGGCGACTAAAACTTTTTGTATCTTTTCTTGATTGAGCAGCCCGTGGAAGGGAAGACGGCTCTCTTAAAATGTCCTAGAATCTAGGGGCTTGCTACAATTCTTACTCTTCTATGAGGATTGTGAGGTTTTATCAGTCATCCCCAATACCAACATGATTTTAATAGCCATTACTTCAACAGCAATAAGAAGATCTCTTTTATAGGAGTCTCTGTTTGTACAGCTGTGGAAAAAAAAATGTGATAATGCAAGGAAAGATCACCTCTGTACACACAAAAGCTGACGTAAGGTTATATGAACAATGGTAATTCTGATATTTCCCAGATTCAGAGTGCTGGACTTTGCGATCTTAATTTTCTTCTGATATTGGGGTAGTTGATAGTTATGATTGTTGATTTACCCAGTTTGTAGTGTGAGAAGGAGGAAGTGTAGGATCACAAAATTTACAAAAACCCCAAAGCTGCCATTTATTCCGTTGCAAATATTTTTGCTCTGTGGAAATATTGTTTCTTATGCTTCCAGGTGGGTGTTTGCAATGTCAAGTCAAGGTACTTCTGCCTCTTTCTTCAATGCAAGGGGCAAAGAATTTTAATTATTTAATACTCTTCTAACAATCTCTGTAATAGTTACAGGCACCAGTATCTCAAACATAGCAGATGCCTCAAAGAATGGAACTTTGATCCAATACCACTCTTTCAACATCCACAAACACTGCTTCTCATGCAGGTTATTGTCCAAGTACGCAAGCTTGGTAAACTTTTGCATGAGGGCAGTGATGGGTATCCTCAGGTATCCCAAGGGGCCTGTTAATGTACAAGCAGGTGCTGGCATGTGGAAGAGAATGGAGAACCAGCCATGGGAAAAGGGAAATTAGGAGCCTTAAAAACAGTGGAAAAGAGGAAATAAAGGAAAAAAAATGTAGGGAACTCCCAGAAAGAGGGAGAGAGATCTGAGGCCTGGGGAGGAACAGAGGAAAGTAATGAAGTCCTAATGTATGCAGTATGTCAGAAGAAATAGGAGCTAGAAAATAGGGGACCCCTGGAGGTAAACTCTAGTATCCTGGGGTCATTTTAAGAAGGTGCAGGAAGGGATCAAGGAATTTCTCATATAAATCCCCTCTTCTTCTGTCTGATGCGTTTTCAAAACATATCTAAGAGAAATAACAGGCTGTACTGCATGGAATCTATCATTTCTAAGTTTTGTGTAAATATATTTAATGTTCAATGTATTTTGGCTTTGGTAATCTGCAGTGAAGGACTTCTAGGGGTGGAGTAATTACTGTACCACACGGTGACAAAGCTTTGTTCACACAAAAAATAAGATACTGATACTCAAAAGTGTTTGTTCATGAAAACTAGAAATAAGTTATCTCTTCTACCTTTATATGGTGTGCTGTTTCAAGCCAAGTTTTGCAGGCCTGATTGTGTGGCCTATGCTTTTCCCGCTGGAAGTGCCTCCATAGCAAAATGACCTGGTGTAACTGGGACGGTAGTCATCAGAGTTGGTGCTGAGCAGGACCAACCCAGTCTCTCTCCTAGCTCTTCTGAAATTAAGGAAGATAAGTGAGAAAGACATCCTTTTTTTTTTTTTTTTTAAATTATTATTATTTTTTTCTACCCAAGTGAAGAAATCCGTTCGTCTCTATGCTCGTCAAAGGAGACTGCCACTCTCTTCAGTGGTCTCCAGTTCCTGGCCTAGATGTAAAGGTGCAGGGGAAAAAAAATACGGCTTCAGTAGGGCCACACTGATATCTGCAGTAGAAGCTGTGGCATTGAGGATTGGTGCTGTAATTCGCTTTGTGATTTGTGATCCCTGTTCCTTTGTGAATGGAAATGTTGCTCTTTTCTAATGCATGCGAAGGAACAGCTGGTCTGCTCTGGAAACAGTACCATTAAGTCATACTCAGTCTTCAAGATTGCAGATACTGGCCTGCATTTAGCACAAAAAGAGCTCCCATCAGGATTGGCATGAAGATAAGGCTTCAATTTAGTGGCTCTCTGGAGTTGAAGATAGATAATTTTTTGGAACCTTCATATCATACTTACAGGCCAGTAAAGCAAAGTGGTATTCCTGTAAAACGCTGAGGTCTAAATGTAAATTAGTCTTTTTTTTTTTTTCCTATGAGCTTTATATCTTGTGGATTTATGAGCAAACGTGAAAATACTGATTTTTCTTTGTTTTAGTGTTGGCTGGTGCACCCAATTTTAAGATAATAGTGCATTGGAGTATAGTCAAAATAGGTGTCTGAAGAACTAGATTGTTTGATGTTTCTTAGGGATTTTTTGCTGAAAGAGGAGAGTTCTGTTTTTGAGTGTTTTTCAGTTCCCGCCCCACCCTTCTAAAAGATACATATGCTCTCCCTCCTCAGTTTTGAGAAACACCCCCGGGGCATCCTTTTTATTTGAATTGATTTTCTGGTTGTTTATCTTTTTCAATCTGGTCATGAAAAGCACATCTGGTTCCTATTTTAATCAGTATTCCAGTGGGAGCAACATCATGTTATAGAAGGCTAACAATGCTAAAATAATAATCCATAATGATGCAACTTCTGGTAATTTAAAACTGTTTTATCCACTGTTTGTAGAAGTGTGCTAATGATGTAGGCCAACTGATCTCTTTGTAGATTAAACTCATCCTGGGCCCTAATAACAGAGAAAAATCTGACATCCACATAGGCGAACCTTTTGAACTGTCAGAAATTCCTGTTTTTTCCTAAAGTGTCTGAGCATTTTAATACTTAGGGAAAGTGCAAAACCGACAGTTGTGGAAACTAAATCAATTGGTTGACAAAGAGATTGGGTAAAGCAGCCTTGGTGCTAGTTTACACGTAAACTTGTTCTGCCTTTTATTTGATGCAGTTCTGTATCTAGAGGTGATACAGCTGGAGGTCTTTGTCTTGTTTTAGTTTGCTTTGTTCGTTGATTCAGTACTTGGCCTATATGGTAAGACTGCTAGAAAGTGACGGTGGTTATTTTATTACAAAACTGTGTGCTAGCAGTTATACGGAGACCTATCATTTCAAATAGGTTACCAAACAACCTTCAAGTGGTAGGACTTGGTTTCTATATTTCTTGTCTTGATTTGAGCCAGCAACAGAGAGGCGAGACTGCTATGGTTTCTCCGACTAATGCATACATTCGTACTTTAGCAATTACGTAAAACTGAAACATGATACCTCTGCAATTTTCACATGAGTTTGCAATAGTCCCGCAAAGCAGCAGACTCCAATACCTCATGTGACAAGGCAAGGCTTTGTTGAAGTGTGGACCTACCTCAGTTATATTCATATTTGCATTGTCACTTACTTGAAAGTATATCCGTTCTGATACCGTCTCCAGACCAGGCTTCCACAATATTGCAGAATAATCTGAAGAAGTTCTCCTTTAGAAATAACTTTGAGGGGTGGGGAGAACATACTGTTATTTATTGAGAAAGCTGTGATGACAGAGTACTCTGTCTAAACCTTTCATTCAGCCTTCAAATTATTTCTTGGAACTGTCACTTTAAGATATACCTGCTTCTCCCTTGACTCTGGTTCAGCAAAGTTTCGCACTGAAGCAGAATGTAGCATATTTTAAATTGGAAGGTCAAATTTAATAGCACTATGATCAAATCAGGAGTGACGTTCTTGGCAGGATGACAGTGTTGTACATTAATTATTTTAGAGACTAAACTTCCAAGTGAAAGTTGGAGTTCATGACCTCTACTTCTTTCTGCTCTAACCTGGTTTTAGGAAAGCTAAAGCCTGAAATAAAAAGAAAAACTAAAATTTTGTGAATTCAGTTTTTAGACAGGAATGGTTATGTTTTAGAGTGCTGTGACTGCAGTCACCATTAGTGGAATTCTCCTAAAGGTCTGTTCTCCTAAGGGAGCATGAAGGAGGTACAGAAATTAAACTCAGCAGTAGGTTTCTCTAGTTCTTTTAAGAAGCACTGCTCTTCATTTGTTTTATCAGCTCACTTTCCCATCTTGAGACAACCGATTAATGGATAATTATCTTAGCACTTCCATGATTTCATTCTGTGGAGCAAAATAAGCTATTTTTCTCACAGTTCTAAAAGAGCAAATTATATAAAATGTCAAAGCAAAGCAATGCGAATTTTAGAGGAGCTAAGCTTTCGAAATGCTGTGTCTGAACTTCTGTAGGTAATCTGTGCTTGAGGTTAGAATATCAGGTCAGGGATATCCAATGACTACACATTAAAGCAGGGGAGCCACAATATCTCTCATCACTAAAGTTTTTCGTTTGCCTTTTTAAATAAACCAGGAACAAGTGCAGGGTATATATAGTATCACAGCCCTATGTTGGCAGAGGAAATGTCTTGAATAGCTTTGTTCCATCATCTTGAAACACGGAGTTAGTTAAACTGGTGAAATGTTTTATTTTCAACTACCCATTTACAAGAGAGAATCTCCATAAGATTGTCAAGTGCTATTCATTGCTCTCATTTGAACTGATGCTACATTCCTGGTAGACAGGGCCGCATTTCAACGGTATGTAAATGGAAATACGACTACCTACTATGTGCAGAAGTACTTTGGAAGCCTCATCATATTCTGGAGCTATTATATTTCTCTGGCAGATATTATAAAAAAACTTTAAGAAATACTTTGCTTAGGGGGGAATTATAGAATTGAAAAGAATAGAAAGGTGGAAGATTCTCTTAAATGTTACTTTGGTGAACTGGATTTTATTATTTGTTTGGCTTTTATTCCTATTTTGACACTATATAATTTCAAAATTTCAGCTGTATTTTATAAACCATTCTCATCTGCAGAATGTTTCATTTTGAAAGGACTTCATGAGTCAAAAAATATTTTTGTTTCTACCGAAGAAGGGGCTGCAGGATCACTCTACTGTCCATCTGGCACTTTTGGAGTTCCCTAGTAGCCAATTTCAAGCTGTGGGTACTGAAACAAGTTTCCAACCTGGGATGCTTTTCAAGTCATAGATGGTGTGCATTGGCTAACATTTCTGATGTTGAAATTATACCCTGAATAAAAACCAAATTTGTGGTTCCAGATCCGTGGTTTAATTTCTATATCCTTGTGGTCTAACTTCAAGTGCTTTCATCCAGTATTTTTCTCATATGTATCACAATTCAACCTCTATGTGAGCTGCATAAATGCTTTCAGGATACTTGGGCATAACTGTGTAAATAATAAAAAGGAAAAAAGGCTTCCCAATATGTGAATGTATGGTTTCTGAAACCTGGCAGTTTTCTTCAGAAAAAAGTTTATGAACTCAATACCAAGAGGCATGTGGAAGCAGCAGTCATTCTGAAGAAATAACAAAGAAAGTCCTTGTTACTTGGGATCATAGCTGGGGAAAGTCAGATATAAAGAAGAGATGTACATTTTCCAAGGCTATGAAATGAGGTAGCCATAATCTTGGAGTTAAGTTCAGGTGGCCTCACTGCAGGAGCTTTCAGAACGAGAGCAACCACTTAGGCTGTATCTTGGAGTGTGCGTTTTGCTTTCTAGTTTTCCGCTCATCATCATATTTTTCCTTTTTTTGTACTACTTACAAAAGAACATACATGTTCACGGTTTTCTGTGTACATGTATTTAGGAACAGTATATATGTTGTCAAATAAAACACGTTCCCAGAATGGGATAAAGGCTCAGTAAATGATGAGAAGCCATGGAAATTCTGTGACTTTTGCGAACTACTTCTCCCCCCCACCCCCGCCAACATATTGCTCAGCTAGTTGCAGCTCAAGCATGTAGTTTTTTCACAACTCTCTCCTTGACTTCAGTACCAGAACAGATGCTCTTTTTGCCAGATTTTATCAGAACACTTGCCTCCCTCTCTCCCCACTAAAAATCATTAGCTCCACCTTCTATTTTGGAAGATGCTACTGTCTTGTTTACAGAAGCCAGCTCAATTTTTCCTTCGGCTCAAGAAACAGCTGGTTTGCTGAAATTATTCTTTCTGTCTGCATAGTGCCAATTTGGAATTTTGCTGAATAAATGAGTAAATAAGATGCAGGGTGGGTAGGAGAGAGGCTGAAAGAAATCTTTGGCATGAACTCACTTTCTCAGAGTAGTTAGTCAAGCAAGTTAATAAATTTTAATAAATCTATGATAGAGCGAAACATAAATTTAGGTATAGTTTATAAAGTAAAATTTACTCATTTTTTTCAATGGGCAAACTATTTATAAATTAGTGGCATAATACGGCATTTTCTGTTTCATTTTATACAGTTATATATCATTAGTTTTCTTTCACTTTCGCACTACAAGTAAGATGATACCGGATCATTTAATTTCTCTGTTCTGGAACAGAAAACCCACCTGACTTCAATGATTTTGCTTAAAAACTGATGGCATGATAAAGTCACTCTATTTAACATCCAGTATTATAAGATAAGAATATTCAGAGCAGCTTTATTGTACAAAATGAAAGCAGATAAATTATCTCTGTTTTATCAAAGCTTTACAGATTCTAGAAACAGATGCCTTTTTCAAACCAATACTAAATTCCTAGATATTAACTTTTCAAACAATAACAGCTGTCAGAAATCAATCCCTTTTGATTAACTACTCTTGGAGTAGGCCAGATTTGTTTTAAAATTAAACACTATCACAGAGTGAGTTTCTAAAATCAATGTATTATTTTCATACTTAGTCCAAGGAAATTCATGTTAATTCAGAATTCATTGTATGTTTCATCCCATATTTCATAATATGGGAAATCTTTTGTAACCTAAGTTAAAATGTTACTTTTGTCTTTGCTCACAGTTTAATGAACATGTAACGCAGCTTTTCTATTTCATTTTTTTCTGCTTGTTTTAATGTAGTCACAAGAGTGACGAACGAATTGGGGCTGGTATGGATTCGGTCAGTTGGGTTGCTTGCTGGGAGAAATTATTCTGGCACCTTCTTGAAAAGATGAGTCAGTTTGGGAGTTTGACCTAGTCACTTTTTTTTAATTGCAAACAGATAAACATGTAAATTAAATATTTGGAGATAAAGTTGTAGGAGAGTGCCTGATGTCATAGAGCTGGGCTCCTGCTAGATCCGCTCCCACATGCCTGTGTACGCGTGCGATTCCCTGCCCAACTGCACCTGTTCAAGCTTTTTGCTATTCTGAGCCTACATTTGTGTGTGTGGCAACTAGTCTGCTTTTTAAATGGCGACACATTTCTAGTGCCTTCTGGGCAACAGTGAGCAGTGTATTCAGAGACTCAGATAGCATGGTGCTTTTCCAGTCATGATTTTTAAAAAAAAAAAAAAAAAAAAAAAAAAGAGAGAGATCAATCATTCTTTCCTTTGCTGCTGTTACTGCAATTTGAGACTAAAAGGTTTTGGGAATTCAGATGTTCTAATCTATAAATTGATGGTACAGTTTAGTGAGAAGTAGTAGAGATAAGGAGCAAAGCTCAAATGATTTCTCATTCATAACTGTCATTTTAGGCCGTAATTTTTTTTAACCAAAACCAGCTTTCTTATTTCAGGTGATTAAAAGCAAGATGCAGTTTTACATGAAAAAAAGGATGATCTGTTGTTTATTGTCCATTTTTGGAAGGGTTGCAGTTCTAACTTTCCACTCAACCTAGAAGCAGCAATAACTGCATCACTGCACTAATGAAGCCGCTAATTGTCATAGCCAGAGATACTGTCATTTGCAGGAATGTAAATCTTAACTTATTAACTTTATCACAATGCTTTTCCTGAACTTTGACACCGAATACAAGTACAATCAATATTTTATTTAACACCTAATGCTGTTTTCAAGCATGAGACCCAGTAATATAGATACAGAAGTACAAGTTATCTTTGCTCAAATGATGTCTGTATTCAAAAAATAATTACATATGAATTTAAGTGTCAGATGCTCAAATGAGTAAATTTGTAGTGTTCAACTTGGATGCATCCTAAGGGTGCATATTTTTAATAAACTCTTCCTCTGATGGTGATCTTCTAAAAGCACTCAGATTGCTGTATAAGTGACAAAAACTAATTAATGAAGGATTAGGAATTATAAGCTATCTTCTGGTATTCAAGCAGACAGGGACAAAAAAAAAAGCAGCCTTTCCATTACTGTGAAAGAGAAAATTATATATAAGACCAAATTTTCCAGACTTATATAAACAGTTTCAGGAAAGAAACCATTTTAGGTAGTTTTAGGTATTTACACTGACTATGAAAACTAGACCTCAGAAATATCCGAGTTCTACATACAGCACCAGTTCTTTTCTGCTTCCATCTTTGAAAATCAGGGAATGTATTAAAGTGCTACCAGGTCCTCGTCACCTGATAGCTGTTCATTCAAAATTACAGTAATAATTAGAACCAGAATCTTAGCTCCTTCCTCTTTCTAAGCCTCAAATAGCCTCAGAGAATAGAAAGGCCTTGCAGTGTTTAATCATTTGTTGAAAAAATGGAAGCAAGCTGAATTCCTAAAGCCTCTTGGAAGTTGCTCTTTCAATGAAAAGTATCTTGAAATCTGAACGGCATTAATGGGGAACAGAATTTCCATACCTGTTTTTTGGGGTGGGGTTTTTTGCATGCATGCATATTTGAATGACCAAGATATCGCTAACCATTTTTCAAGACTCATGTATAAAAAAGCTTACCACCATGTAAAAATGCATCAGCTTTTTTCTGCCAATACTGCTCCTGCTGTTAGTCACAGGGTTACATGCAGTATTTAATCAGAAAGACAGAATAAACATATTTTCTACTCCTCCTCTTCTTCTATCATGCAAAATTATGCAAAACACTTTATATAGATTTTTTGGTGGCCAATAGAAAAAAGACAGTGAATTTATTTTCATTGTGGACTGAGGCCACTTCCGTGCCCTAAAATCTGCTGCTCTAGATTGTTGAAATATTTTCCTAGTAACTCCCTAGCTGAAAATAAAGAGAGATTTTTCTCTTTCATCATGCAAATACTGCTCAGAAAGGTTCTGGAAGCATTCATCCACCATGTAATCTCTCTGACAGTGCACACACTAGTAGTGGAATTTCCTAGATATGTGTGTAACAGTCATTTGCCTCATCTCCTAAAAGGAGGGGGAGGGAATGGGACCCATCGAAGTTGTGTCATACTTTTTTGACTAGGTAATTAGAAATAAAACCTCACTTTCAGTTGTTAGTAATTCTTCATTTCTTACTCTCATTTGCGAGTATTTCATGGCATGCTAGAATAAGTATAGAATCATAGAATTGTTAAGGTTGGAAAAGACCCTTAAGATCATCAAGTCCAAACGTTAACCTAGCATTGCCAAGTCCACCACTAAACCATGTCCATAAGCACCAACGTCTACCCATCTTTTAAATACCTCCAGGGATGGAGACTCAACCACTTCCCTGGGCAGCCTGTTCCAATGCCTGACCACCCTTTTGGTGAAGAAGTTTTTCCTAATATCCAATCTAAACTTCCCCTGGCACAACTTGAGGCCGTTTCCTCTCGTCCTATCACTTGTTACTAGGGAGAAGAGACCGACCCCCACCTCGCTACAACCTCCTTTCAGGTAGTTGTAGAGAGCAATAAGGTCTCCCCTCAGCCTCCTCTTCTCCAGGCTAAACAACCCCAGCCCTCTCAGTCGCTCCTCATAAGACTTGTGCTCTAGATCCTTCACCAACTTTGTTGCCCTTCTCTGGACACGCTCCAGCACCTCGACGTCCTTCTTGTAGTGAGGGGCCCAAAACTGAACACAGTACTCGAGGTGCAGCCTCACCAGTGCCGAGTACAGGGGCACTATCACCTCCCTGGTCCTGCTGGCCACACTATTCCTGATACAAGCCAGGATGCCATCGGCCCTCTTGGCCACCTGGGCACACTGCTGGCTCATATTCAGGCGGCTGTCAACCAACACCCCCAGGGCCTTTTCCGCCAGACAGCTCTCCAGCCACTCCTCCCCCAGCCCGTAGCGTTGCATGGGGTTGTTGTGACCCAAGTGCAGGATCCAGCACTGAGCCTTGTTGAATCTCATACAGTTGGCCCCGGCCCAACGATCCAGCCTGTCCAGGTCCCTCTGTAGGGCCTTCCTACCCTCCAGCAGATCGACACTTCCACCATGTAATGTAATGACAGTCTAGATACTCTGGTTTTTAAATCAAAATAATCAAAAACATTTTTTTAAGAGTTAAATGCTTTCATTTAAGCTGGAAAAAACCCAGCAGAGTAAAAGCTTAAATACTACAATTTGTGCACGGTACTAGAGCAGGCTCAGAGTTCATTCTAAGTTTCTTTGTGCTAAGTATCTACTGAAATCAATGGCAGCTGCATGTGAAGAGGTATTGCAGAACCCATTCACAGCTTAATGATTACTAAATAGTAAATATGAGATAATCTGACTCTACTTCATTTTAATTGAGGAAATTTGGATTCAGTGTTTGGGATAAAATTGTACCTAGACTTCCATATGAGTTTATAAGGTGTCAATTTACTTCAAAATATGTCCTGTATAACCTGATTGGGTACTCATCTTGAGCAGTTTGCTCGTGTGACTTTTCCTCTACACACCTTCAATTATAAGTCTATTTTCTAAATCATCTCTTTGTAGATATGGGATATTTTCAACAAATTCCTCTGAAAATTTATTGTAGCAAATGTGATATTGTTTCCAGCTGTTTCTACCCAGAACTGATATTAAATACTGGAAGATAATGCAACCAGATCACTTTCTTTATCAGACTTTGACACTAGGTCATGGGAATTAATAATGTTCAAAATGTATCTCAGATTGAAGCTGGAAAAGCCAGTCAGAGATCTCAACCAGCAGCAGATGTTAAAGCCAAACTCTGATCCAATTATTACCTTGCACTGCAAAAGAGGAAAAATATTCTGGAGGCCAGTCATGATGTTTGGTCTTTCTGGGTGGCCTGCTTATCTTCTCTTCAACTGTTCTGTTCTGAATACTACTCGAGACACTTTCAGATCATTCAGCTAGCAACACAACATTTCATTCCTTCCCACTGCACATTAAGTTATTGGTGAGGTAAGATGTGGGTAAGATATCGAGAAATAAGGTATCTGAGGTAATACAATCAGATTTGTTTTAAGTTCTTACCGTTACTGCTGTATTTTGTTAGGACATAATATAGCTGTTTGGCAAGTTTCCATACTATTTCCTAATTGTGTATGGGAGATAACACTAAAGGTGATACAAAAGTAGTAATAGTGAAAGCACATGAACTCCCAATCGCTTGTTCACCAGAAGCAGCTGATTCAAAGTACTGGATGCTAACTACAAACTTGGTATGCGCTTCTGGTTATTGCTGATATTTCTGGTGTGATGAAAGGATCTACAGCCACTAATATGTGGCTACTCAGACATTCATTCGCGAGGTAAGAAGTATATCTTGATCATGTGATTTTAATTTGCTCCTATGCAGTGTATCATTTGCAGCGGTCTCTGAAGACTTTGGACTTATAGAACCCTGTTCCTGAAGCCACTCTCCACTTGGGAGCATTGCAGTAGCTGTGCCGCTATGATGTGGCATATCTAAAATCACCCAGTGTGAAAGATTTCCCATACTTGCTGGGAGGCAGAATTTTTTTCAAGGATCAAGATGATCACTTAACTCCAAGTGTTTTTTATGAATTTATTATGTCTTGTACAATAAAATTTGGCTTCTAAGAAGCAAAATAATCAAGGGGAGAAAAAAAAAAAGGGAATAAATCATTCTATTGATAGCAACAATATTGGTTCTGTAGAAGCAGAAGTCTGGGCAGTAGTGCTAGCAGCAAGAAGGTATCATATTGTGGTAGTTGGCTTGCACCAGAACATTCTAATGTTGTTTGATTACTAGTTGATTGATCCTACCTGCATGCCAGGTAACACATTGCTCACCTCTGTACACCTTGGGCAACAGACTAGGTTGTCACTTCATTAATTGGCCTTTGTTTTCAGGATGATGCATTTCTCTATAATTTATTCTCTCATTTTCCTAGATAAAATTGTGAATGTCCAACGTTTGGTTGAAAGAATATCTGCATAAAGCTGAGAATCCCAATAAAGCAATAGTTCTGCTAGGAACTGGTCTAGGTGAATCCTGAAAAATGGTCGTGGATCAGAGCTGCTCTGCTCTTCTGATCCAATTTATTTGCTCTTTCTGCCTCTTCTCCTCCTAGTAGGGCTACTGAGAAGGGTAGAACTTAAATTGCTATGTACTGACAGTGCCTTAGGGTGAACCGCTACTGAGAAAAGCTATTTATTTTAACCTCTAAGCTATTTGTTTTGCTTAAGGACTGAGTTAAATGAGGTGTGATTGCTTTATTTAAGGACCGACGTAAGTGAGATGCACTTCAAAAATTGTGCATCTTGGTCTGCAGACAAGCTCATTTTTACAGTGATTTACAAAAAAGGTAGGGAGAACAGCTGATCTTCATCTGGCCTAAATAGTGTTGTAAAATCATCTCTCAGAAAAATATAGTCTAAAATATTTGACAAAACTGCTATTCGAAGTTTTGGTTATTCTATAAGAACTTTAAAATATTGAATCCAAAAAATAGAAATTCTTATCCAGTAATTTGGGAATATTACATGAGCAGAATCAGGAAAAGGAGCCTCAGTGCCTTCTGCCAGAGGATATTTTGGGAGAAGAGCTTTCTGTTTGCAAGATGTCTTAATATACAAAAGTCTTCAGCTGCCTATTGCAAGATTTTATATGTTACGAGAAGTTCTCGGATTATTTCCTAATTTTAAAGCAAATGAGACTAGCAGATTATCAGATTAAAATAAAATAGAAATGGCTCTTTGTACAATATTGTTAAGCACCAAAGAACACTGTAGATACTAAATTTTAAAAAGTTTCAAAGATTACTGAACTAGTTAGAAAAAACTCATACAAGTTATTAAATAGAGTTGACTACCTCTGGTTCCCGAGCCACAAAATGCTTGTGGCCAGGAGAGATTTCTGTGGAAATATCACTATGTGCTTGCCACGTTCTTAGTCTTCCTTAGGCATCTGATGTTGGTTAGAGCTGGAAATGGGATACTGCGCTCGATGTACCTTTGGTTTGACCAAGTACAGCTATTCTTGTATTCTTCTGTTATAACAGGAAACAATCCAGATATGCCTTATTTTTTGTCTACTGAGAGAAGTCAGATTTTCAAGTATAGTGAAGCAGATGCAGTATTTAGCTCTCTGGTGGCTTTTATTATGCAAGCTCTCAGTATGTTCGTTTTGATTTTTAAAGTTTTCTCATCCAGTGATGAGCAGAAAACCTAATCTATAGATTCTATATTTAAATAAGAAGTAACCGATAGCAAACCTTCTTAAATCATCCAATTCCACTCTTATTCAGAGCCTGCATACCTTGGCTCCACAGGCTTGCTTAGAAAACCATCTTCTCATTTTTTTTTCTCAAGATTTTGAGAAGATTCAGAGGAATTAAGTGGTATCTGATGGTTGTCAAAGTTGTTCTTTTGCATTGGTGTTAAAATTGGTCACGTTTTGAAATATCCTTCTATCATTGACCTCTTCTTGAACATACAATTTTGAATGTCCAGCCTCTGTCTGACATCTTGTTTTGTGGTTTACTTATCCTGCGCTTAGTCCCTTCAGTACTGAATGTCTTTCCCTTTAATCTTCCTTGGGTCACCAATCCTTACTTCTTTTAACAAATGCATTTTTCTCCGAGGTTTGTAGGAGTAGTAATGGAGGTAATTTCAAATCGGAGAAGCAGGTGACATGATGTTTGCACCATGTCTAATTTTGAGTCCCTTACACAGTGACGAAAGAGGGTAAGCTGTTCATCTCTCTTTGACGACAGAATAAAAGCTCATGGATCTTGATGTGGTTAAAGAGATTCTCCTCCACAGAAACCTTGCCTCACGTCTCTGGACCAGGATGGCAATAGCACTACTCCTATAAAGATCTCCCGTTTCTTTCTTTTTAAATTGGGGTCATATTTTGAAAAGCATTTTCATAATTCTTGTATATCTGGAAAACTTAAAAAGTTAGAAGTTACAGCACTTCATACAGCAATGCTGCTCTCTGTTCAGATAATCAGAGGCACTGTTTCTCATTTTAATGACAAAGGTTGGTCTAGTTTTTCCCATGTTGCTGTGGCTGTAAAGAACTTGCACAAATTTGAGACATTAAATTAGATTTCTTGCAGTGGTTAACAGTATAATTATTTTTAATTATATATTTTTAAATTGTAATTGTATTTATAGAATATATTTAATTAGGCCACTAATGCTACTGTTTTCAAATTTGTTATTTTTATATTTGGAAAGCAAGGAGTAAAAAAGGTGCATCTCCAAGCCTAGACTGATGATAGTAGGCTGTGGCCAGTCATGATGCAGAAAAACCTATTACAACTTAGTTTACAAGGCTGTCATGCAAAATAAACCAGTTGCTTTTGAACGCTAAAAGGATGCAGATACTTCACATGACAAGAATAGTTTAAAATCTCCAAAGCTGCTTTTAAAGATTTCTTTAAGAAATGGTCTCATGAGAAGCAGTGGCTGGTCTCTTTGCTTATCGTTGAGTCTATTAGATAACGGGCTAGGTACATTAGGGGTCTGTTTGAGGCAGATTGTTGCAGCACACTTTAAAGTTGACCTGCTGTAATTCTTTGTTTTCTTTTCAGAATGGCTGAAGAGAATTTAGTAACATGTTTCACTAAGCAAACCAACTTTTCCTTCTCCTCTTACTCTATTTCTTTCTCCTTGTTAGGAACTGAGTCCTATTGAAGAGAAGGCACTAATTACTTAGCAGTAAGGGAGAAATCAGATAAAATTAAAGCCTGTGAGACTCTCCTCTGTAGGATGACGTGTTGTAAAAAATACAACTGTATTCTGAAAAGTGACTGTAGAGATGGCATCTTGGGAGTGAGTGGGGGAAGGTTATGTTTATTATCTGTTAATGACTTCCAGATCCGGTTTGCTCAGTTTGCAAGTAAAAAAACCAACCCTTTTTAAACTGCCTTCTCTGCAGACTCAATTTGGGATTTAAAAATCATGCTGTGCTAATTTTAATCCAAGTATTGCTGTCAGCCATAAAAAGGTTCTTCGGGGTATATTGTGCCTTTAGTTAAACTGTCCATCAGTGGACTGCAAATGAATGTTAATTCTGTTGATGAGAAGCTTGTCAAAAATCAGGATTTGTCTAGTCCTGGTTATTCTTGATTAAGTCTTCCTTAATTAAGTCTTATTAACTATTTTAAACACTTATGTCTGTTTAAATATTTCTGGACTTACCTTCTGTGGAGGAATGTAAAAGGAAGAGGAGTAAACCTCAGAGCTGTTATTTTTGCATTGCTCATAAGGATTGATAGGTGAGGTCATAGGAGTTATGAAAGAAGTCCTGTTGACATACTGACCATCTTGTTAAGCTTAAATTTCTTAAGGATTTGAGTATCTAGTGTTCATGTGTAACGCAAATGAGAAAAGTTTGTGGGAAGAAGGAGTATTTTAATTAAATCGAATGATGTAATTTGGAAAACGTCAGCTTTCAGACATGCAGGTCCTTCTTTAGATCCAATTGTAGTCATAATGTTATCATCAGAGACAGAGACAGCAATTCAGGAAATGTTGAGATGCATTTAAGTGTGGCCTCTGACGGTGCCTTTACGGCAGTGCCACTGAGCTTGGTGGTTACCGTGAAGGGAAGAGGGGTATCGGTGGCTGCCAGTCCTGTTCCACTCTGTCCACTTTCTTCTTTCCAGGGAGAACACTACCGCACAGCAGGAGAGCTCTGCAAAGATTTAAGATCACTCCTGGTTTTAATAAGCAATATAACTTCTGCCCTTAGTACCCCATCAGAGGAGCTCGGCATCTTCTCTGTTCCTGGTGTGAAGGTGTTTCCTACTCGGAGGTACCCTGCACCACTGACGTCTACATTTGTTACTTCTAGTGATCAGCCTTTCAGGCCCTTGTCCACCTGCTTGCTGCTGCACCTTTCCATGGAAGTATCTTTTCGTGCCTGTAACTTCTGTGTGCAGTGGGAGATTTTTGTACACACAGAGATGTTATTCCCAGATAGCATGTCTCTGAACACCACGTTGTAAACAATGTTAGACTATAATTCAGTTTGAGTCAGGATATTACTTCACCAATTTTCCTTCCTAAATGCCCATCTTAGGGCTAAAGTGTTTCTATGCTCGTTGGTTGCAGAAAGTCCTGAACTGTGTCTGAAAAACCAAGCCTTTTCAATGATGTCTTCATTTGGTTTTATTGCCGAGACATGTGACTACACACATCTCTGCAGAGGGAATGACCACTTAAATCATGGGCTGTGGAAAGAATTGCTATGAGGTAATCAAAATTGTTTTCTTCATTGGGGATTAGACCTGCTCCAGGAACAGTTTACTGCAATAAGGATGTGGCCAAAGAATTGTTCCACCTTGCATCTCTGCAGTGCAGCTACCTGGAGCTGCATTGATGCTTTTCTGAAGCTCTGTGCTTGAATACAGTGCCTTGTTTGGACTCCTTGAATCATTGCTTTGCTAAAGGAAGTGTTGGACATACTTTGAAATTATTATTGAGCTTCTGGAGGGAGGTACTGCCTCCTCAGTTACAGCTTAAAAAAGGACAAGTGAAAAAAGGGGAAGAGTACTTTCCAGTAACTACAGATTTCATCTGTGTTGCCCAAATACACATTCACCGTCACAGATCTTTCTCTCTTTTTCTACAAGTCTCTTTTAAATGCTTCTGAAACTGTGAAGAAAAGAGTATTCCTATGACTGTGCACATAGCAGGGCTTGAAAAAGGTGGATGACTCTACATAATCTGCATGTACTGGTAAGGCAACAAGAAAAGTCCTGAGATGCAGGCTCCTGGGGTAGATGTTTGCCTATGAACCAGCATGTCTCCGTATGAAGTAACCTTTCTTCCAATTTGTATTCTAACATCTTTCTAAGAATTCAGATTAACTGATCTGGAAGTGCTTGGTACCTCCTTCCCGCTTTTGCTAATTTTCAGCAGTCTGGAACATTATTCTCACACGTATTCTTCTTGTGAGTATATAAATTGTTTTGAAGCCCTATGGGATAACTGTAATTGCTGGAAAACTTCTTTTGAATGGTGTTTGTCTGCCAGCATCAGAACTTGAGGAGGTTATTTCATCTTGGCTTTCATTTCAGTTCTGTTTTAGCAGTTCTTTGTCTTCAGCTCCATCATCTTCCCTGTGCACTGAGCTGCTGTGTTCAAAGACATTTTTTCAAAATAAAATTCTTCACTTTGTGGTTCTTATTCAATGATGTTATTTCTCATTTTAGGAGCTTTTGTATTTCTTTAAGGCAAATGAGGCATGTTAGTGGTTATTTGTAATTCTTTTTTGTTCAGTGGATTTCCTGTTATGCAAAAATGTAAAGCTTTTCTCGCTGTTCTTCCAAACTTTTGTTTTCCTGTCTTGATAGTTTTGTACATCTGTGTCTGCTTTATAACCTGTGGCTAAGATGTACTTGCCCAGTTAAGATCTGGCTTTGTCTTCATGGATGCCTGACAACTTACTGTAAAACTGCAAGTTAGAACTCTCTTGCTTGTTTGTTTCAAGACCTTCAAGAAGTGATCAACTTACTTTTTCTTTAACAGCTTTTCTGAATGGACACGAGGGTACCAAAGATCTGTCTAAAAAATTCAGCATGTCATGCTTACGTACTCCATTTTTCCAGTAATCATTTTACTCATTTGTTACTGTAACAAAAAATTACAGCGGGAGCTTTGTAGAGCATAAGGCTTGCACTTGGACAACATGTGTGCACATGTGGGCGCTGCGTGAAGTGTAACGTTTCTGTGTGGCACACAGGCAAAATCCCGTCAGCCTGCTGCCTGTTCAGGCTGCGTGAAGCTGGATGCTCAGAGGCCCGTGTTTTACAGCTGATTTTTCACGCCGGGAGGCAGGTGGGGCGGGGACAGGCGGGCCGAAGGATGTCAGTCTTGGGAGGCTGGATACTTACTCTCTGCTTTCTACCGCCCTAGGAATCTTGGATTATTAGTAGTAGTCTTTTAAAAACATCTGAGATAGGCAGAGCTAAGGATCTGTGTTTTATTGCTAGTATTAGTAAGATGTTGTCTAGTTTCCAATGAATTGACAGATCAGTATGTTCCTGATAATTAGTTTAATCTTTTAAGGAACAGAAAGTGGATTAAATACCCTTCTCGGCACCATTTTTCATTAACCGACTCATTATCTGTAGTGAAATCTCTTTGCTTAGCATTTTGTCTGGAAAAAATTGTGGCAAATGTACTAAGGGGAGATTTGGTTTATTAACATGTCACTGAAAGTGTGATGTGTATCCTACAGTACCAAGAATATGCGATGTGATGAAAAGGGATGTCAGAAAAATAGGAAGACAGCAATATTTATGTATTGCCAGTAAGTGAAACTGTATGATCTTTATATTTTTGTTAGCAGAGGGTATAATTTGCAAAGATCTACTTGAAGACAGGAAATATATGGCAGATGAAGAAATAAGTGAAGATTGTGAACATATAAGTGATAAGCCAAAGGAATCCAAAACCATAACAGAGGTTTCCTTTACATACTTCTGATATTAAAAGGAGCATACTATGGGTAGCTCACTAACAAAAGCCATGTTTCTGTTCATATTTGTAAATTATGCTACTAAAATACTCCACAGAGCAAAGTTGCATAGTGGCAATTTCAGAATATAGAGGGATTATGCAGAGAAAACAACAATATGTGTAACTGGAGAAAATAAACTGAAAAACAATGGGATTTTTCTCTGCTGATTTGCAGTTGCAGTAACTTTAGGTGTGATTTGTTTTAACAAAAAAAAGTCAGACATAAACGTAATCTTTAAGTTTGTTGTATAGATTATACTATAAGTGGGTTTGAATGGTGCTGCATTTATGTTGGACTTTTCCTTTTATAACCTGTATTTGTGCTGGGTTGTTTTTCAGTGGTTTATATGATTTTTTTTCAACTCTCCTTTCAACCATATTTAAATGCTTTCAGTGTTCACAATAGGAGAAAGCTTTAGCCTTAGATAAGAATTAATTAGTCACATTAAGGTAATAGCATGATTGTAGCAAACTGCAATTTAAAATGGGATTCACTAGGTTCTTTCTTGATAAAACTAATTTATCACACACCTTTTTTTTGTTGTTTTTTTGGTTTTTGGGTTTTTTTTAATTACTGTGCATAAAATACTGCTTTGATTTTAAAATAACTCAAGCTTACTTGCAGGTGTTTATATTCCATGCCAAGGACTTGGTCTTATGCCTATTGTAGTCTGCAGTTTTCCTGCTTGAAAGGGAGAATGATCTTGCATAACATTAGATCATTGCCATCAGTCTTTGTCAGAAATTCTGATCCTTTCTTATACTGGTATCACCATTATGTAGTACAGTACTCTGTTTGGGTGAAAAAAATCTCAGTTAAAAACAAAAATTCTCAGCATAAATATTTTTTAATATGTAGGTAGAAGTTCCTAGTCTGTTCTGTAATTATTTTCAGTTAGTTTGATAATATCCTTTACTGACACTTCTCCCATTTTTACAGTCCTCTTGTATTGGTTCAGAGCCAGAATGGAGGCGTGTGCTCTTCAGACTTCGGTAGCCAAAGTCCTTTGGTCTCCTACTATCCAAAGACACATGAAATAGATAATGCTGTGTCATATTCCTTGACTTACAGGACTAATTGTACTGCAGTTTACAACCAGCCATATCCTTTTTGACTCCCAACCTGTATTGTGTTTAAAAACCTTTCTTCAAAACTTTTTGCCACGATGGTTTAAACCAGCTGGGGTGGGGAGGAAAAGAATGCATTACTAAAGTCTCACCCATTTATTTTGTTTCCTTTTTCTGCTACGATCCACAATAGCTGGGAGAGTTTTCTCTTTTCTAGACTGAGACAGACCACAGTAATGCAGACAATCTCAGCAAGTGGTTTCCCTAAAAGAGAGAAACTTAGAAATAGAGAAAAAAGATTTGATTGGTCCTTCATCTTGTTATCCTTTAACCTAACGTATGATTTAAAATGTCTTAAGTAAGACTGCACTTCAGCTTGGTTACTTTATTTTATTTCTGTTAGATTTTGGGGGAATAAGGCTGAATGAGAAATGTAAATCAAACCTCACAAAACATAATAAAACTCCTATCATATCTGGATTCTTTCTTTATATATTGACTTGGTTCTATTATGGCCCTGAACTATACTCTTTGGATCCAAACATCTATAAATCTTGAGGAAGTTTAGAGTATTTTCTGAAGTTGGACATATTTCTGTCTGGCATGTATCTTTCCAAATGTAGACAGGATTTATCTGTTGTGTAGTACAGATATTCAGAGCCCCTTGTGTTTGTATCTTAAACAAAGAGGTTTCAGAAGCAAAGATTTCCTAATTAATTCTGGCTTTTTCCTGATGTATATAAAATTGTTCTAACTAGATGGTTTTTGGAGGATTTAATGAAGTTCCCCTGAAACATTTTCTGATGGGAATTCTTAGAATTTTAATCTTCTGTATATGGAAATGTTTGCACGCAACACATTAAAGAAACTAGTTTGCCACTGCTTTTCAGTGTATTCAGCATAGGGAAGTCACAGCTTGCTTATAAAGAATACTGTCAATCTCAGCAGCTTTTGTAACAACAGGGCAACTCTTAGTGTATTTAGGTGTCAGATTCTGTGTTATAGTAGTTTAAATTAACTTCACGGGCTTCAACAAATTTCGCAACGTCATATAGAAGAGTGGAGAAAACTCCCTTGGTTTTTTTTTTTACAACTTTCAGTGTGGTATTTTTATATTTGTCATATTGTTTTTATGAACTTCACAAGGAAAAATTGTAAAACTTGTTATTAGGCTGACTAATGGGATAAAAAGAAAATTTTAGACTTCTTGTGAAACCGATTTATGTTTTTCTCAGCAGATTTTAGGTGACTGTTCACATTATGAGCAGAATTCTGTCTAAAAATAAGTTGTGTCCACTTCTTTATGGGTTTATTGAGAACAGAAATTTCCACACCATTCTCCGTTGAATCTGACCACAATGGGCAGTCGTAATTTGTCCATTTATATAAAAAGAATAAATTAGCAAATTAGCCACCATAAACTGTTAGTATATCCACTTTTGCTGACATGTTTATTGTAATTTGCAATATGCATGATGTCGATTTTCAAAAATGTTGCATTTCTTTTTTGAGATTATGAATTATAAATTCATGAATCACAGAAAGTGAGACTGTAATAAAACTCAAAAGCTGGAAACACTACATAGCACTCATCTATGTCATCCTCAAAAAGGGATGTTGGAATTTTTCATAGTTTGATTAAAAGCCTGAAACCTTCTATTCATTTTACAGCTAAAACAGATCAGGGTGGATGTTTTTTTGTGCATTTATGTCATGAGCAAAAGGCAGCTAACGAATGCGTCGGGAAAGGTCTAGAGAAAGCCTAGAAAAGGACAAATATGTAAATTTCAGTCCACCACTCAGAACAATACACGGCATAGAATCTCATAAAATAAACACATAACTTTGTCTAAAGACTTCAAGTATTGTTAATGTTTTGTTTTAATGGTATGCATGTCAAAGGAAAGGAACTATCTCCAAAAAACACATCTAGGAATTAAAGATGGCCCCTAATGAACAGACAAAGGAAGTAAAAAAGGAGAAGCCTTTGCAGCCATAAAAGTAGAGTTCAAAATATCATCCCTCTTACAAAATATTTCCTGAAAATAGGCTTGTGGAGCACAAAAGTCAATTCTGGAAACTCTAGAACTATGAAAGCAAGTCCAGTAGTCGGCACTTTCAAAAATAAATAAAACCATCAGGCAACAACTGTATGCTAATTGCATTTAAGAAATAAGAGACCACCTACATAGAAATAAAATAAATCTCATTAGTGGAGCTAAAACAGATAGTTGAGATTCAGACTCCATTAACCCAACCCTTTAGGCTCGCCTGAAAGAGCTGACAAAGTCACTGCCATTTTCTTAGTGACAGAACAGAAGTACAAAATGTGCACCAGCATCTCGGTGCCCCCGACTCGCGTGTGCATTTCTTGGCACAGTTGTGCCCTCACTTTCGGAGGAACCGGCCAGGTTTTTCTTGCTGAACGAGCACAGCTAAGACAGGGAGAAAGAAGGTCACCAAGAGCAGGTTGTGTGCAAGAGGCTGCTAGTTTAGTACAGGGCTAAGAAATCCCACAAGTTGTTACTCTTTTTCCATCGAGAAAATTTTATTCATTTAACCATTTGATTTGGTTTACCAAAAATCAGCTTTGTGAAGGCAAACCCCTGAAATCTCATAATCAAGAAAATTAAATATTTTATGAACTTCAGACAAGACAATAAATTCTGGAGTTTTTCAACAACAATAGCGAAAGGCCTGTAAGTCCATCTCTGGAAGCAGCTTGCCCTGGCCATCCGATTCCCTCTAGAGTAAGCATTGAAAATCCTTTGCAACAGTGCCCCCCTCTCTCCCCATTGGCCATCATCAGGTTATAGATCTTCAGAAACAAAAGCTGCCCAGGCCTCCTCACGCTCTCTCAAATGGCCTTCTGGAGAAGAAGAAAAAAATAAAATAAAAAAAATCAAGGCTTTTGAAAGCTCATCATCTCTGCTGCTGCTGATATAGTTGGATTTGCTGTAGAAAGAATTGCACAGGAATTTAACTGGATATGTTCTTAGGGTCAAGGCCTGACCATAACTAACTTTAAAAACAGCGCAATAGGTATTTCTTCCTTGATCTTTAACCCTTTGTCCCCGAATCTTTCCATTCATAGTCAGTATTTGGATCCGATTAAGTTTATGATTCAACTGTGGAGCTTTGACTTAGTCTGCCAGAAGTTCTGTAAATCCTTGCTAGACTCTTTTTGGTTCTGATTGTAGCTCCTGTTTTCTGTTAGACTTTTTAATTCAGCTATGAAAGTTAGAGCTTTATGTTTCTAACATAAAATTAGGTTCAGACCTTCATAAAAAAATTATTATTCATGCAGCTGCTATTGCTGCTTAAAAGTGGCTTACTGAATTCTTCCTGAAGGGTCGGGTCTTCTTGTCTTAATTATTCTGCAGACAGAAGCCTGGACAGGAAGGAGATGGTTACAAGAAAGGATGCTCGCTGGGAGAGAGCCAGGAGAGAACTCTTCAGCATTTAATCAGAACGATTTAATTCTGTTGATAATTGATCAATAGAAACACAACTCAAACATCCTGCTCGAAGTCAGAACAGCTTAGCCAACAAAAAGAAACATATATATTTGTCATGTGAGGGACAGATAAGAAACCAGAAAGTATAGAACAATGTTAATAAACCCCTCCATTATATGAAATTTGGCAAACAACAAGCCCTTGAATAATAATCCTCAGGAACTGCTGTAAGAGTTTCATACAAACCTGCTTCACTGTCCCTTGAAAAATTAATTTGGATTTAAAAAACAAAACAACAAACCCACACATCTGGCTTGATCATTGGCTAATACAACATGTTTTTATTCCTACCTCAAATCACACACAGCTTGGCTGGACAGAAGACAGCTGCTTGGGCAGTAGTGTGTTTCAGTTTGAAGTACATCTAATCTTTATTGAGTTATTTGAGCCTCGTGTGCCAAGTGCAGAAAGGCATGCTTTTGTGGGGAGAGGATTTTTTTTTTTCCTTTTAATATTAACATGTAATTTTGGCCAACAAAGTAGTGCTTAGGAGACAATAGCAATTCTCAGAATGCATTAGACTTAAAATCCAATAAATGCACCAAATGCTTTTGTATAAATCCTCATCCAGTTTGTTGCTTCTGCAGGAACCACTGCTATTGGAAATCAATCTCAAACATTTTGTCAGTCAATTAATTCTGAAAGCTCCTTAGTGTCTTCTCATCTGATTAGCTTCAACAGTTCTTGCTCCTCTGCAGATTTTTCCGTTGGTAAGTCTTACACATATGATTCATTTGGCATGAGTGCCTTAATTACATGTGAGATTTTGGGCACGTCAGTTTTATGTGCAGACTCTCACTACATGTTATCCTACCGAGTGAAATGTTTGCTAGGGAGTATGGGCTGGGGTAAATCCAGGGAGCAGCTTCCAGTTACGGCGTTATGTTCCCCATTGTACTCCTTTCTGCATTGCGAACTGGTCTCTTACCAATACCTAACCTTCCATCTCAAAATTAGCGTTTAAAATAGAATTTAATACACTGCACGATTCACAGGTTTCGTGACGTTAAGACTTACTCATCTGCTTTTCATGCTACTGTTACTTTGCAGTGTAAGTCCTTTTATAGAGTTCATTTTTCTTGATGAAGCATATAATGACAAGAATCAGAAAGCCCTATTTCAATCCTGCCCGTAACAGCTCTGATTTGCAAAGTATCTTTTTTTAGAACAAGATAGCTCTTGTGAATGTTGTTCTGGGTCTATCTTTAACTGTATCCGACTGGTATTTAGCACACAAATAAACTTCGTAGTTAGCTGAAAATACAAATCTTCCACTTGACTGAAACCGTAGCGCAGCAGTTGCTCCAACATATCAAGATGTTATTAAAGAGACACATGGACTCGGAGAGGAATTTCAGGAGGATTATACGGAGTGAGTACACAGCAGTTACTGAAATAAAAGTTGGCATTCAGATCGTATTAACTAGAAACCAGTATTCCCAAAGATGTTATGTAAGTAATTGCTATGTATTAGGTTGCCATATATACACGTCTGTGCGTGTGTGTGTGTGTGCGCTGTGTCCAAGAGAGCAAATGTCAAATACACAGTCACGATCTCTTCCCATCAAGTGAGTGGTAAAATTACTCTCATTCTATTTTGGAGCACGAGCCTGTTCCTACGTACAAGATACGCAGTCAGCAAATACAGTGATGAAGACATCCGTGTCAATGGGATTAAGGTAATGGAGAGGATTAATATGGCACCAGGCAATGCTGCTGCACTTAGGTGTCGAACAGCGTCTCCGTTCCAAATCTTTTTTGGAAAGGTTTAGAACCCATTTACTGCACATCAAGATTAAACTCATGATTGAGTGAATTCCAGGCAGACATTATAATGAGATAAAATCACTCTCTGCTGATAATCATAGCTCGTGCTAACAGGATGCATCGCCTCCGCGTACATTCTGACATTCAATTTTGTTAGTTTTCCAAATATATCTGTGTGTGTGTGTGTGTATATATATATATACCAAATAGCATTATTTTAGCTACAGAAGAGATTTTGAAAACATAGTCAGAAAAAGCTATTAAAAATACAGATTTGGAAAAACTTGCTTAGAAAATATGCTTAGGAGTTGCTGCTTTGTACGCAGAAATTTTCATCCAAACCAAAATCTTCTTGCTTTATTGTCAGAGATATTACTAATATCCTTGCTGCTTAACTTACACGTTGTTGGTATATCATTCTCAGGCTCTGATTATCAGGAGTTTTTACCATTCTGTAGAAAAATGTCTTTGAAGTTTTAAAAAGCAAACAAAAAAACCCCAAAACACAGTTATTCAATTTTTTGTTGTTGTTTAAAAAAAAATACTTACTTCCTAGTGGCAGTCAGTAACTAAAAATGCCTGAGTGCCGTTTCTATGTATATAGTTTGAATACCGTAGGTCTTTCATTGAAAGTTATATCCTAATTTTATTTGCAGATTTCAGCAAAAGTATGGGAAAAACATAGAAGCAATAAAAAAGGAAAGAAATTAATCAGAAGTTTAGAATGTTCGGTTTTATTCTTTTATATTGTGCCAGGTTTCTGTTTTCCTTTTCTTTGTTTATGAGAATATAATTTATAAGATTCATTGACAGAAAAATTTTGAAATGTACTGCAGCCTGCATGTTTTTGGGAAGATTCCATGACTTTGTGTGTCATGCTCAACTTAAGAAGAAAAAACCCAAACCCTAATATATCTTTATTCTGCTCATGGACTGATTAGTGCTTCCATGAATCCAGCTGAACTGAAGTTCAATGCCAATACATTAATGAAAGGATTGGTACGTACTGTGTTGTACTCTATTTTCATGACAGGATAATAAACAGGAACTTGCTGAATTAAATTGAGGATTTTATTTAATAAGGCAGTTGGTAACAAAGCCATGGCATTATTTTCTTTAAAACCTCTAAGGTTGTCTTGGAGTTTCTTGAAGGTATTTACCAGTTGTTTGATTTTTGGAGTCCGATGTTTACAGCTTTTGTTGAACGTACAGCACATCTGCTGTACATTGCAGCTGGGTTACAAGATACTCAGTTTCCACAGATAGTATTAGTGAATGTTTTGAGATGAAACCTTTCTGTAATTCTGCCTCTCGTTCTTAGCTGTCTCCCTTACCCCTTGCTTTCCCCTTCTCAAATGCATCCTTTTACCTGTCCCCTCTCCAAATCCCGTCTTTTCATCTCTCCCCACCATGCCCAGAGCCCATCCTTTTCCTCTCTTGAGTACTTCATTTTCTTGATCTACAACACTCTCTGTTCCACTTGCCCCAGCTGTCAGAAAACAGAAATCTTCTCTAGTGATAATATTACTATTATGTGTCCCCTCTGAGGTTCCTGAAAAGATCTGGCAGTTTGCGTTGGCTGTTGTTCATCTGCTGTGTTCAAATTTGGCAGAGTTCTCTCACAGAATTAGTAGCCTCTAAGAATTTGGGTTTGGCCCGAATTAGCATGGGTAATGTACAGAGGATCTCTTCTGAGAGCTCTCTAATTTGATGCAGACTTCAGGACGTTAACTTGTGCTTAGCGTCACAAAAACGTGCACAGGGACAGATCTTGCTACGCCTTTTATGGCTGCGAGGGTTATGACACTTAGCAAAACTTCTCTTCGGTTTTCACTGTAGGCATCAGAGAAGCGGACGTTTGTGTGCTGTGAGAGAGGGCACAGGAACCTAATTTTCCACTTGGAAGCAGGGTTAGGACATCGGTGGGGTATCTTGATGTACAGTCACCTCCTTCTGCAATCGCAATCACTTCTGCTTGTTATGAATTGTGGATGCTGTACATCCAATGCCTTGCAGTTACAACCTTGAGATTGTCAGGAGTGTAGGGCGGGAGGAAGATGGGAGTTTGTCAATAATACGTCAGTGATGTTTGCTCTTGGTCGTACCTATTTACTTTTGCTTAGTACAACTGAGTGAATTATCTCCTTAATTATTCCTTATAGATTTTAATTGCTTTTTTACATGGTCAATGGGTTATATTTAATCCTTTGTAACAGTTTTGCATAAAAATGCAAATGCTCTACCTTGTAGAAGCACAGCTAGAATTCAACAATTAGAATATGGTGTTTGGACAACTCAAAACCAAACTTTGCCTCATTATTTGTTCATTTACGTAGGGGAGTATGTTGTCACATCGTACAGCTCCCAGACAGCATTCATTTCTGTTGAAACTTTCATACCAAGTGACCCTTGCACAAGGATACATAAGAAACATAGCTCGAAGGGAAGTTTTCCTGCTTAACATAACGTATTCCTAACATTTGACTTGGCCTGCAGGTGCTCCTCCAATATTATCATTAATCACAACAGTAATAATCCTGTTTGAGGGGAGTATAAAATTTCTAATATTTAGCAAGTTCCTTCCAATTTTTTGAATGCTTCAGTTTAATCTTCCATTTCTACAGGACACTCTAAAGAATATCCAGCACCCAAAGACAGTCGGCACTGAGCCGCCCTGCAGACATCGCAGGGTTCCTACCCTACAAAGAAACAGCTCACTGCTCCACCTGCTCTTGCTTTTATGACAGTAAACAGAAGAGAAGAGAGATCCACGGTAACAAAGTAGCATCTTTATTTCAATTCCACTGTTCCGTGTCAATAAGTTTTGTAAATCAAAGTTTACACTGAAAGATATTTTTAGTATGAAAAAAAAAAAGATTTTTATAATGTAAGAGTTTTCTTTTAATCGCTTCTTCAGAAATGTATTTTGATAATAGCAACTGCTCATTACAATAAAAACCAGAAAAGGCATTCATTTACTGTGGCATGGGAAGGACTGCCAGTTCCAAATGCCCTACATAGCTTCTTTAAAATTTTTTACGTTCTTTAGGCCTCAACAAAAACCAAAGCTCCTCTCCCAGGTTTGGTAGCAAACAGACTGTTATTCTGCAATGCTAACCTTTGGACATCAGTTTGGTAATAAGCTGCTTTTACATTTTTTAGGAAAGTATTCAGCTTGTCAGTTGGCACCATTGACACTGTGCAGCCACCCCATCCAGCTCCAGTCAGACGTGACCCGATGGCCCCAAATTGCCTAAAACAAAATAACAGAAAAAAAATCATGTAAAATAAACCAAAAAAGGGGTAATTCGTCATATATAAAATTCCTATAGAAAACTAGTGAATACTTTACTCAAAACACATCTATGTCGTCTGATTTTTCTGAAGTTCACTTGGTTGTATGGGAAATTACAGCAATCTGCAGTTCCCATTTTGGACCAAAAAAATACCGATGCTTTGAACTGCAATATAGTCATTTCTGTCAGTTCCAAAAGTCACCCTCTTCTATAATGCTTCAGCATCAGCTGTTTTAAGGATCACAGCACAGCTGAGATGAAGAAAGCAGGAGAAGAAAGGAATTGTGTTAGCAACATTCATAAGACATCAGAAGTGAAAACAGAAATACATGACAAAAATAACAAAAGAGGGTTCATAAACTAATTGCACAGGATGTAGGCATGCAAGCCATTTTCTAATGTGGCAAAGACAAATAGCTCTATTCTTCCAGGACCGATCTAAAACATGCTGAAGATTCACAGGCTTCTGCAGGACTGCTGAGCGTGCCAGTCAAGAAAAGGAGAGTTCAGAAACACTTAAAAAGTCATCCAGAGTCACTGCGCTCAAACATCTGGCTATGCTGAATGGACAGGGTTAGGTCTCTCTCTTTAGAGGAACCTCATGAACTTCGCAGATTTACAGCAGTAGAGGTAAAGTAAGAATTTAGTTCCAAAAGAAAAAAATGCTCTTAATAAGGAGGGTGAATAGAAAGAACAATGACAAATAAATGACATCCAAAATATAAACCATTCCCAGCCTCAAGATACTGGCCTGCTAGAATGTCCTACAGCAAATCCCATGCCGTTACTCAGCAAGATTCAGATGCCATCTCGTTAGAATTTAGCAGAATTATTTTCATTAGTTTGCTTACCTGTGTTCCTGATCTTTATTTAGATTCAGAAAAAGTTGGAAAATACCACGTAATAAATTTCTTTGGGGCTTTTCTAACCTAGTCAGAACAGGATGATTTAGAAAACTCATTTGAAATCTTATTCTCATGAGAGATCTGATCCGATTTGCAAACAAATACTTTTGATATGTTTCCAGTATCCATGCATGGAGAGATTTACCAGTCCTAGAATGTGTTTGAAGGAGCGAGGGCATCATGTGAGTAACATATTGGAAAATGACAGCTCATTCTGAGTAGGCTGTGGTAATTTTTCATATGTGCATTTTATGTTAAATGAATCTGGTACACTGCTGGGTTAGTAGGGGTTTAGGTCATATTTCAAGCAAGTACTTACATATGTGTTTGATTCTAAACAAGCTTACATCTCGTCTTGAACAGAAACACTTTCTTCAGTGTGTCTGTGTGGTGCCACCCTTCATATTGACTCGATTTTATGTTCATTCTTTATTTCCTGTTGGTGTTTTATTTTACTTATTATTAGTATTATTATTCCTGTAAGCCACTCATTCTCTGACGCAATTTTTATCGTTTCTGGTCCACGGAGCAACCTCCGAAACGAGAAGGATCCAATCCAGTCTCAATTGCAATCAACAGGGAAATTTCCATCGACTTTATAAGGCCCAATCCACTTTTCAAAGTCTGCTAAATCAACTGCCTGTACCCATTTGGTCTGTTACCTCAGTCAGAACTTCGTGTTTCAGATGGTGTCTGGCTTTTATTTTGGTAGGCAACTGAAATCCCTTCAGAATTGTTCTGAACCTTTTATTGATTTCATAATTCTCTGTGGTCATGCTCATGCCTCATTTTTACTGAGTCATTTTAAAATACTTAGTTGAAATAAAGCATAATGTAGACAGAAAATATGCCTGTTTCAGAGCTGAAGTCACTGTGTTTCAAAATACTGTGGCTAACAGTTTCCAATGTGGTGATACGATTAGACATTTTGGGCTTAACGCTGAGGAACTTGGCCTTTTGATGGGCAGTGCTGGAACACCTGGAAACTATACCAGAATTCAGAAGTGAGCACCTAATTCCACATCTACTGGAGATGCGGTGCATGGGAGGCATCTAGGTCAAAACGCGAGGAAGTTAACTTTGATACAGGTCTGAAACTGTCTTTTTCGAGTCTTAATCAGTTCAGTCCTAAGCTAGGCTCCTCTGGCAAGCGGGATTCGCAGCCAGGCACTCTCTCCTTGCGCACTGGCATCTAAAATTGTGCGTTTATGAAGAGGAGCGTGAGCAGACAATAATAATATTGTGGAGGGAGCGCTCGCCCACGCAGTGGGTGACGTGGATTTAACATGTGGGAAGGTGCCCTGTGCACCGCCTGGGCTGGGCTGCAGCTGTGAGGACAACTCATAGAGGGAGAGACGGAGCACCAAGAAGGAGAACGTATCTGTAGTCCAGTGTTGGGGGCACTCAGCTCCCAGTCCTGGGTTCTGGCCTCTCCTTCCTGAACAGTTTATATATCTTGTTCCAGTGTTCACTGGGTAAAAAGAGAATTATCTTATGAGGAAGGGCGTGTGTGTAAATGAGAGTAAAAACATGAGCACTGTAGCAAAGGAAAGAATAAAAATGGAAGTCCCATAGTCCCATGGTTTGGTATATGAAAGCGATAGGTAAGGCATCGCAGTACCTCATTTTAAAAATAATTGTGCTGTAAGAGGTGAAAAAATCAGAGCAATATTCTTAATTCCAAATACTCAAAATTATGAACCAGCTATTCAGAAAGCATGGAGTTAACGTGATGAGATTTAAATATATAAATGGGGGGGGGGGGTATTATTCTGTTTTGTAGCTTAGTGTGCGTTCGAATAGCATCTTTAAGCCTTTCTGGCTCTGAAAGAGCTGTAAGCTTCTTTTTGTAAGGTGGTTTTTTGTTTTGTTGAATTTTCAAATTGTGCCGTGACTCCAGGCTTTGCGGCTTTAAGAAAAACATCGGTGATAAGAGTCCTGATAAAATGCAGAGTTGTCTCAGCTACCATAATGCAGCTGGGTGTAACGTAAAAACTGTATCTTTTCAAAGTGATCAGAGAGGATTCAGCTATCTTCAACTGTAAGGGGCATGGCTGGTAACACAAAAATTGTCAGGGTTTATACCAGTAAAAGATGGAGAGTAAGGGAATGAAAGTAAGTTTTTTGCAACACTCAAGGATTCTGAGAGATTTTCAAAAGTACTTAACGAATTCAGGAGGTCGGATCCAATTTTTTGTTCCTTTAATTGTTTAGTAAATCTTCTGCGTTACTTACTTTAAAAGACTTTAAAAACAGGTAAAAGAGCTATTAACAGCATGAGATAGTTTAGAGAAAGTACAAGTCTTCTGTCTTTGCAAAAAGAAAAAAAAAAACCAAACAGCTGACCAACTAGTGGTTATAGTTTTCAGCACTACAAACCACAGCAAGTATGGATCCCTTTCTTTCTTGGCAGAGGTTGTACCGTAAAACATAAAGATCTAGGCAAAACAGAAAACATCTGGATATGCAGATTATTCTTCACAGTTTAAACCTTGTAAGGAGAGAGCAGCAGTAGACTCGGGCAATTCTGTGGAATGTATTTTTGGAAAGGCCTTTTAAAGTTACAGGGCAGCTGTATATCATTGTAAGTAAAGAATGTAATTTATGTAGTTCCTGGCCATTTCTATAATCACATCAGCCAAGTTTTCCTAGAGTGACTAGTGATTTTATGTCACTTAGTTTTTTTAATGTATAACTTGAGAAAAGTTAAGACTTTTTTTCCAATAGTTTCCAAAAATTAGATGCCGGCTGGAGCTGCATTCATCTAGGATAGCTATACGCTTTCAGAAATCTCATCACAGAATCAGAAAAACATTAAAGAATATCAAACTTCTAAAGAAGAAAGGTATATTTCTTAGGAGATACTCTTGATAGGACAAGACCGTATAGAACAATGAACAAATAATTTACTTGTTTCTGTGCAATGAATGTAATAAAAAAAACCCAGATTAAATAATTGTAATACACCAGTTAGAAATTGTTTCACACAAATGACACTCCACTGTGGTGCTTAGCTATGCTCATCATATTAGCTGTGGGCTCTTCTGCTGGTAAATTAGAAATCTGGTGTAACATGGGCACACACATCACTTTTTTCCTTCACTATTTATATTTTGGTCCCTGGAACTGAAATGCTCTGATGAATTTTAATTTAATTTAGTAAAACCCTAACTGTGTACTCCTTTCCTTCGGGTTCTGTGGCTGTGTCTGTGCTACTGCCTGCAAGTCAGTGTCACGATACCCGGGCCAGCGCAGAGAGCAGCAGCTGTCTAGCTGTGAAAGCACAGAGCTCAGCATAAATGAGAAACAGAGAATTTCCATCCCCATGCTGAGCTGCGTGCTGCAATAGACTCTTGCCAGCATCCATGCTAGCTGATTTAAATGTGGCGCAGGTAACTCCACGCTGTTGTGCAGACCTTATCAGTTTATACCTACTTGTTTTCCCCTACTTGAACCAGGATCATTTTCTCCCAGCATTTCTGAGAACAGGCCCTACCAGTATGGTTCAAGCTGGATACCCAAAGTGAAGACACTTAAAATGGCGAGTCGCTTTTGCAAAGTTCAGTCATCAGATGCTAGTGACTGAGGCATCAACATGGGGTAGTTACTGTACCTAAAAATAATGCAGATGTTAAGTTTTAAGGCCTTTCCTCTGTCAGTTGTGTCACAGAACAGGCAGTGCTGATGCCTTGCACTGGATCAAGACTTTGTAGCCCAAGATTTTTGATAATTCAGTAGAGGATGGTTTTTGTCTTCAGCTAACTCTGGAGACAGTTCTCCCCTCTCACACACAGATCAGCAGTTCCCTTTGAGTAGCTGGGACAACCATGGTGGAATTGCCTGGCTGAGTACTGTCGTAGCTTATTCTATTATGTGATCATTATGTGATACAATAAACTGAACATAGCCTGTGAGTTACGTACTGGATTGGCTCCCAAGAGGAGGAACAAAAATTGTGTTGCTAAATTACTATCAGACTGTCCAATGGCTATTGGGGCTTCTCTGTGTTTTATCACAAAACAGCATGTGTATCCCATATGCAAAATAATCTGTAAATGTCCAAAAGTCTTCTGTTCAGTTTTTAAGTTTGTAGTTTTCTGGCTCAGAGGCCGTTCTGTCTTGTCTGCAGAAGAAATCAGACTAACCTGAATAATTATCTGTATCATACTCTATCAATTTACAAACCCAACAAACGGGTGTTACAACTTACAAAATCCGCATGAATATAGAAGTAAGAAAGCATATGGAAAATTGCATGTTTGTAAAATTCATATTTTCATTATAAGTCAGATTAATTTCTTAGTTAAAAAAAAAGCCAGTTGCAGGTAAAGAAATATTTTTGTAACTTTCATTTATAGGTGGTAAGGTATTCTTTTAGCTTCAAATTGAAACAGTTTCTGTTTTCTTCAAGACTGAAAGATATATGGAGAGAGGATGGGATACTTTTTATAGAGTATTTGCTTCTAAAAGATAGTGAAACAACATTTCTTGACCTCAGGCCTGCAAACGCTTACGGCACCTTACATTTCCCTTCTGGCAGGGCAGAGCTTCCCAGACTAAGCACGCCCTTCTCCAAGGAGAAGCAGGAACCAAAACAGATGAGCAGAAGCATGAAGGGGGCATCACCAGCAGCCATGATGAAGTGAATGAGGGAAGCGGCTGGGAGAAGGTGGCTGGGGCAGAGGCAGGGATGGAGGAGTGGTGGGAAAGCTCAGGTGGGCAGCTGTTTATTCCCCCAAGCCACTGTTAAAATGATCACCAACCACCGAATTCCTTCTATAGGCACTGAACTTAGATCAAAGCTAGCATAAGGTGTCTGTCCTATGATTAACTGTACCATAAAAATGGAAATTAAGAGGGACTGAAATGTGTACAACTACAACAATGAGGCTGGGGCACTGATTGAGACTGAATAATGTGGAGAAAGCTCAGACATACCATGCGGAGAGCAGGAGCAGAGTGTTAGCCATTATAACAGTTAAGACACTCATCTTTTAAATGGTGAAATACTGTCCAACCCATCTGATACCCTAGACAACATATTTTTTGAATTTAAAAAAATAGCAATAGCATTTCACAATATACCATTATGATTCCAACGCAACCTAAGAATGTAGAACAGTTTGCTTATGCCCTGGAATTCCCATGGCAGCAGTTCTGAAATGGTTAAGAAATATACAAAAAGTATCAGAGTTCAAATAGAACAACTCAGATGATGTTTTAAGAAAACCAGTTATGACTTCTACAAATTAAAAAAAGAATAGCCAACAGTCTAACGTAACACTTGTGATGATGAGTCAGTCCAAAAGCAAAGTCTGTAATAAAGCCATAAACTGCAGCTTTCATCTGAAAGTATTACACAGATGTCAGTAGGGAAACAATTGACCATGTAATGTTCCTGCAGGAGATTAATTTTGTAATAAGAGACAAGAATACTTTCATTTTAAAATTGCAATAGCCAACGATGTCATATTTTCTCATCAATTCAAACGATATTCTCAACAGGCGATTACTCTTCCTTGTGGTCAGAACTTACAGGCAGATGTCTACCAGCCGATCCAGTTCAGGACAGCTGCATTCGTACATCTCCCTGCAGCTGATGTAGCTCTGGTTCATTAATTCTCCCAGCAGCTGGATTGCATTGGCAGGTGCTTCGTTGCATATCTTCTTAAATTCCAGCACTCTGGCAGCTTCACTATACACATGCTTTGCACGCTGGTATAACTTAAAGGTGGAAACTAAACAGAATGAAAATATTAAGTACTACAGTTATCCATTAATATTCACTACAAAAGGAAATACAAAACCATAGTAGAATTCTATTTATTTAGTAATTCATATTTTATATTAGAACTCTCTAGGCTAAAAGTCTTCTGCAAAAGCTCGCCTACATCTTCTTTAAAAGCCCTAATAAAATAGTATTAAGAAGTGATCAAAATACAATGTACACACTTTTTTCACGTTGATAACTTCATGCACGTGCTCTGGTTCGTTGCTGTGTCACTGAACAGACCCACTCTCTCCTTTTACTTTGCAGAGGCAAGCCACAGGTTCAAGAGTTAGCAGCAACATGCATCAGGGCATTAATCTAAAGCTTTCAGGTTTTCAAATACCAGCAAAACTGAGTCATGAGAACACCAGCAAGGTACCCAGCGCCCTGCAGGCAGCCGTCCGCCAGCACCCGCTGGCCCAGGGTGTTGTGTGCGCGACTGCTCCAGGCCAAGTCTGCATCAATTATGTAACTGTGCGGATGGACCTTTTCTTGGGGGGGGGAAACAAAAACAAAACTACAAAAACAACCACCAAACCACAAAAAAAAGGCCAACCACAATTTTTTTTTTTTTTTTTTTAAACTGAGGTTAACAAAAATGCTATTATCCATATTTCCTGGTGCATAGGTAAGGAAGCCCTCTCAAATATTTTCACAGTGATGCAGGCGCACCCTGACTGTAAATAATACTAGATTAAGGGTACAGTGAAGAGCACAGGTGCTTTCAGTTTGGTTTTCAGGGTTTATTTTTGGTGCATGTTGCCAACCAGCGTGTCAATGCTGCCTGGATGGATGTGAAGAGACGTCAAACCCAGACAGGTACTGCTTAGTATTGACCTACTAAGAGCAAAGGCTAGTGCAAGGATTTTGGCTAAAATTTTTCTATTGCGCCATGAAAAAGCAGTTCCTCTGGGAAGGGGCGGGGGGGCCCAAACCTGTGTGGCTGCTGGGGTAGAGACCTTGACCAAGCCTGAACAGTGGGGCATAAAAAGAAAGGGGATGGCTGTGGTTAAAGGCTCCTCAAGCTACTCCTATTCACAGGAGGGTCTGATTTGCAGCTAACATCAGAGAATTGATCTGCCTTTCCCAAGCTCATGTTGTAGTTCATTGTTTTTCTCTCCTAATATAGTTCTGTTTGCTTTAGTATCATGGCTGCTGTTGAGGAAGTATTGTTCACCAGAAGCATGCATGACATAATTTATTATTAAATTGGTTTACTTGAGCTGTTTGGGTGGTAAATATTAGCTAAGTGGACTTTATTCTCCATCTGGAGCACCTACTGCAGCATGTTTCCTTATTTCATCACAACTCAAGCACGTTCTTGTTACAGCACCTCAGAACATCCCTCATTTTCTTTCTACATGTAAGTTCTCCTTCAGAGCAAGGTCTCTCTCCTCACTTCAGCTTCTGGTCTCTCTTGCTTTCTAAAATGGCTGATGAAACACTCCAATAGAGGTAAAAGGAGAAGAGAGACAAGCCCTGTATTGAAAACACAACTTGCTATCTGACCCAGACACACGGAATTCCCACTTGGCTGTTCTGTGAAGACAGCCAAGTTCTGGAACCACTTCTGATGATTTCAGCAATCTACATTTGCAAGTATATGTAGAAATCTTTCTTGAAAGACGGGAAATAAAATTGTGTCCAGTATTAAGTCTCTCGTATGTATACTCCAGATTGCAACCCTTACAGACTAAAACTTCATCAGCATCTGTATAATCCCTTTGTATTTCTCCAGAGTAAGTGTAAATCACAACTGTAAATGCTGAAAATACAGTGCTGAGAGAGACAAAAGTAGTCTAAAATGATAGAGAAGCAGTGAACATAGCAGTATTCTGCTACTGGTGATATTGTTTCTGGTGATACTTATTTTGTAATTCAATGCAGCCTGCTACTGAGAAACCCTGTGTTGCTGTCTTTTGAACAGGCCTCTGAAAGCCTTTCAAACCAGGACAGAAATGAGGAAACTGAGTGCCCCCCAGAATCCTCATCCTGAGAGTGTCACACAGGAAGAGCGTATTTTGGCCTCCCATTTAGAGGTGTGTTTTACCCCACTGGATTTTGTTGCTGCTGAAGTTACTTGCACCATGTTTTGCAGAGCGATGCCTCAGTATTTCTGAATGTTGAAGAAAAGCAGCTTGGCCTATTTTTAAGGATGGTTTCTCTTTAAATATTCTTTTCTTATAAGCCATTGTTTTAGAGCAAGGAGATTTCTAAATGTGCATTCGTTTAGGGAATATCTAAAGTTGCGTGAGACATTGCCATAGCTCACACTCTCTTGTAAATCACCATTGAACAGTAGTAACCCAAAGAATGAACTGAAAACATGTCTGGTTTCAATTGTAAGGCAACAGACTTGCCAAAGGCTGTGATTGATTTGGAGACCACCCTTTGGTAGAGCAATGCTCTACTGGCCAGATTACCTTAAAAATCTCTGGGGTTGTGTTGTGCTCGTCATGTTATGAATTGGCAACCAGAATGGGCGCTCTGGCTGCTGGCTGCTGGCCAAAAGATCTGAGCTGTGTCCTCGACAGCATTCGCTCCCAGGAGAGTCACTCAGCGTAGGGGAGAATTTGCTACCTTGACACTGGCTTTCTCTCGATGCGAAAGCAATCCTTTCAGGCAGGTCTCGAGTGGGAAAGAGCGGCTGCATGTTATTTTCAGACTCCTTTGTGGGCATTTACCGAACTAGTATCGGTTAAAGGCTGGTACCATTACGTTAGCTATTGGTTGGTTACGGGCAGCATTTTATTTCAGAAAATTACGTTTGCGTTTAAAACTTTATAGTTTGCTTTTTCCTCTCTGGCAATGTACTGTTCAGGTAAAATTATCTTCAGAACAGCAAACACCTCTGTACTCCGTAAGTCCTAGCCGAAAATAATGAAATGATTGACCTGATTTCAACACCAAATGCCCCTGGTAATAGAGAAACCCTCTTGTATCTCTTCTGTTTGGATGGGTAGTCCAACTAACCATCTCTATGTAATAAGAGACAGCAGAGCACACATGATATTTCCAAAAATTGTATCTATGCTGGAATCTCCTTGCTACATCACAGCCTGTATGTTAGCTCCACATAAATAAAATCTGAATTAATAGGACATGCCAAAGAGCTATGGAGGCTGTGATTTTAGAAGAGCGCAGGAACTGATCGCAATCTGTGCACTTCAGGCGGCCATATTTTTTACAATTAAAAAGGACTGACTTCCTAAGCCATACTCTGTCACGGTTAAAAAACCAAAGTGTGCACGACTGATCAGTTTACATCTGAGCTAGGGCTGGAGTGCTCTGAAAGAGGAAAAAATGAAGCCCTCAAAGTTAACCTTCCAGTGTTGCATAGGACTAGGTTATAAGGTCTCGCCCTCTGTGGTGCTCAAAGGAGAGCAAAAAAGCAGGGTTTGGGGAACTAATGCCAGATTCTTAAAAGCATTTGGATCCTTAAGTACCTAATTTCCATACAGTATAATAGATTTAATCTGACTGAAAATGTAAATATACTCTCCTAATCCAGTAAACTATAAAGGCCTGGTTTCTCCCACTTAAATTTATTTCCCAATTAGGGATACAGGTACCCTCAGCTCCATCTTTTGTCAGTGAAAAGGGCAGGTCAGGGAACAGTTTGTCTCACCCGAGACCCGGATTGCCCTGCAGTACCCATTTCTCTAGTGACTCGAGAGGAACCTAAAACCTCTGGTGCAATGAAACTAGCTGGCTGCCATGCTGATATAAGGCATGTCTAAAGTAATGTTTCTTTCATAAGGGGATCTGTGCAATACCCAGTTCAGGTGCTCCGCTTGTTTAAAATGACATAGTGCCATTCGGACTGAGGGAGATTTGTTATCGGCGGAGGATCCAGTCTCTGACCAGAATCATGCTCTCAAAAGCTGTTCTCTGAAAATCACTACGCGTTTCCTCTCTGCCACGTTCTGCGTAGCTCACTGCCAGGCAGGAAGGAGCTGTTTGATTTTAGACCTAGGCACGCTCGCACAATCAGAATCTCAGGGTCTCTTTTGTCCCTTTCTGAAAAGATACTGTGGAGACTGTGATTTATTTTGTATGGTATCAGCTGCACACAGAAAAAGTTTCTTGTGGACTCAAGCGAGGGTGAGTGATACGTTTTATGGATTAAAGCAGATACAGATCAGAAGAAATTAAAGTAAACCTGAAAAGTTAAAACAAGACCAAAGAAAGCTTTAAGGAGGACAAGGAATCCTATACCCAGGTCTGCTCTTAGTGACATTTTGTTGCTAAGTTTTTAACACACCTCACCTGTATGCAGTCTGCTATTGGAGCAGCTATTCCACCTTCCAGGCCAGAGCCTCACTAACTGTGCTTCTGAAGTTTCAAAGAGGACACAGTGAATCTTCTACAAGGAATCTCCTCCACTGTTAACTGCTTTGTATTACCAGTCCTTATCTATTTTTCAGAGAATGTCAGCAGCTCTTGCTGACCCTTTGTGGATGCTTTGCACCCTAGCTTTGCTCCTCTGCTGAGCATTTCTGTAACGTCATCCATTAACAGGTAGATTCAATTGACTTACAAACCACTAAATGCCCTTGAAAGAAATGGTGACGTTTTCCAGTGCACTAATAGCTCGCACTGCAGCAGGAACCTCCCAAGTTGTTAAGACACAGCAGACTAACATTTTTTTGGACAAAGGTTGTCCAAAATCCATATAAAATCTCTTAAAAACAAAGAAAAATCCTGGGCTATTAGTTGCAAACAACTGTGGGTTAATTAAATATAACAGAGAAGTTTACTGTGGGTTTTCAACTGTATGGTCATATTTTTAATTTTAGCTTTACAAAAATTGTGCAAACCGGTCCACTCCATTTACAGGGATTTCTTTTTTCTTTATAATTAAACATTGTGGCTTCTCAGCAACTCATATTATTTGCTACAACTTCAACTTCAGCAGATTCCTTTCTTCAGAGGCTTCCTGTACAATTCTATCTGACCTTTAGCTAAAGACCAACCTCTTTAGGCTATATATTTTTTTCTAGTTGCTTTGGCAGCTTCTTAAGATATGTTTCACTGTAGATTAATGAGCTACACATGGCTGATGGGACTGTTAGAAATTTACAACAGGAAAAACTCACCGGTGCAAAAATCATGTAGGGGACAGTTTCTACCACCATTACTCACGTGGAATAGTACCCTTCTCTGTTAGGCATCCTGCTGATTGAACATGATGAGGGTGAAGGTTTCTGGCTCATAATGTAAATAAGAAAATGCTGCCAGATGGCTTTAATTTGAGCCAGATTGTGAACCCCCTACTCAAAGTTGGGAACAGTTATTCTACTGAGACTGCTCAAGTAACTGTTTGCAATCTGGCTTTCTGAAAATATAGCAGGGGACAGGTCACTGCTGGATTCAGTGACCCATTTAGCAGACACCTGCTTCGAGATTATGGTAACTACTGGTTTAAAGTGATTTCTCCTCCAGAGGAATGCTAGCTTTAACAAGGCTTTTGCAACTAACCTAGACCAGTCAGTGCCTGTGCCTAACCTGTGGCACACCCCAAAGGCCTGCATCCTCCAGGTAGCTGTATGGGATCTGCCCGGAGCGGCCACCTCGCGGGGGCTCATCCCAAGTAAACCATGTTTTTGTGAAGGGGATGGTACGTTCCCACATTTCTCTATGACGTGGGTCAGGCTGAGGCTGGAGTAGACACCGGGACCCTCAAGCTGGGAAGCGCTCTTAGGTCTACCAGTTTGGAGGTAACTCCTGTTCTTGTAAGACAAGGGCACTCTACTAATGCACACAACAAAGCTTCGTATATCCCAGAGCAGCCTGACAGAACATCTGAGAGTCTGCCTTCGCGTACGCCTGTCTGCGCAAATAAAGTTGAATCTGTTCTTGCACTGAGATCACCATTAATACAAATTACTTGGCAGTGGGAATGAAAGGCCATTCAAGCACCACTCACTGACGCTACAGCACAGATTTAGAATTCTCTTTCCAGGGGACAAATAGCAGGGCAGTTAAACAGCCAAATCCACACAGCAAATGAGTGCCTGCTCCTCCCATGGTGATTTCATTCCCAGGTTTAAATGTCAAAATTAGATTACAATTTTATACATGAAAGGGAAAAATGGGTTTAAAAATACCTCATTTAAGAAGGAAAAAACAGTTTCATGGTTAAAGGAATACACTGTTTTACAGGAGAATATCCTTTTGTGGTGAAGCTTATAAGTACTTAATGTCCCACAGTCACCACACTAAATGTTCTGTGAAGCACTCAAGTCTAAGCCAAAATTATGGCATAGTGCACCTTAGAAAGTAATAAATATTATTTTTTCTAGAGATGTTCAGAAGCCACAAGTGCAATCCATGTGTAAACATTTGCAAGGGGGATTTAAACTCAGGATTTTGAGTTGGCCAAGGAACAACAGCAATAAGTTTAGAGAGGCTTTATGCACCACCTGTACCTCTCCAAACCTGGGGTCTGTACATGGGGGAACTGCAGAAATCCTTGAGTACCTGCCTATAAAAGGGATGCAAAGTTGCTGTGTGCTTCCAGACCTGGCCTGGGACTCGCCCAAAGCCTGTCCGTACCATTTTTCTTTGGGATGTGGAGTTTTTATCTGATCAGCCTTGTACACTTATAAAATTTTATGTAAGTATACGGTACCATCACTGGAGGAGTAGAGAACAGGAAGCTAGACTTAAGACTAAAATAATATTTACATAGCACTTTCAGATCCTTAAACATGAGATGCAATGCCAGTACAAAACATTATTTTTAACTATCACTGGGCTTTGAGTAATACAGAAAATGGAAACTACTGACAACTTCTATTCAGCCACAGAGAAAACTCAGAATCCAGTAAATAGCCTAAACAGTAATTCTCGTGCAAATAATTTACCCTTACCATTATAATATTTTATCAGAAAAGTTGATAAAATGTGTACAAAGAAAGAAAGATACCCTAAATGTTACGGTTCCTTCTTCATGTTGAACAAAAAAGTTCTGAAATTCTCTGCAGAGATTACTTATTTGTTGGTATGTTTTCTCTCACATGAAGAAGCCAGGCATTGTCATTAAACTATAGTGGGAAAGTAGAGGGGAAATAAGAACAATATTTTTGTCAAGCAGCCTCTGGTTTTCCAAAGCCAACATAAAATGTAATTTGTTTAGTGTGTAACAAAAACAAACAGTGGATTTAGATTCCTTCTTTCTGTGTCTGTCTTGTTTCTTCTTTGCATATAGTTTTACAGAAATCTGTTATTTAATTTTATATTGTACATGCAAAGAAGCTTTCAGCATAACCTATTTTAATTGGCCTTATCAAATGAAATCATGGTCATGCGAGTTTAAGACATTCTGTTCAGCAAACATCTGCAAACGCTATTCAGAGCCACAGTATAAAATTTCCTTTGAGTTTCTTCTATAGCTTTCATGTGTAAATTTTTTATCCAGACTTTGGTTTTTGAAAAAAAATCAAAATAACCTGTATAAACAATTCAGTTCTACAGAACTGTAGAATTTTGTTTTATAAACCAGGTATAAGGAGCATAAACATCTGTAAGTTGATAGTCTTGTATTACTTCGTGAAGGGGAGAGTAAGGGAACGGTGTAAAAGATTTACAACCTTGTAGTTTCCCATGAAAATGTTGCAGAGTGCAGGTACGTGGTTCAGTGTATTTCTCCTGTAGACATAGCACAGAGTTATCATAACTCTTTGTATAGAGATAAAGAGCTGGATTAAGATATCATATTCCATGCTGGTACCCTCTGGCGGTGTAATTAGACAATCAGATAGTTTCATACTCTCTGATACCACTGGGGTGCAAAACAGGTTCTAGATTCAGGACTTGGTCCTTGGTCAATATATTAAGTTTACAATTGTTATTTAAATATAAGCATCAGTATACATAGATATGTTACTGATTTATATACATCAAATATATACGTCCCGGAAAGCAGTCTTGGGAAGGACTGGCAAGGATACAATTCACCTGCGAAAGAGTGGAAGTGTTAAGGCCACAGAATGGAAACAAGGAAGTAAGGATTATTTTAAGTTTTTAAAGAAAGATTTTGATCTCAATTGGAAACCTCTTATGAATGCAAATTAATTATTTCACAAATGCTTTATTATTCAGTATTATTAGCAACCCTACTATATGCATCCAGGATCCATTCCATGTGTGCCAATGCTCATGACTACATGGTATAATCATAAGCAATAATACATAGGAAATACTTCAAATAGTCAATTGTTCACCTCCACCAACATTTTCCTAAAAGAAAAATAAATATTGATAGTGACAGGAACTTCTTTCTCAGGAGAGACCTAGATGACTTGCTGCCCAGTGCATGCTTTATGAAGTGATCATGTATTTATCAAGGTAAAAACAGAAACACAAGCTTCATCTATGCTAGTCTTTAACACCAGCTAAGGGAGAGCAAACAGGATTCATTTTAGCGATGCTCTAACCATCCAAAATGTTTGGGATTTGTAAGAGCCATTGCCAAAAAAGGAAGCCTGGTTTAGACTTTTCCCTAGAATAAAACATGGGTTATTTAGAGATTGCTCTAAAACAGCACAGGTTAATCTAAAATAGTAAGTGATTTGCTATTTCTACCATTTTAGAAACAGTTCAATCAAAATCAAAGTTTTGCTCTATTTTAAGTTAAAAGTTAGAATTAAAATCATGATATTAACTCTCCCACTTGCTACCGAAGATTGTGAGGAAGTATTCTGGCAAGACTCCCACTTGCACTACTTATTAATACATAAACTTTTATATAATACAAACATTGTACATGAAAAAACACCATTTCATATATGCTTACCATCTTGAGTGTTTTGACTAAGGATCTGAGAGCGGAGCTCCTGCAGGCTAATTCCCAGGCATTTACAAATTTCCTCTGTGCTGTAAGGCTCAGGATGTAATACCTCCTCGACAATGGTCAGCATTTCCTCTAAGCTAACTCCTAGCTTGGTTTGCACATCATGGAGTCTCAACGTTTGTTTCCAGTCCAAGCCTTTTGACTTTGAGAGAAGCTAAAATTCAAAAAATAAAACAGAAAATATTGTGCCTTCCTGTTTAAAACTATTCCATTGTCCATAAGCACCTTTAAAAGACCCATTTGCTCTTTTCACTTCTTAACTGGGAACCATCAGAAGCTACTTTCTATGAGTACATGGCAGATAATCATTATATTTATTTACAAAAGGTCTGTGAATGATAGATATTCTTCCCCCAAATCAGGTATTGTCTGTGAAAGCCCTACTGGCATTATTTGTGTGATATCAAATCAGTGATTTATCCTTTTCCATGGATGTTGTTATTTTAAGCACTTATTAACCTTTTACAACCACATTCAGACAATTGCTTATACAAATGCTACGATATTGTAACACTAAAAGTCCCGAAGAAGTCTGTTCCTGTACTGTCAGAATTTGCTCTAACATTTAAAACTGTTTGACCTTTCCAATATGCTCCTGGAATTTTCTGGTGAACATTTAAGGTTGTCATTAAAACCTTTTCTCATAATAGCCTTAAAAATATGAAAGTAGGCATAAGATTTGTGTGGGAGAATTAACCGTAACCTTTCTCAATCTCTAGAGTTTAAAGTAAATTTTAAGTATGTTCTTTTAACATCCACTTTAAAGGAAGTTTTGAGCCTTATAGGAAGGTTATGATGTGTTGGTCAGAATCTGCTCTGTTCCTACATGATTGCTAGGATGCTAATTAGTTATAGATAGATCTGGTTTTCCCACTCCACACAATGACGTCATGCTTTGTGTATCTTTGTGATGTTTTGGCAACTGACAGAAGTTACTTCAACCATCAGAATCCTAAAAGGAAATATGTCAAAGAGGCTTTTCCCTGGAAGGCTGCTACATGTGTTGATGTTCTCATGTGCCTAATGAAAACAGTTGAGTAAAGCGGCTTTCCTCATAGGTGGAATATTTTTAATGTTATTAATTACAGAATATCAAGTGATCATTGTGGGATCCTACCAACATACCACCTTTAATTTCAACAGCTGACTACAGAGTAAGACACCTATTAGCAGGTATGGGCCAATGTCGTTTTACTGTGTTCATAAGCACATGACACACCTCCAGTTCTGCACCATTTAAGTTGAGATTAAAGCTTCCAAGTGTGTCAGATCAGGCTGTATGTTTGCAGAGAGTTTAAACCAGTGCAGCAAGACCACGGAATGAAATCCTTTTCCTATTCAAATCAGCGTTAAAAGCTCTCATCAACAGGGCCAACATTTCACCAAGTGTGTTTTGTTATTCTTTTCAGTAAACACTGGTTTTGAGTGAGATTGGTTTGAAATCATTTATGTCTCAATTCAGCAAAGCCATTTAATCTCCTGGGTTAAAAAAGTCATGGGATTTACATACATGTCTGAAAAGTATTTACTTTCCTTTGTGCAAAGATACAGCATGAAATTTAAGCAGAAGAACTGCTGTCCAAGTATCTGCTGTAAATTCTCACCTTCCTGCTCTCCTCCAACAATGCTTTTCCGATTTTGCTTTATTACAGTATATAAAAATTAACTACTTTTGGTGCCATCTAGTGACTTGCTAAGATTTATGTGAGGCTTAGTAGAGCAGAACAAACAAAATCCAATCAAAATCCAAATCATATGACTCTGTCGCCATCTAAAACAGTGTTGTATGTTCAGCAGTAGAGAAAGAAGCAGCATTGTCCAGTGGCTAATGCAAAAAACAGGGTGAGAAAATTTTCTTGTAAAAGACTGGTTAAGTCACTTCTGGCCTGCTTTTCAAAGGCTCTGAGTACTTAGAACTCCACAGCCCTTATGTAATTGTATTTTAGCTTACTTATCGATAAGTTAGAATAACAATTATTACTTCATTTGTTTTACTTAAATACTCAGTATCTCTTACGTTGGTGCATGCTTGTGACGTTCTTAAATCTGCTTCAAGGTGCTAAATGAATGGAAATTTTTTCCCTCATACTTTAATCCTAATATTCAGCATCCCCTAGACTTTATTACTAGAAGTTAAACAGAACTAAGAATTTACAAAAAATAATGCTCTATAAGGCCACCAAAATTTTTCTACTTCCCTTTTTAATAAATAATCCCCTGTAGAAATATGTAGCGGATTGTCACATCTTTTCCCATTTCTCTACTTCAAGGGAGATGCTGTATTTTAGATGAGCTAACTATGCTGGGATTTTACAGGTCAAATATTCCAAATAGAAACTGACCCTGTCAGGCCAGTGGGTAGGGCTTTGCTGGAAAGGTCTATACTGCTTATAGCAAAATTTCAATTCTAACAGCACTGCGAAAAATGTTATGGACAAACAGAAATGTTTTTTGAAAATAACCTAGCTGCAGCAGCTCAAATTGTAATGGACACAGAACAGAAATGGGAAAAAATCCCATCTATTAAATGTACAAAAGTAATCCCGATGCTGATCCCACAGTTGGATATTTTCTTGATGATTTCTGACTGGATGGATTAAAGATGTGGACATCATCCAGCTGGCTTTTAACTGCCAGGATATAGCATCTGTAGGCTTTATTGTGCTTTTATTGTTCAACACAGGCACACTAAGAACTGCAAGTAACTGAGGAAAACTTACTTAGTAAATGATGGGACAAATATAAATAAAAGAAAGTCTGACTAAGAGTAAGTATAGGAATACTTAGCCCTTATATAGCAACATCACTTTCTTACACTTTACGTTTCTATAATGTCATCTGAGCATCTTTCCACATTTAACAAACATTAGTTGATTAACTATACGGCATTCCAGTCGCAGACATTCTTGGCACCACTCTGTAGCTGACAGTGAAGTGAACCACACATGCTGAAGCAGCGGAGATCACAGCATTCACTAATGCTCATATTCATCCCGCAGCACCTACTGTGCGACTTTTCTTAAGTATAAAGTACAAGTTAATTTCCTTTGTAATTGCAAGTGTTCTGCAGAACACAAGCATCTTTAAACGTACTGTTTAATGGAGTACAGAAAAGCACTCAGAGGCTACAACAAGAATAGAGAAAGAAAAAAAAAAAACACGAGCAAAAGAATGACTGTCCAGAAGGGAAGGGAAAGGAACAGAACCTGAGAACGTTAATTTTGTGAGGATGACCAAGAGCTCGCTTCCTGTAGGACAGACTGACATTAAAATATTCTACACTAATGCCAGCAGGGATATGTTGTGTTGGTATCTTTACTTACATGGAGCTTTCTGGAAACAGTATGAAATTCTGGAATGACCTAAAGCAGAAAGGGGGAAAAAAGCCTATCCTAAGGCACTTACCAATGAGAATTTCTTTTAAAGCATTATTGTGAGGCCCAGCATGTTATTTCATAGTTCCATTAGCTTAATGGTGCTTAAAAGACTTCCCTGCTTCCACTTACATACCTGCCCTCCTTCACCCCACTGTGACCTGTTCCTAAAGACAGTCCTTTCCTGACTCAACGTATTTTTTATAGTGTGTGCAACCTTCCATCTGGGTAGCATATGTTTAAAAATAGACAGGTGTGCGTTGCTAGTCTCCTTAAAATCAAGCATCTGCTAAAGGGACCTTTTTAGAGATTGCATCATAGCTAACAGGAATGTAAAAAAAAAAATCATCTTTCCTTACCACCTTTTCAATGTACTGCACAGGACCAATAATTTAAAGCAGTTTAGAAAACTGATTCAAATCACAAAATCTGGTATATGGAACAATACTTCAAAAGGTCTTACAACTTAATGCACTCATTGTTGTAGTTTGCCTTTTAGAATAGATCATCTGTGAAGGCTCTGTTTCTTATGCAAAAAAATTTCCAAAAGAAGCTCTTCCTAAAATACACTTAGTCGATTAGCTATCCTAAATTAGACGCTTATCAGTTATACCAGGACCAACATACAGAGAGATCCTTATCTTGATTTTCTTAATGGCATAAGAATCTTTTTATTAACTTCAGTGACAAGAGCTTTAAGTGTGGTCATTGGTGCTCTTATTTTTACCATATCTTATATACTCCTAAAATGCAGCTATGTTCTTTACACTTGAGTTTAAAGCCCATTTAGAAACTAATCTGAAGTTCAGCTTCCCTCCTCGAAAAATATCTCAACACAGTATTTTATATTACATTTTGTCAGTATCTGATCATCTCTTCAACTCTTTTTTTTTTTTTTTTTTAAATTGTTAACTATGGTAATTTTTCGTAGAATTATGATGCCAACACATGCTCAAACTACTTTTGAGTATTTCTCAGATTTTGGCCAAATGTTTTGTGGCAAGGAGTTCCACACTGCAGTTTTTAAAACTTTCATCTACACTTTGTGGCCCAAATTCTGTTCTTTCACACAGCACACTAGGTTGGGTGTAACTGCAGTGAATCTTTATGCTTACTCCTCACTTAACCTAATCAAAGAAAAATCCACTGTATTCCTATAACAAACTCAAATCAAACCCTACATCTACATATTCCTAAATGTATGGTCTACAAAATCCAGAATTAAAGTGGAACTTAGAGATTTTTTTTTTTCTCCCCATGTTCAAATGCCATACATTTTAGAGATAATTGCAAGCTGTAATCTGGCAGCACAACCTAAATGTTGGGTTTTGATTCAAGCCTGTTTTTAAACTTCACACTGACATACATGCTGCTATTCAGCATTTCCAATTATTACTTCCAGGCCTCCAACTAGTAGCTTTGATGTCCTCTAAATCCTAGAAAATACACATCTATTGCCATATATACATATAACCATGTGACCACACTGGTTGCTTTCCATTATTTGTCATTATTCAGCTTTAATTAGAAACACTCTATCTTATTAACCGAGAATATTTTTTGCTGAAAAATAGACTTATATCCTCCATTGAAATATAATACAAAATAAATCTAATAGAACTAAATCACGTAATCTTCTATATAAGGGCACAGTCCTTGCACTTCCATTAAACTCGGCAGGAGTTCTGTTTCTGCAGAGATGGAGGTGTCTCGTTCTGGAAAGAAAAATGCTCCTTAAAGTAGCACCTAGCCAGGTGTTAAAGACACAATTGGTCAGAAGTGGAAAAGCAGCACATATTTAGATGAAGGTTTCATTAGAGTTTGACATAAGCCATACGTTACCTTTGTAGCCAGACGACACTCCATTACCCTAATATTGTAATGAGAAGTTGCTGCTTTGTTCATTTCAACACAACTGTTAGCAATAACAAACACTGCTCCACTTGGAAGTCTAACATCAGTTGCCCTCAGAGGACTGAACTCTATCAACTTGGCCTATTGAAAGAAAAATGAATGGTTAGTTTTAATTTACTACTAGCTAACAGTGCACTTAGTTCCATAAATCAAATGCAAATTTGCATGCTTTTTCTCTTGAAAATCCAGGGACAGTTAAGGAAAGAAAACTGACATGAAACAGCGAGAAAAGAGGTTTAACCTCATTGGCCAAGTTACACATACATTTCAGACCTTTCCCTTGTAGCTGGATTTTAAAACGTTTCCATTAAGTCTTTGGGTTTTTTCAGCATTTCACAGAACTCCACCCAACCTATTTTTCTTGCCTGTTTAAGACAACAGTTTTTCTTTGATCTACAGAAGAGTACCAGGCCTGGCCAAAGCTAATGTGCATGCCACTCAAAACAAGGGGCTTTACACTCCCTTCCCCTTCACCAATGTCCATCTCCCCCTTAGTTTTCTGGTTTTGCACTAAATCAAGATTAGTTTACTAAGGTACAGAATAGAACCAAAATTTTAGGACTGACTGGAAACAGTGATCATGTTGCATATGGACAACCAAACAGAGAAATGAAATAAAACTATATATAAATATGTAGTTACTGTCTCCTTCCTTCTGACATAAGAGACTGTCTTGCTCGCAGATGCCTTACACAGGCTGTGTAAGATGTTCCCAACATTTTGTGACCTTTTCACAGAATAAGCGAGGCATCCATTAATTAAATAATTCAGGATGTAATGTAATCAAGAGATTAAATTCACATCTGGTTTTTCATTGGGATAAGTTGTAAATCATGTGCCCTGCTTTGGCTTCTTAGAATAGACTGTAACTCTGCAAGCAGGGATGTCTTACTGGTTTTGGCATTGTTCACCCCCAGAGAGTTCCTTGAGCAGCTAGAGTGCTAAATAAACAATGACAAATCTGCTTGTACATTATGTACAGCATGTGTGTTACTCCCTGCCATTGAGATTCTGGACCACGTCACAAAATTACTATCAAGACAGACAAGCTTGCTTACATTTAATATACCCTTTAAGAACTGCTACATTAGATCAGAATGTACCACTAAGCTGGTCCAGTGTCCTGTTTCTGACAGTAGCCATAAATGGATATTTAGAGGGAATATAAAAATAGGACATATACAAAGAAATCTTTTTTCCGGGTATATTTTTCCAGCTTCCCATAAGCAAAGATTACAGCGTTTATACTTACACTGGAAGACACATCAGAGTATTATGTTTAATAGCTACAACTAGGCTAATACTCTATCAGTGTATCCAAGAAGGTCTTTTTTGAACCCTTTTTAAACTTTTGCCTTCCACAATGTACGGTATTTCTCAATTTAACAATGAGTGTTTTGGAAAAAAACCCCAAACTTCCTTGTTTGTTTTTAACAAGCTGCTTGCTAATGTCATTGTGTTTCTATTAGTTCTTCGGTTATGAAAAACACTGAATTCTCAATTTACCTTCTCTTACCCATTCAGGGGTTTTACAGAGCTTCAAAAGATCGCGCTTGTTTTCCAAGCTGAAAAGTTTTAAATTATTCAGTCAATGCCTGTATAAAAAAATAGCTTTGATCAACCTCAGTGTCCTTTACTGTACTTTTCTCATTCTAGGTTTTTTTTCTTTTGAGATGGGAGGCCAGAACTGCATTCAGCTGCAAGTACACCAGAGCAAGGATATTTTCTGCTTTGTTCGCAGTTTCTTTTCTAATCTTTTCTAACATTTTCTTCGCTTTTTTGATCATCATCTCTATATGTCAGAAAAGCTTCCACTTATGATCATCAGTGTGTATGCCAGGAAAATATGCTGCTTTCTTCAGCATTCATGTATCTGTGTCTTTACTACTAATAGGATAAGTGTGAAAGAAAAGTGTAGAGTAGGTACAGGTGATGTGAAATTGAAAATACATGTATCTCATGATGGAATTAAATGTTTGATGTAATTCTAGGAAATAGCTTACCCAAGATATGGCATTAAGGAACAAAAGCTGTAGAGATATAATATCATAATTACAAGCAAAGTAAAGGTTGTCATAAAACGCTACATTAATTTCAACAAAAGTATTCTGACAGGTTTTAGGTTTGAACGTTTGCAGTCCTGTGCACCTTCTGGGACAGTAAATGAACTCCACTGTAAATTTCACTGCAAGCACTCCTGCATAACTTGGCAGGTCTTGCATATCATTGCTAGTCTACCTTCTGTCACCACGTTTAAGACAGCTAAATGCCTTCTACATCAGAATCCACCCACAGAATTGTCTGGAATTAGCAAAACTGGGGAAAAGAAGTCTCCATTGTCTTTGTAACTTGACCTGGCAAAACTTCCTAGAACTGTTTGGTTATAAGAAGTTTCAAGAAAGCATTTTTGTAATAATTATCCCATTTGCACTGAATACAAGGCATACCGACCATTCAGATTTCATTATATGGGAAACATTCTAAGTTCAGCGATGAATTAGCCAAATAGTGTGGAACCTGGCGCTCTTCAGAGTACATCTTTCCCCACATCTTTTCTTTCCTCCTTCTTGCCATTTCTCACTTTCATCATCTTATTCCTTCAAACTTGTCATAGTTCATTATGCACAATTTTATACATATAATTCCTGCTTCGTTTCCATACCAATGGTGTTTATACTGCTTACTAAGGTATTCCAGTTTCTTGTATTTCCGCTAGATACATATAAGATATTTTTCATTTACATAAATTAATATTACATTGTTAGTTTAGATTACAAAGACCCACATACAGTTCCTTCTTCTGCCAGAAAAGAGATCGACTGGTCCATTCCTCCACCTTCTGTGCCAATATAATGTTCACTCTTTGTACAAATTTCTGCAAGTTCCACCTGAAAAAAACAATAACATGTTTTCACCTTCAGCCAAGGTTAAAGATGATATTCAGACTAGATATAAGGAAGACATTTTTTACGATGAGGGTGAGGCATTGGCACAAGTTGCCCAGAGAGGCAGTAGATGCCCCATCCCTGGAAACATTCAAGGTCAGGTTGGACGGGGCTCTGAGCAACCTGATCTAGTTGAAGATGTCCCTGCTCATTGCAGGGAGGTTGGACTAGATGACCTTTAAAGGTCCCTTCCAACCCAAACTATTCTATGATTCTATGCTACTTTTGTACTGCTTACATATGAACTAGTGAGAAAACAAAGGAGATAATGATAGAGCTCTGAAACCATTGTCTCTCACACACCAAGTAGCGTAAGCTGGTATTAACCAGGATGCCACATGGCCCCTTTTTACTTTTGTTCTGAGGCAGAACAGAATCAACTATTCAGCCTCCACTGGACCCATCATACCCAGATGCTTTTCAGGGTGTCCTTGTTTAGACGCTTAACTCCTGTAGTTGTCCTCCTCCCACCTTCCTCATATACCTCACACTCCTCCATCCCAGTAGCCAATATTTTGTTGATTTCTTAGTTGAATCCACCTATATACGCATCTTGGTATCTTACAGAAAAATGGCAAGTTGTTACTTTATACTATTGTAATGCACTGACTCCATAATCAGAAATCATGTATTGAACCTAACTCAGAAACCCCTTCTCACTGTAAATACTCTAATCAGTGGTGCTTGCCATTTCTCCTTGAGATACTGTACTCTGCTTACATTGTTTATCTGAACTAATTTGTAACTATATGTGATTTGCATTCCTTTGTGACATTTTAGGCATATCTTTGTGCATTCTGATAGCCGCAGGTCAGAGGATACTATGGGAGGGTGGAATATCACTATCGTAACTGTCAAAAATAATAATTTACAGTAAAGCTTTCAGCCATTAGGCCAAGTCAAAACAAAACACAAGAGAAGCCTTGGAGAATGGTCAAAGAACATAGACTAGTCAAAAGGAAGTAGGTCAAAACGAAAGCATCCGTGTCCCCATACCCCTACCAGTTTGTTTTTCTAAGCACAAGGTAATCACAGGGAAGATGGGAAAAGAACTTTAGAAAAGCCACAGTCCATTTTTCAGTCTGGTGGCAAAGTCAGATTCCACACTAAGGATGTAGCATCACAGGACTGAAACAAGCTCACCAGCAAGGCAGGGACATTAGCCAGCAGACAGCTGTAAAAGCAGCAGATAGAGGCAGTAAATCACCATCCGAAGAGAGAGGTATGTGCAGGGTGCCTGCCTGCTTGCTCGCTCACTCAATTTCTGTAATGGCACCACAGACAAAGTTGTAAAATTGGTGCTTAGATCAATGTAATCACACTGAACTGTTTGCAAATGCACTAACAACCAATTTACACAGCTCACAATGCAGTTATGGCCAATAAGCCTGAGGCCGATAAGCAGAAGTTATCAAAAGAACATTAACAAAGTTAGTTACTTTAAAACTATGCAGACTGGATCTCTTTGAATCAAACATGGTAAATGACCACTCGCAAGAAAAAGACCATTAATGAGAGAACACAGAAAGTACAATCAGCAAAAATACTCTCTTCTTCTGCACTGCCTTTCCTTTGTGCATTTTAAAGATGAGCTGAAATAGAGATAATGCTTCGTTTATTTTTGTTGAGAAAGTACAGGAACATCACACATTTTGGTGTTCTTTCTTTTTAACAAAACCCATCTTCCAGTGCCTGACTTTTGCTGAAGATCAGGTTCATCAAAATTCATTTTTCGCCCTTGTACCATGTCCAGTTTGAACCTTAGACCTCTTCATCCCATCAATGAAATTTTAAAATCCAGTCACCATGCGTCCCTGCATGAAATGCTAATGAATGTAATGATGCTTTTTTTTCCCATTTAATGCTAAAATACTCAGCAACAGCTTCACAGAAAAGAAAGAACAAACCTCCACACACAGCAGTCTCTTGATGCTCACTCCTTTCTACACGTGAAGGCACGCCTGTTTACAAACATCTGTTGCTGGGATGTGGAAATGCTGGCGTGTTTCAGCCAGTTCTGCTGAACCTGCCTTTCGCCCCTCTGAGAACAGAGCAATAGCACATCCCTGGTTTTTGTAGCCATTGGCAGGAGACATCAGACTGGAGTTCATGAATATTACTCACTGGCAGCAACAGAAACTTCTTCACACTGTCTGAAAAGACCATGCCAGCACATTGATCACACACACTTAAACAGGAGCTGTGGCTGTGCAAACCTGGCCTGAAGTACAGCTCCTGAGGTACTTGCAATGTGTGTTCCACTCTTGGGCACAGCTGCCTGAGGTACTATTTCATCTGTAATTACTAGATAAAGCTTTGCAAAGCCAGAAATTAAGCATTTCACACTTCACGTAGTCTGGCTGCATGTCATCTCCATATACACATCAGCTACCACTTGATTGCTTAAATCGTTTAGACTTTATGAGTCTGGGCTTATTAAATAAATATCAGGAGAAGTCTTGCAGAGGAGGAATGTTAACAATTAGGACAGTGCCACTCCCCTGTCCCTTTACATGGTCTGGTGAATTGTGCCTGGTTAAGCATTGGGCCTTGCTTCGTCCCAGCTCACCAGCTGTCCAGCTGCGTATGCTGGGCTAACAGCGCTGTTCGAGCTTGAGCAATTTTTGTTTTGAAACTCAGCAAGGATTGGCAGGACCACCAAGTAGTAACTGGCAAGGGTTGAGAAGAACCCTCTCCACAAGACAGCCCAAGGCATCCCTGAAACATTATTTGGTTTCTAATTTAAACGGGCCCTTGCTGACACAGGCTGGCCTTCTAATACTAGGATGAGAAGCATGTGAATGGAGAGGACATCGTCATCTGTATAGAAAGCAGTTTCTACTTACTATTGAGACAAATGGGCAAATGTTTGCCTTTTTGCTAAAATGAGTGAAAGGGCAAAGTTCAGAGGAGCTAAATTGTAGCATTGGAAACTAATGTGAAGACTAAACTGGAGAGCCTTGTGTACATATTTCATACTTGGAAAAGCATGGTCATATGACTGAAGCATTAAACCAAACATCAGAAGGTCTGGGCTCAATTTCTAGCTCCACATTAAGTTTCTTGTGATTCAGGGAAAGTCCCTTTAATTCATCATGGCTCCATTTCCTCAATAAAATGAGGAGTACCTTCCCCCTCTTTGTAATTAGTAATTGCTACTTGAGATTCTAAGATGGTAACGCTATAAATATGTGTGACTTCATTATTAGAAACTGAAAAAAACCACATTTTGCTACACAAGTTCTCGGACTTTAGGCTTCCAGAGAAAATATCTCTAAGGTAAAAATTTGCTAGAACCATGTAATAAAAGCAAATAACTTTTGCCTGTCTCAGAGCAATGCCTTGTTTCCATGCAACTTGCAACACTCAGAAGCTCTTCAGGGCAGGAACTGTTTGAATCATCTGTTATTTATATCTCTCTGTAGTGTACGTCTCACCTGTAAAAATACACAGTTTCTCAGATCCCAGATGTCACTGCACAGTTTGGCAACATTTCAAATGTATGCCTGAACAACACCTAGGCATGCATCACCTTCTTCCTCCTGGCTGCGCTGTGGTTCCTGCAGAGGTGTAACTGTGAGAATTCTTACAGCCACATTTAGGGGGACCGCACCCCAGGCAGGTAGGTCAGAGGGGGCCGGCCACTCCTTGGTAGGGCTCTAAATACAACTGTTATGCATATAAAATAAACAATGTTGCCCCTATTGAGTTCCACATGAGTCCTAGACAGGTGTTCTTGAAGGGCTGGGTGAAAGCAGACATTTGTTCCTCATGAAGCACCATGAGAAATATGCAGAAAGAATAAACCCCATCTGCACATAGACTACACTTCCATCCCACGTATTCCAATCCGTACAAGAGATCACTTCGAGACAACCACAAAACAGAACAAGTTCTACACACCCAAGACTCATTAACATGGTTTTTCCATCCCTAAAGCATTATTTCAAAAACACTAATAAATCATCATTTAAGTCTTCATTGAATTTTACATACTTTACTTTAAAAGCATTCCTATAAGGCTGCTGTTATCTTCAATTTAGAGACAGCACAGATATTTACGTGATTTGTTCAAAGTCATGTGAATCGGTCACAAAGCTGAAATGAGAATTCAAAACCCTCCCTATTTCCAGTATTGTGGCTTATTTCTCTAAAGAAAATGGTCTCAGGGAAACCTTTGCAGGGTGGGTTTAAAACCTTTTTAAGGTGATGGTAATGAAAAATGGAACAAAAGGATACTAAAATCAAAGTAAAAATGGGTCTGAACAGTAGCATTATGACTCTAGAAAAAAAATGACTTAATCAGGTGAATCAAAAATTTCCTTACCCTAACTGTTCTGTGATCCATATATGCTACTGCCCTCTGAATTTCTGGATTACTGTTCCAGGAAGCTGTTCCAACAGGACTGGCTAGGCCAGGTCATCATTTGTGAATAATGCCTAGCATGCGGACAGTAAGTCCTAAGCTGTCATCTACGCTATTAAACAAGCAAAGTGATATATTTAATGTAGTAATTAAAAAAGTAAAGCTCAAACATCAGGAAATGTTTCCTTTGATCTCACGCCTTCCCCCCCCCCAAAAAAAAAAAACAACCAAAACCAAACCTAGAAGGGAAATGCATATAATGCCCATGAGTAAGTAAGGGGCTGTCAGCTAGCTAAAATTCATTAAAAGACTTGGGTCGGAATAAAAATATAGAATATATTAACATAAAAGCCGCCTTTGTTGGTCAAAACAATGCTACTTCTAGTTCTGTATCTTGTACCTGAAAGTGGGCTCTTAGTACGGACCAAAGGCCAAGTATAGATGATATTTCCCCAGAACATTATTTTTTTATAAAGAGCTTCCTGAGCTGAATGTGAATTCTCCACGCTTAGTTACCAACAATGTATTTCTTATATATGAACTTGTCCAGACTCCCTTTTAACTCATTCAAAATTTTAACATGTAGAACATCCAGTAACAAGGACTTCTACAACTTGTCAGGTGAGGAACTATCTCCTTTATTATTATAATGTGAGGGGCAATGAACAATTGATTCCTATCCACTCTATCAATTACATTAATCATTTTATGGACCTCTATCACTTCCTCCTTCAAATGCCTTTTTCCAAAGAGTCCTAGCTTACTTTTATGGAGGTCATTCTGCACCTTTGATCATCCGTGTGGCTGTTCCCTGACTCTTTCCCAGTTTAACTATCTTGTTTGGTGAGAAAGGAGAGGGGCAGACTTACAGCTTTTCTTAGACTACCTTAGAGAAAATGTCTCTGTACCTTTTGCTATTTTTATGTGGCAAATGAGCCACATAAAATGTGTGTTAATTAGTGTTGACACAGACATATGGCAATGCAACCTCAACCAGTTCGGCACTACTATTCCACCTCTTCCACTGAGGTTACCATCCTGACACCACAGTCAATGGGAGAGATTATGAGACCACGTGTCAGCCACTCCTGTGCAAAGTCCCTTTATACCTGCTTTGCAGTGGCATGGCTGAAGCAAACTGTTCCCTTTTGCTGACTGTAGTGAGGTCTGTAAAGATGAGTGATAGCAAGCAGGGAAGCTGGGATGGAAACTGAAATATCTGAAGTTAGTCGAGCAATACCCTGAGCTATCTCGTACAATTGGTCTGTTCAGCCTCTGAACACGGGAGAGGGATGAGCATAACATGACAGTAGTAGTAGCTGGTAGGTGAGTTAAACCGTGAAGTCTCCCTGGTGATCTATCAAGAAACACTAAATATTGCAGCTTTTGAATGCCAGACCCAATATGATACATACAAACAGTGCTTTTATATCTGTTGGCAAGCACACACACCAGGTTGGCTGTGCTTCCATGGGAGATGCTTAGTATCGGTGAGTTACGTGATATATTAACATTTTTGTTGTTTATTCAGCAAAAAAAGATACAACATATTAAATGAGAATATCCATAATTGAAACAATACAAAGCAACATCATTAGAAGTAGAATCTCAGTGCATACAACTCACTCACTTGCCTAATAAGCAATTAAGCATTAAGAAACTTATGTGAAGTAATAATCTATTTAAGGAAGTTGCTGTCTGTCAGGGATTTAAAAACTGAACTCTTAGGTTTTAGACAACTTTAGCTGGAGCACAAAATGTATTTTTTTTCAGGCTGTTCCTTTTCAGAAGCTTAATTCTAAAGTCTGCGTGGAAGGTATCCTATTGCAGGAGGCAGTGCTTACCAGTTTGTCTACCAGGCAACTGGCCCCCATGTGCAGACCTAGGCTAGCCTTTGATCTAAGGGCTCTACTAACTACCTCTGCTTTTTGTTTGAAACAATTTAAGGTTCTCCCTGATAAGGAGCAAGTCAATCTTGGGTTACAAAGAAAGAAATTACTACCACTTAAAACTGTTTTATCTTTGAGCCGCAAGATTTCCTATCCAGCATGCAGAAAGTCTAATCTGGGAAATCATATTAGTGAAGATATAATTTAGTCTGACAAAGAAGGGTTGTTATTTTTTATTATTGGTTGCCTTATGTGTAGTTACTCTAGATGGAGAGATTTCTTGTAATAAGAACTCATCAATAGGTCTGCATCATGTTACCTTGTTTTGGATTTTTAATGGAAAAAGTGGGTTTTCAGTAAAATGATACCTTTCACTAGTATGTATTTTTCTCTGCTTGTTTACTTTCCAATATGAAACACCTAAAATTCAGGTTTTGATTTTCAACTGAGTATTTTTGGTCTTTCAAAAATGTTGAAGAACTGATAAAAGAATATTTTTCTGTTGCCAGGCACAATCCAACATTGTATTAGATTTGGCCACATATACCCTGATACTTCAGCAGCATGATAAATTATGAATGACCCACGACAGCTCATTTGATTTTCTGTTGACCCACCATTTCTTTTAGTTTCTCTCAGTTTGATGTTATTGATAATGAACATGAAGGCCTAAACGTACAAAGGTATTTAGGTATCCGAGGAATAATGAAAGTAAACAGATGATCACTTACTTATAAAAAATTTCCTAAAAATAGAAACCTAAAGAACTATCTGAGTGAGAACAGATAAGGGAGTTCCACCTTTAATAGTCCCCTTGCTCACAAACAGGCCAAGGGCCAACTGCTCTGATTTTCACTCATGCAACGGGTCTGGACAGTATGTAAACTGTGACAGAATTTGTCCCTATATAACTGTCACTGTCAATATGTTCCATACCAGTGATCAATCCCTTTCAATCTCACAGACCTTTAAAGAAGTAAACTTGTGTAAGATTAAACCCCTTAAAAGAGTAAGACAATTAGTGAGTAGGAGACAGGCAAATATTTGTTAGTAAAACAGAATTAGTGTTGCTTAGTATTTTTTTGGAACAGCTTACCCTACATTACCCAGAAACTTGATATATACAAATCCAGAATGACAGCAGCCAAAATAAAGCAACCTTCTCTATAAAATGATAGTATTAAATTACATCTGCCTCAGTGGCTTTATATAAGTTAATTTCGGCCAAAGTTAAAGATGCTAAATTTTCTACATATAACAATGCAGGAGTAGTGATAGCTCATCTTTAAAATAAGAAAACAATTTTCTTCCGCTTTTAAATTTTATTGTTAGTGAAGGGAAGCTCCATGAAGAAAATACATTAGTTAATATGAGTTACTTTTAGACTGTCACTTTCAGTGCTCCAAAAGTCTCTTCAGCATGCAAATTTATGTAACTGGAGTATTTAAATATTGAGCCAAAAGTCCTGTGCGTACATTTACTCTCTCTACAGCAATACAGTAATGGTTCCCCAATGCACGCTCATTAACATTTTGGCCAGTTTAATCTGAAAAGTCAGACTCAGTCAGCTGCGTCCCCTTACAACAACTAATGTTGGTCATTTTATGGCAAATTTAGTGTAGATTTTCTATGAAATTCTACAGGGTTTGGTTCACAGCACACATGACTGAAAATGAAGAAACATTTATAGATAAAGATGAGTATTTTACAGTAAGAAGAAAACATTCTCCATCTCTTAAGGCATATTTAAAGTCTAGTTAGGTGTTGATTTTTTTTTCAATCTGTGCATGTTTTATACATATGTATGTATGTATGAAAATAACTTCTGAAATACAAGGTACTATGTTTCATTCATTAAGGTATAAAATGATGCCCAAATGTTGAGGTTATTTTTACCACCAGGAATGTCTTTATTTTTAATATCTGGTCTTGACTAGGAATAGATTGCTGAAAGTTACCATCTGCTTCCAGTTTGCATACAAAATCCCAATTAGCTGCACTTCATATATGTTTTGCAAGGTAATTATGCTTACTTTTTTCCAAAATGGGGAAATATTTGTCAGATAGTATCTGGATGTCCTCATAAGCACAGCAATCTCAGCTTGACTTTGTCTGCCCTCTAACATGCTCAAATAGAAGGTTATCAATTTGGTTGATGAGAGATTACAGCCTTTGATTACCACTGCTCCAAAGTACTCTGTTTCCCCTTGATTACAAACACACATAGTCAAACTTAACAAGTTAAAGGACCCTGGTTTTTAATTCCACAGCGAGAAAGGAACTTTAACATTTCTCAGTATTAACAGTACTTTAAAATACAATATCTATGTACCATGTTTTGTGTAAGCAATTTGAGTTTCTCATATAAATAACCTGAGCGTGCATTTATCAAACATTTTTGATGCAGCAATATTATAAAATAATCCTCACCGGTATTGTCAGCACATGTTATTAATTTCAAAGTCATACCATCAATATGAATACTCACAGATTTTTTTGCCAGATAGCTAGATATTAAAGCCCTATTGCACATCAGAAAAATTATTAGGAAGTGGTAAAGTATTCAGTTAAAGCCCTTTCCTTATTATACACAGGCTTCAGAAACAGCGTAGAAAGGATTCCACTTGGCCTATCTATTCTCCCACTGAAATCAATGACGTTACCAGGTGTTATAACTGTTTAAATACAGAACAACATTGGATGTTTTGAAAACCCCACACTCAAATTCATCTGAGCCATTGTTTGAGAAAACTGAAGCCAATGGACACTGTACCATTACAGATTAGATTTAGGTCCTTTATTTATCATTCGGTCTGACTTAGATTTTTCTCAGTCTAGATAGAGCCAAATATAATTCAACTTCCTATGCTCAACATTTCACATTAAATTAAATAAACCCTATTTGCTTTTGATCTATTTTTCCCAATAAGTATGTGCACAGCTACCCAGCCTTGAGCAACAGCAAAAATGTTAGGGTGGCTGAACAGAACTTAGTATCACAAGATTTAACGTTTGGACAGCAACACTATCATCACATCTTTCAAGTAAATGTAGTTATTCAAAAGTACTAAGTGATTTTCTGTACTCATTAATTCCTACCATGAAGCACAAAGCTGGGACAATTTAGAGCATTATTCTATTTCCTTTACAAAAAATATCTTCTCCTGATGAAAAGTTGTACAAAAGATTGATTTTGTAACAGTAAAATAAAAATCACTTTAAAATCAAAAGCTAATACTCAGCATTGCTGTTCTTTGAGTGATGCCAACACAGTCTTAGACTGGTATCCTGTTTGGAGGAGAAAAATGGATTCTTTGTAAAGATCGCATTCTAAATTTTCCATCTTGTTATTTGAATGCTGTTGCACTGCTGCAACTGGTTAGCACTGCACATCTGGCTGAATTGTCTTGGACTGGTATTTTCCCTAAACTATTGTGTATGTGTGTGATGGGTTTTTAAAAAAAATATTGTATGCACACTGAAACAATGCCCTATTGCAGACTGCTACACACAATAATTAGTGAGAGCATATTTTTTTTCTGATTTTGTTTTCAACGTCAAAAAAGTGCTATTTTTAAAGTAAGCCACCATGAAATTCTAGCCATGCTTTTACAATATTTTTCACTTTGGTTTTTTTTGGCTCTTAATCTCATAGGCCCAAACTGCACACTGGAAGTGTTATCTCATAAAAGCTCGAAATTTCAACAACTTCTATTCTACAGCTACTATTTTAAACTTACATTTATCAGGAAAAAGAGCATATAACTCAAATATTCTCATAAAAATAGTTTCACAGAAACAAAACAGATAAATGTTCCATTCAGTAAAAGGTCAATTTTTCATAACTTTGGCTAGAGAAGCCCTACAATTCAGCCAAATCTAATTCCAAAGCCAAAAGTTTCTATGTCCTGCTGGTACAGACCATCGTATTAAGATTTTGCAAAGTCCATCAGACTAATGAGGGGCAAAAAGTCAATCTTTTCTCATAAAATTACCATCATGACCAAATATTATTACTTATAAATACTACCATTTACAACTTTTGCAACTCTTAAGCATTTGAAAAAAAAAAGATGGAGGGGAGAGGTAAAGCGATATTTCTTCCTTAAAAATAAACAAACACATAAATATCCAGAGCCCTAAAAATGCAAGGTCCTGGTTTGCTTTCAGTAGAAAGGATCTGGAAAGCCCCTATTTCTGGTCAGCTAAGAATTCCCCTGCCATGGGGGAGCTCCCAGCTGATACACAGCCAGCATTACTGGATCCTGCACAGATACCATTTGACACCAGCACAGGATGCATTAGGAGCTGGAAAGAAGTGGCCAGAGCACGTTTTATACTTCTGAGGGCTCACATGCCTAGACTGTTCTAATTTATATTCAGACTAGCTCTGCCTTATACAAGGCAGTTCTGCGAGGCTAAGCATAAATTCAGTGCAACAGAGAATCTGGATTTAGCTAGATATAAGAAGTCTCTAATGCTAAATCATAAATTAGCCAAGAACGCTGAACTTGTTTTTACTGTCCTGTAAGATCTGGAGAAACTTAGAGCCTGGACAAAAGTAATCAGTCTTCAGAGCTGTCATCCTCTGTCTTAACCACCACAACCAGGTGTCTTGGTCTATGCAAGCACACCAAACCCTGAATATGCTCTTAACTGTACTCCTATGTTGGCTATTGGGAATTTTCATCTGTACATTAATTGCTCATTTTTCATCACAAGTGCAAAATACTTGGCTGCAGACAAAAATGTGCAGTTGTGCCTCTTGTATTTGTCCAACTATATTTGAGACACAAGATTAACTTTCAGCACATTTTCCAACCAGCAAGCAGAAGAGATTTTGGGTTGATTGAACAGGACACATGAGGAGAAGGACATTCAGTGGAGTCTCTGTCTTCCTTCTGTTCCTCCACGAGTTGCTATGAAAATGCCAAAAGGAGTTTTGCACCTTTCTTTAGACCAGGTCTGGCATAATGCCGGCCAGTACTCCCAAGCTATGTGTCAATTCAGCTCAAGGTACATGCTGTATCATTTATTCTCTTAAGAAAGCGGTGCAGTATTTCTTGCAATAATGAAAACCTGGCTTCTGGTTTTCCAGATACAGATTTCTACTACCTAGTAAATTTTGGGCTTTCTGACCTCTTTCAGTTTTATGGATTTTGCAGATAGCCAGTTTCTGAACACATGCACTCCTGTGATTTTGATCAGTAGTTGCCAAACTTAGCTCATTTAGTTACCACCATCAGAGATGGTGCTGACCTGTGATAGGACCATCTATGCAAAACCAGAAGCTTCTTGCCAGGCCAGGTACACACGTATAAAAAAGCACATCTGTCACCTCCAACCCTCTTACTGCAAAGTCTCATTCTTCAAAGTGGGATCCTCAATTCCATGTTTTCATCTACCATTGCACTACACGTCTCACCTCACAAACTAGAGCCTCTGTTAAGTGTCCAATCCCTTACTTACCTTTTGACCACACATTGCACCAACACAAAGCAGGGTGACAGTGACTGTAGCCACATCCTCCTACATAAAAAAGGTATCCTGCCTCACCAATCCTGCTTCATGCTGCCTTAACCCTGCTTGATACCTTCCAGAAGCAAGCACTGTGAGCTGTGCGGTGTGGGACAGAGCACTTAACTGCTGAGCAGATTGCTGCAGCTGCAGCTACATAGAGAAGCAAGTCACAACTGATCAGCATAAACCTTCTGTGTGGATCTGTTTACCTCATGGCTCAGATAAGTGCTTGTATACAAGCACAGTTAACAGCTGCCATCATCATGTACCACTTTAAGTTGGCTTTGTACCACAATTTGGGAATGTCTGCCTTAGACAATAGGCACAAATATGCATAACAGTCCCATTTAGATCTGTTCTTTTCTCTTCCTGACAATGTTCTAATTTAAGATCCTAGTTTCACTTAACCAGACATTTTTACTGGAGAGAACTTTATTCCCATATGGCACCTTCAAGGACCATGACTCCTCCAGAAATTTTTATTACATGAGCCAAATTCTACTAACAGTTGTACTGCTAACAGGTCACATACTTGGGGTTTGCTTTTAGACTAATGTTTGTTTAGAAAAGCGAGGAATACATTTTGGATTGTAAATACGTTCATTCCGAAAAAACTGTGAAGAGAGAATAAGGAGAGTCAGATGGAAGAATTTTACCTCTCCTTTGTGCTGATTATATAATTTATCAAGAAATTGTTCCACAGGCCTCCAACAGATGCCTTGCTGTTAAAGCCATGAAAAGTCATTCAGGGAGAGGGTAAAGGCCTCGGGGGTGTGGTCCACATGCTTCAGCACATATATCCTCAGTCCTGGCCTGCAGATAGCACATCTGGTCCAGGCATGGACCTGATGGTTGGCCAGAATACAGGCTTACAATAACGCTCCTTTTTTCAGCTTTAATGTAAGCTTGTTTTCTTGCCAAATTCAAATCCTGCCAAAATTTGGCCAAAGATGTTTGCTCAATTGTGCAATATCTTAAGTTTATATCCAACAACTCTTTGCAAAAACAATTGTATCGTGTTTTTAATGTTTACAGGCATTAACAATATTTAATTTTAAGTAGAATTTTACTGCTGACACTCTCGTGTTTTACAGTAAATTACCTTAGAGAGGGTTTTTCCATTAGCTCTTAGTGTCACGAGTCCTGCACAGCACACCAAAGCACTGGAGCTAGAGAGACCAGAACTTGGAGGGATGGTTCCATCTAGCAGACAATTCATTCCAGTTGGGTTATTAAGACCAAAATGTTCCTAACAATGAAAAAATAAACAATCTCAGTTTCAAGTACAGACAGGCTCAGGCTTGCAATTATCTGATACTTAGAAAGAGAATCTTTCTGCTGAGTTGTTGGAACCAAGGACCTGCTTCTGGTATCTCCAAAATAAAGCAAAATTTTCATTCTGTTCCTTAAGAGCAAAGCCAATGGCAGGGATTCAGCCAAACGTACGTCTGCAATTCCTGTGCACAAACATATATGAGCTGACAGAACTGTACCCCAAGCAGAATTCAGTATGGGCTAAACGCCCAAGAATTTACCAAGCTTCGTGGGTGGGTTTTGCAGCAACTGACTCTGCTCTGAGCTGCCATGGTGACAGTACCAGAGGTTACCAATCATTTTATACCCTGCTTTTGTCCTTTTCTCCACAGCTTAGGGCACCCCAAAGAGCTTAAGGTCCACTTTATGCTTCATTTCTAATGCTGGCATGTGGTATTAGGGAGCCACATCATGCTGATGGGGAACTAGTAGCCATGCAGCTGTATTCAAAGCCAGATACTCCTATCTCCTGAAGCACCCACAGGACTGACACTCAGAAAACCACAATGGTACTTGAAGGACACTATGCTTTAGGAGGCACAAAGACGCACCTACCAGCGATAATGGTCTCTGTCATGATATTTTTAGAATAAAGTTTAAAGTATTTTTACACACATGATAGATATCACAGATAATACATTTAATCAAGAAGTCGTAAGTCCTTGTGTACATACTCTTTTAATTATACTCTTTCGTTGGTTTGTCTTTTTATTTATGACCACTTTAATATAAATTTCTCTCTGTTGTTAGTTTGAAATAAACATGCAGCACTTACTAAAAAATCATTGAATGTATATGGGGGTATATGAATAGCTACATTCTCATACAGATGTATATGTCAATAAACTATGTTACAATGTCAATAACCACAAAAAATGTCAGTGTTTCCATAAAGAAATGCCCACCTGCAAAAGATTTCTACTACTCTTCCTGAAACAACTTCAACCGTAAATACCAATGGTAGAGATCACCAAACACAAAGAGCCTCCTTTAATGCCTTCTACCATCACTTCGAATTATTTTAAATTTCCCTTTTATGAATATAAGGGAATTCATACCTGAAAGAGTATTGCTGCCCATGCCCCTTCATGAAGAACACTAGACAGGCTTGTTCAAAAACAGAAAATGCTTGAGTAACCAGAAACTGATCCACAGTTTCTGGATTGTCTTGAATGTGAATCAGGCTTGCAAACTTATCACGCAATGTTTAAATAGAAAATGTACTTGAGTTTCAAAAATGAAAATGGACTTTGCCAAGTTCTGCAATAGTTCTGTCCCAAAAGGATAGCATGTTCAACTTAATATAAACAGATTATCCCGCTGGACCCTCTGAGTACTTGTATTTCAGTGTTTCTTAAGTCTGTAACATTTATGCTTATTTTCTGCCAGTGCTAGAGTCTGCAAACCTGCTTTGCAAATTAACCTTCAAGTATGAACGCTTGTCCTTAGGAAACAAATCTCAGTAGCAGACTGCAAAATAAATAAAGTCAATTGGTCATGCTAGCTTTAACATAAGAAAGGACATATTGTAAAGAAACCTAATCTATATCGCTACAGTCAATGCAATTTAAATGCCTGTGTTACTGAGCAATGTGAAATTGAAAATACTCATGTCACTGCAAACGTAAGTAATTTATTGGGGTCTAAACATAGAGGCAGGGGTCTGTTTAGGCATAATAAAAAGTGATTTGTGGCACCAATTGTTCCAAATATTGTATTTTGAAGACTCCGGTGGCAGGTCAGAGAAAGGCTTTCTTGGCTGTCTGCAGTCCTTATCTATTGGATCATCCTGTGGGGTGACGTAGATGGCCTATCCTGAGGCAAGCTTCATGTGCTTTAAAAAGCACATCTACTCATAATTTGGGCTGGCTGTGGCGACCTGTTACTGACCTAGCCATCACTGTTTATCCCATCTGCTCTTCCAGAAATACCACTGGATTGACATGGAGCTGAGAAGTCACTGTCTTTTTTCCTCAAAGGGCCATGAATCACCTGCAAACGGCAGGTGAGATTTATAGGAAGCCTCAATTCTGAGTTCAGGCTGCCTTCCAGGACAACACTGACGATCAGCACTTGGTTTCACAAGCAGGTCAGTCTTCAAGTCAGTCTGGAGACAGGCTAGCTCACAAAGGAGAAGATAAAGCTCAAATGAGCAGACAGGAAAATGTCTGTCTGTTCAGTGTTCCTGTCTTTACCGTAAGCGTGCTGTTTCCTGCATAGCTGCACTCTTAACTCAGGAAATTTTGGAAGTCCCATTCAAATTCCACACACTAAAAATCTGGATAAGTTATGGTTCTTACTGGAATATTTCTTCTGTATGCTGTTTACTTACTTTTTACATTTTCTTTTCCCTATTGCATGAGTCAGCTTCACTCAGTTGTTGTGTACAAGTTGTAGATTTCCAACATCAATGGAAATTAATGTTTTTTAAAATGTTCCCATAGGAAGAAAAGGACTAAAATATGATCTTTGTGTCCTGACAGAAAAGCCTCCAAACCTTTTTAAAAGCAAGTTTTAATTAGATGATTCCATTGGAAAGCATTCTTTTTAACGTCAAAATACAGAAATGTCATCTTGATAATGAGTTTGATCATGACTTTACTAAATAAGTAATTATTTGCTATTGTAGTTTATGTAATGAAAATACTGCTCTGCAAATATTTTAAAACAAACCCACTCATATCTCCTCTTCAAATTTTAACATAAAAATACTTAACTGTATGTCAAGAAAAGCTATAGAATGCAGGGAAGCATTTTGAGGGTGAATAGATATGCTTGTCATATTTTACTTCTACATTAATTTCATAAGTTAAATGGATTTGGCTTACCTGAATACCCTTCAGTCCACACAGGAAGTAGTTATGCCATTGAGGTTTGGTTTTGTTAATTTGAATGTTATTAACACTAGTAGTGAAATCCCTGCAAAAACAGAAAAACCTTGAGGCTTTAACTTGTTAGTAAATTTAGTTTGACAAAACATGGCTTATCACTGCCACCTGCTGATGAACAAAAACATTTCGATGTTAAATTTTTTTCGGTGCAATGTTTTTCAGGGTTTTTTGTACAGATCATCTTTACTAATCAGTTCTATAAGGGTATTTTAGATGGAAGCATAAGAATTTTTGCTTAAGTTATAGAATTTATTAATTAAATTCAGAAATTAAACTGCCTTTGGCATCCTTAATTAAAGCAGCATGCCTTCCATCACATGTGTATGTTCTCTTGATCTCTTAGAGAAGCGAAACTCTAAATAATCGCATCTGTAAAACCTAGAATAGAGATAAATACACTTCAGGCTCTCTTGTAATCCCTGCTCAGGAATTCATCTTCATTACCTTTGCTCTGAATGGCACTTCACTAAAACAGGTCTAATGCTGCAAAATTATATTATGTATGTTACAAGATACAATTAAAATAATTTAGTTTAAAAGAGTTTATCTATTTCCTCCAGAATTATTCTGATAATGGTTTTCCTACTCCATGTTCACTTCAAAATAATAAAAATGGCAAGCCTGGATGTTCCTAAAGAAACTAATGCTACAGATAGGTGCTATCAAAATGGGCATGGACTGATGCGCAGAGGCCTCAGAGAAGCAGACATTAGTCACCAAGAAGTGCAGATTGTTTAGAAGTCTACTCTTGAACGCCCAGTAACTATATGGACCTGATGTCATTACAGCAGATGCCCAACACAGAAAGAGGAAAGGCATTGAGAATGTCAAGAAAAGCTAACAAAAAATATTCATAAGTTGCAGGCTAAGCTGTGCTTTACAGAGCAAGGTCTGCCAAACAATATGAACAGAGGCAGCTGAATTCCCTGGAAATATTTAGGTTTAATGGGAATAAAAACACTTTCAAGAAATTATACAGCAGGGGATAGTCTGCAACTCCTAAGAGGATGGAATTTTTCATTCTTACACTAGTCCCCGTCTGTATCTGTAAACTATGTAGGTTAGCGGTGTGCTGGTTTTATTTTTATCCAAAATAATATCGCTAGTTAATGAATACCAGTGTGAAGGTGTTTTTATCGGTAAAGTATTCTGTTACCTATGGAGAAACAGTTATACTAATATAAAGCATCTTTACAATGACAAGTAATTGTCTTCAAATGATGGCTGAAAACTTCACTTTATTCTGGTGCAATTAAAGGCGGCAATTTTTGTGTTATGCAATCCCCAAACCCAACAACCAGTGTGAGAACGGACCCACAATCCTGCCTCCTCTTCATATTGTCTAATGCTAGCTACGCTGTAGTGAGCGTAGCTCACTACAATCCACTCGCATTACCAGTCTACAACCCATTCCTAGCTCAATGTTACATGACAGATCTTAGACTTTAAGTATCAACTTAGAATTACCATTTAATCAGTTATACATTCAATTTCAACATTCAATACAGTGCCGAAAATCAGAGATTGGTGTACAGTTTAACATAAAAGTTGCTGTCTTTCAATCTGAACTGTTCAAAATAGTGCCACTTACAGGACTTTACCAACAATGCAGCAACAAAGAATTGGACAAAGTTAGTGTCAGAAATTACGGGGGTTTGTAGAGTAACACAAAAGATCTGAAAGGGAGTATTGAGATTACAATACAAGGAAAGTTTAAGAATAGCTGTAAATTCTTCCAATTTGAGATTCATGTGTATTTAGAACAATGTCCCAGAGAATAAAACATCATAATTTTGCTTACGGCTTTTGAATACAACAAAAAAACCCAGAAGTACTTGTAAAATAGAAAATACTTGTCAAAAGTAATGAAGATTTTAAAAATCCTGTGTTTGCTTATGCTTATATCCTAAATTATTATTGTAAAAAAGCAAGGTTGATGGAAATCAATGCATAAAAGTGATTAACATAAAGCAAATTTGAAGTTCTCTTTCATAGAATCAGAATAGTTTAGGTTGGAAAAGACCTTTAAGATCATCAAGCCCAACCATTAACCTAGCATTGCCAAGTCCACCACTAAACCATGTCCTCAAGCACCACATTTACCCGTCTTTTAAATACCTCCAAGGATGGGGACTCAGCCACTTCCTTAGGCAGCCTGTTCCAGTGCCTGATTACCCTTTCATTGAAGAAATTTTTCCTAATATCCAACCTAAACCTCCCCTGGCACAACTTGAGGCCATTTCCTCTTCTCCTATCACTTGTCACTTGGGAGAAGAGACCGACCCCCACCTCGCTACAACCTCCTTTCAGGTAGTTGTAGAGAGTGATAAGGTCTCCCCTCAGCCTCCTCTTCTCCAGGCTAAACAACCCCAGCTCCCTCAGCCGCTCCTCATAAGACTTGTGCTCTAGACCCTTCACCAGCTTCCTTGCCCTTCTCTGGACACGCTCCAGCACCTCGACGTCCTTCTTGTAGTGAGGGGCCCAAAACTGAACACAGTACTCGAGGTGCGGCCTCACCAATGCCGAGTACAGGGGCACTATCACCTCCCTGGTCCTGCTGGCCACACTATTCCTGATACAAGCCAGGATGCCATTGGCCCTCTTGGCCATCTGAGCACACTGCTGGCTCATATTCAGGCGGCTGTCAATCAACACCCCCAGGGCCTTTTCCGCCAGACAGCTCTCCAGCCACTCCTCCCCAAGCCTGTAGCGTTGCATGGGGTTGTTGTGACCCAGGTGCAGGATCCAGCACTGAGCCTTGTTGAATCTCATACAGTTGGCCCCGGCCCAACGATCCAGCCTGTCCAGGTCCCTCTGTAGGGCCTTCTTACCCTCCAGCAGATCGACACTCCTGGCTGTTTTTCCCTCAAAAAAGAGTTCTAAAATATTTTATCTTCGTAATTCTTTTTATACAATCAGACAAAGTAAAACTTCAATGAACAAAAAGACATATACTATGATTATATTTGCTGGTTCTCAAGATAAATTAAAATAATGACTTCTTAAAATGCATTTTGCTCATTTCTGCAATCTTCTCACATAGAAAATGAAAGAAAAATTGGCTTTGATTTTGGCAGGTTTCATATGGACATAATTCACACAAACACAGAATGTGGGACTGTCAAGATCCCTAGAATCCTTAAGTCTATTTTTTTTTATCACATTCAATTCGTTATAAAAACCAATTCCTAAATGCCCAAGCTTTATCTTAAATCAGTAAATCTTCAGTCTTGCCTTCGATCCTCCTACTGGAAAGTAGGCAGTTTGATACAAGAACTTTATAAAAAAATAAAATAAAGAATTGGGAAAAACATACCCATACAGTAAAAATACTCTGATATTGTCTGTTCCAGCCTTTCTGTTTTAAAGGATTCTTGGGAAAGCTTGCCCCTTCTCCAAGGCTAGATATAAGCATTCCAATTCTTCTGTATAACTAGAAGAGGTCAGTTTTTTGAGTAGTGTGAAAAAACCCATGTGGCTGAGGTGTTTTTCATCACTTGAATAGTAATGAATCCTTATTTCTGCGAGACCAATTCGTCTCTTTCTCACAGAACCTTATTGTCTTGTCAATCTGCTAGTTTATCTATTTGAGTCCTCTGGAAAAAAATCAGATTTTTTTTTATGATGAAAATCACATAGGTGGTTTTTCTTGCAACCTGTTCTCTGTCCTGTTTTTCCTAAAATTTAACATAAACTATCAGGGTGCAAGAGGGCTACAAAACTGTTGCACATTTTGCCAGTTCACAAAACAAGAATGAAACAGGAAATAGTGATTCTACGGAGGCTTATGGTTAGTCCTCATTCGCCAAAGGCCTATATATATGCATTCACCACAGGCATAAATCTACCAGTGTAACAGGCTGAGAAAAAAAAAGATACACTGTCAACAGTTTTGTTATGTGGTGTAACATTCAAAGTGTTGAAAAGTATTTCTTTGTTATGAAATTATGGGCATGTTTTAGCTTTGTTTTTAAGCAACAGCATCTCAACAAAAATGCTTAATGCTGTGTTCTGAGACCCCTTCTTGGTTTATGGTTTAAAACATATGATTTCAAACTGAAACCAGGGCAGATATAAAAATGTAGTGACTGTGTATGCAATTTGAATTCACAGGCTGTAATTCTAGATTTCGTAGGAACTGTATGTACCTTAGGAGAAGGCCATTTCGATTGTGATGTAATGTGCCAAAGCTTAAAGACAAAGTAAAAATGTTTACCTTTCGGTTACTGCTTTATTTAGTATCCATTATAACAACTTTTCCTAATCAAAGCTATTACAATTCTGGAACTATTGCCTCCTACAGAATGGTTTTGCAATACAGCTTAAGCTCTGTTGTAAGTTGCTATTAAAGAAAGGGAAAGGTCCCACTCATGTCTTCCCTTTCCTTTCCCCCTGCTCACCACTGCATGTTCCCACTGTTTACCCCAAGTCAGCTTTAGTGCTGAGTGCATGGCAATTCAATTCACTACAAAGACAGAAAATTAACCAGGCAAAAAATGGGTGAATACTGCATTTTACCTTAAGATCAGACAAGCACTATACCTGGTAAAAGGCAGGGGATGGATTGATGTTAGAAGCAGGGACAGGGAGACTAGAGGTAAAAGAAGCAAGCCATCGCTTTTTGGTGGTGGCAAACTCTTAATTCCACCCAGCTATAATGTGAAAACATACTCCACGAAGTGACTGAAAAATATTTGAGTATTTATACTTACCATGCAGGTAAAAATTCCTTTCAGCTGCCTTAGTCGCGGACAGCAGCTCAGAACATGTTTTTATAACAAACTGAGCTTTAAACAGGAATATGTGCTTAAATAGTTCCCACTTTTGGCAACATGTTCCTGTCCCTGTGCTGCCATACACTGTGCTTCTGGGGAGTAATTCACCATTGCCTTAAACCAATGGCTTAATAAAAATGGCTTAAACTAAGCTTGTGCTGATTCTGATTTTTGCAAAATGCCCATGAAAGTTTATGTCGATGAGTGACCTGATCTGAACTGCCATGCAACCACACAAATATCAGTCTGCTACAAGGAAGGAGGCAGAAAAATGTGGCTGGAGTTGAAAAGAATGGCAGGATTATTTCCCTATGTTCAGCACTTGTGAGACCATAGCTGGAATACTGTGTCCAGTCTTGGGGTTTCCCAATGTAAGAAAGACATTGGCAAACTACGGGGAATCCACCAGAAGGCCATCAAGATGGTTACAAGGGATCTCCAAAGGTCCCTTCCACCTAAATTAGTCTAAGATTCTGTGAAAAGCAGCTGTGGAGGAAGTGGAAGAGAGGGAATACAGGTTCTTTGAGCCAGGATTGTTGCTAAAGCCGTTGTGTTGTGAAAATACAGCCCCAGGTTCTCCAGAGCAGGGGAGTGTTAGCTTACATATCCAGTAATTGATTACAAAACATTTCACTCCCTTCTCCAGGAGAAACTGAGCTGCGGCCAATTACGGGGATTACATCAAGAAAGATGAGCTAAAAGAAGGGAAGACAGGATTGCACTTTTAGAAAGATTGAAAAATCAGAGGCCTCACAAGAGAAACCTGAACAAACAGGTGGGAGACAGAAGCAGCAAACCTATTGCTCTAAACTAATATGCACAGCATAGAGTCAATGGGATTCCATCTGCTTATATAATTCATTTTACACAATTAAACTCTATCTTGCAATGGAAGTTTGTGAGATCTCTGAAAAGTTAACCTGTATTACAACTGCATAAAGACATTCATAAAAATTAGTGAAGAAACAAAGTAATTACTTACAAGTACGAAGAATTAGTATTTGCCAGTTGTACAACTTGAGTTTTTACAGGTTCTACTGCAATCAGTATATCTTGTTCTATAGCCATAGGGAGCACAGCATAACCGCAGTAGTCTATATGTTCTCCTACCAAAGAAACAGACAATTAAAATATTTTGGAGTAATTATTTCTAAAACAGCAGTAACAGGGCTTCTACAGGGGTTCAGTGTTGTTTACTGTATGAGACAGTTTCTGAGTACAATCTCAACTCTTATTATTTACAGTTTGGGGTGCATTTCCTCCATTTCATATTACTGCACAAAACCTTTGTTCTTTAGTGATTTTATCTATTGCATCTTTTCATAAATCTTCATGTTTTAACATTGGATTATGAAAATTAAAAAATACTATGTAAATTATTGTCCAGCAATGAGAATGGCCACATTACTTGTACACTGTTGTGACAGTACAAAAAATTAAGTGAAATCCATCACACTTAACTGGTGCCTGGAAGAGACAAAGGCATCACATGACTCCCCATTATGTGACTTCCTCTGCTCATGTGGGTGATTCATTAGCCACTAGATAAGACTTGTGGTGGAAATGTTACTCTTTTTTTTTTTCATAAAATTCCTGGACCTTTTTCCAAGAAGATGACTATATTTAAATAATCATTAATACAGTTATATACAACGCAGAAGGTAACATTCAAACAGAAAATGTATAGCTGTATTCAAATAGAAAATGTAGCAAAATTTTCAAATACAAAATGTAGTAAACATCCTCTCCCTTGAGAATAGTTCCCAGTTAGCATATGCTGTCTATTTAATCTATATGATATGTTCACACAACATCGAGATAAAAATTATCATTAATTGCACAATGGACTAATTAATTTTTAAAGCTCTGTTTTGCAGGATCCTTTTACTTACAATGTCTTCAAATGTGTAGAGTTACCTTATGAATATACAAGAAATTGAGCTCTAGGGAGAGGACAATCCTAACACGGATAGAGAAATCTCAAAAATAAGGCTGCCACAGAAATACAAGTAAGTCCTAAATACAAAATAATTGTGTCTCCAGTCTGCCAGTGAATCACAACCAACTGTTCTAAGTTCTGTGGACACATCTCTATGGAAGAGTAAAGAAGAGGAGATGATGGTAGAATAATTTCATGCTTTATCATGTGCATTGCTGTGTGGCTGGTTATATTTGGTAACCTAAATTACAATGGAAGAGAAAAAATTTACTAATTTAATTTGTGGATGCACTTCATCAACTACTTTAGATTTTCAAAGCCTTTCAAAAAAATGGTATACAACCCTAAGCTGGCAAGTTAGTTACTCCAATTTTCAAAACCATCGCTATGTCTATAAATGTTTTTTCCAAAACTGATATTTGAGTGTGCAGTTGTTTATAACGAGGTGTAGTAAAAGCTAGTAAAGTATTATATTCTCTTTTCCATTTATTACAAGCAACTTCTCTGAAAAAAATAAAATTAAGACCAACATTACTTTGATTCTATGTTTTAAACTACTAGACTTCCATGATGGCAGATAAAATAAAATAACAGAAGATTGATTTTTCTCTTTTACCTATTAAGTTGACTCGCCCTGGTGCACGAACATAAAACTTGGGAGCCGATCCAAATTTTGATATAAACATCTCTTTCAGCTTCTGCAATCTGAAAGGCAGGTTAGAAACATTTAGAAGGACTATATTTGCATAAAAGGCATGAAGTTTCAATGTTTCTTGAACTAAATTCGATTCAACTTTTTGAAGTACGTGGAGTTTCCCATTACACTAGAAGTGACGTTAAGCTGCTTATTTTCACTCTTCACATAACATTGATTGTGACAGAGGGAAGACTCTATTTAGAATATTCTAATTAATAAGAAATGGGTATGTTCACTTGAAAAGGATACAAGGGGCCTTATTTTACTTAAGTCCTCTGTCTATGTCGGTTCTAGACAGAAGCAGGGAGGGCAGTTGCCTGGGGTAAAAAAATACCATGGCCTCCACCTACCTCTCCTATGCCACAGCTCTGTAAAACTGTTTGCCATTGAGGAAGAAGCCGGCAATGTGGCGCTGGGATTTGTCACATACACACAGAGGCACTCCCTTCGAAGTCACATCTGACTGCACCAGGCCCGAGCAAATTAATTTCCTTCTAAGTTTTGACTTTTATCGATTTCCATATTAGACACTACCCCATTTCTGTACAAATGCGCATACAGAGAAGTAAAATTCCAAACCTGAGATTATCCCTGTGAGTTACTTAGACAGTATTTACTCTACAGGTTTACAGCAACAGTTCCCAGAAAGTTCTTCAGGTTTTCCATCTGGAGGTGCTAGATGTGCCACTGAAAGTTCCAATGCAAAGAAAAATTTGGCATATTGCTTTCTTTCCTAAGACAGTAAAGGTATCTAGCTTCCACCCTGTGTTTGCAAAGTTGGGATGCTTTAGTGTGTCATGCAGGAACAGCGGGTAAACAAAGACTGAGTACAGATTAAGTGAAGCATAAGAAATTTGATGGTGATTCACTTCAGAACTACCATAAAACAATTTAGGTTGGACGCTTACCCATTAACTTTCATTAATGTAAGCAACAGACTAAAATGATGAAAAAGCAGTAAGAATACCAGAAAAACAATCTTTAAAATGGGACTTACAATATTTCACTGGCATACCCTGTTGGCTTTAAAACATGTAGCCAATAAATTTTTGTTTGTTTGTTTTTAGCCTACTAACAAAAATCCAGTAACAGGAACCCTGCTAAGGTTTCTACATTTAGTCTAAAACTAGAACTGGAAGCCTAGTTAATGCAAAGCGTAAGTAAGAAGACAGCAATGAGAAACAGATGTTACAAAATTTCACAGTCAATTATTTAGTTTGTACTTCTTTGTAAAAGCTGTGTTACTGTCCAACTACATATATTCAAATGTTTTGTAATATTTCTTTAGATGGAAAGCTACAAAATATTATTTGTTGTGATTTTTTTAACAGATCTTTCAGTACTTTTCCATCTTGGTGCCCAGTAACAAAGCTGTATTAGGTCCCTCTATAATTTTCCCTTCTTATAATCTCCCCTAGTATTGACTAGTTTATCACTCTTCCAATTAGCAGAAGCAATTTCTGCCACTTCATTGTACAATCCCTTTTCTAGACGACGTTAATAATATTATAGTCCATGGGGGAATCTGTTGGCAGAATTGTAGGTGTTAACTTTATTCCTTTTTGTGTCAGTATTTAGAATGCTTCTTTGTTTCACAGATATTTTTATAGTGGTGTTGGTACCAAGAGACTAAGAACAAACAGAGCAGTCATGGGGGCATGTTTATCTAAGTGCCGATTAATCTCTTTTTTTAATGTGGGTTTTACAAGCAAGCCTGATGAAAGGCTATTTACAGGCTTTGGTGTTGCAACACGCATGCTGCATTTTAAGCACCTACATCAAAGATGACTGTCAGAAGTGTTAAGCAAAGGCATCCCTCCCAACTTCACGCATCCAAGTCTGGAAATGCTGGACTCATCCTTTCCACATGACTTACACTGAAACACAGTGCAATCCTAAGTAACGGAAGTTTAAAAAAATGACCCTTCTCCAGTGCTCACACAGGTAATAAGGTTTGTTTGAACTCTTTGTGAATTTTACTTCCACACACCAAGTGCAACTCTGTGGGGAAAGAGCATGCATTGGCATGTGCTGCAGGCATACCAATGCAGAGCCAGGCCTATGCTGTTCCAGGGAATCGCACGGGCATTTCTTTTATAGCCGAAAGGACGAGAGGATAATCAGTATCCCCAAAAGTCTGAAAACAATAAAAAACGTCAGAAGGAAAGATGAATGAGCTGTTCCCCCTCCTGCCAGAGTGGCAGTGTGCGGGAGGCAGCCGGGACGCCTGGGCTGAAGGGAGTGGTGTTTGGGGGAGAAGGGGCAGGAGGGGCCGGTGACCGGCGCGGCCCTGCAGCAGCAGCAGCAGCCGCAGCAGCAGCAGCCGCAGCCGGAGGGGCCGCAGGCCCCTCTGCGAGCCCAGGCCCGCTTGCCGGCGAGGAAACCCAAGTACGCCCAGGCCAATGCGGCTGCGGCAACGGTGCTGCCGGGGCCACGCAAAATGCCAGTGTCACGCTATTTGTGTTGAGAAGAATCAAAATACCACAAGTAAAAACCCTCGCACACCTCAGACTGGGGGACACGGAGACAGCCCGTCCCGCCTGGCCTCCCAACCTCCCTGCAGCCCGCCCAGCCGCTCCAGCATAAGCGGCGGCGAGCGGCCGTGCCCCGCCTGCGGACGTGGCCTCCCGCTGCGGGGCCGAGGGGAGCGACCCACCCACCTGGGCTGCTCCGCCAGCTGAACCGGCAGGGTGCCGGGGGCGTCCGCTGCCATGGCGGCTCCCCCCGCCGGCCGCTGGCTGAGGCGGGCAGCGGCGCGGCGCGGTGCGGCGCGGTGGCTCTGGCGGGACCGCGGTCACGGGACAGGCAGGCACCGTCCTTCCGGGCGGCGGAGCTGGCAGCCCGGCCTCCTCCCCGCCCCGGCCCCGGTGGCAGGGCACCGCTGAGGCGACGGCGCTCAGCCCCCAGGCCCGCCTCGCAGGCACCCCGGCACCCCGCGGTGCTGTGCCCTCAGCCCCTCACCCGCCCCAGTCCAGACACGACAGAAAAGCCGCTGCGACGTGCGAGGGAAATGTTTTTTCCTTCGTTCCTGTCAGAACGTAGCCGGCAACAGAGGAGCTGTAAAAGCTGCGCCCGGTTCGGGGTGCGGGGCCGGGCGCCGGCAGCCCTGGGTCGGAGTCACCCTCGGCGCCCCGCGCTAGGCCGGTGCCCGTGCTCCGGCGAAATGCACGTGTAATGGAAACGCTAAATTAATTGGCAGTGTTTTCCCCTACAGTACTGCAGTACTTTTTTTCCCCTTGTTTTTTCTTTTTGGTGCGTGGTGCTGTCAGCGTCCCTCCAACAAGCAGTCTCGCAGCTCCTGTTGACCCCTCAAGATTAATGGCTGCAGTTGTTGTCTATTCTGGTGTATTTCTTAAAGCCCCTAATATTCAACTCATGAAGCTTTTAAGTGCTTGGACTGAGAAAAGCATAGTAACATTGAGATTTCATTGTGGATTTACGTGTCTTTCTGAGGCAAAACTTTTTTCCCCTGATTAGTATGGTTGACAGAATAGAAATAGGGTTTTACAAGACTTAGCAGTAGCCATAGGGGAAAAAAAAAAAAGAAAAAAGACTGTCAGAAACTGTAACAACATAAGATGACCAACAGAAAAATCTGGAGACCCAATAAACACTGCAAATGCATCTACGAGTCTGTGAGAACCACAGGCCTCGTGGAGATTGTGGTGAGGCAAAGCTTGCCTGTCCAGGGTTCTTGCCTCACTCAGTTGAAGGCGGCAGCAGAAATGAGCGTGTAAAAATCTTTAAAAGCGAGTGCTTTGCAAGGCCTGTGGTTTTTACAGTTTAGGCCTTTCAAAACTGCTGCTACAGTAGTGTTTGCTTATGGTAGACGCAGCACATGTAAACCGTCCAGCGGCGCTGAGCGAGGCGCACAAACTGCGCCGAGGACCAGGCGACGTCGCCAGCATCAGCGAGCGGCCGGGCTTTTTGAATGTCCCATGGAGCGACGCACGGTCACAGGACTGACAGCCCCGGCACGGCGGCCGGGCTCGCAGCGCTCACACCCGGATACGCGGCGACCCGCCCCGGCGCCACCGCGGCGCGCTCCGGGCTCCGGCCCGCTCGGGCGGCGGCAGAGCCGTGGCCCGGCGCCCCCGCCGAGGCGCGGCGCCGGCGGGGAGGCCGCTCCGGCCTCCGGGGGCGAGGCGGTGCCGCAGCGCCGCCGCCACAGGCCGCCAGGGCGGGCGGGCGGGAGGCGGGCCCCGCCCGCCGGCTGCGGTTGCTAGGGGCCGGTTGCTAGCAGGGAGAGGAAGCCGGCGGTGGTGCAGCGCGGATTGGGCTCCGTGTGCCCCGGGCCGGGGGCGGGAGGGGAGCGGGCGGCAGCGTGTTCCGGGCGGAGCGGAGCCACATTGGGCAGCGCCGCGCGGGGTTGTGGGAGAAGGGGCCGTTCCGGCTGCCTCCTCCCTCTGCCGGCCCCCTTCCCCTCCCCCCGCCCGTCCTCCGGCCAAGATGTCTGACATGGAGGATGATTTCATGTGCGATGATGAAGAGGACTACGACCTGGTAGGGCGCGGGGAGGTGCGGGGGGTCAGCGGCGCCGCGCGGCGAGGGGGCCTCGCCGGGGTGGCGCCGCCTCGGCCGCTGCTGGCGCGGCGCGGCGCGGCGCGTCCGCCGCCCGCCGCAGCCTCGCCGGGTGCTGCCCCGTGAGGGAGCGCTGACAGGATGAGTTTCCCTCCCGGGGAGGGGGGTGGTAGCAGCGGGCAGCGGCTGCGAGGGGCGGGTACTGCTTTCGGAGCAGGCCCCGCCGGGCGCCCTGCCGCCTCTCCCCGGAAAAACAGGCCAACTTCGGCCCCGGGAAGTTAGCTAGGCCCCGGGCTGGCCCCCGCGGGCCCAGCGAGCCTGGGCCCCCGTGTGCCTTCCGCAGGGGTCAGGGTGAGGGGAGGGCTCCGGCGCGCTGCCTCCCTCCCTCCTCCGGCCTCCGGGCGAAGCGTCGGGCACGAAGTGAAGTCGTAAAGTTGTCTGCCCTCCTCCCCGCCCGCGGCTGCGGGAGGTCCGTGGCGTCGGTGTCACTCGTGGGCTTGCGTGAGCGTCAAACTGAGGAAAAAGTGGGGGGAAGAGAAAGGGGAGTAAGGAGAAATGGCCACACAGCCCGTTACTGATGGAACACGCCAAGGGTGTACTCTTTTTTAACTTTTTGCCTTTGTAGTCCTAGTGAGCTTTTTGCCCCCCTCCCCCCCTTTTTTTTAAATTGCAAGGTTTGGGGGTTTTCATGTTATATCTAGTTACATTTTGACATCAGGTTTTGTTCTAAGCTTTTACAGTTAAAAAAGTGCTGCTTGCAGTTAGCAACAGACCAACTTATCAGGGGAAAATTGGTAATATAATGGGATTGTTTTGATGCCACAAATCTCCTTTAAATTATTAAAAACAAATTTTTTACAATGAGTAAAACCATCTTGGGGGAGGTTAGTAAACTAAATAGGTGTCATATTTGAAACAAAATGTTTTCTGTGTTGTCTGATTAGTTGTAATTCTATTGCCATTATCTTATATTGGATCTTGAGGTTTGTTCGGTTGGTTTTTTGCTTTTCTGAACTTTGCATAAGTTTATAGAACAGAGACATTTTTAAAAAAAGCTGTGTATGGTTGAGGCTTGAGAGTCTGCATTTCATTCATTTCAGCTAAACCTGTATTTACAGTACTGCAATTTCACTGGAAAACCCCAGACACTTGCTTCTGGAAGACTTGCTTTCTAACAAATTATTTGATGATCATTGCTACTTACGAATTCACTTAAAAGACTTGTTTGATTTTATTTGAAATAGTTTCTGGGCAGTTTTTGTTATGAGCTGCTCAGAATGGCTGGATGACTTTGGATATAGAATAAAAGCATCTGGCTTTGGTTTTGAGTTTTTTAAATTCACGCAAGAGTGCTTGTTTGACATGTGTTGTCATCTTAGCCTTATGAGCTGCTTGTGTCAGTGTTCCAAGAACTGTTGGTGTTCCTCTTCAGTCCATGAACAAATTCACAAAGTTTTAGAAACTAGGTTTCTGAAGGAAATACACTGAGACTATTAAAAATATTTTGTTGGTCTGGTTTGTTCCAAAATCAATTTCCATTCATTTTCATTAAGACTGAACTCTGTGTCCTGATTTAAAATACTATGTTTATTTTTCCATATGATACAATCAAAGGAATACTAAACACAGCAAAATTCATGTTGAATGCCCATAACATGAGAACTGGACACGTAGACGAGCCATTAGAATTGCATTTTTCAATCTTTAAATGCATCTGTCTACATGTAAATTTGAGTAAGTGCAGCTCTAAGCTCACAACGCATTATGTCAGTTTTCACCAAGAATTAATGGCTGGTCTAACGCTTTTTCCTGTGTTCCTTTTTTCTGAGGTACGTACTTTCTCATTGGAAAAACCTTCCTGAAATTTCTTGCTTGTGGCAGATTTCAGCCCCTGACTGTAGTTACTTTTCCTGGAACATTTTCGTCATCATTAATTACCACTAGCCCAGACCTTTCCAATATTTAAAAATACTGCTTGTAATAATTAGGAGCATGTTAATTTTTTCTTTTCAGTATGTAACTCATGTCATGTAAAGCATGAAATAATACTTAAGCTGCATCTTTAAATAAAACGGGTTTTTAAAATTTAATTTGGATTTATAACTGAGGGGAAAAAAAACCTCCAGAGTTTAAGAATAAAAAATATTCCAGCTAGACTAGTTTCAGCATTCTTGGACTAACAAACCATGATTGGATGTTGTTTTCAAATGTGCTTGAGACTGTAATTGCAGTGTTCTGCAAAATTGTTTTGGAAAATAGTTAAGGGCCCTGAAGACAGGGCCTGATTTCTTCCTTTCATGTTGATATAAATCTAGCTAACTTAAGAGAAGACTATAAGGGGATGTATGGTTCTCAAGTTCAGGGTAAAGGCTGCTGCAGAAGAGTTTGAAACAAAAAAATTGGGTACAAGACAAAATACTCAGTAAGTACAGAATTAAAAATAAAAGAGCACATGTGAGTGTTGGTGAATATTTTTAAGGAATAGGAGGAGAGACAGAAATTAGAGAAAACAGTTAATGAAAGAAGAAACAGCTATTTTGTCAAAATACAGTATGGTGAAACTAGATTTGGGTCTCCCAGGATAGCTACTAACATAAAAATAGTCGTGAAAAGAAGACTCCCCAAGAAGTTTTCATTTTGTCAGTTTTTATTAGAAGGGATTATGGCTGTTCATCTTTAAATGTGCTCTTGACCTGCTGATTATGTAGAACCAGTCAGTTACATTTCCTTAAGTATGCACGGTTTCGCACTTGAACTGAAACGTGAATAGATATTCTGAAGGCCCAGCTCTTTCCCAGCTTCCTCATGGATTTTTGTATAATTAGAGTAATTACTACACTGTTAAACAACTGAAGACTACTCACTTTACAGATCATAGTTGACTGTTTCTGCTTAGTTTTTCATTGGGTTAAAAGTCAAAGTTTTACATGTAAATGACCTCAGCTGCTCCTATAGAAGTTAACTTTATCTGTTGGAGGTCTTGATATCAGGAAAAAATTTCATTTATACTTGAGGGTGGATGGACCGAGATTCACAATTTACTAGTAATGTACAGTGACAGCCTTGATTATAGCATGGATTATTCCATTTCATGCTTCAATGACCAGAATAATGTTTACTGGTCATTATGAAAACCACTTAATTTTAATTTCTAGTTTGGTGCTGTTAGGTGCCTCATAAGATTTCAGTCCAAGTTCTTTTACTAGTGTCAGCTTGAGGATGGATAAGGAGGAAGAGGGAAGGACGGTTGTAAATTCAATTTTTTGTTTTCAGTCTCAGACAAAAAGCTATGTTTAGAATTGACTTTGAGACTAAATTCAGCCTTTCTCCAGAAACTGATTCTTCCAGGCACAATAACAACACATTGACAGTTGTTGTAATACATCTACTTGATTTTTTTTTTTTTGTTTTGTTTTAAATAAATAAGGAATTTTCTGCACTCTTCTTAGTGAGGCATGTTATTGTGTTCTGAAATTCAACTTTAAAATTAATCTGGGGGAAGGATAGACAAATGTGTTTGCTGAGCAACCTGTCTTTTTATGTTATGGCATTGGATTCTTTCAGTGACTTCAGTAGAAGAGCTGTATGCAGTTCCAATGAACAGCCAGCAGTTTGCACCCCGGTGAGATGGCTACAGGTTCATGAGGGTTGGCGTGGCTCAAATATGGGGAGCATACCTTCAGATTACTGAGGGTTTTTCCCTTTTCAGGCTGTGTTGGTATTAGGAAATAGGCAGTGGTTTTATTTCAAGCTATCAGAAAGGCAGCTTAGTAAATGTGAGTTCGCTTGCTCTTTCTTTCCAACAGGAAGAAATATACTCCATTTCAAAAGGAATTTCTATACGTTACCAAACTTGATAAGCAATCTCATCAGTAGACAGGGAAATTTTCCTACCTTATATTGATGCATTTTTAATAGATACAGTTGAAATTTCATGCAGTATTGTTGTCTCTTCCCACCTCTTTATGTTTCAGTATTGCCATCATTTTAAAAAATACATATATATTGCAAACAAGAGAGTGATAATGCTGCAAAACCAAGCATTTAGAACTAGGGAAATACCAAATCAAGCAGATCCACTTTATCCTCTTCTGTTTCTTTGTTATGGTTAATTATATTAGTATGTGATTTAAAAAACAACAACAACAACAACAACTAAACATTAGTGAGCTTCACAGAGCACACAGGATATACTGTTCTCTGAATTAATTACTGTTTCATATTTTATATGGGTTCAGTGTGTGTCCTGTTATTTTATTTTATGCATTCTCTTCAGACTCATCTTTAAACACAGAATTAATATATTTGGGGCTTATTTCTCTCATTACCATAATGTCTCAGAAGGAAGTATTGAGGCAAAATTTAGTCAGTAAATTCTTTCTGTCTGAACATTGACAAGCGTCAATAAGTTCTGTTTGGGGTGGGGTTTTGTGGGTTGGTTGGTTGGTTTGTTTGGGTTTTTTGGTTTTTGGTTGGTTGGTTTTTTTTGAGAGAGAGTTATTTAGCACTCTGTTCAGAACAGAGCTCCCCAGGATCTGATACGCAGTTGAGTGTTAAACAGAAGTAAACTACATCTAAGTTATGCTAAAAACTGGACTTTTAGGAAAGGATGCCCATAACTATAGGAGAGCTGTGTGATAGAGGTGGAAAGAAAAGGCACTACTTTTCCATACCCCTTACATGTCATAATACTAGTTTTTTCTTTCTGCAGTCTCCTGTCTCATTTCTGTGCATCTTCCAACTTCTTCTTAAAAAAAAATAAAACAAAGGCAGAGCACTGTCTTTCCATGGCACTGTACTGACCCTACTGCAAATCGCTGGCTTCACAGACTTATTCCTGGTGTCAGCCCCGGTGTGAGCCAGCAGGCACTAGATGACTTGCAGAGTTAGCGAGTAGGAGCTGAAGAGCAGAGAGACCTGGAATGTGGAAAAGAAAAACAGGACTCCCAATGCATGGTTGAGTGGTTGCAGGCTTCTTACACAAATCACACTCCTGTTTTTACTCTCCGGGTTTGTCTCTCTTCTTTCCCCCCCTTACCCTTTTGCATTCCAGTCTGATTGCTTTCTTTATATTCATGTGCCTGGATACCAGTGGCAAATGCACATAGAAACTGTTACTTGCTTTTTGTCCTGGTGCCTGGGGGCCAGTGGTCCAGGAAGAGCAAATGCAAAGAAAGTTGTACTTAGCGTGGGGATGGTGTGCATCCGGATGGTGTCAGGTTGGTCACTTTTGTGGCCAGTGCATATGAGCTATGTGAAAATAGTGAATGTTCATTGCAGATGAAATGTTCAAGAAATTTAGCTGGCAAGCTAATATATTAATATACTGAGGAGTTATTTTCCTTTTTTTTTTTTTTTTCAGTTGGCCTCCTTTAGGCATTTTTGTGTTGTTTTTTAAAAACAAACAAACAAACGGCACCCACACACACACAAAAAACCCACATCACTAGTGCTTTTGCAAAATATCAGGTCTTCGCTCCAAATCCTAGAGTTAGCAGACCTCCTAAATGCCATGGTTATGAAACAAAGTTAGCTGAAGTAAAATCAAATTTATACCAGACTTATTCTCAGAAACAATTGCACTTTATAAAAAAAAGAATGGTTTGAGTCAGCCCAATGGTTGAAATTTGGTAAAATTACCAGCAGTTGAAAATTGACAGTAATAAGTATTGTTAACAATGTCCTTGAAGGATAAATTTCTACAGAAATAGAACTCTTTGTATTGTGTCTTTTGTCTGGAAAGTTATCCTCTGTATAGCTACTTTCCTTTTTTTTTTAAAAAAAAAAGATTTGCAAAGTAGGATTTCAGTTCCTATGCATCTAGTGAATGATACACAGAGAAGAGAAAGTCTAGATTATTGCTGCACTTTCAATGTAGATATTGGGGAAGTGCTTTAGGCGAGAGAGGAGACAAGAAAATTAGTAACTAAACAACGGCAGTTTTCACAAAATACTTGTATCTTTGGTTTTGTACATGTTTAACTGTTCCAGGTTAACGTGCCACTTTAATCAGCTAGAATACCACAAATCTACCATTAAATGTCACTGATACAGTGTTACGGTCTCCGAGTTCATGTACCTTATTCTGTCTGTGAGGAGAGGTGCCATGCTTCAAGAGCCGTGTATAATCTCTCCAGACCACATTGACTAAGGCTCCTGCTACAGTTTCCTGAAAGCACAGCTGGTTTTCTTACCCTCCCTGGTCACCTGCTCCTCTGCCATAGCCCACCAGCCTCAGGATTGCGTCTGTGTAAGCATCGGTGGGCCTGTTCTCGCAGCCCAAGCAGGATCAGCCATCATCAAGGACTCATACAGCATAAAATGTTGAGTTGCTGCAGTGAAGGGGGAAGGGGATGCTAGGACCAGAAATGAACAGGGAGGGTCGGGGAGCACTGGATGCTCTTAACCTGCCTTTGCTGCTGGAGAAACTGCAAATGGATCCATGCCCTAAAAAGGACAATTAAAGCTGACTGGGGTGAATTGTCTTCTGCATGTGTTCATTTTACAAGCTGAGGCTTCATGTTTTAAAGCTGTTAGCTAGATGAAATGAATTTTGTGAAAACTTAATACATAATGTAATAAAGACTTGTAAATTGAATTGGTTCCTTGGTACTAATTTAACTTCTATTAAAATTATTTGAAAGAGCTATGTTCCAGGCAGAGAAAGCTACATCAGAGGTTTTATCTCCATTACAGTTAAGCTAGTGTGGTAATTTTTCTTTCCCCAAAAAGTGATGTGATGGGATTGGATTGTTTATAACTGACTACATGTAGAACATGCAGATTTTCAACGGAGCAATGCTTAAATAATGTCTTAACTTTTTTTTAACTACATTTTTTAAAGCTGTATCAGGGCTTTCTAATTTCATGAATAATAATAATAAAAAACCCCACTTGTTTGGTTTGATTCTCTCAGGCAGGGTTTCAAAGATCAGTTCTGCGTACTCAGACATCTGTTGTTTTCATCTGTACTGATAGTGTTGATGTCCATTTAAGATCTTAATTAAAAAAATTCTTAGGCCTGTTACTTTTTTTTACGTCAGCTGGAGCTAAAGTATACAACACAGGTGCTTTGAATTATTGAAGTTGTAATTCAGAATGTTCTTCACTATGCAGAATATTAGGTCTAGATGGTATAGTAGAGATTTTTAGAGTTATGTGGAAATCCTTTTTGTAAACCTGATATTCTACCTAATTTTTGTGGACTTTTATTTGAGTACTGCATTGTTCGATGCAACAAACCTTCTACCTAAAAGGGCTGCGTTGGGCAAGTTGTTCAGGCAGGAAGCAGGGGTGTTAAAAATGAGGGTGACGAAAGGTTAGGTGTTTGGTATCTGAATTTATGGTTGAAAGAACTTTCCTGTTTTCAGTACTAGGAAGGAAATGCATCTTTTTTCTTAGTCTGAACTTTGAGGATACAGCTTCACACTCTTCCTTTCCTCCTTTCCTTTTGCTTTTGGCAAAGGCCGAATGTTCTCACATTTGTATCATACTGCACAGCCATTACGTCTAAATACGTCTTTTAAAGTAAGCACCTCACATTACGTTTTCCGGAAGCAGGAAAGCCCTATCTCCCTTAGACCTTTGAGTCCATATCCACATCCTAAATTCGATGTGAGGCAAATAGGCATCAAGTGAAGGAAGAATATAGCTGTGAGGACATAAAACACTACCTTTGATGCATTTCAAAGCGTTTCCATTAGAAAAAAGATGATCTCTAGACGTAACACTCTTTATTAGGTATTAATATTATTATGAAAATAGCTTTATGGGATATTTAAGTAGCATTGAGAAACATGATCTGAAAAAAGGCTTCCTGCATGAGTCAACATCCAGAATCACTGCCAGAGCTAAGATGAACATTCAGATGTTTCTGGCTTTAGGCTAACAGAGCACATTGCTTCCTAAAAGGAATTAATTTAGTTTGCTTTCTTTTTATCTTTACAAATAGATACTTCTGCCAAAAATATTCCCCATTGTTCAAGTTTAGTATAAACAAGACATCAGCTGATTACACATATCTTAAATGCTATGTTGTTTAAGCTTTGACAGCCTGTATCTTCATAAGGTGCCTGATACGCTTACAGCTGTTGGCGTCGCGTTCATTTTCTTGTAGCTGCTCCGTCAATGTTGGATGGATAGGGTAAAGAATTTATGAAAACAAGCTAACCAAAATGAAAGTCTGCCCAATGAAATAAGATACTTGCTTCCTGATTTATTTGCAGTTTTCAGTATTAAGTTTTATAGCTCTCTGGGAATTCAGAAAACAGGTTTGTGGAATTCACTAGGCTTTTAAGTCCATTGATTCTCATTAAATACTAATACTTCGTGTGAGGATAAATAAATACATACGCGAGCAACTTGCCTACATGTAACAAATAGAAACGTTAGCAGGTTGAAGGCTAAATATCTCAAGGACCATGTTTAATAAAATCTGGGCCAACTGTGAGCTCCCATAATTAATTTTTCCATTAGAACTTCAGAAAACTTAAACTTTGAAAGATTTGCTCGCACTGTAGGGAAGAGAGAGCTAATTTAAAACTTCTCTTTTGCCTCATCTTTTTTTCATTCCTTCCCATGGTTTTGAAGGAGTCCATTAATATTAGCAATATATGAATGAACGAAAGAAGAAATGTGACTCATGAAGAAATACAGTAAAAGAAGGAAGTTCAACTTAAAGAAGGGCACCTGACTATGCATTGTTTATATTGTTACAAGGGAAAGTTACTCTGATGACAGTAATTTTGAGATTTAAACAGATTCTGTTAAACAGTTCATCTCCTAATAGCTAAGTGCTCTGTTGAGAGAAGCTGGCTTGAAAATGCAGAGGTGTGAAATATTTTTTACTCGTGTGAACCTCAAATGAAATTATTATTTGAGTTTTGTTAGTGTTTTGTAATTCAGACATGCAACATTGTCCTTCAGCAAAAGAAGATAAAATAATTAGGTTTTTTTAATCAGAAAAAGCCTCAGAGTACTTTTTTTTTAAATGAAGTAATAATTGGTAGAAGTAAATTCTTGAATTTGTTTGGCGCTAGTGTACATGATGGGTAATTATTTGATTAAATTATTGTGCCTATGCCCCACCCTACCCTCTTTGGCAGTATCTTTAGCATTTTCTCAATCGTCTCCTGCTTCTTAGCACAGAAGCAGCTGGTGTGATCATCATTATTCTTTTTTTTAATTTCTTTCGACAAGTATGAATCGTTACGGCATAAAAAGGCAGATTAGAGAGAGATTCATGGAAGCATTTAATATCCCCCATTGCTGAATCATTACTTATGTGGCAGCTCAACCAGAGTCTTTTCTGTGGATAGCAAAGGTCATGTAATAGAGTGCCTTTTAGAAGACTAGTGGCCAGCATGTTCTCTTCCCCCAGACAGAAATGACATATGCTATTAGGCATCTGTCCTTAAACACCAGAATTGGCAGAATTTTAATAATACAGTGTGTACTTGTCATAAAGGCGAAGTTGGTAGAGCTGTAAGTTCATTAGTCCAGAAAGAAATCTGTTGACAGGCAAGTGTTGGTGGATGGTGAGGCTGGCCTAGTAATGGGAGAGAGATGAAATCATCCTAAGAGTCCGCACCTGTTGCGTGCTCTAAAACGGAAGATTTTCTGTTAATATATAAGCATTCCGTGTCAGTTTGAGCAATATGTCTTATTATATTTTTGTCCATTTTCAGCAGAATATTACATGTTCTGAACCTTTCTTTTTTTCTCTGATTTTTATTTCTTTTTTTTTTTTTTTTTTTCCTTCCTTCCTTAAAATGTAGGAATATTCTGAAGACAGCAATTCTGAACCAAATGTGGATCTGGAGAATCAATACTACAATTCCAAAGCTTTGAAGGAAGATGATCCCAAAGCAGCATTAAGCAGTTTTCAGAAGGTTTTCTGTCTTTATATTCTCTCTCTTATTTTTATACTAATTCACATTTAAAAATATTTGCTTACCATTTGAGTTATTTTCTGGAACTTTAAAGAGTACTGTTTATATTTAAACTTACTAATGTGCTAAGTTTATCATTGGACAACTTAGACTCCTGGCTGACTGCCTTTCAGGATGATTCTTAGGGAGCATAAATAGGACGTGGAATAGTCCTGTTTTATCGCAGAACTGAGGTTTTAATCATCAGGATTTACTAAGTTAATTAAAGAGTCCTAAGTGTGTTTTCATGTGTCAACTGTAAAAGCCAGACCCATTCAATTTTTAAAATGAAATGGCATTTTCTCCAGTGTCGTATGTGATGTATTATATTTGGTTTGCTATCTGATTCCAAAGCTTTAAATGTATAAATACTAAGTGACACAGAGTTTCTTTCCTTCATGTCAGTTTTAAATTTTTAATGTTTGCACACTACTACCAGAAAGCAATATGTTACATGTAACTTTTTAAAGAAAAAATAGATTTTTGCATCCCTTGGCTTATTTATAGTGTATAACAGTATTATATACATGACTTAAATCTTTCTAAAATTTTTATGAAACGTTCCCTTAACTATGTTACATTAAAGCCTTCTAGAAGCCTTTCTGATATGTGAAGAAACTACAGCAATTCAGAAGTGTAAATTTTTGACTAATCTAGTCAAGGGGTGGGTTGAGTCAGTTTCGCAGCGGGTGTTACAACATTTTTTGTGTATATGTATTTATGGAGTGGCATTAAAGTTTAGTGTTTGGTGTTAGACAACAACAACAAAAATCTGCAAATAACAATTCACCCTCCCTACGTCAGCTAAGTTGTGAAAAATAATAAGATACATACCCCTCGCTAACTTTCTCAATAATATCAGGGAAGAGTAAAATTGAAAAACAGGGCAGAGTGAAACATTACTTTGTAAGGAACAAAGTGGGGGGAAAAGACGTGTATGGAATACGTACATTTTAAACAAGATGCAAATCAATTTAAGTTTGAATAGAACTTTTATAAATATTGTTTAAAAAAATTCTTCTATTTCAGGTTTTGGAGCTCGAAGGTGAAAAAGGAGAATGGGGATTCAAAGCTCTGAAACAGATGATTAAAATAAACTTTAAATTGGTAGGAATTACAGCTATCACTTGAGAGTAAATGGCATAAATATGTATTTGATCCAGAGATCTTAAGTTGTTATTCTAATTTATGGCTATGACAACTAAATCTGCCAGAACTTGTCTTTTGCCGTTTTTAATGGCTACTACAGACATGGCAGGGACATTATGTGGTGGTTGCAAGTCTAAGGCAAAACGGATGCAAAAGAGCTGCTATGGTCAGCTGGTACTCTCTGAAAGTTTGAGGCTCAGTCCTTGCTATGCTGAGGTATCGTACCATTGAAACCAGAAGTGTTGATATATGTGTGTACTTCACCAGAACAAATCAGTGAAAAATGTATATGCTACATATACAACCATTCCAAATTGTTGTATAGCCAACTCCGTTTTCTTCGTTGAGATAAATATTTTAAATGTCTATTCCCTGCAGTCTTGCTGAAATTATTCCTGATTCTGCTGCTTATTAATAGAGTGCTGATATAAAAGTTCCTAATAGCAACCACTACTGCATAGTCTTTCTCTTATGCTTTCTTTTCTGTACGTGTATTTGCAAGATATAACTCAGTTTTTAATCATTAAAACAAAAAATATAATGTAATTTTGTTTTTCTTTCAGACTAACTTTCCTGAAATGATGAACAGATATAAACAGCTATTGACCTACATCCGGAGTGCAGTTACAAGGAATTACTCTGAAAAATCCATTAATTCTATTCTTGATTATATCTCTACTTCCAAGCAGGTTAGATCATCAGTTCTTTCATCTTCATAGTTTTCCTTTTTGCATTTTTAACTATGGACTTTTTTGCGTATGGTAGTCTGTTGGTTTTGGGTATTTTGATCTTAACAGAGAACATTTGCAGTATTAATTTGTTGTCGTATATTAAAATATATTTCCCACATTTAATGGATTCTATCAACACACATAACTTCTCATAAATTTGTCCTTTTTTGGCAATATTTACCTGGGATTTCTATGCTAAAAGTAAAGTAAATACTTTTTTTTTTTTTAGCATAGTAGCTACACACTATAAGTGCCTTCTCCACTATAATTTGTAATTAAACATACTTTTTTTTTTTTTTACTTTGTGGGGAGTGGGGCATCTTTGAAAAACTCTGCAATGAAGTGTTGATGTTACATACTGCCTGTCTTTGAGTGTACTGTCCAAGCTAGATACGTGTTCATAGATACACAGCCCAGCTCCTTTTCTTTTGTGTCGTTGTAGAAGCTTTACAAAGAGTAGAAAGCTCCCCTAACTGACTACCTGGGAGTAGCACCTGCATATGGAGGATCACTGGTCTTTAGTGATGACTCCTCTGTCATTATCACAATCCTTCCTGTCCTGCCACTCATAGGAAATGAAAGTTCAATAGTTGAATGATGATTTACTCTTAAGGTCTAAAGGATTGTCTTAGACTATACCTTATTGGCAGGGGTCAGTGTGTTTGGTCTAAATGCAGTTAGAGCCAGACCTGAAGGGACAGTCTGGAACTCTTAACTTGATGTATAGCCACAGATAGGTTATCCCCAAAAGAACAATGGCCATAAACAGTACTAATACGTTCTTTGTAGAACCTTTGTTAAAGGTCACACTCAGCACTTTTGATTTCCATTTTGGATGTTGTATTTTTGGGTTTTATGCAAAGAAACGGTTAGATGTGCTCAAGAGCTTTCTTTCGTGCAGCATTGATAGTATAGAAAGGAGAAAGCATCTTTTCCTTTGACCATTTTGCTCTCTTTGTAAATCATATTTTCTTTTTGATACGTAAATTATTTTTGTTTTTCTTCTTTTAAGTAGGAGCAATGTTGCCTGTTAGTGTTTGTCTTTTCTTACACAACATAAGAATTTTATTACTTGGTTATATAAGATGGGCTTGTATAAGGTGGCTTTCATTTTTCACTAGCACGATAGATGGTTGTAAATCTTAAAATGTGAATACTTTTTAATTATATCTATTTCATATAAGAAAAGCAAGTTTACTTAGTTTTGTTACTGTAGAAGCTCTTTACAATTTAAAGGCAGACATTCAGTAAGATGCAGATACCTTTCTTATTTTGAAGTTCAAGCATGCACTTTTAGTTTGTTCAGATTGACTTTATTAACAGGTACAAATTTGCTGTTTACAATTATAGAATTCTGATTTTTTATGTCAGATGGATTTGCTTCAGGAATTCTATGAAACAACACTTGAAGCTCTGAAAGATGCTAAGAATGATAGATTGTGGTTTAAGACAAACACAAAGGTAAAATATATAACTTACTGGTTTTTGCTTTTGTTTGTGACACCTTCAGCTAACTCTTATAAACAATAATTGTGAAATCTTAATAGACCTTAGTACTTCAACTTTTTTTTTCATTACAGCTTGGCAAATTATATTTAGAACGAGAAGAATATGGAAAGTTACAAAAGATTTTGCGTCAGCTGCACCAGTCATGCCAGGTACCTTCATATTCTAAATCACTGTAGCTTAGTAAACAACATTGATTTTTTGGGGGTTTGTTTGTTTTTTTTTTAACATCTGTTGTTGGCCTTTGAGGCATGTTGCTGAGCTTCAGTACAGAGGGAAGAAATACTGTGCCTGCTTTAATTTGTTATCTGTTTGATAACTTGAACAAAAAAGGATAAGTGTTTTATTCCTTGCTTAAAGATGATTTTTAAAAAAATTATTCACAACTGCCGATTAAGTTTCCTTTTAGTCAGGTGCAACGATGAGAAGCACATAATAATCTGCAATGCATAGACATTTATTTTAAAATATAGTGAAGATTCCAAGGGAGTTGTACTCAAAACTGAAAGTACAGCTGCTACTTTTCCATTTGGAAGGGGAAAAAAAAAATAAGCCATGCAGCCTGCCGTGGTTGTTTGTGTCCCCTTTTCTTTCTCCAGCATGGAAAATGGGTTACAAATATCTGGGAAATGGTTCTGTTATAGGCAGCAGAAGAGTCCTATGTATTATCTACATATATGTGTATGTGTGTCAGTCATTGCATTTATGTACTGAGAGTGTGGTTTAAGGAAAGTGGAAAAGAATAAAGGGCAAAGTTCTGAAAGTTGTTAAAAGGAAAACAATTAAACAAAAATACCGACTTTTTAAATAAAGGCCTTCAAAACTTGGCCTGTGATAAGTCCTTTGAGTATTATGTTTTGTGTTAACAGTTGTATCAAAATTTTAAAGTTTTACGAATATCCTTATTTCTGACAGAAAATCACTGAGAGTAGTTGGTAATCAGTTTTTTACTAGTATAAACTGAAATCACTGTTCTCTTAAAATTTCACAGTATTTGTTACTTAATCTGTCCTAGACTGATGATGGGGAAGATGATCTAAAAAAAGGTACTCAACTATTGGAAATCTATGCTTTGGAAATTCAAATGTATACAGCACAGAAAAATAACAAAAAACTTAAAGCGCTATATGAACAGTCATTGCACATCAAGTCAGCCATTCCTCATCCACTGATCATGGGAGTTATCAGAGGCAAGTTAATCTTGAATTTTTCATTTAACTTCTGATGCAAAGATTAGTTTTATGAAAATCTGATAATTAATGTTTTTTCCAGTTCCAGCCAGAGGATCCTGTAGATTCAGAGGCAGACAAACCATATGTGAATAAAGGACTACAAATGCAGTGGCTACAGTCTCATCATTTAATGTTTGCCTCCTGTAGGACTTCAGCTCTGCTGTTCTGGTACCTAAGTACCAGATGCACTGGTCAGAAGGGCAGGACAGTTGCCTACGTATACTGTAGGAGAGAAGCAATAGAAGAACAAGAGGAAGACTTGATCTGTTTGACGCCATGGCAGGCAACAAAGGATAAATGCAAAGGCATTTGCAAAGGATAAAAACAAAGGCTTGGCAGGACTGCTAGCGGAAGGGACTGCTATTTCTGCAATCCTCTTTTGTAAATTTGTGCTTGATGTCTCACCTCACTAAAATTCATCAGGAACTGAAGGGCTTTAAGATGTGTTTGAAAATATTATTTATTATCCGTAATGATGAATTATAGTGGAAACACGCCACGTGTCTTGAAAAAAACTTTCTCCAGAATATTGTTGTGCCTCCCCTCTGGTGTAGGCATTTGCACAGACAATCAGGCAGCAGTGGGTACGTCAGAAATAAAGGGAGAAATAGAGTATTTCTTGATTTTTCTGTGTGGTTTTGCTCAACAGATTGGGAAAATTCCATAAATATAGGAAGTCCGTTGCCTTTGAAATGGAGATAAATTCCATTATAGCTTTTACAGCATTTTAACTTAAGGCTAAATAATTATTGGCTGTGAGGATTAGTGTTCTTTTAGATTTATGGTGTGGGTTGGGCTTTCTTTTTTCTTCTTTGGAATGGGTTTATTCAAATGGCAATGCTGTATGTGAAGGCCCTAATGCTTTTTTTTCCTAGCGATTTCCGAGAATGAAAAGACTCCTGAAAATATTTCAGTAATCTATGTAGAAATAGCGTGGAACTTCTGAGTACAATTATTGTAGTCAGCAACAAGCACGCAGTGTTCCTTTTCTCTTCATCTGTGTTTTCTTTTCAGAATGTGGAGGCAAAATGCACTTAAGAGAAGGAGAGTTTGAAAAGGCACATACTGATTTTTTTGAAGCATTCAAGAATTATGATGAATCAGGGAGCCCCAGAAGAACTACTTGCTTAAAATACTTGGTCTTAGCAAACATGCTCATGAAATCTGGAATAAATCCATTTGACTCTCAGGAGGTATTTTTTTTTCTTTTTTCTTTTTCCTTCCCTCCTCCCCCATTTCTGAATTGATAGGGAAATTACCCAAAAGATGAAAACGGAGAAAAAAATACTTAAAATGTAAACATGCATATTCTGTTTTCTGTTCTGTGTAGGCTAAACCATACAAAAATGATCCAGAGATTCTAGCAATGACGAATTTAGTAAGGTAAGATTTTAATTCTTCTGGAGAAGAGAAGAAAAAATAAAATGACGTCGTGTCCAAACCACAAATGGAATATTTTTAGAAGTGGCTTTTCTCTGCACAGCTAACACAGTTATTTCATAAATATTGGGAAAATATTTGTAGACTGTTTGTTTTTCTTAAGAAACTTTTATTTACTATGACATACCAAAGTATTTATACGTACGACATAGGGGTACAGAAACATGCTGTTGTCTTCTGCTATGGTGAATTTCTTATGCAGTGGCAAAAACCTCATTTCTTCCCTTAAATAAAGTTGTCCCACCTTGTACTGCAACTGGTCTTTAGCGTTTGGCTGATTATATATGAGAAACTGAGATGACTGACATCTCATACCAAAGCCAGTAGAATAATTGGATGTATGGATATGTCATGATTACTAAAGGAGTTTCATAATTTAGGAATATGAAACTGAACTCTCAAGTGATCTCCCCTGTCCTTCAAACATATATGAGAATCAAAAGAATGTTTCATTACCTCTGTGATGTGAGAACTTCTAGGGTATTATGATCATCAGGCAAAATAAATTGAACTGAGGCAGTTTTTGTGTACTGTGATGTGAAGCTAACCTGTTCCATCCACTCTATCCTGCCTTTGCTTTATCAAGTAAAAAAAAATGAACAATGCGTAGGAAAACTTTTCCCACTTTTTTCATGACATAAGAAGTAATGCCTGCTCACATTTCAAAATACACAGTTGATCTCATGTTAGAACAAACCTTGCTCTGATACTGCTATGGTGCTGCACCCTTGTATGCATACAAATTGTTTCTGAAAGTGAGGATGTTCATCCATTATTGACATAATGATGAATAAATGATTTGGCAGTTTATTAAGGGACTATTTCCAATAATTCCACTTTGGACATGTCTTTTCTACTTCACTCTCATAGTTTCATGTGAATTTGAGGCAGAAGGAACTCCAGATGGCCTTACCCAATCTGATTTTATTCATATTCCTAATTTATATCCCTAATTTATGTCTTTTATCTTGACATTTGAGTATAACTGCTTCTTTAAAATTAATAATGCAATTAAAGCAGTGTAGATAAGAAATGTGCAGAAGATAAAATCAATTCCAAAGATTACAGTCATGTGTTTAATTCTTCCTATACTCTACATTAGGAACTTGAATGTTTTACATACAGTAAAAAGAGACTTCTGGAATAAACAATAAAATATACTTAACTGAAATTCCTTTTAATTATGAAGTAAAATGTACTGGTTTCGTGTGATGTAGTCACATATAAAGTTCAAGTAATGATACTTTTCAAAATAGGCTATTTTTAGGGTCTAGGCTTTTTTAAAGAATTAACTTCTTACAGTACAGAAGTTTTGAAACTAGAGTGCACTTGCGGAATAACTAAATGTTCATACTAAACTTTTGTAAATGCTACTAAAATTGACATAGGAGAAAGGTAATTTCTGTTGCATCTCACCTTGAAACAGTTTTTCCTTATAAAGGTTCTGAACAGAATTATTTGCCACCAACACTTAATACAGTTTTTTTTTTAGATGATGTAGAACAAAGTCTTATGAGTCTGTTTAACTTTTAAAAATAATAATTCAGTCTCGTGTTTTTTCTGAAGTGCCTATCAGAATAACGACATCACTGAATTTGAGAAAATTCTGAAAACAAATCACAGCAACATCATGGACGATCCCTTCATAAGGGAGCACATTGAAGGTATTTTTGCAGGCTATCTTAATCCATTTTGTTTCACTACTTGGTAAGCTCCTTCTCCCCCTCTCCCCGGTTTATTTTTCTTCTTGGCAGAATGAGAGTTCTTTTGTCGTTACTTGTGGACGATTCCCTTACTGTTTCCAAGTTCTTTAGAAGTTGGTCATGGCCAACATGCACCCAGGCTTGTAGAATGACTGCAAAGAATTGCAGGAATGGTGAAGAAAGTTCCAGCAAGAGTGGATAGTCTATATCTACAGTGGTGTTAAGCACTGAATATTTTTTCCATTGGAAGGATTAAATGAGGGCAACCCTTCCTTGTAAAGGTTGTTTGTGTCAGTCTCAACAGTTAGATGTTTGCTGAGTTTATAAGGTTAATTTTGTGCTTCAGATTAAAGACAAAATATGTAGACAATGTAATGAAGGTTGCGTTAATAAATGTGTAGTAGTAAAATATGTAACCAAATACATAATTCTAATGTATATGTTGAAAACAATGTTTGGATTTATAGTACCTATACTTAATAAAACAGGGGAGCACACTAACGCGTGCCCATCTGTCCCATTAACATGACAAAATAAAGTTACCCTCTGCATTTGTCATGTATCTGAGAATTTAAAACTCTCTTCACTCGAATATAGCGTCCAGTTTTTCAGATAAGTACCGTTTTCATCAAGAGTAGGGCTTACTGTGGCATTGCAAGATCATTTAGCTGGATAGTTGCATGAAAGAAAAGAGTTAAATCCAGAGACCTGGTTTTCTTACACTTCTTGTTTGTAAAAGAGAACATGGCAAACAGCAAGGGAAACTAAATATAACCCCTCTACTGCTGTTACATGTCGACTACTGGTAAGCTTCAAAGTCTTGTAGTCTCTAAGATTAGAGAGATGGGTGCTTAAGGAAGAAAGTATGACAGAACTGGAAAGCAGGAGGAGGACAGTTGAATCAAAGGATTGAAGAGAATTTGAGTTTCACCCCTTATATGATAAGAGTCTGCTAGTGATATCCAGGGGAAAAGAAGACATTCTCATCTTTTTCACTCTGTAGTGATACAGAATGTGTGTGTGTCGTTATAATGTTTACATACCTTGCCTCATTGTTCTAATCTCCTTAGTTTTATTGAGATACATAATCTGGTCTTCAGTATTGTTTTTCATTATATAAACAGTCCTTGTGTAACTAGTTAGGTAAAAATGGATCTAGCTCTTTTTCTGTTAATTTACAATTGTAATTTATGCTTTCATTTTATCCAAATTTTCTTTAGTAATGTAAAAATTTCTAAAACAATGGCTGCACTATCTTATCTAAGAAAAATCAGCCACTTCATGCAGACTTTGTTTTATACTTCTTCTTCAGTTCCTCATCATAATTACACCATTAGGCCCTGATCTTTTAACTTAAAATGGGAATATTCCTCATGAAGTTAAATGCACGCAGACTTAAGTTTCAGAGCCTTAAGAATAACTCTTTCACTTTTGTACAAGGCAAGCATTCTAGCCATAAATTAGGGGGGCAGACATCCCGTGCAATAATCTGTATGATTTATCCAGTTAGTTTGAATAATTTAATTTTTTACCAGGCAATACGTTGCTCCATGTCCATCTTCAGAGTTACATATTGCTTGGGTCCCTGGAAAAAGACAGTCCCTTTATTTTCTTGTGCTTCCTCACCTCACTGAGCTACTACCTGAAAAGATCATGGAATTTAGGATATCTTCCTATATGAAGCTGTACTGCATCTTTATTTCAGTACAGTTGTTTTTACAGTATTTATTTTTTCTTCTCTTACAGAGCTTTTGCGAAACATCAGAACACAAGTGCTTATAAAATTAATTAAGCCTTACACAAGAATACATATTCCTTTTATTTCTAAGGTATGTGTCAGTGGAGCCTTGCATTTGCTTAAGTAAATGATTAATTGTCAATAAAAGCTCTTAAATAAATACAGTGCTTCCAGAAATAGAACATTTAAAATATAATCTAAACCATAAAGTAGTACTGATGCACTGCTGGCAGCTTTGCAGTGCGAAAATGTAAATTTCAAGTGTCGTCCAAATGCTTTTTATAATATGTACTACGATATACTTCTAACATATTCAATTGCCATATTCTACGTGGTGTAGAAAAGCACTTTTCTGAAGAGAAACAGAAAAAGTGAAATTTGTATAATTCAAAATATAATTATGAATGTAACTCTTACGAACATAAAAATCCAAATGTTAATTCCTTTTGTTCAAAAGGTATCTTCCAATGTCTGTGTTGTAAGAGTTACAGAACTGTGGTAATAGAACGAACCAACTATAATACTAGAATCACTGATTTCATTCCCTAATTTGGAAAGAACAAAATGAAAACCCAAGGACAGTAGATGACTATTTCCATCTCCTGTGAGTCTGTGATTTTTCTTGCAAAAATTCACAGCATTCCAAAATATGTCATGAAGTATTAGAGATGCCTACTTTCTATGCTTAAATTCTCTTTAGAACTCTGTATGCTTTTTTTTTTAAGCTAGCCTTAACATTTGTAGAACTTGCTTGAGCAAGATGCAACTAGCCCTCTAAATGGTTTTGAGTACAGACCCATTTTTTTCTGATAATTATTGTCTTATTTTATTTCCTGGGGTTTTCTGTGGCTTGGGATTTTTTTTCCCCAGTAAGTCAGCAAAGTAACTCATTTCTGGAGCTTCCAAAAATTTTGCTTTAGCCCCTTCAGCCTTTTCCGAGAGGTTACCGATCTCTTGATCATTGGCCATATATACTTTAGGTGGAGTTCTTTTGCGTGATAGATCATTATTGAATTGATACTTTTTAACGGTAAGAAACAGAAATGAAACCAAATTCTGTATATGAAAATAAAGATTGGAAGGATTTAATGTTGCAAAACAGAGGAGCAGCATAATGAGTTTTCTTTTTCTTGTAGGAGTTAAACATAGATGTAGCTGATGTGGAAAGCTTGCTTGTGCAGTGCATATTGGATAAGTATGTACTTTATTCTTGATTATTGATCTTTAATTACTTTAAATAATCAAAGCATACAAGAAGCAACAAAACAATATATTTGCGCATTGTGACAATACCGGTTGATTCTAGAACTGAAAGGTAATGATGTTGACTTTGTTTGGATTTGCTTGGCTTATGAGCAGTAAAGTATATTTGTAAGATGTGAGCAAAGAAAATTATAGAGAGAGATTGAGTGGCATGTTTTTACTTTAATTTTGAATTACGTAATAAATTACTTGAATTATTATTATGAAAATTATTATTCGTAGTAATTGCTGCTTATACCCATGTATATTTTTGAGTACATTTTCAAGTTGACAAGTTAGTAACCTGCTCTCCTTGACTGGAAAAACTTAACTACAATTTGTAAAATTTTTTTTGGAGGGTAACTTGTTATGTCTACTAGGAAGATAGAATCCATACATGGATTTATATTTTAATTTCTTTTTACATAAATCTCCATATTTCATGATTCCTTGCCTTTCAGGAACTGTTTACCTCATATTGCTTCAGAGTTTATATGTGGGTCATAGCTAGGGAGATAATACATGCATTGCCCAATGAATTAGTTCACTTGATTTCCAATCATGGTGACCACTAAATAGGCAGTACTACCCAGGACAATATATTATAAAAGTGCTGAATTCTGAAATGGTCTTGGTGTCTCTCTTGTATAAGATGACCTCTTATTTTTCCTCTGATTTATTGTTAGCTCGTATTTCCATGTGCATTAGTGATTTATAGTTATTTATTTATTTACTTCTAGCACTATACATGGCCGAATTGATCAAGTCAACCAGCTCCTAGAACTGGATCATCAGAAGAGAGGTGGTGCACGGTATACTGCGTTAGATAAATGGACCAACCAACTAAATTCTCTCAACCAGGCTGTAGTCAGCAAGCTGGCCTAACAGAAAACAAGCTTTTACAAACGTACTTAAGGCGACAGTGCAGTGATGTAAACCTTAAAAGAACTGGGAATGGCAAAACTACTGTCGGTTGGTGTGCCCTGAAATTATTGGAGTTATGGCAGAAGTGCTTTTTTGATCAGCTGGTTTGTGTTTTGCTGCTGCATTTATCCCAAGAAAAAAACAGCTTTAATCTCCAGAAGAAAACCAAAATGCCACGGGATTTATGCTGTATTGACATCTTGCCCTAAACATACAACATCCTAGTAATTTGTCAAAGGGCAATTAATGACCAGAGAGAAGATTTTTGTCGTGATTTTAAATACACTGACACGTTACTGTTGGTTAAATTTAAACATGTTTTACGTGCAGAAATTCTCTCACAAAAATAACCTGCAATAACTTGAAATGCATACCCTTTTGAACACTTCCTTTTCTCATGTATAAATGGAAATGTTTGCTGCATTTTGCAAAATGTCAATTCTCCAAAAATGTGTCCGTATATTTCTGTACCTGCAGTGTAGTAAAGGTTTAGAAGAAACCCCATAATTATAGTGGCATACTGTCACTTAGGTTTCAAGCAGCAAAATAAACAGTGCAGTTCAGAAATTGTACAGTTTGTTTCTTGATGTGCTTTCATTACACTTGATTTTTACTTTTGCTATTTTTAAAAGAAAATAGGTATTACTTCATCCTCACCTCACTTATGAAGGACAATATGGAAATGTTAAGTCTAAACCTTGGTATGTGTGCTGTTGATTTTTCTTTTTTCTCCCCCTCCCCCCCCCCCCCCGACATAGTTAAACGTAAATACTAAAGAGTTTAACAGCTGATATTTAGCAGTCTTGCTAACTGACTTTTATCTTGCAAGATACCAAACTGTTATCAGTACAGTCTAGTTGATGTTGGTGGGTATTTGGCATTTCTCAGGAATATGCTCGTTTTTTATTTTGATACTTCAAGAATACAGGTTTGCCAAGCAGCACCCTGGGAACAGAAATGCAGACCCTGATTGTTATCTCCCTGCCTAATCTGTGGTCTTTTTGACCAAATTCAGTGTATATAAAAAGACACTGTATGTACAGAGTAGGGACCAAGTACAGTGACCTCAGTAATAATGGAATCGGTTCTGTCCCAAATGCTTGATTGTATTGTAGTCCCTTCAGAGCTGCTATTCAAGTCCTGAAGTCCTACCACATAGTTGGCACATGCTTTTCATGTCTTAAGATTTTGGGATCATCACATCCATTTAAAATACAAAGCTGCAGTGTTGACCAGCAACTTTTCTTCCTGTAGCAGCTTGTCTGGAGCTGACAGAAAAATTCTCTTGCAGGTCTCAGAAATGTAGAAGAAATTTTGTAAGGCCACTTCTTCCATAACTGCAAGTACTCCATTTTAAACCTGAGAGTATGGTGTAATGGTGCACAAAGCAGTGCCACACACAGTCATTGTTACAGTAGAAAGATAAATATGTACGTAGAGCAATTAACACCGCCCCAAAAATAATGAAAAAGCCTAATAAATGACACATGTCCATCACATACATGCAAGACAGCGTGGTAAACAATGTTCTAGGACAGGATTTAAATTGGTAACAGTGTATAATTAAGTAGGATAAAATTAACTTTCATCTGAAGGATAGTTATATCCCCTAGAAAATTGTTTGGCTCTGCAGTTGTCAAAGCAAGTGACTTTTTTCCCTAGTGTTTACACAGTAAAACAATGTGTTGCGTGAGTAGCATGATGCTGAATCTTGGGTGGGCATTTCTCCTTCACTGATGCAGATTTGTACCAATAGGTGTTTCTAATTTATCCACTTACTTAAAATAATAGTAATATATGAATATAAATTGAACTTAGTTTTTAAGCAAAGGTTTTTCCTTCATAAGACCTGTAGATAACATTTACTAACGCACATTGTTCGTATTTTGTTTCCTTACAGTGCTGTGATGTATAACATACTTACTTTGAAAATTCCAGTAAGATCTGGCGTTGTGAAACTGAACTTAATAGTACTGCACAGTAATTGGGACCCTCATCTATAGAGGTGCAGAAACTTTAATTTGGATAGCCGGTCTTGCAAGGGTCTTCTTCCCATGGGGACAGAGGACTGTGACAGCTATTTCAGCATGTTTCCTTTCTCTGCCATTTTCTGCCACCCTTGCTGTGGGAAGGAACAACTACTCTCTTCCAAAGGAGGCAAAAAAGAACTGTGCATAAACTTAATATCGCTTCAAAAAAAAAAAAGTCTTCTTGACTTTGTCTGTTGTAATTGATGTAATCTTTCCCATCCCAACTATGTCTTTTGGTGAGGCATGTTTGGATTTTTCAGGAAGGAAATGGGAATGCTGCAGTAAATCTTGTCCTTTCCAGCTAGTCCCCTAGTTTTATCTTTTTGTTGTGAAGGACTAATTGTAGTAGGACTAGCCCAACTAGTGAAGGACTTAGTTTCAACAGTGAGGGCTAGCAATGTGCTTTTAGACAGAAAAAGTGTCAGTCTACCTCTAATAAATTCTTGTGTGTTTTGGCATACTTTAGTTCTTACTCATGCATGCAGTGCCTTAGCGTCTGTGCTCTAGGCACATAATGAAGATTTATATAATCCCTAAGGGATTCTACCCCTTTTCCGAGTTCTCATAATTCTTAACCTGGAAGATGAGAATTATCTGCAGGGAAATACGGAGGAGCTGTGTTGTCATACAACTGCAGCAGAAATTGCTGATAGTTGCTATAGCCCACTTAGTTCCTGGTAGGTCTGGCTCCAGTGTCATTTCTACCTCCTCAGGAAAAGCGAACAAGCAGTTGAAGGAAGAGGGTGAACAAATTTTTTTTCAAATAACATTATTGTGCTGCAGGTTGTTCAAGAAGTCCTAAGCAGCTGCACTGCATTCTCCAGTCTAGGTTCCGATCATTAAATTTCTGCAATTGTCATTAAGTGTCAGAACAATGCTTTTCACAACTTTTTGGATGTTTTTATCCACCTTTTGTTGCTGTTGGTAGAAGACAAACGGGCACCTTAGCTAGTACCTATAACACTGTTTGCAAAAGACCATTTTAATGGCTGTTGTAATCTTATGTAAGATTACAACAGTGCAGTGGTTAAGCTGTGTATATATAAACCCTCTTTTAAGTTGCTGGCAGCTTATGCATTAAAAGTGAACATCATGCAAATGAAATCTGGGAGGATGTGGGTGCTGTGTCTGCATGAATTTTAGATTTTATTATTATTATAAAACATACTTTGGAGGAATGCATTCTTCTCTCATCTCAAAGCCCTTCTCTGATGGATTGGATCTGAAACCATGCTGTAGTGAGGATTTCATTTTCCTTTCATTTTAAATAGGCTTAGAAATACATTGGACAAAAAAAAAAAGAAAACAGAAAAAAGGCAAGGCAACTGAAATGCACCTGGCAGAATAATACAACAAAGGTTATTTGAATTGTAGTCTGTGAATAAACACTGTGATTTTTGTAATTACTCAGAAGTTGTCAGCTGTAAAAGATTATGTCTCTGTTTGAAGATTGTATTTTCACATTTACTTTCTTTTTGAGAGGTGGTGAATTAATTTACTTGAGCAGGAACTATGTATGTATGGATTAAGAGTAAAATGACATCGCTCTGGACAGCACCCCTTGCCTTCTTGAAAATACAGCAGTTATTTGAACTAGATTTCCATATAGAGATATTAATACTGACTTCAAAAATAAAAGTTTAGCTGTTACTTTATTGTTATTTTCAAAGTGCTAAAAATATGTCTGAGAACCAGATTAGAGAACTGGGTGAAACCCTACATTACAGCTAGTCATAGTTGTGTTAATTAAGATATTGACAGAAAGGATTATCGCTGCCTTAAGTGCTTCTAAATCTGTGGAAAGGTAGATTGCAAACTGCATCTGCATTATAATAACTGCATATTTAGCGCTAAATTTTGGATGTAATAACTGTAAGCATTACAGCAAGAGTGAATCCCTTCCTGGCCATATGACAAAGAGTTGCAAGGCAGGATCTGTCCTGGTTGGCTCTGCTGCCTCTTTGCAGCTCCTCTCAGGGGGAGTGCTGGGCTCGCTCTGGCTGCTGCCAGGTAGGAATCGCATGTTGCTATCGGAATCGTGATTCTCAGATTCGTGGACTAGTTCCCAGCTCACCTTCCCACTTTGGCTGCAGTATGTTCCCTGTTGCGTCTGCCCTTAGCTGTCTGTGCAGGATGCTCTATGTCGCACCTCCCCACATCAGATACAAATGTTTATTTGCCATGATATACTTTGCTTTCTGTACTTGTCGTTCTCTATGACTATGCTAAGATTTTAGTTCTGGTCCAGTAAAACTGTCATTTTGGAGTCAGCTTCCTTCCTGCTGCCTCTTCCACTTGCTCACTGTGGCAGCCTCCAAACCCGCGAGTGTTGTCGTGGCCCCCGTTCAGGCGGCGCTGCCATGGAGCTCAGTCTCAGCCTGCTTAGACCTCGGGGGTGGAGCAGGGTGTTACTGAGCAACCCTTATTTCATACTTCCATGCCAGTGCAATTCAGCTTATACATATGTGCAGCTTGCGATACAAGAAGCTGCCTTGATTTCAGTGAGACGTGCTTAACCGCGTCCTTACATGTTTTGTAGGACTTTTTACCCACTAGGTGTAAATAGAGCCTATGTAAGTAAGAGAGTGTGAGTAGCCACATGCATGCTGTTAGATTTGCTTGTAATCCCGTGATTTTAATTCTGAATACAGTCATTACCAAGTGCCTTTCCATACTACTGAGATATTTTAGTTTAGACTCCAGTTTTTATTTTTGTGTCGACCTAGATTTTCTTCTTCATTTGGTCGGTGTCCTCCATTGTATTTGGGCAGGACTATGCAGCAGATGTAGCAATAACCCAAACAACCTATTAGCAAAATTGCAGTCAGCACCCGCTAGATTCAAGCATCATTTTTTGCTTCTAAACTATTCACTTATTTACTCCATGTTGCAATAAAAAAGTAGCAATAATTGTTTACAAACTGCCAGATTTGAGAACTGGACCCTTAGGACTGAATATTCAAAGCCAGCTACTGCAATTACCAGTGTGTTTAAATTGAACAGGGTTTTAAATTTTTTTTTTATAGCTTCCTTAAGGACTGTAACACTGTTGAGTTCTCTTACACAACACTTGATCGAGATGACGACGATGTAACCAGATACCCTGGCATAGTTGTGATAGCTGTGGACAGAGGATCTAACATAACTGGTTCCGAGTGCTTTGGTATGTTTTTGGTGATAATACAGAGTTAAATTCTATGGAAGACTCGAGTTCTTTTCACCCGAGTGGCCACTCAGGTCACCCAGCATGACTTTCTGTATTATGTATACTGTACAGATTTATGTAGATCTGATGTCTATTTAATCACTGCCCAATTTAGATCTTAGAACTTCTTGTTATTGTTGTTTAAGTATGCATAACAGCCCTTTAAAGTGTGACCTTTCTGTTGGTATGTATCTTGGGAACAAAAGAAGGATTTCATAATGAACAGCCTTGCCATAATGAGTCATTATTTTTTAAAAATACAGCAACTATCTTAAGCAAATGTCATAATATATATTCTGTGGTCAGCACCAATTTGGACAAATTAAGCTGCATTCCACACTAAAATGCTGGTGTGCTAATACAAGAAGACAATTGTTCTAATTGCTTCAGTGGGATTTTTTCACTGTTTTCTGTCCAGTCAGGCAAGTTCTCCCACATTATTTGGGAGTTGAAAAGTGACTAGGTTTTAAATAAGTCAACGTAATTTTGCACAAATAAGCATAACACATTCAACTATGGGGAATAAAATGCATTTCACTCAGTAGAGATTTGTTGTTTGATTTATGGAGATTAAGTTTAGGTGGCTTATGTTTCATGATTATTTATCTGTAGATTTACATCTCATATTTAAGTTCACCAATGACTGATGAAATGCTGTTCCATTGCATCAGCTGAAAGCTCTTGATATAACCAGCGTAATCGCCAGTTTTACTTTTGTGACTTCTTGTATTGAAATAACAAATGTCATTGTGTAAAAGCCCCTGGGAACATAACATCATAACCTCAAATTAATCTGTGTTATTACCTTGAAATGGCTTCCTAGGGTTACGAACACTTGCGTTAGTTCTGCTGATCATTTAAACTCGGCAAGAAAAGTGCTGGGATACAGAAGTGCATATGAAGTGTACAACTGCTGCAGCTTCTCCAGTTAAGATGAGGTTTCTGTATCAATTAGGGTGCTGCAGCAGCCCTCCTGTTCTCTTCATCTGTAGTAAAACAGTGTCCACTGAAGTTAATAGAAATCCTATAGTTAACTTTAATTGGGATTACAGCTTCACCCTCTCCCTTTCCCATATGATCCATGGGACCTATGATTTTGTTGGCTGCAACCCCATGAAAACTGAAGTCACAGAACATAAGTAATGTTGCAGACATCTAGGCAAAAGTTACACACTTAGCTCGTGACCCTGCTGATGTGGATGGAATAGCATGGAAGGCAGTGACAGTCTGCACAAGTTCTCTGTCTCATCTGTTTGCAAGATGAGATCTTGCTGTGCAATATAATAGCCATCTTCATAATACCGTATGTTACGTATGAAGTTTTAATGGTGAAGAGCAACTCTTAAGAAAATATAGAGGGATTATGTGGATTAACCCAAGGAATAAAATTTTTATAAAGTAGAACAAAGTGTTGCAGAAATGAACAAATGAAGATAAATCTGGAAAGATTAAATAATTATAAAGTTTACATCTAGGAAGCTCTAGCAAGATAGCTCTGTAGAGACACTTTTGGTAGTCTTCTCTGTCAAATTCAGATATAAGTTCGCTTACTTTTTCCCCTAACTCAGCCATTTATTCCTCGTAAGAACCTCTATCAAGCAGAAACCTGCTTCTTGTATTAATACATCTTATAAATGTATTTTACCTGGGAGTGCTCAAGAGTCTGCTCCAGAATATCCTTCACATATTTCTTTTACAAAGGTGCTTAGTCTAGTTTGGGGTTTTTTTTTCCTTCCCTTGACACAATTTAGGAATGTTGATAAAACATTATCAACCAAGTTGTAAGTAAATCATGCGTGATTTCCATTAAACCCAAGGCAACAGACATATCTTAATGAAAGGTCGGAACGTTACGTATGGAACATGCGTATGGGAGCATAGGTTGTTACACAGCACGGGCTCATACACTTGTTTCCTATCTTGACAGTCTCAGGGGTGAACACGGGCTCATGGACTTTGCTGGCATCACTCACGATAATTAAACACAAGTTAAAACCAGGGCAGCAAAATAAATAAATGTCACACAAGCTGTGCTGAAACCCAGGTCTTAAAATTTCCCTCCTGTCATGCCAGCGGCCCGCTGCCTGCGAGCACAAGCTGGCAGATCCAGCTGCCGGGGCTGGGCCGGGCGCACGAAGGGCGGGCGGCAGCGCCAGGCCGCGGTGGGGCGCGGCCCTGCGCTCCAGGCGCCTGCGCGACGTTTTTAGATTTCTGCCTCTAAATAAATCACAGATTTTTTTTTTTTTTTTTTTTTGCCTTTGATGTTCCAGATAGTTTCAAGGACGTCGTCGGCCCAAGCCTCCCCTGACACCGCCTCTGAGACCGGGCCGCCTCTGAGACCGGGCCGCGCAACGCACCTGCCGCCCTCGCGCCGCAGGCAGAGGCGCCGCGTACGCGACGGCCTCGGACAGAGAGAGTGACGCGGCCCCGCTCCCCGTTTACTTCTGACGATTTCTTTCACGTTGAAGTCACGGCCTCGCTGGCTGCCGGGCGCCCCGAACGCGGCCCGGCCAGCCACCGGGCAGGGGACGCCCGCCACAGCCGCCACCCGCCGCCGCCTGGGCGAAGGCGTTCCGCGCGGCTTGGGCCCGCCCGGCTTCCGTCCCAGATGATCCCTCCCCGCCGCCCTCGCCCCGCCGCCGCCGCCGCCCCCCCTCCCCTCCCCGCCCCCGGCCGTGGCGTAGCCGGGCTCGGTTTCCGTGATAGCTGCGAGCGGGGCCAGCGCCGCCCTGGGTGTATGCGGGAGCCCGGCGGGGGAAGCGAGCGCCATGGAGGAGGCGGCTCGGACTCTCCGCTGTCCTTATTAGAGCCGCCGCCCTGCCCAGCTGGAGCCATGGACAAAGCCGACAAGGTGCGGGGGGCGGGCTCGGCGCTGAGGAGACCGTAAACAGCTGCGGCGGGAGGGGTGCAGCGACGCCCCGGCGCCGCGGTGAGGGAGAGAGGGGGGCGAGCGGCCGGGCGGGGAGAGGAGGGGAGCGCCGGGGCGGCGGCCCGGCTCTGTCAGACCCGCGCCTGTCAGGCCCGGCCCCGGGCCGCCGAGCGGAGGGGCAGGGCGCGGCCCGCGGCCTGCCGGAGCCGGCGGTGGTGGCTCGGGGGGAGGACGGGGACCGGCGGCGAGGGGTGGGCTGCCGTACTTCCCCGCCGAGGAACGGCCCCCGGGAGGCTTCAGACGGGGCCTTTGCAAGGCTGGAAGCGGGAGCTCGGCGTGCGTTCGCCGGGTTGGTAACGCGGCCGCCGTCCCCGCTGCCGGGCGGGGGGCTGGGCGCTGGCCTCCTGCGAGAGGCGTCAGGCCGTGCCCGGCCCCGCAGAGCCCCGGCTTGGCCTGGCCGGGTGAGCTGGGAGGCCGGGAGCGTCTCCCCTTGGTATTCACACAGGGACGTCAAGCTGCGTTTGGGCTTTCTCCCTCCTGTGCCGTCAGGCTTTGTTTCAAGCTTAGGGAATAATTGCAGTTAGTGACATTTAATTTAAACCTGCCTGGTCACTAGAAGAGGCTTTTACAGGCTTCTTGAGAACTTTGCAATGTGAGAGATGTGTCACTTGTGTTGAAATACTGTAAATATCAGGTTCAGGTTGAAGTTTTCAGTGTTAGGACGTAGCTGATGGTCTCAGCTGGTAGCTGAGGGGGAGAGAGTTGGGTGTAGCTCACAAATTCTACAGGTTACTATTTTTTTTTCCTTCAATATTTAGCTTGGCTTTGTCAAGGTAATCAGTTTGCATTATTCTTAAGACCCTTCAAACTGTAGGTATGAAGAAGCTTAAGCTGGGACTTGAGAGTTTGTATGACTTGTTACATGTATGCAATAAAATGTTTCATCATCAGGAGGTAGTTCTGAAAGATATATCTGAAATGAGTGTTACCATCTATAACAACCTGCTCTTACTTTTAAGCTTCTGTTTCAGTGGAATGTGTTGAAAATTCATGAATTATTGCTTTTTTTTTTTTATATATAGTTTTCAGCTTTGGCATCTCCAGGGGTTTTAATAGGAGGGTTGATCAATAAAATAACACAAGCTCCTGTAGCAAAGTAGATACCGAATAATAACGCACTCTGTAAAGATACCGCTTTTCATTTCGTACGTATGTCTAAGGGAGTTAGTGAACAGTGTCTCTTATTACAGTATGGCTCCCACTTTGTCTGTCTTACTAGGCTTTCTGGTGTGATAATGATTTTACGTTAACTCTTTATGCTTTCTTATTTGCCGTCATGTAGAAAAGCTGATCTTAGTCTGTAAAAATTACATTAGTCTGTTGTACTTTTTGTTTTAAAATCTTGGTTTTTGTTGTGGGTTTTTCCCCCTTTGGTTCATCTGTAATTAGTACTGCAGTACACTTGTAAAATATTTATTCCTTGTTGCTTGAGCTCTTTGCTACCGGAGGTTCACACGCATCCCCCTATCAAACCATTCTCTTTTTATTTGTTGGAAATAGGTTATGAAAGCTGCAAATCATTGTGTTATTCGCAGTGTAAAGTGTTGACTCAGCATGATTATCTTAACGAAGTGCAGTATTTCAACTTGGAGGTGCAGTTAAGCTCTTTGAAGCAAGAACCATCTTCTTGTTTATTCTGTTTGCAGCATATCTAGTCCTGTTGGTTCCTTGTCCACCAGTAAGGCTTCTAGGCAGACAAATAATTAATACCTGATGAGTTTCTAAAATGATTCAACTATCTTGTTGCTTTTGTCTTCTCATTATACAGTAGCATCTTGATTAGGAGCTCCTTAAATGCTTTGGGTTTGAACCTTTTGTGCTGTAAGAATTGAATGTAATCTCCTTTACCAGTGTAAGTGTTTGGTAAGGTTGCATCAGGTTTGGGTGCTGTTCCATCTTTTCTTTGATTTGGGTTCCTTTCTGCAACTGTATTGCATGGTGTCTGATAAATTAATATCAAAGCATGCAGATGTGTGTTAACAGTACTTAACCTCTTCTCCCCTTTCCCCCAGAATAATCCCTTAGCCACAGTATGGTAACTGTACGTGCTGGTAGGAATAACTACTGTGGAACTAGAATATGAGGGAGTAGGAATATTGTGCTATGTCTGAAGTATAGTATTTCAAGAGTAAAGGGGGATTGCAGATGCTTTTGATGGGAAATGTATTTGAACAGTTTTGTGTATTGGCTCAGTAAATCAGCATGAGATGTCATGCACCAAGAACGTTTGGACACCTAAATGACAAAAAGATGTCACTTGTAGATTGCCCTTCAGGTTTCTGTTAGTTAAAATCTGGTATGACTTTACTTGTCATAGTATGCTCAGTGATATTTTGGCAGCTGACATAGAAGAAAACATAACAAAGCTGTTTAATTATTTTATGATAGGACATGTTGTGATTTTTGTAGTGGGTGTGGAAGTTTACTTCTGTCTACACCAGAACTGAAGCTGTTCCCATTAAAAAGTGTTATGGGTTTCAGCAGTTAAGCGTAGGTTGTTTTCCTACAAGAGACAAAACTCAGCACGTGACCTCTGGCACTCTTTCTATTGAAGCTGATTGTGGTAGAAAACTAAAGAGAAAGAACTTCCCCTCTCAAAGGTACTGCTGTGCTTTGATTTTCCTAAGTGTTATACATTTGTCTTGCCCTGTGATTAAGAGATTTGGTTCCATTAGTGCAGTTGAGAAATCAGGTGAAGTTGCAAAATCCACGATCTGTGTCTTGTATTAGTATTGCTTAAAGACAGCCTGTTCTGCTTGCCTGTACTATTCTTGACCATTCAACAGTTGGCTTGATAATATGCTTGCCATAGAAGTAGATCTAGATCAATGTTTCGTGCTCTTTGTCCTATCCCGTTTCCTTCAGTGTTGCTTACCCATGACAGAATTTTCAGCTGAGGCAAACTGGAAAAGGTCAGTTTCCCTGTGCTATACATTTTGCATGTTACTTTCTCTTGAACCTTGAAAGTGCAGAAGAATTTGGGTAGAATATGTTCTTCAGTGAATTTAAACATTATTGATATGGTATATGAACATCTTAACTTTTTGATCACAAATTTATTTATCACTGACTTGTTTGTGGAGATGAGGAAGCTGATTTACATGAATGGTTCGTATTAATAATTTTAGTACATAGGCTACAAAGCACTCAAATATTACTACTTCACATTGATAGGGTGAGTTTAGAAGTTTGTATGTACTGTTAAATGCTGTAAACTAAAAATGCTGTTCACTAGATAAGAGGATCCTGTTGGTAGCTTTTTTTATCTTTGGACAAGCTTTGTAACGGTAAATATTGAATTTTATTTTTCGCCATTTTTCTAGAATACTCTGGTTTTGAGTTTAAACATCATAACTTGTCATGTTGTGCCACTTGCTCATTTTCTACATATATGTAAGAAATTTAATACTTAGCTTTGTTATATTCTGAGCACAGTACTTTCTTCTGTGAAAGGGAGGAGAATTATGCATGATTCCCTTATTACGAGCTGAGGGAAAAGGGGCGGACTAACTTCATACTGTATTTGCTTTAAGTGTTGCATTGAAATGACTATGTTTAATCTAAATAGGGAGGATTAAATTTTGTGCTTTGTTAAATGGCCTGCTGCTGGTGTTTCCAGTTGGACTGCATATTTACCATTCCTGAAGTATCTGCCACTTAGAAGCAACTAATTATAGAAACAATGACTTCCATATTTGTAAAGTTTCTCTTAAAATAGATGAAATGTGACCTGTCTTACTACTAAAATGTCTTTTATATTATGGAACCCAAAATTCAGAAGCAGGATTGTTTTTCTAAAAAACATAGCTCAAAACTTTTTGTTTAATCTTACATTTGTGATGAGACTTCTTGTTTCCAGACTTCGAGACAGTAACCCAGCTGATTTTATTATAGCCCTCTGAAATGCAGCATCTGTGTCTATTTTCTCACCCTGTAAATGGTAAGATTGATATCCAAGTGTTCTCTTCGAAGAGAGCAAGCTGACAGAGATCCTATTTAATGGAAAATGCTGAATGACATGAAGCTACAATGAACAAAAACTTTTCTAAGATTAAACATACAGTGCTTAACTATAGTTCAAAGTTTACCAGTCTGTTCCTGCTTGTGTCATCTTCTGTCTTTGCAGCTGTTGATGACTACAGTAGCTTTTATATAGGAAACAAAGGATCACTTCAGTATATATGCTGTCTTGAAATAGTTGTAATTGTTGGACTGAAATATGTAATGAGCTACTGCAAAACATTTGTAGATACCCCTAGTTTGAATTTACAAAAAGAGACTTCTGTACGATCTTGGTGTCTTTTGAAGGGGTGTTCTTCCATTAATAGGCAACTGATTGAAAATCTGATGTTTCAGCATGACTTAAATTTATATTTAGAATCGAGTTTGGTTATCAAAGGTCAATTTCAATAAAGCTTTGTTTAGCTTTGTGATGTGAAAGGTTGAATAAACATGAAAAAGTTGCACTCCAAAATAAAATTAAGTTTGGTCTTGCAATGTTTGCCTTTACACTGCCTGATCAAAAACATATATTACTTTATATTAACTATTTTGGGTCTGACCCTGCATTTACTGATGTCAGTGGCAAAGTGCTAATTTTTTAGTGGATGCAGGCTAGAAAAAAATCTCAATACTGTGAGAGCAATTAGAGTATAAATTGGTATCACAAGTGCTCTGTTGTAAGGATTAGGAAAAGTGTAGGAACCTTCCCCCAAATTCTTTAGCATTTGACAAATCTTTCTTGTCTAATTCTTTTTGTTTGCTTGTGGTTACAAACCAGTGATGATCAGTCCTGTTGGTTCTGTTCATCTGCACTTGTTGCTCTATTTGTACTGTGTGCATGAAGTCTGAGGAATTGTGTTAGTACATATTTACGTGCACTTTAATTTATGCACTTAGTATTTGCTTCTGAAACAAAACACTATTTAAAAAAGGATCTCGCCTCTTATTCTGCAGTTTACTTCGGTTGTCATTGGTTGCATTTTCTACTGATTCTCAAGCATGTCAACATGGTATTTAAAAAAAAAAAACACAACGAAACCAACAACAACAGACTGTTTTATTTGGCATTATTATTTCTGTATCTGGCCAAAGAAGCACAGAGGCAACCTGTTAAAAGAAATAAGTCTCGGTTGGAGATATTTTTTGCTTGTCCAGTGAAACGAGAAATTAGTGGCACCTTTACTTAGTACTAAATTGATTATGCTTTTCTTTTGCTTTTTGTTTCACTTTCTCTTCTTACACTATTAAGAGAATATTATTTCTGTTGTTCTGACAATATATTAGGAGCTAGGAGACCTAAAATGCCATTTATTAAAAAGAGGAGTTATTTTGCCGTCTATCTTCACCAACCCTTCCTCCTAGCTGAGAAAACCATACTCCTAAAAAATCTGCTTAGATAACTTTGGGCAAATTACTTAGCATTGCTATTTTGTTTCCATCATGTGTCAAATGAAACCACTAGCTGTCTGTGAAATGTACTGAAATGTCTCAAATGATCACATTGGAGAGTTAATTCTGTTTATATTTTGGTTTGGTTAGCCATCTGACCTGACTTGGTACAATTGTTTCCCCTTTTTGCTTTAAGTTTAATAAAGTTTAGTGTCCTTGTCTGAAGACACATCCTATGTAAAAAGGAACTTCTAAGTATTTTACAGGGACTGGTAAAATCCTATAAGGAAGCAGTATGTTGAAGTTAATTTTGTTTAGTTGGTAATACACTTGAGTTGTCTTTCTGTTTCCTGTCCTGAAGTGGAAATGGGGCCTTATTGTCTAATGAAATACATCAGTTGGGCTGAGGGTTGCTTGTATTATGCTTGCAGAATGATTTTGAAACACCTATATTAAGGTTATTATGTTTTCAGTTGCTATTCTGGTGAGTTAGCGCATGCATATATATATATATAAAATCACATATATATATATATATATATGTGCCTACAGAACAAAATGCAAAATTTAGAAACAGAGGTTTACACTAAATTCTTCTTTTTGCTGAAACAAGCTTATTGGAAGCATTAAAAAAAAAAACAACCCACAAACCAAACAAACCTGTAGGTACAGATTAAATTGCATGAGAAAACAGTGTTTAAGGTATAATACATGTAAAATATTTCTGAAATGCAGTTTTGATTCCTTTAAATAACAGACACTATCAAAGTTCTGTATGCAAAAAAAAAATTAACTTTCAAATACACCCATATGTGTTTATGATTACAGGATATGCTGTATCTTTATTTTACCACTATAGGTAAGCTAAATATGTTATGAGCTGTACAGAAAATAGTAATTAAATATATCAGACAAGTGCTCTGTCATAGCAATAGTTAATTATTATTATATCTCTGTATAAGAGACTGGGCCACAGGAAAAGAAACGTTAAAGTTGTCTTTCTAATTTGGGCATCTCTGGGTTGTTTGAACTAGCAAAATAAGCAGAATAATTCAAATGAAATTTTCCTATACTTGTCGAATTACATGATAAGAGTGTTTTGGGGGGTGGGGTTTAATAAATTAAAACCAACCAAACAAAAAAAAACCCCATCAAAACCAAAAAAACCCACAAAAAAACCCCTAAAAGATGTATAATCCTATTTTTACTGGAAAGATTTAAATAAATCAAATTTTATCCAAAATATTTGGATGGAAAAGTAAGGTAGGGATTATCTTCGCAAATTGACAAGAAATACTTTGCAATGGCAGCCTTGCTGATGGGATTCATTTGGCTCCTGCTTTGATCAGTTATATCTCCTTTTTTTTTTTAATACTTGATATGAAAGGCTATTCTCTCATAATCCTAATAATGAATGATGATATAATACAATATCACAAAAGTCATTGTAACGAGACCATTCTGCAAGTGACTTGCCATTAAGGAATGATTTTGTATTTCCACACCAGTCTCCCAAAATAATACAGGGAAATAGCAGACAGCCAGACAGGAAGGACCTTTAAAACAGGGAATCTTGTCCCAGCCTGAATCACAAATAAAATGTTTTGACTATTTTCTGAGTTAGTACTAGAGTGGTTTATAATTAGTATCTTGGCTAAAGTTCACTTGACATGCTGCTGGGAGATAGTGACCAGCAGATTAAGAATGGTTGTTTGAAAGTTTTCAGTGCTGCATTAAGAATACCATATTTGTAAAGTACTCATCCTAGTTTTACTGTTGAATTTTCTATGGATGAGACAGCCTTAGTGTGTTCTTTTAATGTTTATGCCATCTGGTTTTGTAGGCCAGCCCACAACTGAATCTATTCTTACACAAATATTTTTGCCTGGCAATCTTGAAATAGCGTGAAAAAACCCCCTTAGTTTTCAGGGAGGGGTTCAAGTGTTGGTATTTCTGACACTTATTACATGATCACTGTACATAATAAGCACTTGATAATTTTTTTTTTTTTAATGAAAAGTGTTTATCCCCATGGTGCTGTGTGTGGAGGAGAGTGCCTTGGGAGTTCTGCAGAGGGCAGGCGAGCAAGTCGCCCGGCAGCTGAGGGATGTGCCTGCGGACAGAGAGGAAGCTCCGGGTAGAGCAGGGTGCTGGGTGTGTGTTGCACGAGTTCGGTGCTGCTGCTGCAACTGCACCACAGCTTTTCCTCTGAATGTAACTTCAGGAATTGAAGAAGAGTTAACGTAGAAGGAAGGAATGTTCACCTACTACCTAATGATCAAGAAATGCATTTAGTTAATATTAAGGTGATTGTTCCACTGTAACGCAGACCTTGTTGCACAGGAGGCAGTGATACTTCTGTATTGGTGGTTATAGTCATAAGCATTTTCAGAACAGTCATTAATAACTACTTTTTTTGTCAGGTGTAGTGTATCTTCTCACTTGCTAAGACGTACTTTTCCCCCCCCGCCACTCTGGTTCCACTTTTATCCTTTTATTTATTTTTTTAGATGTTTTGTTTTCCCTTTTTTGGTTGCTGCTAAAATGTCAAGTCTCTTATGCTACAATTTTATTTGTAAATGACTGATGTTCTTACTAAATAAGCATATCAAAGCAGAGACTCATTTTGTTGGAAGGGACACTTCTGCTTTCCCAGCACAATTGACAAGTCCAAAGACAGAGAAGCTTCTCAAGAATGGTTAAAAATAATCATGGACTCTATACTTAATGATTTTTTGGTTTTTTTTCCCCCATTTTGTATAATTTTTTTGAATTCTCAGTTCAATTATAAACAAGCTTTGGCCTTGGTCACTGTGGTTTGCAGAATGTCCTACCACCAAAGTTAAGGGTATAACTTTGATCTCAAGTTAATACTTGCAGACATCCTGCAGACAATGGTCTCCTATCCTAAACAATGTTTCACTTAGAAAGCTTCCTCCTGTGTTTATAAAGTTCATTTTTAGTGAGGTGCACAGTATTTGGAAAAAGTGAGTGATGTTTAAATAGAAATTATTTGGTGAACTGATGTTTACAGGAAATGGCTAGTGGTGAAATTTGAGCAAATAATGCAGCTAATACTGCGCAAAATCTCATGAAAGAAGTATGAATTAGCAAATTTGATAATGGAAGGAGAATAGTAAAAATGGAGGCAGACACTGTGTCTATAATAACACTTTTTGTAGGAAAAGTTTGATTCCACTTGTACAAGTCATCCCAGTAGCTGTTGCAGAATGACTGCCTTTGCAATTACTTAGTTTGGGTGTCATATTTGGAGTTGAAAAGAATGCATTGAGCAAAATTTTTGGATTAGGTTTTTGAAACTGGCTGGGAATTCTTATATTACAATTATAATGTATTGAAAATACTTCTATATTATAAAAATATATTGCATCAGTCACTGGTAGTTATGATTTAATAGTGAATATAATACATGAAAGTTAGGGAGCTCTTAGTCTTAACTGTTTTTTCTCTCTTCTTTCTAATAGTACATGACAGCATTAAATACCAGTTGGTTTTCAGCTTGCTTGGTGAGTTAGTGTGTAACTCATGGTCTGAGTAATTTACTTGATGATGATCTACCTTTTACTCGGTAATTAAACTTACTTGTATGTAAGCGTGTCAGACTAACTAAACAAAGATCCAATACTCTGCATGAGTGGGTCTTGACCTTGCTGTTGCTCAAACTAATGTTTGAGCTAGGAATTTTTCTAGTTCAGTCTGATACATTAAAGCACCTATTCATCAAGTAAAAGTAGTTTTGTCTTACTGACTGGGACAACTGTATTTTCAGAACATTTTTGGACTTGCCCCTCTGAACTCCTCCACCCCCATGCTGCTAAACAAATATGGGATCTGATCCCATGTTTTATTTAAAAATAAATTTTAAGGGTCTTTTTAATAAGTTTGTGGATTCAGGTATTGGACAGTAAGGCTGGATGGCTTGTGGGTTTGACACAGAGCAACGACATGGACTGAGAAGTGTGTGGTAGGCATGGGACTATTTGCCATGATATTTTCAGAGCTCCCATTGTTTAATTTATTCTGCTTATGTGGATGTTGTTTGGGTAGCAGCAAGGATAGAAGACTGTCCTCAGCACATCAAACCTTCAGGCTCTCCTTTTTTGTAAAATAAGAGCATGTACTCGTAAAGGTTATGTGTTGACTCCGGAATTGTTTCTTAAACAAATGGAAGGAAAAGTTCCTGGAGGCCTTGCCTGCTTTAGAGAGAATCTTCTTAGAGACTGGTGTTCTATGAGCTACTAATGTGGACAAGTACAATTAAGCTGAAATCTTTGTACAAAAAGATGCTTTGCAGCTGAATGTAACTTATAATGGAATACAGAATTTAAGGGTACTTTGGATCTGCAGTTGGTTCATTGAATAGAGCATTTTTCATTGTTTAAGTATAACATCCAGCTAATCTGTACAAGACCAAAAGTGTGGGTAAAAACGCGTTATAAACTGTTGGGGATACCTTCAGGATCAGAGGAGATATTTTTCTTTGAAAGCACGGTCTAAAACTTATTTCTGAGTAGTCTTTAATTCCCGCTTCATGGCAAAATTTAATCATATTCTTAACGCTTTAAAATATGTTAAAATTGTGCAGATGGAATGTGCGTGTGGGGTTCTTCTGTGATACACCATCTATTTTAGCAGTAAACTATAGGTTTAAAATCTTTTTTATAATTGCCTAGGAACATGGTCAATTTTGTAGAGCAGACCAGGCATTACTACATCTTCCATATGTCGGTTTCACTTATGAAAGCCTACACAACTGTGTTCCACCTACAGTGCTAACTCGATTTCTTTCTGTGCTCAAGCTAGTATATCCTCTGCAAGATCTGAACTTCAGTCCCTTTTAAATTAATTAGTGTTTGTATTGCACTTTGAAAATTTAAAGGTCAATAAAAATGCTAAATGTTGGTGATCTGTATTAGAGCCTGTGTTGATTGGAAGGATGTAGCGAGCACTTGCCAACTGTTTTCCACCTCTTTCAGTTTACTGCAGAAATCCTGTAGTCTTGTCACCCATTCGCCTGCTATTTGTGATAATTGCCGTACAACTTTATGAATCTAAGTGTTCCCAGACAATTTATGATTGTATTTAATGAAGATATTGTTTCTTTTCTCTTTAAGAATGTCAAGCTGTCAGCTGAAGTAGAACCATTTATTCCTCAGAAGAAGGGTCCAGAAACACTAATGATCCCAATGGCACTTCCTAATGACAGCGGAGGAATTAATGGCATGGAACCAACTCCTATCCCTAGCTACCTGATCACTTGCTATCCATTTGTACAGGAAAACCAATCCAATAGGTAATACATGGTTGTGGTCTTCATGGAAGATGATCTATTATTAAATGAGTTTAAACTTCTGGTAGACTTGAGAGGAGTCAGTGACTGTTGGCTGTATATTCGTTTTGTTCACTGTATTTCATCTTCTGACCCTTCGTGGGTGAGATGAAGTTTCTCTGTCCCCAGTCTTTTTTTATTTATTTCCTTCCTTCTGCTGTTCTCTATTCATATTCTTTACCACTTTTCTTTCCCTGGCTACAGATGTCTGGTACAAATCCCTCACAAAGTCACCTGCTGTGCTCTTGCATCTTCCAGGGTAGTCAAGAGGTCTATGTCTGAATCTCTGATGCTAAAGCAAGGTTCCAGGTATCCAAATTGGATCCTGCCATGGCAAAACAGTATGCAGCTGAGTGTAGCTGTATCCAGTTTTCTTTGCATAACTAGTTATAATACATTGAGTTTAGGAACTCTTTCTTCTAGCCCAAATGTGTTGTTCACTGAATGCACAACTTCAATGTGGATTATTTTGTATTGAAGGCATAAATAATTATTGCTGTTTGGTTTTGAAAAATATACCCAATGTTTGCTTAGGACAGCACTTTAGTGCTGTTGCACTTGAATAGGGAAGAACAAAAATAATCCTTTAGCAACTGCTTGCTGCAGATTTGTAAAATTATCCTGAATCTTTACTTTTCCTATTCTCTTTCTCTAACATTCGGGCCTCTGCATTTTCCATGTAGATGGTCTCCTGGTCTCATGCGGGTCTGAAGAGAAAGAATTGGGTTCATAGTTTCCAAGGGGGTCTTTCTGCTGTATCGCAAATAAACACAGGAAGAAGTCTCCACGCTTGGTTTCGCTAGTAAATTTGTAAATGCTTGATTTCATGTGTGCTTCTTAAGGCCTGTGTTTTCATAGGAATTTTGAACAAGGGTGAGTTGGCAACTTAATGTACTGAAGTACTCGGCCCTGAGTTTGCTAATGAATGTCACTGTTCCATGTGTCTGCTAGCTTACCTTGTGTAGCTTAGGTATCTACTTAGGTTATATGCGTGTTCTGAAAAAATGAAATTGTAATGGGTCCGAAGTACTTCTCAAAGGAAATGCCTACATCTTATTTCTAAGTTAAATATTAGAAATTTAATAGGTTTATACAAGTGCCAAGATCAACAAAGATGTTTATTTTGCACTTGAATGTAATTTGAGCTTGTGAATCATTTAATTGGCATCTCTAAGAAGTCGTAATACATTTCAGTTATTGAAAGCTAGGAGCTCATGAAACAAATGAGTTATGCTTATTTGGTTGTTTGTTGGGTTTTTTTAAGGGGGTGGTAGAAGTCTGAAATTCCTTGAGAGGGAAAAATTTTCTGAGCAGTTGTCTTTCCTTTTGATTTTTACAGACAGTTTCCGTTATACAACAATGACATCAGATGGCAGCAACCCAACCCAAATCCTGCAGGACCATACCTTGCTTATCCTATAATATCTGCGCAACCACCTGTTTCTACAGAATATACATATTATCAGCTGATGCCAGCACCATGTGCTCAGGTCATGGGTTTCTATCATCCTTTCCCTACCCCCTATTCTGCACCCTTTCAAACAGCGAATGCTGTAAATACAGTTACTACAGAATGCACTGAGCGTCCCAGCCCCTCGGGCCAGGTCTTTCCATTATCCAGTCAGCGGAGCAGAAGCGGTAACAGGGGACCAGTCATACAAAAAGTAAGTTTGTTTTTTAGTAGGATAAGTAGAACTGTATAAAGAAAATACCTTTGCACAAGAAGTACGCATCTCATTTGAGTAAGAACAGGTATGTCAGTAGTATCAATGGAAGGAAAGGTGGGCAGAAAAGGTGTTAATCAGAATACCAAAACTCTGCCTACAGAGACATTTTGTGGTAAAATACTTGGTGAGTTTATAAAGCCTGCAAGCATGACATGGGAAACTCCCTTCCACTGCCTCTCTGCTGGTTTGGTCTGAGTGTAGAATTACTTCATTAGAGAACAAAGGAAGTACACCCATACTTTCTTATCATCTTTTTGATACTTCCACATCATAACGAACAGTTCATGCAGAAAATACTGCGAAGAGGTTAATAAATAAAATATTTTTATTAATATTTCCCTTATTGTCTTGTCTTTAAACGTGTGGCTTCTGTAGAAAGCATTAGAACTTTTAATTGCTTTGATTACAACTATGAAGTCAAATCATATGACTTATGTGTATGTGTGGCTAATCTTTTAAAACAGCAACAGCAGTTACAGACGCACATAAAAAATAAACGTCCTCCAGTGAAAAATGTTGCCACTCAAAAGGAGACTAGTTCATCAGGTCCTGAGAACAGATCAAAGATTGTTTTGTTGGTTGATGCATCACAGCAAACAGGTAATGTCTTTCTTGTGTTCTAGGTGTACGAAATAACTAGAACTACATATCAGTTGCCATCTTTCCTAAAAGAAGGTGGACTTCACCACTGTCAAAACCACTCTTCTTGAAGGAGCTGATTATTATTAATAGTTGGACCTAGACATAATTTTTTAAAATTCAATGCTCCTCTTAACTTTGTTAAAAGGAAATTGTTGTCATGTGCAAAGACTTTTGCTTTTTCCATTTAATTTTGTTATGTAGGTTTTTCATGTCTCTTAATTCCTGCACAAGTAATTATATTTTTATTGTGTCTTACAGACTTTCCTTCAGATATAGCTAATAAGTCACTTTCTGAGAGCGCCTCTACAATGCTTTGGAAATCAAAAGGCAGGCGCAGAAGAGCTTCTCACCCTGCTGCAGAGTCCTCTAGTGAACAGGGCGCAAGTGAAGCAGACATTGACAGTGACAGTGGCTATTGTAGTCCCAAGCATGGCAATAACCAGGCTGCAGCCGTGACTTCAAGAAATACAGATTCTTGTGCAATGAATGTATGTAAACATGACTGAATAACTTAACTATATTTGTATCCTACAGGCTAATAAAAATTACTAAGAAAATTTGTTTTTTCCTTTTCAGGTTGTAGAACCATCAATAAATACAAGTAAGCATTGTCTTAGCTGGTGAGCTGTTTAAAATTTGGCTGGATCACTTTTGTATTTTTGCTTTACATTTTGCTAGGAACCATCTCTCGATCTACTTCCAGCATGTTACTCTAACTGATCAGATACTTCTGAAGATATGTCTTTACTGTGATTTCTACCACCTTCACCAAGACCCCTGTTACTTGTTGAATGAACAAGTGTATAAGTAGCTGTCGTTAATGACCTTTAAAAGATTGAGAAAGCCAGAGACTCAAATGGAAGCATTCAGACAATGCTGTGCTTCTGCTGTATTTTATCCTCAAGGTTCCTTACTCTGTTGGACTGCAGTTCATACCTGGGTAGTAACAGAGCCAGAGAGTTCTCATTCTCTACTTGAGAAGTACTGATACTTTTAGGAGCTTTAAACAAGTACTGCGACGTGAACAACTATTTTGATTTGTCTAGTAGTAGTGGGTAAGGCAAGTGGCTGTTATTTATGACTGGACCGAAATTGTTATGGATGTGAACCTGAGATTTCTTTTGTCTGACTGCTTCCTGATGATCATTTGTTGGCAATTGGAATGTCTGTCATCTGACTCTTCCATAAACGCAATTCTGCTAACTTCTAGAAATAGCTACAGAAGTAAAGGTTGTCAGAGGACAATTACACTTTCTCAGAACTTTGTGTCAAAATTGTGTTCCTGCCTCTGGTGGCATGTGTATCATAATGATGCATTCTGTCATATTAATTCATTTTTTCATAGATGGCACTTCTCTTTCAGCTGGTGTAAGTTGGACTAATGTAAATTCCCAAGCAACTCAAAAAAAACCTTGGATTGAAAAAACTCAGACATTTTCTAGAGGTGGAAGACAAGCTGAGCAAAGAAATAGTTCACAGGTATGTTGTTAATGGTTCTAAGTTTAAGTATTCTGTTTCTTGTGATATATGAAAATAAGGAATTTGAAATGGGTTATAAAATTAACATACAAAGAATAGTTGATGAAAACAGTGAATGAAAAGTGTAGAAACTCAACCTAGTTGAGTCCAGTTGCACGTTTCTACCTTGTATGTTTCTTGAGCTAGCACTATATCATATATAGATAGATAGATAGATAAAAAAAATAAAACTTTGTGTACTTGGCAATCTTCTGCCTATAGCCTGTTCTTTATATGTATCTACCTAGGAAGAACATTACATATATAAAGTAACTTGTGAAATGAAGACAGTGTGGGTGTAGAAAAGTTAGTTCAGTTTTTGACCCATTCACACTTCAGAAGAAAAAAAAAATCAAACTTTCTAAAGAAAGATTCTGATGTGATGGTGAACTAGAATCCTGTGTTCTTATTCCTGTTGTCTTTGAAACTTTCTGTTTTAAATTTATATTAGTATACCGTATTATTTAGAATTTTTATTATTAATAAGTTAATTTAAATTGTTTTATGCTAAAACTTGAAGAACATGTTTCTGTGAAACTTCCTTCAAGTGAGACAGGATTTCTGTAATTAGTATGTGAGAAGAAGGTGGCCTTCCTAATTTTGATAGTCTAATTTTATTGGGGGGGCGGGGGGGGGGCAGGCTGCAGAGGGGGACAGAGAAGGCTGAAACATCTGCCTGTGCTTAAATATAGCTTTTGCTTGAATTCGGTTATTGCAGACAAGAATAGCTGAGCTTGAAGTGGGACCTTTATCGTAGATGCCTGTATGTGCAGATATGTGAGTTAGCTTGCCCTGTTTAGTTTTTTAGATGGATTTGTTAATTTGTCTTGAATCTTCCCATTTGGTCTCCATGGGTTTATTATATAAAGAAGTTCATTGATGCTCGTATCTGGCAGTGTAGCAGTTCTGAATCTTTTTATAACCTGTAGTCAAATCGGAGGCTTTTAGAGGAGATTATTTGTGGTTTATGGCATTGGGAGAGTAGGAAGAACCAGATTTCCTTTCAACCAGTCACAGTTTAGACTCTAAATCTGGCAGTTATTTTAGATATTTAAAAACACAGCTGGCACAAAGGATTTTAAATGAGGTTTCCTCAGCCAGATTCACTGTACCTCAAGGCAGAATTGTCCTAGAAACTATTTTCCTTTGAAATTAAACTTGTACCAGGTCTGTAGGAAATTTTCTTGAGAAATACATTAGTTGGGAGATCCAGAATTTCAGATTCAAATCATGCTGTGCTTTCAGCCAACCAGTCTTGCCCATGGGTTTCCATCTACCTTTCACGTAATAAACAGAAGAATGTTTGTACCACTGTACTGGGGTCTCTGGTCCTTAGAGAACTCTGTGCCTGTGCATTGTCATAAACCACATGTTGAAAAGGCAATAATTGCATGCAGAATAGTTGTGTAGTGGGAGAAAGTTCTTTTGGTCATGGTTACAGACAGTTCCTCAGGATTCATGTCTGAGTCACCAGCAACTCTTGTGGTTTTCTTCATGTTTGGCCCAAAGGACCCTATTTTTAAAAATGAGAAATTTAGAGATGAATGTATAAAGATAGTGTATTTGGCTTGAAGCAGGGGAAATAATATGATACTATCTGTAGAATATGTTTGTGCAGGTTAAAAAAAAAAAAAAACAAACCCAACAAAACAAACCAAAAAAACCCCCACAAAAATCCCACCCAAAGCACAGCTTATTAAATCTAATTGCATAAAAACTGTACCTTCTTCATTGCTAATTAGCAGACATGAGAATGCCTTACATGTGTGTACATGTGTCTTGAAAAATTGAAATTGCAAAATGCCAATCGCATTCATTATTTTCAGCCTGGTTTCAGATGCAGAGACCACAGCACATCTTCAGAAAGAAGGCAGAATTTGCAGAAACGACATGAAAAACCTCTAGCCACAAGCCAGTCAAGTAGAACAGAGCAGAGTCCTGAACCTCTGTATTTTGAGGTAGTGTTGTATGAAAACTGTTTCTGCATTATAGTGATGCAAGTTGTATGTGGAATAAGTAATGTTGTTATAGGAAGAAGTTGCAAAACATCTGACTCTGAGACGTGTACAATATAGGGCACTCATTATTATACGATGCTTTCATTGTGTACATGCAAAGACTTGTATTTGGGTGTTGTGGAAAGTGTACGAATTTAGGCCTATCCGTGATTGACAAATTAGATAAGCAACTTTCAAGTAACCTTTTCTGTTCACTCGCGAATAAAAATTACTGTGTTTTCTGGTTTATCCCCCTTCCTCCCTAATTCTAACTGGATTTCTTTAGTATAAAACATTAATACATTTTTCTTTTTTTTGAAAAACATTATTTGGATACAGAAAGACTTTGTTAACTTTTCATCATTTTCTATTTGTGTCACGCTTAAGCCCTTCTAGCTTATGTGGGACTCCAGGATTCAATTCATTCTTCTAGCTTCAGCCATTTCAGTCGATGCTTTTCATGTGACTTTTGGTTCCATTCTCTTCATTCTTAATTTGTGTATTGTTTAGGATGAAGATGAATTTCCAGAGCTAAACAGTGAGAATGGCAGCAGCAAAAGTAGTAACATCCAGCAAAAGATTTCACCCAAAGTGGTAAGTAATTATTTTGTTTTGCAAAGCATTTTTAGGTTAAGTTGTTTTGAGACTACTTAATTTGTGTAATTTGTTATGAATCTCTACTACAATAGTTACAATGCGGTAGTTGTGATGTTCATAGGGTATTTGTGTTACCAGTTTTGGATCCTAAAGAAATACCAATTAAAATAAGTGGTGTGGGGAACCCATCTTAAAAAAAGACTGCTGGATTTTTGTCTATTAATGAGATTTGTTAATGAGTGAAACTGTACGATACATATGATAGACACTTAGAATCGTAGAATATCCCAAGTTGGAAGGGACCCATAAGGATCATTGAGTCCAACCCCCAACTGAAATGAAAATAAACTAAACTTTATCTGCTTTAAGGCTGTAGAAACAGTTGTTGGAAAGATGCTCTTTTAGTACCTGATGTACTTAAATATTTTTGTTGCAGAACAGTACATACAGACTACTTAATCTATATGGCTGCTTTCTAGGAAATTCCTAAATGAAATCTTTGGGGGGGGACGACGGACACACCACTCCCTTATTGAGTAATCAGGCTGGAAAACCTTCTGAAGGCATAATTGGAGATAAATATAATAGTTTTCCCATACAAAAATGAAATATACATAAGTTTCTAGTTTTATTAACTTACTGTGTCATCTAGCTGTACTTAATTGAGATGTCATACTGCTGACCAAAGCAATGGTTCATTTGGTTTCTGGACTGCCACATTTCCTGTGGTCTTGAGAGAAAGGTCTTTAATTGTGTTTTTCTGCATTTTGTTTAAAATCCTAGCTGGATGACTTACCTGAGAATTCTCCAATCAATATAGTCCAAACTCCAATTCCCATTACAACCTCTGTACCAAAGCGTGCAAAAAGTCAGAAGAAGAAAGCCTTGGCAGCAGCACTTGCAACAGCTCAAGAGTATTCGGAGATAAGCATGGAACAGAAAAAACTTCAAGTGTGTAATGCTGCTGCACCCCCCACCCCCAGTAGCTGGTAAAGAGGAGCATCAGTTAGCTGTTGCTCCTCTTTATTCTATAATAGCAAGAATCTCTTTGTAAAGAACGTTTTGCAGGCACTATATCTTTGTATTTATCAGCATGTGATGTTCGTGTTATAGGAGGCTTTATCAAAAGCAGCTGGAAAGAAGAGCAAGACCCCTGTTCAGTTAGATTTGGGAGACATGTTAGCAGCTCTTGAAAAGCAGCAGCAAGCAATGAAAGCTCGTCAGATCACCAACACCAGGCCTCTCTCTTACACAGGTATTTCTAATCTGCTTGACTATTGCTAAATATGTCTTGTGACAATATAAATGTGATCAATCTGAGAATCTTAAATATGCTTTTTTTTCTTGTCAAATTTTGGTTTTAATATAAACATAATAAAAACCTGGGAAGACTTTCTTAATGCATTTCTCAAAGTTCACCTGTGCTATCTTCCTCTGAGCTGCAGTATGCAGTGGTGAAAGTCCATATAGAACTGAGGGCAAACTTCTCTTAAAAGACCTACTAATCAAAACTCAGGATTCATGTCTTGAGAGTAATTCAGTGCTGAAGTGAATATGTGAAAAGAACTGTATTAGGTCAAACCAAACATCTACTATAGATATTACAGAATTATCTTTGAAAGCAGCTTAGAGAGGATACCTGTGAGTATTATACAGAGGGATACCTCTCCAGGATATTCTTCGCGCCTCTACCGATTTATAGTTCGGGGTCTCCTGACCCAAGGCTTTCTCAAACCAAATTTGTTTCTTAAACTATCCATCACTTCTATCCCATGCTTTTACTGTCCATAAGGTCCAATGGCAGTGAATTCTAACCTTACTACATGCTGTGTGGAGAAGCTTTTCCTTCTACTGTGGTTTTTTTTTTTTTGGGGGTGGGGGTCAGGATTTTTTCTTGTGCCCCACTCATAATTTTGTTAGCTTTCATAGCCTTTCTATTGCAAAGATGCTGAGCAATCATTCCCTGCTCTTCTCGTCTATGATTCTTAGAGGTCTGTCATCTCTTTTCTAGTCTGAAGAGTCCTAGTCTATTTAGTTATTCCATTGTGGAAGCATGTCTTTTCTGATAATCCATATCGCTTTCTCTGTACCTTCTTGTAGTTCTACAGTATCCTTTTGAAAATAAGGAAGACCAGACATGCACAGAATATTGTTATAATTACATCATGAATGTATGCAATAGCTTAATTACTCTTTTGTTCTCTATTTCTTTATCAACACTTAACATGAAATTAGCTTTTTTAATGCTTGCTGCTGAATACAGAATTGACATTTCTGTAGTTATCTATTATAACCCATGAATCTCATTCCTGAGCAGTAGTGTGTAGCCTAGAGACCATCGTTATGCACATAGTTACCATTTTCCTTCTTGTGTGTTGCTTCATTTACCTGCTTTGAGTTTCAGCCATGTTCAAACATTAATTCAAGTTGGCAAGGTTATATCAAACAAAGCTCAGCAAAGAACAGTTGGTATTTCCATTGGAGACCACATTTGTCTTACTCTCTTTCTTGCAGAAGATACACTTAACTACATACTGCACTCTCTCATCTGTTTTGTCCTGTCAACTAATCAAGTCTTTGACAACTAAAAATCAATGTTTGGATAAATATTTGCAACTTACTTTACTATTATCATCTTGCTAATAAAGCTACATGTAGTCATTTGAAAGAGATCCCTTACCAGTATTAAAGTAATTCCTTTCCTGGAATCCATAGCTTCCTAAAACACGAGGCTAAGTTGAAGAAAGCTTAAAACCATCTGGAAGCGACAATATCTGATGATGTCATTTTCCTGTCATTATGAACTGCTTTTTTCCAAGGAAGGAAAATGTACTTTGAGAATTCATCAGTGGAAATTCTGAAAACAGCGTTGAAATAAAGCTGACTTCTTTTGGTGAAACTAATATCTATCTTGTATTTAGTTGGCAGTGCTGCTCCCTTTCATACCAAAGAATCTGCCAACAGAAAGTCCTTAACAAAGGGACAGCCATCTACGGGTTGCCTTAATCCTTTGGATTCAACTGCCCCAAAAGTGAAAAGAGGAAAAGAAAGAGAGATTGCAAAACTGAAACGCCCTACAGCGCTTAAAAAGGTAAACACATCAACCCTGGAGTGTCTTGACCCACACTCATACTTCAAAAATTAAAGCAGATGTTTTCTTACTTGAGGACTAGTGACCATGAGCATAGGATAAGGGAGTCATGAGCTTCTGCCTCTATTTCCTGTTACACTGATGTCCTGTCCTTTGGATCTAGGCATGTAACATAACTTTTATACCCCCATAATTAGTTGAGGGTGATACAAATCTATCTCAATAAGGATTGCAAGGATTTTTTCAACTATAAGTACTAGGACATACGGGAAAACTTGCATAGTTTTTTCATGTTGTTGAATCCTAGTTTGTAGTGCAATGTAGTATGCTAATCTTAAATTTTCTTACTCTTTTTAGAGATGGGTATAGAACTTGAAGTAAAACCACAATTTTAATTGAGTAAATTTAGAAATAATTGGTTGTATCTATCTAGATGCACGCACACATAAAGTAGGTATGTAGACAGAGAATACAGTATGTATGGAAATCAGAAGGTAAAATACAAAAAAAGCTAGCCCTAAAAAAAAGTGTGAAAGTCACTTGTACTCATGCACCATGTTTCTTGTCAAGACCACTTTATGATATGGGCAGTTAGAATCTGTTAAAGCTGTGTTTGCACTAAGGTTGGCTATGGCTAAGTTGCGCCTCTCCCCCCCTCCCCCCCCCCCCGTCTTTTTTTTTTTTCTGACTTATCCATGGTCTACTTGAGTTAGAGAAATTCACAGCTACCTGTTCAGAAAAGTTTTCTAAATGCTGTTGTCAGTGCCTTTGTTGTTATTATTTATCATAGCCATACAAATATATCCATGGCTACTTACCTTTGCACTTTCCTTTCTTTTATAGAAAGGATTCTATCTGTTGTGGTGCTTCACAAAGGTGACTAGTATTCTTGCATAAGGTGTTTTTATGCAGATAGGGATGAGGAATTGTTAATGAGTGGGTGCTATGCATCAGAAAGAAGCTGTGAAAGTACTTAAACTGTTGAAAGAGCTATTTATGTAGAAGTATGAGAGTATTGAGTATACTATCTGTAAAATGCTGGAATGAAATCCTGTTTGTGATCAAAGAGGAAACTGAAGTGATTTCAGGATTTTCTATCCTGGCATGAGTAGGAAGGTTCAAAACAACTTGGTTAAATTTATTTTGTGTTATGTTCAGTCAAATGGATGTTTTTTCTTCACAGGTATATCTATAATTTTCAGATGCTGATAGCTGTTGGTTTTGTTCCTAGATTATTTTGAAAGAGAGAGAAGAGAAGAAAGGCCGTTTATCAGCTGACCATAGCCTTTTGGGATCTGATGAACAGAAAGAGGTTCATATTAACTTGACTGCTGATCAGTCTCAGGAGCTGGCCTCTCAAGAAGGTTGGTCTCTATCTCTATAGTCCCCCTTCCCTCCCACCCCAATTGTACTAATCTGCTTATTTTAATATTTTGTCTTTTTTTATGCAACACAATTTATTGATGGTATCTCTTAACTTTTTTAACATTATGAAATACTAGAAATTGGAACCCTCTTCTAAAATGTCTTCTGTGTCCCTTAGTTGTGGAAGGCTCAGGCAGTAGGGGTTCTAAGTACGTAATCTCCATACAGCCTTTTAATTCATTTCTCTTGAATGGATGTTCCCAACACATGTCAAAGTTGATAGCATTTTTGATAAGCGGACAAAACGTGACCTGTTGTTGAGCATGCCATGTTGATTGCAATGCTTTTTAATGGTGAGCATACTGAAAGTTTTCCAGATACGGAAGTTGTAAACTGTAAATAAGTTTTTTCCACTTTGTTGAACACTCTTGTCAATCAACTGCAATGTCTGGACCATCGATTTGCAGCAACAGCTCTGAGCAACTGGGAAACTCCGAAGACTTTTCTATGTCTTTGGTGTGATTGGGGGCGGGGGGTGGGGTGGGTGGAAAGGAGGTGTCTATCAAGATTCCAGATGTACTGCTTCAGAACTTTTCTTCTGAATGACCTGCCTGACTTCACCTGACTGAAGATAAGTGTGAAAATCTTAAATGTTCTAGGAATAAGTTAGTTAAATATTTATATGTATAAATAGTAAAGAATTATTGGAAGAAGTTGTAGCATTTAGGCAGGTTTTCCCTTCTGTTCTATCCCAAACTAAGCTTTGGATATTTTTTTAATGAGTATTCAAATATTGTTTATTTACCCAACCCATGCTGAGTGTTGGGTATGTGCTTGTTTTGTTTTCCCCCCTTCTCAACTACCCCTCCAGGGAAGAATACTGTTTAGTGTTTTCAGAATGTAATTTGGGAAAAGCAAGGGAGCGATACATAAGTGTGATGGTGTTTCTTTTATGTGAAAATGTCTTTGCATTTTATAATGTTTCAAAATTGTCTTTCAGAAACTGGACTAAGTATGCCTAGTGACACTTCACTTTCACCAGCAAGTCAGAATTCTCCATACTGCATGACCCCAGTATCACAAGGTTCACCTGCTAGTTCTGGAATAGGCAGTCCAATGGCATCTTCTGCAATAACCAAAATTCACAGCAAGAGATTCAGAGAGTAAGAGTTTTGCATATTTAATATACATACAAGGCTTGCACTTCAGCCACCCTCGTCTTTTAAGTGTGGATAGGTTTACTAGACTTAGGAGGAGCTTAATGAACATAAGCAACCCTTTCATCAATAGAAGTTTCTGCAAGTATTTTCCTTTTTTTTTGCCATAGATGGATTGCTCTGTGTGTGTGTGTATATAATACACAAATGTGTGTGTGTGTGTGCATGTATGTACACACACACATACTTTGGACCTTCTTTGGTTGCTGCAACAAATAAGCTAGGTGGAAGTATTCTCTAAAATTTTTTTTAAAGGAGGGCTACATACACTTTGGATGGGAAAGGAAGGAATACTTATGAATGCTGAAAATACTGTAATAGTCACTCTTAATACATTGCTGCTTTTTTATTAATGTATCTTTATAGAGTACCAAATTAAGGAAAAGAATAGTTGCTTGTGGCACCTATTGGAGTATTTCTTTGTATTTTTTAATATTCTTTTTGACCGACTATTTGAGGTAAGGGTTGTTACTGCAAATATAAATGTTTTCAGGATGTATTTTTAACTTACAGTATACAGTCTGATTTCTAAATCCTTTTAATAACTCTAGTAACAGTTTAATAACTGTTCTGAGGAAGTAAAATTATTTTTATTTGGTAAAAGAAGAGGCTCAGTGAAATAGCGTAGCACATAATCAATACTAATATTTGATGTTTTTTGAATTGACAGATACTGCAACCAAGTTCTAAGTAAAGAAATAGATGAGTGTGTGACTCTCTTATTGCAAGAGCTTGTCAGCTTCCAGGAACGGATTTATCAAAAGGATCCCATGAGAGCTAAAGCAAGGAGAAGACTTGTTATGGGGTTGCGTGAGGTTACTAAGCATATGAAACTAAACAAGATCAAGTGTGTAATCATATCTCCCAACTGCGAAAAAATCCAGTCAAAAGGTATAAATGATAAAATAAGTGGTGCACTTAACTGTTTACAGTGTTCTTGTGCTGATTAGAAGTGCTGATTAGCAAGGTTAGAAGCATTTTTTAGTTACTGTGCCTGATGTAACACTTCCAGAATCAATTGTGTAATTGCCACTCCACATTAATTCTCTTCTACTCCGTTCTGGAAGGAACTCCTTCACGAGGGTTGAATAGCTTAAAGAAAAATAGATATTATAACACATAAAATAGACTTCAATTTTATTCCATTCAGGCTTTGATACACCTAGAGTCCTGAGCTCTGGGTGCTCTTAAGGAGCATTCCTTAAGAGGAATGTGAATTGGTTAGTTAGCCAACCAACACATTTTGCCACAACCAGAAATGTAAACAGAGGCTTCCTGAGATATGAGAAGAGCAAAGCTTTGCTCAAGAAAAGAGCTGTGAAAAATTCTGGTTTAGTTTGTGTGCAGGACTAACAGAGAATACAGAATATACCTTGATCTATATTCACTCGCTATACTTGAAATGTATAGCTTGTTATCCTGTAGGACATAGTAGCTGGTGATTGTGTGTATTGAAGTTTTACTGACTAATTACAGTTAAAATGGGAGAGTGTTGCATCATGTCATGCTATGACTTTAACTGACTAGATATCTATTAAAATTGCTTTCTTCAAGGTGGACTAGATGAGGCTCTATATAACGTAATAGCCATGGCACGGGAACAAGAAATTCCTTTTGTCTTTGCTCTTGGCCGTAAAGCTCTTGGCCGTTGTGTGAACAAGCTGGTTCCTGTCAGTGTAGTGGGTATCTTCAACTACTCAGGTGCTGAGGTGAGTAATTCCATTCACATAAATGGCTGGAGTAAACAATTATGTTCCTTGTAGTTAAGAACTCATTTGGCATGGAGAGCACACCTAACTAGTATGTGTTTGATAATGGCCCTGACCTGATCAATATTAGGGTGTGTTTTTCTTTGAAATTCAGTATTTACAGAACTGAGGGACTATGTTGGAACACTCTGGTCGCAACACCTCTGTAGCTTTCAAATAAACTTAAATACCATCTGAAATTATTATTTTAATACAGAGAAGAACTAATTTTTAGTTGAACTAAAGGTATTTGGTGTTAATAAGCTTAAAGCTTGCTATGTGGTATACCTTTGACTAAAAGGAGTAATGTAAAGTGAAAATTATTACTAAGAACTACTGATTATAAAAACTGCCTTCATACTTAGGACCTGTTTAATAAGCTGGTATCACTGACTGAAGAGGCCAGAAAAGCATACAGAGATATGGTTGCTGCAATGGAACAGGAGCAGGCAGAAGAAGCCTTGAAGAATGTCAAGAAGGCACCCCATCATATGGGTCATTCTCGTAACCCCTCTGCAGCAAGTGCTATCTCTTTCTGTAGTGTTATTTCTGAACCCATATCTGAAGTGAATGAGAAAGAATATGGTAAGTGTGTTTAAAACTTAGTTTTGTAACTAGAAGCTGAAATTTTCCAAATGCCGCTTATTGCAAAATGTGGCTAAAAATATAATATTTCTTCGTAACTTACAATATTCTCTAATTTTCAGGGATAAGACAAAATTGATTAGTCTTCAGGTAGTTTTGTAGGTAATTTTTTTCCCTGAACTGTATCGAAAATAATAATTTTAATTTCTGATCTTCAGAAGTGTTACAGTTGCCTAACTCACATCAGTGGAGGTTCCGTCTCAAGTTTTATGGAACTGGTATAGAACTGATGCCAAACACAGAATTGATTATATGACTGAGGAAGAACTAATGACAGAGGGTAGAAACTAAATTATTGAGGTCTCTGAAGATAGGACATCTAGCTTAAATTTTCAAACATGAGATGGCAATGAATGATTCTAGTTTGAGCAAAAGGCAAATTTATTTATCCAGTTGCTTAAGCTCAGATGACAGAGGGGATAAAAGGGAGAATGCTTGTTTGAAGTCAAGGTTATTTTTTTTTTTTAATTAGTCTTACGGTGAATTAAAAATAATACTATCTTGTTTTTAGCCAATTATTTTGTGGTGTCTCAAACTTATTTGATTTGTTACATGTTTTTTGAAAAATTCTTAAACAGACGACTTAACACTGTGGCACTTTCTGCTTTTAATTTATACTTGAGAGTAACCTCTGACTACACTCGCTGTTACTTTTGGTGCTTCCACAGTTTACACAGGAAACTAAGTGCATAAACTTTCAACTTTGTAATGTCTGGTTTAGGATACTGTAAAAACCCAAAGTTATTCACAGCTCTTTCTGTCGTTTCTCCCTTTCCCTTCTTCCCCCTTTTTTCTAATTGAAATTTTTCTAGCAAGCACAGAATAATATTAAAATCATTAGCTCGTATTGCTATTTAAACAATTCTAGGATGTTCAGGAGAAATATTTTTATATAGAAAGAATTAATGTTTCCTACTTAAACTTCTTTTGAAACTTATAGAAACAAACTGGAGAAATATGGTGGAAACATCTGATGGGTTAGAAACCTCTGAAAATGAGAGAGAATCCTCATGTAAGACTGCGGTACCAGAAAAAGCTGGTAATGGTCAAATTGAAAAAGCCGCTCTTAATAAACAACCACCTCTAGCTACAACTGGCACTACCTCAGCAACAAATCATGGAAAAACCACACCAGGTGACAAAGATGAGGTGAAACCAGATGACAATCTGGAATGGGCCTCACAGCAGAGTACAGAAACAGGATCACTGGATGGCAGCTGCCGAGATCTTTTGAATTCCTCCATGACCAGTACCACCAGTACTCTTGTACCAGGAATGCTAGAAGAGGAGGAGGAGGAGGAGGAAGATGATGATGATGAGGATTATGCCCATGAACCAATTTCTGTAGAGGTTCAGCTTAATAGCAGAATTGAATCTTGGGTTTCAGAGACCCAGAGAACTATGGAGACTCTTCAGCTTGGGAAGACCCTTAGTGGTGCTGAAGAAGACAATGCAGAACAAAGTGAAGAGGAAGAACTAGAGACTTCTGAGCAGGCTGATCCAGTCACTGATGGTGAGGAATGGACAAATGATAAGCACGCGAGTAACACTCAACATAAACCCACCATCTGCAGTTCTGTGAATAAAGAACACACAGATTCCATCTATATGCCGTAAAAATAAGCAGGAACTCAGGAACTTTTTAGAAATTATATTAAAACTAACTATTGTAAAGGTTGCAGCCATTATTTCGTATGCTTCATCTCAACGTTTTGCACTGTTAAACATTTAATATGTGTATTTAATTCACAACAATATTTTTGTAGCTGTCTGTTACTTGTTTGATTTAAAAACTAGCTTAGCTTTTAATCAGTATCTATTTCCCAGAGTAGAAACTGTGTGGAAAACTCGTCAGTAAGTATTAGTTTGATCTTTTGTAAAAGGAAACATCTTGTAGCTGACCAGTTTTAAGCAAAATTCTTTTAAGACGTGACTGTTCAGCTCATTTTCAAACAGATAACTTACATTGACTGATAAATTATCAACACTTTACATTGGTGTTATGCCAGGCACATCAGTGTATTTGGCTGTGATTTTTCTAGTTCTATCTAGAAATAACAGTAAAATTTTGGTTCTTTTTAAAGAAAAGCTAGAAAACCCCATTTGCAGTCTTAATGAAAAGTAAATAGTAGAGAAATCTGTGCGTGATTCTTATGCTAAGACAGACGCAGCTTTTTAGTTGGTCTCGGTGAATGCATCGTTAAAAAGCTGCTGATAGTTGAGATGGTTACAATAAGCTATAACAACTTTGGTTCCAGAAAAACTTTAAACCAGAGGGATCTAATTAATGTTTTGGGGTTTTTTTACAAGGTGGAAATATTGCATAAAAAAACAGGAAAGAAAACAAAAATTCCCCATGCTCTCCACAGTTGCTGTCTGCCAAACCACACTAAATGAATCATTAACCATAATCCCTATCCAGGGCTTCTAGTAAACTGATGACTTCCTCTTTCTCCTGTCACTTACCTCAGGAATGCTGTTTTGCATATTGTAAACTATGTAACATTGCAAAAAGCAAGAATAATCCTTTAACAGCAAGTGTGAGTGATAGGGTGGCTCAGTGTATCGACATGTTCCTCTGCATGCTTTGATCCTGGCCACCGTTGTGTTGAGTTCAGGACGTACCTTAACAATTTTTACTCAAAATGTGACCTCTTTTTGTCTGTTCTCACAGTTGCAGCAGCTTTAGGAGTTGACCTCTAGAGCAGAAAAGGAAGTAGTTATTCCAGGAATGCAGGAAGTGCTCTGTAGTATGGGGAGGTATTTCAGTGGTTCAGAGATAAAAGAAACAAAAATATGTCCTCCCTGAAACATACATGTTGCTAGAGGATTGTTCCATGTTTTGTTCTGAGTATTGGAGCAAAATCCATTAACTGATGATGAATTCATTTCAGATTGGAGATGGAGTATGTGTCTAAACCTTGCATGTATGGAGTCTGTTTTCCATCTTTGTCTTATATTGGCAAGGGATGTACTGAAACTGCCAGCAGCAGGAGCTTCACTACAAGAGTAGCCAAAGAGTAACTCGCGTGAATAACACTTTTATAGCAAACGTAGGTTTCTTCTAATCCACTTCATTTTTCTTGATCACTTTTATCAAAATGCATAAAAATCCTCTGCGTAGGCTGAAAAACACAAGAAATGGATAGCTTAGTTAAGTATATAGCCCACACTGATTAATATGGGACCAACGCTTACAGTACTTAGTGATGCTGGCATTTTAAGTTGCACTGGGACAATAAGACTCCAGGTTTAGAAGTCATCTACCCCTGAGTTTTTTTGGATGCTAATGAGAATAATAGAAACTGTGTGTATTATGTAAATAATGCTTTGATAGCTATAGGCATAGCAAATGCTATGTAGATACGCAGTGTAGAGAGCTGCTAGGACAACTGGCTGTTCTGTCACGTTCGTAGTTCCTTAACGTAATCTTCCTAGATGTTAGAACAGGCATTTTATAGGAAAACAAAGACTAAGGAATGATGCCTCCTGAATGTTAAACCTTTTACTGTATGTATGGCAGATTTCTACTGTCTGTATGTTTTGAACGAGTTTTTGCTTTAGGAAATGACAGGTGTTTGAACTGCTGACAAGCAAAAATTGCCCTTGGATGTGTAAGCACATGTCTCGACGCCAGCTGAGATCAGTGTCTACACTGAGGGCGAAACTTCACCAGAACATCAAGAAACAAAGGTGTTTGTAATTTTTCCTTTTGCTTTTTCAGTGCCAGTGATTCAAATAACTTTTGATCTTGAAGTATTAACATCAAAAGCGCATCTTTTTATATGTCTTTTTCTGAACTTGGACTGTCATTTTAAAATTTTCTGACATTTATATTAAAGAAGTCTTGTAATATTCAGCCCACTATTTAACTGCAATTTTGCTACAGGTTTAATAGAGTTCTTGAAGGTGATATAGCACTTCTAATATCTATCGAATTGCCAGCAAATGAGGAACTAGTCTCTTTCTAAAATGTGGCAGATCACCCTTAGAGGAGCAAACTGAAACTCGGTAAAGGAAACTGGGTTTAGTGCTTCCTTTTCGCTAAGCTGGGAATGAGCAATAACTGTGAGAATGAAATGGCAATTCCTTTGGGAGTGATCCATTTGCATCTAAAACTAGGGAAGTTCCTTGCCACTTGAAGCACTTGAGGAGAGTATCTCACTGTGGTAATTTTGATTCTGTTATCACCAGAATTTAAAAAGAGAGCCTACAAATGTTTTACAATACCATGATTTTTTTTAAGAAGTAGCTGAATTTCTATTTCGGTATTAAGAGTATGCAGTTTATTATGCAGGTTGTTACTGTCCCCAAGAAAAGATGTTTCTGTAGTTATAGGTGTATAGATATTTTTGTTGTGAAAATGATTATTTGGAAAACAAATCTACTTTTCTTGAGACATTCTTTATAGAAATGATTTCACCACTCAATTTATCTGGTAAAATCAAAAATAATGTGTCTGTGGTAGGGGTAGGGATCTTTAAAACTGATAGAGGTGGCTATGTATACAACCTATTTATATAAATGCTTTAAGTATCTCTGTCAAAATAATAATAATGAAACATGGATTACAAATATGTAAAAGGGAAAAATTCTGAAGAACTTTTGTCCTTAGTTGGACCAAGTAGCAATGTCTGAGTAAGGTTAAGGACCTGATCCTGCCGACACACGCTTAAGAGCATTAGTTCCACTGGCTTAAATTGGTGGCCTGTTTATCTGCTTAAGTTGTGTGCAAGTAGTTGTAGGATTGGAGCTAAACAGTGACGGAGGGTATTGAGCTGTGTTTTAAAAATTCATTATAGAAAATGTTCAGTAATTCACTTGTTGGTGGTGTTCTGATAAAGATAAGAGGTGTCTTTATGCTCATTTGGGTGGGTGGGAGCTTACACAATGTGATTCTGTCCAGTTCTTTAACACGAGCTTAAATTTTAATAATGTTACTTTAAATACGTATGTAAAAAAAGTATTATTGTTTGAAAAGCTGCTGTTTGCTGAAACTGTCATTAAGTATTTCCTGTGAAGTTGTGCCAACTTACTGAGTTGATTTCAACGTTAGCCATTTAAAAATTAGACAGGACGATTTGTTAAGGAAACCAAAAGCAGCAGAAGCAAGCCATAGAAACAAGTAATGTGGGTTTTCTACCCGCCCTGCCACACACAAGGAAACGTGAGAATGTCTGACCCGGAACTTCCTCGCCAATGAATGGTAACGCTAAAAGTAGAAACCCAGTTGGCACAGCCCACCTTCTAAATGTTCATAAGTAGTTCCTATGTTTTAAATAGATTCTAATAAGGAAAGCTGTTTAATCTTTAATGTCTTAAAACTTATAGTAATATTTAGGTTAAAGCAGTAGAAAAATCATTATGAAATAAAATATGAAGGGTTTTGTTCCATTTCTTTTTTGCTGTATGAAGGATAATTGTTCTGTCTACCGTACGTTTTGGAGTAATAACAGCTTTTTTGCACTATGTAAATACTAGTGGGGATTCTTCCATAACTAATAAAAATGATTGTAGAAATTTACGGCTTTATTACAGTGATATGTTTGTTCACAGCTACTTTATCCTGAGTTTATGTTTGCAGATGCTGCCCTGGCAGTAGGGGAGATGGGCAAGGGCCGTGTTACACCGTTCTTGGCCACAGGGTGGAGAAGCCCTGGGGTGGCTCCTCACCTCTGGCTGGCGGTAGCCTGGCTCAGCGTGGGGGTCACAGCCAGCGCAGGGAGGTGAGCCCCTCCAGTCGCCGAGGCTGACTGGTGGCTGGCAGAGAGGCCGAACAGAAAACCAGAATTCGCTGAGGGTTTTTCACGCTAGGGAGTCCAGGTCCCTGTTGGCAGGCACCATCTTAATGATGACCAGAAAAATATTATATAGGAAAACCTACCCTTCTTCAGAGACTGTGGGACTGAACTAGGTCCAGAATACTGAGTTGGAAATAACACTTACTTAAGAGCAAATGAGTAAGAATCACCACAGGCACCTCCAAAAACTAGGATTTCTTGTATGCTGCTCATGTATGAGAATTTAAGTTGACCTGCCTTTATTGTTACACTGGTGCATGAAGTCACCCTTGGAAAATAACGTGAAGTTCTCAGCATGTTGTCCCCTGTTCTCCAGTGACTCACTGGTAACTGCTCACGCTTCCGCAGCTCTACTAACAGTGTCATTAACTGGTTTTGCAACTCCCACATGCGAGAATATTTGTAGCAATTCAAAAAGAATACAGCTTCATCCTGTAATTTTGAATTTTCTATTTATGTGCCTGAACTTCATGTTTCAATTCTGCTATTGCAGTTATCTTCTGTTGAAAGTGCTGCTGTTATAAACCTTACTTTGTAGGTGCTATCGCTTGCTGTCAAAATTGCTCCTTGCATTTAGGTTTTGCCTGTATCTTCTCAACCTGATACAAATTTTGGGAAGCACAAAAAAGCAGGTGCACCGTGTGCCTTGGGCTATGGAAGTGACAAGAAAATTAATTACCCCAAAGCCTTAAAAACTGAATTTTCCTCTCTGTTCCTTCACCATTTAAGAAACACTAACCAGTTTGTAGTTCCCCTTGAGGAAGTTCCTTGCCTCCATTGAGAATTTTTTAAAGAACACCATCGGCACCACTTGCTGTTTTGCATCGCTGCCCACACAGAAGAACCACCGCAGGAAGAAGATTGCTCCTGCCGCTGCCGCACTGAAGGTCCTGCCCGCAGCCCTGGCCCTGCCCGCGCTCTGAGAGCAGCCTGAGTGCTTGGGCACCAGGCTTACACCGACGGGGCCGGGAGTTTGAGACCCTGCGCGTCTGTCACGTGCAGAAAGACCCCAGGCGGTCAAATTGCACTATTTATGCAACAACGATTGCTCTTTGGATTTGCTTTCCGATTTTTAGGATTGCTGTGTGTAAAAGTCAGATTTTTTTTTTTAATAGATTTTTTTTAAAATGTTTTTGTTCAATACTGCTTAAAAAAAAACAACCAAAAAAACCCCCAAACAACCCCTAAAGGAGGTGATGCAGCTGAAGACTGTTTGCCTTTTGGGGTCTCTTATGAGTTAGCATAACAGTACAAAATGCAGGGACACCTGAGCCTTAAGGTACTTTTTGGCAACAGCTACAGGCCCCGGGTACAGCTGTGGCTGTTAAAGGACAGTTTTCCACTGACGCTGAGCTCGCTCGCTCTGGCGAGGCAGATGTGCGTGGGCGTCCATCTGGACGCTAGCGAAAACGCCCTGCTATCTCTTACGGTGGTGTTTTCCAAGGACAGTACTTCAATGAGTAAAGAGGAATTTAGTAATCATGTAACGGTGATAACAGACTTGCCCTTATATAAAGGGAAATGGGAGAGGAGGCACGGAGTAAATTGCCTTTCCTACGGTTATCCGTGCGGCAGCTCGCTCTGTGCTCGGGTTCCCCTGGAGGCTGCGGGAGCTCCGTGCGCAGGCAGCGGTTCGGTCTGTGTTTATGGGCAAAGCTAACGTGTGCCCACGCTAAATTTAAAACAACTTTGTGTTTCTACAAGGCTCCGTGCCTATGCAGTAGGCTACTCATTTCTTGCAGAATTCTAAAGCAACAATAAGTATTGTCACTCTAAACTTGTGGGGGTTTTGTACATTTTTAGAAAAAGTTGTAGTAAAAATCCTCCTGTTGGGTAGCATCTTTCAGAAAAAAAACCCTAAACATAAGTTATTTAGAGCATTGAACTCTTTATAATGCGTTTCAAGCAAGGGAAGGGTGCGTTTTGAGGTGGAGTCTGCCCCTGAGAGTGTTGTTTCAAACTCTTGGGGATTTTCCAGCTGCAGTTGAGAAGGTAAGTGCCCCTTCTGCCATCGACCGTCTTGAGGAGTAGGTGAGCACTGGAGAGGCGAGGATGTTTGGCAAAAAAAGCTGTGCATAGCAAGAACTAGAAGAAGCTCTTGCAAGGCCTTCTTCATGGAATAATGTTGATTGTAGAGGAAGAGAGCAAATTAACAAAAATAAAGGAATCGGAAATGCCCCAATGTCATGGTTTCCTTTCTGATTTACTACAGCCAAGTTAATGGCAACCATCTAAGGATGGAGGCGGGAGATGCTGAGGGAGGGTACGTCCTCCAGTGTCTCCTTGGATCTCCTCTGCACAGCTGAGCAGCCATTGGGAGAAGCTCAACTGTGTTGCAGGATTTATTCTTTTCAAATATATGCTAGTGGATTGCCCTACAAAAATACAGCTTTAAGCTGAATCGAGGGAAAGGATGTTCCCTGTGTGCTACCGCGCAGGTAGCAAGCCCTGTGATGCCACTAAAGCATGGCTGCTTCCAGCTTCCTTTCGAGCTGACTGTAGTTTTGTGGTGCTGTTGCTGAAACTTGATTCATGTGGTGGGTGATTCTGCAGAGATGAAGCCTTAGGCTGCTTCAGGCTGAAATTTGTCTTTGCACCCTTCCTGCTGTGGGGCTGCGCTCCAAGCTAGAGCGAGGCACTAGACGCTTAATCTGCTGTTGCTTTCAGCACTTTGTGGGACAACAGCCATCAGACGATGCTGGGTTTTGCTCATGGCCACTGCCTCCTTGCGAGCAGTGCTGAGGCAGGTCAGCAAGTGCTACTGAATGTATCTTCGGGCTCTTAGGATGCGGATCTCCTTTCAGAAAGCAGTAGTTAGGGCAGTATGTTTTCTGATGGCTTGCAGCAGCTCTGACTAGCTCTGATGTGTTCGGTACATCCTTGTCAAGCCTGCAGAGGCTGGCATCATCCCCCTCGCAGAAGGGACAGCTGTGGCACAGGTCCCCACACTGCGCTCTCCTCCGGTGTGTAGCTCTCAGCTCCTCATAAGTGCTGTCGACAGCCTGGGGCATGTGGGGTTTATCTCTGATGGCCGCTTTTACTCTGAGCGGCAAGCACTGGCTTTGTGCTGGCTGTTGAGCAACCTTTGGGCTCTGAATTTCGTCCCCTTGCGCAGGAGCCTCCAGCTTGTTTCTCTGCCCCCATGCTATGGGGCTGTCCTAGAATCATAGAATCGTCGAGGTTGGAAAAGACCCTTAAGATCATCGAGTCCAACCATTAACCTATCACTGCCAAGTCCATCTATACCGTGTCTTCGAGCACCGTATCTATCCGTTCTTTAAATACCTCCAGGGATGGAGACTCAACCACTTCCCTGGGCAGCCTGTTCCAGTGCCTGACCACCCTTTTGGTGAAGAAGTTTTTCCTAATATCCAACCTAAACCTCCCCTGGTGCAGCTTGAGGCCGTTTCCTCTCGTCCTATCACTCGTTACTAGGGAGAAGAGACCGACCCCCACCTCGCTACAACCTCCTTTCAGGTAGTTGTAGAGAGCAATAAGGTCTCCCCTCAGCCTCCTCTTCTCCAGGCTAAACAACCCCAGCTCCCTCAGCCGCTCCTCATAAGACTTGTGCTCTAGACCCTTCACCAACTTCGTTGCCCTTCTCTGGACACGCTCCAGCACCTCGACGTCCTTCTTGGAGTGAGGGGCCCAAAACTGAACACAGTACTCGAGGTGCGGCCTCACCAGTGCTGAGTACGGGGGCACTATCACCTCCCTGGTCCTGGTGGCCACACTATTTCTGATACAGGCCAGGATGCCATTGGCCTTCTTGGCCACCTGGGCACACTGCTGGCTCATGTTCAGGTGGCTGTCAACCAGCACCCCCAGGGCCTTTTCCACGGGGCAGCTCTCCAGCCACTCCTCCCCCAGCCCGTAGCGTTGCATGGGGTTGTTGTGACCCAAGTGCAGGACCCGACACTGAGCCTTGTTGAATCTCATACAGTTGGCCCCGGCCCAACGATCCAGCCTGTCCAGGTCCCTCTGTAGGGCCTTCCTACCCTCCAGCAGATCGACACTTCCACCCAGCTTGGTGTCATCTGCAAACTTACTGAGGGTGCACTCAATCCCCTCATCCAGATCATCAATGAAGATGTTGAACAGGACCAGTCCTGGTGGAAAACACAAAGCCCAGCGGTGTTTGAAGGAGGAGGTGGTGGTGTTGCCAGGCTCAGAGGAAGTGAAAAGGAAGGGCACGAAGCACATTCAGCTAAGCCCTGTCGTAGGCTGTGCTGGGTCCTTCCACTCGCCTGCTCAGCTGCAAGCGTGTGCCCTTTGCCCAGGCAGAGCAGCCCTTCTGCTGTCTTATCCCAGTGTGGTTCTGTGGGCTTGTAGCTGCGGCTTTGGACAAAGTAACATCACTGTGAATGGTTAAACTGCGCCGAGCAAAACACAGCGTGGTGCCTGAGAAGGAAAATTGCAACTTGTCTATAAGTCACCCTAGGATATCTTTTCTAGGATTAGTGCTGTTGGATCCTTCAGAGCTAGAATAAGAGAAAAGCAGTGATAGTCTCGTCTCTGACTTTTGTATCCAGGGATGGGGTAGCAGCCATGCCTCTGTCCTCTTCAAACCCATTAGCTCTCGGCTCTGCATCTTCAGCCCCTGAAAACCCCCTCTGACTCTCCTGAAAAGTAGGAGGTGGGCTGCAGTTGCCAAATATGCCTGGTTTTAACTCATTCAGAACAAGGAAAATAGGAGATCATAGAATCGTTAAGGTTGGAAAAGACCCTTAAGATCATCGAGTCCAACCGTTAACCTAGCACTGCCAAGTCCACCACTAAACCATGTCCTCAAGCACCACGTCTGCCCTTCTTTTAAATACCTCCAGGGATGGAGACTCAACCACTTCCCTGGGCAGCCTGTTCCAGTGCCTGACCACCCTTTCGGTGAAGAAGTTTTTTCCCAATATCCAACCTAAACCTCCCCTGGCACAACTTGAGGCCGTTTCCTCTTGTCTTGTTGCTTGTTACTAGGGAGAAGAGACCGATCCCCACCTCGCTACAGCCTCCTTTCAGGTAGTTGTAGAGAGCAATAAGGTCTCCCCTCAGCCTCCTCTTCTCCAGGCTAAACAACCCCAACAGATAAAACAGTGAGAGTGATTCAATATGTGGGAAACTAAGTCTCTCTCAATTGAAATGAAACAGTGGCTGTGTAGGACTTTCTCTAGTGCAAATAAGCATGCTCCAGGGCTTCCCAAAGGTACCTGCCACCACATTGCTGGTTACGGGGTTTTCCTGCCGTTCTGTAACACTGCTGATTTCTGCCAGTGTCAGCCAGGCATGTCAATGAGGAAGGAAGGCAGAGCAGCTCAGTGCACCTTAGCGTGAATTAACTCTGCTGTTGCTATTTATACAGGAAAAAAAATTCCCCATTTACTCTGTGTTCTAACAGAAACACCGGGCTCTGTTGTGCCGGTTGCAAGAAGCACGTAACAGCTTCCTCCAGGCTCCTGCAAGAGTGCAACTGCGTTTCGGGTGTGCTCTGCGGGCGGGCAACAGCTTCGCTCCCTGCGCTGCCCACACACACTCCCGGTGCGAGACTGCTGAGCTGGCTGCTCTGTTCTCAATTGTTCCCCAATTCGCCTTGAGCGAGCACCACGTACCCGTGTCCCGGCATCTGCCTTCCCTGGCCCCCACGCTGCCAGGGGAGGGTGGCGCAGCAGCGTTAACTGCCTGCTAGAGCTCTGATCCCACAGCCCCAGATCTGAAACGGGGTCGCTCCCAAGGGTGCCCGGGGGCTCCTGGGGCTCCGGGCTGGCACTGCTCCTTCCTGCCACAAAGGCTCCCTGCGGCAACACTGGAGATGTGGCTGCTGCTAGCTCGCCTCCTTCTCTGCAGCTCTTTTAGAGGGGTGTTAGAGGTGGCTGTAGCTGGTCAACTGCTTGCTCCTGCTCCTATGTAATGGTGCTGCCCTGTCAATGTGGTTACACCTGGCAAAGCTCCTGTCCCCTGTGACAATACGTGACAGCGGCTGCTCACATCAGTTTTTCGTGCAGCATATTTGAGGCTGAGAGACTGGCTGGAGCTGTAAACAGGGTGTGATGGGGCTGGTAATGTAGTGACCGAGGGAGGTTTCAGTTCATAACTGTGCACCAGAAGGGCATTCCCCCTGTGAGAAAACACGCATGGTGCAGACCTTCGGCAGCATGCACCGTCGCATGTCAGCAGCCACACGAGGGGCAAAATGCCCTTTTCCTGTGTCTTCCCTGGGCCGTGGAGGGCAGCGGCGGGTGGGTGGGCAGCCAGCTGGGGCAGCTCCCCGGGCCCTGAGCACCGTGGGCAACTGGGAACTCGTGCCATAATCGAGAAACACAGGCTCCTTTTAGGCTGCCCACAAGGCTGTAGGCTCAGTTTCGCCCGTGCTTAAAGGAGCTTTGTTCTCTGTGCTGGTTAGTGGCTGATTTCCCAGTATCTTAAACAGAAATCTTGTTTTTAGCCTTAAGAAAAAAGCTTTTTAATTTACAAAGGCACGGCATTTTTCTTTTTCTCTCCTCCCCCTCCCTGCAATGGCTACTATTCCTTGGACAATGCCGCTCTTTGCTGGGTTCTGCTCTCGAGCTTGTATTTCTTGATCGCTGCTGAAAACAGAGCTTGTCATAACTGCATTTTTCTTTGGAACTTGCTGTAAAACGCCAGCTATTCTTCACCTCCCACACCATAATCGCACTCGCTGGTGCCTGTGAGCCGAGAAGTGCTGGTTAATGTACCAGCCTCCCTCGCCGCTCTGAGGAAGCCCCCCCAAGCCCCCACCCAGCACCCGGGGAGGGCGACCATGCTGCAGCCATGGGGCAGCAGGTGCTGCTGCCATGCAGGGCTCCTGGGTGATTAGTGAAGGACAGGCTATTGCATTATTGTATCTTTTTCTTGAAAATGTTCCCTTTCACCACATGGGTTTAAAGCCAGTCCTTTTACCCCTTTTTACCTCCAGGCTGTTAGCTGCAGCAGGACACAGTGGGGTTTGCATCTCCTGCAGGACAGCAGGGCCCTTGCCTGCTTCTTTTCTCACTCACACAGGTAAGGGAGGCTCAAATTGCCTCCTAGGGAAATTGGTTTAAAACCTCCTGGAGCAGCTGGTGAGAGGGCTCAGGAGATGAGGACCAGCACAGGCCAGAGGCAGCCCAAGGCCATGAGCTAGTCTCTACCTCAGCCAAGGCGTGGGGGAGCGTCCTGGTCACCAAGCCACCCTTTCCTGGTGCTGTCAGCTACACTGAGGGGCTGCTGTAAGGCAAGAAGACCCTCGCTGTGTGCTCAGAGAAAAGGTGGGAAGGACGGTAAGGCTGATCTCACAGGAGGAAGGAATTTAGTTTGTCTGGTTGCATGTTTTTCATGGCAGTAAGAAGAGAAACCTGGGAGGTCCCCCGAGACAGGAGCTGGGGGCATCAGCATCTCCCTGAACACTGGTCCTCCTTGTCCCCTCTATGGCAAGCACAGCTCGCACCCCCCCTCCAGGCCCTCCTCCTTGCCAGCAAGGGCCCCGTGGCCTGTCCATCCCGGCAGCTTCTTCCAGCCACACTGATGTCGTGTTCTAGCATGGCGTCAAAATGAAAGTCAAGAAAGAAAAATGCTTATGCTAAGAGAGTTTCTGTGCTTTAGGTACAATCAATAGTGCTCCTTATAACTTCTGAACATTTTCTATCCTTCTGTGCTCAAAGCCATCATTAAAGCTTCATGAGAAATTAGTCACTCTTCGTAACTTGTGGCTGGCCCACGTTTTGCCTTTGGGTTTGATTTCGTGAGCAGCCTGAGCCATCCTCCCCAAAAAGGGTTGGTTCAAAAGCAGCCGCTTCCTCTTTGGGTCATGTTTCACTATCAGAGTCTGGACTGGGGGTTTTCCCTAGTTTATTGTAGCAACTATTGCATCTTCTAGGATTAACACCGGCTTTCATACAAGAGAAAACAAATGCAACGGCTGTGTTGAGCTCTGTCTCTCCAGCTCTCTGCCCATGACTTTCTCCTCCTGTCACAGGCAGGGCAGTGGGCAGCACAGCCTCTCCTCCTCCACCGGCAGCTGATTTACAGCACCAAATGCGGAGAGAATGAGGCCGGTATCACTGTGAGCATGAGGAAGGTGAACTCAATATTGAAAACCTAGTGAGAGAAAAGACCTCAGCTAATGGAAGGAACCGAGGCCACTGTGCTGGTTTTCCCCTTCTGACCTGACCCCTGCGTTTCTCTTCCCGCCGCACTGCCTGAGGCGTCGAAACCCCACACGGAGCCGAGGTAACTCGTGCTGAGGGCCCAGGTATTTTCAGTCAGTAAAATAAATAAACCCAGCTTGCTTCTTTCGCTGCCTGAGGTGCCCGCAATGGGGGAGCCGGGCTTTCCCCACCGGGGCTGGTGCCTGGAGCTGAGCTGCAGGGAGGCCGCTGGGACGGGCCTGTCGCTCCCTCGGTGCCGGGCGGGCAGCCGCAGGCACCGCAGCCCCGGCTTCGGCCGCGCCCCGGCCCCTGGCTCTGCCTGTGCCGCCGGCGGAGGAGGAAGGGCCGGGCCGGGCCGGGCCCTGCCGCGGAAAGGGGCTTCTGAGGGATTTTCGGCCCCGTCCGGAGGGGCCCGCCCGCCCCCGCGCCCCTCTGCCGGCCCCCCCCCGCTCCCCGCGCGCTCAGGGCGCGTGAGCCGGCGGCGGGCGGCGATTGGCTGCGAGGCGCACCCCGGGGGCCGCCGGGCCGCGGCCGCCCGCCGAGCGCCATTCACGGCGCTGCCCGCCTGCACGCGCCGAGCCTCATTCACAAAAACTTCATTCATAAAAGCGGCAGCGGCGGCAGCCGGTGCTGCGGCGGGGCCTGGCGCGGCGGGGGCGGCTCGGGCGCTGCGGAGCTGCTGCCCCGCGGCTCTGCGGGAAACAGCGCCGGAGGCGCAGGGATATTCGGTTGTTTCTGGATGATGGTGCTGAAGGACTTTGCAGCAAGAATTAGCGAGACTGACGCCGAGAGCTGCCGGCGCCGTTCAGTATTTTTCTCAGAATACTGGTTTCGTGCCTGACGGCGGGGCAGCAGCGTCGCAGCGCAGGGATGCTCTTCTCCTCTGGGGCAGCCGACGGTGGAAATGCAGAGAGCTGGGCACCTTACGGGGTTCAGGCCGGTCTGAAAACGGGTTTGAGCTTGTAGCTCTCTTGCTCCGCTTTGTGTGGAATATGCTTGAGCTTTCGCTGCAGCCAGGACTCCGCAGTTAACGATGCTACAACTGTGAGTCTTCAGAGCTAGGCGGGATTTAGTGCCTGGCTTGAGGCAGGAATGAGGGCAGGTTTGGATAGCGGCTCCTCAGCTTAAGGTGCTGTACCACCGATGTGCTTTCCTGTATGCTGCTTTCATTACTGCTTACAACATACCAGATGTCCATGCAGTTTTAAGCCTCGTCCATTGAGGAAAATAAACCACTCAAGAGGGAGTCACCAAAATTATCCAATAGGTTTCTGTTTTTAAAATTGTTTGACTTGCCTGATTTCCATGTAATTTATCTACAAGAGCCAATTTATGCAAGAGTATCCAGTTACAGAACTGCCAAGGCTATGAGAGAACGCAGCCAGCAGAGCCTCGGTGGACACGTCCTGTATGTAGGGTTATTCAGACATCCAGGAATGCTGCACAGGGCTAAGTACAGCCGATTCAGGAATGATTCGATAACATCCCTAGAAGAAGGTACGCAAAATACGTCTTTAAACATCAAAGGTTCTTCCTCCTCTTCCCATTCTTCAACACCTAATTTACTGACGGAAGATGTCTCCTTGGGGCCGCAGGACACCTGCACCACCCTGTGCACGCTGATCCCCCGGATGGCTAACATTAAACTTGCCAACCCCTCCAGTCTGCCCGGGCTGAAAAGCTTCTGCCTGGGAACGAAAGAGGTGCCAAGAATTAAGCTCACGGAGTGCGTTACCATCCCGAGCAGCCCAACCTCGCCCGAGATCAGCTGCCTCTCGGCCTCTTATCCACAGCCTGACCTGGACAAGCTGGCCCTAACCCCAAAGCTGGTGGGTGACTGCACCGTGCAGGGAGCTGAGGAGGCCGCTCCTGCAGGCAGGCAGGACAGGAGCCTCGCGCAGAGCGGTGAAAATGTGGGGGAGCCGGGAACGACCTACGGTGTGCGGGTGAGTGCTTCTCACAGGGTTTCCATTCTCTGACAAAGCAAACCGTGTAGGTGGCTGCAGGGTGACCTCTGTGTTCCCACTCCTGGAGCCAGTGCCCCAAACCACTGACTTCTCCCGTATATTTCCTGTCTCCTGTTGTGCGCAGGGCTGTGGTGTCGAACTGAGGGAGTTAAAAGGACCACAGCTGCTCCCAGAGGTAACACAACATCCATTTCCAAAAGGCTATCTTTAGACTCTCTGAGGAGTGCAGCTGAGCTGCAATTCAAACAGGGGTTGCTCTGGCCTGAAATGCATGTTGGAGGGAGAAGGAGGCCCACGAAAAGGATTTCCTGTCCCTCGCAGAGCGGCTCCCAGGCACTAGGTGCACGCTGGCCCACGCTGCTGACATGTTTGTCATGGAGGGCGTGGAGGAGCTGCTGGGACCGCTACTGCTGCCTGGAGCACCTCTCCCCCATGCCTCCTACGCTGGGAGGTGAGCAGGCAAGATGCAAAAGCTGCCCTCCTCCTTTGATGCTATAGGGCTGTGTCTAATTTTCTTGGTAATGATGGGGCATGGAAAAACCTGCCTATTTCTCCAGAAGACACCCTGAAATAGCCTTTCTGGGTATTTTTCATGTTGTGGACTGGGGTTGGTGGGTATCATCTTCTAATTAGCAGTTGGTGGCTGAGAGGAGACCATGCCTCCTGGGCTTGGTGCTTTCGCTCCCTCTACCCCTGCCACACCTGGGCGCTTTCTAATTTTCTTTTCCTCTCTGGACCTTATATTTCTGTGGCCAGACCTCGCTGTTTGCTAGCCGTTGCTTCCTTCTCTACGCTCTGAACCTCTGACCCTGCACATTTTATTACTTATGCTTCATCTGTCAGAAGCACTCCCAGGCAAAAACTGCCCGCTGCTTGCATGGAGGGAAGAAGTGCAGACCACGGGGAAACGGTAGAGAAAGCGGTCTGAAACCTGCTTCAGAAATACTCATGTAATGGCTGGGCTGGCCAAGGGCTCCTGTAGCTCTCGGAGCCCTTGTGCCTGTCCCTGACATGCAAGGGGGACCGCAGGAGCAAGCTGTACAAGGGGTTATTAACCAGCATCTGTTCTTCCTGGTGGGCTGCAGGCAGGGTGCTGAGAGAGGGAGGGAGTGTGTGTGCGTGCGTGTGTGTGTGTATGTGTAAGCTCTCAGTTTGGTGTACAGGAGGTATCAAAATGTGCCAGAAGGAGTAAAAAAGCCATAAGCCATGCAAAATTTGTGTCTCCCGTGTGATGTTTCGCAAGCAGGAAATTCTAAAGAAAGGTTCAAGGCCCAGAAAAATCAATCAATCCCTTTCCAACTGCAGCAGGAGGGCAGGCAAGTCAGAGGGGAGAGGAGCAGCATGGGGAAACAGCTGTGTTCACCTTTCCCCAAGCAGGAATGAGACGCCTGCCTGGCATCCAGCAGTGGTGGCACAGCTGCTTTGATGGGACGTTGGCTGAAAGGTGACGGTGTCCAAGCACACACCAGCTGCTGTGAGCAGAGCCACAGGAGGCCCCAGGACATTCACCCGGGGTGCAGCAGGTGGAGGGAGGGGATGCGCTTTTTCATTGCACTGATATGTGTCCTTCTATGTTTACTTTTCTTTAAATTCTAGTACTAATGTGAGCAGTTGAGGTTTTGACACCAGCAAGCTGCTAAAATAGGTGAATGAGCACGTAGGGTGTGACTTACAGTGACAGTGCAAGGGCCACCACAGCTCCAGGTGCTACGATTTTGGCCAGAAAGGCCTGCGCTGACGGATGGTGTCGCGCTCCCCAGCGCCCGCCATGCAGCATCTGCCTCGTGTGCTGTGGTTTGAGCAGCACCCGATGCAGCAGAGCTCGTGATTAAGGCTTTGAGGTACCTGTAGGGATTCAAATACTGAGATGCTAATGCCAGAGGCACGCTTAAACAATTCAGTTTCTGGCACAGGGAGGAGAGGATGAAGCACAGGGGGAATTTCCCGGGTTTCTGTTGTGGCCCAGGGCTGAGAGCAGAGGCACCGAGGTGTCACCTGCCAGGGAGCACATGAGCAAGAAAGGCAGAAGAGCAAAAAACAGAAAGGACTTGACGGGAAGGTCCTGTGAAGCGGGGAAGGGCTCGTCCCCTCCTGCTGCTCCCCAGGTTGCATTTCCAGTATGGTTTTTTGCCAGTCTTTCTGGAAGTCAGGACATTTCATGGGGAACCTCTCTGAAAGGAGGTCGCTGGTGGGACCCTCCCAGCACAGTGGGGAAGTGTTGTTTCCCTGCATCTTTCCTGCATCATCCCACTACTGTTGCTCCTGCAGCTGTGGGCTTGCAGGAGCCAGTCCCAGGAGAGCTGCAAGAGCATTGCTGACGTGCACCAAAACGTGTCCTGGCTGAACTCCTGGTGGTTTTTTTTTTTTTTCAGCCAACCCCTTTAATAACAAGCAAGTTGGTAAATAAGCAGCCTGCGGGCTTTGGGGCCTCAGCATCAAAGCATGGGCAAGGAGCTCATTTCCCCAGGGACCACGAGGTTTCTCTGGGAGCTGGCGATGAAGCCTCAGATGGGCTGGGAAGCAGCCAGGGGCACAGGGCTGCAGTGCGGAGGAGCGTGGGATGGTCTTGCCCAGAGGCAAAGCAGGGCCGGGAGGCTGAGTGGCTGGGCAGCTGTGGGAGCTGCTCCCGATCCTTACCCCAATCCTCACCCAATCCTCCCAATCCTTACCCCCTTGCCCTGGCCCTCGCCCTCCCTCCTGTGGCATTTGGAGACACTTGCTGTCCTCACACAGCTTCTAGCGCCCTGTTAGGGTGCAGGGTCGCTTGGATCTCCCCAGAGACCATTTGAGGAGGAAAGTCAGGTCTATGTTACAGGGACTGCTGCTGCTGGCGATCTTTGGCCTTAAAAGCTTAATTGGAGTCTGAAGAGGATTTGATACTTATGTGGAGAGGATCTGCAGTTATTTTAGAAAGGCAATAATACGGTGAAGTAATGAAATGCCTTAGGGCAGAAGCTGTCCCCTACAGCCTGGAGTGAGGCAGAAATTGTCTTGCTGGGGTTGGTGTAAGAAGAGGCGATGCCGTGACTCATCACGTCTCCCCGGGAGGCAGCTGTGGCTGTGCGTGGCTGGTGGTGACAGGGCACCTGTGTCGTGGCCATGTGTCACCTGGGCTCCGGCAAGGAAGCCAAGACCCGTAACGGCACCTCTTCCCCTGAAATGCTTGTGTGAATAACAGAACCCAAATGTTCATATTTTAATAGGAGCCCGGATGGCTCTGATTCCCACACTGTCATCTTTCAAAAACATACTTTGTAAGCAGTTTGCTGCAGGATTTACAAGATGGATATTTACCTTGTCCTTGTTCATGTTCTACCCATTATCTGCCTTCCCACAACGCCGCCCACCTGGAGCTGAGGTTGTCTCTATATGGTGCCCATAGAGGCTGCGGCACTCGTGTCTCCCGCCGGTGTTCGTTAAGGCTGTGATGAGCCTGAGGAATATTCCAAGAGGCACTTGCTGTCCTTGCTGTTGCTTGTCGGGGAGTGCCAGGGACGTGGCTGCTCCTGAGCAGGAGGATGAGACCTGGCTCTCAGCGCTGTCCTGCACCAGTGGCCCCTCTGAGACCAGTGAGAACCAGCAGGATGGTCTTACTGGACCTAACATGGAGTAAGGCTCTGTGTCTGAGCTTAAATCAATAATGCGTGTCTTTGAGAGATGATGTTCAGATTAGTAAATAGATGTGCTTTTTAACTAAAGCCTCCCTATGGAAGGGAAATGCTATTGCCAAATATTTTAAAGTATAATAGTATTATAGTGAAATAATATGGTTCAGGTTATTTGTAGCATCCTTTGTCATAAAGAATAGATATGTTGGAGTTTTACCAATATATAGGTCGATCTGCTAGCAGTTTGGCATATGTATATATGTGCCATCAGTTGCTAGTCTCTAGAGTAAAAGGAGCTTGACTACTGCTAATGTAGGAGTTCAGAACAATGTGAAGTACATCCTGAAAGAGTGCACGTGGGCACCCGTCCCCAGCACAGTCCTGCTTTCCTCCATGGAGGGTGCGACAGGTCAGCCTGGGGAACCTGCTCCCTGTCTCTGTGTGGGACGGGGGGTTCAGGGCAGCCCTTTGCCAGTCCGCAGAAGCCACCAGCACCTCTCCCACGCTCAGGGCAGGGAAATAATTGAGGTGTTTCAGCTGCAGCCACTTCCCTGGTGTGCAGCACCCCGACACCACACCCGGAGAGCTGCTCTGGCCTCAGCGCCCTGCATCGCCTGTTGTAAACAAATAACTACAGGCATATGTACAGCCAGGGCTCTTGCAGGAAGGAGACGGGCTCTGGTGATTCATGGCTTCAGAGGTGCAGCTGTGACTCGTGACCTGGGGGCTGGGGCTGTAGGGTGCTGGAGTGGCGCTTGCTCCGCCGGGCTGGGCGGGCTGGGGTGTGTGGCAGCCCCGCAGCACCCACCGGTGCACACCTCATCCCAGGGGCTGCGCCTCTCCGCAGCCGGCACTGCCTCCGAGGCCCACGCGCTTCTCTGGGCAATTCCTTCTTAACAGAAACCTGCACGTTTTTAGGCCATTTGCTTTGTCACAGCTGGGAGCGTGGGGACAGGGCAGTTTTGAACCAATTCTCTTGGAGCCCTGGCGTCAGTACAGCGCTGCAGAAAGTGGTTTTTCAGCACAAAACTAAAAAGAAAAGGAAAATGTGTGTGTGGCTGTATATTTACAAACTTTTCCCTGGGCTTTTCCCAAAATTTATTTACAAATTGAAAACACACGAATGAAAGGGTCAAATTTCCCAAGAAAATTTCCATTTAGCAAAAGCCGTTCTTCATCACAAAAAGCCACAGCTTGCTGCCCCTTAGGGAAGAGGCCATGCTGTGTCGGCAGGAGGAGCGGGACAGACCAAGGGCTTTTCTGTCTGTCTGCACCACTGCTGCTACTGGGAGGAAGATAAGAGCAGGGCAAGCAAATGAGGTGGGGTTCTCTGGCACTTGCCATCCCCAGAAAATAGCAGTGCAGGGGCTTAGGCTAGCACTGAAAAACCACTAGTGTGTTTTTTTTCTGTGCTTAATGGTCTTTAATGGGCTTTTTTCTTCCATGAAGGTGTCCAGTCTGTTTTCCAGCCCATTCTGCCTGGGTTTTGTGCTCTCTCGCTGGTGCCCTGGGGGTACCCATGCCTGCAGTGGAGCATGGCTGCTGCCGCGGGCTGCCTTCGCTTCTCCGCTCCCCTCGGGAGGGATGGGCGAGCAGGCTCTGCCAGCTTTGCTCTCGGCTCTGGAAGGGGTTGGTGTTGGCTGGAGGAAGCCGGCACAGTTCAGGCTGAGGAACAAGCCGGTCGAGTCTCCGGCAGGGTGCAAACCCAGGCCAAAGCTCTTCACTAGCAGCCTGATTGGTGGCTGCTAATGGCGTTACGTAGCACCGACCCTGGCCCAGTAAAATGCTGGTGTGTGTTGCAGCATGAGCAGCTGAGCTGACTGGCTGGTCGGCAGCGCAGTTCAACCTGTGAGCTGTCAGGAGCACAGTGCCGCTGCCCGGGTAGCTGCGGCAGTCTCTGCTTCCCAGTGGACAAGTGGCTTTTCAGCCCAAAAGCCACCACAGGCAGCGTCTAAGGAAGGGCTGAGAAAACTTCCCTGCCAAAACTACAGTGATCTGTGCATTGCTCCTTCCCTGCGTCCCTGGCTGGCGGCCAGCATTGTCTGTGGAGGGGGGCCAGTGCTTCACCTTCCTGCCAGGGCAAAAGCAGAGGGATCTCAAATCAGGTGTTGCAACACCTGAGAGCATGGCCGCGAGCCCGGCAGCCAGCCGCAGGGAGGGCAGCACCACAGCTGTTAAAGGCAGAAGTCATTTTTCCTTGGTGTAAAAGGCAGAGGCCTGTCTCCTTATAACTCCAGTGCCATCATCCTGCCACGTGCTGGTGGCTGTTGCTCGCTTCTGCCCAGTTTCCCTTCCCGCCAGATCCATCAAAGCTAGAGGTGAGTTATTCAGGCAAATCAAAGCAAAACTCGCCTGCTGCTGCCCTGCATGGCAGAGAGCTGCAGCCCCCACCCCGGGCAGCCCTTGCCTGCAAGGAAAGAGAGTGGTGGGAAGCTCAGAAATGGTTTTTCCCCCACTTCAAAAGCACCTTGTTAAAGCAGTGCTGGGAAAAGAAATGCGTGCATGGGAGTTAGCTCCCCGCCATGCTCATGTGCACACAGCACTGCTGCTTGTGGTGGGTTTCAGCCCAGGTGGCTGTGTTATGTTTTTAGGGAATTTGAACCTAGTCTCATATGTGTTTGGACAGAGGCTGTTTAGTGGCAGCATGTTACCTGACTGCCTTTGCAAGCAAATCCTCTCGCCTGGATTCTTTGTTAGTCGGCCATGGGGTCTGTAGGAGCTGCTCTTGGCATTACACATGAATTAATGCTTGTTAACTAACAGGTAAAATTGCAAGGCTGCAGCTGTATTGTTTAATTAGGAGCTCTGTGCGCTGCTCCCTGTATCGTTCCTGCGGGTGAATCACTGGCTGTCATTCAAGCTGGAGCTGGAGCCACTAACTGCGTTATTGCAGGGAATGAAATGAGATGTGGGTCTGGATTAGAGGGTGCCTGAAAAGCTTATTCAAACGGACCCTGCCTGGTGCCCTCACATCTCCTCCCACACAGTCCCTCATCCTGTTTGCAGTCACTCTCCATCATCTCTTGTAAACAGATGTGAAAAGATGTGTGTATCTGCAGTAACTGGCCTTCTCTCCCCGCCACCTCCCACCATCCCGGTGGTGTGGGGAAACAGCAGCCAGCCCCAGGTCACCCTCCGAGTTCAAACACCAAGAGATGAAGCAGCCCCCGGTGCCGATGCTCTCCCTGGCCCTTTGCAGGGAGATGGGGGACAGTTTTGTGCACTAGAGGAGCCCTTCCCTTTCCAGCAGGGGCCAGTGAGTCCTCTCCTCTCCCTCTCCTCTCCCAAGCTGTTGCTCATCCTGGCAAGAGCTCTCCATCCTGCTGCTGACAGATGAGTGGGTTCAGCATCCACTTTCATTGGTGCTGTCAAGTCTTTAGGACTCGGCTTGTTTCAGTGTTGGCATTTTGTTTTTCTATAGGTAGCTGAATTCTGCAGTTATATCTGTGCTCATTGCCCTGGGCTGGTTACAGCACCCTTGCGCCTGTGTCCAGTTTCCCCCAGCTTCCCGCAGCAGCTCAGTGAAGCTGAGCCATACTCCTCTTTGTGGGGCTTTGGAAGATGAACTCCCTTCTGGGGACGCCACCTTTGAACTCTCGATATCGCTATTGCCATGTTGCAGAAACGCCTGGCAGATAGCTTGGGCTGGGGCGAGGGCTGTGCGCGGCTGGGGCTGCCTCTGCCGAGGCGCTGTGGGAGGGCAGCCGCGGCTGCTGCCCTGCCAAGGCTTTAGCTTAACCCTCCCTGCAGCAGGAAAGCGGGAGCTGGCCTCGACCCTGCAACCCTGGGTGAGCCCACTAGTTTTTTGTGGGAGCTGCTGTTTGGGGTATACAGGATGGGGAGCAGGGGCACCACCTGAACTGGAGTGCAGGTGCAGGAGAAGTCTCGGAGACAGGCGGTGCCCTTGTCTCCTGCCTTCCCCTTTTTCTTGTACACCGGTCATGCTGCTCGTTGGACTCGGCTATGGAGGGGTTAATCTTTTCCTTGTTTATTTGTTAATTATTTTTTCTTCCTCGGAGGGTGTCTTTTGTTTTCTTGAATAGACTTCTGGTATCCCATTGTCCTTTATGTGCTCCATGGCTTCTCCCCAGCTCTGTGACCCCAACTTCCTCAGCCCCAGTCCTGTGGCGTCCCCCTGCCCAGGGCTCTGCTGGTTCTCTGCGCCCTCCTGCTGAGATGTGAAGGTCCAGCCATTACTAACTGTGCTGGTTTAGATAACCAACGGCAGCTAAAATAAATGAGGGATGCAGTGAGGTGCCATGTTAATGCACTTCCCTACTCAGGCTTTTAAAGAAAAAAAAAAAGATCTTTTGTGAATCATTGATAAGTTCAGCTTCACTCAGGGTCACTTATGCAAAAACCTAATATTGATTTTTCATCTTTGCTTAGAGTAGCTTCCCACGCATCTGTTCAGGATGCAATGGGGACTCACTTATCAGCATATGACTCACCTACTCCTCTAAATCTTTCTTTTTTCAAGGATAGAGGAGCCAACCAGCTCACAGGATGCTTGACCTTATAGTGTAGGATCAGAGGTCTCTGCCGTGCTACAAGCTGAGGCTCTAGACATGTTTTCCACATTTGCTTTGTTCCCGTTAAGCAGGAATATCTTTAACAAGTAAGATAGCTCTCAGAGTCCTTTACAAAGTCATTAAATGTTCATTAGGGAAGCGGTTCTGCTACCCTTCAGATTCTTATTGATGTCCTTCCAGGGCTCTGACCTAATTCTGGAGTTCTCCCAAGGGTTACATTGCTATCTGGAAAGAAACCAAAATAGGGATAATACAATTGTTGTGGAATCCCTGCTTGACTGCACACATACGTTCTCTTTTTAACATACACATTCATTTCTGAAAGTCGCCAAAGCTGAATCAGATACCTAAATCCACCCCCCTCTGAATGGCCCAGCAGAAGCATTGATTCACAGGCAAAGTGAAGCAGAGGAGGCAAATACAGTACCTTTCTCCAGACAGAGTGCTTCCTCCATCCATTCAGAACAAGAGGACAGAGCATGCATGTCCCTGCCTGGGATTTCCAGGCTGTCTGCTGTATCCCAGAGGCTTCGCCTTTCTGCAGGAGAGGTCTGCACAGGCAGGCTGTCGCTGCAGCCCACGGGCACTGTGTGAGCGCTGCAGGATGCTCTGGAAAGCCCTTTTCCCTCCAGGAGAATTCATTGTGGAACAGGGCATGCAAACTGAGAGACTCAGACCTATGCCAGCCTTGTGAAATGGAGATGTCAGAGTGCTTCAACAGCAGAGAGATGGATATCAACAGAAATGCTGGAAGAATTAGTAAGATATGTTTTGGGAGAGGTAAATTCACTGGATAGACTTAGCCTAGCACACTTCACTGAGATGAAAATGTTCCATAGGTTTGTACATAACATCAGAGGAGTCTATGGGCTGATACCCCATCACATTCTTGATGTTTCTGAAAATTAGTCCTATGCAAATCCCAGATGAGTATAGAAAAAGCCCCCAGCTCTGCCCCATACAACAGAAATGTGGGAGTCAGCCTCTAATTTAAAGCAGGTCAGTTTATAGTGCAGGCTTTTAAGGCCTGTTGCTATGAGCTGGAATTGCAACTCTAGCTCCTTCATCTTCTGCAGAGGTTATTTGTCATCAGACGTGCAGCAGCATGGAGCCAGTGGTTTTCCTCAGGCCTAGTAATGCCTCCTGCTGCTCTGAAGGGACGTTCAGCTCTTCTGCATGGAGGCTCTGCGTGCATCGGTCCCGTGGGGCTTCCAGAGCCCCTCTGCTCCTGGGGACTTTCCCTCCAACGTTCATGTATGCCTCCCAGCTCAGTGCCACGGGCTAATCAGTGAGAATAAGCAGAACTGGAAAAAAGGAATGATCGGATTTTGTGTCCCCAGAGTGCTTTACCTGTTTTTTGTGCTGTGTTGTTGAAGCCACTGGTATCTTTATTGCTCTTCTCTACATTTTTCAATAAAACAAGATCTATTTAGGAAGCAGCTTTAGGATAGCTGATTTGATTTTCCATTTAGACTGTCATTCTGCATATACTTAGTGGACTGAAATCACATTTGCTTCCTTCTTTGATCCTCCTCTTACCTGTGTGCTAGATATTAACAAAGTCCTCCTCTCCCTCTGTCTCTCTCTTTTCCCTAGTACATGGGCTGTATTGAAGTGCTGCAGTCAATGAGGTCCCTGGACTTTGGCACGCGAACGCAAGTCACCAGGTAGGCGGTATCAAACTGATATTCAGCCCAAGAATGAAAAGCCCGAGCGCTAATTTCTCTATAAAGCCAAAGGTGCATGCCAAGCTCTGAGACAATTTTGAATAGGAGTTTGCATGTTTTGTTTTGTTTTTCCCAAGCGATGATTTGAATTATTTGGTCATTACAATAGGCTATTTGCATTGGAAAAGGAATTGTTTCAGCCACAGACCTAATTTCTCTCCCAATTCTTGTTCTGGATGCAGAGAGCCTCCCCCTGCAGTCACAGCACGGTACAGACATCCCCAGCTAGCTGGCTACCAGCAGCAGGCAGGCCATGCCCGTGGGCTCAGCCCTGCCTGCTCCGCTCACTCAAGACACAGGGTAAATCTGCTGGGGCTGCCACGGCTGCGGGGGGCCAAGGTGGTGAGCCTGGATGCTCGCAGGCCTGTCTGCCATGCTGCTTCACACCTGATGCAGAAAGTGCCATCAGTCCCTCAGTCTAGCAAGGTCATCTAATGAATTTTTATCAGACGGGTGGCATCGCTTGGCCCCATCTGCACCAAGGCCAGGCTCAGCTGGAAGCAGAGTTACAAGGAAAACATGTTGAAATATAGCCATTTCCAACTGTACAGCAGGCCTAAGTTTCCAGGCTGCAAATCAGAAGAAGATGGATATTTCGCTCTCAGATACAACTGAATGTGGTTTAAACGTGAAATATTTTGTGGTCTTTCGAAAAGCTTGCAACTTCTGTTGCAGATTGCTGCCCATTGCTGGGTGTAGATTATTAACATATGCACCTGTGGCGTTGTTGAAATGTCCTGTCAGGAACAGAAAAGCCCAGTTTTATTTTTACCTTTATTCTTGTAAGTCTGTCAGTGCAGGAATGTTTGAGTTTTCAAAATAAGCCCCCTCTTTCCAGCTCAGAGCACTGCATGCTGCTGGGATGCACTCGTGGTCCAGCAGCCAGGGCAAATGCTCTGCCGGGCAATCCCAGCAGTGACCTGGCATCCTGGCACCTCCAAAGGCTTTTTGGAGGGCTGGGTGGGTGCAGAGTATTTTGGCCCAGCCTTAGACATGTTCCCTCCTCCCCTCAGCTATTTTTCTGGCATAGTTCATGCTGAGGATGCCAGGAGTGTGGTTGAGGCTTCCTGCGCCTGCCCCACTCTTCCTTTCTGCAGGCGGATGATTTACAGATGCTCTTTTGCTTCCTCAAGTGTTTGTATCAAAGAAATGCTGGAGAAAGAAAAGGAACATGAAGAGATAAGTGTTACATATCTACCTATTGGCTCCCAGACTTATCAGCTAAAAGGAAGAAGCTGGAAAACTTGAGCCCTTAAATGCCTATATACTGCACTCGAAAGCTGCCTGATTTGTTTTATATTCAAAATCAGCGGTTGTTGACATTTGCAATCAACATAAGCATGCATTCACCCAGTTCCCCTCAGCCTAGTCATTTATCGATCAAAAAGAGCCACATTGTACACTTAGCCCAAACCAGTCAGCCCGGCGCATTCAGACCGAGCCACTGTATCCTTCAGCAGCCTCGTCCAAAGAGCGAGGTTATCTCCCGGTTGCAAGACACGGAGAACGTATGCTGCTACACTTATAAAACAGAGCTATGGATGGTTTGTCTGGAAAAGAATGAATATGAATTACTGTGTGACAAGAGCTTGCCAACTTAAATGTGGCCCAGATAGGAAGGTTTTGTTAACCAGAGCTATGTGAAAACTTCACAATGGAAATATTTCCGTCACTTAAAAAAAAATGCTACTGCTGACCTTAATGGGCTCTTTTGTGCATGAGAAATTCAAAACTTAAACTGTTTGCAAACCGAATGCTGAAGTGCTGAGCTCGTGCATGCAAACTTTAAAGTTCGATCGATTACAAGCTGACTGGAGCGAAGATAACATTGATTATTCCCCTATTCTTCTCCCGGGGGAGTAAGTTTATAGATGGCATGCACAATGTACCAGCCAAGGAGTTATTGGAAATGATCCCATTTTAATCATCTCTGTTATTTGTACTGGGGGTAAAAAATATTTTTACTCCGATGGCATTTCACTAAACAAAGAGGCATCTTCTGTTTTAAAGGGATGTAGAAAGGGTCTCTAATTATGTTTGCTCCCTGCCTTGCTTTATATGTATTTGCATTCTTAGTCTCCTGATCTTTAAAATTAAAGATATTATTTACCTACCTCACATGAATGTTGGAAAGATCAACAAACTTGTGTTTGCCAAAGTGCTGTGAGGAGTCAAAAGAGATGAGTGTGGAGGATGTATTTTCTAGTTTCTTGCTGGACTTGCATTTTCAGTCACTTACCAGGCCCAGGGTTGGGGAAGGCAGAAAGTGGCCTGTCCAGCCCTATGAAAGACCATGGGGTGCAGAGATGCCGTATGGCCATCAGGCCGAATGACCCCAGCATAGCAAGGGAAGGGCCAGGCACCGCGGTGCTCTCCATCCTCAGCCCTCGGCAGCTGTGCGGTGAGGAGGCTGGCAGAGGAGATTTCCCTGCAGCAGTTTTCCAGCTCTGTGCCGTTGCCTGCCTGTGACCGAACTCACACGCTCTTAGGACATCCCTCCCATTTTGCAGAAATTTGTGATCCCAAACTCCATGTAGATGACAAAAGCAACACCAAGAAATAACAATAAGGGTAACAGGTTCCTCTGCTTGAGAGGCTTTGTATTTTTTTGAATGGTCACCCATAAACGTGCTGTGCTTGCTGTTCTCGGTACAAGACGTGTTTGGGCTGTCGCCCTTGTGCTGTGGCAGGTCCTGCGTTTGCTGGACCCTGACGTGCACTTCCCTTGTCCAGCCCTTCAGCTCTTTTCTTCTTACATGTCTCCCACTTCTGTTAAATCAAGCGTATTATTAGTCATTATATTTGGGCATTTATGGGAAAAGTGATTCTGTATCTCAGATCAGGGCATTAACTTGCAAACGTGAAAATGGTCAGGCAGCGAAGGGCAAAGGGCGCCTGAAACATGCTGCTGGGGAGGGCTGGTGGAAGAAGGCTGACTTTGTTTGGAAGATTAATTTCAACTTTGTTGAGATACACAATCCCTTTCTGTTAGATAGCGTAGGCAGAGCCCTAGATGCTTAAAAGCAAATCTTCAACGGCATGCTTACTGGCTTACATCAGCCCATCTCTCGTCTTTTACTCTCATTTGGGGGAACAATAAACAAAGCGGCTCACTGTTACTGCCAGTGCGGCGCTCTCCCGCACGTTTGGGGAAGAGCATCCGCCGCAGGTTTCACTCCAGAGGTGCAGACCCAGAGAAAACCTGTAGACTGTACAACTGAGCTGATCTAAAGGCTTATGGATGCCGAAAATGGGGCTGTCCTTGTCACTCCCTCCTGCCCCAGAGCTTGCTGAGCCCTCGCCAAGTGGCCACAGCCCGGCTGAGTGGCTGGCTGCTAACCCAGCAGGCAGAGGGAGCAGTGACCTGCAGGGCTGGGCCAGGCTTTCTGGGGAGCAACAAAAAATTTCCTGTGCTGCCAGTTCCTGCAGCACTCAGCCACATAGGGGTTGTGCCACTGTCCCAGCTCAGTGCGTCCCAGCCCAGAAAGTGGGGAGCTGCCTGCAGCACTGTGCTCAGGAGCCTCGGTGTCCCAGGCGAAGAGGAACGGTCCTGTTTCCCCATCCCACCTCCCAGATCCCACAGAGGTGCCCCCAGAGAACTGTGCCAGCCTTGATCCTCACTGAGCTGGTGCCCAGCAGAATAACCCCTGGGAAACTCGCCCTGCAATGGATGGGCATCTGCTGGGGCCAGGAGCGGGACCTGTGTGGTAGGTTCGCTGCTGCAGACAACCCAGGGGATCAAAGTGCTTCAGAGTAATGTTTTTCAGGATGGCAAGAAGAGCTGACCCAAATCTCTTCCATTCACTACAGAAAGTGAAAACTGTGTCAGTGAAACAATGACCAGTTTATGTAATCGTGTGGGCACTGCAGTACCGACAGACAGTGATTCCACTTCAAATGGCAGAAGATGCCTGAGGAGTCTAGGAGCAAGATTTTCTTTGCCTTAAACTACAAGAATTTAAATTCCTCACAGTTCTCCCGATTTCATTCTGTGGCTCCTAGGGTCGAGAGGAGCTGCTGCAGAGCACGCAAGTGGAGTTATCTCATTCAGGGTGATTTAAAACAAAAACAAAAAAAACCCAGAGTGTTTTGCTTTGGGATGAATGACAAGGAGGAGCGAAAGAAAGAGCAGCAACATGACTGGAATAACAAGGCCACATTTTCTGCTACTGCCTCAGATTTGGAAGATATCAAACGGACAAGCAAATGTCAGAACCCATAAGGTTGCATATTCATCCAGGAACAAGGCGATTAACTGCGCGCCCTACGCACAGGTATATGCCATCCGGCAGATCTAAAAGCAGAGACTTCCCTGAGCAAGTGATTGAAAATGAATGGCTGTAAGAATGAATTAATAGCAGATTTCCAGGAAGAAAACACAGATACGGTAAATCCTATTTCAGGTTATTGTGGATGTATCCAGAGTTTCTTTTCTTCTTAGTGTACAGTGCAGTTTCTAGTTCAGGTCCACCTGCCCCGTGGAAATGACTGAAGGTTAGAAGTGTTCAGTTGTAGCAGCAAGGTGTTACCAAACTGGTGCTTTTCACATCTTTGAAATAATACTAGAGAGGGTTTGTTAGATCATCTGGAAAACCACCCAGAGACAGGCAACAAGAAACGTCTATGAGAAGATGATTTCCCCTACCAAAGAGAGGTAATAGAAACTATTAAGTAGAAATGATTTGCCTACTTTTTGGTTCCCATTTGCTGAACAAGTGCTTCCGAGTGTGGTGAAGTGGGCAGTGACCACGCTGGCTTGTACAAGAATGAGGTCCATTGCTGGCAGTGTTGTCTATGACTCCTTATTCCACATGGGCTGCCTGAAGTGCACGAGAACTCATTTGTCACCAAAATAGATGACTTCCCTGTTTTTCCAATTTGTTCTGTATCTGGTTTTCTTTCTAGGTAGAGCTAGACTTGAAGGCTCCAGGTAGCCTTAATGTCTTGGCTCTGATTTTAATTTCCTTTAATATTGAATGAGAAGATGAGCTCTCATTTTCCAAGTTGCTTATTGGAATCTGCAAGATCATCCTGCAGGATGCCTTTCCCCTTTTTTTTTTAGTTTTGGCCTTTCTACTGGTAACACCTAAATAAAACAGGAGCTAAACAAGAAGGATATAATGAATTCTCTTCAAAAGTGTGTTTTCAGCTGTGCAGGGGGAAGTGCTTTGCTTTAGAAGGCTAAGAAAAAGCAGTGTTTAAAAGGCTGTCTTTCTGACCCATCTTGTGTAGCCCACAATGAGGCTCCTCTTATTCCCTGCTGTTTTCACTCTGAACATATGAATTACGTTTTTATTATTTTGCCATGAGGTCTCCATTCCTTTGCCGGTCTCCAGGCTGAATTTCTCAGGATGTTCTCTAACAGGAATGTAGCATCACTGATCTTCAGCGCTTTAAGCACATAGCCCATCAGTGTAGCAACGTCCGTGGGGCGCTGAGCAGGAGGCAGCAGCAACGCTGTGGTTCACCGGCACTGTGCTGGCTTTATTTGCGGTCTGATCTGCTCCCCGGGCATGACACGGGGTCCTGGGGGAACCACACTCCTCACCAGGTCACCTCTGCTTCCTGGGACATATCTGGCTGGAGCCTCTCACTGTTGTGTGGTCCCCTGATATTTTTTAGCCTTTCTGAACCAAAACTTTCTCAGGAAATGAAGCCCAGTGGCATGTTCCTCCCACACACACACCAGGATCTGAAAACAGACAAACTTTCCTAACTGTCTCGTTTCCTAATTAGCTCTTTGGATAATAATCCAATAACATAAACAAATGATTAAACAAACTAATTCCCTTCCCCTTAAGAACAAAACAAAATCCCAACCCTTGAAAGCCCAAGTCTCAATTCAGCCGTGAGAGAAAGGCTGAGGCTACAGCCTCAAAATAAAATCACCGAATATGGGAACCGAAGCCTGAGAGGGTGACCGGGGGACGGCGGCGCAGCTCGCTCCAGCAGCCCCGCAGCAGAGGGCCGGGGCAGCTGGAGGGGTCGGGGGCTGCGGGTCAGACCGCGATGTCCAGGTAAGGTTAAAGAAACTTGGTAAGCACGTCCCAGCCCAGTAAGTCACCATTTTTCCACTGACTTCAAAACAGTCAGTATCAGTCAGGGGAAAGCCTACGACTGCCAGCAAGAGGCTTTTTTCCAGCTGCTGTGCTGACCTTGATCAGGGCAGTGAGTGCTCCACCGCATGTCCAAACCAGTCACCTGCTGGAGCATATATCAGAATTTTCTTTGTTCAAGTGTGGAAAATAGGCGCAGTGTGCCACTATGTCATATTAAATGTGTAATTTAGCTGTCTTTGATATAGACCAGTAAACACTGTGAGTGCTTTATGCCTTACCCTTCTGCTGCCCGACTGAGAGGCGCCTGTAGAGAATAGTGGGTGGCTGGGAAAGGACGTCTAGTTTGGGACATACCTGCCAGAGATGGAAAGATATGGATTGAGACCTCAGATTTGAAAAAGAACTGGAGAAGCTGATTACACCTCCTTTTTTTCCAAAAAAAAAAAAGAGAACCCCCAAACACCAGAAGGGCAATCAGGGCACCCAGCTGGGCTTACTCAGCATGCCCCTGTTCTTCTAAATAAGAAGGATTAAGGCAAGAGACCTATCAACCGTACTGAGAAAAAGGATTTGGAGGCATTAGGTTGTTGGAGTTTCTTGTGGTTAGTTGATGCGTTTCTTTTTAAAACAAATTTTCATTAGGTGAAACTGATATGTTTTACGAAGAAAAAGAATCAACCCAGATCAGGCTGCTGAATCATTGTATTTTGTAAAATATATATATTTTTTTTTTAGCAGTGGGAGGAAAGAAGAAAGAAAAACAACTGTGAAAGTCTTTCCAGAAGATTTGTGTTTATAAGGGGGGGTGATAACAATAAATCGCAGGGTTGCCGGCCCTGTTACACATGATGCATGTGAAATGATCCAACAGATTGTGCTGTATTTTTCTATTTGCAGGGAAGCAATAAGCCGACTGTGTGAAGCTGTATCAGGTACAAATGGAGCTATAAAAAAGCGGAAGGTAAATACTGTTTTAGCCAAACGATTTATTTTCTGTAGCTGCTTTTAATAAGCTGGATACATGATTCCCTAACAGGCTTCAGTCCATGCTGGAGTTAGTGCACGTTAATCCATGTGAACTTGGTATAACATGAAAACACTTGTAGCAGGGTGTGTAGCCTGCTTGGTTTGGGGCTGAGGCCATGCCCTACCTTATTTTCTTCAGGATTAATGCTTTGCCCAGATTTCCTGCTCCTACCAGTCTTTGCAGTGCTCAGTGCTTTACAAGTTTTAGGTTCTGGCTAGTAAACTGTAGGAGGTCTTTTTGATAGCAAAAGGGAGCTCATTCACTGGAGGATTACCTGGTTGTTATTTGCATATAAAAAAATTAAACATGACTAAAATGGCAGTGTTTAATGGGCCCATCATTTATTAAATAACTGGGATGCAGTGAGGGGCAACATCAGTGACTGCTGTTGGGTCATTCCCAACTTCCCAGTGGAAGTTATTGATTCCCTTCTGTAACAGTGGGGCTTGGGAGGAGCCTGCTCCTTTCAGGAACATGCTCCTGAAAAATGAATACATGAGAGAATTTCTTGATTACTCAGAAATGCTTCATCCCTAGGAAACGAAGCAGAGTTCAGCAGGAAAATTACACGTTCTGAATTACTGACACAGCTATAACATTTAGCTCACTGGGATTTTGCTTTAAAACTTTTTCCCCCATTATTGACATAAAAACCATGCCTGTAAGTATTGTATTCAAAGTTGATATTTGTTAGAAGATCTATTTGCATTTGATCAAGCCATTATCCTTGCTCCATTGACATTTTCAATAAGATATCATAAAATTTACTTTACTTTGATACGTTTCTGCCCTGACAGACTCAGCTGACAGCCTCTTTCTGTTGTTTCTTTGTTTAAAGCCTCCAGTGAAGTTTCTGTCTTCTGTACTTGGCAAAAGTAACCTTCAGTTTTCTGGCGTGAATATAAAACTGACCATTTCAACAAGCAGCCTCACTTTGATTAATGTTGACACGCAGCAGGTAGGATACATATAAATCAGTGCCCTTTTCTCCATGCTACTGTGTTCTCCTCCTTTCATGGCTTCTGAAAGAAAGGCTGGGCGCTTTGAAGGGAAAGCAGCAGCCTTTAGTCTTCTTGTGCATGCCTGGTAAAGCTGAATTACATGATGCCTCTGAATTTAAAAATGAGAGCACTTTGGAGGAGTTGGACATGCAGCACATGCCGTTCTTGTTTATGATGGTGTCTTCCATGGGGAGGGATCTTTAAGCACTTGGCAAACTGTTTCTCTGTGTGTGTGTCTGCCTGTGCAGTGCCTAATAAACAAGGCACTAGTCCTGACTGGAGTTTCTGACAAGTCCTAGGGAAAAAAAAAAATATAAATAATAAGTCAGAGCTTGGCTTTGGTGTCGTTCAAAGCTATATTACAGCTGGGAAATATATGTGCATAATCAATTATACTATGCAGAGTCTCTGGGCTCCATTGAGACGTGTTCCTGAGAGTCTGGATCTGCCCTCCAGTGTGCTCCCTTCTTGGCAGATGTGATGAGGAGCTTTGTGCTGCCCACCTAATTCCTCCACCAGCTGTTGGCTTCAGCTCCCAGCACGACCTCATCCGGGGCCAGCAGCGGATTTTGCTCCAAGCTGGAGCAGGGGAACATCAGGGAGGTAGTTTTGGCTCACTGGCTCTGAGGAATCATTGCACTGAGCTGATGCCATGCTGAGTGTCAGGCAGCTCTTGGGGTTTCACCAGAGGACAGAGGTCTCCTGTCCCTTGGACCTCTGTGCTAGGAAGGGTCTATGGCACCAGGTTTCCCTTCCTTTCAGGTACAGCAGCAAAGGGCTTCCCTACACCAGGTGAAACTCTGGGGGTTGGCAGCTAAAGTGTGGCACTTTTAACCTCTTCCTGTTTGTACCAGGATTAAAAGCCAGCCAGCCAGATCTGCTTCCAAAAGCACTGATGTGCTCTGTCACTGCACACAGGAGCATGCAGGGCACTGTCTTGAAATTCTTTCTAGGTCTTTCGTTACTAGACCTTTGCAAATGGAAAATCATATTTATTCTATTCTTGCGCTGCCGCTACGTTCCATTGGGTTCCCACCTGCATAATCTGTTGCACTTGATTTTATAAAAAAGAACAGTTTGTCTCCAGAGATGAGGTAGTGTTTGAAACCATGAAAAGTTGATGCTTGATTTGGCTAGTGAAATCTCTACCAGGTAACAGTTTGGTGCTAATGGTAAGAGAGAATATGATCAGAGCATCAGTGGGACCTGTTCATAAACATGCTACCATTTTATAACCCTTTAAGGAAGATTAATCAGGGATCTAGACATCACTAAACATGAATGGGTAGTCTCAAAAATACTCCTATTGTTAGCTCCTTCCTTCACAAGTGATACGTGTATGTATTAATGGATTGGGTTGTCATGAACTTAATTGCTTGCTCTATGAAGATATATGCTCTGCTGTTTTCTAAATGTGTGGCACATAAGCACATTTAACCAGTTTGTCATGCTTTTCAGATTATTGCCAACCATCACATGCAGTCCATCTCATTTGCTTCTGGAGGTGACCCCGTAAGTACTGATTTATAAGATATACTTCCGCAGGTATAATGAAATTATTACGAGACTAAAAGTACCTGCAAATACTTTGCTTCATCCCGTCCTATCCACAAGCACTAAGAGTACACCGCAATTCTGGATCATGACCAGTAATACAAGAAAATTGAGGGACTGAGACTGGAAAGGAGACTTGGAATAGGGACTCTGTGGATCTTTGATAGATCTGTATAGTTACCTTTCCCATTCTTCATCAGTGAGCCTCCGTTCACTCAAAAGCCCCCGGACTTGAGCACCTAAAAATAAGAACACACAAACATAGGAATTGGCATCAGTTCTGTGGTCCCTGTAATCCAATACCTGTCACAAAAGCTGTCAGCGTCAGCACCAGCACCTCTAAATTTTCAATGAATTTTGAGTCAAGCAAAGCTCCTATAAGACAGACATGGCACAACCTTCTTTTTCCTGCAGATACGGGTTTTTCTCCTAGTATCGTAGTCATGAGCTCACTGATGTTGTCACACAAGAGGTTTTCTATCCTCTTCCAAGCTCCTTATTGCAATGATTGTCAGCAGGGAATTTGTCATCCATAAACGTGGTACTCCCTGTTCCCTCTTTGAATCTAAGCAAGCCCAGCCCTGCCAGTGTTATGATTTTCACACTCCATGCGTTATGAAAACAGTTGTGGGGGGTTTTTTAAATCAGTTTTTAATTTTCTGCCCTTCAATTTTGTTAAATGTCTTCCTGTTCTTGTGTTATGAAACAGGGAAAACAGAAGGCTCTGGGTCATGCTCTTGATAACACTGGGGTGGAAGCCAGATCCAGCATTGACTGGAAAATGGCAGATCTGCCTCTTTGGATTTAGGAGCAGGCAAGGGGAAATAGCTGGGAACCATCCCTATGTGGCTGACTGATCTTCTCTGGAGGGCCATGTGGGTGATGTAAGGAGCCCAGCTGCTCTGCTCTGCTCAGAGAGATGCTGCCCAAGCTGCCTGAGAACAGGAGCTTTCTGGAGCTGGGCTGGGAAGTGGGGAGGGAGCATGGGTGCAGGCTCTGCGCTGGAGGTCCTGCGCCCAGGAGGGAGGTGCTGCACGGGCCTGGTGCCAAAGTACTACATCCTTAAATATCCCATTTAATGATTAAGGCATTTTCAGATTCTAAGAAGTTCAAATTTCACCTTTAGGTGCCTGTGCTATCCTAATACACCCCACTGTACAATACAGTCCCTGGGCTTTGCAGACCCTTCCTGATGTGGATTTCCAAGCAGCTCCAAGAGCTGGCACGCTGTTGTGCTGAGCATCACAAAGCTTCATTTCCAAATTCCAGTTTTCTTGATAGTTAAACGATTTAAGTATGTCCCCAAGCTGACTTGTTTTTGAAGTATGCTGGCTGTCTAGTTTGTCTTTATGCAACATTTTCAGTTTTGAAAATTCAGGGATGTATTTTCAGATCTCTGCTCAGCAGGTTCGATGGGTAATTCTCCCTTTTTTACCTTTTTCAGTTTGGGTGGATTGTTTTGGTCTTTTTTTTTTTTTTAATGTTATTATATGGCATTGGTCTTGTACAGTGATCCCATCAGCTGACACAGGGCTGGGTTTGGTCAGGGCTTAATGGCAGGACCACCAGGAGATGTGCTTGCACACAGATGTGCTGCAGGAAATGGGCTTGGTGGTGCAGCTGGTGACACTTTTCTTACTGGAAGAATATGTAAAATGGAGGTCTTGCTCAGCAGTGGTAACTATAAATCTAGTGGTACTTCACATAAGGGGCAATTTTGGTGGCTTGTTCAGCTAATTTTTTCCAAAATTCCCTTTACATTTAAAATGGGAGATAGTTTCCACAGGACGTCTCTCCACCTGCCCTATATTCAGGCTCTAAATGCAGTTCAGTGTTGCCCTGCACTGTTAAGGAGTAGCAATATTCTGCTTGAGAATAAAGCCTATTCTGGCTTTATTTTAAAGCAAAGTCATCCATGCATGTACTTAAACATCGCAAAGATATAAAAATAGCAGGTACTGCTCCAGTTACTTTAGTTTCTAGTTGCTCTCTAGATCTATTTTATTTTAAGTGTATCCTAAAATATTTATGAACTTTAAGAAAAACCTGAAAGGAAAAGGAAGGAAATTGAGTTCACTAAATGCATAAGAAATATTTAGCTTGCTTTGTTTTAATGATATTAACTTTGGAGATTTTAAAAAAATTATCTAGGACAAGTTCTGCTGGCCCCAAGACCTGCCTCTCGTGTCATTCATTGTGAATTATTAAATGACTGTTCTTGTGCATATTGCAAATGGGGGCCTTGTTTCCTGCCAGCTGATTGCATCTTCCCTCAAGAGAGCCATGCCTTTAAGCTGCAAATTGCATTTTCCCCATCCTGCCTTAAAGATCCAAAATAACAAAATGCATCTTTAATAATTAAAAGACTGTTATTCATTACCTCACCATTTTTACTATAACACTGAATTATCAAGCGACTCTTTGCTTTTGCAGTATGACTAGAAATGTTAATTTTTCTATTCCAGTTCCCTTTTCAGTTTCACTAGAAAAAAGCGAGGATTATTTCAACATTGGCTGGAAAGAGAATCTGAAACAGACAACTGATTACACTGAGGTTGTCTGATCTCAGCAGCAGCCTTGAGGTCCCGAGTAATTTAACCTGATCATAGGTGGACTAAAATCAGGCGGCAGCAGTTGAGATCAGATACCTATTGTATTCTGTGATATTTTAAAGATCAACTTTTCTCTAAGATGCCTTCAAAACTCAATCTTCATGCTACAAATTGGGAATATTCTAACTTGTCCTTTGCAGTATATTAGCACTATTTTGTCTTCCACTGGTATTGATAAGGACCGTCCCAGCTAACAGCTGTGACTGGCAGTCACGCAGCTGTAATGCGTTACGCAGGGGAGGCTTCAGGCTCTGTGGGAGCAGTGGAAGGGAGCAGCCTTGCCTGCTGAGGAGGCGCCAGTTGTGTTTCTACTCCTGTTGCATAGTTTGGAATTGAAAACACAGTTTATTGAAGACCCAAAGAATGCCAAATGGTCTAGTGCATTTATTACAAGAAAAAGGTTCCAGCACAGTTACTGTGTCAACAGCCACCAGTGCATCACTGGTCTTTCCCCTAGCCCACTTTGCACCACTTTAGCACCTCCGGTTGCTTTCCCTGAAAGAAGCATGCTTTCTAGAGCTAAAAATATATCTCTCTATACTCAGCTGCTCTGTTATGGAGGTAGGGTTGTTCGTAACAATAATTTTAAAGATGTTTGTTGTCTTTTTTCCTATAGGATACAACAGACTACGTTGCATATGTAGCAAAAGATCCTGTTAATCAGAGAGGTATGGAAACAATTTTCAGATTGTTAAGCATGTTTATATGATTGCTTTATCTGTACCAAAGAGTTGTTTGAGTTTTAAAATAAGAAAGCTACTGAACAGCTCAATATTCTGTACAATTTCTGACTTCCCTGTATGGATATGGGTGATGGTATGCCGGCTGTGGCTTTAAATGTCATATTCTTTGTGCAACGAAGTGAGAATCTGCAGGTCAGACTAAAGCTGTACTAGCAGCTGGCACCATGCAGGGGTAGGAGCCTTCCCCAGCTGGCCTTGCCTGGGGAGGAAGGGCAGAGCCTGGAAAGGTGGGCGGCTGCCCTGCTCTGGGACAACTTCCAGATGAGGGGAAAGGTAGTGAATGAGCTCCTCATCTAACCCAGAGTCCTGGGTATGTTGCTGGAAGGCAGAGTGGGGTATATACTCAGGTGTATGACACCTTCTTCCCTCTGGAGGCTGACCCAGGGAATAAAGTCCCTTTTGCATCACTCTCATTATTTGCCTGCAATAGAAGAAAGACTGACCTTCACTGCTTTTTTCATGCCAGATGGTTCTCAGAGCATCATTGCCAATGGCTATAAAGTTGGTAGAGTGGCAGCTCACAGGAGAGCTCGCTCTAAGGTGTCATGGATGGCTCAGAAAATTAGGATGAAAATCTGGAGAAGCTGGGCTGCAGCCTTAACAGTCTGGCCTGCCGCCTCTCTCTAGTTCCATCACCTGCATTGCTATTTTGACTAACTTAGGGCACCCTGCAGGTTCAACAGTAAGTCCACTATTGATGCTGGGATGGGCAGAACTCCTGTACCCTGGCAGCCTGCAGGCAGGGCTGGCGGCTGGCCTAGCACCATCCTTGAGTGCTATCTCATGGTGGCTCAGCAGAGGGGAGAGCCAGTCCTGGGCACCTGGCACTTGCTGCTGGAGTGAGTTTCCTGAGGTTGTGCATGAGAACAAGGACTGGTGGCAGGAGCATTGCCCCAAGGGAGCCCTGCCCCAGGCCGCTGGAGCCACCCATGGTTGTGTTTTCATGCTGTTTCACGTGAAAGTTGCACGCTGGCAGGGCTGGTTCTCTCCCCTGCTTCTGCTTACTGCCAGGCAGGGAGAGAAAAGGAGATACAGGAACACTCCACGCAGGAAGCATGAATGGAGAGTTTCTTTTACTGAGGTATAAGTTGATACTATGATTAAAAAATACCTAGAGGAATTTCCTTAACACATCAAAAATCTCAGTCTGTATAATGTTCTAAAGCTAGCTAGATGCATAATTTCATGCCTAGCTTTTCTGCTGTAAGCAATATAGCTTGTGTCTCTATTTTCTAGTATAAAGTGCATTTACTTAATTAAAGTAAGGTGTCTCTTTGCAGCATGCCACATACTGGAATGCCCCAATGGGATGGCGCAGGAGGTGATAAACACCATAGGGCAGGCTTTTGAGCTCCGGTTCAAACAGTACCTGAAGAACCCATCCAGCCTGGTTACGTCTAAGGAAAGGTCAGCACATTCTCAGTCACTTAACTGGCAGTTTTCTTCTCTTCAGTACTTTTCAGGAAAACAATATACTCCAAAGAGCAATCCATAAATAAGATGCTTTGGATATGCTTTCTGGACATCTGCTGATGGTAGTATATGCTGTATGTACTGAGTATAATAGACTAAAATTAGCTTATTCCAGTAAACTCCATTGATTTCAGTGACATTTGTACAGGTGCATAACAGCATAGAATTCAGCCACCCTGTTCCTTAACTAAAACAGCCTTATCTTAAATGATGCAAGTAAGTTGAACAAATGTTCAAATTACTCTGCCCAAATAAGTTCTGCTCTATAAATACGGCGCACGCACACACACACGAGCTCAGCCCTGACCTGTGCCAAGTTTAAGCTTGCTGCAATTGTGGAAAGTGTGTGGTGGAGAAAAAAGCAATTGTAATTCACCTTTCTGCTGTTCTGTTCACATCCTGCACGTTGCTCAAAATATAGGGCCTAGATTAGTTTTTGGACCACAGTTCTCCATTTCAACTACCCTTTTTCCATTGCACTGGGGACACAATTCTTGCTCTAATTCATGACTCTCCTCACAGGCTAGCCATGCCTATTTTTCCTCAGTCTTTTCTTTACCATAACACCAAATTTGATCACTTGCTACCTCCCATGGGTAGGTAAAGCTGTAACGCCGCTTAACTGCATCCTGAGTACCGGGAGTCGCTACGCAGGCGGTGTCCATGGTACAGTGCCTGACGCAATGCAACAGAACTGGTTTTATTGCATAACAGCAGCCCCAGCTCCAGTTTATATTTATTTCATTGTATATAGTGGTTCTTGCCATGCCACTGCTAATACTGGCCTGTTTTCCCTGGGCACAATAACCAGAGGAGGAGCCTTTCCTATGAAACTGTGCTAGGTTATGCCACAAGTAAATCGGAGCAAGGAGAGATGGAAGAGGCTAATTAGATTCCCTCCTTGAGCCTAACCCGCAGCCAGCCTCGGAGAACGGTCCTCGGGCAGAGAAGTCGGATATTGCTGTGTGAATGAGTCACCCACTTCCAAACTACTATGAATCACATAATCAAATACTTGCACTGCATATCGCATAATCAACTACTTGAACTTTATCTCTTTCCTGCTCAAGGCCTTTTATCCAATTATATTCTTGTTAAACAGAGAAGTAAGATTTGAGATGAGTTTTTTATTTCGGGACCGGAGACAGTACAGGAAGCCCTAGCTGTTTTGCAGTGTATCAGCTGTACATTTAAACTATCATCATTCTGGTTTAGTTCAAGAAAAACATCGGATGCTCTCCTTCATGTCAATCTGTGTTTTCTTCAAGCTGAAACAGAACAGTTATTTTGATTATGGTTATTAAAATCAGGGTACATTCCACTCAGGAAAACGACTTTTTTTTTTTTTTTTAGCAATATTTGATTTTCTAAAACAGTTGCAGGCTTGTCTAACTAAATGCCGTGAGGTTTTAATTTTCTCTTGTAAGTCGTGTCCCCCACCCCCACCCCCCAAGCAATCCCTAGATTTATACAATTGAGACAAGAAGCCAGAGGAATTAGCTTTATGGTCTACATTTTGGCCACCTTAATGAATGATGCACTGGCACTCTTCTCTTAAAGTTTCAGTAGGTGGCTCTTATATTTTCAAGGCAAAGAAAAAGCATCTAGGCTGCCCGGTGCTAAGAAAATGACTGTACCTCCCTGCACCCCAAACTGTGATGACTCCATTTTTAATTCAGGAAGAAGTAACTGGAAAAATAAACAGCTCTGAAAGTTCAGGCCCAAAGCCCTTTACAGCCTCCGTATGGCTAATCTGTGTATTGTGCGATGCGCAAACACTGGGGATGTTTGCCTACACTAGAAAGCAGTTGATTACATTAGTTGCTTTTTTTTTCCCATATTTTGTCAGCGAGGCAGCAAATGCTAATGGATCAGCTGGGAATTCACAGGAGAGGGAGGATCATGAATATTACAACGAAATTCCAGGGAAAGAGCCTCCCACCGGTGGAGTGTTAGACATGCGAATGAAAGTGCAAACAGACCAAAGGGCTAACTGTCTTACACAGTGCAAAAAGCAGTATTGCTTGGTAAGTACATCATCTTCTGGGATAACAATTCGCTGCCTATTATGGGAATGAATAATAAAGTGTTACTGTGGTGTAACGCATGGCATTAACATCAGAACCAGGTCCTGATTATCCTGGGAAAGGGTTTTTTAGGCTAGATTTAATGATGCTTAGTACATAATTGAATCCCAAAGCACTTTCTGAATATGAACTGATTTGTCCTTAGAGTACTTTTAGGAGGCCAAGTAATATTCCCTGGTTCACTCGTTAGCTGTGAGAAGAAAATAGATACAGATTTAAATGGCTTGTCTGAGAGAACATCTGCAAAATCTGTGATCTCCTGATTCTGTGATCTGATAAATATTTCATCCTGTCCATTATGCTCTACAACCTATACATACAACATTAATTACCCTTGAAGGGTTTCAAGAGGCTCTGTTAAATCAGCCACAGCAGCGAAAGATGCATGTATCTGTGGCTCTTGTCTGGGATAGTGGGGGATAAAAACAAATCAGTCAGGGAGTAAAACAAGCTGAGTTCACACTGGCTGCACAGACTTCAAAGCCTGCTGTGTGAGCTCTTGGAAGCACCGGCATTTCCCCACTTAGGGAAGCAGGCACCGCTGCTTTGCTCAGAGGGAGCGCACTCAGACGTGCCCGCTGGGATCCAGTGGGTGCTGTCTAAAAAGTTGCTGCTCCCAAGTGTTATTTGTGTTTGGTGGCAACGGCGCCCCGGTTCCTGTGTGTTCCTGTGCTACTGCTCCATCCATTTTTTTGCTTTGTTAACCTCAACCATACTCCACATCTTGGCTGTGGGCCTGGTGGTCTCTGCCTTCCCAACAGTTCTCTCAAAAGGTGTTTGACTATATCCTAAGTTTGCATTCAAAGCTCGCCAGAGTTGTTGCAAGGAGTTACCCTGCCACATGTAAATGCAAATACCTTTTTTCCATGGGGTGTTACTTTTTGGTTTTCCTTTCAGTTCCGATGACCTTTTAGTCCTGCTCAGACAACTTTGTGACCATTTCACTTTCAAACCATGATGTCTGTAGTCATTTCTCCTTGTTTTTATTGCAAGGAACATTTATAAGAAAATCTGAACTTTATGACCTAGGAGTTATACTGTATATACTAAAGCTATACTATATACACTATGCTATATATATATATACTATATACATAACTGGGCAGTTAACCGTCTCTTTGAGGTTGGAGTATGTCCAGACATGGTGCCCTGTAGAAAGAAGAGTATCAGCATAAAATATTATTTGAGGAGATAAGAATTTTTTGGTGAAGAAGATATGTTTAGTTGCCTGTATCCCAATTAACTGGTGCATGGATGTTTTAAAGTTACCTGAGATTTCTAAGGGACTACTTTACGTGACTGTTTTTACAATTTTTCTACAGACAGGCAGCCCGACATTCATCAATATATATGAAAATTGCCCGGAAGAAAACAAAACTGTGGGTATGTACTCTGTTTTCCTTCTCATGCATATGCAGAATTACCCACGGCAGACTGCCTGGAAGAGCTGCCCCTTGGCTTTCGATACAATGGTGAAAAGTGTCCTACTTAGTGGGTCATTTCTAGTTCCCTAGATGAAGGGCAGACAAAAAAGCCTTACAGCTTTTCTAAAGGCCACTAATCTATCTTCATGTCTGCTGGCAGACTTGCTCGTTTTACTTGTCATGATACTGTACAGTAGCTCTTTGTTGTTTGATTCTCTTTCATACTCTTTGTCCTTTTATTCCCTTTCATACCCTTCCTTTGAAAAAGGAAGATACTTTGTTGCTTATCAGTCTCTGAAAATACCCCTTCCCCCTACAAATGCTCGATGAGACCCGAACTATCAGCATCGGGTGTTGTTCCAATGGAGCCCGTGCCCTTGGTTCCAGCATCACTGGCTTCTCAGTGTGACTGTGCCCTTCCCCGGCCTTGGGTGGCTTTGTGCCCAAGGTCAATTTGCCTTTAGCAAAACCTGCTCTCTGAGACCCCAGGAGATCACCAGCTTCCCTCCCTTTCTGGACTTCCCTTGCCACAGCCGATGCCCTGAGCACATTTTCTCAGCTCATCTCTTTCATTGCACAATGAGGTCCTTTTTTGAATTCCCACCTGCACTGCTCTAAAGGGATCCATTACACTGTCTGCAGGGGATCGTTCAGTTTCTTGTGTTATTTCTGATTTAAGGAAAGGAGAATCAAATGGTTTCTACAAAGAGAGAGTGAACAAATAAAAGAATGAATGAATAGATCTATGAATAAAACGTTTGCTAAAGAGCAAAAATATGCATGCTATTTGGCTAGCTGAAGTGCTATTATTTTCATACCCTGCAGGGGATATTCTGTTAGCCTGTTCCTCAGCTTGGATCCTAACCTGACAGATGTGGCTTTGGCTCTCCAGGCAGAGCCACAAAGCGCCAACCTCCGCCATCTTCCCTGTTCCACCAGAATAGCAAGAGAGAATTGTTCAGCTTCCCACAAGCTTTTTTTGTGGTGCAGAGGGGAAGGAAAGGGTTTTGCAACAAACAACGTATATGGCTTGTGTCTCTGTAGAGTCATATGTATTAATTTCTTTTCAGTCAGTGGGGGGTTTACTGCTGACATTGATTGAAGCAGAACTGAACCAGTGCAGAACATTTTTGAAAACTTCATTCTAACTCAATTTGGATAGTGTAGCTTGCGCCGTCTATCCATAAGGAAAAAGGAGATCATCTGCCATTTTTTCTTTTCCTTCCGAATGACTTTAGTGGGATATATAAGAACAACAATGTTCCTATTGCAGCTTTTACAGTTATTTTAACTTGAGTTTAAAAAAAAAAAAAAAGAAGGAAATCTGTGCATACTATATACTAATTGCAGGTAATTGTGGTGAAAGATCACAGAAGACAAAAAAAGAGGCAACATTATTGAAGCCTGCCTACAAAACAGATCTTTTTGATGATCCGTGTTACATCAACACACAGACCCTGCCGTCCGCAGTCTGTACAGCCCACGGTACAGCAACCACACAGATCCATGGGAGCCCACTGCGTCAGGCCAGTAGGTTCCCATTGCAATACCGTATCTTTCTAAGCTTTGAAAAGAGGGGGTCTTGTCATCTGTGTGCATGGAGAAAGATTTTGGTTTCCCCATAAGAAATAGAGAAAAGATGGGGGGAAGAAATCCTTCCTGGTTGGTTTTTTTACTTGTTAAATTCGAGACAAAGGGTATTAAAGAGTAAAAGTAGTGACGGTAAGCAAACAGAGTAACCTTTCATCTTCTATAGTTGATCGATCACAATAAATAGTGTTCCACAGGTAATGATAAGCAAGTCTTTAAGCTGCTGAGAAAGCTTGGGACTGCACCATACCTCAAGGAAGAGGGTTCTCCTGTATGCTCAAGACCTTAACCACTCTAAGGTGGAAGTGGCCTCAGATGCCTTTGCTTCACAGGCAGTAGCATGCAAGGTCACAGTGGGATCGTTATGACCATCTTTTCTCAATTCTTGAATAAGTGACCATTGAATCTCATGCAATAATTTCTAAATCAAACTGTTTGATCAGTAGTATCTATTAAATGTATGTCAAATTAAGTCTTGATTTACAGACTCAAAGTGGTGGATATCCATTAAATGACTATATAGTTGCTACTGATTGTCCTCATTATTGAAAATACTTTATTTATTAGCTTTGCCTTTTATGGTTTCCCACTGACTGTTTTCTCTGTCAGAGTTGGCTCCACACCAGAAAGTGGGCAAAGGACTGGACAGAACTACAGTAAAGGAAATCTGTGACCTGGGGCTGTTTTATGCTCTAGAAGGAACTGGCTGTATCCTGAGGAGCCTTAGGTTGCACAATTCCATTGAAGAAGTGGTATCCTCTTATTTTCCTTAGAAAAATCCTGCCTGTGAATCATTTGCAGTCTGACTGGCCATATCCCAAACCACCCAGTTTTGTTAGTACATTCAGTAATTGTTCGTTTTTTCACAGCAGATGCATCGTGCTGTAATCCTTCCCTTCTGGCTACGTTGGCCATGTTGCCTTACATTCCTGCACATAGCTGGAGCCACTCAACATGACTCTCCCAAAGATCCATGACAATCTCTTCAGAGCTTGTTAAGGAAGAAGGAAAAACTAGATCTTAAAAAAAAAAAAGTGGCTAAAAAGCAACAAAAATCTTGTTTTTACAGGGAAGATTTGACTCTTTAATACAACCAAAGAAATACAAACCCAAAGCAGTAGAGCATCAGAAAAATGCCTGTTTCCAATCCCTGTTGCCTAGCGACCCAAGGCTTTCCCATCTAAGGTATGGGAGGAGCTGGTGTGATAATTTTACCTAATGCACTGGAGGTTGTAAGCATTCATGTGTGCATAATATTACAGTCTGTAAGGTTGGTTTGATCACAGCTTCAAGACTGAACCATTTGAATTTTTTAAAAGCTATACAAAAATATGTCTTGCACCCTTTTAGGATGAAGTTCTAGGTGAAGCGTCCAGTACATTCCCTTTCATTTCATTTTAGAGTTACCGGAAGCTGTTCAACAGAGTGCCACAAGCAACACAGCTGGTCTCTGTGTTCTGCCACAAATAAAGCAACAGCTCAAGAATGAAGATTGTTACCATGGCAAATTAAACAGGAAAGCAGCAGAGAGCCTGTTAGTCAACGATGGGGATTTTCTGGTTCGAGAGAGCACAACGTCACCTGGTCAGTATGTCCTCAGTGGACTTCAGGGAGGGCAAGCAAAGCATCTGCTCCTGGTGGATCCTGAGGGCAAGGTATGAACACTTCATACACTGAAGTTTCAGGGCTGCTCAGCTATTTCAGTCAAAACGCACGGGTGCATGCCAGGAAGTGGAACTGATCTGATTCCATCCAGGTTAATTTAAATTTAGTCAATGACTTCAGTAGGTTTGAAAGTTCAATTCAAGAACTTACAAGCACCGAAGTACCACGGAAATAAACGTGAGGTACTTAAATATTGTTGTTAGTCCAGGTGCTGATAATTAGTGTATACACTTAATACATCCTTTGAGTTGTCGTTATATTGCTAGAAAAATAACCCTAACATTAAATAATGAATTTGATTAGTAACACACTTCTGGATACAGCAAAGGTAGAGCTGGTTTGTTGTAACGTCAATTCTACTTGCTTCTGCTCAGGGCTAGAAGAGCACTCTTAAGTGACGTCTCTCTTCTGTGGAGGAAAAAAAAAAAAGGTTATTTCATTCCCCTTAGCAGAATCAGTCCAGCTCTACATACAGTCTCTTTAACTTGGTCCTCTGCTTTTCATGTCAGCTAGCGGTAGGTCAAAGGATAGGTCTGAATTGCTGTCTACAGCCTAATGATCCTGCTCCAGTGAGTTCGGTGGCTTAAATGCCTTTTGACTGTAATGCACTAGGCTCGTGCCTAACCAGTTATAAGCACGATCTAACCATAAATATGTTCTTTTGCTTCTTTCATTAGGTGAGAACCAAAGACCATATATTTGATAGTGTGGGTCATCTTATTCAGTATCACATGGAAAATAATTTGCCAATCATCTCTTCTGGAAGTGAAGTGAGCTTGAAGCAGCCTGTCAGGAAAGAGAGTAATGTGGGACACATGCAATATCACAAATAATCCCTCGGATCTCACAAATCCCAAGACAATTCATTATCTGACAACTGTACCGAGAACTTTCTATTATGAAGACAATTCAAAAAAGTATAGACTGCACTTTCTGCTGCTGTTCCAGAAGATACCCTTTTGTGTGTGTACGTATGAATATATGTATATGTGTATATCTATGTAGATCTATAGAGATCAACAAGCATAGTTATATAGATATATATGATCTTAACAAAATTACACCTTCGGAGTGTGAGATTCATTTGTGAGAAGGTATTTTAGACATGCACAAATGTCACTTTCAAGGTCATACTGAATCAGTAACTATTTAAAAGCACAATTAAACCTCTACATGCAAAAGCTCACTTGAACGAACTGCTGGAACATTAGTATGTGCCTTTTAGCATAGAATTATTGGAAACCGATATTATTTATACTGAATCAGTTTTGGGTGGTTAAACAAACATGTCTAAGCTTTTAACTATTTGCCAAAACAAATACAATTTGAATATTACTAGAATGTCATCTGCTTTCGATAGACACTAACAATTTCATTTTGCTTGTAACAGCACTTTACTAGCAAGTAATGTTTGAAATGAATAGCATTCACAATACAGAAAGGTTGTCCGGTTTCTTAATCCTTTTTTATCACTGTCTGACTACTCAAAGATTTGAGATTATGCAACATTTACAAAGTTGAAATTAATATATGTAATATAATTTTGGAATAGAACTTGTTAAAGGACAAGCATGCTAGATCCTAATATTTTTGTCTTGCATATGATTTTACTATTACTACCAATTAATACTGGAGACATCTCTTTTTAAAGGTAGGCTAAATATATTTTCATTGATTACATAGTTGTTTACAAACTAGAGAAGCTGAACAAAACTAATGATACATTTTGAGAGAAAACTATTTAAAAGACTCTTTGAACTTTGCATGTGCCCTTACTCAGTGTTCTTTCCAAAACAAGATACGGTTTTCCCGTTCTTCATGTAGAGCCCATTTGTTCCTAAACATGGAAAAAAGTCTTTTAAAGGAAACCTATGAACTGTTTTGCCACAATAAATACTCTAAATATGAACAATCCTATATTCAGAGTGAACAGTGATTTCTTGGGCTTCCTGTTGAAGAAACAGTGATTTAATAAGTAACTGAAGAAGGGTGGGGGGATTTGGGGAATGAGCTGGTAGTCCGGGTGATGGCCTGAGAAAGTTGTCCCTTTAAGATAAGCGATGTCTTCTGGCATGAGCAGGGACATTCCCTCTGTCTCCCAGCCCACCGGCTCAGTTCCATACGACAGGCGATTGTTGTGGAGTTCAGCAATTGCTGGAAGACTTGACTATAACAAAAATACATTCTGCTCTTTTGCCTGTGTTCCTGTTAAATGGGACGCTATAGTAAGAGCTCTTTTCTCTAGAAAGCAAGAGGGGTCATGTACACATAAAATTATTGAAGACATAAGCTTTCTTGGAGGGGAAAATACGATGTAAAGAGCCACACTTAGAGCTGACTAAAAACCATCTTTATTCTTATCCTCAGCTAATAGGCATAAAATATATTTCATTCTTTCTTGGTAATAACATGATTAAAATACTCAATTACATATACTGAAGCAGTGAGAAGCTTTAAAACAGGAGTAGCTGATTTCCTTGCTAATAGTCTGGCATTATTGATACCTCAAGCCTTCAGACTAGAAGCTCAAGCTTATGCCTGTTCTATCCTATGCAGGGTTTTCACCTGTGAAGAAGGCCCCCAGCAAGAGTTCATGCTAACCTTTGTGCCACTGCAAGGGTAGTTAGCAAGAAACTGTAACTGGAGTATTAAATCCCTGCATTGTATCCTTTCTATTCGGACATCTTGCCAAACTTCATAATGTGCTTGGCATGACTTAATTGAGCAAACAATGAAACAAAAATAGTTACTTCTGTGGCATGTCGAGGAGAGAGAAAGACCTGCATAGGGCAGTTTTGATTTTTGCATCAAAGCTGAGTCTTATGACAGGTCATAGAAGGCAAATGTGCAGAACTCCATCTCTATTTTTAGTACAGATCAAAGTTACTCGGGACTAGAATAATAGTGTTTGGAGTTGTGATAGTATGAGATCAAAGTTGTATGACTGCCAGTCAAGATACTGACTTGGGGACTTTTTTCACTTCACCAATTTTCACTTTACCAATGCATAAAAACATCCAGAGTCAGTGTGTGATGTTTGTATCACAGTATGACACAGTCTTAAGTCTCCCTCTTTGAATATCACTAACTTAAACAAAAGTGAGAGCAGAATCTTTTGTTACTCCTGCGTCTTTTGTATGTGTCCGAAGCAAAACTGTGGAGGAAAAAGGGAAGAAAAGGGAGATAATTGGGTGCTAGCGCAATAAACAAGTATCTCAAAATCTCTTGATGTGAGAGAAAGCAAAGAATCCAACTAATTACAGATACAATCCAGACACAACACATCCATGCGTTACAGACAACAGGCATTTTCCTAGAATAAATTACATCCATTCTTCTGGAGCCAGAACTAGGAACTCAGGTTTTGGTTTCTAACATTGATGTGCCTTATTAATGCTGCTTTTAGCCTCTGTGGACCAGCCATCTCATGTAAAGTACACTATGATCTCCTGTTTGGAAGTCTTAGAAGAAGTAACTATGCTAAAAAAAAAAAGTTATCTGAATTTTTGAAAGTTTTCCAAAATACTGTTCTTGAGAAAGTTAATATGAATTGTCAGGCACATTTAGGCTTTTTTTTTTTTTTAATCATTTCATGCCTGTGAAAATGCTGAGGAGAATTGCTTAATCTCTGTTCTAATGATTACTAGAAACCCCTGGGAAAAATAGCTAATTTTGCCTATAATGTCACATTTACAAGGCATAGCAAGTTCGTTCTTTTTCAAAGCTCCTATAAATTTCACTGAAACACATTAACACACATATCTGTTTGCTTCAATCAATAAAAATGTAATAACGAATGACCCAAACGCCTCTCTCGTACCACAACTTCCATTTTCTGCTGCTACGGCAGGCAGGCAGCGTTATTACTGCCGAGGGTAAGTGTCACCAGATGGAGCTATTACATATCTTCCTCATCTCTGAACAAACATCGTTCGAAAAACCTTTCTGATTTTTTTTTTGAATGCTTGCTACAGGCAGTTCTGTAGAAGTTTGTTTGCTCAGAGAAACTTTTAATTTTTTAAACAGATTAAACTAAGCCCTCGAAGCAGAGCGGCTCCATGAGCGCTAGGCACCCTGAGGAAGGCCGCCCGTGTGCGCCATGGCTGCTCCTGTGCCCCCGCGGGGGCTTCCCCGGGCAACGGCGGGGTCCCCTGAAGGGCCTCCCCGGCTGGGGCTTAGAGCGGGGCCTCAGCCACTGAGCGCCATCACCACTCGGTCAGCAAGGGCGCAGGGCGAGGGGACGGGCCGCAGGCAGCCCCCTCGGGCGGCTGCTCTGTGAGGAGAGCGGCAGGAACTCGTGACCGTCCCTCCCCGCCCACGCAGCTGCTCTAAAATGAGAGACGCTCGTGCCATCCTGTCAGCTTTCTTCATGACGCTGTCGTGAGGACCAGCCCCCGGTCACATGATGTCATCCCGTCGTGCTGTGACCTCACGAGGGCAGCTCACCGACAACGCCACCGCGCGTTGCCAAGCAACCGCCACGTCTCGCTGCGAGATGGCGCCTCCGCCGCCCGCGCCGAACGCCTCCCGTCGCCCGCCCTGCGCGCACACTCGCACCGTCACGGGAAGACCCCGCCCCTCCGCAAAATAGCCACAGCCATTGGTCGGCCGCTTGGCCAATCAGCTAGCCAGGCACGTTCCCGCCGCCATGCGCGCCTACTTTCGAACGGCGGGCGGAGGCGGGTTTGCGGCGCAGCCCAGCGCCACGGAGGCGGGACGCGCTTGCCCCGCCCTCCTCCCGTCCTTCTTGCGCAGCGAGGCGATGCTGTGGCTGCCGGTTGGCGCCCGCGGCTGTCAGTCAGGGCGGCGGGCGCAGGTTCGGTTGTCATGCGGAAGAGCGGCGGGGCGCGCTTTTGTTGTGCCCGAGGGAGGCGGGCAGCCGCGGCGCCCGGCGGCTCAGGTGAGTCTCGGTGCTCGGGCAGCGCTCTGCCGCCTTCTCCTCCTCTTCCTTCTGCCCCGCAGGGGCCGGGGCGAAGCCGGTCAAGGAGGGCCCGGCGGGAGGTGCTTCCCCGGCCGCCCTGTGAATAACGGCAGCGATCGTCCCCGGCCGGTGCCCGCCCCGCGCCGCCGCCCTGAGGGGGCTGAGGCGGCGGCCGGCGAGCTGGCCCCGCGCGCCCTGTGGCGGCGGCGCGCGCTGCTCCGTGTGCCCCCCCCGCCCCGTCTCTCCGTGACTGATGGCGGCTCTTACGGGCCGTGAGCCGCTGAAGCGGCGCTGCGTCCCTTCGTCGGGTCGCCTCAGCTGGCGGGGTTGGGAAGGGCTTTAAGAAAGAGGAGAGGGCGGGTGGTCGTTTGCAGCTGATGGGGATTTGGGGAGAAGATGGCTGAGCTGCTTCAGCATCGTTCCGCGAAAGCTGTTGGCAGGCGGTCACGCTGCGGAATCGTAAGGGTGCGCAGAGACAGGGACTTGCGTTAGGATTCCTGCTAACTATTGGGGAGTTTCCTTGAATATCAGTGGGCAAGCGGGTCCTTTAAACATAATGAAGTAAATGACACATTATGTCTTTTAACTTGGGGATAATGCTCTCGTAAAGCTTATTTTATACTGAGTGAAGGCTTCAGATTGTGCTACACCAGTATGCTCCAGCAATGTGCCATTCTGTAAAATCTTCATCAGGCATTTCTAGTTCATCACTGCCGGTCAGGAGTGTCTCTTCATCGCTGTGAACTCAGTGCTCAGTGTAGACAAGTCCTTGGGGGTCTGAGTCTCTTCATTAAGCAGTTATCTCTGGAACTGACACAATACTTTTCCTGTTTCCACGATACTTTTCCTATTTTCCCTCTCAGAGCTATTATCCAAATGCACAAGCAACAGTATACTTCCAGTATTTAGTACAAAATATAGTTGTTCTCTAGAAATAAATGAAGCAAGATTTAAAAGTGGACATAACTGTCAATGTATATCACAGCGTATGTATAGCATACAGTGTTAGAACTTGAATAAAATAATGCCTGGTTGTGAGTGAACTTCAATAATTTCATAATTTCAGCATATGGAAAGTGCAAATAATCTGTTTTAAATGCTATCTTCTTAGAAACAAGTAGCACTGGATATACTGAGAAACAAAAGCTCAAGTGAATGGTATAGATAATGTGCAATGTTTGTTTCAAAAAATACATTTTTGTGTGTTTGGCTACTGAATTCAGGAGGTGAGGGTCGTACTTTTTGGTTCCCCCCAACACGTTTACTAATATGTGATGTTTTCCTGTCTTGCAATAGGTTTCGCTGGATACTCAAAAACTATTAGAAAACAATGTCCCTTGACTTTGATAGTGGAGCTCTACAAACTCAACATGAAGATGAAGACTATGACCAAGAGGATTATGCAAGAGAACAAGAGGTGAAAAAGAACAAATTATTTAATCTGAAGACTTGTGTATCTAGGTTCTTCCCATTTTTCTCTTTTAAGTGTTTTAAAGAAAAAAAGTTTTATGCTGTCTTTGGTAAGAGCAAAACAGTGCAGACTGTGCTTTGCAAGAGTGGCATAAAAAGTAACAAGGGAATGAGATGGTGCATCTTACGAGCCTTGCAACGTCATATGTAGTGGTGGAAGGCTGTTACTCCTTGCTTATACAGTAGATCAAATGCAAAAGGCTGGTGTTACCTACCTTTTGTATTTCTTGACAGCTTTTTCACTTATTAAAAATACTTAGAAAGCAACAGCTCTCTTTCACTTGAAAATTTGGTTAGCTTAGAGAAGAATGAGGAATAATTATAATCAGCATTTTAAAATTTGATTATAAATTACATAGTTTAATCTGTAGAAAAATATACTCAAATGTTTTGGGGTTTTTTTTGTAGTTGAAATACTTTGGATGTTTCTGTTCTTTTTGTTTCATAAAGAGAATTGGCAAAATGTGTGTTTAACAGGAATGTGTGTAATGGTTTCTTACAGGGTGGTAAATCGTGTTCATGTCAGGTAACCTCCCCAATATATACTTCAGGGATCACAGTCTAGAGTGTAGGTAGTGTAGACACAAATGCTTGCAAAAACGTGTAGTAGACCAATAGCTGTTCAACTTGGAAAGATGCTGTTGCAAACACTGTAGGAAATCTGATGTCTGTTCCAAAACCTTCTACCCAGATAAAGAACGTTGTGCTTGTGCAGGAGAACAAGTAGTGAAATAACTGTAGGGTTATTACAGTGAGTGAGCAAGAGAGTGCATAAATAGGATTGCAAGTTCAGAGTGTTGAGGGGAACATCTTCTCTATAAGGAGAGGCTGGGAGAGCTGGGACTGTAACCTGGAGAAGAGAAGGCTCAGGGGGAATCTCATAAATGTGTATAAACACCTGAAGGGAGGATGTACAGACAATGGAGCCAGGCTCTTTTTAGTGGTGCCCAGTGACAGGACAAGAGGCAATGGGCACAAACAAAGCGGCCTCTTGGGAATAAGTTAGCGATAGTCCTTGTAGGTCATGCATGTTTGAACTGGGGCAGGGTGGGGTTCACAAAACTGTACATGTAGATATTTCAGTGGGATGTGACTTTTAGCCTGCTAGGAGGCTAAAACGCAGGCTCTGCTGTGTTCCCTGGTCAAGATGTAATCTGAGACTTTCTGCATTAGTTTTTCTGCCACAGCAAAGCAGGTGTGTGTGTTGGTTTGTTTTTTTTTTTTTTTTTTTTTTTCCTTGAAAACTGGGGAGAGTACTTTAACACTAACTTAAGAATTGGGCAACCCTTACCCACATCTGGAGTCCTGTGCTAGCTAACCTGGTAGGCTGAGATCAGTTTAAATATGGACTCTTATGATGATCTCTTGTGAACTGTGTATGTGCTGCTTTCTCTTGACTTTAAGTTTTCAAAGCAGTGCAAGGCCTGAGAAACCTATGGTGCTTGAGTATGTCCTTAGTTGCAAGTAGGGAAAAGGAAAGGGGCTCTTCAGTGAATGATGCTGCCTTTCCTTTCCTGCTTCCTGGAGCTGAGATATAATAAATCTAGAGAGTGCTCTAATGATAGGGAAACTTCTTCAGGCCACTAGTGAATTTCTAGGAACAAACTTTTGGTGCTCTGTTGTTCTATAGATGCTTAGAAAAGTTGTCCTTCTCACCTAACCTTTGGTCTTGGACAGCATCTAAAATAGCACCTGAGAAAACATGATATCTTTAAGAGAAACTTTTGGTAGATGATTTTTCTTTTTTGTAGTGTTTTTTGTTTTGTTTTTCTTTGTTTTTTTTTTTTTTTTTAACAAAGAAAAGCTGATAAGGTATTGAACATGGGGCAGCTAATGTTTCTGCTCTTATTAACGCATGCTTTCAGAGTGTGGAGAAAAACAGGGTTAGGGTTTAGAGACTTCATGTAATAACTCTGAATATATTGTGTAGTTCTCAAGTCACCTAATAAGAAAAAGAGAGTGCATAGCTCAGATCTACGAGAAGCCCAATATGTGGCCCCATATCAAAGCCTCTCTGAAAATGGGAAGAAGAGGTACGTTCTATCTGGGAATCATTACAACAAGTAAGTTCAGGAGTGTTGTGTTTGGGTTTTTTTGTTTTTGTTTTGTTTTTTTTGTGGCACAACTGTCTATTTCCTGAATTAGGAGTGGTGGTATTTTTCTCTGTTCATGTCCAGTTGCTTGGTGACTTGATCTGAACACATGAGCAGACGACTAATCATTGCAGTGATGACTTCTTGCATCTAGTAACACTGGCTGGAAAGTTCTTATCTGGATTTCAATTCAGACTCCTCAGAGGATGTTTTGAATGTTCAGTACCTCTCTTGCCTGGGGTTTAGGGAGGAGCAACCTTGGCATGATTAGTTTGCAAATGATTCTTCAAAAGTAGTCTGTCTTGGGAGATGTCTGTCTGGTGGCATTCCCCTTACCTCTTTTTGATGCAGCTCTCTTCTTACCAAGAGTTTGCCGGAAAAAAATTAAACTGGTACTCTAGCTTATTAAGCATTCTGTGAATTCCAGTCTTGCGAACTTTTCAATGGAGGAAGAAAAACAGGATTTTGTGCAAGTGGCTTATTTCGCATGTCTCTTTGGACTGAACTTGTATGCATTCTTTTGAAAAGCTTATAATGAATGTTGTTTGTTCTGTTTCAGTTGCAACAACTATTGACAGACCTTCCCCATGATATGCTAGAGGACAGTGGAGACCAGCTCTCCAGTTATTCGGACTGTAGCATTCAGGACACTGAGGAGCAGTAAGGCATTTTGCACTATTTTTTGTTATTTATGTTGTACTTCTGAGCATAGAGCAAAATCTCATCTGATGAGGTGTGTAAAAGCAATCCAAGTAAAAAGGGAGCTGTGGTGCCGTTTGCAGTATGGTTTGTGTTCCATGAGAAACAAACTAGATGCCACTTAATTTAACGAAGAGATGGTTTGATTTGTTTTGTTTTTCCTGAAGTTATAAGTACATGGTTAAGCTGCTTGTCTTTCTGTAGATCGCATGAGCCTGGGAAGCATGATGGAAGGTGGAACAATCATCCATTGATAAGTGATCCTCAAAATGTAAGCTTGTATGAGCAGTGATGTAATTAGTAGGAACTGCTTGTTCATAATAACATGCTAAATATTATTTAAATTTGTTAGAGAAGTACTTTTCATGTAGGTAACATGTTTTGCTATTAATTTGAAATATTTCTAACTTGAGGGCTGGTGACCCCAGAAAAAGGGTGGGGGAGAAATCTGCGTTTTGAGAGCGCGATTCTAAACCTCTTATCCATTCATAGGGTTATGAACAAGGACAAAATCTGTACCCTGAACAATTCTTGTGTGACCAGCAAAATGATCATGTTGAGAAACATGGAAAGAATTGGAATGGCCTACATAACGATGAAGACAAGAAACATTTATATGATGCTAAAGAAAATTACTGTGGCCAGAACGGTCAAGAGGATCCTGATGATGTGTATCTTGGTAGAGATGGGTTTAATGCTCCAAGTTCCTACCAACAGAACAATGTGTATCATCTTCCTGAAAACTTCCGGCCATATACAAATGGCCATAAACCAGAATTTAGCAATCAGCAAAGTAAAATAATAAATTTTCCAGATGCTCCAAAAGAACATCTTAAGGTATTTCAGAAGCTGATGCATTTTTCTGTCTCTTTTGGAAAATTTTCATAAGTCTTTAACTATTGGTAGTAATGTTTCTAAATGTTTTCAGTCTGTTATTATCAGTTTAAACAGTGATGGGAGGCTTCTGTAGTCTATTTTGCCTGTGAAAACAATGAAGTGTTAAATAATTGGATTTTCATATGTGCATGTTATGATTTTTTTTTTTCCTCTTGTTGGCTATGTAGAATTCCATGAGGTAGAATGAATGTGATTCACTTAAGTGTGTGCTTGCTTTATTGAAGTTGACACTTCACCACTCTCCTAAAGTGGAAGCTTTCATGAAAATTTCTGTCACACTTAAATGGTGTGCTGGATTGGAGCCTGAAAATGAAGAGCTACTATAGTTCTTCTTAATGTCAACCTGTAAAATGAAAAATATTTTCATCGAGCAAGACTACAGTTGTAGTTTTAATTTATTTCCTCTTATGTATATATTGTCACAACAGCAATTTGTTGCATCTGATGTTGTCAGTGGCCAATCGCCAGAATCTTACAAAGTGACTTATAAACCATACCAAAATGGCATTCATCAAAAAATTGCAGTAATCCAAGAAGGAACCAGAAGAAATGATGTGTTTGAAGATTTGCAACATGAATTCTTGGGCAATGGTGAAAGTAAGTGTTTGCTGTTCAGACTTGAAATAAGCTTGTGTGAAAAGTCAGCTGGAAATCAGCAACAGAAAACCTATTGATTTCAGTAGATTTTTAGTAAGAGGACAACTAAAAGTATGTTGATGTATGTGATCTTTTGTGTTGCTCTAAGCTTACATTGGGATAGCCCTAATTTTGCGTTGGGTTTGGGTTGGGTGGGGTTTTTTCCACTTTATCTATAAATCAGCTTTTTTTGATCAGGGTATTTGAGTTTCAGGCTATTAAAAATGTAGTTTTGACTGGTGAGACTGAAAGAAATTGTTTCTGATGGCTTGATCTCACGTCTTGCTGGTGCTTTTTATTGTTTATAATATTGGAAAATAACGACTTGCTGTACCTTAGGAAACATATTTTGCTTGATGCCACATTGGGCTTTTCTGTTAGGTACATTTCAAATGACAGAACTACTTTGCTTGTTAGACATCTTGAAAATTTATAGTTGCCACAAGCCCGTGTGTGAATTTGTAGCATCTAAACCTTTATCTGGGCTTGCTGTTAGGTTTGAATTGCATTGGTAGTTCCTACAATTCTTCAGCCATTGCTACCAGAGCAACTCAGGTGACGTGAATCAAACCTGGATTAAAAAATTATGTGGTTTTTTGTGAACCAACAGTGAATTTGGCACTGTATGAAAGAAGTATTTTGGGGCAGGAATTACTTAACGACTGTGACTTTCTTGGTTAGTTGACTGTGCTGACCTGTCTGTATGCTATTTGAAATTTGGCAGATTCTTCAGAAAATATGCAGATTCTTCAACTTCAAGTTCTAAATAAAGCAAGAGAAAGACAACTGGAAGAACTTAATGAAAAGCTAGAAAAGAGTGCACAGCAGATTAGGTATTTGAATCATCAGCTTTCAATGGTGAAAGGTAAAATGTTTTTTTGTATGGATCTCCAATTCTTAGATTTTATTCATATCTAGTAACTTTTTTATTCCGAAACTTTGATTTAGGTAGTGTCTCTGCAGGCATTAATCATATTTTATAAACTTGATTTGGGATTATGTGCACCTAACCCTCTCCTCCCAACATTGTTTTGAAGAAAATTCTCTGGGTTAGTCCCTGACTACATAACTGTCTTAACTTTTACTGCATTCTCACGACCACCATTATAATCGAGTCCCCAGGTGCCAGGCATTAAAAATGCACAGAACAGTGAGAAGTTTGCCAAAGTAGTGTGTTAAAAGTGTAAAAAAAAAAAAAACAAAAAAAAAACAAAAAAAAAACACCAACAAAAAAAACCAAAACCAACCAACCAACCAAAAAAACCCCCACTCCCCCAAACAAAAAACCAACCAAACAAAAAACCAACAAAAAAACCCAAGCTCCAAACTCCAATAGGAGAAGTGTACATCTGTGAAAAAAATTTTTTTTTTTTTCTTGTTCTATCTAGTTTAACAAGCCATTTCCTGGACTGTACGTAGAGAGAAGCTCTTCCAAAATTATCAAAGCTATAGTGGAGATTGGTGGTTGTCTTGGCCTCCCTTTTCTTATAGGAACAGACAAAAAAGAGTTGTGAGCTTAAAGAATTAAGAATATAATTTTTAGAATGCAGAAGGAGCCGGGGAGAGCAAAAACTTCAGCTGTCAACCATTTTGCTCTGTCTTGGCTGTTCCTCCAGGGGAATTATTTTGTTTCTCCGTTAAAGGGTGTAAGGGATGATGCTAGTTCCTAGTGCTGACAGAATGGGGCTTGTTTCCACTAGGGTTCTGAAGGTACGACCTATCAGAGTGCTTTCAGCTATTAGAGGAAGAAAGTGGTCACTGGATGGAGACTGAATGTTTTTGTTCTGGCTTCTGCTTGTTGCCCACAGTACGAGACAGAGGGCTTACAGCGAATGGTTCTGTAGAGCAGGGGTACTGAACAGTCATGTTCCATGAAGTTGTTGGGTGGCTGGCCATGTTTCTCACACAATTATTATGTCTCCTTCTTAAGACGAAAAGGATGGTTTGGCTGTTAGTCTTCGTGAGTCTCAAAAACTCTATCAGAATGGAAAGGAACGGGAAGTGCATCTTGAAGGTCAAATCAAGGCCCTTGAAACTCAAATTCAGACTCTTACTACCAATGAGGAGCAGGTACTATAAATATTCTTAAACTGTTTACTGTGGAAGATCTCTCCAGTTATATCTGTGGAGCATTTTCATTAAACACAAATGCTGGTCTCTTGAAACACTGTTTGTGATCATTGCAGAAGCTGAATATAAGATGAATGAATAGGATGCATTGGTGGAAAATAGTTTGTATTAAAATCCAGGCATTATCTGAGAACTTTTAGCAATTCTTGCACAAAAAAAATTGAACTGACATACAGAATATTGGAGCAAAAGTAAAATACATGTAACTGAGAGCTACTCTAATACTGTTCGCATAGATACTGAAGCAATCCAAAGTGGCAGAGGTTGCCATGGAAAGCATGCAGAAGCAGCTGCTAGAACTTCAGCGATCAGATGCCCTTCAGCGAGCCAGAGAACAACACGAGGCCATTATTTCAGCACTCAAGCAGAAGTATGAAAACCAAGTATTATCATTAGAACAGAAACTTGATACTACAAAATCTGCACTCCGAGAGCAGGTGAGGAATTATTTTTGGACACTGAGTACTGTACTGGAGAGGCTGTAGAACTCTGCATGTTTCCTACACTGTACTTCTTGACCTATAATTCTAATAACTCCTTCTGGAAGCTGCTAAGCAAATGGAAAGGAAATTCTACATAAGTCTCGATATTATGAAGCCTGTGTGGTATGTTTTTATAAACATCTCCAGGCAGTTGTGAGTTCAGATTGTGTGTTTGTACATAGCAGATGCAGAGGAGGCAAGAATTCATTGTCTTAATTTCTCTCCTGAGCTTTCATTCTGTGCACAACCTCTTTTTGAAAGAGTACTGGCAAATAAATCTGGGAAAGAAAAGAACTAATTAAGAAATTATGTGATGTGTTTTGCTGCAAGAAAAACTGTTTATTAAACAGTCTGTTGCCAAACTTTAGTCTCAAAATGATCAAGGACTCCTAACCACTAAACAGTCACTTTATTTTAGAAGTACAGATTTAAAAGGAGAGAAGGGAAGAAAAAAGGCTGGCTTTAAGATGGAGTTTGATATGGATTATGTCATATGGTTATAGAGCTTATTAAAATCATTCTACCTGACGTGTAATAAGAGTCCATTACACTATTGGAAATATTCAAGCAATGTAGTCTAGGCAGGCCTTAATAAATTGTCCTCTTCTTTCACATAAAGGAAATAGAATAAACATCTTTAATTCTAGGTCTGTAATTCTTGTCTCAACATAAATATGCATAAAAAATAAATGGATTGTATGTTTGAAAAGGTAACTAGCACTTGCTTATAAACAAGAATGCACTGCTAAATGTCTGTTAGTACCGCAACAAAGCTTACACAGCTTTGTCTCTACTGCAAAAAAAGTTTTTTATGGTAGTATGTTTGGGGTATTTAGAGAGAGATCTCCTGGTTTTGAGAGAAAATAGAAAAGTCAAAAGGCGTAAAGACGAGGTACTGTGCCTCAAAGGTCTGTGTAGGTAACTGTAAGCAATGCCATATGAAGGTCTACTTTGTATATCATGTGAAAAAACTACAGTTCCTCTTTTACAGAGCATTGGAACATGCTAGCTTGGCTTAAGTTCAGTTAAAATAAACTGAGTTAAGCTCAGGCTTAATATAAATAATGTGAAGGCTTGATTTTTCTGCAGTAGACTAACTATATGTGATTAATTACAGGGGATAATCTGACATGCTGAAAACTAACTGCTCTAGGAAATACGAAACGGTTCACATCCATGTATGTTTATATATGAGTATACTTACTGTCTCCTAGTGAAAACTTTAACTTTGATTCTGTAAGAGATGACTTGTCAGCCAAGGGTAGCATTTGATCTGTGATTGATTTAGCTGGCCTCTGCCCTTTTAGATATCCAATTGATTCCTTTTCTCCTGTTTCTTCTATGTATTCACTCTTTCCATACTCAAAACTGTCCTAGATGGCTAGATGTTTGTAATATGAGTAAAAATAATCTCTCTTCCTAGAAAGAGCTTTGCAAAAATCTAGGAGAGCATGTTAAGCAACTTGAAAAAATGCTGGAAGAAACTAAATGTGAAAAAACTGAAATAATAAATCGACTGACAAGAAGCCTAGAAGAAAGCCAAAAGCAATGTGCAAATTTACTGCAAACAGGTCAGCCTTTTACTCACACCTTACCTTTCCTTGCAGAAATGGCTCCAGTTTTTTGAAGTATGAAATTTCACATCTGTGTTCCCATTGAAATGGAATCAACATCAAGCTAAATGTGTACAAGACCACTTCCTATGCAGTGCATTAGTCAGACTTAACTGAAGTTAAGTCTAGACTGAAGTGTAAAAAACAATAAAAATGAAATACCCTTCTGCAAAAAAAACCCACCCAAACCAAATAAAACCACCAAAAACCCAAACAACAGCAATTAAACTATTTTTATATGTATTTTGTGCTGCATATGTGTAAACTTAGTTTTGGACTAAATAACAGCCTTTGGGAGCAAGCTACTTATTTTTGTGTTAGGCATTTGACTTGGATTGCCATTCTAAATTCAACTCTCAACAAGAAAATAATTGTTTTTGTGACTGGAGGCTGGTTCTTGGAAACTTCTATCAGTAGGAATAGCACGTGAAATATTCTGCTCTCTGTGTATTTGACTTGTGTTTACCTTTACACATTGAAGTCTTTTAATAGTAATGGATGTCTTTTCGTAGAATCCAAACATCTTAACTTAAAGAAATGTCTGTCTTCCTGGATCCTAATTTAAGGGCATGTTCTGTTTAAGAACTGTGGTAGTCTGGAAGAAAAATCTCTCTAGAAGAACCTAAATGTCAGGATAGAGAAGGAGAAAAACCTTATTGGATCACTATCATGTAGTAAATAAGTAATTATAAACGTGATAGGATATTTAAAGAGTGCAACTGCCAGTTGAAGAAATGCCATGATTTTTCTGTGCTATATTCATCAAATGCCTTAAAGCAGTAATAAATTGGCAAACTGATAAAGCTAAACTTTTCACCTGGGGAGGAGGGGAAGGTGGCCTGTTTTCCAAAGTGGTCCTGTTCCTGCTAAACTTCTGGCACAATCACACGATGTCATTTTTTTTGCTTCTGGTGAGCTACAAGGAAAGCAAACGTTTGGCACATCTTGCTTCTCATGGCATTTATTTTAAAACTACTATTCAAACTTCTGAAAAACATCAAGCTACTGTAGTTCCCAAACTTTAAAACAAACGGCAGTTTAAACTGGAGACCTGTAGTAACCTTCACCTGCTCAATTCAGGCAGAAGTATTCTTGCCTTTATTATTTGTATTTTCTATTAGTGAGCTCAAGGAAATAGAAACAGAGTAATGCCTATTACCAGAATCAACATTGTTGTTTTTAACAGTGATCTTTTTTTCAGATTGCATAGTCTTTCTTGCATATTTATGACTTGCTCTTTCCCTTTTCTTTCCTGCCATAGGCTCAATGCAGGAGACAAATCAGTTAAGGTTTCAATTGCAACAAGCTCAGTCGGCACACATGATAAGCAATAACATGAACAAGGCTTTGCAGGTTAATTAATTTTACTAAATATTTTACTGTTTTGATTTTAGGGGAGCGGGCATTATGGCTAAGCAGTTGGTAGTTGAAACTCTTTTTGTTGGGGAAACAAGCATGTCTCCTTTCAGTAAAGGACTACCTACGACTTCATCTCCCAGTGTTGCATTTTGGACTTGTTTTTTTTTTTTTTTGTAAAAACACAGCTGGGCATATTTATCGGCACAAATGTGATATCATACATCTATCTAACCTGCTTATGGGAAAAGAAGAATGTAAATTCTATGTGCTGGGGATCTCATAACTTAATTAGGGATAGTTGGAGATAGTATGTTCTGAAATTTACCTTTTGCCAGCAAAAAGGAATGCTAGAGTTCTCTGTAAAATATGAGTGGAAGTCTGTTTTTTCAATTCAGCTCATATATTTGACTTAAATCTATCATCTTGGAAATTATGAATCCTAACAAGTACTAGAGTAATAGCTTGTTTTTACAGCTATGTACTTTTCTGTTGTCTTTCATTTTACTATACAGGGTCAGCAGGAAAGAAGTAAGAGCAAAAGAAATAATAATTTACTTCATGGATGAACTGTAATAAGAACGATAGAATATACTGAGCAACAGAAAATATTCCCCAACTAATTTGTAGTTTTAACATATGCTTTGGTAGAGGTATCAAAAATGATAGTATAAATAAATCTAATGCTAGATGATTCAAGTAAATACAGCTAAATACAACTATACTTATAAGGAACAGCTCTGTGTGCTTGTTTTCTTTGGGAGAGTTATCATGGGCCTGATGTGTTTGCTTGGAGTTTCTCTCCTCAGTGTAATTTTTTTTGTGTCTCTTCCTTGAAGGAAGAATTAATGGAACTGAAGGAAGAAATAGCTTTGTATGAATCTGCTGCCAAGCTTGGAGTATTTTTGAATGATGCAGGTGGAGAGCTGCATACGAACCTGGGTGATTCCTATGTAGATTTGGGAATTAAAAAAATCACCGGGAAGAAACCAAGGTTCTGCAGGTATTGAGTGATTATTGTTGAAAGAAAAAAAATTAAAATCCTCAAGAAATTATACAAGTGATGTGTAAAAGATGGGCTTATTGGATTTTTTTTTTTTTTGGTACATATTTTAAATACTGCTTGTATTGCCAGGTAATCTGGGAAACAGGAAACTGGACTAATATCATAAATTGGATGCCTAATTGGTGCTTAATAAGTCTTCGGATTTTATAGGGACTACATTGTTGTCCCTTGCATTGTATGGATTACATGCATGGATACCTTTTTGCTCAAAGATTCCACATAGTTACCTAATGCTAAAGTTGTCTTTTGAAACAACCAATTGAGTTGCCTCAAAATACCTCATGTCATGCAAGAATGAATCTTTTTTGGGGAAGCGGCTGAATGAACAAGTTTTCTGTATGTTAATTGCAACTTGATGAAAAAGCATATGGCTTTTATATTCATGTTCTTTCATTCTCTTTACTATTACCTCTTAGACATCTGCATTGCTGGTAGCGTTAGTTCTTCTTCTCTTTGCTACCACTACCATTTCAGATAAATGGTTTTTCTTTTCAATACTGAACTGATTATGTCTTCCCTAATAGTGCAATACAGAACAGAGACATGGATAAAGAGCTCTCTAAAGATGAAATTATTGTAGAATTAAAAGCTGAGCTGGAACGTTTATTGAGCAGTAATAAAATGAAGAGAAATCAGATTACTCAATTACAAAACGATCTTAAAGATTGCCAGAAGACGTTAGAGGAATACAAGCAGTTGTTGAAAGCAGAAAAAGCATCAAAAGAGTCAGAGGTTTGTTCTTTTACACTTTTTAAAATGTAAAGATGTACTGGATTTTAGTGAACCAAACCAGCATTTAAACTTCTTATGGAAACTGACCAAAGAATTTACTCACAGCTGAGTATTCATAGCAACTAAGTAAATCTGCCTTTGATCCGAAGGAAAGTATTGTCATTTGGATGATAGCTTGTTTTGTATCTTTGGTGAAAAAGAAACAAACTGAATAGCAGAACTTGGGCAACATATGCTGTATTAGGTGAGTTCTGATACAATGGCTTACTTGCTTGATAGCATTTAATGGCCACTCTGCTTTTTTCAGAACTAAATTTCATTGGACAAAGTAGGTTTTCTTTAGCCAAAAAGGCCTTGTAATTCCTCGGAGAAAGCTGATAGTATCATTAGGTTATACAAATGAAACATTAAACAGATTGCCTTCAGAGGGCCTTCACCATGTGATTTGATCAACAAGGAATCTCGTTGATATTGCATCTCTCTTCGCCCCATTATTAAATTCCCTCTATAAATTGATCAGCCTTGTAACATCTGCTTATGTAATCTATATATTGTGACGTTTATGTGGGATAGGAATATAATATGCTTGAGAAGTGTGCTCTCTGTTGGATGATAGTAGTCATTCAGCCTGCAAACACAACAGCGAGTGTGTGCTTCTTTAAACCTTCGTGATGCTGTGAGTTTCAAGAATTCATCTAGAATAACAGTGATACTGTTATATCTTGCACTGCAATGATTTCCTTCGGTTTTTTTCATTTTTTCTAAGTAAAATTTTTATATGACAGCTTTAACTTTTTTTTAAAGCATCAACTTCTAAATCGTGTATGTCTTGAAAGATATCATCTTAATTTTGTTTATTTTTAGCCTGTCACAAATCTGAATGATACTTCGGTGGCCAGTCCTTTGATTTCTGATAATCTTAAGGAAGAAATTCTGAAACTCAGAAAGGCTAATGAAACTTTGCTGCAAGAAGTGGAGGTGAGACAGAGATGCTGCATATCCCTACAAAAAAACCCCCTGTGCTAAAACCTGCAATTAGAAAAGGTTCTTTACAACCCACCGATGACTTGACCCTTGTTTGTCCAGAACCATACCTCGACTATTGAAGAACTGAAGGAAAATGAGGAAAAACTGAAAAGCTTAAATCAAGATCTCTGTTGTCAGATGAGAAAGATGGTTCAGGATTTTGATCAGGATAAACAAGAAGCCATTGACAGGTAAGTCTGTTAACTCCGTTTAGTTCCATTTGTGAACTTTAAGCCTGCATGTATAATCTTGTGTGAGCTCTCTGGTACAAGGGGAGGTCAGCTTTAGAAGGCTAGTTTCTTACTTGAGGAAAAGTTGAACCCCATTTAAAAGGGGGGAAAAAAACCTAGGTAGTTTTTTTCCTTTCTTGAAATCATAGGTGTGAAAGAACTTATCAGCAACATCATGAGGATACAAAAGCACATTTTGAGAAAGATCTGATGGAGAGGTATGCTGCAGAAAAACAGCAGCTTATTCAAACTTATGAAGAGACAATCTCGCAGTTAAAGTAAGACTTACCATTTTTTCCACTTTTACTGAAACTTTCCCTTTTCCTGTCTGGCCCTCAGTGCTAGTCACACTTTTTTTTAAAACAGACTTGCTGTCCTGTGAGTGTAAAGACTAATTAATAATAAATAATCTGTCCTGTGAAGGGCTAACATAGAGGAGCTGAACAGAGAGATGACTGCAGTGAAGGAATGTTACATTGGAGTCTGTGGGGAGAAGGATACCTTGGAAGCCACTTTAAGGCAGAAATTTGAGCGAGAGCAGCAGCTGAAGGAAGAGAAGGTACTAATAGAAATAACTATAAACCATATCATTTCAGACTGTTTTTAAGATCTAATAAGATGTTTTTAAGATCTAATAAGATGTTTTTAAGATATGCTGAACACGTTTAAGACTCAGGTGGACATGGTGCTGGGCCATCTCGTCTAGACTGTGCAAATTCTTGCCTAGAAAGGCTGGACCAGATGATCCTTGAGGTCCCTTCCAACCTGATGTTCTATGATTCCATGATAATATCTGTAAGCGTATTTAACTTCGTAATTGTTCGGGGAAGATACTTGGAAGAGATACAGCTATATCAGAAAATTAATACATGTGACCTACTGGTTGTTAGATTAACCTGCTGATGTGTCCTGGAGTTTAAAATATTGTAAAAGTAACCCTTTCCAATAGCTAGTCATTTTCACGTAGTCAGCTTTCATAATTTTGACTCTTGGGGACTGTTCAGTCAGCAGTGCAGGGTTTTACATTCATGAGACACTTTCCAAAAACCTGACTGACAATACAAGTTTTCTTCTCCCTATATAAAACTGATCTGAAAATACTGGGGTTTTTTTAAGTAATAATGAGTTCAGACAGCTATATTGATTAAAAACTTTGCTTTTCTGAAGAAATCAATGTAAAATGACTGAAGTAGGTCAACTGTCTTGCTAAGCAAGTACAGTAAAGAGGTGCAGCTCAAAGTGTGCTGGGACTAAAGGTGCTTGATAAGAAAACTTATTTTAGAGCAATAGCCTATAATAACCTCTGATATCATGCCTTAAAACACCTCCTTTTGAGAGCTGAATCTCTTGCCCAGGTGTCATCAGTAAGATCAGTGCACAGGCTCTAGAGAGTTAACCATGTCTCTCATGCATTTTCATTACTTTGTACCAGAGCAGTTTGCTATGCCTTGGAGAATACTTTTTTTTTTTTTTTTTTCCCCTAGCTCAAGAAACAGCTACTAAAAGAAAAAGAAGACTCCCTTAACCTTCTGAGGACTGAACTTGAAGAGAAACACAGCAGTTCTATAATAGCAGCAAAGAGGCAGTGGCTGGAAGAAAAAGAACAGCAGGTTGAAGAGGAAGTTGCATTAGCCAAAGTTCACTGGGAGAAGGAAGAAAAAAAGGTTTGGAACTTGGGCCAGGGGGGTGAAATTTTTTTTTTGTTGGTGGTTTGTTTATTTTCAGAAGAGGAACTTGTATGTAGATAGATATTATACACTGTTATTCTGCCATTTGAAGTGGTTTGTAAGGACCTGCCATTTTATGAGCCTCTGAAGAAGTCAGTAGGTATTACACATGCTTAAGATTTTGGAAAAAAAAAAAACAAAACAAAAAAACTAGACCCTGTAAAGTAACACGCAGAATGTCCTGAATGTCACAGCTGGTAACATGCTGGAGTTTTTTGCCCTGATCCCTGGGTAAGTGGTTATGCTTTCTATGGTTTCATTCAGTTATCATATAAAAATCCTTCGTGTATCCTATCCCATAGAAGAAAGCTACGATGAGGAAGAAAAACCAACTCATTTTTTACCAAACTCTGCTCTCTGAGCATGGTTTTGGTCTTCTGTTAAGGAAGATCATTGGTGTAAACATGGTTTTGTTTGTTAAATACCAGTGAAATTCTAGTTATTTGGACACTGGTGAGATTTTATTAAAAAATATTTTTTATTCCTTAGAATAAAGAACAAGTCTTTGCAAAAATAGAAAGAGAATGGCAAAGTAGGCTGGAAGAAATGAGAAGAACTGTAGTTGAATGCAATGACTGCAGCAGCCAAACTGACCAAGTAACAGTTGTGGATGAAGCTTCAACTAAAGAGTTAGAAGGGATTGTTGAAGACCAGAGGCTGCAGATCCAGAAGGCTCTGAAAGAAAATATGGTCTCTGAAGAGGCCTTAAAAGAATTTGAAATAGAACTGGAAAATAAATACCGTAAAAATCTTGCCAGCCAGGTAACAAATAATTGTTCTGTCTGCCTGGAGCCTGTGAAACTGCCATGTGCAACTAAGTCACCTAAAAAAAAAAAAAAGTGTTCTCATCCACTAACTTTCTGCTCACTACTTGATATTTGCTATATTAGAAATATATTTAAAAAAAAAAAAAAGTTCTGAAGAAGCTGTAGCATATAGCTTGGTTTTTTTTCTAGCTGTTAATTTTTAACACAGTTGGACAAGTTTTGCAGGAGTTTTGAACAGAACTGAGCAAAACTGACTTGGGAGTTTATACCATTTTGTTAAGAAAAAGAAATTTAATATTCATCATTTTGGTATCATTTTTGCATCAAGAAATGCATCAGATGCTGCTGGCCTGATTATTTTAATTTCTGTAAACATAGGCCATCCAAACTAAAGTCTGTTCTTTCACTGCTACATGAAAATAATAAAAATGTATTTGGTGGTGGTGACTGAAGTAGGGTTTTTATCTGCTTATAGGTAGATGCAGCTTTAACCCGAGCTCATGCCAGGTGGCTGCAAGAATTAACAGACCTCAAAGAGTACAAAGTAAATCTAAAGGCAGAACAAGAAAAATGGGAAAAAGAACACAAAGAGACTGCAGCAAAGCAGGTAGCCAAATACTTGTATTTGTGTATTGATAAACAGTTCAGTCTTCCAAATCTCATATATTACTCAGGAATGAATGCAGACATAGGCGGGTAATCCTTAAGGAAAGATGTTTCTAATGTACTCTGGTTCTGATCCATTTTTTTGCCTGTATAGGATTATATTATATAGGTCTAGAGCACATGTCTTATGAGGAGAGGCTGAGGGAGCTGGGATTGTTTAGTCTGGAGAAGAGGAGGCTGAGGGGAGACCTTATTGCTCTCTACAACTACCTGGAAGGAGGCTGTAGTGAGGTAGGGGTCAGTCTCTTCTCCCTAGTAACGAGTGATAGAACGAGAGGAAACGGCCTCAAGCTGCGCCAGGGGAGGTTTAGGTTGGATATTAGGAAAAACTTCTTCACCGAAAGGGTGGTCAAGCATTGGAACAGGCTGCCCAGGGAAGTGGTTGAGTCTCCATCCCTGGAGGTATTTAAAGAACAGATAGATACGGTGCTTGAAGACATGGTATAGATGGACTTGGCAGTGATGGGTTAACGGTTGGACTCGATGATCTTAAGGGTCTTTTCCAACCTTGACGATTCTATGATTCTATGATATTTTTATTAAATAACTTGAAAATAATCTCCAATAGATTGATAATGACCCAGGATTATATTTTATGTATATATGAGGTATGTATATATTTATAATGACTGTGTTATATATTCACCAGTTAGCTCTAGTTCTCTCAGCTGCTGAAGAGAAATGGAAAAAAGAATATGAGAATACAGAGAAATCTGGACCAAGAATGAAAGAACTTGAAGAAAAGGTAATTTCTCTCAAGAAGGAATTGGAGCTAAAGAAAGAAGAAATCCCTGCAGCTATCAAAGCAGAACTAGCAAAAGCTCGTGCTCAGTGGAACAAAGAAAAGCAAGAAGAAATCCTGCAGATACAAGAGCAAAATGAGAAAGACTACCGATCGTTCTTAGATGATCATAGAAACAGAATTAAAGAGGTACTTGCAACAGCAAAGGAGGATCTTGCAAAGCAAAAGAATGATCTCTCTATTCAGAAAGAGGCAGAAATAAAAATGTTCCTAGACCAAAAGCAGCGAGAATGGGAGGCTCGGGAAACAAAGAGACTGCAGGATGAAATTAATCGGTATGAGGAGAAGACTCTGGTTGAGCTTGAGTACTTGTTGAGCGAAATCCATGAAGAACTAGTCAAGTGCACACATAGTGAGCACTCTTGGAAGGATAAGTGTTTTGATGCTCATGTTCAATTAAACCATCAATGCAAAGACAAACTGAAGGCTTGCTTACAAAAGGCCTACAGAACCACAGTTTACACAATTCTGGAAAAGAAAGAGCGAGAATGGAAAGAGGTAATATTTCTATAAATTATAACTGCCAACCAGAAAAGGTATTTGAGAAGTCAGACTCATCCCTGTTTTCTCCCAATATAAAATATCCATGTAATCCTGAGAACTGGAGAATCCAACATTTGAGTTCATTGACAAAGACAGTCCTTTAAAACTGTAAAAGAGGGCTAAATCTACCATTAGCAAGTGAAAAGGGAAAGGATGGGTGTAGCTTTGACACCTTCAGTCTTTAAAGAAGAGAAAGCCAGGTTAGGAGTGTCATTCTTTAATGCTAAGGTTCATAAATTAAGGAGATTTTAAGTTTGGAAGCCTGTTGAAGGCTTCTTGTCACCTCTTAGGTGGGTTCTGTCATTTTTCTTACATTTTTTTGCATAGCTGCTGCTTTTTTTTTTTTTTTTTTTTTTTTTTTTGAGAAATTCAGCAGTTAGTGATAGTGATTGTGATTGTGGATCATGTTACTCTTCTCCCTCCCCCCATACAAATAAAGATGAAAACAGTAAATCCTTTTTGCAAATTGTCTGTAGTAGAACTGAATAACTGACAAACCGATCTATCTCAGGAATAATAGTCTTGCTTAACTTTATTGTGGCTCTAGGAAATCCTTTTCAATGTGCCTGCCCAAATGAGGAAAGACATCCTACCCTCTTCTAGATGAGTTTGGGGCTAAGTAGAATTCTGTCCAAAAGCTTCTGTTTCTGTTGTTTTGGCAGATTCCTCTTTTTTGCAATGCTTATGCTTGTAGTAAGTTTTTGGTTATAGGGAGCATCCCAGCGGAAATGCCATCGCCACCCAGCATTTAGCAGTTGGGGAATTATCCAAGAATAGGACAGAGAAAGAAAGTGTCCTGTTTTTCAAGAAAAGGCAGGATGGGGGGAAATGTGTACGAAGGGATTTCTCATGACAATGTTACCCAGTTTTTTAGTGGTAATATGTTTCGTTCAGAAAGTGGTCCTGTAAAGTTTTCTTGTCATGAGTTATTTTCACAATGGTAAAGAGAATTGGAAGTTTTTTTCCTATGCCTGATGTATCTTCTGTAATAGATATGAATGTCTCTTGGTAAGCTGTTTTTAATATGCCTTTGAACTTCAAAGTGTTGGTTGGCTTGAACCACCTTAACTAGTGAAGTCTTTGTAATTTCTTAGTAATGCCTTCTCTTATGCTACCATAATAACAATAAACGAAGGAGTTAGTTACACTTTTCTAGATGATGTTCCTGTCCCTCTACTACTCATATTTGTGCAGAAACTCTAAATGGGTCCAACACCTTTTTCTGCTGGATATGCCTTCTAAAAAACAAGTTAGCTTCAACTATTCAAAGACACTGAATAGTCCTGCAATGTTAAGGGCTATTGACATTTCCAGAATAAAACTCAAGGCACCCAGGTACTGTTGTTGCAGTGAATTACACTAAGTAAAACTTCTGTATGCTAGAATACACATTTTCCTTCTGACCTGAAACCTACAGTTCTATTACAGGTTTAAAGCACCTGTGTTACAATTACTAAACCTACTTCTACTTGGTGGCCAGGGTTGCTTGTTTTTATGCATAACATACTACTTATCTACTTTAAGATAGTGTGGAACACTTTTGTGTTTGTGTGGGTTTTGTTTTTTTTTTTGTTATGTGCTGGGTTTTCAGGAAGTGTTTTTCAATTGCAGAAATATGAAGAACTAGTGAGTAATGTAAATAAAGAAGCATACTCTTGCCTGAAATGTGGTGAAGGAGAAACTGGGGACGTGACAAGACCTCCTGTGTACAATGTTGGACACCAAGCAGAAGCGCAAAGGAGGCTAAGAAGACAGCCACCCTTGCAGGAAACTAGAACAGACAAAGGTATTGGGTTTGTTTTTAATCTGGCAAATTGTGTATCATCAGATTAAGCTTGTTAGTAGCAGTTTTTAATAGTCAGTGTCTTATTGATGACTCTAATATGAAGTTAGTTAATTAGTGAAAATTTGGGTGATAGAGGAAGATGCAGTTCTTCTGACTGTAAGGTTGTTTAATGTTGCGTAAGCTTGTACTGTGTTAAAGTCACAAACCGTGCAACAAACAGTACTGGTCTCCAGCTTACTGGTTTCATGCTAGGCTCTGAGGTTTAATTTTATTAAATGCTAGTAGCTTTCTGCTTTTTAAAGCCATTCTCCAGGAGTAAAGAAATAGCTGCCGTATCTGCTGCAGGTGTAAATACTCTTCGGGGGGTTGTGGACATGAACACTAATGTCTCTGGTGTATAACAGCTCCATAAGCAAGCCAGCGTTGATCATGATGAGCAGGGTATGGTCTAAACTATGTCTTGTAAATGGGTAATACTAAATCAGAGCTTTGAAAATCAAATTATACTACTTGCTCTTGACATTAGACAAGACAAGGAATTCTGCATTCATGTAAAAGATATTGTTGTGTCAAGAATTATACCTCACCTGGCATGATAGTTTTTTCTGATTCTTTTGATCAAGAATGTAGTTGAAAAAATGCTAATCCCTGGGTGATGGTTCTCTCTCTCTCTCTCTCTCTCTTTTTTTCCTTTTTTTTTCCCTTCCTTTCCCCCCAACCCCCAGTACATGCTTTAGCATTGTAGCTCTTCCCAAAGCTGTCACATGTACTATGGCAGAGCTAGAGACAGTGTAACTGGGGAAAAACTTCATGGGAGGCACAGAAATCTCTCTGGGGCTTTCTGTTTGGTTTGAGTTCTTACGCAACTGAAAAAACATAAAGCAAGAAAACCCAAGAGAGTCTTTGGCTATATGCCTATAATGTGGCTTGAATTCCTTCAACACCAAAATAACAAACCATTTATTAACACAAAACAATACAAGCAGTGCAGCTCTTCTGTCTCTAGAGCTCCCTGTCCTGGCTATAAAGAGCAGCCGTTGCTCTCCTGGAAGTAGCCCAGTCTTTGTGAATTTCTTAACTTAACTAGACTCAGCCGCATGTGAGGCTTCCCAGCTGGGAGAGTCTCCCTCATCTGACTCCAAAAGACCCTGCTTGGCTGTTGTCTTTTTTTTTTCTTTTTTTTAAAAAAAAAAAAATTTCAACCCAGAAGTCTCATATCACTGACTGAAGACTCAAATCATCACTGATGGGAGAGTGCATTGAGGCTGTGAGGGCTCAATGGCTTGATAGAAAGAGAAAAAAAAAAAAACCAACCTCTATCCCAGCCAAAACCAGGACAATGCTGCTGCACCTTCTATAACAGGGTTCAAGCCTCTTGTGATTGTTTTGATTAGACTGATGTGTTTTGTGCTCTCCTAGCAAGAGAAAGACTAAGCAGAGCACTGGAAATAGTAAGGTTGGGCTTGATTCTTTTTTTTCGTCCCATGGCTGATGTATAACTTCTAGCAATGTTGCAGGTCAGAAATGTACAAAAAGGAACCTTAGGTCTCGGGAAGATTTTTGCTGTGAACACTGCTGCCAGGAGCTTGAAAAAAGAGAGACTGTGTGCCAGGACTTGAAAAGAGAGCTGGAGATAGCCCACAAACATCTTCAGCTTGCTGTGAGGGAACATGAAGCTAAGTCAGAGCAAATCCCAGGTTAGGATTGTTAGTCACCTAAAGAAAACTTTGAATGGCTCTGCCTTGCTGGCTGCATGGGTCTTTCATCTGTTGCATCATTTAGTTTTCATTAGATGGAATGGTTGTTTGTTGTTTTTTTTTTAAGTATACACACACCCAAACACCCCCACACACACGCATAAAAAAAGCTCACAAACAGACCTCCCCCCCCACCCCCCACCCCGTGCTAAGAAACCCCTCCCACCCTCTTGGCTTTAAATACTACGTATCACTTTAGTACTCTTTTGTGTGTATCAGGGAAAGAATAGAGGAAAACTGAACACGTGGCAGATGTTCTTTGAATATGTGTACACATGGATCATATTGCCCATGAGGGTTATACAGATAATGCATGTGTGTGCACATATGCACATATACTTAGAAATGAGCCAGGGAGGTCTTTAGCTGTCTCCTTTGGGGCTGTACTGCTACTGTGCACGTACTCATCCCCCCATAGTGGGAGTATAAAGAGCAGAGTGGCCTCAAATGTTACTTGGTTCTTCTTGGCACCAGTAGTTGTAAGCCACTGACCACAGTTTTCTTATACCTTCTTGCAGTTAATAGCTTGAAGCTATAGTTCTGTTTATTTTCTTTCTTTCTTTTGTAAACCTTAAAGTAGGTTTTAAGTAGGGTTTATTTAGTCTCTTTGCCTTTTAAATCAAGATGTTCTTTTTCCTTTGTGTCACTTTGAAATGAGAAATACAGGACAGATGACTGAGAAAAGGTCTCTAGTTCTTAAATCTTTCTTTCCTATGTGAGGACTGTCTCCACCAATGATGGATATGAAATATCCACTCTGGTTTTGGAAAAGTCACTGAAAGGAAGGCTTCTGCCTGTAGTATGGAAATAAGGCTTTTCTGAAGCGATTTCTGATGGAAAAAGATGGTGCAAAGTAATGTGCTTAAAATTCCTCCATTGTAGGAGACTGCTTCTGATTCAGTAGTGGTGTTATCCAGTACTCTTGTTAAATACCACCCCTCTAGCTGTGGGCTGTTGTTGTTGTGATTGCCTTCTCTTTGCTGTCCAACATCTTATTTTTGGCATTCTCAATATCCATATCACCTTCTGTGGACAGACTGATAGTGCCTGGTGGTAAAACCTCCCTCAGAGCTGGCCTTCAGTTTAGTCAATTGCAATATTACCTGACTTGATATTGATACCTGCATTTCTTGTGGATGCTGTTGCACCATGTACATCTGTCATCCTTTCAGAATAATGGACTCCATCCTTTACTACCTTATTTAACTTGGTAGAAGTCTCTGGCTATAGTAAAATCTGGGCTAATGAGGATGAAAAGTCTTCGGCATATCAAACCCCTTTGCTGTACCTGTAACTACTCCTGCGGTTGGGTCTCCCTCTATGGGCCTTGCGTGTAGGCTTTTCACTCAGAGGAAGCCATACTGATTCATCTGTCTCTGATAGCAACAAGAATTCCCTTTGTCTAGATTTATTTCTGAGACGATTTGTAGGAGGAATGCCTGCTCTGCTTTGTTCCTGTGCTTAAGAACTTTTTCTTTCCTACTTAAGCATAATGTACCATATGGAGCACAGTTCCCATTCAGCTGGTATCTGAGGAACTCTATCCCCTTATTCAGCTGTATTGAAGTGAGTAGAGGTCTCTGTTTTAAGGAGCAGAACAAAGAGAATGATGTTTTCTGTGAAGGAAAACATGTTGGTGATTGAATAAGAGGATCATTCTCCCTGCAGTGTTTTAATCAGTTGAAGCTGTGCACAATAGTGTTCAGGGCATTTCTTTTAGGCTCTCCTTAGAGCATTGTAGGAATTGGACTTGCTGAAGGTCCTTGTTCAGGAGACGTCTCAAACTGCATCATGAGGGTCAGTAACTCTCTAGATTTGTTTGGGCATGCCTCAGTGAAAGCAGGTTTGGCAAATGGTCAGCTTGGAGACAGCAGATGCGAGGTAGTAGGTTGTACCAAGTGACTACTTGCCAAAGGCTGTGTGATCTGTGTGTGTTGTGTGGAGCAGTCTTCCCCTCCCCCCCTTTTTTTTTTTGTTTATGAAAAGTCTCAGTTGCCTGCTCTAATAAATTTTGTGCTCAGTGAGGACGAGTAAAACACTGTATGTTTGTAAGGGAAAGGTTTTTGCCAGCTTGCAGATGTGCAAGCAAGGCCAGGCGGGTAAGTAGCACAGATTTGCGTAATGTTATTTCTGTGCTCTTTTGTTGACACCCATATAGCATGTAAACTTCCTTGGGGACTGGAGGACAGATTGAAGGATAACAGGAGGTCTGTTAATGAAAACAGAGGCTACTGTTGTCACCAAGGTCGTCACAGATACAGCTCTCAACTGTTCAAAATGAGATTTGGACCACAAATGAGGATCTCTGAAGGCCATGAATTGCTTCTCTCTGTATTCCAGCATGGCTGCTTCCTTTTTGCTTTTCTGTGCACCATCCTAGAGAAAGAAGAAAGCCAAACTTGTCTGTGTCTTTCCCTGGGCTCAGGTCCTCATATTCTACCCATGAAAGCCTTGATTCTTCCAGAAGGAAGACTTGTCTTTAATAAGACATGCCCTCCATTGTGTGGTGACAGTCTTTGTTTTCCTTAGGCCATGTGAGAACTTCTGTGGCTGGGTGCAGTGGAGGTATCTCCAGCATTGAGTGTAGGTGTTCAATTCATGTTGGTTTTCTTTCCTAAAATAGGAAAGCTAGTAATCAGCTGTTGATTTTTATGGATCTATCCAGTTCTTCAAGTTATGGTAAATACCTGTACCTTCTTTTAGAATAATCATTTGCTTAGATTAGATTACATAGCTAATAAATAGGTTTTAAGGTTAACTTTCAGGAGATGACCCACAGGTGGACTGCCTGTATGCCATGATCAACAGTCTTCAGTATCAGCTTGAAGTCCTACGCTTTGGGCTTTTTGAGCTCCACTGTCTTCTCATTCTCTGTCGTGGCTTGTTATAATATTTGTATGCTTCTCAGTAGCGTTGAGTGGAGTTCATCATGGAAGTCCAGCCTTTCTCTGTAATACTGGCTTTTGGTTATTTAAAAAAAACAAAACCAAACCAAACAAACAACAACAAAAACAAAACAAAACCACAACAACTAAGTTTTTTATCTTTTATCTTTCCATCCCAAAGAAGGCATAATTGCTAACCCACAAATTAATTCTTTTCCAGTGTTTGTCAAAACAATCCTTGGGGTTTTTTTTGTTTTTCCCCCTCCTGTCCTTTCTCTACATGTACACCTGGTATCTCTGAAGTTTTGCCTCCAGCATAGTGTTAGTAAGGGCATATGAAGGCTTTAAGCTTATTTAATTACTGTATGAGGCGACTTTTATATTCAGGCTTCGTTGAAGTGTATTGTGATTGATTCCTATGTGCTTGTTACCGCAACAGCTGTATATTTGCTGACGATGCTTTGTGACATTGAGCTCTTATACCAGAGACAGCAGTTTATGTAATAACTCCTATTGAACTCAACTTAAATTTAGAGAGATGCAGTGAATTATGGTTCATTTTGGTTTTGGGTTTTTTTATAGAAAATGAGAAGGCTCTAGAAGCTCTAATTGCAGAAAACTCTGAGATGAAGACTAAACTGAAAGACCTGGGAACACCACCAAGGTATTTAAAAAATTTAAACAAGCTGATTGTTTTTGTTTTTTGTTTTTGTTTTTTTGGTAAGATATAAGCTGCTTTCCTTGTGCAGTGTGACTTATGTGCATTTCAGGTCACTGTCAAAGGGAGGCGTCTCAAAACCTTGTACATCCTGTGACACTGTGAAAGGGCTGGAAGAAATGCGTGCTCAGTACATTAAAGCTGTGAGCAAGATTAAGTGTAAGTACTAAATTCTTAGCTAAAAACTTAGGAGAGCAAAATAGTTTTCTTTGTCACTTCCTTCAGCCAACTTGCACAGGAATCTGACAGCCAAATCACATGAGAAGTAAATTTTTCCTTCTTGCTAGAGTGAATGTGAGAAGTGGAATTGTCACCATAATCTTAGACAAGATTAATTGTGATGGGTGAAGCCTTGTTACACCATCCTTGCTTTGTTGCACTGTATTATGTCTTTTAAAGTGGTAAAGTGTATTTTGAGAACTGATCTTGCTTCTCCAGCAAACAATCCACCAACCCTGCAACTTGTCCTGAGGGAGAATCTGCTTTTCTCTTGTGCTGTATCCTGCCTTATGGCTTAATCAGCAACCTTCTGGCTGAGGAGAGAGGGTTAAGTGTAGCTCCAGGTCTTAGCTGAGTGCAGCAGGTCCCCAAACGCCAGCTGCACTGCCATTGAATGATTTCCTAGACCCACATTTTACCAGCCAAGATTCCTTCCCAGTCCCTGTGCCTAGTGTTTTCTGTTGCTGCTCAGGATGCGGAATTGGACAACTGAATTCCTGTCAGGTACTTCATATCAACCTGCTCTGGTCTTCAGTGGCATTTATCCAGTAGGCAACGCTTGGCACAAGGATTTGGGTGGAATGTTGGCAGGTAAATCCAGCCTGACTTGCTCCAGGCCTGCTAGACAATCCCAGTTTGTGGTGTTGGCTTTTCCCCCCCTCTGGGGGAAAACTGGTACTAATGAAGTGTGTTTGTAGGTGATATGCTTTGTTATATCCGTGAAAGTAAGGAGCGAGCCACTGAAATGATTAAAGCGGAGGTTTTAAGAGAGCGCCAAGAAACAGCACGGAAAATGCGCAAATACTATTTGACATGCCTTCAACAACTTCTTACTGATAATGGGAAACATGAAGGGTAAGTTCAAGTATGTTTGGAAATTACTGTTGTTTTGAAAGAGGTGCGTAGACGATAGTCTGATGTTTGTCCACCTTGGAGCAAACAATGTCTGACCTGCAGTCTTGTCAGTCTGTTCTGATTGGCATGGGGTCACTGCTGAGCAGTCTGGCATACTGTCTTTTCAGTATTCTTTGACTCTCGCTAACATTACCTTGAATTAAAATGCAGAGTTGAAAAGGAATTACCCTTAAACTTCATTTTTTTTTTTTTTGTGTTCTGCAATTCTTGGCAGAACTGAAAAGAAAATAATGAATGCTGCCAGTAAGCTTGCTACAATGGCTAAAGGACTTGAAACGCCTCTTCGACACATTCCTCAAAGCAAATCTACCCACTCAGGTATGTTGGATTCTATAGTTGTTCTCTTCTTGATCATATTGATTTAATGCATGTGGTAATGAAAATGCAGATGGAAAGTGAAGTACTGTTTATTTATAAGCTTGCTAATGGAAAATATAAGCTGCTTGTTTTGACAATGCTTACAATTCTTTATTAAAAAAAAAACAAACAAACCCAAACAAACAAAAGAACCTGGTTTTTCTTCCAGCATTAACATTTTCTTCAATTAATCTATTTCCTTCCCTCCTCTCCTAGCTCTGCTATTAAATTCTGATCTACCACCTGGAGCTGAGTACTCAAAAAGAGATGGCATGCTTCGGACTAGGTCAAACCATATGGAAAGCAAATCATGTGGCGAAAGCATTGCCCAAAAAGCCAATGATAAAGTTGTTCAGAAACATGTACCACGTGACTTGAGACAGCAGTTTGATGCAATGCAGATTGAAACTCAGCATATGCTTCATGAAACAGTGACTTCAAATATTCAGAACAGGAATAATTCTAAAAATCTGGATGGTGGTTCAAGAGATGCTCTGTCAGAATTTTATTCAAATGAAGATGGAAGAAGAGAAAAGTATGGCCCCATCGTAAATGCAGACAAAAGACTCTTGTGTGCAGCTAGTAATGCAACCCATCAGAATGCCCTTCCCTCTGCTTTTCAAGTAACATTAGAAGATACACATGCACCCAGCTCTACAAATGGCCATAACATCCCTGGGCCAACTCATCATACGCTTAAAAGCAAGAATGAAAGAATGGTCTTGAAAGAGGATAAATGTAGCCAGTCATCTGGAAAATGGAAAACTAAATCTAAAAGAACTCGGGAATTTGATTTCCAAGAAACTCCAGAAAGGGATGAAGGAAGATGCAGTGAATGGAGTTCTGTGAATGGAAGCCTGCATCTGGAGCATAGTGATATGTCTCTCTTGTACCCTGAACAAAAAGCCAGTACTAATGTGCAAGCACAGACTGCATACTGTGAAGAGTTTGCTCACATCAGGTCACTTTCCCCTGCAGATGAAAATGTTACTTCTTGGAGAGACATTTCTAATGGCAATGGCAAGATTCTCAGCTCAAAAAGCAGCACTGAAGTTTACAGTCGAGGCCACCTGATAACAAAACCAGAGAATACTTCATTCCTCAACTCTGATAAATCAAATTCTGCTGTCACACAACTCAATGTATCGCCAGATTCAAATGTAGGAAAATGCTGCAAGAAATGCTTGGAAAAAACCGCTGTGGGATCCCCAGTCTCTTCAGCGAGATAGTGGTTTTGATAGCTCGCTTTCTAACTTGAACTGATACCAGTAATTCCTCGTGTGAAGGAAAAAAGATAACTTGATATTTAAATAAAAGTGTGAGGATTGGGGAAAACCTGTTCTACTGTGTCCATTTCATGATCAATTTTACACAATTTGAATGTTACATGAAGAAATTCTGTGAAGTTACTTGAAATATTAATGCAGACTTTTGTTTACCTTTGTAATAACACTTTCATAATTGTTTATAGTGTATTATACAAACTTATTAAATGGAATCTATTTTTGTATTAAGTTTAGCTTGCAGTGCGGTGTTTATCTAAACCAAAGCTACTGTAACTTGTGGTCATCTTCTTTTTAAATGGTTATGAAAATTCCTTCGGAGGTCAATAAGAGATGTTCTAGGATTTGTTTGAAGTAGATATTTTAATTGACCTTTTCATTTTTAAGGACCCCCTGTAAGCCTCTGTGTGCGTCCCCATAATAAAAGCAAACACACTTGTATTTTTTCATTAAATTATTATAATGAATCGCATTTCAAGTATTCTTCCCTTTCGTACAGCAAAAAATAGCTCGTACTGGGCAGAAGAAAGGTATAAATTAGAATAACTACATTTTGCATGTGGTCCTTAATTAGCATAGGTTATCAATGTAAACTGAAGATGTAGTAATGTTCCTCCTGATGCTTAGAAAGCTTCCATTTTAAAGGCCTGCTCATGTTTTGAAGAGAATTATGAAATGTATCTTTTTTCCTAGACTTTTTGCTTTCCTTGGGATGGCATTTCATTTCTAGTGATACTGTGAGGAGAAGAGGCATTCTGCTGCTGGCTTACACAAGGTGTGATTAAGTCATACTTGTTGCAATTAATAGTATGGTTATGGGCCAGCAATATACATCAACAGCAATACGGAAGATATAAACAAAAAGGTTTTGCTTGCTATTATTCTGTCACATTAGAAGAAGAAAAAAGATTGAATATTCTCTCAATGGTGATGTATATGCCTTTTATGTGTAACAATTAACTGCTGTAAGGATGCTCATTTGGTCTTTCAGAGTCGAACAGCACCGTCTAGTCAGAATCTTTTTGGTTTTAGGAGGAAAATAGTACCAGATTCAACAGAAATCTTCTGAAGAAAAATGTTTAACTTCCTTTACAAAAATGTCCTGCCTGTTTATATTTCAGGCCAACTGGCAAGGCAGAATGCATTACAGCTCTTGGTACGCAGGACTGGTTTGTGACTTGAGACTCTTGGGCAATCTAATGAGAGGCTTCTGAATTTCTTGGTGGCCTTTAATGTTGCTCAGAAATCCAACCCCACTTCCTCTTTAGTGAAGGTGGGGTTTGTCATCATCCGTGGGAGCAAACTGAGGCCACGAGAGACTGCTTGTGCCTAAACAAACACGGGCAGCGGTCAAGTTCAAGGGCCAAATTCCGAGCTCTTAGTTGAGGAAATAGCTGTGGCCTTGTCTGCAGGGAAAGTTTTTACTAATTGTCCTCTAACCCCTATGCGGAAGTTTTTTTTCTTCAGTGATGAGTGGCTTTTTTTTTTGGTTAGCTTAAACATTTTCCCCAGTTGCACAAGGTAAAGCAGCAGCATATTTATTCCCACATGGGAGGTACTTGTACAAGTGTTTAAACCAATATATCAGATTAATTCATTCTTGGGCTAGTCCAGAAACTTTCCCCAGATGAAGAAAGGCTGCATCTGTGAAAGTAACCATGCAGCTGCCCTGTAGGCTATCCCTGACCCCTCAGACAGAGCAGCTGAGGGCCCGTCATCTCACTGGTGTGGACCAAATATACTTTTCCGAGTAATCCTGCATCTGAGGTGGGTTCAAGAGCTTCTCTGTACTTGCTCCCCAGAACGCCACGCTCGGTGCCAATGTGCAAACTGCTTTTAAAATTCTCCTAAAATGTAACTTTTTACAGTGCATTTTATTTTGTTTCTGTCGCCTTGTTCAATGTTTGTATGCGTACTCTCACTGTCCTTTCTCTCTAGCTTTTAAAAAAGTTCCTGTGTTTAAAAGCTCAGTGGTTTCAGTGCAGAATGAAGTACTTAATGATCCTAATCCTGCTAAAGCTTTGAACAGCTGATGATTCTTACGTATTTAATTTAGAAGCTGGGATCCCACATTGATGAGAAGGGACCTTCTGCATTACTGACTGCTCTGGAGAAAGCCGAGGGTGCAGCAGATCCCAGCTCCAGTGAGGAAACCAGGGGAGTTTTCTTCAGCAGGCTCCGTAGCCTGCCGTGAGAAAAGGTTCTCTTATGGAGCAGGAAGATGTTATGCAGATCAGGCAAAAGAGGGAAGGGGGGAAAAATCCTTCCAATCCCAGCTAGTAAAAGGGAGAATACTTAAATGTGGACATTAGGTGCCCAACTACATTCGGTTGCTGTTTCAGTCATATATCACATCACAGTACTGGGCAACTTCAGTGACCAAAGTTGCAATGCATGTGAGAACACGGATGTAGGTAGAGATTCAGTTAAATCCTTGCTCATCTAATGTTTATTGTGTCTCTTGTTGCACTGACAACTCCAGAGAGCTCCGGAGCTGCTGAGTGGATTTTCAGTTTTCCTTAATGAGAATCAACTGCAGAGGCCTGGAGGGAAGATCCATACCCAAACAGCAACAATCATTCCCTGGTGAGTAAAGTTTGAGGAACAAGGAGATATTTAGCCGAAGAATCCACAACTCCTAGTCAAAAGCGTTCCTCAGCCCTCCTTCCAATGTCAGTAGGAAAGAATGAAGCAATAGCAGGCTAGCATAGGGGGTGGCAACGCCTGAAATTGGACAGCTGACACCAGTCGGAAAGGGGGATGTAGTGTTGTAATACATGTGGTTGGACTTGTATAGTTCAGCCAAGATTGTAACAGAGCCACTAAATGAATCTCTTAAAATAAGTTTGCCATGTATTTTCACCCTCTAGGTTACACTGCTGAAAGAACTTACCTGTTTTATTCAAGAATTCATTACCTGCTGTTATGTCTTTTTGGTTCAGATGATTCCTTGTTTGAATACTGCATTTATGCTGTAGGGGCCGGATCTAGTTTTATTCTAGTGATGTTGCATTTTGGCACTACTTAGCTTAAACTTTGTTTAACCACACCCCAGCCCCAGCCTCAAAGTAGCAGAATGCAGTGGTACTCTTTTCCTTGCTGTATTTGTGTTCTTTATATTTTCTTTGGCTGATTTATCTTGCAGGTATAGTATGTCTGTACATTCCTGCTTAGAACAACCTCTTTGTAAAAATGCGTCACTCTATTTCATAGTAAAATATCGATACGATAGAAGCCGTTTTCAAGATGACTTTTTAATACTATGTTTAAATGGTAATTAAAATTTGTATTTTGTGTACATCTTAAACATCTTTTTATATAGTTAATTGTGCATGAGATGCTTATATGTGATGTACAGAACAGGAATGCACAGGATTTGTCTAACTCATGCATGTTTTGAGTAATTAATATTTTGAGTAATTAATACACTAGTTATTGGTCTCAGATTCTAGTGTTTTAGCTTGTTTCTTCGGTGGCCTGTTTCAGCTGGAATGAACACCACCTGCAGCTATTAATAAAAAAAAATAAGAATAGGTCTTGCATAAACTAGATTTAAATTCCCACATTCTTTTTTTTTTGGTAGACATATATGCACATCCGAAACCTTGTCTCCTATCGCAGCAAGGTGCTGTGCACAAGAATAGTTATGTGAGTTACTGAGGCCATGAGAGGTTAGGTAGCTTGTTCAAAAGGTTAGGAAGCTTGAACGGGGAATTAAAACCAGGTCTTGCAAATCCTAGGCTCGTACTTTAACCACTAAATTACCTTTTCTTTCTACTTGATGGCTTTACTGTGCCTTTGATTTGTCTTCTCTTCTAGTCTGGTTTATCCCCTTGTACTTTTGCTTTAGTTCCTTTTGTCTTTATATTGGTCAGTTTTCTTTTCTCTGGCTTTGCACTTAGCCTCTTCCCGCCCCCCCCAAGTTTTAATCTTGGACTTTCTTTCCCTTTGGCTTTGCATGGACTCTTTTTTTTGTTGTTGTTTGAACTTAATGTTGTTTTAAGAGGTGCGTATGGCTCCCCCCATCCTCTTGTTCAGCCTTTGCTGGTGGTAAATCGATTCATCTTTATGTATTTCTTCCCCAGAGTGAGATATACCATTTTTTCTTGTCTTATCCGATTCATCATATTACGTGATACTAATGAATTACAATTTACACAATATCACAGGTCTTCTCCTCCTTTACCTTTCTAAAAAGATCATGCCGTCCATTTTCCCGCTGCAAGGCATAATTACCTATGCTGATGTTGGTCCTAATGGATGTTTGTCTGATGTGTTCTGAAAGATCTCCATTAACAGAGACTTTATAACTGCCCAGACAAATCCTTTCCAGTATTATCCTTACTGCTGGAAGGCTGCCTCCCCATTCCCTTTGTGTCTTAGCTGAACTCTTTTGCTGCAGTTTAAGCTCATTACTGCTCCTCCAATGTACCAAGGACACGGAATAGGAATTTCTTTTATGTCATGCTTAAAAACTACTCTTTTCCTCCTCAGTTTTCTTTCACTTAAGTAACACCACTTCTTTAAATAATTTTTTGCATGTCAGCTTTTAAGATGCTTAGGTCTGTTGTTGCATGCAAATGTAGTAGTCATCCAAAGGACAGCAAATAGTAAATGGAAAAAAATTAGACGCAACAGTCTTGGTCCTACCATGCTTGATAGTTTTCAGACTGGTTCAACTGGTTGTCTGTTCTTTTGCAGAATTACTATGATCTTTGCAAAACACCCTGTCTGTGATTGTGAAAGCCTTTCAAGACTGCTAGGATTAAATCCAACTTCTGTGAGTGTAACCTGTGGGTATGCAACTAAGGAGAGCTCTGGCTTCATAGAATCATAGAATCGTTAAGGTTGGAAAAGACCCTTAAGATGGAGGCCAACCGTTAACCGAGCAGTGCCAAGTCCACCACGAAACCATGTCCTCAAGCACCACGTCTACCCGTCTTTTAAATACCTCCAGGGATGGAGACTCAACCGCTTCCCTGGGCAGCCTGTTCCAATGCCTGACCACCCTTTCAGTGAAGAAGTTTTTCCTAATATCCAACCTAAACTTCCCCTGGCGCAGCTTGAGGCCGTTTCCTCTGCTTGCTTGCATTCCCAGGCTTTCCTTAACACCTTTGGAATTTTGTGTCTCGTTACCCCCTTACCTCTTATTTTACTTTGTAGTTGGTACTTTCCACTGAAGTTTGGAGATCTACTGACTACTGTGTAGTGTCCCTTTTCCCATAAAATGTCAAGCTGGGTATACTTCCCAGAAGTATTGAGATACACAGTCACATATATATATTTCAGTCATTCATCCTTAAAATTTGCTGTCAAAGCCATTCTTCTGCTGTTGGAACTCTGTTCTCATGTTTCCCTTTGTTCTGTGGGAGTTGCTAAGATTTCCCATTGAAATTTATTTTAAACGTTTGCTCTTTTGTGCAGATTCACTGCACAGTCTTGTCTCCCACAGTGTAGATGGGTTACAATGGAGACGATGGTAACCTGGCAGTGATACAGGAGCACATTACTTGCAGCTGCAGTGAGATTTCACCCAGCATTCTGATGCAGAGTACTTCACACTTCCAAATTAATCATGCTTCTCTCTCTCTTCTTGCTGCTTGGGTAAATATTTCACTGTTGTGTAGACTTGGACTGTGATCTATGTGAGAAGCAAGGTTCTGGTTTTCCTGCCTCTTGTACATGCTTACCTACCAAGCAAGCTTTTAAGCCCGGTGCCTTTTTCACACTTGATAAAATGAGTCTGTTTCCATCATGTAGCATTGCTTCTTTGTAAATCTGAATACAAGTAAAGAAATTCACGTCTATTGCCAAATGTTCTGGCTGAATGCCATCCCTGGTGTTCTGGCTTCATCCAGATGACGAATGTTCCCTGTCAGCCTGCAGCCTAGTGAGAGGGGACAATGGTACAGAAATACTGTAATTATCTAATCAACTTTGCTTAGAATGTTAAGCAAATGCAATTCTTTAATACTCTGGTTTTACTATAGCTGTTAATTAACATGTGCAAACGCAATTTGTACAGCAAAACCAAGTAGAGGAAACATTCACTTTTAAGTTACTTTACTCCCCTCTAGTGGTCTTATACCATACGTACTTTATATAACACTTTTCATCACAATAGATTTAAGGATGGTGTTAATATTCTGTAAAAACCAAAAGTCTACTGGTAACTTCTCCTTCCTTCTGCTCATCTTCTCTTACTATAGAGAAACCAGTTCAGTGACTGGGATTCTTGCCAATGTAACTCTCTAAACAAAACTGTTCTTTGGATGTTGACTTTAATTAAAGGCCAGACTGCAGCCACAGCTTTAAAATCAGTACATAGAGAAAAATGTTAAAGCTCTATACTAAACATTTATTTTCTGTGCCCTCAAACCTGTTCACAAGCGGTGTTAGTTAGTGTCAATGTCACAGTGCCTCAAACTGCAGCCAAGGCTGTAGAAACATCAGCAGAACCCAGTCACATCTGTAGTGCTGCTATATGTTTGTTCTGTGGGACATGCCAGTTTTGGTGCGTGTCTAACGCTGTTTGGGCCTGTGCAACTTGTGGGACATATGGAGACTGTTGAATGACTGGGTTCCTCCTTTAAGCTTGCCAGTTGGCCATTTTGTGTAGGATGTGGCTTCCACTAGCTGGAAAACAGATGAGAACCTACAGGATCAGAATGGAAACTTCTACTTTTCCAGTAATCCCCTGGTTCTTTGCTCAAGTTACTGATGTTGTAATCAACACTATACAGGTGTGCAGCACAGGCTTAATTTAGCAATAGTTAATGGGTAAGTTCTTGGCTAAATTTTTCTTTGCTTCCTGGAGTCTGTATTTTAAAGGTTTTGAAATGACTTGCTAATAACAGTGTCCTTGGAGAACATAGGGTACCTCGTAAGATGCTTGTCTCCTCTTTCTGCTCAGAGAGAGTATATTAAGAAAAACGTAGATAGAGGATTCACTTTTCAGAAGCTAGCTGCTCTTTTCAAACTACCCATTTGTAACTTTTCCATTTTCTTCTAGAATGCTTTGGACTAATATTTGGAAGAAAAGAAAGGGGAATAAGAGGGGTATAGAGTCAATAAAGAAAATGTTGACAATTTTCCATTTGAAAATACAGTTCCCTTAAAATACTTCACAAAATTGTGTTTGTCTTCATATTTAGTTATGGAAGAAAAATGGAAATGTTCCAAGAATCAAAACATTTTAGCACTATTTGAGTGGAACCTTTTGTTTTAAAATGAGTCTTCGTTTGTAAACTTTTGCAACTCTAAAAAATTGAAATGAAACAGTTTAGAAGATTCAAACCCGGCCCTTTTTCTGCATGATTTTCTTTTGTGGAAAACTTAAGTATCTCAGTTCCCTTCCAAGCTGGAAGGAAACCAAATGCGAAAAGTAAAATCCTTCATAAAACGTAACTCCTGTCTTCCTGCAGTGCTCTTACAAGAGATTATTTGCCTGTGTCAGCGATGCATATTATAATAACCAATAGCTGGGGAAACTATTTCCTACGTTTCTCAAGATTTTTCCCTTTAGGTCATTAGCAGATAGTTCTAATAAACATGAGCTGAGCCAGTAGAGGCTTTGACTCTATTTATCGTTGCGGATGTCTGAGCAGTCCCTGTGGGAAGTGGTGACCAATTCATCAGCCAGGGAATTTAACTTGTTCTTAACTCTTCTCTTGAACAGCAGTGTCAACAGTCAAACTAAATCAAAATCATTCACGTGTACACGTGTAGGAAGCAGGTAAGATATGTAATGTTGAAATAAAATTATCTGTGCAGCTGTAAAAAGCAGGCAGCTGATGCAGAAGTTTCTTTACTCAAATGAGCGGGCAGGCCCTGCCTTTGGGAGCGCGTGGGTAGGGAAGGACCCGCTGCCGCTTGGGGCATCTGGCCTGACACCTGGCAATTCTGCAGGTGGGCCCGCCCCAGCTCTGCCACTCCAGCACTGCAGTGTGGGCACTGGGGCTTGATAGTTGAAACAAGTTTCCCTGCCTCCTTTGGTGATATTGCCGTTATTCTTCTCTGCAGGTTCAGTTTGTTAGCTCTCTGCATCAAATCTGTGTAGTAGTCCCATAACCTTGCAATTTCAGGAATGCATATGCTCCAGTACTTTCCCTCCAAGAAGCAGACGTGGTTATTATAAAGCTCTGCAGCTTAACACGTGAGTCAAAGTAGGACTTCTGGGTTCTTGTGCTTAGAAGAACAGGGAACTTGGCCAGAATGGATCCAGACTCAATGATTCTGTGTCTCAGAAACAGAGAAAATCTATTGAAGCACTGTGCCCCAGTAGAAGGATCAGAGAGGAAGCGACTGAATAGATCCCAGTATGAAGCTCATCAGCCCAGTAACCCTACTTGTCAGAGCCCAGAATCACAGAGTGGTTGGGGTTGACAAGGAGCTCTGGAGGTCATCTGGTCCAACCCGCCCTGCACAAGCAGGGCCACCTAGAGCCAGTTGCCCGGGGTTTTCAGTATCTCCAAGGACGGAGACTCCACAACTTCTACGGCACAACCTGTTCCAGTGCTTAGTCACCTTCACAAATCTCTGTAATAGTTCAGTAAGGTTTCATCTGGGCTAAGAACACACCTGTCGGGTACATGTGAGGCAAGGCTGGTTCCTTTTACTTTGTTGAGCCCACTTAGATGTAGTGAATGAGTTCCTACCAGATTCACAGAACCATGGAGTGGCTGAGGCTGGTTGGACCGTAAGCCGTTGTCCAGCCCCGACAGCTTCTGCCTTATTCCTACAGCTTCCGCCTGTTAGGTCAGCATACTTCTTACCCTTGAAGTACATATTAGGCTGTTCTTAAGTTTAGATGGGGAGAGCAGGAAGGATGGGGAGGAAACAATTGTGAGGAAAAATCTGCTGCCATTACTTCAGCTCACAGTAGCAACAGTGAAAGAGGAGGAAGAAATCTATGATCATGCCAAGCAGTTCCTGTGGATTGCTGTATGTGACATGGTATTTTAAAACATTGTTAGATGCCAGGTCTTCATATCTGTTAGGAAGCTCGCTGTTGTTACTACCAGAAGCAATGATATGACTGATAAGATATATTTGCTAAAATCCCTAATAGTGGGACACCCCTCTCCCCCTTATAATTATTCTCATCCCTTTTTGTAGTTTCAGAAGAATGAGACTGTTGACAAGGTCTTAAAAACGACTTTTCAAGTGGTCATATCCAAAAGCTGTAAGATGTAGTTGCAGTAAATGAAGTTCTGGAGTCATCGTAGGGATGGACTACTGTTCAGATGTTTCTTCCTTGCTGTCAGAGTGTCTTTCCGCCACCGCTACAGTTTGCCTAGACCTGGTGTCAAATGGCAACGGCTAGTTGTCTGGAGCTTTCTTTCTGTGCTGCTAGTATAGTGCAACAGGGCCACAATCTCACTTGGGGTTTCTGAGAGCTTCTGGAATACGAACAACATATAAATTAAATCACCACACTGTCTGCTGAATGCTTTCTTGCAGAAGTGCTGGCAACTGTGGAACATATTTTGCTGATCATCTGAAGAACAGCAACTTCTACACCTGGCAGCTGTCAGACAGCGTTTTCTTGAAACAAGGCTGTCTGCTGATAGTTGGGGAGTGGGGCTGAACAGTGCAGACTCAGATAGGTTTATAGCTGGGATTTGCAGATTAACACACTGTTGTACTGCCCAGCGTCTTCCTTGGCTAAATCCCACCTGCATTCTGCATGAGTGGAAGAAGTCCCTCAGATTTTTTCTACTCTGGTCCTTCAATCACAGTTAACAGAACACAGAATTTAGTTCCAAATGTGTTAGAAGAGTTCTCTTCTCCAGGATGGGACTTGATTAAGCACAGGGCTAACCTTTTCCATATTATGGGGTTTAGCCAGTGGCATAAATGATAACATTTTCTTAAAAATATTTAATTTTCATTTTTCCTTTTTTTTTTTTTTTTCCCCCCCTTGCAAGTGGTATTATACAGTTTTTGGCCACGGGAAGAGGAAGGACAGCATGTGAAAAAGAAACTGTCAAAGCAGGGTAAGTAGCTACCAGGGTTGCTTAAATCAACTTACCCTTAAAATGCAGTTTATGATACCACTGGAGGGGAGAGAGAGAGGCAGAACCAAACCAAAAAAAAACGACAAAAAAAGGCTAATAAGATTTCAAATGCTGAGATGCCCTAGAAAAAGCAACTTTTTCCAGGATTCCATGGGGAATGACCATTGTCAGCACACGCGTATTGGTGATCCACTGAACTGATATAATGGCGCAGTTGTTTTTAGAACGCATTTAGCTCTGAATTTGTCACTGTTGAACATGTGTATTAGAGCATGATACATATGTGAATTCTAAAGACTTATTTTTTACAAGTTGGAGTAAATTCAAAAAGCATTAATTTCTTGTTTTAGACAACACTGCCGAGATTTCTTTTTGTATTTTCACTGTGCAGGACTCTGAATATTTAGTCAGCAAGACTGCACAGACTTGTTGCTGTTTTACTGTTTGTGACAAAAACTCAGACAGGTAGGTAAAGAGCCTTGTGTATGACCAAAGAATGCAGAGGATTGCATTTTGAAAAGGAGGAAAGACTTTGTAGCCAATTGTATGGAAGGAATTGTTTTCAGTTCTCCATAACATATCGGAATCCATGTAATACGCTGTTTTCAGAAACTTCACAACTCTAGCTTAGCTTAACTGATGGAATAGTGTTCACCACGCTGAAGTCAGGGCATGCTCTGAAGTCCACTGAAATAAGCGGAGGGAAAAAAAATTATCTCGGAGTTTGGACTAGGCTTGTAGTGCCAAAGGAAGTTTCTCCAGCTCATTGCAGTGCAGAGAAACTCTGTTTTCCCAATAGTTTATCATAAAATGTGTCCAGACTGGAGCCTCTGAAAGATTTCCTTATCTTGAAAAGGCAGCATCTCCTTATTTACATCACCCACTGTTTCATCCATAAAATTAGACTTCCTTCCTTTCACTGGCCAACAGGAGTGGGAAAAGTCAGCCTTACTATATATCCATATATCTATAGATAGATAGATATAGATGTCCTTTTTCCCAAGCATCTCCTGCCCATGAGTATTTTTCCTTGGCTCTCTCTTATGGGTGTCAGATGACATTTCCTCTGCTGACTGTGTGCCTGTTCGACCTCTGTTCTTATTTGTCTGAAGTTATGTGGGGTTTTTTTTGGTATTGAAAGGAGTTCACAAAAGCTAAAAAGAGTTTTCAACATTTTTATTTAAAATTTGTAAAGTGTCAAAACCTATCCCTTTAAAACAGAAATGTAGCAGATCAATCTCTTCTGAACCCCACCCCATTCATCACAGTAATAGCAATTTTGGGTGGATCTGGTGTTGATAATTTGGAAACCATTAGGGATGTTTTAAAGGCAGTATTTTTTTTTTTTTAAAGCTTTACAGATTTTTTTTTTTTTTAATGTTAGAATTGCTTCCCCCATTTAAATTCTAATCTGAATAATTTGTACTAGAAACACTGGTAAAAGTCACTCACATTTCAAGTGTTCTCAGTAATAAATTTTAAATTATCCCTATATCTTAATTCTCCTTGTAGAGAAGAAAAAAAGGGTTTAAAAAAACCCCCAAACCCCAAACATACAGAACTTTCTGTATGTATGCTGCAAGTTGAGCCAATACATAAATGAGAAGGGGCTAATAATGAAACAAAATAATCTTAAAGTTAATAGGAAGTTTCCTATTGACTTCTGTGGGCTGAATATACCCAAGTAATGATACTGGAAGTGCAAGATGCAGTATATTAAAGATGCATGCATTATTAAATGGATCATGTTCTACCCAGTGTGGTGTATAAAAGACCTTGCATCTGATGGGCATTTTGTGGCAATAAAGACTGGCTGCTGAAACTTATGAACCTGATAAAACAACTCCCCAGTGATTCTCAGTAAGTAAATTTTAATACTTTCAACAGGCGGCGTGCGTGTGTGTGTGTGTGTAATCCCCAAATTATTTTATACCCACTAAGAAATCACAAACTCTAGATGAGATTGTCTCACTTAATTTACTGGTATCTAGAAAACCTGAGGAAATGAAGTCAGCCTTTGGAAAGTTACTGAATAAAGGAAAGTGCAGACGAGAGCTGTACTGAGCTATTCACTGGCTGGAGACTCGTCACCATCAGAGGTGAGTCAGCAGTGCGCCCTTGCAGTGAAGGTGGCCAGCTGCATATGGGGCTGTATTAGCGGGAGCGTAACCAGGTGGTGGAGAGAAACGATTCTCCCCCTCCTTTGGTACTTGAGAAACTGCAGTACTGTATCCAGCTCTGGGCATCCTGGTACAAAAAAAAACCCCAAACAACAAACCAACAACAACAAAAAAACAAAACTAAAAAAAACCCCACCCCTAAACCCAAAAAACATTCACACCTGGAGCGAGCCTGGCAGGATGGTTAGGGGCTAAAGCAACGCTCCCTGAGGAGGGAGTTCATTCAGACTTAAGAAGCAAAGGTTAAGGAGGGTCTTACTGCTGTCTTCGGGGTATAGAGGAGAGAGAGCCTGACTCTTCTGGGTGGTGAGCAGTGGTAGGATGAGAGGCACAGGCACAAATTCTAACAAGAGAAATTACTACTAAGTATTAAGAAAGATTAATCACAATGAGGGCTGTAAAGCAATGGAGTAGGTTACTCCAGAAAAGTGGAGTGTCCATCCTTGGAGATATTCAGAACTCAGCTGGACAGGGCCAGAGCAGCCTACTCTTAAGCTGCTCCTGCTCTGAGCAGGGGACTGGACTAAATGACCTCCACAAGTCCCTCTCAGTCTAAATTCATGATTGATTCTATGCGAGCCGTATGCAATGCTCTCATAGTCTTATTTCTCAAAGGAAGGGCCTTGCAAATGGAATGTGGTGGGTTCAGAGTCTAATCCCTGGTCTCTTATTACCTATTTTATTATTTCAACTGCATCATGGGGCAACTCCCTATCAACCAAGACGTCTCATAGCTAGAGGAACACTGGGATGGAAAACAGAGGCAGAGACACCCAATCCCTTGCTGACACAATGTTTGAAGGAATGTAGGGCCTGATTCAGCTGTCTTTGTTCGAGTCAGTAGGGAGTTCTGCATAAATGAGAGCTACAAGAAGAGGCTCCTAGTTACTGATTTCCACCCACTTGGAATGTATTAATTCTAATAAAAAGCTATATCCGTTTTGCTCAATGTCTTAGCCTGAAAATTCACCCAGCAGTTGGCATTTCATGCTAAGCCACGAAATTTGTTTCACTTTGCTTCTGAGCTTACAGGTGGGATTTAAGGGGTCAGCTGGGACAAATGTAAGATTGAGCAAACTCAGCTTGCAACTGTTGCTCTGGCAGAGTTCCCATTAAATTTGACAGGGTTATAGCTGACAGAAAGTAGTAGTATATGTATTTCCTTTTCTTGCACTAAGGCCGGATTAAAATTTTTCTTTTTAAATCAGAGAAACAATTGCTATTGTTCATTTTTAGGTTTTCTAGCTATACACACAGAATTAAATATGTCACTGTATGTATTGTACTAACTAGGATTTAAAAAAAAAAATCCATTCCACTGTATTTTAGTTGCATTTCTATTCAACACTAGTCTTAGAAAAATAGGTTGTGCTTCCCCTTCTTGGAGGACAGAAGTCATAGGAATTCTTCTAGTTTAGTTATCTTTTCTTTAGGACGCCCATGAATAACTCTGTTAATGTAATCTCATATGTCTTTAGTAAATGGAGATGTAGTACAACAGTTTCACTCTCACTAGGTAAGGATTGATTTAAAATGAGACCTAGTTTTAGAAAAGAAAATGGCTCTGAATGTGGTACAGAACTTTCCTAAAAATAGTGCTGAGAAGGGGGTGTCTGAATTAGGGCATCTCTTGAGTTTCCTTGTGCTTTCTTTGTCATTGATACTGAAGAATCCAGGTGTTTTAGAGGAATAAGAACATCTGTTTCATTCAGATCTCAGTGAGGACAAACCCCATTATTGTTTGACCTAAAAATTTTTGGTGGGGTGATATCAAAATTTGACTTGTTCTTGTAAATTAAAGGAATTGTTTTGTTTAAAACAACATAAATTCTGTGCTAAAACTGTTCCATACAGGCATAAATAGGAGAGACGTGTTCTGAATCTGTATAAAATGTAATAGGTTTATGGTCATCTAGGATACAACTGAGAGAACATACTGGAATTTCCCCAGAAGCACATAGGCCCCTAATGTCTGAGCCAGGAGTAGACCTTCTTTTAATTCTTATAATATTACAGAAATATTACCTCAACACTTTGCACAGTATCACAAATTATGGAATTCTATGCTAATGTAGGTTGGATTTCCTCCTCCATCATTTCAAACTCAGCTGACAGATGAAAACTACAAATAAAACCATTTGTAAAAATGAAGTAAAAGTCTTCAGTGAAATTTCTCCCCCAAATGGATTTCATAGCTAGTAATCACAGCTTCTCTGACCAAACAGCATTAAGAAAAATGGGTGATAGTTTGTTTTATTTTGAGTTATCTAATTTTTTTTTTTTTAAGATTTAAACCAGTTAATTGGTTGTCTGGATGTAATTACTATTTGTGCTTGTAATATACTTAAAAAAATACACACACCAAAACTTTCCCACACTATTTGTTTTCATTGGCATAATCAATGCTTTCTTAATAAAGAAATATGTAAGATGGACATACTTATTTTTGCTCACTTGGGTTGGAGCAAATTTACAGATCAAAAAATACCATTATTGCAAAAGTTCATATAAATTGAAATAAAAAAACATAAATGACATGAAGTCCCAACTCTATCACAGTACTTCCAATGGTAAGATTTTTTTTGTTTGCAACAGTTCAAAACAATTTGTCTAAAATATGAAAATTCTGATAAGCATCCTACAGGAGGAGAGGAAGGAACGTTTGTGTAAGGTGAAGAGGACTGGCTTGGTAAAGGCCAGGAAGGAGGGAGACCAGTACTTCGCATCACTGCTGCTGAACACAAAGGTGGTCAGTGCTGAAAACTTCAGTTCAATGTTTTAATGAAAATCAAATAGCAGGACAAACAGGTATTTCTCTGACAATCAGTGAAATTTTAGTAATTTAGCCACTATATAAAATGATTTATGTATATGATGTTGATAAGTACAGGGAGGTGCACTAAGGCATGCCTAGCTAGGAGCATGTCTTACTAGAGGGACGTACTGGACTTGATTTAAAGCATGTGTGTGTGTGTAGTTATATAAATATTTAGGATCATTGCTTCCAAGCTGATACCTAGCTGCAAAAGGTAGTCTGTGTCTTCTCTGTCATTCCCTGATATAATCAGTCTACCTATAATTATCCTCCCCTGATTTTGGGCCCTGCCACCACAATCCATGCCATCTATGTCCTCCAAGACACAGCTATAAGATCCTTAAAATCATCTGGAAGACTCAGCATTGTGGAAAAATAGTTGTTTACATGTTATGGCAAATTCCGCTGTGCATGTAGCAATGATGTTACATGCCTTGTTCTTGGTGGCTTTTATTTCTGGGTTTGATTCCAGGGTTTGATCAAGGAGCTAAAATATCACTGAGCTTCTGGATCTCTGTTAATCTAAGAGTTCATCTTTTTTTTTTTATCATGGGAGATGGTGATCAACTGGATCATTAGAATTGCTTCTTTGTTTTTTTTTTTTTTCTTGAGTGAAACTTCTGAGTGGATGAAAAGTGTTTTGGAGGCCATATAGGAATCTGTTTGTCTAGATGTTCTTCAGAGTCCAAATGTTTGCAAAGGCTCAAGTGGCTGGGGGAAAGTGTGTGGATGACCCTTATTAGTAGCTCTGTTCAGCAGCAGAGAGCAGAAGTTGTTTTAAGTCTTTTGCTTGTGACACTGTCTTTTTCTAGTGGTTTGAGAGCCCAGGTGGGCACTATTTCAAAGTTGTCAACAATTTAAGTACTTATAATATATAAGCATATTCTTTAAAATGACACACCAGGAGTTGATGATATGCTACATATTTCACTGGATTAATTAATGGACAGCCCACATATCACGTAACATTACTTCATATAGTGTAATCCACATTTCTGCAACCATGCAAAATACCAAATAATACATCATAAAATGTCCTAGAAGATACAAGAAAATCATCCCATTAACCTGTGACACAGACTAGATATTTTTCTGGTAGCTCATCCAGAAAATTAAAGCTGTTGAAACAGAAACTGTTGAAACTGAAAGAATGTTTGAGTGAATAGTAACCCAGAATTCCTTTCACAACTCTCTTTTGTTTACTGGTAAATTCTGTCTTCGCATTATAAACATAATTGGTAAATATCTGAGAACATTTTTTTGCAGTGGTTTGGTTTAAACATATTTACCTTCTGTATTCACTAAATAAATGTTTAGATTTTGCTGTACACATAGATGAGAGTGAAGGAAGAGAGTTGTATATCAATGTACTGCATGCCCTGGATTTCTTAATAGCAGGGACAGTTACTACCATCTTTATCCTGGTCTCTTTTCTTTTTTGAGCAAATTTTAATTTGCCACTGCCAAAGAAATACAAAATCCTTTACACAATACTATATTGTCTCTTCAACAAGCACAGGCATAAAAAAGAAATCTTATCTTTGTCTGCTTCTGTAGCAGACAAACAAGAAAAACTTTGAAAAATCAAATTCCTATTTATCCATCTGGATTGTAGCAGGAAAATGAACATTTAGCATTTATCAGAACCCCTAATTTCTACTTCTACGGTGCAAACTGCAAATCAGTAATACTCTGCATGCAGAATTAAAGTTAATTCCCTTGATTCATTTTGTACAAGTTACAAAATAGTGGTATAAGGTTTGGGTTGCTACTGTCTTGGGCCTTGTTCGGACACGCTGAAGAGCCATACTCTGAATCCTATTACTTCTTTCTTGTGCCGATATCTCATCCTATTTTGCTGCACATCTACCTTTTATCTGTGTATTAAGGGCCTGAAAGTTTTCACGTTGAACTGTTAAACAGTGACATTGGAATGGTCAAAATCAAACGACCGTTTTGTAATTTGCAGAATCCACCACTTTTCTTGATGATAAAAATCAGCCAAAATGATTAGAATGCTGTTATTGTGGTGAGCACACACAAATACAGCATCTCCTGGACTAGTTTAAATACTTCTATGCACGTTCAGAAGGATAACTCATATTTATATACCTAATATGAAAACTACTATCAACTGATTCAAACTATATGTTTCAAGTAGCATGTATCATATTTTGTGTCACCGTTGCATTTCTGCTGTAAACAGAGATTGGTACTAGGAAATCTTGCACGGTATTTCCTTTTTTCTTAATCCTGTATTAGTGGTACACGAAACACCCTGCATTTATCTTCGGGCAGGGTGGTTCGGCAGCTGCTGTGGGTGGGTGGTCAGCTCCTTGCTTATAAACTTGTGCAGCTGAGCTTCTGCAACATCAGTTCAATCACACAGAACCGCTCCCCATCAGTACCTGCCTGAAACGAACAAAAAATGAAAATACCTGCAAACTGGGAAATCCAACCTTTCTGCCAAAATATTCGTAAGTGAGGAGCAGCAGAATGCATAAATATAATTTACCTTCAGTCTAATAGGTTTGCGTTTTTATTGGTTTTGTATTTTCTGTGTATGTTGAAATGGGATAATCCCAGTACAGAGCTACTTGACCGGAGTATGTAATCTGGGTTTGAACTCTGACTGGTAACTGTCCTTCCCCCGCCCCGAAAAACTTTCTGCCTTTCACGGGGTGGTGGTGGTTTGCTCTTCAGGATTTTTAAATCAACCCAAAATCATAAGCAAAAACTGCGGGGCTTTTTTTCCTTTCCTTGATAAGGATGAGGCATGCATTTGTTCTGGAGCTGGCTGCAGAGATTTAGGGGTGTGTAGAGAAGAGCTCGGAGCGCCGGTGTCTGTGCCATGCTAGTTGCTAGAAAGGGCATTTTTCATTCTGCAGCAGCCTCTAAGGTAAAGCCAACATCGTTGCTGTTTGTCCTTATAAGGGAAACAGATACTATTATGGTTTTTCTTAAGCCATTCCACCGATGCAAAATGCTGCACCTCTAGGACATATGTATGTATTTTTAGACGGAGACAGAGGCGTCCACTTTCTCCAGCTCCCCCCCCGGTCCTGCGTTACACACTTACTCTGCTGCTCAGCATTAAGACTAGCCCAGACGCTAACGCTTCTGCCTCTCTGCAAGCCGGGACCGGCGGGGTAACCTGAGCAGGCAGCGCTGCCTGGCCGCGGCTTCCCCCGCAGCCGAGGGAGGCGGCAGAGCCCCGTCCTGCCGGGCAGGACCGCAGCCTGCCTGCGGCTCCCGGGGAGCCCCCGGGGCAGAGCATCCCCCAGCCCCGCCGGCCGCTTGCCGCAGGTGACCCGCCGCGGGGCTGGCCAGCGGCCTCCCGCCGCGGTAGCCGCCCGGGCAGCGCCGAGCGCCCCCGGAGCCCCCGGGGTGGCGGTTCGCGGGTGGAGGGACATTTTTATTCACCTCTCTCTCGCGAGAAAGTGTTGCGCGGGCGATACTTGAAGAGGAGGGGGGGGAGAGAGGAGGGGAAAAAGGAGGAGGAGGAGGGAGGGGGCAGCTGGAGCCGCAGCTGGAGCAGCGGTGGGTGCAGCGGCCGCATCTGGAACAGCAGCGGGAACGGCAGCCGGCGGCGGCGGCGGCTCCAGCGGGTGCGCGCCCCTCGCAGCGGGCTTCTCCCGGGGCGGGCGGGCTGGGCGCGGGGCTCCCTGCCCGCGGCGCGCCCCGGCCGGGCACCGCGCTCCAGCCGCCGCGGTGCCCGGCTCCGGGAGGCGGGGAGGGTTCGTGCCCGGGAGACGCTTCCAGCCCCGGCGCAGCTCCGGGAGCGGTGGCGGCGGCCGCGGGCTGCCCGCGGCGGGCGCGGGAGCGGGAGCCCCCGCGGATGCTGTTGGAGGGAAGGTAGAGTCCGGGCAGCCCCTCGCCATCCCTCGCGGCCGCCGCCTCCCGCAGGCGGGCGAGCGCCGGGCTGGCCGGGGGCCGACGGCGGCGGGGGGCGCGGGGCGGCCGCGCCCGCTTTTTCTCGGTCCCTGACCCCCCCTTCCTCCCTTCTTCTCCCCTCGCAGCTCGCCTTGGAGAGCCTGGTCGGAGACAGGGCGGCGGGGACCGGCGGACTTCGGCGGCGGAGAGGAGGCGGCGGCCGCTCGCAGCCCGGGGGCTCGGGGGACGCGATGTGGCGGGGGCGGCTGCTGGGGATCGCCCTGGGAGTTGCCGTGCTGTGGGCGTCCCAGGCGGGCGCTGCCGCCGCCGCCGGGCACGCCGAGGGGGTGAGCGCCAAGGAGAGCCGGGCCAGCCGGGCCAAGAGGCGAGGGCAGGGCGGCGGCGGGCACGACGCGCTCAAAGGGTAGGTGCGGGGCCGGCCCCCCCGGGGCGCCGCGGCGCGGTGCGGGCAGCGGGCGCGGAGCGGGCAGCGGGCGCGGAGCTGCCCGTATACGCGTGTGAGGGCGCGCGTCCGTATCCGTTGCCGCGCTGCGGCGGGAGCTGGCGGGGGCGGGAGGGCTCCCCGACCCCCCCGGGTCTGCCCCTGCCGAGGGGCCGGCTGGGCTGGGGGGCGCCGGCCGCAGTGTCCCGGGGGAGCGGCGGGGCAGAGGGCGCGGAGCCCCGCCGCCCTCCCGGGACCCCCCCAGCAGCCCGCGGGGCAGGGTGCTGGGGCCCCCGCGGGCTGCAGCCTTGGCTCGCCTTTGGGCGGGTGATACTTGGTGAGGACGAGCCGGTGCAGGTCGGAGGTTGCTAATTGAGCGTCTGGGAAGGACACAGATAGAGGCAGGCTGCGGGCTTGTGCATTCCTCCCGCGTCCCGGACTTCGGCTTGGCATAAAGCAGAATATCGGCGAGGCCCGGAGACCACAGCATGTCCTTTCGTTGGCTGTCCTCTCTCATCTCCGCCTTAAACCTTTTGCGAAGTGCGTCTTCTCTTGCACTCAAGTGGACTGTCTGTGCTTATGCGGTGTTCCCTGTGACCTGGGGACGGCCGAGGGGAAGAATAGGGACCATTTTTGGTGTCAGAGCTGTCTGGGACGAGTAAACCCAAGCACACTTGAGTTTAAAATCATTGTGAAACATTGTGGTACATGCTTAGCAGGGTGTTTTTCTTAAAGAGTAAATCCGTCAGGCAAACTGTTTTCCAAATTCTAATGGAACACCTTTCCGATGCAAAAATAATTGTCAAGTCAGCTGAAAGGCATTGCGTGTGTGTGCAGCTGAAAACTTAGTTCACTGGAAAGCTGAAGAGCTTGCAATATTGGAAGAAAAAGGAGGTTTCCTTTTTCAGGTGTTCCGATGCACCTTTTCAGCCCTTAGCCAGATTTGTCACTCGTCAGGCAGAGGGTAAATGTAGCAAAAGTTATATGGAGATAGTTATGCTTCGGTAAGGGATGCAAGATATTTTCTTTCTTTTCCTGATTTCCTTAAAAAGGAGCTATTACAACTTTATTTTTAGAGGCCTTGATGAATATGCTTTAATTTCTTGCGAACTTCCTCATACTTGTATAGTACTTTTTATTTATATTCAGATTTGCAATTTTGGCTTTTTTTTTTTATGCTTGCCTGATGGGAAAAGGTTTATGTTTTTAGGTCCCCATGCTGCAAAAATGGATGCAAGCTATTGGTATTGTTTTTCAAGGATCTGATTTTGTAGGGTCAGACTCTCTTATTTCATTTCCTTATACCTTGTCACAAGAGAAATAGTTGGACAAAGTAGATCCTTCCTGTGACGAAAACTACTCTAGGAGGTGAGGAGGACATACAGAAAAGATTTTAGGACTAATCACAACCAATGAAAGATGCTAAGGAAAAATATTTGTCAGAAAGAGCCTTTATTCTTCAGGATGTTTTAATAAACTTTCTCATTATGGAACTCTGAGTTAATATCAAACTGACAAACACCATTTTCTGAGCAGTGGGACAGAGTATGCCGTCTAGCACACGTGTGCTGACTTGGTGAGAGTTAGCGGCATGTTAGCTGAGGATGAAATTTCTTCGATGAATGTAACTGTTGCTCTAAAACTGTGCTGTGTAGACAGTAATAATAGTGCATCAAGAGATGATATTTCATGTGTTAATTATTTTTGGAATCTAAAATGGGTTAGGGTAAGTATTTAGTCTTATGAGGTGATTCGTATGTTTAACTGAAGCCTTCAATTTATTACGTACTTTGCAATGATTCTTCCTTTTATTGTGTATTGCCTATGAGTTACGTATCTGCTTAGTAATCTGCAAATCTAGAGAAAATGGCAATATTAATTTTAGGTATTTTATGTCTTGCTCAATTATTTGGGATGTTCCAAATCTGAATGAGTGCCCTTGGGAAGCAGGTTCTTAACAAGAATATAATAATTTTCCAGGTGACCTGAGATACAGTGAAGACAAAACAAATTATTAGTTTGGGTGCTTGTTAGACCTTTTCCTGTAACTCTCAAGAGACTGAGTGTAGAGTTCCCAAATTGCTTGGAGGAGATTATTAACACACAGGCATCTTTATCATTGTTGGGTGAATCCTGCTGGATATTTCCAGTTTAGAAATTGTGAGCACTTCTTAGGTGTGGTACTGTACTGTACAATATGAATAAAAAGAATTGTCATTTTAACAGACAAGGTTGGAACTAATTCTTTGGAAAGCCAGATGGAAAACATATTTTGAATGTACAGGAACTGTATATACATTAGACAAGGAGAATTCATTGTTATTGAAGGACTGAAACACTAAAAATATGATTTTACAAGAAGACATACTATTTTTTTAACTTGTTCATCAGTACAAATACATTTGGGAATCTGAGAGTTGTAATACAAGTCATAACAGATGCTGGGAAACTTTATTTTCATGTTATTGTAGTTGACTAAGACTGTTTTTTCTTCTTGCAATGAACTCTTGCTCTGATTGTAGGAGCATGGGGATAAATTTTTAGAGAAAACCCTTTACATTTAGACTTCTTGTGTGTTGGATTATAGTGATTATTGAAAGTCTTTCAGCATTTAAAAGTATTGAGGTTAGCCTCTGTGTGAATACTGGTCTTGTATGTTAAAATGAAGCAGCCTAGGATCTGTTTCAATTCTCGTGATTTTTCCCACTTAACATTTTTTACTGCAAGCTGTTGATTGCAGGAGATGTTTGCTTTTGTCCTTGTGACCTTTGCCTCGTTGTTTATGCCAGTGAGCTATCAGAACATATAACATGATTCTAGAAGTATATTTTAACTTTAATAATTAGAAATTATGCAGAAATGCCTCTTGTGTACTCATTTTAAGACTTTAAGCTTGCTGCTCATGTAGTTTGAATTGGTCCAGCTACGAAGGCATTAGCAATGAAGTCCTTGTAATGTCATCTGTGTTTGGTCTAAGGCAATGTGTGTTTATGTGCTGGTGCCTCTAGGTGATCAGAAAGCGATCAGAATAAAGGCAGTAATTATTTCAAAATATAACTATATCCTTCATTCATGGAAATGTTGCTAGAATCCACTGTGATTCAGCAAGTTAAAATACTGAGCTGTTACTGAGACACTCTCATCCTCTGGATCCGCAGTACTTTAACACAAATGTTAATGTATTGAATTATAAGGCATGAAGCCATCATCCTGCTACCCCTTAAACACCTAGGAATGTAGTGTCAACTCCTGAAGAAGTAAAACCTACAAAACTGGCCATGACTGGGAATTTCTTTCTAAACAATATATACTTGAAGTCAACCATTGATATATGTTTCAATCATTTGAATATAAAGTAAAAAATAATTTACTGGTGATATGATTGGTACTTGACTGAATACAAGAAGTATTATGCTTAAAGATCTCAAAATTAATTAGGATTTCCCATTTTCTGATGATGCTAGACAAAGACCTCAAACTCTGATGAGGATCAGTCAGTTCTTAATAATATTTTAAGCAATGTTTATAATGTTTATCAGTCTCTTCTCAGTATAATGGCCAAAGAAAGCAATTATTTGCCTAACAAATAGCTCAACAGAAATTTTGAAAGAACTAAAATTTCTTCAAAATAGCTGAATTGTGACATGACTCTAATTAAGACACTAATTAAATGCATTTGTGGAAGAATGATTTAATTTCTTTATTTTTATTAAGTTAAAATGATAGCGAATATTGCAGAACAGAATAGTTGGCTCCAAAATGATTCATAAAACTCTTGGATTAAAGTTATTCAACAGGGGGTGGAGTTTTTTTGGACCAATTTCTTCTGGTCATCCCAAATGAAGTCCACAGGTTTACTGATATGCTTCCTTGAGTAAACTCAGTTGGATTTGATCCTTTTTATGCATCACTGCTCCCTGAAATAAAATAAGTCTCATAAATCTATAACATAATTCCAGTATTCAACTATATATAATTAAGGCTTCTGGTTTTCGTTTTAAACCAATATTTACCACTAAAAGCCCGCTGAAGAAAAGCAGACTTTCCATACCGGTAAATATTGGTTTATACTGAAAAACCTCAAACATTTTTCTTGCCACTTTTGGCCTGCACACCTCTGGCCAGCTGATGGTGCCACACCTTGTCAGTGTCACTCTGTGAGCAGGAGGCAGCCTGAATACTTGGGAATAAAAATCCTAATTAAAAATACATGCAAGTTGCTGTAATACCTGGTGTGCTGGAGCACTCACCTGGCTTCCAGGTGGCATGGCCGACTTCCTCCCAGTCCTCTGTGCCTTACGGGGTAAAGCCTATATGGAGGATGAAGAATTATGCCAGTGCATCCTAATGTAAAACCTGAAGTCCTTGGCAACTACATGTAGTGTTAAGATTCTGCACCTCTCTGAATTTATTTGCCAATGGTTGCGATACTATTTTTTTGTTATTACATGATCCTTGGAAATCTAGTTCTGGAGTGATAGGAGTTCCTAGATCTTGGCACTGTGTCTCATGTAGATGTTTCCTTTCTTTCAGTAGGAGTGTATGATGCGGTTTGATGTAGGTGTGACTTTCTCTGGGGAGCAGGGTGTATGGATGGGGAGTAGGGAAAGCAGACAGAACCAAGCAAGAAGCCAGCACAGAATCTACTCTGTGGCCGGCAATAGCTGTTATTAACTCTTGCTGAAGGGCTAATATTTAAAGAGGGAATAACACATGATTTTCAGTTCTGATCATATAGGTCTCTTCCCCTGGCTGCCACAATAGGTTTTACATTTTGGAATATACTAGTTTAAATACTATATGGAAATTTTTAAATGCATTTAATGAAAGCTGTCTGACAATAGTCTGCACTGGATTGCTTTATCCAGAGCCAGTAGCAATGCAAAGCTCCCATGCTAGCATTCTTCTTGTTCCATGTTGTTCTTCTTGTTCCATGTTGTTCTTCAGCCTGAAGAAAAACAGTAAAAAGTAAATACTCTTCAGGCCTATGTAGTCCTTGTACTCTCCACTTAGGTTTCCAAATCCTGTCATTCGGACACCCATCTCTTTAAAAGGCATGACCTTAATCCCAATTCTGGTTTATGGTTTATGGGGATAGACTTCTGGGCCTGCGTAGTTCGTAGTGCAGAATTAGGACTCAATTCATTTTGGGCATGCCAGTGAAAAAACATCCTGTGGTTAAAACTCTCAGTGGGTACTACTTTTTGTAGTCTCCCTTTCACTGGTGAGTATCTTAGGCGCACTTGATTTTGTTACCAGCTGCTTAGCCAGTCTTCCCCTCTGTGGTCTTTTCTCATCTTATATTGTAGCTGGACACAAACGGTTTTGAAGTGCCATGTGTCTGTTTGATTTGAATTGGACACCCCCCCCCCCCCCCAATCCATTAGAGAAATACTTTTTTCCCATTTAATGACAGTAAGTCACAAATAGAGCAAACGGAGGAAAAAGCCTACAGTAAACAGTAGAGCAGTATTCTTGAGGTACTGTATGAAGCATGAGTGTTTTGGAAATACTGTAAAATTGGCTTGGGGGACTCAGACGAAGCAGGTTTCCTGTCACCAAGCAGCACTTTGCCAAGGTGACACATTGAAGATCAAGAGGGCAAGATTGGATGTAAGTCTTTTCCTTTCTTCCCCTCTTATTTATTTATTTAATTTTATTTATTTATTTATTTTGGTTTACACAGGTCTTAGCTGTATCAGGCTGGCCTGATATGCTGACCCAGATGCTGCAGGACAGGTCACAGCTGGCCTGTGATGGGTTTGTACTTTGTGTACAGAGTGAGTGGAGAATTTCACACCGAGTTTGCCACTTCATGTCCCGTCATAGGAAGGTACCTTGCTGTCCTCAGTCCTGAGAGGTCCTGTGTAAGGCTGATTGTGGCTATGACTTAACTGCTTGGCAGGTTAGAAAGAGATTTATGTTACAGCTCTTACTCAGAAAACAAGAGATGTCAGGGATTGTGCGTTGTTTCTTTTCTTGTGTTCTAGGTAGTAATTTTCTTCTGTGGATACGTGATGGAATTGTCTAATCTTTTGTGCAGTGTTGTCTTTCTGGAGACTTTCTGATCTCAGTTTGTTCGTGTTTACTTGAACTTTTATTGAGGGGGGACAGGTAGCGTTCAGTCTTTAGAAACTGGAGGCATAAAGGGTTGGGGAGAAGAAGAGCACCCGCAAAGAGTGCGTCTGGTTGCAGCAGGGTGCAGTAATTTGCAGGTTGCAGTGCAGGTTTCCAGAGAGAATTGTTTGGAGGAGGCAGAAGAAGCCTCCAGCACGTGGCTGGGATGCTAACCACAGCTGCACTCTCCTCAATCAAGAGCCCACTTAAGGTTTATAAAAGTAGACTTCTCCCCTGTTGTTAGCCAGCACAGGATACATTTTGTGTTCAGCGGTGGTTCCACAAGTTGTTCACCAGATTCAGTCTGATCTGGGTAGGTTTGCCTTGTTAACTGGATGAGCTACTCTATGTGCAACTTCACAGTGCTGTGCCAGAACCTTTGGGGCTAAACTGGCCTTGAGGATGCAGACTTGAAGTAAGCATAGGGCTGCTCTCACTTTATTCGGGAGCAATGGGAGGATCACTCGTTAGGGTTTGGCAGGGACAGTTCATCTGTCAGCTTCATTTACAGTGATCCTTATTGAATAAAATTGCAGCTTCTGTTTTCCTGTATGCTTATTTTCCTTTCCTGTGGTGTGTTGTTCCGCAGTGCTGCTCGCTTAGGACAGTCTTTTTCATTGTCATTCATCTTCCATCCTGCAAACTTGAATGTTTTATATATGAACTTCAATACGAGTTTTGACAAGGGTCACTTTCAATATGTTCATGGACTCAGCAGCCTGTGATTATTAGAATAGTACTACACAAAATGGAAGACCCAGACTATTTAGCCACATGGATCACCAGGAAAACTTCCTCTTGATAGAAGCATAGTAGACATTGGCTAATAGGAGGCCATCTGTACTTAAACAAGACTTCAGGAGCTAGGGATCTTTGAATGTGTACATACGGAAATAGTAAGAAATTAATCATTAGCTTTTTCGCTTTGCAGTAAGATCACCTTCCATCTCGTTCCTCTTCTTCATCTCCCTGCTGAGCCCTAAAGATGAAGAGGATATCGATGCATGTGTGTCACTTTGGTCTTACTCCCCAGACTCAGTAAATATTTTCGTAGAATGGAACAATTGTGGCCTGGAGTGTTTCTGATTAACCATCGCACTGTGCTGGAAAATGTATTTGTAGCTCTTCGGTCTTGTATTGTGGATGTCTCCTTTCGTCGTTTTCTCATCCATTCTGACTTTCCCACTTCAGTTGTATTTATTTATTACCTTTTTTTTAAGGATTTCAGACCTACTGAACAGCCTCATTTGTGCTAAGGCCAATGTGCAGATAGAGGCATGAGAAGAATCATTTGCTTTTTTTGTCACAGGTCAGTAAAGTTGGGCTCTTCTTTGGAAGGTACACTGGGAGGTAAAATGTAGCCTGTTAAATTAAAACCTGTGGCTTCTGGTTTTGCTTATAGATCTTCACTGAAGTATGAAGGAGTTCTAGCTTTTATCTGGAAGAATGTTTTGAATGTTGACTTGCTGGAGAATCTGTTGTTTTCGTTTCTACTTCTCATTTTATGAAATGATTCATGACCATTAAAGCCTCAGAAATACCAAATGAAAGCCACAGTTCTTTTGTCTACAGTCTTAATCATTTTCATCCTCTTTTTCAAGCTTCCCTCTCTCTCATGTTTTGCTGGAGGACATCAGACTATCCAGTGATGTTCAGCTGAGGTTTCAAACTAAAATTTGTTTCCTTTCAGGAACATTTTTTTCCTGTCTCTTCTCTCCTTCTTTGTTTTTTCCTCTGATATTTCATCTTTTTCTCTTCCCTGTATACAGAGTAAATTACCAGTGGCTCCTAGGAACAAGGTGAACTAAAACAGTGGGATCCGTATCAACAGGGTTTTCCTCTTGCCTTATGGCAGACATGCAGTTAACTGGCCTTTGAGAACAGTGTTGCTATCCCAGCAAGGAAAGAGGCAGAGGGCAGGATACAGTGTGTTGTGAAGGGAGGAGGAGAAACGCTGCTATCTTACCTAAAATAAATCTTCCAGTAGCCTAAGGGAGAGCACTTGACAACACAAGTTAATGGCATTGCTTAACACCTAAGCGGGTTCACCGACAAGTATTGATACAAGTGTCAGGTTTATGAGACTCTCTGCGTAAATGCTTGCATTTGCTCCAAGGTGGGGATGGTGGGTGGTACCAGCTCATCCCGCAGCCTTTGGGAAAGCCTTGACAAGCGTCTGGCTAGTTGGCTGCTTCACGCACGTCCTGGCGCTGCTGCTTAGCTCAGTGCATGGCGCGGGCTGGCGGAGGCCCTGAGCTTGCCTGTGTGCATTATCTTGGGAGACTGTTAGAGGTCTGCCTCCATGGATAGCTGTTAGCAGGTACGGGGTGAGTGTCAGCAGTGGTGCGGGAGGTCTCTCCCTGATTCCCTGTTGGAAGTGCCATCCGGAGAGCTAAGCATTGCCCTAGCCCACAGTTACATATGTTTCCCATGGGATGCTATTTGCTATTTAGTGCTACCAGAGTAGAAAGGCTGTAATTTCTTGTACCCTGAATGCACCTTTTTTTTTTTTTTTTTTTTTTTTTTTTTTTAAGAAGGTACCTGCTGGATCCCTCCTGTTTACCAGCCATGCTTGTCTGGCTCAGCAGGTAGATTTTTGTGGTGGCATACTTGTACTTTACCTGTCTTCTACAGCCATGTAGATTGGGTGTCAAACTGGGTGTATTGACATTCTCAAGTGGAACAATGAGGGAATATGTGCCAGAAACCCATCTGTCCCTGGCTATGAATGAGAACAATGCCTGGCTGTCAGGTTAGATGAGTCTGTCCCTGCAAAAGACACAGGCAGATTTTTAGAGCAAGTGCGGAAGAATTCACTTTATGTCAAATGCTGTTGTTGGATTGCTGTATTTAGCTGTCACAGTGTGATGGAAGTTAGGGTTAGAAAAGTGTTCAATGTTGCTGCAGGAAACTTGCATGTCATTTTGAACTCTTGACTTGCACATAGGCCAGAGCCAAAGACGCCCGTAGAGCTGCTCAGCATGTTATTTTTTCAGTTGAACTGAGCCAGGATTCTGGGACAGCGGTATCCTTACTGTCAGAGTGAGAAATAGTTATCATATTAGGCTCTCTGCATGGCACAAACATCCAGGCTCACTTATTGCATGGTAAAAAGGAGTACATCAGATACAATCCTTTGTGTGTAAAAAAAATGTTTTGCTTAAGAATGCATGCTTGTCCTTTATAGGATAATAGAAGCTAAGTTTTGTGTTTGCTCTCAGAGTCTAGCACTGTTTCCTAGATTTTCCTTTTATACATTGAAATAAATAGCTTCAAGTGTCCTCTCAATAATCTTCACTGAATGATGAAAAAGAGCACAGTGACTAAAACCATCCTGTTTTCTCATATTTACCTGAACAACAGAGAAGCAATCCCTATTTAAGGTATTTGGAGTACCTGGAAACGAGGCTTAGGCATGTCAAATGCAGACCTGTGTCTGTGTTTTTTGCTCTGTCCCGTCCACATAGTTTCTCAGTTTGTGGATGTGCTCACTGGAGGTGGTGAAGTCGAAGGGCAACCAGGCTGCTTGGCTGGGCTCTCCTGCGCAGAGTGCTGTGTGTCAGGGTGGCAGGTGGCTTGGGAAGGCTGCCCATCACGTGCTGTAGCCGTTAGCTGCTGCGTCCCGTTGGGAACCGGACCTTCTCTTCCCAGTTCTGCTTTGCTTGCTGCTTCTTGGAGGATGGGGTGGGTGCCAGCGCAGCAAAACGAGGTAGTTTCGGTATCAACCTCTAATTTGTGCACCAAGTACCTGGCTTCTGTCATTTAAGTGGGGAGGGACTTCGGAAGGCCATGTGGGCCAACCCCTGATCAGAGCAGGGTGAACTGAAATCGGGTTGCTCGCAGCCGTGTCCACTCAGGGTTGGAGTCTCTCTAACAATGGAAATTCTTGATTCAGTGGGAAAGCTGAGTAAAGCTCCAGTGGAGTCAACAGAGCTGGGCCTCTCTGTGCTTTTAGCATTTACTGTGAGATGCTGAGGAGTTTAGGAAGGTATATAAAGCTTTTACAGCAAAAGGTATAGATCTGATTATGTGTCTCTGGAAAACGACTAGTAAAAGCTATTCCTCTTCATGTTCTGGAGCCTTAGTGACTATTTCTTAGTACATTGGTTATATTCAGACTTAGACAACCATATTTTTAAGACCAGCCTACCGTTTTTTCAGGTGCAGTTGTCGTTCTTTTTAACTCCCAGTGCAAGCATGGAAGCATCACTCCAATTATATGTGGAAATGATTAGCAAATAATTCTGGGTACAGTTTTAGCAGGTACCAGTGTTACCCACGTAAGAATTAAAATAGGCAAAGGCTTCTCTAAAAATAACCGCTGGCTGATGATGTTGCTTTAAATTGTATCTCTTCTGCCAGAAAATTGGGTCCCTACATTATGTTAAACATATGGTAGCTGCTGCAGCCAAATAATTAATACAAGTCCTTCATTAAACATTTTCTTGCAAGGAAGAATCCCTGTGTGTTTTCCTAGGGAGAGGAAAAGTGGCCTGAGGGAGTGATTAGAAACCCTCCCTGGTATCCCTGCATCTCAGCTCATCTGTAACTGGTGATCAGCTGGCTCTCTTATTCTTGCAGCCGCTCCCTGCCCACTCTGTCTGGTCTCTCTGTCTAAATTATTCGAGACCCACGCCTTGGGTTTGATTCAGCCTGGGTTACGCCAGCATTGGCCGGTGCATGGCAGTGCTGCTGACAAAATTTCCGCCTGAAGCCTTGCTCACAGCAATGCCAGAAACTCTTCCTCCCGTGGGAGCTGCAGATGGGCAACGCTTTCTTCGGCAGAGGGCTGTAATTTCCTCGAGGGGTCACAGGCAGGGCAGAGCAGGGATGTACAGAAGTAGCACCCCTCCCGGGCAGGCTGCAGCACGGGGCTCCGGCTGTGTCTCTGCCGGGGCCCTGGAGAGGAAAGCCGCAGTGCTGGAGGTGCCCCCACCGGTCCTGGGCTGGGTGGTGTTCGCTGCTGCCGGCTTCGCACAGGGCTTTTGAACACCTCCCTCACTTCTCTGGCTGTCACATACCCTCGCTGCCTGGTTATATCTGATAAGAAGGCACTGTCAAGCTTAGTGTGATTTGTTTCCCATCATTTTACCTTGGTGTGCCTGCTCCACAAATCCGCCCCCAGTTGCTGGGTAGTGGCGTGCAATTTGGGAGAGCCAGGCAGCCGTTCGTTGTTGCTGAGACGGGGCATTGGGAGGAGGAGTAGCAAAGGAGGGCTGGACCCAGTTGGTCCTTTCCAGGAGATGATGGTCAGTGTTGCCCCGTGGAGAAAGCAGACCATTTATTTGAGAATGCGTGACAGGCAGAGGCTGTGCTGCAGTCACAGCCGGGGGTAGCACACCCTGACCTGGGGCAGGACCACGTGCATCCATCTGAAGGAGCTGATGCTGCAGTCCTGCCCAGGCTCCATCCCCGCGCGGGCGGAAAGGACAGACAAAGCTTGACTTCATAACAAGGGTGGAGGTTCCCCACAGTTGTTCTGAAGAAAAATATCTTCTAGTTTGGTGCACACAGATGCTGTCAGCCAGACCTATCACTCTCAAGCTTATCAGAATTTCCAGATGAGCTTTTTTCTCTCTGCTGCTTTAAGACTTTTCTAGTTGATGACTGATGTCTTTTGATGATTGTTCAACTCATTTTGCCACTGAATTCATACTTTCATATCATTAATCAAAGACATAATTTCTTGTTTATTTTGGACATCTTTGATAAAACTCTGGGCATCAGTCTCTCAGCACCATACCATTACAGAAATCCTTTTATACTTTACAGGTTTATAAGTGACTCTAAAATAAAGTGAAAGACCTGTCTCTTTTAAATTGTAATGGGAACAGCTTTGTTCCTGAGATGCGCTCTCCCTTCTCTGGGCTTTGGAATGAAAGGAAGGTGCTGTGGGCACCACAGGTGGCTTGGGCTGTATAGATGCATTTTTGCTTATTTTACCATTAGAAATCAGGTTTTATAACTGAACTCTGTTTGTAGTACTGTTCAGGAAAACAGTTTTATAAGAATATAAAATGCTTCTTCAGTATTCATAGCCTATAATATCAGCAGGAAAATATGCTCTATTAAACACAACAGTGGGTAAACTGTTTAAAGTAAGTACCATGATAGAGCCTTTACAATTTGATTGATGGTTTCTGTGTTTTTACATGAGGTAAATTGTTATTCCCTCGAATACTTTATTTATTTATTTATGGAGATTTATTGCTGTAGTGTCTGATCACCTCATAAATATCAATTAATTTAACTTTCAAAATTAATTATTTTCAAAGACATTTTACAAATAGGCATGAGTAAAGAACGCTCCTTCCCTCTCAAAGAAGTAGCGTTCAGACTTTAATATAGGTTTCTTTTATAAGCTAGACAGCAGCTTTCTGACGAAAAAGTGTTCCACTGGAAAATGCACTTGTCAGGCTCAAACTGTTCCATGGAAGTACAGTTCGATCTTTTTTTTTTTTTTAAAGCTAGGCATGCTGCATCTGAGTTGGAGCTTCTTGGGTGTACAGCTTAGCCTACCCTGTGGACAGCCTCAAGGCTCCCAGGGTCTCTGACTTCATGGTTGCTGGTGCATATGCGTATTCCAGAGCCCCATTCTGGAAACAGATTTTAAAAACTGGGTTTCCCCATGGCACAGAAATCAGCTCCTGACTCTTAACTTGGACCAGATGGTCCCCAAAGCCATGTATTTGCCAAGACTGAAATTTGACAGAGTACCTAGACATCACTTTATGGTCAACTGTTTATAGATTCTTACCAACTCAGATCAGAAATGGGTGGTTTATGCCTGTTGGTTGTAACAGGTAGCAACAAACTCATTCTGTCTGTCTTAATAAGTTCCATTATTTCTTCAGACTGGAGAAGGTGAAAAGCAATCTCACTTGTCTGCTTGCCAGTCTTACTTGGCAGATGATCGTGGAGCAACATTTGGCATTGATGAACAGGGAACTCTAGGAAAGTTACATGGTTATAGCCCTGCAGGGGAAAGGAAAGCTGACATTACTAAAACTGAATACATTGGAATTATATGAATAAGACTTTGAGTCTCTAACACCAGTTGCAGGAAGGGAGAAGGGCCCTGCAACAAGTCCAATTGTGTTGCTCACGTTCGCCTCCGTTACCACTTTGTAATTATCCAGGACCAGTGGAAGGTAATGGTAGTGTTTGCTTTGACTTAAGTAGTTTCTGGCGAAGCACTTAATGAAAAGACTAGGTGTCACGGAAGTTGGTGTAACCAGAGTATTTAAAATTGCATTAACAATGCAGATCCCTAAATAAATACAGTATAAAAGTCTTGTTAGTTAGAAAACGTGCATAAATAAATGTTTGCATATATCGAGATTGTTTGTCTTAAGTTGCCTCACCATATGAGGTAACTGTTGTTTACATAGACATTGCAATACTGGGGGTGAAGAACTTTCTGAAAGACCAAGGACAAAATAATAATAGAAAACCCTTCCTAAAACAATAAACACTTTAAATGTCTCTAATCTGTATACAGTATTTCAGTAAAGTGGTTTCTAGGAAGTACTCGTTTATAGCTAGCTTTAGTTGCATTAATCTATTGAGTAATTGCTCATGATATTAATAGAGGTTGTAAAATTTTCATCTGATGAGATTATTAAACATACAACAAAAGGAGGTACATTTTCCCATTTTTGAAGCTTTACTTGCATGGATAAGTGCATTAAATAAATAGGCCAAGTTAGATTAAATAAAAAAAAATTTGTTATCAGTGAGGGGCATAGAACCATTTCAGTTTTTCTATTTTTACCAATAAAATCACGATAGGAATAGTGTCACGTCCTGCAAGCTTTCACTGTAAACTGTAGTGATACAGTTAATTGAAAGGGTAAATACAGATGAGAGGAATGGGTTGGAAAGAAAAATTCCGATGGATCCATCATTTAAGAAGTGCAGTAGGCCCTTCATCTTCATTTCACAGGACCCTGTCTCTACATGCACCCACATCCTTGATTTTTTTTGATAGTAAGTCATTTTTGCTAGTGAAGCATTTACATATTTTGGCTCATTTATTTGGCTAATGTCATGGTTGGCGTGTTTCACTTGTATGTACGTACATAGTTTTGCTCATGAACAGAACAGGGAACAGTAATAGTGCTTTAGAGTAAAGAAGAGAAAGCAACATGAAGCTTAAAAATTATCATTCAAAGGGCACTAGATTTCCTCTGTGTTCACTACTGATGATGAGTGTGATCCCTCCTTTTGTATTTAAATGGGAGTTTTGCTCAGAAACCCTGTATGTTACTTTTCCAGATATGGAGTGGTACGAGACAAGTTTTGCCCATTCTATTCCTGTTGTTTAGATGTTACTGGTTTGATTTTGTGTTTTTAATGTGACCTTCAATTTCTAAAAGTGTATGTAACATAAAAACCCCAACAACCGAAGGCATACAATTCTGCTAAAAACATACAACACTTCTAGATTTAATTATTGAAATGTATATTGCAGTGATTTACTTTTTTCATTTTTATGCCTCTACTTTTAAAACATATTTCTGAGTAAAAATAAGAATTAATCCTTTTTTTTTCCAGACCAAATGTGTGTGGATCACGTTACAATGCTTACTGTTGCCCTGGATGGAAAACTTTACCTGGTGGAAACCAATGCATAGTCCGTAAGTTAATCCAGTTATATGTTATGACTGAGGTTTATCTTTGTCCCTCTATGTCAGGGTATTTTTAATTGTATACCAGAACTGAAATGTGTTTCTCTATGGTTTTGATAGCAGCTGTATATCATTTCTTTACCATTTTAAATATATTAAGCTAATATACAAAGTTTTGTGGGCTACAATACAGTGATGTGATACCAGTATTTAACAAAGGATTAATCTCATCCACATGTTCTGTTTAAGTCTGTGGTAAAGGGATCCAAGGGGTGTGTGGACTCTAAGGAGCGAGTAGCTGTGGAATATGTTAATCTGTTTAAGTAAATGGAAGGAGACAACAGCATTGGGCCAGCAAGTACATTTGCTCTGCTTGTTTGGGTCATATCTCTGAAATATATATGTAGGGATATAACTATATGCGTACGTACATCATAGTGCTGTATGCATATTCATATGTAATGGTACAATGTACCAGAAATAACTGTTAAAGGCGCTTTGCCTAAGGCTGATAAGACCCTCTCCAGAGATACCGAGGCAACGCGCTGTCAGATGGGAATTATTACGCTGGTGTGTGTCTGGTGCAGAAATAAAGGGAGCATTGTAATACTGCCTCAGTGCCATCCTTCCCCCAGGAGCAGTCTGGTAAAATGGACCACAGTTTTACTTTTCCAAGGAAATCTCCCTATATCTAGTGTGGCCTGTGGCATGTTCCCGGACCTTTTATAAGAGATTGTGAAGGTCTAGGTTTTAGCTGTCCCCTATAGAGATGTGAATGAACGGGAGGAACTGTTTTGGAATCTGTTGTATGCAATTTAACGAGTTTGTAGGTATTTTTGTTATGGTGCTGAATGCATATTTTCTATCAGGTGTTTTTTATGTGTTTGGGGTTTTTGAAGCATACTTTAAAGGCATTTATGTTTTCTTTATAGCAATCTGCAGACATTCCTGTGGGGATGGATTTTGCTCTAGACCAAACATGTGCACATGCCCAAATGGTCAGATAGCCCCCTCCTGTGGTTCAAAATCAAGTAAGTATTTCTTCTGTGTCTTTGATATTGCTCTTTTGAGTCCGTGAAGCTACTAAGGTATGTAAGATAGTTCAGTGGCCAGTATTTAAGACAAATAACCTCTGAGTCACCAGATGTACTTTTACCACAGGAAAGAAAGTGTAGCCTCCTATGATGAAACTAAAGAATGACTCAGAGACTAGCTATTGGGGACATTCTTTTTTTGCCAAATTAAAACCAAATTAGTTTTATTGGAAGCTATATTCATTTGCCAGTTTGTAACACTAATTCCAATCTTCCTTGCCAGGCTCAGTACATATCTTCTGAATCTAATATTGCTGGCCTTATTCAGGTGATACTTCTGTAGGTGCTAGAGGTACAGAACAGGTCAAGGTTTTTAAGTGTAACAGCTTTTCATCAGAAAAAAAACAGATGCTTTGGAAATGAAACTTTTCAGAGAGATGACTTTTCCTAGAAATGTTTGCATTTCAGGTTTTCAAGGAAGGCTCCCCAGATCCAGAAAAAAATAAGTAAAATTAAATTCATTCAATGAACCAGATAGCTCAATGGCTAATCATAGGTAGAGTATCTGATATGAAGTAGGATTTTGCTTGGGATAGTAATCTCAGTTCATATCTGAGATGCCAGCTGTAATCTCCACTGTATTCTCATTTGAGTATGGTGCTTGGCTCTTAGAATATAGAAGATTTTGATTTTTATATAAAATGTGAAGTTTCTGGGAAGAATTTTGGGGGAAACTGGTTCCCACAAATGCCCATAACTATCTGAACAGTATACTAACTGAAGTCAGTGGGGGATGCACTCACTGAGGTCTGTAATATTATGCAAAATGGTCATCCTTTTAATTCTGAATATCTGTTCAGACTCAGTGTGTGGTCTGCTTTGCCCCTGTATTTTTTACCTTGCCATTTTTTTTGCTAGTTGATAAGAGTTTTCCCACATAACCGACCACTTCAGCTTGTGGCTTTAGCATCCTTTTCATGCAATAACAGTGGAAAAACAATAACAACTGTGGAATGTAATGGAATGGCATGTACTAAAATGGTAAATATTGTTCTTTGTAGTTCAACCCCTTTCTCAGGCTCCTGTGATGTCTGTTAGGGAGAGGCCTGCGTGAGGAGGGTATGGTGCTATGGAGCTCCCAGAGAGTACTGGAAGGAGGAAGGGTGCAAAATGCTGTACAAATGTCTGTGTTGTTGTGTTCTTGCCTCAGTTTGCAGCTACTGTTTTACCAGGTGCATACACCTTAATCCTGTAAGCCAGCGAAGGAAAGTATGACCTTCTCCCAAGTCCCCTTCAGGGTACAGATGGAGACATATATCCCTACATCTGTTACATGTTTTGGCACCTTTGTAAAAGGCAGGACCGAGTGGGCCTTAGTATTACCTCATTTTTTTTGTAGGCCACACTGAAGTATTTTATGAGTCAAGACTTAAAAGAAAAATAGAGTATGAGTAAAGTTACAGTTCTTCTTGTGGTTCTTTTCTGAAGTATTCTACCATTGATCTCCATAGTTTTAGCATTCATTGGAGTTGCACAGATAAATGGGTGCAGAAGGACTTTACTTCATTTTTTAATCAAGCAGCTTCTAAAGCCTATATGACATAGCTATTTTCGTTGTTGACAGTTACTTCTCCTAGGTATGAATATTCTACTAATCATAAGCTTTAATCAGTGCTAACATTATTTTCCTTACATCGCTACATAGGTTTGCCCACTCTTAAATGTTGCTTTTCTGTATACGATATAAGTATTAACACTTTACAAATAGACTTAGCAGTTGGCTTAAGAAAGATCTTGTTTATTTCTTGTTTAATCAGTGCAATAATTTAAGATACATTTTGTGTGTGTGGTCACATCACCTTCATTTATTAAAAAAACCCAATTCTAAAAGCAAAAGTGTCTTGAGTTGTAGAGAGAAAGGACTCCACTGCACTCTTGTGTAATAATGTTTATGACACAGCACCTCATTAGGACTTACAGAACATACACATTCTGTAAGTCATTTGCTCTGTTGGCAATTTGTTTGTTTGCGGACAAAATCCATGAATATGTATTTACATAATAGACCACAATGACTTAGATCAGCTCTTAAGAAACAAAGTAAACATAAACATTAAAAATACTGTTTGACATCAAAAGGTTACTGTCAACTCCCGTTGGTAACAGTTAATATTTTGTCAGAATATGCATTCATGAAACCTTATTTTAATTATATCTTTTAACAAATGAGAAAAAACTCTTACTAAAATAATAAAAAAATCAAAAGTAGATGATCCAAGTTTGTCACATTCAAAATGCAAATAACAAATATGAGTGAAAATACTGTGATTTCTCAGGTTTAAATGTATGGCTTCTGTTATATGAGATGTGTCTGAGTCATCTTTTGGATAATTTAAGCTACATGTGTCTTTAGTGCTTAAGGAATCAGTAGTGGGCACAGGTTTTATAGCATGTACAACTATAGGCAGAAACCAAATTCACAGTGGCTCTTATAGACGGGTTGTCTGCTGGAATCAAATAATTAATGCAGATTGGAAAGCATGTGGATTGTAAAGCAAAACAAAGCCTTCAAGTCTGATTCTTACACAGGTCAGTTGTTGGGACTTTTCTGGTTATGAGTCAGCTTTAGGAATCTGATTCGTGGCTGAAAAGGTCAACCGGTGGTTTTCTCAGCAGAGATTTTTGTGATATCAATGAACTTGCTGGCTGAGTAGTGGTTATTTCTGTGTAATTAGTGAATTTTTGGGTATGCTTACAGTAGGCTTGGAGATAAGGTTGCCATGTGTGGAGGCATCTCCCCTGCTGGCTCTGATGTGCGGGTGGCTCTGATGTTGCAGGTGTATGTGTGGGGAGATGTCCTACACCCTGTGCTGTGCCAGCTCTGTGGTGCCTGCTCCACTGCTACCTCCCAAACCACCTGGGCCATGGCTGCTTTGGCCTTGTCTCGTTGTGCTGCGGCTGTGCCCCTGTTTGTGCTGCAGACATGTCCTCCGATCCTGCCATGTTGTTGGAGTTGCTGCTCTGCCCCTGTGGGAGTCGGGGGGAGTGAGTGAGGAGGAGGAGGAGGGTCTCTCCTTCAGCACCAGGCACGCCTCGCAGCCCCCAGGGTTATGGGTCAGGTGCGTCTCTGAGCTCAGCCTTTTTTGTTTGCTTCCAGCCTGTTTTAGTCAGAATGGCTTGGGCTGGCCTCAACAGGGAAGGCGTTTGCTGATGGGGCTGTCTCTGAAGGAAGGGAGCCGTGGCAGAGGCAGCGAGGGCTGTGGTGGGTGCTGGGGGTGGCAGCTGGTGGGAGCAACTGTCTGTGCCCCCCCAGCAGGCTGGTTACGCCGCCTGAGTGCAAAATGGGGCCTGCTCCGCTCCCCCTGCTAGCAGCTCCAGAGGCACCAGCCAAGGACCGAGGTCTTCCTCAGAGACCGTGTGCTGCGAGGGGGGAGGCTGGAGCCTGGGCCCTTGGCTTCGTGCCTCGGGATCCCGCTCCTTGGGGTGGTGTGGGAGACGTCCATCCAATGGCAGTAAAACCTGGAGCTCAGCCCCTTCCCTTATATTCTGCTGCTGTCAGAGGTGGTAAAAGGTCTTGAATTTTAAATGTTTCCAGAGTTCTCAAGGCTGCTGTGGGTTTTCTCAGCACCCCGTGCAGGGCTGCAGGCCTGTGTCCCATCCCGGCACTAGCTGCCATCTCTCTCCTGAGTCAGTCACTCGACAGAGAAAGCACGCTGAGCATCTGGGATGCGATGAGACTGTCATTCCTTGTTTACAGCTCCTGGCAGGCAGAGCCCTGCGTCATGCACGGCCGGAGTTGGGAGTGTTTCCTCGGCAGTGGCACAGAGAGAGGAGAGGCGGCCTCTCCTCCCGGTGCCCGCCGGCCGGCCCTGCGGAGCGCCCGCGGCCTGAGGTGCTGGGCGAGCGGCTCTGCTGGCTTTCCCACCTGAGGATTGCAGACCCTCACGCCTTATGTTTTTTAGTTTGGGATCGCAGAGTAGATGGCATGTGTGTTACCCTCCGGCTGCTTGGTGAGCTCCCAAACGTTTCGTGAGTCGTTGTGGTGTGATAGTGCTCTTGGTGTGATGAAGCCTTTACTCAGTTTTGCTGAGAATTTATTAAGAAAGTCAGGAACTGTTATGCTTAAGCATGCAGCTTGTTGCTTCACTTTGATAAACAACACAAACGTTGCCCACACACAGAGTGTGTGTGGATGTGTTTGGTCTCACTGGCTCCTTTGCAGGTTTGTAGCTATGTTCCTGCAGTTACTCCTGTTTTGACTTCAGAAGTTTCCAGTGTAGACTGTTTAAAATTGGACCCGAAAGAGGACAATAATTGATTAAACGCAATAATTTATTAATGTCGTTAACATTTCCTGTGCATGCCGAGATAAGGCAACGCTATATGCATTGATTTACAAGCCTTATGGTAATTCCTGTGCTTTTTCCTTGAGCCTCTGTCAGTGTGATACCTTGGAACAGGCTATTGCATTTACTGGAGTATCTCCTCTGACTTTAATGAAATTGTTGATATAGCTGAGAAAAGAGACTCTGGACCTGCGTTAATATGCTCCTTTTCAAAAATGCAATCTTAAAATCATCATCTGAGCTCCAGACAGCCTTCGCATGTGTTTCTATAAACTTTTGGAAGGGTAATATTTCAGAATAGTCTGTATGATTTTGGAAACACTATTTTCAACATTCCCTCAAAAGAGGGCAGAAAATAAATAATTAATTTACTGACTGTATGTCCCTGATTTTCTTGCATGGTAATAAGGAGGAAGGCTCACTGATGTGAATGGCTCATTTTAATAAAGGTGACTGGGTGTCCCAGTAGTCTCCCATAATGATTTTAGTTTAAAAAGGAGGAAGACATATTTTGCCTTGGAAAAGTTCCTTTAAGAAGCAGTAAGACAAATTATGGAAACTTTGTGTGTGTGTTATGTGTAAAACCACTCCTCATCCCAAAATGGGGAAATATACTTTACTTTTACTTGAACAAATAATATGAAAATCATCATATAAGCTACTGTTAACCTTTTTATCTCAAATGTAGTTCAAACTATTTAAATGGCTTTGGTCTTCATGTGGGAATGGAAATTAGCTCTTGGCATAGCTTGCTCTAATTGAAATCAGTTTGTGGTTTTTAAGTTCCTTCCCTGCTTGACAGATGATATCATTTCCTATGCTTTTTGTAATCCCCTCTGTTTTTCTAAGATTGTATAAAGCTAAGTTGAACTACACATTTTAAAGTAACTATACACCTTTTTCTGACCTACTTAGGACATTGTCCAAAAATCTTCACCAGCTATTCACTCTGTATTTGCAGACAATTTTACGTTTTGTTGAGGAATGTTAGTACATTTTTGTTGCCTGAAGTACATCCAAAGTAGAACAAAGATGTATCGTAACTATTAGACACATAAGAAATGTAAGATACAGTTTTTACTTTTATAATTGAAGAATTAAGAGTACCAGTGTTTTAAATGCTAGATTCTTTTAAATCCTTTCTCTAACCGCATGTTTAGCTTCTGTTCTGTGGATTCGTATTGCTATAGAAGACAATGCAGTTAAAATTATTATTTCTACTTGAAAATAAAATAAAATTCCATTCACATACTTCTGAACTGTAAAAAGCCAAATGATGCTTAAGGGCTTTGTGCAACAGGAAAAATGCAGTGGTTGGCATGGCACCTGTTAGCAACAGGCTCTGGCGGGACATGCAATTTCTGTTTTTCAGTCCTGAGCATTTCAGGCAGCATGGTGTAGGTATCCAGTGCTCCATCACAATCTGCTGAAATGCTGATCTGACCGTAATCCTACCTGGGGAGGAGCCTTTCATGTGGTTCCTGTTAAGAGGAAAACCATTTCCCGGCTGCTTACTGGAGTGCCTGCCCCGGTTCACAGCTGTGTTGGACAGCTGGACCTGTAAGGAGGACTTCACTTTGTCGGGAGGCCTGCCCACTTCTCTATGCCTGATGAAGAGCCTGACATACTTTTAAGTTGTTCCTAACCTCTAGTTAAAAAATATATTTATCCTTATTACTAGAAAAATGGAGCACAGACTTTTATGCTTTACTGGCATGGGACTTAAGCTGCATGTTAATCATTATAAATGGTGGGGCTGCGGCAGAGGAGAGCATGTCACTGCTCTCCTGCCTCTGCTCTTTGCAGGGGGACGTGGTTGGCTCTGCGGAAATGTTGTCTGTGAGCTCCGCAGCCCCCAAGCACAGCAGCCAGCAGTAGCTTTACCTGGAGGCGGGGTGAGCTGACAGATGGCATACAGAAAGAAATGGTTCTGTTGCAAGAAGTCCTACCCGGGCAGATCAGCTTCTGGGATTGCATGTGTTGGCAGATCTGGGCTGTCTTCAGGAGCTTCCTTATAGGCTTCCCTTTAATACTTCCCTCCCCTATTGCCCAGATGATAAGATTCTCTTTATTCTTGGTGGTGCCTGCCAGAAGTTTAGTACTTTTCCCTTATTGATGGCCTTTTCTTATCATTGCAAAATAGGAGGCAAATTCTATGGATTTATGCTCATATGAAATGCGTTTGTCTTCAGTGAATAAGGGTGGTATCTAATTCTTGCACCATGTGCTATATTCCTTAGGAACTGTAAACCAGTGTTGTTTTCTGTACTGCCATTTTAAGTATCATCTGTCCTAAAATATGCATCCTTGGTTATCGAATACTGGTTTCTAATTCATAGAATCAATCCCTGAAAAAAAAAAAATCCCTTAGCAGACAGTTAAGTGTTTCTGACTGGTTTGATTTAACTGAGGAAAATCTTTTTTTCTTTCAAGTACAACACTGTAACATCCGGTGCATGAATGGAGGTAGCTGCAGTGATGACCATTGCCTCTGTCAGAAGGGATATACAGGAACACACTGTGGACAGCGTAAGTACACTTTTATTAATGCAGATACTCTGTGTACAGTTAAGTAGTTCTGGGATGTGTGGATTGGGCACCCTTTAGCACTAAATTTCAACTGATGTTGAGCTTGTTTTTGATCAGGTACAGTGGAATTTTACAGGAAAACACGTGACTTTGTAATGAATGCCGAGTGAATTCTTTCTGATCGGGACTATTAAAATAAACATCATGTGAATTCATAATAATTGGATATAACTTGATCCTGTAGTTCTCACACTACCATAATTCCCATTGACCTCCAGGGCTTTCCACTCACTAGAGCAATAGGCCATACATTTAGAATTTAAATGGGATTCAGTTTTCATCTTATAGACAAAATTGAGCTTTTTAGTACAAAGCCTCATTTTAATTTCAGGGCTTTGCTTGAGACTTAGCTAGTATGCTTTAGGAATTTTTCTCATTTTGATGTTGTCTTATTAGAGTTGATTGACGTATTTTTGATTTCCTCAATCAATCCTGAGCCAACAGCATTCCTGGATCCACTGCTTGAAATCTCTCCCAAACTGACTCTGGTGGTCTCTTGCTCTTCTTGGCTGGAATGCTGTGAAGAAACTCAAATAAGGATGTAGACACTGCTTTTAACCAAGGCCGTCATGTTGCTATCTAGTGAACTATTGGTCTGACAGAGAAAATGTGTTTAGCTCATTTAATGAAAACCTTTTGTGCTCTGTCAAAATCAATGGCACACTTTACATGAACTTCAGTGGGACCAGGAATTTACTCTAATAATCTGGAAGAGGATCACATGGTGAAAGGATTAAGAACTGTATTTCTGCCTTCTCTGTGAAATATCAAGTGGATAAAAGAGGATAAATGGAAACCTTCTTTTTACTGAAGTGAATGTGAAACGGAACAAAGAATAACATTACTCAATGAGCATCAAATTGTATTTAAAAGTCCTTTTTTCATGTGAATGTTACATTTTCTGATTTTTTTTTTGAGAGCAACTGCTTTTGGAGTTTATTATGAGGAAAATCGGGTTTTGAATCTAGTGACAGGATTGTACAGGGGAAGAATATCCTGGATTAACTTAGTCAAGATAGATATTGATTACATTTTGCTATCCTAGTTGATGGCTTGAATTATTTAACATCAGCAAGCAGCCTTTTAATACTGGATTGTTTTTCTATTATGGTAGAGGAACAAACACATTTTAAAATTTGCTTCTGAATAGGGAAAAAATTTGAGGATTTGGAGATGATGTTTTCTTCTGCACCTTCTATCTGCAATCTCTACTATTTCAGTGTTTCTTTGTTGAAAGTCTGAAAGAGATGTTATTTTGAAGTTATGGAATTGTCTAGCCATCCCAAAGAGAAAGGCTCAGAGAGGTCAGAAAAGCTGTGATTGTTACCGTGTTTATATTGTGCTCCCTTGAAAAGATGAATTCATGATACTAATGAGGCCAGGAAATAGGAAAAGATCGTAAGTAGGTTCTGGAAAATGAAGTATCCTGTCCTGTTATGTTTACCATTTTTACCAATTTACCTGAGCTGGTTAAGTACATACCTTCATGTCTTTCTGGAAATAGCTCAATAAAAATTACTTTTGCCTTCCCTCTGATACAGCTGTCTGTGAAAATGGATGTCTAAATGGAGGGAGATGCGTGGCTCCGAACCGATGTGCTTGCACATATGGCTTTACTGGACCCCAGTGTGAAAGAGGTATGAGCCCTAAAACAGTAGAAAAAAATAGATGTTCCAACTTGCTTAGTAGTAAATTAAAAATGCTTCAATAGTAATATGAAATAAAATATTTAAATAGTAATATTTTATTGCTGTCTATGAAAAAGGTAAAATAGAATTAATGTTCTCATAGAATGCAATGTAAGGAAGCTTTACTGAAAGGAAAACTCCAGTCTAAGAAAACAGTGGAGGTATTAGTTATGGAATAAGACAAATTAAAATGGTAACAACTTCCATAACTGGCATTTTTAATGAGAAGGAAAACTTTAGCCTTGATTTAAAAACAAACATTCAATCTTATCTTCTTTTGTGATTTTTATATATCACAAGTGTTGATTGGTATGATTTTAATGGTTGGCTCTTCAGTTCATGGTAGGTTTACCAAGTGTCATTTTCTTTTCCTGGGGCAAAAATCCCCATTTATTTACTCTCACAGTAGGGTTGTCGAGCCGTTACCTGTTCTTATCTATAGTTGAATCGATTGGATTTGTTGTTGTTAGTCTCAAGACTGAAAATAAATTCTAAGTAGCATTTTTAGCAATACGTGAGATTCATAACACAGAGGCCTGGAGGAAACACACACGCAACTGATTAAGGCCTTTCTTCTGTTTACTTTTTTGCTATGAAAACACTCCAATGGAAGAGGTGGCAAATAAAAAATACTGATAAGTGGTTTTACTCAAACTTCAGTTTCGAAGTCATCAGAAAAGCTCTTTGTATCTCTGATACATTTGCTTAGCAATGATAAGCAGCATCTTGCGTCTGTCTTTGGCATATTTTGTTTCGGCAGAGTTTATTCAATTCTTCTTTCCATTTTGTACAGTTTTATTGTTACCAATTTTAACGTTTTACTTGCATATCCATAGTGATAATCACAGCTGTTTCCAGATGAAAAAACAGCTATACCAACTGTCTTATCTGGTGAACAGCTATACCAACTGTCTTATCTGGTATATGGATTTTTTTCAGGGTTATTAAACCAATTTAATGGTTCATTTGGGAGAGATATAGTGAACAATGTTTAGGTATAATCCTTCTTCTGAATTTTGTAATATTAAAAATAAAACATTTTCATTTGTTAGAGCTATCAATTGATCTGTTTAATTGGAAATTCATACCTAATACTCATAAAATAGGTTGTGTTACATATCTATGAACCTGGGACAGAATAGACATTAATAACCTGAATTCGGGCTTGCACGTAGGGGATGTGCTTAGCACATGAATCTTCTGCCAGTGAGTGTGTCACATCATCACCGCTGTCAGTGCTGCACCTGGAGTAATGGTTGGCTTTTTTATATGGGCAGCATAGGTGGGTGATGCAGAACAACAAATCTTAGGGAACCAGAGCTTTTTGGTCTGTGCTAGAGCAGATGATAGGATGAAGCAGGTATTTCCTGCACTCCCTACAGCAGATAAAATTGCTGTGTTGGCACTGTGTGTAGTCTTGCCAGTTCTCCACTCAGATGTTGTAAAAGTAGTTCAGACTGATGGTGAGATATTTTCTGATGACTGAAAAGTAGCTCTGTTCTGAATCTTGGAATCTCACTGGTGGAGAGGTGTAAGAGGAATGGAAAATCAGGTTAAAAATCCTAAATTTGAAGAGAATAAAGTCTTTATAGGTAAAGAGTGTACTGAATATTACTGCAAAGACTTTGAATTTCAAGCAATGACTGCTTGTTCTCCATGGGTGAAGGGTTTGAGCCTTCAGTCCAGTGAGGAGGTGTAAAGTGCAAGTTCAGAAGAAGATTGTTCAATGCTGCTTTTATTGCCTGATCTGGGACCAGTTTGACTCCACCTCATTAGGGCAAGTTTCAAGGCTGAAGCATCCTAGCAGCTTCAGTCCTGTCCCTCAGGGCTCCTGCCTTGTGTCGGGTGGAGTGAGAAACTGGTGACACACAGCCATTTGAGCCAAATCATGCCGTCATGAAATCCCATGCATGTTACTGAGCACAGTTGAGGTGGAAGTCTGTAACTTACATGCCTCATCCACAGGCAGTTTTTACTTAGAACATGTGTTTGATTCTATAGTTATCAATAAAAAAGAAAATGAACATTAATGAGCTATAGTATTTCTGGCTAATGCTCACTGCAGTACTGAGGCCAAATGATAGTCATATCTTCCTAGAAAACCTCTGAAATTTGGCTTCTTTCATAGAGATTTCCTGTAGCCTCTCTACCTAGCTGAGCTAATATGTTTCCCTCCTCTAAAAAGGGTGTGGTGATTTTTGGTCTCAGAATCACATTATGCCGTCAGAAAAACTTTTTCTGAAGATAACTTTTCAAGTATAAGTTAAAGTTGGTCTTAGAATAACTTGCATTGTTCAGCACATGCACCTGTGTGGGTCATTAGGGAGTTGTCTGGCTGCATATGATTTTACACATCTGTCAGCTAAGTAAGAGGTCCGTATTTTGAATCTAGCTTTGGAAAGTTACGTGGATTTGTGACACTCCCCGATGGGCTTCTGTTGTATATGTGGATGGATGTTATCCAGTAAATTGACAAGATTCATGCCTTGCAGAGTAAAACTGTGTCTTTATTAGGAAAAAAAAAGGGTGGGGGGAGAACAAAACAAACCCAAAGCATTTCTATGTGTGGAGAGGGGGAAAAAAAGGAAATTACTCAAGAGAAATAGTCTCTTAAATCATCCCATTTTGGGGGGAATCAGGAGAGGCAGATTGTTTTGAAAACACCACTTCTGGATATAAATGTGATGTGAAGGGATATGGTTCTGTGGCATGCACATTCTCCATCTGTTTGGCTGTGGTTTGACTTCTAGGTTATGCCATGCCACAAGCTAACAGTGATGTAAGTAATTTACTGCTGCGTATCACGCAGCGCTTTTCTCTACAAGCATCAACTAATAGTAACAGTCAGAGAGTGTTTGTGGCACGTATGTCACAGACTAAAGAATATTCCTGCCTTTGCTGCATATGTCGTAGCTTAGAACTGTCTTGAATAAAACAGCGTTGAGGCAACCAAATTCATGGGGCTTATTCCAATAATCTGATATGGAAAACAATTAAAATATTGCAGGTGGTTGTAGCAAAGTTAGAGCCAGTTTCTTGCATCCAGAGGCAAGTTGTGTAGTTCTGTGTCTACTGTTTTAAGTAGTTTTTCCACACATTTGGTCCATATTTGTAATACAAATTAGCCTGATTGGTATTACCTCAGTAAATGCTGACCATATGATTGTTAATGAAGATCTAAAAGACTTCTGTGTAGATCAATCGCTTCAAATACACGCACAATGAAAGGGCTTTATCTGGTGAAAGACCTGCTGCTTTCCCTGTGCAGCAAACTTCATCAACTTTGTTGCATGAGTATTTTTATGTATTTATTCAGTCATTCTTTGAGAGGGTAGCAGCTGGCCTTGGACAGTTTTGGCACACAAATTGCTTTTTGTGTGTCTTAGAAGTGTTAATGATAGTATAAAACACTATAAACTTGAGCAAAAGGAATTTTTAGAATCATTATTATCAGTGGAGTGCCTCTTCATGTTCTGGGAGTGTGTACCATGTCACTGGTGAGATACACTTCATCAGAGCTGGATTGATAACTGTAGCGTGGTCAAAAGTGGTACACATGTATCATGAGCTCCTGAGCTGTGGTGTATGGTGTTTGGCACCTTTCCAGAGCAGGGGAAGCCTCCTGGGCGTACTGTCAAGTATATGCAGGTGTATCATAAGTACAACAGGCCTGGCTTTTCTGTGGGATAATGTTCATCAAAAAGATGAACTTGACATAAGCTAAACAGTAAAAGTGCAGTGAGGTTGGAAACGCTTCCTACAGCAATTTAAGACACATTTAAAATACATAGTCCAGAAAGGAAAATATTTCATGGATATTGGCTCAGGTAAAATTTGAACTTCAAGGGTTCCTTCTGGAAGGTGCTGAGTTCTCTGACTGCAATCCAGTGATGGGCTTTGACATGCATTTAAATTCAAATCTGAGATGTCAATATGCTTAGAATTACACAAGTGCTTAAGGGCCTTGCTGGATTTTGGCCCAAGCTTTCAGAGTCAGTTAAGATCTTAGAGGTGCACTCAGCTTATAGCATATCATTTGTTCATACCATTAATGAAAAGAAATCACAGGTAACAGAAAATGAAGATGCAAGCAAAACAAAATTTCTTCTACTGGTTAAAAACTGGGTGCCATCTTTATGCCATTCGACTTTTAATGCTGAATAACTTGAGTGAGTTACGGATTCTGCAGTTCCTTTTAGAGTCGCTGAAGAGATTGAGAGCAGAGACTTAGCTTATGTTCCCCTTAGGATGACTGAGAACATCGACAGCTCTTTTTATTGTCTGTAAAAGAGCCTAGGGGATTTAGCTGGCTATGTGAGATGCCCACGTTTGGGTCATGTGAAAACATCCCTATGTCATGCACTTTATGAAAGTCCAGAGGAAAAAGTGATGTTAGAAGCTCAGAGAAATGAGACATCCCTATCAGATTTGGTAGAACTGTGTCCTCCAAACTTGTGCATAAAAGCTTTCTTGACTCTTTGAATCTGTTTCTCTTCAGACATTTGGATGATTATACTTTAAGAGGGTGAATTCTATATAATATAAAATTGTACATTGTTGTTATCCTTGTATTGCAAAAATGCAATGAAACGTGCTTTTCTTTTTCTGTCTGGATCCATTTAGAGGCACACAGTGGAAGCTTAGAATGTGTTACAGCCCTGTTTGTTTATTTGAATGCTTGTGACAACATCAGGGGCTCAATCCTGCTGCATTTTGGAGTTTTGCCACTTGCTGTGCATGGGAGCAGAATTGGGCCTGATGTAGTTCAAAGATTAAAAAAGTACCACGTGTGTTTTGTGTTTTTCTGGACTCAGAATATGAGCAAATGACTGCTTTTTCTTCAAACAGAGTCGTTTCTGTACTGCTCTCTTCATGGCAGGAATTTTTGCATAATTTTTAATTATATTTGGCCATTATTAAAAGTTCCCAGAATTAATGCCATATGTAAAAATATCTTTCCCAGAGCCTCTCTATGAAAGTGCAGCCGCTGAAAGTGGTTGAGAGTAGTGTAGTGCTGTGTATATTTTTTTTCTTTCTAAATACTACAACGGGTAGAATGTTTTTACAAAGAGGACGCTGCACCCCTTAGTGTGCCCCGTCTCTGGTATTTAGTCTAAATGGAAAGTAAATAACAAAGTGTAGATAGCAGTAAAAGTATGTTCCCAAAGCCTTATGTTGCATTTAAAGTAGTATTGCAGCATATGGTAGCTGGCAAACATTTGAATAAACTTGATTTCTGTAGCTGTCTTCCAAGAAACACATCTGTTGACATAGACATGTAGTTTCTGCAGCCCTGTAACATGAATGCATGTACAGTATTATAGCAGCAAACTGAAGGATGGCTAAGCTTGAAGGCCTGGAATAAGGATTCTTGCACACCATTTTCCCCCGGAAAAATTATGAAAAATGGCTTCAGGCTGAAGATAAGTATGTTTACTCACAGAGTGATGTTTTACTGTCTTTGAAGTAATTTTAATACATGTTGCCACCCTTGATGTCTTTCAGTTTCAAAACAAAAATTCAGTATCGGTGTCTTAGATTGTCTTTTCTATAAAAGAGGTTGAGATAAATGGATGAGGAGTTTTTTAATTTTTAAAATTGAAACTGCAGCTTAATTGTGGAGAAGTCAGCCTCTGCAGAATAACTGTGTGTGATTTAAGATAGTTTATAATACTTAGCAATAGATCTCTGGATCAGAACTCAGCACTAAGCTCAGTCTGTTATATAATGCCAAAAAGCATTTTTAGGTTCTTGTGTATGTGAAGGCTTTTATCCATTGCTCTGCTCCTTGCAAATACGCCCTATAACCGGTCCTATGTCGCTTGCTCTATGCTTTGTGCATCTCAAAATATCACATAGCAAGCTTTAAAATGTTTCTTCAAATATATGCTTAAAGCTTAATCAAGATCCATAAATGATTCAGTACATATGGGCTTAGGTCTCTTGCGAGATGTGAGGGCTCCAACTTTTGTACATGAAGCTGAACATTTACATTTTGTTCCAAATTGAGTTTTGATTTCAGTCAAACAAATCCAAATCCAAAGTTTTCATTCAACTATTTGGCAGCCATTTCTGCATTTCCATGCCTTCTTGATTGGCTGCTAAGGGCACTGACCTTTAGAAGTGCAGGAAGGTATTATCTGGACTTTGTTTTGATTTGATTTGATTTTAGTTGTAGCAGTGGAGATGCATACAAATTCAATCACAAATTGCGGAGCCCATATTTTGGTATAAATTATAATACAAACATTTGAATGAAATAGCTGCATTGTTCTCATCTGTAAGATTTGATTCTTGCATGTAGGACATTGAAGGGACTCACATGAGAATCACTGAGATCGTTCTCCTGGTACCACAGACAGCTTTGTTGTGGAACCTGATGCCTACCTCCAGGTGTGCTGGCAGCCTGCCGCACGTCTTTGCTATGCAAGAAATTCAGTTCTGCTTTCATTGCAGACAGGGGCTGAACCTTGCACTGGCTGTGCTCGTGCATGGTACTTGCGATCTGCCTTGTAGTGTCTTAAGAAATAAAGAGCAGAGGCCTGTGCTTTCATCAAGAGGTTTTGTTGAAGTTATATACACAAAGAGATGTCTATGTTTGTTTGGTTATGGGATGTTACATTAATACAGATATGACTTTCATATACACAGTGCAGGCAGTTGAAAGATAGAACTTCCCTGAATGGCCTGCACTGCCAGATATGTGCTCTGTGGAGCTCCAGGGAGAACTGGGAAGAATCTGTCTGATGTGTTGTATTACGAAAGTCAGATTTTTTTTTTTTTCAGTGCAGAAAGATTGAGTCAGCTTTTATTGATTTTGGTTGTCATTGCAGCATGGTGTTGCATTTGAGGCCTTCAGAACGAGTGTCTTCAAGCCGTTCTTGCTCTCTTAGTACCATTGTAACATGCCCATTTTTCTAATTTCAGCTGTCTCCCAGTTCCTGGGTCACTACAAAACTTGTAGAGCATAAAATAGCTGAGCCCAACTAATTTCTCCTGGATCTTTCCATAGAAAAGGTGCTTTCGAAATGGTGACTCCTGGAGTTGAATGTGATACAAGGAATGAGTAAATGCAGCTGAGAACTTATCTAACAGTGCCCACTTAGCCATTTATGGAGAAAAATGTTCCTTCCTCTCTGGGCTGCAATGTATTTTGATAGAAGAAAGCACAGCTACCTGAAATCCTTTCATTTGTTACAGTGAAAACAAATGTTTTCCTTGTGAATCACCCTGAAATTTTATATGAATATTTTCCATTCATACCTTTTTTCTTATTGAGCTACTAAGCTGCAAATTTTTTTTATAGTTGCAACAGAAAAAATAAAATATCAGTATGTATGATACCTCAGTCAAGTTTGTGTTACAGACTTTATTTTTTCTTTGTGTGTTTGTTTTTTAAAGTCATCTAAAGCTTTCATGATGGTCAGTTCTAACAAAGAAAAGAGAACCTCTTTTAAAACATCATCTATCGTACGTAATGCAATGATAAACTGACAAGGGCATTTCCAAGTAAAACAATTCTTTTATGTAGGTCAGCTGCAAAGTGCTAATGAAAACGCATCTTAAGCAGAGGTGCTGAAAATGAGCAGTACAACTGATTTGTCACACGTCAGTTTCCTTGTAACATATTTGGAACAGAGTTGATGAGATCTCTCTAAAAACCAAAGCTTTTCTGAAGTAAACTGTTACATTTAGAAAGATATCTCATATCCTATATCAGGATAAAAGTTGCAAAAAGTTCTAGGAAATAACTACCTAAGAGCAGCCCTAAGGACAGTCACATTCACACTTCCAATTGGCCTTGAGAAGTTCACGAATAATGACTGAGTGGTTTTAATAGTTTTTTTTTTCAGTGACAGCTTGTACGGTTTGGCACTCTAGAGAAACACTGTAGGAAAAGAAAAGAGGCCTAAATAAGGTCTGAAAAGAAAGGAGCCCTAAGAGAAGGATCACTCTCCAAATTCTGCTCTGCTGTAAAACAGAGCCTACGTTTGCACTCCTTATCCAGAAAAAAACTCCTTTTGGAAAAATGCAGAATTTCCTTATGTACAGAAACCAAGATTCAATATTTCTCTTTGTAGGAAGATGTGTAAAGGCTAGGGATAAGTAATTAAAAAAAAGCATGCAAGTTACTAAAAGTGCGTGTGTGTGTACATATGGTTACATACATATGTGCACATACACATGGTTTTATATCTTAAGAACAGAAATACAAAACCTTGTAAGCATCTGATTTTTGATTGTGATGTTATACATTTACTGTGTGTCTATTGTGGGTGTTATCCAGGCTAAACTAGCACAGGTAGGTTAACGTAACTGCAGTCTGCTGTTCCATAGCCTTAATTTCTTTTCATGATGGTGTAATTCAGATTACAGGTCCCATTCTGAAGGGGTGGCCTCTGCACTGTTTTCCTTGATCCTGAATGTTTAACTTAGCACGTGACTCTCTTTTCAAAAAGTATTTAACTCAAGTAAGCCTGGCTTACCAGATGATCTTGGTCATGTTTTATAATGGCCCCGTCCTCATCATTTATGTTTTTTGCAAAGTTTACCCAGTGATCGCCAGGATTTTCAGTATTGTCCCCATTTCCTCCTTACTCCTTGGGATGAATGGTCTGCCGTGACCCTCTAATGCTTCTTCTTCCAACACGGAGGTGCTGACAGTCAATAGGGAAACAGGAGCTTAGCAGAATCCTGTATGCTTGCAGTTCTTCCCTCCTTGGCGAAGTGGTGGCTGGTGGCTGATGCTTTCATCCTGCGCCACTACAGACAGCACGGCACAAAGGCCCTGCTCCAGTGTGCTGAAGCAGGAGAAGGGTCCTTGTTGGCATTGGAGCAGTGGCAATAAATTCAGTGGTATTTTATTAGACTTACCATTTTCTTTCTTGTTTCTGTGTACACAGCAATCTCTTAGTGTTCTTTGGTCTCAAGGTTAAGCCATCAGTTTTTGCCATAAATCTTCTTACATAGGTCCCGGTGCTTACAATGGCTCCATTGAATTTATTGATAGATGAGTTTTCAGAAGGCTGGGGAAATCAGTTTACCATTTCCAGCAAAACCAGACAGTGCACTAATATGCACATCTACTATTTAGTGGAGTGACTCCTACCTCTCAAAGAATGTATTTAATTTTTTTTTTTAAATAGAGTCGTAGGAATTACAGGGGAGAGAGGATAATTTCTAGCAGTATTTCAGCTTACAGAATTGCTTAGCATGGAAGAGACCTCTTGAGATCATCTAGTCCAACCCCTCTGCTCAAGCAGGATCAGCTAGAGCAGGTTGCTCAGGACTGTGTGAGGCCACCTTCTGGAAAATGTGTTAAAATATATGTTAGTCTGTGATTTGTAACACCTCCAACTGTATCATTCAGATCTGCTAGCCATTTAAGGAAGATCCAGTGCTAACGTTGTCAAAGCATTCATAATCCTGGATGTTTTGTGTTTTTTCTTATTTGTGTGTTCTACTATCCAGAGGGTGTTTGTCCTGTGGCAGCAATTGATTGAGTGCTGTGATATGAAAGCACATGTTATGCTGATAATTTCTAGTGAATTTGCCTAATAAAATTGTAAAAATGGAAGAGGTAGTTTAAAAATATAAAATAAGCTGACAAAATTACAGTGGTTCATGGGGTGTGGGATATAGGGAATGGTTTTAACTCCTAGTAACACTAGGAACTACAGACAGGCTGTCAGGGGAATTTTCCTATTTGTACTTGACACTGGCTGTACTTACTTGCTTGTCACTTAAAACAAAAAGATGGGGAGACCCATTAGGTATTTGACTGATAATTTCACCTCATTTAGGAAGAAACTGGGTCCCTCAGTGGTGGGAGGTTTTAGTATCTCAAAAGCTCCTGTGTCTGCTTAAGTTTCTGAGAAAGAAATGAAGCAGTAAACATACAGTGGAAAGAGCATGCTGTGCACTTTCTTCAAAGTGCAATTAAGTTGGATCTTAAAGTGAGACACCTTGAACTGCTTCTTCAAAGGCCATTGGACTAGTGTCCATGCTGGAATAATATGTCCAGACCTCTTAGTTCAGTTGAGCAGTACAGTGACAGAATACTGCTTGAGCTTGAAATGTTTATAAGAGGTAATAGTAAAACCAGTGAGCAATGAATTATAATTGTCCTGCTGGGATATGATGAAAGCCTTTATGAGAATCTCCATGTCCCGGTGGGACAGTATGGGTGGTAACTTGGAGAGATTCATAAAATGGTAGTATGACAGCTTTACGGTTGGATTAATACAGGCTTCAAAAGAAAGCACAGGGTCAAAAATTACTTCCAGGCTACAGGCTTTAAAGGCAAAAAGATCTACCATTGAAATGGGCAGTTAAAAAAGAGGTTAAGTAATTCATAGCTGTGAAAGGAGAGTCAGTGTTAGATTACTTGGGCTCCAGTAACCTTTAAGATAAGATATAATTTACTGATGGAGATACCATGTCTGGAGTCGAATTGCACCACACGGTGTGAATTATTCCAGTTACTTGATTTTTGAGGTGAAGAATAAAGGAGAGGGCAATTTGTGAGCTTTTTGAGGGATTGAAATAAGGAGAGGGTAATGTTTTAATACACTGGAATTGGGTAGACTTATAGGGGCTCATAAAGGAAAAGCAAGAGAAGCAGTTGAGGGGGGAAGATAGGTGAGAAGAAGATAGCAGAGGGGATCTAGCCAGATAGTTTTCACACATCTCAGGAAGAGAGCGTTGAAGGCAGGTTGAGAAGTTTAGACTGCTGCTTGGGCAGGGGAAACCCAGCGGAGATGTGCATTCCATTCATCTGAACGGCTCTTCTAGTAAAAACATTGCTAGACACAAGCATAGTCCAGGAATGGCAAATGATGAATGACTTACCAAGCTATCTTGCTGGGTATTTAATCTGTGTGGTTATCTAAATAATTTGAAATGCTTCTCTTGGCCTGAGCCAGGCTGGGCAAAATGAAGTGCCATGCATTAAACCTTGTGCTATTTCAGCTCTCAGGTCCCAGCAGGAACTCAACAAGATATGGCTCCATGAAAGGTGATACTATATTAAACTAACAGTACAAGCTGTATCAAACTCGGTTCCAAATTCAATACAAAAAGTCATGGTTTTAGAAGGCATTTTAAATCTAGCGCTAGCACTTCAGTCACTTGCTGATGTCAGTACAAAAAAAATGCTTTGTACAGCTGCTGACTGCAAGGAAGATGAGAGGTTAAATTGGGTTAGTGGAAAAGAAAGACGTGCAGTGGAAGAAGTATTGGTATCAGAATGTTTATGGAATTTGTCATTAAATAACAGAAGTGTTTAAATTGGAGGGCAAATTTAAAGCATTCCTTCTAATAATTTTTTCCCCATTTATGTGAAATTGAAATTATTTACAAAGGTGTACAGGGTAACATTAATTTCTTCCCCTCTTAAAAAAAAAAAAAGGTAAGGATGATGGCAAATCCATCTTAGTCTCTTACTGTTCAAGCCTTATTGAGCTAGGGCCTGAGCCACCGATGTGTATTAGAATAATTCTGCTATTCTTACTACAGTTGATTACAGTGCTCTGTTATAAAGGGTGGAGGCACTTGGTTGGTCTCCAAAGAAAGTGAGTAATAATTGACCTAATGTACAGAGCACATGAATAACATATTCTTTTGGTAAGAAATTTATGTTTTACAGGGTGTGCTAGAGTTCACATCCCTTTTTCACATCTTCCAAAAGATTTTAAAATACTCAGCTGCTCTATTAAATTTCTAATTCAACAAATACTCAAATACAAAGTATGCATTAGATAAAGCTCTTGAGTTGAATCCAAACATTGAAAAATCTTTTAATCTGCCTTGAAAACAGCTGTTTAGAATTTTGAATAGAAATAACAACTTCCTTCAGCCTATGTTGTTGATGTCTGCTTCAGCCTCAAGCTGGGAGGAATTTCTCTTTGTTGCTCTGATGCAAAGTCTTGCTGCTGTTGCAATGATTCGACTATCCCCAAAACATACCAGGAGTGGTATCCTGGTCCTGTTTGAAATAAATGGTAACACGTCCTTTGAATTCAGTATAATGGAGGAGAGACTTTCTCAGAAGACTTGGGGTCATTTTGACACAGTAATCGTAGTTGTCTGGAGTGCAGCTACGGGAGCTCTTATTGTCATCTCCCGCCACTGAGAGACTGCCACTGTTCTTCACATTTGTCTGCTGAAGGAATTCTTGATATGAGAATTGTGTTTTTTAGTGTCTGAAATAATTTAAACTAATTAGATGGGTTTTGTGCATATCCACATGCAGCTTCTATTTCTCGTGCATAAATACTTGGTTAATCTTATAAAATACTATGCAGTGACTCTGCATTAAATACCACACATGAAATTTCTAGGCAACTGCCCATTGCATCCAGGGAAATACCAAAAGAGTTCAAGATGGCTAACACTACAGTGAACATCAAAAGCAGTAATGATTTGCCACTTATTGTAAACTATTGCCAAAACCCTGCAGGAATGGCTTACATTTATTCTACAACTCTTTGTTTTGCTGTATCCAGAGGGTAAATTATACATGCATTTCACGCACATGCGTGTGCACACATATCGGTTGTATATTCAAACATTTGGGCAGTATTTTAAACTCAGAGTTAGAAGTCTTACATTGTTCAGAGAAGTGAAGCCTGGATGAAACTTCTCAGTAACTATGGAAGTGATCCAAAACCTATTCATGTCAAAGAAAGGCATGCCGAAAGACTTGGGTGGGCTTTGAATTGGGAGTCGGAGTTGACATGATCAGATCCTGTCAGCCAAGTTTCAAGAAGGTGTGCAAGGTTATTGAGAAAGCAATTAATTAGCTCTGTGCTGTGTTACCACACAATACTATCAGTCAGTAATTTTGGATAAAAGAAGTGCTCGAAGGCATAAGCCACAAATATGAACATGCTTTAGCAAAGAATACTCTATTGTCTGTGGCTGTAGGGTATAGAAAATACCATTATGTGGAATGGTATTTATTTAACAGCAATTCAGGATGATGAGTAAGAGATATTCTAGTAGGGTAAACAGCAAACAAAATACATACAACCTCTTTCAGTTTTATAATGTCGCGTGCTTTTTCTTTTGGGCTTATGTGCTGCATGCACAATCTTTCATGTGATATTCTCATTTCTAAAGTATTTCTTGAATGCAGGCATGTTAATGTACATTGGTTAATACATAGAGAAGTTTGTATATGTGTCCTCCAACAGCCTCTGATGAAGTGTAAGTAGCCCTTTTAAATCCAAAGGTGATCTTTGCATCCATTTTAGTTGGATTTAAGTTGTTGTTTTGGCTTTATTTGGTTTGTGGGTTTTTTTTGTTGTTTTTTTTTTAAAGTAGTGAGTATTGCGTGTGGTTTGCAGTGGTGTGATATTGATGCAGAGGTGCACATGGAGCACCCAGGATGCCAGTGACTCTCTACACCTCTTTCAAAGCAGAATGACATCGCAGGCAGGCAGCAGGCTTGCTGCCCTGCAGAGGGGCAGCCTGATGCTTGCATGGAAAATAAGCAAAATCACTTTCGTGAACAGGGCTTTTAATTGGCTGTTTAAAAGTTGCTGATCCAATTTGAAGTTCCTAATTAAATGAAATGGGAGAAAGAAAGGGATCAGCATGCTGCCAGGTGAGAGTTCCAATCCAGTGGTTATTTCATTTCAAATGTGTGTGCTAAATTACATTATCTTTATAATTTAGGCTCATAGTATATTCACACACTAATTAAAAGTTCGTCTGTAAGGGCAGTTTAACCACTGCAAGCTTATTTTATTTTATAAGACTAAACTATTTGATGCTTTAAAAACATTTTTATAATGTTAATGTTGTTTATCACAAGTGTAGTTGAAACCTGAAGCTTAATTATTAAAATAGATGTTCCGGCACTTTCCTGACAAGAATGATGTGGATAAAAGACATTATTTCTGGGAGAAATCTTTCTTACCTTTTGGATGTAGTGCAAAATACCTCTGATAATCAGGAAGAAGTTTTCTCTTCACTGAAATGTCTTAAATTATGAGCTTTCTACTGTTTTATGGAAATTTTTTTTAAGCCACCTAAAAGTTTTCCCACAGTGCTTGTTTACAAGCAGCTGAAACTTTAGACACCACTCAGAACAGTCTGTTGTTCCATTAACATTGTTGGGAGTGATGCACATGTATATTGGTGACCACCTAGATTCCTAAATGTTCCCATTCTATTAAAAATTAAAAGAAAATATTTCCTATATTTTTAAGTACAAGTTTAAATTGGCACTGTAATTGCTAAACCTTGCAGCTTAGACAGATGCCAGAGCTCCCACAGAGGAACTTCAAACTGCAATATGCTGTACTCGATACAGTTACCCCTCTTAACTCTTTGCTGCTCCCCAGCAGTAGATGGGAGCTCCCTCCTGCTTCCCTTCCTCTTTCTCCTCTTACCAGTTGTGGGAACCCTGAGGTGCTGCCTGTCATGTACCATTCTCTTGCACTCAGTCCCAAGCAGAAGTCGACTTTTAATACCTAAAGTATCCTCTGTCTCAGCTGTGAATCTGCTTTTGGCTTGGGGGAGCTAGGGGAATTGAATTGGATTACTAGCTTCCTAACGGCTTAATACTTCATTCAAAGCCCAGTGAAGTTAAAAGGAAAAAGATACTCAAGGGTTTCAGTGGTGTGGATCAGATCCTATATCCAGAAGGGTAAGGTAAGCATTGAGATACTGCTCACACATGGATCACCTCACTTCTGTTCTTTCTGTGAGTCCTGATTTCTTAACAGGACCACCTCTTAACCTCAGTACCTGCTTTGTATGATGCTGAGTTGCAGCAGGAAGACTTGTTGGGGAGATAAAAATGAACAGGATGCGCTTAACAGTCTGGTGCCTGTGAAATGGAGCTTGTTCTTCTAAGAAAAAAATTAAATCTATGTCTTCTACTGCTCATTTATTTTCTTTTTTTGAAAGGTGAATTTTAAATCTAAAAATGGGAACATAATTAGGCCTTACCATCGTTTATTCTGCTCCACTCAACTGTTCAATTGTTCTTTCGGTGTAAAAATATTTCAGAAGACAGTAGAAGTATTTACTATCTATTAGAAATCCACTGGCTACAGTTTAAATTTTTTCCTTATTCAATACACTTAATTTTATTTCTTTGAGAGGGATAGATAGGAGCTGCCCAGTTTAACAGATAAGCAGTATGTTGTCGGTGCTGGATTAGGCCATTCTTCATTTTTTATGTCATATCCTCATTTATCGCTGGCCTGGTGTTTGTTTTTCCTGATTTAGGATTAGACATTGAACTATACAAATAATATCAGGGTACATAATTTATACCTTGTCAGCTTGAAAATATCAAAGTAGAAAAAGAATCTGGAAATCAGCTCTACAGATGGGAGGAACACACCTTTTGGGAAAATGCATAGTTAATATCTGCAATTTGTGTAATCATTGTTTATTCACATTTGGTCGCCCAGTGCTAGCTAGTGGATAATATTTCAGAATGCATAGCCAGGTGGGATACTGTGGTGTACTGTGTCAGTCAGATGTTCGTCACATTGCTGGGACGTTCTCGGGCATCTTTTCGCTTCTCGGAGTATGAAGGTGAGCGCTGCTAATGCCGGTCCCCACCCTGCAAAGCGTGGTGCTTGCTGCAGGTCACCCAGCTCCCGGGTGGAGCTGGGACTGCTCCCACTCTCTCGATATGCGGATTCCTCTCCTGGATGGCTTTGCCTGGCTGGCTGCTCTCTACTTGTTGGCTCTCTGGACCTCCTTTTTAACTAGTTAGTTGGCCGGCCTGTCCTGGCAAGCCTCCCTCTCCTGGTTGGCTGGCGAAGCTCTCGGGCTGGCCGGCCTTTTCCTTCCCTTCCCCTTCCTTTTCTCCCCTTCTCACACATGGTGTCTGCTGGCTCCCACTGTTTATCTCTCCATGTCTCTGTGCCTCCCACTCATTTATTAGATTTGCTTTGATCCATCCCGTCTTTGCTGCCTTCCTGTTTTTCTTCCCTCTGGTCTTTTGCTGTTTTGCTTCTTTGTATCCTTGTTTCCTTCACACTTGTTCCCTGAAGGCTTTCTGCTCTGGCTTTCCCCTACCTACAGGCAGCATGCATCTTTTCCAGAGCTTGCTGTCTCGCTCTTGTCCATTCATCTGATCTAGTAACCACATTGTTTGAAACAGTTACTAACAGAACACCGATTAGTGCTAGAGGTTGGAGAAAAGGTTATGTTTAGCACTTTTTATTTCCTTTAGGCATTTTCATAAGTTCCTTTATAAATATCGTCTGTGCTTATGTAGAAATGCCTGTGATAAAATCCCAACTTGAAGTGCTTTGTTGTGCTTCTGTGTCATCTTTCCCATAATTGTGGATTATCAAGTATCTGTGTATTCTCTATAACTCACTGTCATCTCCCTTAGGACTCTTAGAAATGTCACAGCTCACTGTTTTCATCCCGACATCGCAATTATAACTGTAGTCTCACAAACACTTCATTATGTTAGTGTGGAATAAGTACTTTTGGGTGATCACAATGATGGGAAAGGAAGTGCAGGGAAAATTCATGGCAGTTGAAAATTTGCTGCTGAAGACCCTGTGAGAGAAGGCATAAAATTCTGTGGCCATTCTTCTGGTTGTTTCAATCTTTGTTCCAGAGTCCTTATTCAGACAAAGTTTCTGCTGATGCTAATTGAAGTTTTGTCTGAGTTAAGACTAGAGAAACAGATCTCTGTTGTTAGATGCTATAGTGTACCTCATGTCATCTGTGGTTAAAACCCCCGTAAATATCTATTCTTTTTGCCCCTGTTTGGATCAAACCTATTTTCTAAGCACTTCTTTTAGTCTTTTTCTCCACATGGCCAATGTTTTCATTCTCCCTAATTATGGGGTACCTAATATCATAAATCACTCTAAATACTGATTAACAAGTCAGTCCCTAATGGTAACTACACAACCTTGTCAACTGGAAAATACTCTCTTCCCTCCCGGTATGTGTTTTCTCCTTTCATGACAGAAATATGAATCCCATGTGAGAGGGCATTGTTCCCATGTAGCAGCCCATTCCCTTCAAGTGAATATTATCTCTCCTTCTCCTCTAAGATTTTAAAAGTTTTGGGATTGCTTTTACACATGTGTATACAGTATAGATATATTTCTGCAAAAAAACCAGTTCATAGCATCTATTGAGTTGGAAAATTAATTAGACGGCCTAATTCATTGTGCATGAGTTCCTCTGTGGAATGTGTTCTGCTGCTGTTGCACTTGCCCAGCACAGAAAATCTCAGGAGCTAATTCCTCTGGTCTTTTACTAGAAACTGACAATTAATTGAACATTTAAAAAAAAAAACAAAAAAAAACCAAAAAAACTTGAAGGTTCTTAACACAAAAAAAATTACATGAAAGATCTTTTCTCATTTTATTACAGTAATGCCAAGAGGCCTGAAATCAGTTTGAGACTCCCTTTATCATTCACAAAACACATAAGTCTGTGTCCCAAAGGCTGTGTAGTCTGAAGAGGAAAAAACCCCAACAGCATCCAGAAGTATTGGCAGCCCCACGTTACATGTGGGGAGCTAATATACAGGGAGATTAAGTCACTTGTGTAAGGACGTTCAGGGAGTCTGTAGCGGAGTCTGAAACTGAACCCAGGTCATCTCAGTCCCAGCCAAGTGTCTCAACCACAAGCCTATCCCTCCTCTTCAGTATGTCAGTGTAGAAAGTAGGCCAAAAAGCAGTTTCCATCCTTTTATACACAGCATTTTGTAAGGCTGTGAAGTATTATGTATTAGACAGGCATCTGGATCAACAGCAGTTTCTGCGGATACTTTTATCTGTAAACAGAAGCAAAGCCTGTAAGGGCTTTGTAAATTTTACATAAATTATTATTTTATCTATAAATAGCATAGTTAAATCTATAAATACTATACTTAATTTCAAGGCATTTTAATGATTTTTAAGAATGGAAAATGTATTTAAAGGACTTCTGTGTTCTGTAGCGCTCTAATCTTCATATGTTTTAGGTTCTGGTACTACTCATACATCATGATGCATTAGCAGTGATGCGTAGCTATGCCAGGCGGTGTAGTGTGTTACACCATGCGGTGTAAACTGAGAAAGGGAGGCTCAGGTCGCATGACAGGCTAACGCACCCGTGTTACTCAAAGGTTAAGTACTCACGTGTTGGGAGTTAGTGAGGTTTGCAGTTTGCTGACCTAAATCTGAGTGATTTCTATTATGTCGAGTATCTACTCATCTTTTGGAGAATCTCTGTGTAACCAGAGTGTAATGAAACTTATGCTTTAATGTTTTGTACCCCAAATGGAAGAGGGACAAAAAAAAAAAGTGCAAGTATGTGCAGATATATATGCATGTATATCCATCATCCTCCTTCAACTGGGATCTCCCATTTTTGTATAAAATCAGCATTACTGTGTTGAAGTATACAAAGAACAGGCCAGAGCTGTTCATTCCCCTCAGTGCCCTAGTTAGCTATTCACAGATGCCTGGCTCATTTGCTGAACCCCTGATTGCTTTCTCCCACATCCCCCAAATAAAAATTACCTGGTTCTCACTGACATATGTTCTGGCACACCACTTTTATAAACTCCATTAATTGAAACAGTTAATTCCAGATGTTCTGTGCATTTACACAGATAAATTTCAGTGATTGTCATGGCAAAAAATAAAAAAATCAGCTTTGAAGGACCACTGGGATTTATGTGTCATGGAGGTGAGAGAAACCTTGTTTTTCAACCCAGAAACTCTAAAATAAGTAGTGAGAAATCATCCAAAACTGTACGGTGATCAGTGTAATGGACCGTTCAGTACAAACTACGGTGTCCAAGATTCTGATGCTGTTCCCCATGAGCACATAATTAGTAAAATACAATTGGAGTGTGTCACTTTTGGTTGAGCCAGTATGGCCCAGCTTTTGGAAAGGGGCCTCTGAAGCTGGGTGGATCTCTCTCTTCCCCTCACCCCGCAACGCTGGCTGTCTTCTACGTGTGGTTGTATGCTCACACAGTCACAGACAATGGGATTCCCCCACTGAATTGTCATTCTCTCATCAAAGTCCATGAGTCTAACCCTTTATTTGTAAGTGGGACCTGGACTTAATGTTGGATGTCCATGTCTGGGCACCTACAAAACCAACAAGTCCTGTTTAATAGGGAGGAAACAGAAATCTGTTAGGATTTCAGTCTCGGAGCTCGAATGTTCACGTTGAAGGCACTCAGGCTGGTGATTTTTCCCCAAGTTTTCATTATTTGCCCCATGTGTGGAGGCAAATGAAATCTTGGGACCTGACATTCCCATCAACAAGTAGAAGAGATGCCAGTTTCCAGTGCTGAGGTAAAAATAGATCTGCAATATCTGTTACACTAAAATAATGTATACACAGCAAGTGTGATAAATAAGAAGAGGCCAAAGGCATCAGCACATATGCTATTAAAAAGCAAAGAAATGTTAAACAATATGCTAAGAATGTGGAGTTGCTTGCATTTTGAGTAAAAGCACAAAAAGTTTCCCATGTTTGACTACAGTATCAATGGTAATTCGAAGTCTTTTAGAAATATTTGCAATTGTTCTCAAACAATATCTTAAGTTAAAAAATAAAATAAAGTGTTCTTCAATACAGCCGGCTGAATATGAGCCGGCAGAGTGCCCAGGTGGCCAAGGCATCCTGGCTTGTATCAGAAGCGGTGTGGCCAGCAGGACTAGGGAAGTGATCATCCTCATTGTACTCAGCACTGGTGAGGCCACACCTTGAATACTGTGTTCAGTTTTGGGCCCCTCACTACAAGAAGGACGTCGAGGTGCTGGAGCGTGTCCAGAGAAGGGCAACGAAGCTGGTGAAGGGTCTAGAGCACAAGTCTTATGAGGAGCAGCTGAGGGAGCTGTGGATGTTTAGTCTGGAGAGGAGGAGGCTCAGGGCAGACTTTATCACTCTTTACAACAACATGAAAGGAGGTTGTCGCGAGGTGGGGGTCAGTCTCTTCTCCCAGGTAACCAGTGATAGGACAAGAGAAGATGGCCTCAAGTTGTGCCGGGGAGGTTTAGACTGGGTATTAGGAAAAATCTATTCACCAAAAGGGTTGTCAAGCATTGGAAGAGGCTGCCCAAGGAAGTGGTTGAGTCCCCATCCCTGGAGGTATTTCAAACACGGGTAAATGTGGTGCTTAGGGACATGGTTTAGTGGTGGACTTGGCAATGCTAGGTTAATGGTTGGACTTGATGATCTTAAAGATCTTTTCCAACCTAAACGATTCTATGATTACATTGCTAACAGGAGAGTCAGTAAAGACCTTTCACTCCTCTTGCCTGCAGCGTGCAAGTAAGAAGAGAACTTGACCCCAAGTTTGATAATTGTCTGTGGATTTATATTTTTTTTTCTGTTTTAAGATACTTAATTATAATTAGTTCTGTACTCTCTCACTGCTTGGGAAAATCAGGCTTTTGATGTGGTTTTAACAAAGAGTATTTAATTGAAAATTGTCATAAATAGTTTCTGTAATCCTGCTATTAAAGATATGATGGATGCAGAAAGTCCTCAGTCACTTGAGGCCAGTCATTCATTGACTTTGGGGGACATGCACTCATTAGTGCTAAGCGAAGAGAAGACTCCTTAAACCAAGTGGTCAGTGAAGACAGGAATGACAGTAAACCTTAAAGAAATAGCATGAGTTTACTTTTTTAAATTAAATACTAATATATCTGATGTCCATTGGCTCTTTCCAATAAATATAGAAGTCTAGACGCTCTGTGAGTATCTTAGATTTTCTGAAGATCATTCAGAGTTAGCAACAGAGCAATTTAATGCTTTAGTAAATATTACAAGAAAGTGTGAAATAAGAGAAAACCCTAGGCTCGCTGAAAACCTGTAAAATCTAAAGACGACCAGAAGAATAATAACTGGGAGGTAGGGTCCATAGTAATATCTTCAGAACTGTACAAAAAATTAAGAGTAATGAAACACATGAGCGTTAGCATCTCATGTACTTTATATTGGTGGGTATAATATATATATGCTTAATAAAATTATACTGCTTATTTGAAAACATTTGTGAGTCAAGGGTTAGATCATTTGCCTTCTTGGAAAGAGATGCTTCCTATTTCTAGCAATAGGTATTGAATACATGAGATAATTCCAGAATTACAGCATGTATTCTGTAACATTTCAACAGAGATACCATCAGACTTACTCAGAGTTAAGCAGTGCATGTTATTACTATGTTTATTTTTGGACCACAGTCTTAATGCAAATCCCATATATATGGTTATGCAAAATGAGCCAGATTCTGGTCGTGATTACACTGGTGTACACACAGACTGATGCCACAGTTTCACTGAGGAAGGAATCTGATCCTGTAACACAGAGGGTTGCATGGTATTTCAATTAAGTAGTTGATGTGTTTCGCCATAGAGTTGGAGGTGAGATATTAGTGTCTGAAACAATTTTTGTACATTATTGACTTAAATTTGTAACACTTTCTGAGATTTTTTGGGGTGTTATTGTGCAGTCACGAAACTAAATAATTATTAAAATATTTCCGTGAAAATCAAAATACTGTATGTTGTCACTGTTTTTCAGATATTTTTTGTGTCTTTTTAGCTGGCTATTTACAACATACATAAAACTCTGTGTTACAACCTTATTCAAAAAGAACAGTATTAGTTATTCCAAATTCAAAAAAATTTCAGTATTTACATCACATCAAATCTGTCATCACTAAAATCGTATCACTAAAAATACATGTATGTGAGAAGTATTGAGAATACAAAAACCCGGGCAAGTGCCTGGCTGAAGAAATTTGGTCAGGGAACTGTCTGCCGTGTGAAGAGTCTTCATGGGAATACAATCTGCGTGCCCCTTGCTTTCGTTCATAGAAGGTTTCCACCACCATAATTTCTCAGGAGTCCTGGTCCTTTTGGGTTATGGCAAAGAGGGAGCTTGCTTAGGACAAGCCAGATGATTCCTGGCAGCCATTATAAAGGAGTAAGAAGAAATTGTTGATTGCTCTAATTACCTTGTTAAATAGCTGCCAGGACTTTAGAGTTTGGCATTCTGTTAGGACCACAGAAGTTATTTGTCCATGTGTCGTTATGATAATACATACGTACCAACACCCAAACCATCATTATTACATTTACTGCCTTCCCTTTAAGTGATCCACACTGAAAGCAGTCGACTTCTCACCATTCCTGCTGTATGTTTACTCGTTGTATCTCACTTAGCTTGAGCAGTGAAACTGGCTCCCTTCCTCCCTCTCACCTCCCCTTTTTATTTATAACCTGTTTTCAGTTCTGGACTGAGTTTCATTCCAGTGCTCTGCAGTTGTATTGTGTTTCATGACACTGCAGAGGAACATTTATATTTTAGAAAAAAAAGGTTATTTCTAATGTATTGTGCCACTCCCTCTCCTTTTTAAATGTGAGCACTATCTCTTTAAATCCTGGGTGTTGCATTGTCTGAAAGCATTTTCCTTTTCTTTGGATGTTGGTCTATTTAATATACTGCAAGTTGTTAGGATCTATTTTTCTTACACAGTTTGCACAACTTTTGGATAGTCTCAGTTACTTTATAGTCAGTGTCTTCTGGAGCCAAAGAGAAGAAATATACAGAGCTCGTCTACTAGCTTTGTCTTTACCTTTCTATTTAATAGTTAATACTTTGTGGTATGTTAAGAGAGTTTCTATAACGTGGCACTTCTTAAGAACTCCTTTTAAAAAGTAGTAATAAACTTCAGCCAACTTGTTCTTTTTAAGTGAAACTTCCAGAGTTCTTCAATTGAATCCATTCTCCTTAATAATCATCTGGTCTTGACAATAAATATGTCACCAAAGTTAGCTACTTTTTTTGCAAAAAGAGAGATGGAAATCAACTCAGAATTTTATTTCATTGTTGCTAGCCTGTGAAAGAAATTGGAAAAATTAAAATCTGCAAAGAAGTGTTCCTTTGTAGCTTATGCAGCAAAGTAGGGTGGGTTAGAGTTTGTCAGGTAACTGATTATTCAGAAATGAGAAGTTATTCTGCATTTAGCTGCATTGCTTACTGTTTTCTTCATCATGGAAAAGAATAAAATGTGGTAACAATTTTCTGTATTTGGACTGCTGCCGCACATAATTTGGAACAACAGAGCTAAAGCCTTGATTTTGGTGAAATGCTTAGTCTGCGTGTTGGATTAAAATGTGTGCAACAAATCACTCCAATTCTATAATAATTTTTTGAACATTATTTTTTTATTTTATTACTGTAATGTTATTACTTTTCAGTTACAGACATGGAGAACTGGGTCAGTTGCAAGAACAAAATTGGCATGAAAATAGTTGTATATTTGTTCTTGAAAATGGGTTGCCAAAATACATTTGAAAATGGTCAGCTTGAAAATGAATTGTTCTGTACATCAAATGCAACTGATAATGTTAGTCTCACGTGGTTTGTAAGTTGTTATTTAGAAGTCCTGTTCTTTAACCAGTATCCTAGGAAGACTAGATAATATTTGCTAGATAGACATGTTAAACAGATCATCTGTGCAGAAACGGATTTGTGAAGCAGCTTACGGAATGGAAAATAAATTTAGGCTGAAGTGTGCCAGCAAGTCAATATATGAGAACAATTTGCAACAAGCAAAGGTGAGGAAGACATGCAGAAATGGGGTCGTCAGAATCTTGAATTAGAGGATAATATCCCTGGGGCTGGAATATATGAGGCAGTAACTAACTTTTGTGGCTGGCTAATACAGAATAAAGAGTTATGATACCAGTGGAAGTTATTTATTGCAAGTGTTAGATATGCTTCTGTGGATGTTTTCTACTCTTGTTAAAATAACGAGAGGCAACTTGGAGCTGTGATCTGTCCGCAGCACAGCTGTGGTATTTTGAGACATTTCTGCTGCCAGCTTTATACCCCTGCCAGAAACGGTGCCTGAATGGTTGCACGCCGAGTCCCCAGTTCCAGTGACATCTTAGCACTAGCCAGTGTTAAATCTCAGCAGTTCGAGCTCATGCTGCACTGTGTGCTGAAGCAGCTGGGAAGGGGTCTTGTTAATATGTGAAGCCATCTCTGGCACTGGAAGGGAGCAGACAGAAGTGGCATGGTGATAATTTCTTCACATACCACAGCTAAACCTACCAAACCTCAATGGTAAGAAGTGTTAGACATCGCAGGAAATAAGTTAAAATATTGACAAAGTTTTGTTTTCTTTCCTTCTGAACACCCTCTGATATCTTTGCCATGTACTTTCCAATGATGACACATTGGGATCTGACTGGGGTGAGTAATGGTGTCTGGCTGGGGGAGGAGAGCACAGGGAGTGCTTAACAGTGAGTAATTATTTAAGGAAATGGCCCGTGTGGAAAAAAGAGTGTTGTGATTGGATGCATTTATCAGCTGGCATTTCAGTGTCACCTGTGGACGGAGAATTATTGTGTCTGACTTTTTAAATGGTTGGAAGTCAGTGCATTGTGCTAACATGGGAATGTTGTCTTGTGTGTCTTGATTCAGTCTGTGAAGTGAGATGTGCGACATGTCCCCTGTTAGGAAAGACAGAGGTAAATAATGATTACCCCATGGGTTCCCGAGCATGGTCATTCACTTTTCTGACCAGCACTTAAAAGCCACAAAGTCTGTATACAGAACATGATTGCATGATAGCCTACAAGCAATTGAAAGGCACATTTTGCAAGTGGAGTTAGAGTTATGAGCGCATTGCCCTTCCCTATTTCTCTGGTGCAGTGACACACATAGGTTTGCATTAATCTTTTGGGAGGGGTATGTATGTAAAGCTTCTGTTTGTTCTTTCTGTCCTTATCAGGAGATGTTAGTATGTCTGAAAATACCTAGAATCACTTTGAAGGACATTTGGAAATTGAGCCTGAAATGCTAAACTTCTCTGTTCTGTAACTCTGTGTTATGGTGGTACTTACCGCTACAGCCAGCTTGGTCATGCCGTGCTCTTGTGTCAGTTCTGAGACTCTGTAATTCTTGGAATTCTACTGCAAAAATTCTGATTTCAGGCAGAGCAGATCCTGCCTCTTGAAATGAGGCACATGGTGTTTTTTTCCATCATCTTTAAATGTATTGCTACCTTCTCTGAAGAGAGTAGAATGATTGAAGTACAGTGAAACATACAGAGATGGAAGCTGTGTTTTTCCATTAACAGTGTAGTTGTTTGTATAGTGAGAGGTATTGTCTGGTTTCCAGTCCTGTCAAGAAACATGGCTTTTTCAAAGAACTAAGACTTTAAGAGCTGGCATTTCTTATCATATATATGGTGCCATTGTGTCACCATTTATTTCAGATTTTAGATCAGAACATCTGATACACATTTCTTCCATTCCTTGTTTTTAAAATCAGGAAAAGTGATAAGAATTTTGTTTGTGCAAGCACACCTGAATCAGCTTAGGTAAATATGATTATATGTGTGTATTTTTAGGATTCATTTAAGATTCTTCACTCATGGCTCGGTGAAAGCTGATTTTTTAAAACACTGTCTTTATCCCCGTTCCAAAAACATAATTTTCTTGATGTCATTCTCATATCATTCTTATTGGTGACGTTTGAATTGATACATTCAGAGTTCCCTTCTCACCCATTAATTTTTCCGATATATGTGTCCAGCCACTGGACACTTTTGGAAACTCACTTGGAAATCCCTTCAACTGTTTTTCTAATCCTAATCCTACTTTTTCTAATCCAGAAGTTGTGTTTAAGGCAAATTTTCCCCCTCTATAACAGAGATGTGGTATCTTTTCTTGTATATAGCATTCTCAGCACCTGCCATTCCAGGCCAGGGAAAGATGGAAGCTCGATTTCTCATACTGTTCCTGCACCTGACTGCAGTGCTGCATTTTAATTACTCAGTATTTTTTTTTCTGCTTGTAACTGCATAGTCACTAGTTCTCGCACCATTTAAAATTCCTATTTGTACTTTAAGAATGCCATTGAAAAACAGAATTGCTATAAAATTCTTTTTTTTCCATTAGAAATACACATTTTGGATGCTTGGGAAAAAATAGTTGAAATTTGCCTGAAGTCCTGTACCATGTTAAAAGGATTTTGCTACTTGAAACTCAGACCACCAATCTTTTAGCTAGCATTATTCTTCGGCTGTGTGGCATCAGTTTCCAAAAGAGCATTCTCAGGTACAGCTGGTTGCTGTTCTCTTCTCTGATGGCTGGCCAAGCAGTGGCATGGGCTGTCAAGTGCGGTGGGTCACATGTGAGCAGCGCTGAGTAGGCTTTGCAGAGACGAGACTGTGTTTCTGCCCTGTGCAGTCTCACTTCCAATGTTCCTCTTTTATCCCCAGCTGGTAAAAAAAACCCAACCAACCCACCAAACAGCAGAAACAAAAATGCTGCTAGGCAGAAAGTAAGCTGTAATAAAGATCAGCTTTAAGATACTTCTTTTGCCTTAGAGCCCTTTCTGACCTTTCTTTCATTCTTTGTATGATAATGGAATATTCCTTTCTTTCCCTTTTCCCCCGTACTAAAGAAAGGGAAAGCTGCCAGTTTGCATTGCTGAGAGTGGTTTCAGTTACAGAGCAGTCTTGGCTGGATTTGGGGGTTCATGCAGAACTTACCCACGTGAAGTGCTAACAGCTAGGAGGAATGCTTCCTCCCTCCAAGCAGCGTTCAGCCGGTGTGCAGCACAAGGTACTGTGGGAGCTGTGCATGCCGTGTGCCGAGAACTGGAAAAGCAGCACTCATTTTATCGTTATCCATTCCTTTATGATGGCAAGAGGTGGCATTTTCCTGTTTTCAGTAATGAGATCTTGATCACGGTGAGATAAATGCTGGCTTGCTAGGGTCCCATCCTTTGACCTTTGCACCCATTCAGTTTCCATTTATTTTGACAAGGTTGGAGGAGTCTGTCAACCTCCCTAACAGGTGCTTATCAGTTTGCAAAGTCAGGATGTTAATTTGAAGCATCGAGAACCTTTATAGGAGATCTATAAGGAATGAATCTTGGAGGAAAGAGCGACCAGAATTTCATCCAGCATCCTTGCACTAGCTAATTGTTTAATGTGGGTTCCATTAGTTCAAAATTTTTTCAACTGTATTTTTACATTAAAAACTATATTATGCTTGAAAACAAACAGGGGTTAATGTGAATCGAGGGCTTAAGATGTGTATCTGGTGTTGAAAGTCTTGCATTATCCCGGTGCTCGGAGTCTCTTTGGTGCTGTCCAGCATTACTTGGAACAATTATCATTATTTATTGCTGTGCTTGGTTTTGATCAAAGCCTGCCAGTACTACATATTTCAGAAGCCTCTCTGGTGGTTTTAGGAACATAAAGGATCTTTTGAGAAGATAACTAAAATTATTTGATGATTGTGGCTGAAACAGGAACGAGCTCTAGAGCAAAATGCAGCTTGATTCTTTCCTGCGGACTTAAGAAGCTGGATTCTTGCATGGTGTAAACCAGCCTCATTCTAATGCTCTCTTGCTATTTTTGACGATATATGAACTTAATGTGGTTTTACAGTTTCTGCCATCTTCTCAGTTGTCTGAGACTCCCTGTGGAATTATTCCTTATCGAAACAGCTAAGAAGTTTGTGAGGGAGAAGATAAAGTTGTTAGATAACCGTGACTAATGCCTTACTGAAGGCTGCTTGCACGTGCTGAAATTTGCATTAGAAATGACTTAAAACATTTGAATTATTAGTTGCACATCTTTAAAAAATCATTTTACTAAAAGAATTTCAAGTCTCAACATTCTTCAGTTAAAATGAAATTACTCTGGAAAAAATCCCCAAACAAACTGTGTAATAGCTTTTCTGGCTATATTTTTCCCCTTCCTCTCGTCAACTCCTAACTGATCATTTGGAACCTTGTGTTTGAGCTTCATTGGTTGAAGTAGTTTGAGTAATCACAAATGACACAAATGTATAAGGAAACTTTGTTGTTACAAAATAAAGATTGGGGGTTTAAGCTCATATCTCGAGTCAGTGTCTTGTAGCATAGACCCTAGGGTTTACTGCATCTTCTGAAATCAGCATAATTCATAAAACCAAACACCTTCAAGGAAAATGGTGTAACTCAAGGAAATCTCTTTACATGTGATACCATTCTCTTTTCGTTTTGACATCGTGTTAGTGGAATCCCATTTCCTTTTCCTTCTCGTAGGCCTTCATCTCGTAATGTGTCAAAAATATTAAACTCACTATTAATTATTATTACTTTAATTTTAGAGCTCTTTTTATTAAGCCTCTGTATAAAAAAAATGGACTTGGAAGTGTTTTCTCTGTGGCCATAGGTCAGTGTGTACATCCAAATGATCTTATGCATTTTCTGACCTTTAGAATTTTCCATTAAGAACGCAAAAAAAAATTTTACTTGTGAAAAGGTGAAGGATTGTATTTGAGAAAATACAAGAAAGGAAAGTTGTACTCAGCAGAAAACTGAGTATTAAGAATAAAATTTACCAAGGCAAAGGATTAGGGGAAAATAAAGTCTACAATTCTCCATACTAAAGTGCTATAACTTGGATAATAACAAATAGGAGCTGGATTTGCTTGGTTTTGAGTGCATATTTGACCTACTTGTTACTGAAACCTTGTGGAAAGATTTGCATGATTATAAACTTAATTTCATTGAGTTCACCATATTTCTAAGGCATGTTAGCCACTGCTAAGTCATTTATAGCTTGAAAGCAAACAATCGTAAATGCTGATCCATTCATATTCTACCATAAAACACAAGATGGGTTATTCACTACTGTCTGACGTGTGCTTCCCACTGCGGCAGAGAACAAAATGACTCCTTTTTAAACCGTCTATATATAAACGGCATAGGGACAATCTACAATGAGGGATTTCATTCTGAGGAGGTACACTGGAGATTTCCTGTTGCCGACACAAAACTGATGTTTCTAAAGAAATTGTCATCTATTGTTTTAATATTAGGAGTTTTAATATTGGGAGTTTTGCATGCAGTAAAGTAGGTAGCTCTCTTAGACCTCATTTTGTTCAAGGATGAAGAATCGATCTTGGAACTAAACTTTTTAAATTGATAGGTATAACTGATCGTGACTTACTTGTATTCATTTGTGTGCTGAAGGAATAAGATAAAGCTGGTAATATTTGATTTTGTACTACATGCTTCCAAAGCCGCATTTCTACAATGGGATATGAGAAAGAAGGCAGTGTAAGTTTTGACAAAAGCAAAACAAGCCTGTCTAACTAGGAAAATGAAAGCAGTTACAAAAATGCCTAAAAATGAGAGAAGAACTTGATAGAAGCTGAAGTGTAGAAAATTAATATGGGAAGTGAAGGGACACAATGAGAAAGAAATACTGAGCCAAAAAAAGTTAAGACGATGAAAAGGAATTAAGTAACCAGAGTAAGAGAGATGATACCAGAGATTCTGACCCATTTCATGATGATGCTCACAGAACTGCTAGGAAAGAGGAGGGAGATGTGTTCAATAAATGTAGCTGTACTGTTTGGAGGAAATTTTATAGGACAGAAATTTTATATTTGCAGTCTGATAGCATTTAAGGATGACATTAAATAGCAGTAATTGCATTTACATATTTTTATACAGCTAGTCTAGCTAACCAGCACCAGGGAGACTGAAAAGAGCTAGCTAAAGGGTTCTCATATCATGCAGGTTAATTCTGCAGAAATCTGGAAATACAGGACAAATTTCCAGCGGCTGGAAGAAAATTATTATTGTTCCAATATTTTAAAAGGAAAAGAGATGATCTGGGTGATTATATGTCTGTTAAACAGGCCAAAGATAGAATAACAATTATAGGATGTAATACATAGTTAATGAAGAGCAAATGGTGTTTAGTGTCATTTAGTACAAGTTTATCAGAGATAGGTCTTTCATACTAATTTGTTATCCTTTCTGAGAAGATCATGTTTAATTGATGAAGGTAATAGTAACAATATAGCACTACTGTATAGCTTATAGGACTTCTGTAAGCCATTTTATTTGTTCTATCAAGGAGTGGCTTGATTAGTCAGCAGAATTATAGTATAGGGACATAGCATCCCTGGACTGGAATGAAGATTAGTTAAATGATAGGTTTCAAGGTGGACCTGGTGTGGGGAGATGGGGCAGAAGGGAGAGGCATCCGTTCTTACTTCTGCCCTATTTAACACTATTTATCAATGGTTTAGTGGAAACATTATTGTTAACAAAGTTTGGAAGTGTCATGAAATTTGGAGGAATTTATAATGTCATGACTGTAAGGCAGTGTGGATTACTTAGTGACCTTGGCTGAGGCACCGGGTAACTATTTCAGTACAGACAAACATCAGGTTCGTAATTTGCTGGCTTTGCTTGCAGGGTGCTGGACTCTGTCCTGGTGCACCATAACAGAAAAACACTTTAGGGTTGCTTGTGAAGAATTAACTGGAGTGCGCACCCCGGATGTACAGGAGACAGCAGGAGTTGGCAGTACCACTGTTTGGTTGTTGCCCTTGGAGAATGGAACAAAATAAAGCCTACTAGTATTTTATTAACATCTTAGTTTAATTCTGTCCGTTGGCTAAGTGGCCTGTCCTACCATAAACAAATCAAAGCAGATGTGTTCCACATGCCCTCCATTCAGCTGTAGGCAAAGCTTACCCACATATCTGGTACAGCATATGCCTGAATAACAGTGAAAACTGTCCTCAAAAAACTTCCTGCAGTCTGTATTCTCTTCCCTTGAGACTCATTTGAGAACACTTGTGGAAATAAACATATCCTAACTTTTATCAGTATTATTTTAATTAATGCACTGAATATTTAAAACAAACTGATGAAAAGACCTCCCAAGGAGTATTACTAGAGATTAAACCAAGCAGCAAAGGGGACCTGCAGAATCGCTGCAAAAGTATATAATACTCCTGTTAAAATAGTCACAATGTATTCATAGAGCTGCTTAATTTCAGTGGATTTGAAAGAGAGGAAAACTTGAGAAAAATCCTCTGCGGAACACCGCTAAGTAAAATTGTTGGGCTGGTGCAAAATTTATGTGCAGAACGCTTGCCTGAATGTGCTGTTGTTTTGCTTTATTATGAGTTTTGTTGTGTATTTTTATTGTGATGCTGATTAGGTTTCCTGTCTTTGGTGCAGATTACAGGACCGGCCCTTGCTTCACTTTGATAACCAACCAGATGTGCCAGGGACAGCTCAGCGGAATAGTCTGCACAAAAACCCTTTGCTGTGCAACAGTTGGGAGAGCATGGGGCCACCCCTGTGAAATGTGTCCTGCCCAGCCGCATCCCTGCCGCCGAGGTTTCATTCCAAACGTTCGAACTGGGGCCTGTCAAGGTACGTTAGCAGCAAAGCTTCCCCAAAAGCTGCTGAAATTGTTACTGGATTAATTTTAATTGAGTTACACTGCTGTGAATAACCTGTCCTAAGCCATTCTCAGCTATATGTGTGAAGAATGGAAAAACGTTGTCAGATGCATTACTTCATGATTCAGTGAGTGCCTGATGTTCAAGTGAGTACATTAGTAACTTAGGTCATGTGAGAGCAGCCAGCATCTTAATGAATTTCTCACTGCCAGCAGCCCTTTCCCTTGGTTCTGTAATGGTGTTTTTCTGAGTGTACCACTCGATCATTCTGTGGAGGAATTTATTCTGTTTCAAAAAGCACTCAAAACATGCAAAAATCAATCTGTGGCAGTACTGTTCCATTTATCCAGTGTGGGATTTTTTAGCTAAAATTTGTTCATTTTTGATTCATCTTGGACATCCTATCTCTTGAGCTACACTGCTTCGACCTGGAGAAAAGTGCATGTCGTGCCATTTGAAATGCCCTATTATATATTTTATACAATTTTGGAAATGGGTTTGCATTTGTTTCAAATCGTAAAATCCACCCAGATGTTGCTTACTTCTTTCTGAGCATGCCTTACCATAGAAAGTCCTTACACTGCTTTTGGCTTTTATTCTAATACTTCCAGCTGTATAAATTCTTTTATTGTCTGGATGTCTGGCAGGAAACAGGAGAAAGTTAACAGGGGCAGCTATGTATTAAACTGATGCGGATTATAAATTCCCAGGACCATATCTTTGGGGCTAGTTTATTTCAATCTGTCTAACATTGTCTAATAAGTTACAATATTTTTGAAAATAGGAGAGATAAAGATTATAAATCTATGAGTAATTTTATTTAATCATGAAATTCCTATGAAGGACTTCAAGGCATTCCATTGCATTAAAAAATGTAGATATCCTCTGTCACAGGCCAAGTCCTGGTTGGTGCCTGCAGACAGGCATGATGAACTTTGAGATGGGCAAGTTTGTGTATGCTGCATAATGTGCACATATTTTAACCTCAGCCATTCTGTTCCCCTTTCTCACTGTAAGGGTCAGAACTGAATTGTGCAGAAATCTGTGAATCGAGGTTCTGGACACTCCTGAAATCTTATGTGCATAAATATGTGGCCCACACCCCTGAACTCATGCCACACCTAGTTATATCCCACTTGTTTGTGTCACGGAAAAGCTGCAGTGACCTCTGCAATGGGTTTGTGCAGTTTGGAATAAGGCTACTTCTGCTTGCTGCACATTTCTTAGCATGCAGCTACATTTATGCTAATCTGTATGCGGTGCCAACACAGTTTTGGCCCTGTATGTTTGACTTGTACTTTCCAGTTTTCCCTTCTCTTGTAATGTGTTCATAATTTCGACAGACCTTCTATGGAACCACACATTAGCTTTATTTTTCATGCAATTGTACTAAATCCAGTCCTTCTGAAATCAGATAACATCCATTCAGACTGAAGACATTTCAGGGATTTCACATCCATATTCAATCTAAATAAAGGAAAGCAGGTTAAATAAAATCCAGGTTCTCTAAAGAGAAAAAGGAACCGTTATTATTGTGTGGAGAAGTCAGAAAAAATAAAACTGAGGGGAAGGCAAGTTTATTTTAAAAAGTAAATAGAATATTGCTGCCCACAGTTTGACTTTGTCTGTCTGGCCGATAGTTAAATTAATATCACAGCTGAGGTTTTTAAAGATACAGAGGAGGAAAATGAAAGCCAAAAGGTGGGATTTTGAAACAGACATCGTGACTCAGGAGCATGGCTTCTATTTTTTTAATTTTTTTTTTTAAGTGAGCACAGTGCCATGAAGTCTGTCTGATTACTGTTATTAAAGCACAGCATATTGCTGTAGCTCGAGTCCCTGCGGCAATGTGGCTGTGTCGAGGGTGCTGAGGCTGTGCTAGTTCCCTGTGCCTCCCAGCACAGCAGTTAGCTCAGGCACAGCACTGCTCTGGCTCCGCTGCTGCACCTCCCGGCCCGCTTCGGTCGGCCCGGGGATCTTTACATAACGCTCTGCGATGTGGTACAGATATGCCCCTTGGCGTTCCTAAAGCTTCCTACTTGTGGCTCCCAGGGAAATTGCCTCTTGGCCTTTTGTACAGACATAATACTTTGCTTTTCAGAGTACCAGACACATTACAGCTGGCTCTCCGAGATTTATAAAGGGAGATTTGAAGGCATCATCTCCTTCAGCTTGTGTCCCTGCATTGAAACCAATCCTAGTGTGAAGCCCAAGAATTCAAGCAATCGGGTTTTACCAGCAGCAGCTGGCACTCCTTGGGTAGATGGGGGAAGCACAGGCGTTTGGGTTGGAGAGTGGCGAGCACTCTGCTTCCGAAGGACAGGGAGCAGCAGACACAGGGCCGCCCCTGGGGACTGTGAGCCAGACCTCTGCTGTCTCCTATTGCAATGCCACTCCTCCTCCTTTAGTCTCTTTTGTCTGTTACTAAGCCGTAGCAACACTTTTGCATCTAAGTGATGACACACATGTTGTTGTGCTAAAATAGCTGTGAGGCCAAAAACTGGGGCCTCTTGAAAATGTTTGTCTTGAGCTTCCTACCTAGCCTGTGATACCCTATTTGTTGTTTCATTTTCTTGAGTAAAAAAAATTAAAAGCAAAGAGAGAAAAAAAGGGGAAAAAACCATCCAAAGTTATGAGTGTCTAAGTGGGTCATTAATAATTCCTCCTGAGACATTAATTATGGCTATGAAACTTCTTGAGTCAAATCCTAACCACAGCTTAAGGTCGTTGATGCCGATCTTACTGGAGTGATGAGTTAATCATTTCCATCAATAATGACTATGCAGTTCCCCTTGCCTCTCCGTGAGGCCCCCTCCATGCACGTTGCACAGCGCTCCTCCATGGCTCCTGCATCTCTGCGCTGGTGGGCTATGCACTGTATGGAGTTGCCAAGATTTTCGAAGGGGCAAGTGATTTTGTGTGCCCAGCTTCAGATACTTTAAAAGAACGTGGGTTTTGGCAGGCCGTATTCTCTGCACACCATTCCCCAGATGTTTTGGAAAAACAAAGCAATAGCAGTTAGATGTTTGATGTCTGTAACAATAATAATGATGTGATTTCTTGCAGAAAATATTCAGAGTACTATACTTAATCATACTTTGCATAGAATAATTACAAAATTAGTGTCTGTCTTCGCAAGCAAGTATCATAATATTATGATGGGTGAAGAATGGATTTAGGCATATTTACTTTAATTTCTCTGTAGACAAATTATTATGGCTGTTCTTGAGAAATGAATTAAAAGTGGGTGTTTTTTCCTTTTTTATATGATAGATGTGGACGAATGCCAAGCCATCCCTGGGATCTGTCAAGGGGGAAATTGCATTAATACTGTTGGATCTTTTGAGTGCAAATGCCCAGCTGGACACAAGTTTAATGAAGTGACACAAAAATGCGATGGTAAGAACTTTTAGAACTTTCTTCTGAAAGTGAAGGCGGGAAAGTCTTCTTTTTGGGGCCAACCTTGTTTAGGAGTTTGTCACAAACTTTCCAGTCTCTTTTTCCTTGCATATGCAAATAGCATTCTTCACAACAAATACGAATAATGGTCCTTTCTCCTTCTAAACCAGAAAATCTTAAATATCGGCCCTGCAGCTTTTTCCAGCCTTTTATTCACGTAACGTTTTACAAACTTAAAGGTACATTTGAAACAAATGAAACATTAAAATTAAAAATACTTTTTAACCGATATGTTGCTTTAGAAATGCTTGAGGCAAATGTCTCTGTGTGGATCTTTTAACCAAAAAGTGTATATATGACTGGAAGGTTCAACACATTCCCACCTACTCAGGTAAGCCGTATTTAACATTAATGAGAATTTGACACTGCTGAATGAAGACCGCAGGACTATGCTCTAAACTCATCCTTACAGTTGCAGATGTTAAAAAAGGACAAACATTTTATCTGTCCTTATTGGTCGTCCTGTTTTGGAAGCACAGCAGGTGCTAGATTTTAGTGTGGAAATTTGCAGTGTGTGATTATGGAATCTTGCTAATTTTTCACTGTGATTTGATAGTATTTTTTCTCTATATAATAATCAGGCATAGATGTCCCCTTTGGTTTAAGAGAATTTTTGATACATAAGGAACATAGTACTAAAACGTGTCAATTGCACAGTTTTGATTCCTCTTCTTCACAATGAAGTCCAGATAATGTTTAAACTCTTACAACTGATTCTTCTTTCAGTCATTAGACAAAAATTAATGTGAGCAGGCAAGTTTCATAAACGGTTAGTGATTTTGGCGTGCCAACTTTCAATAGCATAAAGGTGTGTGACTGTGAGAGTAAGGTGTACATCCACCACCCTTTCTTGCATCAGGTGCCTTTAAGGAAGCACTCAAAAATTTTTTAGTCGTTTTGGAAAAATTATGACTTACTCTTTCAAAAGAAAGATCCCTATTTCAAGCAAGGCTTTATAATTTAATTGCAGGTTAGGGAAAGCAATTTCAGAAGAGTGTGTACACAGCATGGTTTTCATATTGACTGCCAATGGTTTTGGCAGAAAGTAACCCACCTTTAGGGTTGCAAGTGTTTCCTTCTGTGGGTGAAGTACCAAGAACATGGTGAATAGGAAAGACTGAACATGTGCCTTGTTAAGTATTGGTACTTGAAAAACTGAGATCCGTAGGCTTGCATAGGCTGCATTTTACAAACATTTCTATGGTGTTTTTCGATTGCTGAATCATGTAAAAAACCAAACAAAAAAACCCTAACAACCACCACCTTCAGAGCCTGCACTTGGTAATAGTTGAGGGACTGGACCCAAGAACCTGGGATAGCTTGGTTCGTTCCCAAATCCTGCCACAAATTTCCTGCCCCATCTTGTGAAGTCCCCTTGGAGTGATCACCTGGCTGCAAAGACAGGATGGAGTTTTCTTTCTTCGGTTCCATACCTGTAAATTTTTGAACTTCAGCAGACAGAGACTTACTTTCAGTGCATCGTCATATTGCATGTACAAAGCAATTTTAGTTAAAGCTGTGTAGGTATTAATACAATTCAAAGAATTAGAAGTAACACCCTTATACCAGTGGAATGAAATAGGATAGTGATTCAACAGTTAAGAGCAGAGTCGCCTAACAACGGAATATCCATTCTGCTTTTTTAAATTATCCCTTTGAGTTTTAAGTTGAAGTCTCTGATATAAGACAAGGTATTTGCCTTATAGTAATTAACTGTAGTTAATTCTAATACATAATAATTAACATCTGATCGTGTGGTTGGTTTAACTTCCTATCCAGCAAGTAGGACTTCTGGCAGCTGTAATGTGTCCTTGGTCACTGGTTTAGTAGAAGTGGGAGCTACCTGCTGAATTACCAGTACTGTTTTTTCAGTGGGTTCCCATTAAAGTAAGATCATGATAGAAATCCTCAGCTACAGTGAGACAATGCAACAAGATGGGAAATGAGGTGTGTTGGCCAAAATTGTCTCTATTAGCGTAGCTGGTGGAAAACTGTATTTTAAGTTTTACCTTATTTCACTGCTTCATATAACCATTTCTCTTCCAGTTGTGTTCATGCTGAGGTAAATACTTTTTGTGGTGATTGGGGGGAGTAATTTTTCCTGGAGTGACATGCATGTCTGCGTGTACATCGAGTATACTTACCTTTATAAAACTTGCATACTTAACAATGACAATGTTGCTTGTATGAATGTCAACACTAATACAAATAGTGAAAAACTGTTTGGGTTAGGCTCAACCCTAAAATAAAGAGTGATGATTTTGCTTTTAAAAAGGTCGGATTCTATGTAAACAGTGGCAACAGTGACTTTAAGATAAACATTGGTGAATTTGAGTCAGAAAATGCTTGAATCTGATCCATTTACGACTGCATTTTTCACTGTTAATTAAGGGCTTTATTCAGACCAAAATTCAATTTCCACATTTTTTGTCACTGAGACTTTTGGGACTCCTGTGGAGTATAATCCTGGAGCAGAAGCCAGAAGTCTCTTAGCAGTGCTCCCAGGGCACTTGGACTTGAGGCTTTGGCAACATCCTTGAAGTAGCACTGAACAAAAAGTCACACCCTTCTCACACACCCAAGCGAGGAATGCGACCCACATCACGACAGTTAGCAAGATGCTGGGGAGGAATGTGTGCACAGGGGGCCCAAGGCCCCGCACCACTTAGGATGAGTTGGTCTACAAGGTCCGGTTGTCTGTATGCCACCCCAGTCCCTCCACTCCTTTCCTGCAAAGGCAAGGGACCACAAAGGTATTAGGGCATCCAATGCTTTACCTAGGGGAAGAGGAATTGATAATTTTTATATTACTGAATTTTTGTATTACCATCCTCACAGGAGAAGTCAAACAGAGATCCTCTCTACTTGCTAAAACACTCATTAACGGTCCTGTGGGACTTTGGGTGTTCCCCCATCTGTTGGGGCCAAATTCCAATTTAGGCGTTACATTTAAATTCCTCCAATCGTTTTTAATGACTATGATATTATTCACTCCTTGCCTTGGTGTGTTGGGTGGTGTTGCAGTATTTCATCTCAGAAATTTTTGTGGTTGGTGAAATCATTATTACAGCCATGTGTCTATCTGTTTGTAGATCTCTGGAGGAGAGGTTGGATAGAGTCCTGTGATGCCATTATTTCTGGCTGGATTCTCCCTGTCAGGAGAGAAACTGGGTGATTGTAGATGGCTGTGACTGGCAGTTGTCGTTGATCACTCTAGAGAATAACCTCCCTTTCTGCTCTGCTTTGCTGATTCTTCTTGTAGGTACTATGGAAAAAAGCTAGCTGTTTTTAAGCTCAGCTGGACTCCAGGTTCCTAGAAGATGAGAGCAGTGCTAAGTAGATACAGCTGCATTGTTAAGACAGTCGCTGGAAACCAGGGGGAAAGTAACTACACATTACAGGCAGGCTGCTGATGGTAATTAGGGAGCAATTGGGGCTGGCATAGGTTGTTATTCACATGACTGTCAATAACATAAACTCCTAGCTGTGGAAGAAACCCTTTAAGTTCCCTCTGTTCATGTATGCAGCTATAAGAAGGTATCTGTTAGGGTTTTTTCTGCAGACTTGGAAAGTTTTTCTGCGTTGGATCTATGGTGATGATTATTTAGTATATGTATTGAGATTCATTAGTGAAGAATATCATGATACAGACTTTTATTTTAAAATTGCTGACAAAATTTAAGGGAAATTACGGACATTGCCTGACTTCTGCAGTAGGTATTTCGATTACTGTCTAGAAATCTCTTGAAACTTCAAAACATTCACTTAGTGGAAAAAGCCAGGAAAGGTAATTTTTGTTGCCTGCAGTCATCCTGTGTTGAGCTATAATCCTGTCAGATTGTATTAATTAAACAGTGCCTAGCTGCTCAGTGCTTTTATATGGGGGACTTCTAGAAAAACCCAAGTACAGTAAGAAGGATGGGCAATGCAGTAGGTGCTATGCTTCCCTTTGAGTCAGTATTGAACCATTGCCTCTGTACGGTGCCAGGAGACGCTCTGCTGCTGGAGATGCCCTGAGACATAATGGTTAAGCTCCTGATCACTATGGTCATTACAGGTCCCATGACAGTTTTCTTAATTCTAGTGTGCAGAATTCAAACCGGAGGGGTTATGGTTTACTTAGTAAATCCCCTCTGCAGTTTAAGATTTTCATCCATCATTATTAAGCAGTAAAACAAACTCTATGGCATTTTGCAATTTACAGATACAATATTTTCTTAAGTTCTGTTTCACTTGCGTTTATAAGATGCCTAACAAAAGATCGTGATTCAAAACTGCTGATTATGCCCCTAGTACATAAGTAAAGAGGGCTCTCAGATCACACTGAACTTGATCATTAATACTAGTTATAAAATACCTATTCTCATGCCAGAACTAATTTAGCTAACCTGCCCCTGTTTCTCTTTTTGCATTGAAGATATTGATGAATGCAGCACCATTCCTGGAATCTGTGATGGAGGAGAGTGTTCAAACACAGTTAGCAGTTACTTCTGCAAGTGTCCTCCAGGGTTTTATACAGCTCCTGATGGTTTAAAGTGCATAGGTGAGTAGAATCCTGTAAATAATAAGACAGTAGATGTCACGAACGTTCATGAATATCTAAAATGGGTAACAGTGTACCAGAAACATATTTCAACTCGTGATCTTGAAATGCTTCTTTTACATACAATTACATCATGTGCCTATGTATGTATTCTGAAATGAGTTTTCCATTTGCAGGAATTGTTTCCTCTTTGCCTCTTTGTTGTGACCTTCCCTTTCATTTTTTCTTTTTACAGTTTTTCTGTTCAGCTGTATTTGTTGCCTTAAAATAGGCAGAACTTGTTTAACGCATCTCCTTGATATTTTTGTTCTGTTTGTCTTTGATTTAGTCCATGTTATATTCAGCAGTTATTTAGAAAAGCAAATATACTTGAGAAAGAAGGTAATCACCCCAAACAGCTTTTTTTCCCTCATTCCAAGTGTTATGATCTTAATGCAGGTATTTTTCATTAAAGGAAGTAGTGTGATAAGCTGGGTGTGGGACATTTGTATCTGCTTTCATGATGTTGATGATTTGGCAGTGCTGTTCGTTCAGGCTTTCACTGTGGCAGAGCAGAACCTGTCTTCCAAAGGCCAGACCAAGAACCAAAGAACTGTGTGAATTAAATGACTGCCACTGTAGTGCCAAAGCCATGAAAGAGTAGTGTTAGCACTTATTGCTTCTGGGAAGCATACAGCCTGCTCTGAGGCAGGTCAAGTATTCAATTAATTTTTTTTTCTCATTTTTATGCAGTAATTTCTTTTTTCACTGCCAGTGCTGAATTTTGAGCAATTATTGTCATTTGAGAATTAAATGAAAGGTTTATTTCCTCAGTTTTGGCTTGTTTATTTAAAGGCTCGTACACAGTGCCAGTACTGGGTTTCAAGAGAGCACCCTGTGTTTAGTACCTTTGGTAGAAAATCATTTGGGAAAAAATTGAAAAAAAACCCCCACCTTCACAGACAAAAGTAACAAATGATATTAACTTACCCAAGAGATCTGGAAGTAGTTTGGGTTATGATTCCTTTTGAATGGTGCCATTCTATTTCTGCAGGTTGTGAGAAATGAACTATATTGCTTCCATTATCAAGAACAGCATTTTGGTAGATTGGATCCATATTGTACACTTAAAATGCCAGTGGGAGTTGCTTTTATTGCTTCAGATTAATAGCTCCTGAATGACTGTGGATCGTTAAGTCATTGATTGCTGCTTGTACTTAATATTTATGAAGGAGATTCACCTTTCTGTAACAAAAAATTTTTAGAGATGCACAACTTCCATTTGCTTTTTACTTTTCATGGTCATTGCTCAGTCAGGACTGCCCAAAATTCACACCCATGTTATATTCCTGCAGTTTTCCAGCCTTTTTTCATCCACTGAATTTGTAGGCTGAAATAGTTCAGCTAAAGAATTGGGTACTCAAATGATGACAGGCTGTGTTAAGTAATATGCCAGACTACGAGCCATCATTAAAATTTTGGCTTTGTGTCCAAGGCAAAACGTGCTAAATGGGAGGCACTATTAATTATCTGCAGATATTTTGGATTCATGTCTAATATGCAGACTGCATACTTGCCATATTAACAAGGACAGAGCCCAAATCTGTACTTGAGCTGGGCAAAACATGTAATCTTGATTTAATTACAACATGCCTGTCTTAAGTGAGAAGTGTTAGCTGAACGTGTCTCTTCTGTTAGAGATGAGGAAGTGCTTCTGAGAAATGTATCCCTTATGGGACTCAAACTGAGCAGCACTGGAGCCAAACATCCTAAGGAAGAACCGGGAGTTCCATTATTACAAACCTTAAAAATTAGAATAGACAAAGCAAAGATAATATCTGCTAGAGCTGAAGAGCAGAAACAAGAGCAGGACATCTCAACCCAAGTACATCAAGAGTGCTATGAAGAAAGCTGCTAGCCCACACTTCCAGCTGGCATAAATTTGTTTGGTCAGTGTTACTTTTTGATGTTTTTTCTTTTTTTTCTTTTTTTGTTTCTTTTAAAGAGGCACATTTTTCTTGAAAGCTATTTTGATGGTGATTTTTTGCCCTTTCAAAATACTATATTTTTTTTAGTGAAAAATATTAAAATATTAAAAGCTGAAACAGTAAAAAAAACTGTTTTCTGCTGTTCTTGCCCTTATTTGTGTGTTTTACCATTTGGAACAGAAAATGAAAGGAGAAAACAAGAATCACGTCTGATTAGGAATATGGAAAGATTTGGCATTTTTCTCACAAACTTACTGTCTTTTTCTGAAAATGATGTGGCTTTTGGATAAGCTCTTACACCTATAGGTAGACAAAGGTGTTTGCTGTGTGTTTACCTTTTTATGGCACATTGTGTGCTTGCACAGATCCTGTGTAGATCCTTTTTCCATTTCTGCCCATTACTGCTTTTAAATGTTTCAAAACTTAGTACTGACCAAAACTGAGAAGGATGAATTAGAGAAAATGGTGATTGGGTCTGTTAGAGGACTTCCTTCCTTACCATCCACCCCACCATCACACCAAGCATCTGAATATCTCTCCATTCCATGTGAAGACCAGAATTATAACAGATGCAGCAGGGAACAGTTTGCATCAGAGCTTTATTTGATTTTTAAAATGGTAGATTAAGGAGTGTATGTGTTTGGCAGTTTAGTTGGATACCAGGAGAAAATGGGGGACCAGTAATAATAGAACTAAGTAGATTTTTTTTTTCCGTTTCAGATTTCCATTATATGATAATACAAGTGAACTAACTAAAATTTGGAAGCAAAGGCCAGCTAACTCTTTCAGCTGTACTGCCAGTAATATCCGTGTTCAAGGTTCCAGCTAATAAAAGGCAGAACCATCACAGACTCTCCCAACACATCACTATATATCAATTTCCTCAAAATAATAAGAAACTTCCTTGCTTTTTTTTTTATGTCCACTAGAATAGCTAGTAAACTCTGGAAAGCACTGTTAGTAGACAGATGAATCCGCCATGCCCTGGATAACTGAGATACTGTTTCTTTAGGGAATGGTGTCTGCTGTTGTAAGGTTATATCTGCAACTTTTTCCTCTGCATTTTGACAGCAAATGTTCGTATATTTTAGAAAGAAACTTAGTCTGCTTTATCGTGCAGCATCAAATCACACCACAGCTTATATTGAGTTTAACATGATGTGACATATTGTGAAACAATTGCTCAGAGCTTCAGATTGTATCACAAGATTTTATTTTTTTTTTATTTTGTTCCCATCCACGTTTTCTCTCCCTTCTCTAAACTGGGGGATCTCTGTGCAATGTTGTTAAAGCTGAGTGTATGAAATATGGGTACAGGACGTTCTTTGTACAGCACGTGCTTACCCTTTTCAGACAGGAAGCCAGCACATCTCCATAAACAATGTGATGGCACCAGCTAAAGCTGTATTGCTCTTTCTTGCCTGCAAGCCTATATCTTGTCAAATCACTACAAACTTCAGCTGGGGAAGCCATGACTAATGAAAAATGCATTAATGCTTTGAGAGCTGCAGTGCTGTGAGTTTATTGCTATACATCAGCGGCTTTCAAATCAAAGCTTAAACAGAATTGATCCAGTACTATCTTTAATAGAGATGACACTGCAATTTTTCTTTGGGGACACAGAAGCATATTTTATTATATACTGAGTACACATTTCTATTCTGGTTTTGTCTCCATTAATTCATTGCTGTTCCATATTTCACTTCAGCTTTCTCACAGGAGGTGTTACACCTGAATCCAAAGCAGCCCAAATATGACCTAGATTTTTCTGGTTTTCTGCCTTCTGTTTTCTGATTGTTGTAATGTTGCAAGTGCTATGTCATCGATAATGTAATCATCCAAGAAAAACGGGATCTTTCCCTTTTGTGAAAGTCACATTCCTCATTGGACTGACGATTACATATCCATTTCTTTCTCTTGGCAGATGTGCGTCCTGGATACTGCTTCTCTTCTCTGACCAACGGGCGCTGCGGCAATCAGCTCCCCCAGCCTTTGTCCAAAATGCAGTGTTGCTGTGACAGCGGCCGATGCTGGTCTTCTGGTGCAGCCACTGCTCCTGAAATGTGCCCAATCAGATCCACCGGTATGAATCCACCTGTATTCTCAGGAGCGTGGTTGAACACTGAATTAGGCAGTGATTTTTTTTTTTTTTCCAGTAATGTTTTCATTAAGGAACTACATAGAACGATTGAGGCTGGAGGGCACCTTGGGAGATTGTTTAGTCCAACCCCCCTGCTCAAAGCACAGCTTCCTATGGCAGGTTGCTCAGGACCCCCAGGAGGCTAGGGCAAGCAGCCATAAACAAAGGATTTTATCTGTTGTTAGTTAATGTTTTGTAGCCTGGTTATTCTGACCTTGCCTGATCCAGATCTTGTTTTTAGCATCCTCTTCAGGCTCAAGTTACTTCCTCCAGAGTCTTCTAATAGAGCCCTATTCTTCCTGCAGTTTCATTCTCATTGGAAAACTGGGGTTTCCTTGCTCTTATGTCTAGCTTTCTGAGGTGCCATTTATTTCCTGAAGTTTGACACAGAACATGATTTCTGTCTGCTACCAAAATGTGCTGTACTTTATCGCCTCCCTGTGTATTGAGATCCCCAGATAATGTGAGATTTGAATATAGAGAAGATGGTGAGCAGATTGTGAAACTAAGCGTGAGGGAGGGGAGGAGAGATGTTTTTGAGATTGTTTAGGACTGGAGACCTCATGAAATGCTTTAGAAAAGAAGAATACAAGAACCTTAAGGATTGATGGGAGGAGCTCAAGAGAGGTGCAGAATTTAGGGAGGAATGGGGGCCGTAACATTACAGCAGTGTAACTCTGAAGAAATTGTCAGAGGTCCTGAATGGGAGTGTTTATTGTTCTTGTTTTTAATCGTGTGATTGAAACTGCGTGATACTGGAGCAGAGATCTATGATCAGAACTCCTGGAAGACTCTTCCTGGTTCTGTCACAATCTCATTAATAATATTTAATCATGTTAAATGTCCAAGACTGCCTAGAATAATGTTAACAAAATAGTGTAATCTATTGATGCTTGTCTGAAATAGGAAGACAAGGAGAAAGCTTTCAGTCTTAACACAGTCCCTGTTTTCTTTACATACTTTCTAATTATTCATATCTAACTGATGAATAAACTGGGTGGAAAAGTGAAGTAATTTGGCCAAGGCTGCAGACTGAGACGTGGTGGAGAAGGAGCTAGAACCCAGGACTTCCTGACTCATAAAACCATGGAAGGTCTACAGATCGTGGTTACATGCCACTTTTTTTTTTTTTCTTTTTCTTTTTTCCTCTGACTTGGGATATAAATTAAGACTATAAATTGCTCTTTTCAAAAGTGCTTTGAAATTCTTTGGAAGGCCTTACATGTATATAAGGTATTGCTGTCATTATTTAATCAAGTTCAGTTATTCCTTAACGTATCCTGAGAAGGCAAGATGAGGAATTTAGAGCTGTCAGTGGCCCAAAGTTTCTCTAACTCTGAAATGGAAATTTACTGCAATATAAAGTGGAGCACTAGATGCATAATGTAACCAAGCGGTTGCCTTTTCAATGTGGGCAGCAGACCCAGGTGTTACTATAAAATAGGCTGTTTATTGCTAGAAATTATACATGGAGATTAAAGTTGCAATAAAAAAGGCTTGCATTGCATTTCTTTGCATAACACGGCAATAATTGTTTATGTGGAATGACAGGGTTTACCATTGATGCTATAAATACTTTAAACTTGGTATCTCAGGCATCCAGCTGTGTGTGTGTTCAATTCTCACCTCAGCAGTGCCTTCATGTGTGCTAATTCCATTCAACCGATGGGCAGACCCCAGGCTGTGACTTCTTTTTGCACAGAAGGCCTAGGCTCCTGGTGGATTGGCTTTGGATAATTGGATATTACCAATCTAGAGTAAAAAAGAAATACAGTATTGTTTCTTTCACAAGGACTGATCAGGGAGTTGTAGAGAATGTGGTATTAGAGAATTGACTATTAAAACCACCATCATTAGCAAACATTTGCATATTGGAATTTGTGTATATACATACACAGACACTGTTTCTTCTGAATGTCTCTGTTTTATCACAGGTAGACCACTGATTGAGGGTAGATTCAGTTTACATATGAATAGGCAAAATAGAAAGCTAGGAAAAACCCCAATGGAACAAAATACAATACATAATACAACAAAATCTTCTTGGGAGTGATTTAAAGATTAAAATCACTCTGAGGAACAATAGAGGGAAATGCAGTGACACATGAAACAAACTGATCACCTAAGAGCATTAAAATAAATGCAAAGATCATAATCAGGAAAAGCAGAACTTTAGTCTACCATGTTTATTTAACAAATCCTCAGTGATTTGGGAAGAGCTTCTAATGTGTTTTACAGGTGGAAATAGAAGTGAAATGAAAGTGGTGAAGGCTGAAATATCCAGCTTAGTTCTCCCAACACTGAATTTATTTTTCAGTTCTCATTTTTTATATTGTTTCAGGAATTCATGCATCTCTGTAGCATTTTGTTTTCATTATATAATTCCTCTCCCCTGTTGTGCCATAAACTTTAAAATTTTGAAGTTCAAAGATATTGGCTGCACAAATAGTTATTTGTGTACACACGAATTGTGGACATGAATTAGGTCAGCTGGAAATGCGGTCTTTAATTGTGATACTCTGTGCATTCTTTGGATCGCAAGTTCCAAACCCACATTTCCCAAAGACAAAAGGGTTGGGGGCAGGAGGAAAAGTGGGGCAGTAGGGCAGATGCCACTAATAGCGATAAACAATAGGAGAATGCATAACACTCGGCATAGACTGTGCTTACAGCAAAATAGATCATTTTCCCATCGTCTGGGGAAGGATGAACTCCGTGTGGATCTGACTCAGTTTCTCTTTGTCTGCACTCCTTAGACTGCACCTCATTTGGTTTCTGCATTTATTGCCAAACTTCCTTTTCACAGGGCAATAGCGTTAGTGTATTCATTCTCTAATTGGTTTTGCCTCATTGCTTATATTTATATTTCTTTGTTTTAGGAGGTTAACTTTTAAGAAATCCAGTTGAAACTGGGCTTTTTTCCCTGTTCAGTATTTTCCTAACTCTGTGGCAAGCTTTGTATTAAATTAACTTGGGATCAAGTCCAAAAGTCCTTCTTTAGGTAAACTTCCCACTGACTTCATCAAAGTTTTTGCCTGAAAGAAGACTAAGTAGATTAAGATCAGGTCCCTGCCTCACTGTTCAATTTCATATCCAGAATGTCAGTTATGCTATCTTTTTACTAGCAGTCTTCTGACAAGTAGTATTGATATCCTCCTATGGATTAATGACTCAATTCACAGAACAAAGCTTGTTACTATGAAGAAAGCATATAGGCTCAGATTTTCCAGGTTATTTAAGGTTTGTTATTGCTAATCTGAAACACTGCAAAAAGGGGAAGAGTTGGATTAAATGGAAAGGCTACAAGAGTCTAAAACAGCATTCACGTTTTCATGTTTCAGATGAGTATCGCAAATTATGCACAGTAGCTGCTCTACTGCCAGCAAGACCTGACCTTCCTCCGAGCCGTCCTGACGTCATCCCTCCACCACTCCTTCCTGGTGTTTACCCACCTCAACAACCAGAAATTGTGTATCCATCTCGGGCTCCACCGCCTCATGGTAAGAAAGAAATAATAACCTTTCCCTGCACCATTTGCATTTAGCTTCTTTAAAAACGTGCATTTCTCAGGAGCAATGTGCTCCCTTCAGCTGCTGGTATCTTTTGCTTACTTTATGTGGACAATTATAGTTTCTGGATATCCTTCTAATCATAGCCTGGTTACCAAGTATCTTACAGCAAGTGTAGCGCATTAGTAGTGTTTTCCCTGATAAGACAGGATTCAAAAACTACATCCTCACTGTCTGTACTGAGGCCCATGTATTGTAGTAGTTACATTACTGTTATTTTAAGGCTGTTGTGAGCTTTGCTGCATGTCAACGTTGAGGAAAGTGAATAGCTCTTTGACTAGGTTGTGGTAGTTACTTACATTAAAGAGCTTGGCTGGGAGGAAGCAGCTTCTTTCAGGTTGTTTTCCTCAGTGTTGCTTGGCCAGATAGGAAATGTGACGATAAAAATACTAATCTGCTGGACACTGAGGCTGACCCAATGTGAAGAAAGAACTTTTTCAGTGATGTGCATGGGTAGGTTTCGCTAGAGCAAGGAGGAAGCCAGAGCAGAATACCAATATATTCCTTATTCTGTCCCTTGCTCAGGGAATTTACTGTGTGCCCATATAGTCTGAAGCAGGCACGTGCCACCTAAAATTGTTTGGCATAGCCACATACTCGTTTGCAAGTAAACACAAGCTCATTTTGCCGATGCTCTGCACAGATGCAAGCATTCTCTGCTTGCACTGGCACCAGCTGAAACTATTTAGTCTTGGTTCAGCACCAAGCTGAGCTAATAAGCCTAAGAGGCAAAAAAACTCAGGCCTGACACTGCACTGACGTAGCTGCACAGCTTCTGGTCAGCTGTGAGCACAGACAGAGCCAGCTCACATCTGCTTGCCAAAGACCATATAGGCATACCTTCCAGGGTTATCCCTGCCCTCCTCTCACTCTGCTGTCTATGAAAACAGAGATAACTGAACCAGTCTGCCTGCTCTTCGCTACTGTAGGCTTTTAGTGGAGTCCTTGCAGTGCCATGTACCCACTTTACCACTAGGTATGAGCAGCTGCGGTCCCCTTTTGTCCTGCAGAAGAGGAAAACAGGATCAGACTTGCCACAATGAAAAAATAAGTGGTGGCTAGTTGTTTTCAGACATATCTCTAAGAGTCAAAGTGCCATTTTCTATCTCCCAATGGTGGTTTTACTATGTAATACACATTGTGATGGAAGGTAAATGTTGACTTTTAATGGAAAATGCTGCACAACTTGCAGATTACCAAAAATGATTATGATGAACTATTAAAATATTTTTCCAACTCTGTTATTTCAGTGATCTTGCCGGTGAACTTCACTGACTATTGCCAACTGTTCCGACATCTCTGCCTTAATGGGCGCTGTATTCCCACTCCCGGGAGTTACCGCTGCGAGTGCAACAAAGGATTCCAACTTGATGTTAGAGGGGAATGCATTGGTATGTGGTTTTCTGCTGTAAATCACAGAGGGAAATTTTGTTTTAAAGAAAAAAAATTCTTTTCCACACAATGTAATAATTCTGAGTTTTTAAATAAAACACCCCCCCCCCAAAAAAAAACCCCAAAACAACAAACCAGTAAATAGACTTCCAAGAACTAACTGCTTTCAACTGTAAACTTATTTTTACAGCAGTTTTGCCTTCAAGACAGTATTTAACAAATCTTGTAACTTGCCACAAAACTATACAGAAGTAAGGATTTCTTATTTTACTAACCTGTGACTATAATATGTTTATTAGTGATTGAAAATGACCTCTTTAAAATGCTACCAGCTCTTTGAGTATGCAAATGACCTATTGTTAAAAAAATAAAAACAGCAGTCATGATACCTGGCTTAGTAAGATTTACAAGTCCTCTTTCAGCTCATCGGGAGTATCTTGGTGGGCTCTTGAGCCCTTTAATTTTGGAACTCAGCCAGAGCTTGATGATAGCAGCAAGGATTAGCTGTCTCTTACATGCAGGATTTTGCTTCTGTCAAAATCTGTGTCTCCCGTGGGGCTGGGAATGTGGAGGTGTGGGATTAAGGTCTCTACCTCTTGCACATGCCATACCTTGTCCTGTTGAGTACTCCTTTTTCCCAGCTCCTGGTTAGCTTAGAACATGGGATCCTTTTACTGGGAATTTACTGGTGTCCCCTTTCCTTTCAGATGGAAGCACACTATTTCTCCAACTACAAAACAATAAAATACCCCTAGAGACCTGAATACCTTTCAACCAATGTCTTAATAAAAATATATTGTCTGTCTTTTGCAGATGTTGACGAATGTGAGAAGAATCCGTGCATCAGTGGAGACTGTGTGAACACCCAGGGATCCTACATATGCCAGTGTCGTATGGGATATCAGAGCACGCCAACTAGAACAGAATGCCGAGGTAAATTATGGTTTTACAGCCATATCTGTACTATTGTATACATACCAGGAGGGAAAATAGTTTTTAAGCAAAATTTAACAGATGTGTTAAATATGAGGGTTTTTTAAAAAAAATAAATAGGGCAGTAAAAATGATTAACCTGCCTGAGCTGGCTGTTCACAGACTGGTCTATGAAGAAAGATATTTTGTCTTGTGCTGAAAGTATCTTGGCACCATTTGCGGCTTTGAAGTGGAAGAGACAGCTTTTTTTTTTTTTTTTTTTAAATCAGTGAGACATTTTTTCTTTTGCTTCTTGAGGATCTCAAGGGCAATTAAATATCCCTTCCTTGGAGCAACCCTTTACCTATAAAAGACTGTTAAAAGACTAAGAGAGGTCGGGGGGGCGGGAAGATAAGTCTTCCAGTGCACTGTGCCCGTGTGTCGTCCATGTCCACTGTCAGACAAAGAAATCAACATAAATTACAGCAATGAAAACTTAAATAGGGTGTGGAAAAGTAGTGAAGCACTGGGAAAGTCTAGGTGGGGAAGCTGTGGAATCCCCATTATTGGTGTTTTGAAGACCAGGCTCAACAATAGTCCAGATGGTCTTCATCCTGTTTTCCTGTGGGAGTGGGTAATGTGTAACTCCTCAGTGGTCAGCCCTCTGTCAGTGTTCTGTGGCTCCCAAACTGTCCAGGGGTGGGAATTTGACTGTAAAGGTGGATGCAGTCCTTTATAGTTAAGTCATAGTGAGCGACTTCTGGCAGGAGGAGGGATGACTACTTCGATATTCCATAAGAAATGAAGCATCTAAATGAAACAGGATGTTTGAATGCTCAGAGTCCCAGCTTGTCTTCATATTTTGCTGTCTGCACTAAGAGGAGGGTTCCTTGCGCATGCACTCATTCTGAAGCAGAGAGTGTCTAAAAAAACAGAAGAAAGCTCTCTGTATTTGTGTGTGATTTTTTTATTTTTTTTTTCTCTTTCCCTTTGTGAATCTGAAAGGTATTTGTGGTGCAGAAGCTTACTCCCGTCCAGGAGTACATGCAGAGCCAGCACCACTGCTGCATGTTGCTGGGAGTATTTGACCTAATTGCTGCCAAACAGCCATGTTGCGGAAGCATCTTCATAGTTCAGCTGACTAGTGGTGAAGGAGTGCTGAAGTGGAGTCTCAGCAGTGATGAATTTACTCATGAGTCATTTTTGTCACACGCTTTTAATTTGACTGATTCATTACACAAACACATGGTTGTCAGAAGCCCAGTAGCTTAATGGCATTAAAGTGTGGTCACTTAGCAGTTCCTTTGCAGTCTACGGGAACTGTGCTTGCTTGATAGGCAGTTCAGAAAATGCTACGGTGTGCAGAATCTTTGTTTTCCTAAGGAATTTTTAGGACCAGTTTAGGGAAAAGAAAAAGGCTAGTAGGGTGCATTTGGCAAAATATGCATATAGTACTGTTGCCTGCCAAAATCAGCATTTGCTGTAAGATTACCTCGCATGACTACCTTGTATGTTGAGGTTTTATTTTTTGCAAGCACGAATGTATCTGTGCTGATACGCTTTTGCAAATGTATTCCTTGCGTCCATTCTTGAAAAATGAAGTCTCCATTATGACCAGATGTTTATCTGTTCCTTGCTCTGAGGTTCCAGGAGAGGGTTTTTTTTCTGCGTGATGAGTCTGATGGGTGACTGATTAAACATTGCAGTCTGTATCGCAAGCTACTGATTCAACTGTTACTAGGGTCCCTTATAATTCTAGTAGGAGTTTGACTGAATGAATATGTTAATTGGAGACATAGATGGATAAGGTTGTCACATTATGATTAGTGATCAAAACAAAAAATGCTTTTCAATTCCAGAAGAGGGGATGTAAAATGGACCTCAAAAAAAGTGGAATTTTGTGATGGTTAGCTATGAATGTATGGGAGTCAAAGCTTTAACAGCTAAGTGCTTACTACAATCTACCTGACATTTCTGAGAGGAGGAGGTCAGGCCTTACATGGAGATGGCAGCAATTATGGACATTTCGGTGAGAGGGGAGCTTTGATTTTTGCAAGTTTCTCTGAGGGGGAAAAAAATAATCCACAATGATATTTCATAATTTGAAAATTAGAAATGTAACAGAAACTAGTGGTGGGTCTCCAGTCACCTGTGTAGGTGATGGTATATGTAAAGAACAGTGAGATTTTGTGTTAATTTTCTGCAGCATGATTTAGACGGCATCAGATGCATAAAAGTACAAATCCTAATGAACTCTAAAAACTAAAAGGACAGAAAAATCTTGAGATGCTGTAGCATTTCTGCCTGTCCTAAGGAAGAAAGCTGGTGGAGTAGCTGAAGCCAGGCTCAGGTACAACCGAGTACCACAAAAGTGGGGGGAAAGGGACTGAGCAGAGAGAAAACTCACTTTTATGAATTGCTGATCGATGATGCTTGTTTATCAATTGAGGGGAGGTTTATCAAGCCTGTATGCTTTTGCTGGAAGTCAAGAGGGCTGCAAGGTGTCACTGCAGTGAGCTGTCACTTGAGCAGCTCTTGCCTCTACTGGCCTGGTTGCTTTCTTGCAAAACAACTAGTTATTTTCAGGGATTTCTTAGCAGCTTCCCAGAACTACTGTGCTGCTAAGGCGGCAAATATAGATTCACAATTTCGAGAGGCATCAGTTCCCCCTCAAACAGGTGTCTAGAGAGCAGGGGCATTTGGGAGGATGCCCTGTGCTCTGCTTCTTCCTCAAGCGCAGCAATGCACTTCTGTGGAGAGGGCCTGGGGAAGAGCACCCCCAGGATGTTTGGGAAGACAGCGTGATTGCACGATAGATAGATCTGCATGGGCTGGTTGAGATCTTTGTGAGCTGAGTCCCCTGTGTGCAGGAATCTCTGGGAGATGGTCCAGGCCTTGATGGAGAACACTGAGCAATCTGAAAAATGTCTAGACAGTCTGTCTCAGCATCTCCTCTCCCCTCGTTTGGAGGAGGGAGAGCTGCCAGCCTCGTGTGATATCACTATTCAGGTCCTCCAAAGCACTTGCCAAGCACCTCCTGCAGAGAGAGGGAAATGAGGAGCTGATGTTTCAAATATAAAATAAGCAGGAGAAATACCTTCTGAGGTGGGAAAGTCTCGAACTTTCCTGTTATCTTACAAAGCAGCAGCAAAAGACAAGCTTCCCCTGTCTTTCCTTCAGTGGAATAGCTATTGTTAAGTTAAACTTCAATAAAAATATTTTCATGATGAACAAAAATGCAAAAAACCAATTGAAAGGGTCTGACTCTTGTTTGAGCAAGCTGCAGGGTAATGTTCACTGAAATTCTTTCACAGCAACTTGAAATTTCAAGCTGATTAATATTTTCCACCCTCATAACGTTCGGTTATGGAAATCAAAATAAATCATTTTTCAGGTGAATATAGTTTCCATGTAGGGTTAAAAACTTAGGCGAAGGGGAAATGGGAAAAATTCCTCTTGAGTATAAAAAAAGAAAAAAACCCAAATGTTATTTTTCTTTTCGGTTGGCTTTCAGACATTGACGAATGTTTACAGAATGGTCGTATCTGTAATAATGGACGATGCATAAATACAGATGGCAGTTTTCACTGTGTGTGTAATGCTGGCTTTCAAGTGGCAGCTGATGGGAAAAACTGTGAAGGTAAGACTTTCCTGAAGTTACTCCGTATCAGTAATTACAGTTGCAAGAGGTTATTCACATCAATGAAAAAGAAAAGGACCTCTGGTGGGGGGGGGGGGGGGAAGGGAAGGAGCAAGGAATCAAATTTCTAAATACCTTTTGCTGTATCTGGGAGGGCAAGTAAACTGTCTTTTGCAGCCAGTTCTGGAGCCTTGGCTTGGCAATCCTCAACGGGATGTCTGTCCAGCAGGAGAAATAGTACATACCACTATCGCAAAATGCAGTTTCTTTGATGGGAGTGGTACATTTTAAAACGGAGCACAAGTCACATGCTGCCTGATTTTACTGTGTGTTTAACAGCATGCTTTATGGGATCTTACTGGGTGACTAGCAATGTGTTTTATGTAGATGCAGTCTGGTCTGACCCATAAAAACTGTTTTAAGAAAAATTTGTAAACATAATTGATGTGTTCCTACCTCCCAGACCTTTAGTAAAGGGGGAAAAAAGAAGAATGTTCTTTATCATGCTTCCCAAGGTCCTTGGGAGGGTTCCCAATGATCTATTCATACGTTAAAGGAATTTCAAGCACTGTTCTTAGAAACATTTTTGGCAGAATATTATCTCAGTGATTCAGCTCAAAGACTTAATGCCAAAATTCCTGGTTGGGATAGATACACGATTTTTTTTTTTAAAATCATAAATTATTTTTGTCTGACTTAGCCTGTAAGTAAAAAAGAAAACACACCATGTCTAAAAGTGTAATTTCTGTCCAAGACAGCTGCGATATTAAGGAAAATAGCACGATTCCGAATATATTGTAATGTCATTATGATCCAGTGATTTTATGTGCTAGTAGTGATTCTGTTAATCCTTGGTAGAGACAGACATTTTAAGACTCTCTTTTTCCTGACTCTTTTTTAGATACAGTTTAGCACTATAAGCTGCTTTTTAAATATCTTATTATGGAACTATATTGACTAAATATATTTGGAAATGAATATATTTTGGAAAAAAACTTGATTCTGATTTCTTCCTTTCCCACCAAATACCATGTGCTAATAGTAATAAGAACCAGGACATCGGCAGTCTGGTAAAACATTTTTAATTCCATTGCATATGTTGCCAGAATGTCTGTTGCATCCACTTATGAAACAGTTTCATCTCTGGCATTGTAATGCATTGAGTTTTGTTCTTAGGAATACATGTGCACACACTAATCAGTAAAGACCATAGCATTGTGCCATACCTTAATGTAACTGTGTGTAGTCCTTTAGATGAACCTGGTAAATAGTCCTGATTTTTTTCGATGTAACATCCAAAATTGATTTCATTTGTGCCAGGATGAAATAAAGACTAAGGTGATATAAAAGCTTACTCAAATCAAGCACAGAATTCTCTGTGCTTGCTGCCTTTTTTTTTTTTTTTTTTTTTCCTTCTTTTCTTCTTTCCTTCTTGCTGTGAGTAACTGTGGGGGGTTCAGAATAGCAGTGTCTGGAACCTCCACTTTTTCTTATTTGAATCCTTCATGCTATGCCATTAATCAGAGGGTGAATAATGCTAGTATGAAGCTATGATTAGTAAGTACCCTCCCATGTGACCTGTCATGCTGAATCCAGGAAAGGGGTAGATTTTATTTTAAATGGAAGTTGATGATAAAAGTGCCCACAGAATGCATGCTTGAGCACAGTGCTGTGAAGACTCCCACATCATAAATCTTAGACTCATCCAGTGGAGGTTACAAACATATTCACTCCAAACACAAATGTCTACTTCTCCCCTTTCAGGTGTTCTTAGTAACATAAAATTGTGTTTACTATTCCAAATGGGAGGCTGCTTCTAACCTAGCTTCTATTTACATCAGGATTGCAAACCCTCTTCAGTTACATACCTTTCTCAGTTTTTTAGGGTTTTTACCAACGGGCAGTTCTTAAGCTGTCCAATTTCTCATCTGTTTTTCATTCTCTTTGCTCTTTTTGGATGTATACCTCTATATGTTAATGATTCATTATGAAAAAATGGAGTCATTGCTTTGACACATCTTCTAGGACAGTGCAGTATGTCACATTGTATGCTTCTGATTATCATATACCTCTGACAACTAATAAAGAAATTAAGGTTTATCTTTTGGATATAACTAGTAAGAGTTCTTTTACTTAAATATTATGAGCATTATGTCTATTATGTACATTTTCAGATATGGATGAATGCAGCATAAGGAACATGTGCCTCAATGGGATGTGCATCAATGAAGATGGCAGTTTTAAATGTATTTGTAAACCAGGGTTCCAGTTAGCATCTGATGGACGCTATTGCAGAGGTGAGCACAATAAATCATGGGTCCCCAAAGCTTGTGAGTCATATCCCTCTGGTAGCTTCAAGAATTGCCTCCTTTCCTTACAGTGATCCTTGGGGACAAGAAATACTGGGCAGAGTTCTCATCAGATATGCTTTTTTAATCAGCTAGAATGATTTGTAATTGTGCAAGACAGTCCTCAGTCTTCTCCACAGTGTTGAGCAACCGCCCTAACCAGCCAGTGGGAAATATTCTTTGATCAGGGACTGTGTGATCTGACCTAGTTAAACTCCAGGTTTTTTTGTCTATGAGGTCTTCTGCAGTTTGGCTCCAGTATATCTCACTTTTTGTGTTTGGCCTTTTAAAGTTTTCTGCCTTTGGCCACGCAAACATCCTGGCTCATTGCCTTCTTCGGGTTTTTCTCCCATTCCTGCCTGGGTGTTCCTAGTGAATACGGCATCTCCGAGGAGTGCCCAGCACCCCGTGTGACTGAGATGCAGACCTAAGCACCACAGCAAATTTGTCTCTTCCATTTGCCGCACTAGCTCAGCAGTACCCCCTGTGGGAGACACTGCAGTGCTCTGGCTGCTAGTTATGCCATCAGAGTTTCCATTCAGTCCCGTCAGGAACTGGAAGTTTTGTGTGTGTAAATATTCATGATTCAACAAGTTTTATAGGCACAAAGCAGAAGTTGAAATAAGGAATAAACAAGTGCTGGGCCAAGTTACTTACGGTTTTACTTCTGAAAAATTTAAAAAATTTTAGCTCTTGGAATCAAGGCAGAAAAAGTGCTTGCTTACACTTCGGCAAATTGAAAAAAATGTCACACTGGATTACACAGCAGCATCTTGTTGTGGACCAATAACAAAAGTAAATGTTTGCATAAATAATTTGGTTTTCAGAGTTACTGACGTGAAAGGTGAATGAATTTGGATCCTGTTGCTTCTTGAACGCTATACCAGTCTTAGATCTGAACTTCATGTTGTCTAGACTTAGACTTTAGGTCCAAACCTGGCCAACAAATGCGGTAAAACATCCAGAACTTCTCTTGCATTTGATAACTTTTGTACCAGGTATGCAGGACAGCCTTCAGATGGGGGAACCATGTGTTTCTAATGAGAGCTGACCCCATTCTAGCTTTGTAATAGGGTTGTTTTGGTTGGGAGAATGAATTGTTCTTTAGTTTCTCAAATGAACCAATGTGCAGATCCTTACAAGTGTCTCCTTAACTTAACAGCTACTTGCTGTGTTGGCTGCAGCCTTCACAAACTTAGAGCAATCAGCTTTATTTCCGTTCTTACCTATTTTCCAAGTGGTAGGTCTATGTCTGTGCTTTGCCAAAGCTTATTTTCCAGCTGGTCTGTGTGTGGGATGGCAGCGAGATTTGGTCTCAGACTTGGCAGGGAAGAACTCGATGCCCATCAGGCCTTGGCACATCAGCCAGTTGTGTTCCCAAAGGCCACTGGCTGCTCTCTGTGTCGTTAGCAGGGCTGTGACTCACTGATGCAAGCTCAGCCCAAATGCTTGTCTTGATTTTTGCCTTGAGCATCTTTTGGTATTTTTTCTTTTTTCTTTTTTTTTTTTTTTTTTTTACATCAGTCTGTGCACTGAAATGCCATCCAAGAAGATGGTATGTAAATTGCTTCAGACTACTTAAAAACCAATGATACTCAACTTCACAGCCTCTGTTACATGCCTCCTGGCTAAACAGGAGTATGGATACAGCCAAAAAGGGGTTTCTGGCCCTAGAGGAGTGTTACTTCTGTGCATCAAAGGGAGAATGTTTGAAAATTATCCAAAATTGCAGGCAACTCAACTGATTCCTACTAAAAGTTGGAACATACCTTATAGTAAAATGAAGGATTTCTCCCACTGCTTTTCAACACTTACAGTAAGCCTTGTTCTCTATGAATGAGCATGCAAACATTCATTATGTGTTAAAATTGCTGTTGGGTCAAAATCAAACCAGATTTTGAGACCTTGACACCCAAATTACACTTTTTCCCAACTTCATATTTGTCTCCTTTCTTCCACTTGCCCAAAGTATCATGAAATAATTCGCAGGAATGTAGTGGCTAGAGAGAGCACAACTCTCTGCTAAATGTCTCTAGTCACGTTAGTAAAAGTTTAAAAGATTGATCTTTAATAGTGTCTTTTCCTGTACATTTTAATGTTTATCCTTATTGAGTCCTTTCTGTACACACCACATGTACAGAGTAAATAACGTAGGTCCTACAGAATAGTTAGCCTTTGAAACACTCATTGTTCATACTGCATATCCTGAATTTGTTGGTGAAGTGAATGCGTTGAGATCTTACACAAGCTTAAACTCTAAGCTCATGCTTGCACATGCAGTTAGTGCTCATGCATATTGGGAATGCGTGTAAGCACAAACTGACATTTCTGCAGCAAATTGGCTACCTGCCTGGGCAATTTTGATAGGGAACTGAACATGTGTTTTTACCAAACTCTTCAGGGGATCAGCAAAGGAATATAAGAATTGCAGTGTGCAACACATTGCTCCTATAAACATCTCATTTGGTGCACTCTAAGCTGAATTTTGAACCGTGAAGAAGAATTTCTAACCCAAAGTTGGGGATACTGTAAATGACACTTAGTTCCATAAAACTGGAATTTAAGTACAGGGCATATGCTTGGCTGTCTGGTAAAAAATTCCACTCAGGCTTTATGAAGTAACATGCCAAAAGAGAATGTTACACCACAGTCTTGTGTATTCCCTGTAATACAAGTCATACTAAACGTATTCACCATTAGCTTCTTTTGCTGATTTGCTGATGATTTTTCAGAAATACTTACATCAGGCAGGCAGGGGTTTAAAGCATGATTTCTGTTACATACGGTTTCATCTTTAGACCAAACAGGAATTCCCCAAATTGAAAGCTATTGCAAGGCAATCGAGAGTGGCAGTTTAGTAGTCTGAGTAAATTTTTCCTGGTTAAAATTAGAGGACTTAGTGTACCCAGCTGGCACTACTGAGCAAGCTAAGCAGAAAAGGCAAAAACTCATTGGACATGGAGAATGAGTCCATTAGGTGGTTTTCCAGAACCAGGTTGAGGTATTCTGGCAAAAGTCAGAAAAACGAGTATTTTTGAAGTTGTCCAAATGACGACTTCTGCCACAGAAGACAGCGGAGCCTTGTCAGGGTTAGAAATTTGGACTTTATGCCTGCATGTGCAGTTGATTTACTGGGTGCAATCTCAGCCCTGGTAAAAGCAGAGGCTTTTTGCCCCATCTTTACTGCAGCCAGGTTTTCAGCTGATCTGTGCAATTCTAAGTGACCCACTTTACCTTTTCATAAAACATCTATAACAGTATTTTCAACACATTTGTAAATCAGTGCAAAAGAAAATGGATTGCACATTTCACCTCTTATTAGCTTACAAAATCTTTTTTAAAAATTAACTACAGGGAAAGGAAAAAAAAGTAACTTTGCCTTTCTGTTTCTATAAGTAACCTTAAAAAAGGAAAGTTAATTTTTTATTTTTTAGGGGAACTTTTATCTGTTGAAGGAGTTCAGTGTTGTCTAACAAAATAACTGTCTACACTGTTAAATAGTATGGGCATATTTTGAATTTCCAACTCTGTTTTTACTTACACCAAGTAAGGACTAAATTTAAAGTGGGAAAAGCATTTAAGATTTGTCTGAAACAGAACAAAAGATTGCAGGATGAAGAAGAAATGAATTGAGCCCATGTACTTAAATATAACTGCTATTTTAAAATGCAGTTTGAAAAAGGAATCTTGGATCATACAAGCCATGTTTTATGCCAAACAACACAAACTAAGTAAAACACAGAGGTGTTTCACTCTCAATTTGCCCTTTTAAGGTCAGAAAAAAGGAAATTGTCACACACACTGTCTCTTGTATATATTATGGAGGGTTGTTATGAAGTGATTATTTTATAAAGGTTATACATACTTCCAAACAATATTTTGAACACTCCTTTTCTTAATCACTTATAAAATAATGGCATGGTCTTTGTGTCTAGAGAATGATCCTACTATTAACAGGATACGCAGCCTATATAATTTTTTACTAATTTGACATCCCTTTGTGATGGTCTAATATTATAAGGCTTCGTTCTTGTATTTCATCACTAAAGGCCTTATTGTTCAGTGTACTATTGTTGGGCAAAGATGGTAGCTTGTGCTCGGCAGTTGCTCAGGGCTCAAATCATTAACAAATTCCTTTCAAGGCTGGAGTGCAGTCTGTCCATTGAAAGTTTATAAAATGGGCTGTAATGAGCATCTGATAGGAAAACCCGATTGTCATGCAGATCACCAGAGAGAGACTATGTATGGGCAAGGTCTGACTGTGGACATTCAGATGTACTTCCAAAAACTGAACCCGCAGCAGGAGGAAGGGAAATTCTTTAGTGGCCCTTTGAAGACACCTCGTAGCAGGGGTGAAAGATTCAATTTGTGATCTGGACTGATTTCTTACAGCATAAACTAACTGTTAACACAGAAAGGGAATGCCCTGTTACACACTACAGAAGTCCTTTGTCTTAGCAGTCAGAGTTTCCTCTTTCCTCCAATTATGTTTTTGCCTGAATGACCCTTAAATTGGAATATGTACCTCTTGGGAACAAGTTAGGAAAACGTGGTCCCTTTTCACTCTCCAAGGAGAGTGAAATTATTTTGTTCTGTTTATTTCTCTTGAATTTTGCATTTTCTTCTTCCATTTCAAAGAATGAATTAATTGTTGTTCTTAATAAAACCTTTACTTGAACTAGTTTCCATTTACGCTTGATACTTTTCTATAGGATATATTGAAAAGAAGCTGCACAAATGCAACTTTCAGCCAGGCATTGAACACTATGTGATTTAATTTCTAATAAAGCTCATTCTGTTCTCCAACAGACATCGATGAGTGCGAGACAGCTGGAATATGCATGAACGGGCGCTGTGTGAACACTGATGGCTCTTTCAGATGTGAATGCTTCCCTGGCCTTGCAGTAGGACTGGATGGACGCGTGTGTGTTGGTAAGACAAGCTTAATGTGTGGCAAGTCACAATTAACCTATGTTAAGGCATTAATGCTAGACTGATAGATGGATCAAGTTTGAATGTAGAATTTACCATTTTTTCATGGATTGGTGGGTGGTAGTTATAGTGGATACTAACAGCTTGGGCATATTTACTGTAATAGCCCATTTTGCTCTGTTTTTCTTTTCCTTTGCATTTAAAGAGAAAAAATGTGTGGGCCAAATCACAAGGCCAGGTAGACTGTACAGCATAGTGCTGTTGGAGGTGAGTAGTGCTGTATCAGTTTTGAGTAGGTGAGAATTTGCCCCATTTCTGTCTATGTAAAATTCTTCATTTGTCACTAAGCTTAAAGATTTAATTACTTTTTCACCTCTTTTTAAAGTGGGACATATCAATTTTTCCACTTCTGCCTGTTTCTCTACAAGTGAAAGATGTTTAAGGTGTTTGATTTTAAAATTCTAATGTGTCTGGCAGCCATTATGGCCCAGTTTTTAAAAAGTGAGAAGTGTTAGCCCTGGACCTGAAAAGATAAACATCTTAAATCTTATCGCTGGAATGTCATTACTGACTTTTTCTTTGTTTTTTACAAGCAAAGAAAGATTTTTTTTTTTTTTTTTTAACGACAACATATTTTGTGATCTTTTCCTGATGCAAGTTTTTCTTTTTCTCTCATTCCGCCTTTTTTCAGGTATAAAATGGAAACAAAAGCTTTAGTGTGGCCTTAGCGGGCTTAATCCAGGGTGTTGCGCCAGTGGTAATTTTAGCCTTGATGAATCAGAGTGAACTAACAAGGTTGGGAGGGGGAGAGAAAATACTTCTTGTTAGAATCAGATCAGTCCTCTAACTCTGAGAATAAAGTAAACGGAACTGAGTTTTTTTGGAAGTTTTGAGATACACTTGGTTCTAGCTCTGAGATCCTGTTGCTGGGCCTGTCAAGTTACAAGTGAGTAATGTCCCTGTCACGTGGCAGAGACTTTGTCCCTTTCCCCATGGCTTCTTGCTAGTTCAAGGTTAAGTATTGCTTGTTCCCCTAGTAGTTCACTAATGCATGTTAAATCATTCAGTGCAGTAACAACTAGTTTGTATGTCTGAACTCTTAGGAGCATGAGGAAGAAGAATTTCCTGTCCTGAGTAGAGTGAGGGTATAGGTGGGTGAAAAACATAAGGAAATGGTGAAAGATGTTTTGTTTTGACAGCTATTTTACAGTGTTTATGACACCCGAGCTAGATTTAATACTGTGTAATTTATGGCAGTATAGTTGGCTATGGCAGGACTGAGAGAGATTTCTTTCCTCAGATACACATATGCGAAGCACATGCTATGGTGGCTACAAGAGAGGACAATGCGTGAGACCACTAACCGGTGCAGTTACAAAATCAGAGTGCTGTTGTGCCAGCACTGACTACGCCTTTGGGGAGCCTTGTCAGCCCTGCCCAGCACAAAATTCAGGTACAGTGTATTTACTGGTACATATTGTAATCAAAGCTTTATGTTGATAAACTATTTTTAGAAGGGTAAAACACAGTTTTGTATTAACATTGCACTCTAAATCAGGAGGGTTAAATTGTTGTATAACATGTTCTATATTTTGAGCAATCTGCTATTTTGCATGTTGGAGAAGTACAGGAGAGAATTTTTTGAGCAACAGTAAATGCCAGTATCTGGGTCCAGAGTTGTTACATGCATTAAAACAGATTTTCAAACAACAAACTCTGTTTTCATAGGTGTGGATAACAAAAAATATAATTTTGACTTCAAGTTTTTCATGGAAACATCTTGAGTAATTCATATATTCAAATCGTTTTGTACACCTGTCAGTCAGATGTTTGCTGCCTGAATTCTATATCCTTCAAGTGATCTGAAATTGTTTATACAGTGAGTAGCCTTTGGACAGTCAATGCAAAAACAAACATCCAGTTAAGTCGGTTAAGAATACTTGAGTCTCTCACCGACATCCCCACCAAGCGAAGCTGTCTGGAACATAACTTCTCTCTGGCAAGAAGGCAATCCTAATCATTCTCATGGGCAGAATCTGCTTTTAGGGAAGCCCTTCTTCCAAGAAGACTGTGCTGACACAGTCCTTGTCGTGAAGCCAGTAAATAAAGAGACATGGAGGTGACTGACTGCAGGGAGCGAGTTTGAAGCCCAGCTTTGTTGAGTGATTCTTTTCACTCAGCAAATTTGTTGTTGCATATAAACAAAATATGCCATTCAATATGTAGTTCAAAAGCATCTCATACTAACATGTATCTGCTTTGCAGGCAAAAATAATTTTAGATTTATTTTTTAAACCTCAGTTTTAACTGATAGCGTTATGAAAAGCATTAGGGAGATAAAACGAGTTGGAACAAATTAAGCTGGTTGAGCTGGTGTGAGCTCTTCAGCAGGAACTTGCTGACCACCATTTTATAACATGCTGTGTTGTTTAGAATAGCATAACACCAAAGAAATGTTACCAGAATAGGAAGGAGCCTTTCCAGCAGCCTCTGGTGATATCAGTGGGCTCTTCTTATTGAAAAGTAGCATTGAAATCTTGTATATATTGGACTCCGTATCATTGACTTCTGTTTTATATTTGAATTACTTTAGCAGAACATTTACATATGTGGAAGCGATTTTCCCTGTGTTATTTTGCCCACCTCTTCAGTTGTTTAAAAAATGCCATCTTGTGTAGGGTGAAGTGTAGCATTTCTTTGGGCTTTGAGTGGGGAAAGGAAGGAGAAGAATTCTTAGAGAGGAGCACTGTATCAGAGACTGAAAAAAATTCCTGAAAGGAAGACATTTGTCTCTCTGTGCTTCTCAGAAGCTCTTTGCAGAAGTGCCTGCCATTCTAGACTAAAAGTTTTGCTGATGCATGTCCAGAGCAGGTCTGCTTTCACATACAGTGGCAGTGATTATTTGATTCAAGCAGGGTACATATTAATCTGCTGCTTATGATAATATTGGGAGAGGTGTTGCATATGACTTTCCTGAAAGAAAAGACAGCTAATTCCATAAATATTTTAAATATTTATTAATTTTAGCAGTGTAATTAATGGGCTGTTATTAAAGTGCAAATATATTGGAAAAGGCTGACCTGTATGCCAACAATTAATGCTGATCTGGTTGTCAGTGTATTTTGTTAATTGTTCTGAACTCAAACTAAGAACTTGAACCCAGCAGTAATTGAGATATTTGTGATACTTTGATACATATTTTAATTATTTTTTTTTTTAAGGATAAGAGATCCTTGATCTGGTGTGAACTCCTGAAGACACTCCTGCTAAATGAAGTTTATGGGCTAGATTTAGATGAAAACTTTTTCTGTTTCCTGGTCACTTTGAATATGCACCTTGAACAAGGGCTTGGACATAGGAATTCTGGAGAATCTTGCTGTGAATATGTTATGGTTCATTTGTGTAGGAGGGCCAGCAGGAAGTTTATGTCTATTCCTAAATGTCAGTTCACCATGTGAAGTTTTCACTCGTCCATCTTCAGGAGCAGATGCAGACCCTGAATCTGCTAAGATGTTTCACAGGTTCAGAACACTGTGAGGCTATTAACATTTTTAGGATGATTGAAATGCGTGTTATTTCATTCGAATAATGAATTGGCATATTGTAAATGATGATGCTGAAAGCAATGAGCTAAGAAAGAATATTCCAGTAAGTATTTTAATGTTTTTCCAGCTGAATATCAGGCTCTGTGCAGCAGTGGAACTGGCATGACTGCAGGAGGAAATGGTAAGATCACCTAATGTAATTCAAACTATAGCAGTTCTGGCTAAAAGTGTTACCTTGATATCCTTGATTGGTTAGACATGCTGATGGGGATAATGGCAGGAAAGAATGGGAGGAAGGCTTATTCAAATGGCTGTTTGCAACACCTTAGAATAATTTAGGAGGAAATGAGTGGAGCATGCCATTTCACCAGTGCACCTTCTCTGTTTTATGCCATGGAATGTATGTGAGTGCAGTTATAAAATAATGGCAAATTTGTGAGAAGTGTTATTACCTATATGACTTAGAAATCATATATGTAAGTCATATTTGCACATTTCAACTGAAATCATCCTGAAGAATAAAGCCATGATGTTGAACGTTGTGCTTCCTCACATGTTTTCATCTGTCAAAAAGGCCAGGCTGACAGAGTTAGGTTAATACAGAGAAGGAGCAAATGATTACAATAAAAGCTTTGTAGTTGTAGAACTGTGAAACTGCAAACTCTAAGTCAGCCAGTGCTCACTAGTAGATTTGCTGGCAGTAGAGAGGGAAAAGCATTCAGAAAGGAGGGATATTCATGCTTTGGAGAGGAATGCCATCGGAAATGGTATGAATCAGGAGATACAGGGGCGTATTAGTACATGTGGAGGTATTTGGAGGTATTAGTACTTTCTGGAGGTATTTAAAAGAAGGGTAGACGTGGTGCTTGAGGACATGGTTTAGTGGTGAACTTCGCAGTGCTAGGTTAACGGTTGGACTCCATGATCTTAAGGGTTTTTTCCAACTTTAATGATTCTGTGATTCTACGTGCATCTCTAAATGTAAGACCCCAGTTTAATATTCCAGTTCTTATCTACAGTTGCAGGTCTCTTAAATGTCTGTGGGCTAGAGGTGGTCTTAAATCAGTGTGAAAGGGATGCTTTTTTCTCTTGAGTGTGAATATTTAGGTGTGAATTCCCTAATCAGAACTACATGATTATAAATATGGAGCAGTCAGTGTTAGTGATATTGAAAATAGATCTTTTTCTAGATTGGAGAATTAACCCCCACAACCCCTCAACAACTGACTCTGTTTTTTTGGTTTTGCTTTTTTACCTTTATGTAGATATTAATGAGTGCTTACTGGATACTGATCTCTGTCCAAATGGAAGGTGTGAGAATCTGCATGGAACATACAAATGTATTTGTAACCCTGGATATGAAGTGGATTCAACTGGGAAAAACTGCATTGGTATGAAATGTCCCATTTTGCATTTTGAAGTTTGATGCTTGTTTTTGTCCTCCTTCACCTTTTTTCCAGTGTTTCATCAGATCCACTAGCTGCTGTTCTGATATTTCTGGATGTTTCTGCTGAATTCTTGTTTTAATTTCAGTGCTTTGCAATGTTCATAAAATCCTCCACTGTGGGGCTGTAAGGGACCATTGCCATTAGTGACTCAAATCACTGGCAACCAGGCAATAAACACCCAGTTCATTTAAGTAAGTCCACTGAACATGCAATCTGCAGTACCAATGTTTCTCAAAATCAAAAGAAGCCAGGTCCTGCAATTACAATGCACCACAGGAGGGATCTAGGATCACCAGTGTGCTAGGTGCCTCCAAGAGCAGGGGATTTAAGTAAAACTCCCAACTGATCATAAGAAGATAAGCATCCCATATGCTACAGAAAGCTTACATGGTTTCTCCCAACTCTGTGGGGAAAATTCTGTTTCAACTTTCAGACAGGGCTATTGGTTTAACTGTGTTAAGTGTACTGGCCAGACACAGGAAAATTCGTTGTCATTGGAAGTACCAGCAGAATCTGATGGCATGGTGTCTCTAGCTAGGGCTGATTTACTGTGCTGTACAAGTGAAAAAAATCTAAAGCCAAATTTTTCATCACAGAAAAGGTGAAATAAGTTCTTCTTGCTCCTTAGAGGTGACCAGTGGAAGCACTGTGACATGGGATAAAAAGAATTCAAATAAGTAGCAGTCCAGTCTCTTCTCACACTATCTGGGATGTAAAAAAACCCATCAGATGCCTGCAGACTCATTACAAATTTTAATTCTGGCAATTCTCTTGTTCTATAACATGGTCCCATCGAAAGCCCTTAGCTTAAAACCCTTTAGATTCCTTTCTTCCACTCCTGCATTGGTGCATTGTTCCAGACCTCCTTTGCGTAACTGGTTAGAAATTTCTTCTGGTTTCCTGTTAAAATTTATTTGTGACCATTTTATTACCAGTTGATGTTGTACTAATATTATCCTTTGACTTAGCACCGTGTCAGCACTTATCCCAATCATCCTATCCTTTCTCAAACTCTGTTGACTAAATGGTCCAAATCCACACTTTCAGTCTTTTCATAAAAGCAGAGGCTGCAGCCTTCTCTTGAACACAACTGATCTGACCAGTATACAGTGTTCTGATGAGGTCTGACCAGTGCCTTGTATAGTGGTGCCAGCAATTCTCCATTGCCCCTAGGAATATCCTGCCTAAACTGATTCTAGAGTGCATTAGTTTTTTCTCAAATACCTGTTATACTTTGGGATCAAAGTCAGCCTCTAACTGGGGGTTACATCCAGAGTTTTCTCTTCTTGATAGCCTTCAACTGATGAGTTCTGGTTTATAGCATGTTATTATTATTGGTCCCTAATTGCAAGGTTTTGAATGTTGGTGATTATATTTCATCTTATTTCTCTCATTCACATTGTCAAGGTTAATTTAGTCTTGCATGATTCTCTGTATTGGTAGTAACTTCCAGCTTAGTGTTGCCCACAGTTTTTGATCCCATTCACTTTTTATTTCTACATTGCAATGAATATTTTATAGGATCAGTCACAAGACTGATCCCTGAAAGGCATTGCTAATGTCCTCTCTCCATCATGATTACTCCCCTTTTTAATATACCCTACTGTAATCTCTCCTTCAGCCAGCTCTGGAACCGCCTTAAAGTTCTTAAATTCCTTCCTGTTATCTCCAGCTTACATAATAATTTTATTTGGGTTCTACTTAAACCTAAATAGCTTAAGTCATCTATGTTATCCCAGTCTAAACTATCCACTGTCTTATTTTTAAAAAAATAAGAGTTGATCTATCTTTGATAGAAGTTATGCTGTAATTCATCCCATTTTCCCACTTGCTGCTTTGGCTTTAATTATCCATGTCCCATTTCAGTGTCTGCCCATAGCTTATGGCATCACTTCTCTTCTCCCCATCCATCTGTGAGTTTTCCAGCTGCTCCCCAGCCCACCCTGTTGCAGCCCACATCCATGCTCCATCACAGCTGTTTCCCATTCTTCCATAATGTTCCACCTGGCCCTCTCTCAATTTTTCTGAACTCCTGTGAAGCTTCCCACACGGTCTGTTTTATTCTGCAAATCTCCCTGCTTTTCCTAGCACTTTTGCTGTTCCCAGCTGCTGCGCTGACCCTCTGAGTCTTCCCAACTTCTCTCAACACTTTCCGAGGCCTCTCTGACTTAGCCAATTGTTCCTGTCTGCTCTTGGGGTCTCTCCTGGTCTTCACCTGCCATTCATGGCCCATTGCCACCTTTTTGCAACTTCTCTCTAATGACCACAGCACTTCCAAAGATTTCCTAAGGGCTCTTGAAATTTAGCACTAGCATTTCTATTTAAATTTTTCACCTCTGAAGCAAGTGTAGACTTACATTGGCCTTGTTAACCGTAACATCTAAGACAGTTCAGAGCCAGCTTGGAAAAAATGGTGCTTTAAAGGCCAGGATGACCAGGAAACCTTTCCAAACCAATCCTCTCCTCGTTTCTTTCATGACTGTGGGGGCTGCTGTGCAGGGAATCAGAGACTGCATAGACCTATTCCACAATATAGGCAAGATGAAAATGTGATTCTCAGCTTCATTTTGAACCGTGGTATGGCTGTCACATATTATGAATACCTGTAGAAAGGAAGTACGAGCTCTTATAAAAGCAAAGAAGCCTGCTAAAGAATAAAGCTCAGGAAAAAGTCAACAAAAATATACAGAGTAGGGTGGTTTGGTTTTTTTTATTTTTCCCTATTTAAAAAAACAAAATGTTAATTTTTCTCTAGGTAATATTTTTGTAGTTTGAATTCATATAACTAGTATCGTTTCCATTATTTTAATGATGGTTTTCATGAAGAAGGAAGGTGCAGTAAGTGGGATCTTTTAGTGCTAGTTTATTTGGAATGGTCATTTCCATTTGAAATAATTCCAAGCCTGTTGTCTGCTAAAAGAATCTAGAAATTTTTTTAGTGTCTTTGAAAAACAGCGCAAGTCATGTGTGTGAGTATTCTCTCTCTCTCTCTCTTGCCTTTGTCTCCTTCTCTCCACGAACACAAAATCTGATGAAATGTGGCTGTTGGGAGGGAAATTCTGTCCTGCCTTCTATTCCAGAAATGTTTTCTTTCTTAAAACGTTCTTGATTTTCATTATAGACATTGATGAATGTGCACTGAACATGCTGCTCTGTGACAACGGGCAATGCAGAAATACCCCTGGAAGTTTCACCTGCACCTGTCCAAAAGGATTTGTATACACTCCTGACCTAAAGACATGTGAAGGTAATTGGTAACACTCCATTTCATCCTAGTTTTGTTCCTTTGGATTGTTCTCAAATTGTGCCAGAAGTACTTCAAACCTTGATGAGGATATAATGTGTAGAACTAAAGAAAAGCATAAAGAAATTATATGGGGAAGTAGGGGAATGAGGAAAGGTAAGGCCAAAATGAAAGCATTAGATAACCTCGTGGAATAGCCTGTATTAAGTCTGTGCTAGCACTCTCCTTATTGACTGCTGCCAGTGGGCCCACACTGTGCCAAGGGTGAGAAAAACTTGAGAAGAACCAAGTTTTACAAATCTGTTATCTTGGGTGGAGATCAGAGCCAGACGGCTCCTAGTTTGAACCCTTTTTGAGCCACAGACAGGATGTGTATCAGATCATTTAAACAACACAGTCCATCGCCACAAAGCAGGGCAATAGCTGGATATCACTGAAAAACGAGATGCTGCTTCCATGTTTGGTGTTTTAATGTTCTAATGTGTTAGTGTGTCTTCAGGACACAGGTATCATTAGTCTATTGTGAAGAGTTTCATAATAGAAAAACAGAATATCAGGAAAATTGGTTATGAGGAAAGCTTCTTCTATTTTGCCCTAAGCTGAAAAAGGCCATATGTGTTTTTGTTAATGCTACTTGGCACTAACGGCAGTGTGTTTCTCTTCTAGATATTGATGAGTGCGAATCTAACCCCTGCGTTAATGGGGTGTGCAAAAACACACCAGGCTCTTTCGCTTGTGAATGTTCTCCTGAAAGTACTTTGGATACAACCAGAACCATCTGCATAGGTATTTATTCTTCTGAAGATTTTATGTTTGCTGGTTAAAAATGTCTGCTGACATACAAGCATTGTACACCAAGTTCAGAAAATATTTAAAAATAACTTGTGTAGATAAATTTAGTGAAAAAAGCTACAGAAACAATGTTAAGAAAGTGTTTTCATCATTACTATGGGTACATAAAGTGTGACCAGCACTTGGGAGCGTGGTGTGCTTCCATGTCAAATTTGAAAGAGAGATGAAATTTTCTAGTAACAAATACAGAAATGCTAAGACTACTTCCTCAGGACTATGGTCACCTACTTAATTCCTCCTGCAAGAGGGGTGGACATGTTTTCATTAAGATCTGCTCTCTGGAAGGGCCTGTTTTCTATTTGAGATGGATCATGAGTAAGTTGCGTACAGTCCAGACCAGCTCAAGAGCAGCCATGGACAATACTGTGACTCAGATACTCTGTGGACTCGTAATCTCTTCCCTTACCTGTTCTGGAGGGACAGTAATTTGTATCTGTTGCCTAGTCAGTGAGGAAAACTGTGAAACTATAGCTTTTAAAATAAATTCAGGTCTAATGTGGTAAGTTACAATGAAAGGATGATTCTTTTTCATGATTAAATTCAAGTGTGTTTGCAAATATGTTAATGTATAATGCTGAACAGTCTGCATGACAACACATTGGGTTTTTTTCCAAACAGAAACTGTTAAGGGTACCTGTTGGCAGAACATAGTGGATGGAAGATGTGAAATAAATATCAACGGAGCAACTCTGAAGTCCCAGTGCTGTTCCTCACTAGGTGCTGCTTGGGGAAGCCCGTGTACACCCTGTGAACGAGGTAATGCCGTTTATTTTCCTCAATAATCTAGGATTTTTCCTATTTTGAGGTTGGTCCAGATTATTGTCATAGAAGTTTGGGCACAAGCTAGACAAATAAGTGTACTTGGTCTATTATCAAGCACTTATTCAGTCTGAAAAAGGGAAGTCTTAATATTGGAGAGATAGCATGTAGCTATAGAAGGTTCTAACTTTGGATTTTATAGTAAACATTTTACAAGTTTAAATTCTGAAGGGAAGGGACCACACCTACAGTCTGTAACTTGCAATATTACTTTAGCATGGTTTGTCATAATTAGTGATCTAGAGTTCCTAATGATGTAGCAATAGATGCATGTTCCCCAGAGTTCCCAAGAAAATGTTTGCAACAAATGGATCTTTGGTGTGGTAATGGAGGGAGGAGAGGGAGTAGCCCTTGTTATTATACTCTGTAGATTAACTGATGACCTAGAGAATCATACGGTTGATCAAGAAATGCGTTGAGGTCTCTGCACATTCACTTGATAAATGGACTGAACTGTGGGATGAGCTGGGAACCCAGGGATGAGCTGATGAATGCAGAAATGTGTGTGGGTTGTTATTTCTATACGCTGAAAGCTGGTAGTTTGCTCAAATCTTCAGTTAAATTCATCCTGTATATCTTAGCAGAATTCATCCTCATCCATCCATGGTAAATAGGGCTGTAATGTGCTGTGATCAAGTTAAATGAATTAATTGATTTGAATGAAGCAGGAATCATATAACCACTTCTGGATTAGCTAGCTAAGACACATGGGAAGCAAAAGAGGATAATGGCTGACACTCTATATAGTTTATGTAGTTGCCCTGTCTTATCTCTTTATTATTTCAGAAAATACTGAGGTACTAAGCACTCAGGCTTCTCATAGCAATAAACTCTAGATAATATTTCACATGATCAGTTTTCAACAATAAGTTAATGGTGCGTTTTGGACTGTAGCGTTCTAAAAGTTCACTTTTGTTTGTTTTACAGACCCAATATGTCAAAAGGGATATTCAAGAATAAGAGGAACATTGTGTGAAGGTATTTATTGTTGCCTTAACATAAATCAGAGCTTGAATGAAAAAATGCTGGTGTTTTGATTTTGAAGTGGTTAATTTAGCATGGAAGAACACTATGCCAAATTCTTACCTCGTGTAGTTCCATTGACTTCATTAGAGTTATGTCAGGGATGAATTTGGTTTCAGTTTGTTTAACATTCCTACATACTCACAGTTTATCTCAAAGTAAGCACTTGCAAATATAGTGTCTACCAGTATAAGGAGATGGTTCTCTCTCTTCAAGTACTGTTAACTGAGTAACCTATTTGGGCAAAGTATGCATCATAAGATGCATGTTATAAAACGTGGCATTATTGATACAGTGGTATGACAAGCCATTACTATGTTTTAGAAAAAAAATGTTTAAAGACTGTATTTCACATGAAAGGGGTTTTTTGTTTTTTTTTTTTTTCTTAACCTTGGCTTTCTTCCATGTAACATTATATGAAATCAGACACGTTACAAAGCATAGTTTGTCTTATTTTTAAAAAAAAAAAAAAAAAGTATCAGGACACAGTTAAACTTTTGTTAAAGAAAAGGTTGAAGATGTTTTAAACGTGTAGCTTTTTGCTTGGTATGAGATGACTCTATACTATTCTGTGAGAATTGACGGTCCCACCCTATTTCATCTTCATTTGAATTGATTTGAACCCCTGGCAAAGTACTGCATATTTCCATAATATGCAGAAGCTCAGAGAGTCTCAAACTGCTGTGGGTCATCCTGACTGACAACATCTGACATGACACTGCAGTTAAAATATTTTTAAAAAATTAATCCCATATGTAGCTTCCATAAAGAAACATTGTTTTTCCCCTTAACAAAAAATAAAATAAAACAACAACAAAAAAAAACAAACAAGAAAGAGGAACACCCTCACACATATTCTTTGCTTTCCAATGATGACTGAATACCTTGGCACGTCTGTGCTGCAGACCCACTGTACATAAGTTATCTGACCTAAGCAACAGTTTCTGCAGTGTGTAAGTGAAAGAAAAGGGGAAAAAAAAAAAGTGGCCCCACCTATTTCTCTTAACAAGGAAAGTCTTAGAACATTTTCAACACTGCTGGGATGGAAAGTTTATCCTTCCAAGATGTAGACATAACTGTTTTCAGCATTTCCTTTACCAGTACTTTGGATTACATCTATTACATGCTTTAGTCTTTCTCATATCAATGGGACCTGGAGAGCCCCAGATTTTTCAGAGTAGTTTCCCCTGCTTTTAACATACTGAAGCTGTATTTGGGTTTCAACCAATGTAAGCATTTTTCAAGTCAGGGGAAGATCTCTAGGAAATCTGCTGGCAAGTGAGAGACAGGACAAGGGAGTAAGTTTAGTTCCCAAAAGGTGATACTCAGTTCTCCCATACACAGCCCCTGTAAAATGAGTAATGGACGTTGTGTGAGGAAATAAGCAAACTAAATTGGCAATGTTCCTCTAGTTTACGGGTGAGCCCTGGAGTTGTCAGCTGGAATATTGCTCACAGGCCGTGAACTGTATTTCAGTGGTTTCTAATAGTCCACTGGCTTGACTTCCTGCTTTCCAGTCAATATGGGCCTTTTATTTATAATATCTGTTCAAGGGCAGAGGCCACTGATGTCCACCCCACGTTTATCCTCCACCCTGCTCCATGTGGTTTGAGAGCTGCAGAGTCTGTTCGCACCAGGAGTTTGTCTGGAGGCCTAGCAAGTCCAACCTACCTACTTCTTCAATACTCTATCCATGAGTGTTCAGCTATAGATTATCAGAGTCAATCTTTTCTCACTTCTTGTTCTTATCCCCTCCTGTCTTAAAAATTGTCATGCTTCATGTTGGGCCATATTTAATGCTGGAGGCTTTTTTCCTGAAGGCAGTTGTGAAGCATATGCTTTTCACAAAGGACACTGGTGAGAGGACCCCACACTTAGATTACTAAAGATTACTTAGATTGCATTTATTTATGCTTAGGCTAAACTAACACAGTTAATCAAATTATCCCTACCCAAAAGTACTAAATTTGCCACTTAAATATAGAAATATAATCTTTAATTAATGAAGTTAAACTCTGTGTGCAGTCATAAGGAGTTTATTTTAATCTATATAAAGTTACTAATTGCTAACAAGGTCATAGGGCCAGATTTCAAATGGTATTGTAGTTTCCAGACATGCAGAGGTATGCCTGATAAGACACAAATATTAAAAATATAAGAATTTAAAAAAACATTAAAAAAAACCCATCATACCTTAATCTCTTTGGAATAACGCATAATCTCATTATGCACTTACCTTTGTCTTTCTTTGCCCATTTGCTTCAAAAACCTGGCCCACAGTGAGTACGAAAATTGATATAATTTTTAAATGTCCCTCCCTTTTTTGTTACTTTTGAGTTTGATTTCAGAATATGTAGGAATGGCAAATAGCAACATACACTATTTCTAATCATCAGCAGTTTTCTGTAATTAATTGGTTCTGGCTGACTTGCGTAGGAAATCTTAAGTATTTGGAATTTTGTCAGGCCATGTAAGCTACTGTCGTTTTGTGTTTTATCCTAAAAAACCAAAGACTTGAATGTTCATATTTTTTCAGATTTGTTCCTGTTTAGCACGCTAGTGATTACTTTTATTCACATTTTGTTTGGAAATAGATGTAAATGAATGTGAGGTGTTTCCTGGAGTCTGTACAAATGGGCAGTGTGTCAATACGTTGGGATCATTTGTTTGCCAGTGCCCCAATGGAATGACTTTAGATGCTTCTGGACGGACATGTCTTGGTAGGTATCAATTCCATTTACAGATTTATTAGGGAAGAGCAAATCTATGTGGTGAGCAATGTTTGTGCCGCATGTTTTCTTACAAATAAGGAAAATGATTTTTGTCCACATAAGTAATTTTCAAATGGAATCAATCGGGGACATGAACTTAGTTCAACTGGAATATGAACAGATTCCAATGGTAGTAGCTAAAGCCCATCACCACCTGCTAGCTGGTGAATAACACTGATGTAGTTCCAGATTCTTCATCTGACAAATCCCTGCAGATCATCTGTGCTCTTAGCACTCTTCATCCGCAGCCCCACTGAAACCAGCAAGGTTGGAAGAGTGGTGAGGGGGACCATTGTGGGCTGGGACTCGGGCGTCTGAGGAGGGATGTGGTGTTCCTAGCCACACTGTACACCTTAATGGAGGGTGCCACAGAATATCGAAGTTTTGCATGCTGTCCCTCCAAAGCACCTTTGTCCCTTTATGACAGTAAACGCCTAAGATTTGTCTCAGAACAAGGCATAACTTGTAGTAACTAAAAGGCCTTATATAGGTATAGTAAGCTGGAATGCTTAAAATCCTCTTCTGATCCAAAATTTACTTCAAGTGTTGAGCACCATTTTTCAGAATGGTGCTTTAAGCTTACTTCAACTCCTAATTTCTGAGTTTAGCGTTAATATTTTGCTGTTAGAAATTATGCAGTGTGCTTGGTATGCTCCTCCGAGTCCACAAAAACATGGAGCAAACTCTCCTGTGAAGGGATTCTGGAAAAGGATTCCTCTGCGGTGAACTAAATTTTCTCTTTCTCTCTCAACATACTGTTCAATTGCCCAACAGACATTCGCTTGGAGAGTTGCTACCTGCAGCATGAAGATGAGCAGTGCACCTCACAAATACCAGGCCGACACCGAATGGATGCTTGCTGCTGTTCAGTGGGGGCAGCGTGGGGCTTTGAGTGTGAGGAGTGTCCTCTGAAGGGATCACCTGAATTTGAAGCTCTTTGTCCAAGAGGATCTGGATTCTCTACAAAGATAGAGATAACTGGGAAACCTTTCTCTAAAGGTATGTGATCCTTTTGTGGTTCCTTGCCAGCAAATCCTGCTGGCTTTTCCTTTTACTCTTCCCTTGGACAATTCCTGTGGGTTTGAAGATTTCAGTGATAGTCAGGCACTTCACTCACCTTAGGGCACATTTGAAAATCCAATTAGATTTCATGGAAATTAAGGCCAGAGTAAAACACAAGATAATTTAGTCTGTATCACAGACCATTAAATGCAATATAATACTGCAGCCTCAAAACACTAAGTTTGTGTCTCTGCTAGAGAGGTTAAATTGTGCCTGACTTTGCCTTCTGTGTTGCATCTGATGTCACCTCTGGCCGATGGAATAGCTTTGAAAACCTGCCACCTCATAGTACAAGAACTGGAACAAACGGAGCAGTCTGCTTTGGATGTATTGAAAGAGCAATCCTTCTTAACCTGTGCAGGGTGCAATAACTTTAATTCTACTGTGGAGCAAGCAAAGGAGGATCAATAATTTTGGGAATTTCTTGTGGAGCTACTTGGAGAAGTAGAGAAAAATGTTTCCAGGATGATAGCTCACAGCAGAATTTAATTCACTGTAAACCAAGTCTTGTTATGGCTGTTGTTGATAAACTTCCAGCAGTAAATGGGAATCACACAGTGACACCCTAGCATCATGTGCTGAAAGCCGTCTTTCCAGGATTACCAGTGGGGTTAAGCTGGACAATGTCAGAAATGGACAAATGGATGTTTATAAAGAAAGCCAGTTACCCAAAAACTAAACATTCTGAAGGGAGAGGAAAATACATATGAATGACAATTGCTGCTGTTAGTTTCAGCCTTAGTTTTATAAACAGTTACTAAGCCATTAATTATCCATAAAGAAAAGTGATGTTCTTTTATTTATGCTCGTTATGTTTTCTGTGACTCATGGAAGTCACATTTTTTTTCTCAGAAACCAGAAGACAGGGTGATTTTTTTGGAAGCTCTCTTTGCCCTTGTGGGTTTGATCCTTTGTCCACTGTAATCCTACTGTTGACTTCAGTGAACTGCAGAGCAGATCCTGCAGGACAAAGGGGAGACTAATACCCTTTTATGGCAGAAAGTGCTCTTGGCAATTCCAGTACAGGGTGTCCACATTGTTGGTTAGGTGGAAGTCAGTATCAGTTTATGTAGCGTGGTCTACACTTTTCCCAAAAGGAGGGGTCATTATCATGAGAAAGGATGATCTCTGAAGTCGACATTGTTCTTTTGTGCACTGTTTTTGTATGAAGTGATAACATTGTATGTCCTTACTGTTTCATTTTTAGATATCAATGAATGTAAAATGGTCCCCAGTCTTTGTACCCATGGAAAATGCAGAAATACCATTGGCAGTTTTAAGTGTAGATGTGACAGTGGATTTGCCCTTGATTCTGAGGAGAGGAATTGTACAGGTAAACTGCATGGATGTATCTTCCATAACTTTGATTTGAAAAGGGAAAACTGAACTCCTTTGAAAATACTGTGAATGTGTTTTGTGTTACAGATATTGATGAAAAACTGAACTCCTTTGAAAATACTGTGAATGTGTTTTGTGTTACAGATATTGATGAATGCCGCATCTCTCCTGATCTTTGTGGCCAAGGCATCTGTGTCAATACTCCTGGAGACTTTGAATGTGAATGTTTTGAAGGCTATGAAAGTGGATTTATGATGATGAAAAACTGCATGGGTATGTTTTTTATAGACCATAGATGGGCAATAGTATGCTATGTGCTAGTATGCTATGCATGGGGTTTTTTTATTATTTTTTATTTTTTTGAAGGCTTGATTGCACCTGGGTTTAGGTCCCTCTCATTTTCTGAGTCTTATTAAAACTCACTTTAACTTGATTTACACCCCAAATGTGAATTCACTGCTTCTGCAGGATGCCAAAGCATAAATGAGAAAGGGTCAGGATTTTAGGATGTTAAATTTATCCCCACAATCGCCATTTTGCTAAGTGGGACACCATCCTGAACTTTGAAGTTCGAGTAGATTAAAATTCAGAAGCCTTTTTTGAATTTTTTTTTTTTTTTTTTAACTGCACTGTGGCGTAAGGGGTGACTAGCTGTAGGAAAGGCTCCAGAGCCAATCTAGGCAGACGGTGCTGTGATGGGTAGCAGACTATGGGGAGGGATGGGCTGCTGCTGTGGCAGTGTTGGGCTCTGCAGTGATATGCCTTCCCTTCTCCCCACAGACATCGACGAGTGTCAGCGCAATCCCCTTCTCTGCCGAGGCGGCACCTGCATCAACACAGAGGGAAGTTTTCGGTGCGATTGTCCTCCAGGCCATCAGATATCACCAAATATTTCTGCATGTATAGGTGAGGCATGCAGGCAAAATCAATAACGTGCACAGCTTTTTATACTGCTCTTGTGCTGCATATGCATTTACAATGTTTGCTTTAGTATCATTTTCATTCAGACCTAAAATGGGTTCCTCTTTTTCTTTTGCAACAGATATTAATGAATGTGACCTAAGCACCAGCCTGTGCCGAAATGGACATTGTGTCAACCTGATTGGAAAGTATCAGTGTGCTTGCAACCCTGGATATCAATCCACACCTGACAAGTTATATTGTGTTGGTAAGGACAAAATCTACATGGGATCTCTAGCGAATAGGGAAGATAAAACACAAATAATTGCTGCAGTTTTAGTAGTTGTGTAAAGACATTTTAAACTGGGATTCAAAAATCTAGTACAATCTGTCAAAATAGTATGCAAAAAACCCAAAATGTGCACATCCATTACTTGCGGGGAATGAATGAAATTATGGCAGTGCTACAGTTAGTTAACTGTGTAATAGCTTATTTTCTGTAGTAAATCAATCATGACGCATAAAATAGCATACTATTTTAAATGGCCTAAGACTTCAGACTTCGATTATTAAGAGGGAATACCTTGTTAAATACTGAGTTCTATATTTTATTAAAAATCAGCATTCCTGACAGATCATGGAGTAGAATCATGTGGTTCAATTGAATTTTTCTTAATTTGATCTGCAATTGTCTCAAATATAGGGCCTTTCCAGTAACTGTTTCCTTGAAGCCACATTTTGTAAATGACATTTAGCTTAAATCACATATTGTACACTCTTTTATACGCATACATTTTATTGTGCCACAGAAATACATGAAAAATCCACTGGCTTTAGTTCTGCCTGGTAGATAATTTTTTCCCTTGATCTTTACAAAAACTTTATTGCCTTCATGATACTGTGGTAACCCAATGGTGGTATTTTTATATGTAAAAAGAGAACTGCAGAGGTATTTGTATATGCATTCAGATGCTATCATCTCTTTGCCTCCCTCGTTTGCCTGGCATCCATACCAATGCCTATATTTGCAAACACTTGAATGTTCAAGGAGTGTGCAAATGTCAAGTGTAGATTCTGGATTGACGCTGTTCTGGAAAGCTGACTCAATATGTGTCCTTGAAATGTGCTTTAAAGTAAAAGGTATTGTGGGTTTTAACTGTAATTTTCTCCTTTTCAGATATTGATGAGTGCAGTATAATGAATGGTGGCTGTGAGAACTTCTGTACAAACTCAGAGGGCAGCTATGAATGTAGCTGTAAACAAGGCTTTGCACTCATGCCAGACCACAGGACATGCACTGGTAAGGGAGATTTGGGGAACTTTCCTGCTGGAAGGGTTTATTTCAATAGTTTAAAAATGGACCTTCTTTTTAAGATTAAAGCTATTGTAATAAATATATTGTAAAAAAAAAAAATTAATGCATGGAAAGTGAAGTTCTTTTTCTAAAGTAAACATCTCCAAAGTATCAGGATTGGACAACTGTAGACTGAATTGCTTTGAAGGGAATTGATTCTTCATAATTTCAGAAAGTGTACAAGTCGATTCTGAGTTTGATAACAAAAGGCTATAATTTTTTCAGTAGGAGATAAATTTTCTCCCTTAAGGTATTATATTAGCTCCAAATCCAAAATGTGTTGAAGTCAATGGAAAGAATCATCATAAACATAAGCCAAAATGCTCTGCATGTGTACTGTGTGGTTATATTGGAGAGAGAGGAGACAGAAATGCTAGAAAAGGAGCTGATTGCCCTGTTTTGTGGTTGTGTGGTATCTGCTCTTAAGCAAGCAAGCAAATTCCTATTTTTAATTCTTTGTTTATTCAAAAGCAAGTATGCTGGGTTACTTCAAAACTGAATGACTTTCAGACAAACTGAAATCTGAATAGTATGAATCTTTCTTAGGAAACAGCTCTCTTGCACTCTAAACAGGGTTTGTGAGAAAATTTTCAGAGCTCTGTTAATGGCTGGGTGCTCTCCTTTGGGAGTCTGGGAGTCATAATCCCAGTAAATGAATTGTACTCGGTGATTTCCACATAGGTTACTGGAAAGATAATTCTATCCTACTCTTCTCTTCTTGCTGCACAACCACTGGCCCGCTGAGGCATGTGAATATTTCCCAGCTGTTTGCCAGTTCCATCCAAGAGCTCCTTGAAGAGCATGAGAAATACAATAAGTTTAATACCTTGGAATAGAATTGCCTTTATAGTTGAACAAATGGAGAGTTTTCTATACTGAATTAATAGAGAGAGATCACATTTAGAATTTGTAAATATTTGTAGACCTCTGACGACGGTCTCAATTACCCTGAGGCCACTTGCTACCATTTCAAAGGATAAAAGAGCCTTAAAGCATAGTTAAATGTAGTTTGCCCCTGCATTGTAGTTTACACTGTCAGAAAGATGCAAAGTAGCTGATCTTCAGCAAGCTTCGGACCCTTGTTCAAAGAAAGAAATCAACTAGAAAAAGTGCAAATTTGACTGACCCTAAAATGAAGTATTTCAAAACCCGAAATATTTAGATTAGAAATAGTTTGCTTTAGGTCAAGTTTCTAGAAGAGGCAAGTTCATACAAAAACTTGCCCAAACATTGGCGTTTGGGGCACTTTTTCACTGCAAAAAGAAAACCAGTTGATCAAAATTGTGCCTCAGCCAAAATCTAAACCCAAGTGACAGGATTAGAGGGACATGAGAGGGAAGGGAGGAGCGGGAGAGCAGGGTTCTCTGAGCCACATTTCTGTTTTCGTCTTCTTGGCTTGACTGGGGACCAAATGACCCAAGTGTATACTTGGACAGTCTTGGGGATCTCAAGTCTACTGGCTAGAAACAGTTCTGTGTTTTACTCCTGCTCTTAGCCACCCAAAGACGTCTCTAAACCCAAAACCAAAGTGGATCATTGAGAGCACCTTCCTTTGTATTAAACTAAAAACTTTGGAATAGAAAACTACCATCTTTCCCTTTTTAAAGTTAAAAAGGGAGGAAGCAATTGCCTTTGTTGTGGGGAGGGAATGGATTCTCAGTGGTTTTGTCCACACATTAACTTGACCATAAACATGTCCGTAGGAATTTGTAGTCAGATCTTACCTGGGTGAGGAATAAAAAAAGCATCAGATCTTTGTTGTGAACTTTTGCATATTTATATCCAGCTTTGGCTCTGAAAAAATAGTATTTCATTCATAGGTCAGCCAGTAATAGCTATTAGCTATTAATTTTCCTGCTCTCCTCTAAGAAAGACTTGAATGCAATAGCCAACACATAAAAAGATTTAAATAGCAGAAACACCAGACACCTTTGGATGTCAAGTCAAACTCTACCTAAGAAAACATCCAGAGATGTGAGGGGTCACCTTCACCACTGTTTTAGTATCTGAAAATGCTGCCACCTTCTCTCGAAGAGATGTTAATTGCATATGTAAACATCTGGTGAATATTCAAATTCCTCATGCTAAAATTTTGCCTCTGCCCAAACTGAGTGAAAAATAAGAAAAAATTTATTTTGTGACATTTTCTACTCATTGCACTGAATATCTGTTTTTACTGTGTTAGATGTTTGTGCATGGTACAAGATACAGTAGCACTGTGACCAGAGTATGTGCAACACCTATTTTACATTTTCAGTTTGCTCTCTGTGTGAACATGTCTTTTATCTTTAACATCACACAAAGCTGGAAGCCATTATGGAATATATTTCTTGATAATTGAGCTGGTAAGAATGCTGTTCAGTTCAGTAGTAGGTCAGGTTTGAATTGGTTAGGTTATGCATAAATAATCAGCTCAATTAGGAGAAACAACAGGTTCTTTGTCAGCTGATTTTCCCCCAACTGTGAAATCAGTACAATGACAGGTTAGTAAATAAAGTTCTTTATTTCTGTCGTTATTATCCCCATTTCTAGAGCTTAATTTTGCATGGTAATTCAAATTCCATTCCAAAGTAACATTTCCAAGCTAATGTCCATGCCAACATTATTTGCTTGTTAAGATGAACAGGGACTGGTCAGCCTTCTTCCTTACAGAAGTTGTGTATCCACAGAAGCGTTAGCTGCTAGAAATACAGAAGAATAATGAACATAATATTTTAAGTTAAAGTGAGTTCATTTTCTGCAGCTGCATAATTACTGCAATCCACAATAGACTGGTCTGATAATGAGTTACACCCTTTCTCTTGGAGGGGGTTCCTGAATCTTGTCCTTTTTGTGCTGATTTTTTTCCCATGGTATCACTAGGCAGAGTTTGTGATTTTTGCTCTTGCTGGTCTATGTTGGTGCTGACACAGGGAGATTCTAGGGATTTTTACAAGGAACACTAATATAACCCCAGGGACCCTGAAAGATTCCAGACCTTAGCATGGCGGCATTAATATAATAAAGTGTCTCCTTCTGCAGCTTGGCCCCAATCAGTGATGGCCAGTTTCATGAACTGAGAAAACAACTTATGTGCTAGAGGATGTAACTATATGGCTGGCCTGGCCAGTCAGCTGAAATGCTAAAAAAAAACCCCATAAAATCTCTTAGTGAAATAAATGTATGTACTGTAATTATTCCCATCATAAGTTTGACTCTGTGTTTCCAGTTTGTTACCGCCATTGAGACCTGTAGAGGTATTCTGCATCTACGATGGATTTTTTTAAGCTCTGTAAAGTCCGATATTTTTGTCACTGAATTTGACTTCAGAGCTTCCATTGACTTCAACAATGATGGATTGTATCCAAGAATCCCCAGTTGTATGTGGCCGTGTTGTATGACGAAGGTTCTGTATTTTTTTTTCTGTCAGTGACTTTTTTACTTACAAAGTTGGTTCCTGTTCCCATTGGAGTCAGAGGGGAATGTTAGCCACCGACTTTAGCTGGAGAAGAGGAGCTTACTCATCAGGACAATTTTGCAATATACCATTCAGTTTTTTGCAAGGATTCAATCTTCATCATGTTTATCAGAGCATTAAAATGTTTGCTTGCTATGATCATGGTTAGTTGCATTGCATAAAGGTAGCATGTTTTAATCTGATTTTTCCCTGTAGATATTGATGAGTGTGAAGACAATCCCAACATCTGTGACGGAGGCCAGTGTACAAATATCCCAGGAGAATACAGGTGTCTTTGCTATGATGGATTCATGGCATCTGAAGACATGAAGACTTGCATAGGTAGGTGACAGTACATATTTTCCAATCTGCATTAACTAGGGAAAAACTGTTTATTAAGACACTATTTCCAAGTAGGCAGACAATGATATTTAAAGAGTATTACTCCTTAGGACCAGCCCCATTGCACAAGCTGTGTTTATCAAATGCAGATGTAATCTCTATATCCATGTAGATTACGATGCAAGCATAATGATCTATAGCATCATGTCTTTGGGTCCTCTTGCAGTGAGATTTTTATGCAGCTCACATGAAGGAGTGCTTGCAGAAAGAACGTGCTGGTGGATGACAACGTGGAAAATTTCTAGCAAGTCACCAGTGCTGATTTAAACTTGTCTCTAAGACAAAACTATGTGCAAGTGCTGTACCTTGGTAGAACAAAGTCATGAAACAGTGTATCTCCAAAACCAAATTTTCACATTTAAATTAAATGTTTGTACAAAACTAGATAATGTATGCATGCGTATATAAATGTACATACACACACACATACATATACATAGAAAGCATCAATAAATAGTCATAGTCATTCTTTGGATAATATGCTGAATCTTAGTCTCGTTTTTAAGGAAAGTTGGAATTAAAGGTATGTTAATACAGACATGGTAATATAGCAGTGTTAAACCAGATCTTGAAATGTACGCTAGGTAAGGAATAACTAACCTAAGCAGTTTTCTCTTTGCATACATAGACCCATTTTTGTACAAAAACATCCTATCTCAAGAGATTGTACCAGTTACTTTCTAAGAATTTTATTTAATAAATCTTAATTCCTGTTTTTTAGATGTTAATGAGTGTGATCTGCATCCAAACATCTGTCTGAGTGGAACCTGTGAGAATACAAAAGGCTCATTTATTTGTCATTGTGATATGGGATATTCAGGCAAGAAAGGCACAACTGGTTGCACAGGTATGTTTTAGAGTTTAATTATTAACTTTTAGTTAAACTTGTGAGTCTGCATGCCCTTTTCTCTAGTGTTCAAAACCTCCTCTCACTGTGCTTCTTTTCACTTATTTGTGCTAAATATTGTATCTCTTATCCAAATTTACTGAGCTTGTGTTCTGCTGAACTTCAGTGGCACAGCATTCAGTGGCATATGCTGCTTCTGCTGAAACAAGTGACAAAATGTCCACTGGGAACAAAAGTGGGCTGCATTGTTGTTGGTCTAAGAGAACAGAAAATGCCATTGCATATAACTTGACAGACCCCTGAGGACCTCAGTGCATTTGGATTAGTTAATTGTATACTATGCATGCAAATAACAGGTATCTGTTCCAAGCATTGTTTTGGCAAACGCAGATGACTTGAAATATGTGCTAAAATCTATTTTCAGTTTTTGCAAAGTGGCAACAATACAGCTACTCAACTACATTATATCAGCAAAATCAGAATTTGCATTATTTCATGTACTGCCAGCAAACAGAAATGAGATTCAAATATACAGGCTCCGAGGGCATGATATTAATAATCCTAGTGCTGGTGTCTCAAGCCAAGGTGTTGAGAGTCTTAGGCTTTGCCCAGATATGAATGCAAACATATGTTTAATATAATTTTTAATGTAGACTTAGGGTAAACACATTTCTGGCAATGTCTTTGAGACAAACTTTTATTCTTAGTCTGCCCTTATTGTACAGAGTTAATAAGATACTTCTGTAAGTGCCCCCAATATATGAAGCTGTTTTTTTACAGCTCTCATAGAACAATCTGAGAGCTGGAGTTGTACTTTGCATATTGGACCGTGGACGAATAGATGTGCATTAGTAACAGCTGCCTTTGACTTACATATGAACTGATCTAAATCCAAGAAATCCCTAATTGTACCCTGTAGACCAACATTTCAACGTTCTTTGTTTCTGTGCTAAATTATATGAAGATCTTCAGTACTCTAAACCTGAAAACCCTCATGCTGATCAGTAACACATGGAGCAGCTATCACTCCCAGAGTACTGAGTGATGGTCAGGAGCAGTCAGGGAAGATGAAGCAACCAGTAGAAGGCAAGAGACAGAAAGGTCACGGAGGCAGGGGAGGAATCTGAGGTATGGCTTCTGGGAAAGTGCCTGGAAATAGCCACCATTTTGGCAACATGTGACGCAGGGTAGTGGCAAATGTCCCAAGCAATACTTTTTTGTTAATGGAGAGGCAGGGAAATCCCTCCCTCCTGGTCCCAGCCAAGCCCAGCCCTCTGGATGGGAGCTGTCTGCCATGCGGGCTCTTCCCACCACTTTGCACGTCTTTATCTTTCCCTCAGCCCATCCTCTGCTGCTTTTGACTATATGCCGGTGTCCCAGTGAGGATGGTACTCACCAGGAAAACCACCAGGACACCTTAATGACAACAGATGCTGTTGAGGGGCTCAGTAATTTGAGAGAGGCCAGTGGTCTAAGACAAAAAGGTGACGTATCAGTTATGCTGATACAGCTGAGATGGGACCATACTCAAAATAAATCACCAAAATCTTTTGGATTTAAATAAGAAAAGGGAAGAAGCAGAGCAGGAACTTTCTCAGTTGGTTTCATGCTGAAGAAACTGTGTGGATACAGGTCCCGTTGTGACTACAGTGTGCAGATTTTCACATTCTGTTTTTTTAAAAGTTTGATTTACTGGTGGACACCTTTGAATTTCCCCACCTCATGTTTGCACAGTACTACAGCAGAGCTGAAAGTCCCAGGCTCAGGTACTGCAGACCATGAGAGCATCCTTCAAGACTTCTGGAGGGACCTTGTCAACAGCACCTTGACCCCAGGATTCAATTCTTGTCTTACAGACAGATCAAAAGCATCCACAGTTCTTAGGAACTCCCGTGGAAAAAAAATTACAAAAATGTGTACAATGCTTTGAATGGGAGGTTCTCTGTTTCATGAGAACAGCTAAATAACGTCCTCTGGGTTCCATTACAGCTTTGTCTAAATATTTTAGCTCCCTTGTCATTACTGATTGTTTCCATTTTAACAAATAAACATGTTTTTTTCCCCAATCATTTAACAGTATTCAGAATCCACCCACTGACTTACATTCCCATCCCACACAGATGTTAGTTCCCCCCCTCCTTGGTTCTCAATAAGAATGTGGACAGAGTTTAGTAACAAAAATATAATTTAAAAAAATTTACACAAAAATATACATTGTAGATGCAGGTTTCCTAGGCAAAGTGCTACAAATGGTTTAATTTCCATTCATAAGGCAAACTGTGGCAAGACTGACTTAGAGCAGTTCATTTTAGATTTTTCTAGGCAGGCAATGGTACATAGCCACTAGAGAGAAGCTTGCAAAGTTTTCCCCTATCCTGGTTCCAGACTGCCAAGCTTTATGACAAATATCTTGTCTGCTTTTTCTGTCAATAAAGTATACGTGTACTTGTTCAGAGATGAAATCCTGTATTGGCACTTGCCGTTGTATTTTGTGATTCATCACCACTCTGGAGTATTGCCTGTAAATTTGCAATATTTCACTGTTGACGTAGAGCCTTAGATTTACTTGCTCTGATATTTTCACAGAGGAACAAATTCTTCTTTTACTCTCTCCCATCCATCCTTGCCAGTTACGGCTGCATGCGCAGACCTCCTGTTTGCTCCTGGTGGAGCTGTGCTTGCACAGGCCTAGGGCGCTCTTCACAAAGTCAGACTGAACGACGTGAACTTGGGGGCAGAAGTTGCCCGAGATGGTCATCAGATCAACAATAAATGTGCTTTAAAAGTCATCTGGATTTCTCCACGGTAGTCTCAGGGAATTGGAGGGCTGAGGCCAGGCTCTGACTCTGCAAGGGCCGTGCTGGTGCCATTTGGAGAAAGACTAGTAGAAGATGTTCAGCTGCAGCCTTAGTGTGGGGTGTGAGGTTAGGGAGTCTGGGCTTAAACATTACTTGCTGTCATCCAGTAATGATGGCGATTGTGGATAAGGAGGAGTGAGTGCACACGGCAGACGATAACATAGTTATACAGAGAAGGACACCTGATATGGTGAGAGAGGTGAGCCCTGTCATTTGCCCTCAGAAATAGATTCATAACGTTTTGTGACTTGTACAATGTGCTTGCCTGTCACCCCTGCCTTTGGCTTCTGGACATGAATAATACATTATGTTTCGGTCTTGATGGCACAAGAGAGTTCTGGTATCAGTGAAACAAATACATTTCCCCTTACGAATCTGGGAGCTGGCTGCGTCAGGCCAAATATCAGAAGATAATAATATTAAGATGCTGCCCACCAAATGCGGGTGTTACAGAAGGAGCGTATTGTGAGTAGGTATCTATCCAGCAATAACATGCTGTGCCCCAGGCGGATGACGTAAGGATGAATGTCAGGCAAGAACTGAACTGCCCATGTGAAACTCCAAGAGGTGCTTACGGTGCAGTATGCTGAATAAAATCCAAGAGTGATTCCAAAAGAGAAAACAATTTTACAGGTATAGAGGTCAGAATAGGGGAATTTTTCCATCTATTTTTCTACTTGTGTGAGCGCTAAGTTGAAATTCACAGTCGTCTCCCTCTGAACAGCCTTCCCTTTTACCTACCTGATTACATGGGCAGCAACCCAGGAGGAGGAAATGCCTTGTGACTTCCACCAGACGACTGGCCCTATGGGAATCAGGCCCAGGCTTGAAATACCAGTGAAACGTCAGCATGATAAAATGCACAGATATGCAGAGAGCGCCAAAAAAATTTAAAAGTCAGAAAATGCTTAAGAGATTTGCATAATTCCTGACAAACAGTACTGATTTATAGGCGGAGACTGAATTAAATTCACACTTTGCTAAGAATCCTTGTAGATTATTGAAGCCTCAATGAAACTTAACAGAAAACATAAATGGTACACAGAGTACCTTGAGGATTTCATGCCTTGTGATGAACGTGTGAATTTTCATGGGTTAGTGCTCACTCTCATTCTGTTCAAATGCAGAAGAATGACTTAGGTGCTTCCAGAGTATAGGTGTGAATACAGTGACTTATCCCCATGCTCCTCTCTAGCTAGAGTTTAATGACACACTTCCAGACTGCAGAGAGATGTGCTGTGCAGATACTGGCTAGCCATTTTTTTCCTTTGGTTGCCATGTTTGCAAGCACAGTGCCAACATGACAGGTATATATGACATGTATTTTTGCTGCACATCCACAACCCTAAAAATTTGTGCCTCTGTGATTAATGGGAAAGACGCTTTATTAATTGCCAAAGGCTTGAGAGAAAAAATATTTGTCCAGAGAAGAGAGCTGAAGGGGCCAACAAAATAGGGTGACTGACAGGTTTTTTTCCCCAGAGTGCTTGGGATTGTTATGATGTCAGATCTGCATATTATTTATCATGCGTATTCTCATCTGTTGTAGGCAGACAACTCCCTTAGTATTAATGGGAGTTGTGCAATTACAAAGCTGAGAACATGTGTGCAGCAGGACTGGGGCACAAATGGGACCAGTTGAGGATGCAGTGTCAGTCTCAGATTGGAATGTCTTTATTTTCCTTGGCTTGTCACGGCCTCATACTGGAGGCAGAAGGAGAAGGTTGATATAAATCAGTGACTCACTCCTTTATAGTGAAAATCCCCCTGAAATCAATGGGAATAGGCCATCATTATGTGAAACCCTGACTTGAGTAGTGTCCTCCTGTGTGCTCTTTGGGTCACAATACCTTTACTCAGACTGAGTAATGCCTTTCTCTTCAAACAATTATACGAAAATAGTTGGAGTATTTTAAGAGTGTAGTACTGTTTGTACTGCCATGCAGACAGCACAATCTGGACTCTTGCTTTTATTAAAGATATTTATGTTGAGTTAATTTTTCCCCTACAGAGCTCAACTTCTCCTTTTTGTTTCGTTCTGTGAAGCCATAATTCAATATTTATGGCAACATAAATCCATATTAAGCTCCAGTATAAGCAGGCATAAATTCCATTGATTTCACTGCCCCGTTTACACAGGACCGTGTTTGGTCTGAGATTTCTTTTGCCTTGGAAATAATTGCAATGCAATAAATTTAGGCTTATAACTCAGCTGTGCAATGAAAGGAGAGAATAGGGATTATAACAAAACAACATCTGAGTTAAATGCAGATAGCTTTGAAAATAACTAAAATCTGGGATGAAGCCAGTGATGGTATTTTATATGCCTCAATCAGCTTTCATTCAAGTACCTGAAAGCCTTTCCATGCATCAATGAAATAAGCCCTGCAATGTCCCTGTAAAGGTAGATGGTATTAGAAAATGTATTTTGCATTCCGTATTTGATCTTTACCCAGGCAAAAAGCATTGAAATCTATTGGTTTTTATTTTTTTTCCCCCTGGAAAAAAGCTGAAAAGGATTTCAGGATTTCGTTCAAAGCATGTGGAATGGTACTTCTTCAGTGGATGATATCTGAGAAGGTTGATCCCATTATAAAATACCCATGTTTGGATATAGATCTGTGCTTGCAGCTTTCATCCCACGTAAGATTCCAAGCTTTTTAGTGTGTGTGTCAAAGAGCTGACAGGGGAACAAGTGTCCAGTGCAAGGGAACCAGTGTCACGATGCTGCTGTTCCACTGAGAGATGTTAATGGGGGCTCTCAGGTGCAAAGTGTTAGCAGATCAGTGTGAGGTGGGATGGGATGGAGTCCACAGTCACTTTATGTAGAGTTGAAAATTTGTTTTAGATTGCCTTAAATTTGGGCCTGAGCGTGATTTCATTGCGGTGTAGCTGTTGCATGCAAGTTTCTGTTTGTGTTTGCTGGTGGTTTAAAAAAATTCTTGGCAGAAATCTCTCCGCTGATGATGTTTTTTGTGTTTTGTTGCGCTCCACAGGGTATAAGGAAGCATGTGATTATTTGTATGTTTCAAAGCATCAAATAATCAAATACAGTGCAACCTTAGTGTTAGCAGTGGTTTAACAGTTTGGGTTTTAAAATAATGTAAAGGTTAAAATACAGAGTGTTTGCCTCAGCTTTTTTATGTCAATGTATACTGTAGCTGACCTCTCAAAATTCCTTCTAGTCATTCCCCTCAGTCCAAGCCAAAATGAGGGTTTTTTTCTGACCACCCTTAAGATTTTTGACAGACACTAGTTTCCTGTTTAGGGTGATGTTATCTTCATATGAGTTTCTGCACATGCTAAAGGCAAATATGCTCTGAGATTATCTGCTTCTGATCCTTTTTTTAAGTTTTAAAAAGCAAGTGTCCATTTGCGTGTTTTCAGGCTTGTTGGTGCAGTCAACATTCATTAATAGTAGATTCCAGCTGCCAGATTTAGATCTATATCTAGACTTCAGGATTCAGATTATGGGAATACTCGTGTGTGGGGTTTTGATTCAGAGCAACGCCTCATTTAGAAAGAAACCCAGAAAAGTAAGATTGGATGCAATTCCACTATACAGACTTAAAAAGAAAAACAAACACAAAACGAACCAACCAACCAAACCCCAAACCAACAGTGGGTTTGGGTAGTTTCTGGACTTGAGTATTTAATTGTAGCATGACAGAGGTATGTTGTCTGCTTCTCAGAGTCACGAGTAGCCTTTGTGAAAAGACAAAATACATGTACAGGGCATAGAGAAAGGACACAGAGCCTTTTGTCTAAAGAAAGGTGGGCAGAAAAACCTAAGGGTTAGGAAGGAAATGGTTAAGATGGTACCTGGACACTTTCCCCAATGGGTCCACTCTCTTGCCCTCTTTGAAGAGCTAATTGGTTTTAGGTGCAATGGTAGGGAAACTGAAGTCTGTGGTTTTGGGGCTGAGAACCCCAAAGGTTGTTACATGGTGGATGGCTGATGCCTTTTCTTAATCATCTTCTCAAGAGGGGTCTGAGCTGGGTTTTTGTGTGTGGAATCATGCAGGGTTTGTGATCTTCTTTTCCCTTTCCATCAGCTATTGTACAGAATGAGATGATTTAGCTTACTGCAACAGCAAAGGCACCTGGGAAGGCTGAAAAAATTGGTATAAATATTAAGTGATTTGATGTGAACTCTAGGTAATCTACATCCTGCATGGAAGTAAAGCACAGTTAGAGAGAGCTTGGTTACAGAAAACACTGCAAAATCCATAGCTCAGATGTGTAAGAAAATTCCTGCCAGTTTTGTTTTAGTTACCAGTAGTAATTTCTGAAAACTTTGCCTCTGAGTTTATACATTCTCCAAGTACTTATATGGGGCATTAGTACTGTTTTGTGACGAGGAAGAATGGAGTTCAGTTTGGTTTTTTCTGTCTATACATTTTGACATTGCCAGAGAATGCCCAAGAATGAAAATAAGGTGAAAATAGCAAGTACTGAAATAGAATGTGCTGGCACGAATGCATATGTTGAAGATTGGATGACTTGCTGCCTGGTGTCTCCAAGGATGCTGACTTTTTTCCACTGTGTTAGGTTTCCTGAGTTCTTAATAAACTGCATGCCTGATGAGCTTTGTGTCCCTCAGCTGTCACGTTAAATACAGTGATACAGCTGGTCCTCCACCTTCCACACAGTCTCTGGCAAAGCAGAACCTGGCTTCATTAACTGCCTAGGGATAATCCTAGGCGGAGTTTTCAGGTGGTGCCCAGCTGGTGTTCATCAGCATCCTTGCAGAAACGGTGGGGGCTGTGGGAATGCTGCATTCCAGGAGTCCCTGAGCAGCCGAGTTGCCTCTGAGACCTTTTAGCAAACCACGCAATGTAGAGCCACCCGAGTCCCTCTCTGTGGACTCCAGGATGGGCAGATGGGAAAGCTGTCTTCTTTCTCTGTCTGATGCAAGCCAGTACATTGTAGTGGTATCTCTCTATAGTCAGGGGAGCACAGGTCTTCACACCAGCTCTTAGTCATCAAATTTGACCCACAACCTGTTGCAAAGCTGCTTGACAAACATACATCCCTGGATGCTGAACACCTGCAGTGGTAATCTATGGATGCTAGTCCTCTTCTTCCCAAAGGCTGTGGCCTCAAATTCTTTCTGAGCGCAACAGTTAGAAAAAGAAGGAAAACCTGAGTTGCTGTTTTCCTCCTTGAATATAAAAGTTACCAGGCTTTGGAGTGAACTGCAGAAGTACTGCTTTATATGCCTATCAGAAAAATAGATAGTAGGGCAGCACATGTTTGAAATATGCTACATGCAGCTTTGCTTTTCTTTGTTGTGATTTTATTTCTCTTCTGCTTCATTTTTAAACGTCATGTTATGCAGAAATGCAGGCTTGCTTTCATGTTCACATTGTCTTTCTTGAGAAATTCCTGTACCAGTTATCTGGATATGAGAAAGTTTGATCCATGAGCTCTTCAAACATCTCTGTGTTTTTACAGATATCAATGAGTGTGAAATTGGAGCCCATAACTGCGATAGACACGCCATATGTACAAACACAGCAGGAAGTTTCAAATGTAGCTGCAGCCCTGGCTGGATTGGAAATGGTATCAAGTGCACAGGTGAGGGTCATATGCATTTGCATTTATTTGTAAGGTCACACCAAAACTGGGTCCTAGCAATTCTGAAAAAAACCAATACCATACCTGCAAATTGAGAAGACAAAGCTTGTTAGGTTGATTTGACATGATCTGTTGGTGGACAAATTCTCTGCCATGGTAACTGTGAAATCAGCATTAACTCATGTTTGGCTTGTGAGATGGTGAAAACACACTGGACCATGGAGAGAGATGCTGTGTCCTTGAGGACAGCTGATGGGAGGCAGCGAGAGGTCTCCTGGTGCTCTCTGTGAAAAAAAGATATAGGTCTTGGTTTTGAGAGTGCCCTGCAGCTTCCTCATCCACAATTACCTTGTCAGACTTCTTTGTTGGGCTTAAAATAAGCTGTGCCTGCTTTTCCAGTCAGATGACCCCACATATGTGTGGGTTTTATTGTGGAAGATTATTTAAAGTAGAGCTTCTGTGTGCCATACGCTATTTAAAGTTTGTATTCATGGTGTGTTTTTTTAACTAATGTTGCTTTTTCCTTTTTTTTTTTAAATTATTTTAAAGATCTGGATGAGTGCTCCAATGGAACCCACATGTGCAGCCCACATGCTGACTGCAAGAATACCATGGGCTCTTACCGCTGCCTGTGTAAAGAAGGTTATACTGGGGATGGCTTCACTTGTACAGGTGAGCTTTCTTTAGGAGAGCATTGGATGACCTCCAGTGGTCCCTTGCAACCTAAGTTAGTCTACGATTCAATGCACAAAAATAACTTTTAAACATTTGAAATTATTCTCTAATATGTCATCTTCCATTGTCTTCTACTTCACCTAAGTTGCCATAACTTGAAAGAAATACTGTATATTATACCTAGTCTAAAGCAGTCACTTTTTTCACTTGATAAAATGCAAGTTTTCATTGAGCCTTTCTTGTTAGTTGGAGTGGGTGGCAAAATTATTAAAACAATGCTTGATCATGTAATTTGGCTAGTTAGTTAGTAAACCAGTCCATTGGCTACCCACCTTAATATTTAAATAATAGGGCACATGCATTGAAATTACTTCATCAAATTGCCTAAAAACGTTTGTTCTTTCTACAAGTGAGTGTGTGTTGTCTGCCCTCTTTACGGCATCATCCTGACAGATGGTGTCGGGACGCAGTGCTGACATGTAGAATGATGGAAGTAGCTGCTTCTGAAACCTTATTTTATAAACTGTAAATGTGATTATAAAACGTTGCTAGAGAGATGTTTCCCACCCACGCTTCAGTCTTCTGCTTTGAAGAACAGATTAGCTCATGTAAGCTTAGTCATCAGGAGCCCTGCTATTACACTAAGGATATTAGTGTTGCTGGTGATGCTACATGGAGGGTGACCCTGTTTGGAATAAAGCCATGTGATAGACAGCTGGTGGGCCAGGTTTTCAGCTGGTGCAAATCAGCAGCACTCTATCAACTACAGGAGGTTTTTATGGCATCTGAGAATCTGGCTCAGCAGGTTTATGGCTGAATTTGAATCATTCCAAATTATAAATGGACCCTGGGATTCTGTTTAATTCTCTCCGTATAATTTACTCTTGAATCTGATTCAGCTTCCTTAGTGGCCTTCATAACCCAGTACTTTTTCTTAATTTCCCATATGATGATTTCCAGGAGTCTATAAACTGTATCTTTCAAATGGAGTGCTTACAGAGTTTCTGCATTCAGTAGAACTTTTTTTTTTTTCAAAATTTGGACACTTTATTGTTCGTGGATTCAAGAGGTGGCTGGGACTCAAACTAGGGCACGCAACTGTTCTGTAAGCCCTCTGCCAAAGCATGCAGCATTCGCCGTGGTGGGTACTACCTTTGATTTGCCAGCCATGGACTTTTACAAGCTCACATGGCCAGCCAGACTCTATTGCAACAAGTAGGGTGTTTTTGTGATGTATAAAATTTCAGCTAGAGAATAAAGGCCACAATCTATCTGAAGGGCAGCGTAGTCCAGTAGCAAGGCTGTTTTTCTCATCAGCTGTTAACCTGCAGTTTAATTTTGATCAAGTTATTTTCACCTCAGTGCCACTTTTTGTCAGTGTTTTGTATGTTTGGCATGGAGACCGCCTGTTACCATATGTTTGCTCATTGCACAGTAAACGTCTTTTTTCAGTTGCTGCCTCTAGGCTTTGCTGTAATAGAAACAATAACTATAATAAAATTCACGTGCTCATTCTGAGTCTAAATTTGACCCTGTGTACTGCCTCCAATTGTTATTAACTGTAGCTACTTTAGGAGTCTGTGCCTCTCTCTGATTTTCCTTTTGATTAGAAGCTGTATTTTCAACATGTCAGAAATACACCAAGCTGTTACATGTAATAGCCTCTGCACGTAACTAGATTGCAATTTCTTCTGCAAGTGTTCAGAACTAATAGGATAATTAAAATCCTTGGAACACTGCATGCTTCAGCTGAAACAAATGTTGGTGAGAGAACCATGTTTACTGTAAACCTGCAATTTCTCTTCCTTTTACAGACCTCGATGAATGCTCAGAAAACTTGAATCTCTGTGAAAATGGGCAGTGCCTCAATGCCCCTGGAGGATATCGCTGTGAATGTGATATGGGATTTTTGCCAAGTCCAGATGGGAAAGCATGTGAAGGTAATTCTCTGTAAGCTTTAAACACTCAACAAATTCTGCCTTAATAATATTTAATGTTTGAAAAATTTTACAATTGGTTGCAGTTGTGGTTGTATTGAGAACTGCTTGAAAATAGTCAATAGTAATTGCTTTTTTAAATTTATACATTTATTATGGGCCTCTAGGTGTTCATCTACCTATTGTATATAGAAAGAACAGCTTTTTGGAGCCTATCTTATGACACATTATTTGTGGGTCTGATTGGTGATCCAGATGGTGCTGTCAGCTGCCGTTTCATCTTGATCATTTGTACCCATTTCTTCATTTTATTAATAACAATTAAACAGAAAAAGTTGTTACATCGCCTTGGTGTATATGAGGCTGAAAAACACTGATTTGGTAGCTAATACAGTGAACATGTTTTGGGGGCTTCTGTGAGGTGCAGAATCGGAGTTTGAAGCCTTGCAGAAAGTTTATACAACCACAAAAAAAAAAAAAAATCCCATGAGTATTCAGTTTTGAAAGTGAGTTGTCAGTTAACTGCTTACAACTCATTCATAAGAGCTTTGCATATGCAAAGATTCACAAAAATCAAATAATAAACATGTCACCAACATGATTAAGGTCATACATTTGATTGTAACATTTGAAATCCTCAGTTGATATAATGCTAATCAGTTAAGTCAGTTAAGAAGCAGCCATATCATCTGACATAGTAATAACTCATAGTAACTGGTATTTGATGGAGTTCGTAAGTACATCACTATAAATAAGATTTTTTTCCCCTGAAAAGTGTTCTGTGTATTTTTTTTAGTAATCTACCAAGAGAAATAATTTATGAGAGTGAATTTTTGTGTAAACTAAAACAATATTAGGTTTCATAATTTTTCATGAAACAATTTACTTCCAAACTTTTTAGCTAACTTTAAATAGCTTATAGAGAGCCTAGCTCCTGTTGCTAAAACAGTCTTCCCTTGATGTCTCAGATGCGTACAATAAATGCAGTATTTTAAGGTCCTTTGTAAACATACACTTTTTTATTGCATCAAATTGGTTGTTCTTTGTGCAGTGCATACGACATTCAGTAAGTACCGAATCAGATGCAGTGCTTTGGACAAAAGGCACAAAAATGAGCTCCACTTGCCAAACTTGAGATCTGTCAAATGCAGAAACCTGAAGATGAGCGTCAAGTTCACCTTTGGGCACAAGCTTTTCCTTTGCTGATGTCCAGCTTTCTGCACATGACTGCTGATTCATGACTGCTGATTTAGAATAAACTTCATTCTTTAAAGTGTATCTCCTGCCATGTTTAATTTTGCTACTTGTCAGATTAGCCCACTAATAAGCTCAGATTGTTTCTGGCATGGCTTCCAGAGGCACTGGAAAGAGCCTTTTGCCCCCAAAAAAAGGTTATGGATTAGGTTCCTTGGGCACCAAACATAAATCTTGCATGTTATTTTTTCTGGTCTTACATGGTGTGCAGGAACAGTCGGCTTCCAGATCCATGTTTTCTGAACCTTTTTGCCGTTCTCTGCCTATGTCTTAAAAAGATAAGGAAACCTCATCTTTTTCCCCTTCTGTTCCTCTATCAGATATTGATGAGTGTTCACTTCCTAACATCTGTGTCTATGGTACTTGTCATAACCTCCCTGGACTTTTCCGATGCGAGTGTGAAGTGGGCTACGAGTTGGACAGAAGTGGTGGTAACTGCACAGGTAAAGATAATTTTGAACAACATGCTTTTTAATTTTCTGTTAGTGTTGTGGTCAGCTCCTTAGGAAATTCTTTTAAAAAGCTATACAAATCAGACTGGATATAGGAAAATATAGACTTCCCTGCTGTGTAACACAGGATTCTCCTTCTCACCTTTTCTACACTCCTGTTTCCCCTTTTTTTGTCAACCTCTGATATCCCATTGGCTTAAGAGAAGAAGGGGAAAAACCAGAGCAAACTCCTCTGTCTGTCCACATCTCCCAGGTGGAGATGCGTTGTGCCTTGTAGTTTCCATTCACAGTACTTGATGGTAAGCTATGACCTTGTCGTGTATTTTTCCCTTAAGTATTTTTTCAGTACTTCGTGTGAATTTTAGTTCATAGATTAGTAGGAAAAACACTTTATTTTTTTGTTTTTCCCCCATGAAATGATAAATTCATCTCAGACTACTGTTCTTCTAAAATGTGTATGTGTACTTGATGTATTGATGGTTTGCATTGTCCTGGAGTATTTGTTTACCAAGTGCTGTTTTTTCTTGCAGATGTTAATGAATGTGCAGATCCCACGACCTGCATTAGTGGCACGTGTGTCAATACTGCTGGTAGTTACACCTGTGAGTGCCCTCCTGATTTTGAGCTGAATCCCACCCGAGTTGGATGCGTTGGTAAGGGACCACTTCTTATGTTATTTACAAGTGAAGTTGCACAGAGGGGATGCAAGGCTAAGTGCTTAGGAATAAAGTCCCAGGTCATGGAAGAGGGCTGGAACAGGCTTTCCAACTCCCACCCCACTGCCCCGGCTTAGAAGTTGTAATACTGCAGCGGGAGTATGTCCAGAGTGATGTAGCATGCCAGCAGTGCCCGGCTGCCAGAACCAACCCCCTGGGGCTTGTTACAGCTGTCCTCAATTTACAGCAGGCATGAGACAATTTTAAATTTCAACAAGCTTAAACCAACATCCAGCTGGCCCCAAGATGGCAGGCGAATGAAGTTGCGGAATAAAGCCACCCATGCTCTTGGAGCATTGAGTGCAGCTTGGCTAGGTGCATCTTCATGACCGATGGAAATGCTCTTGTATTAGGCTCCAACTGCTTAGTAATCCTCTGATATTTTTTGGCTTTTGTTTGTTTAAGAGGGCATAGGGATGTTTCTCAAATTCAAATGTATTTGAAATTCCTAACATTTAGTAGATACTTTCATGCTTGTTAACATCAAGGAGAGGAGAAAGCAGTGGGTTTCTGGAACTGGAAGGATGTATAAATGTGGGTGAAAATGTGAATCAAAATAAGAAAAGGCCTGGCTGAGCTGCCCTTGGTCATGCTGAATAAATTCCCTACTTTGTGAGAAGTCCAGCAAAGCCAAGGGATGGGGCACCACTGTCCTAAGTGGGAAAAGCTGGGACTTCCTGGACAAACAGAAGTTACTTCCTTTGGCCATCCTACAAGAAATGAGAGCCATCTGAAGGTATCATCTCTCATCCTGAGATGATGTGTTTTCCTCTCTCATAAGATGTGTTTGTCATTATGTGCATTCTGCGTAGATACACGATCTGGCAACTGTTACCTGGACATTAAAACTCGTGGAGATAACGGTGGCACCTTCTGCAGCAATGAGATCGGAGTTGGTGTTTCCAAGGCCTCCTGTTGCTGCTCCCTGGGCAAAGCTTGGGGAGTTCCCTGTGAACATTGCCCACTTGTGAACACAAGTAAGTCAGCTTTCCTGGGTTAAACACAATGATAAGTGTGTGTTGGACTTTTTTCTTAATTTAGACAGGTAACTCAAATACCAGTGTAATCATTTATTGTCTACATGCAGGGGACAGGTTTCCACCAGTCTTAACCAAAAACTTCACTAGTCTTTCAAAAAGATTATTTAATCAGAATATTATTATCACTTCTAAGCAAGTCTGCTGTTACACAAAAAAATACATTATGAAATGGAATAGCAGTTGATGTTACAGAGTAAAACCTAATGTTTATATATGGTTACTTCATTACTTTGCATATAAATTACCGGTAATAATCTGATTAATTTTCAAAAATAATTGTGCGGAAAATGCTTCTACTATTTTAAGTTCATAAATCTATTTTGTTTTCAGCTGAATATAAGGTTCTTTGTCCTGGAGGGGAAGGATTCCGACCAAACCCTATTACGGTTATATTAGAGGGTAATATTTAAATTTTCCTATATTTACACATCTAAAATTATGAAACTCTTCAGTGAGTGTTGTTTTTTATGGAAAAACAAGAATGAAATGTTTGTGGTTTTGTTTGAACAGATATTGATGAATGTCAAGAACTGCCTGGACTTTGCCAAGGAGGAAAATGTATTAATACATTTGGTAGCTTCCAGTGTCAGTGTCCATCAGGGTACTATTTGAATGAAGAGACTCGAGTGTGTGATGGTACGTAGCCTTCACTGAACTAGTCTTCTGCTTTTATTCTTAGAAAATGATGACAGATCAATATGCAGAAGAATTAATCTGTCCTTGAAAAGGAACATAACCAAACCAAGCTTAGGGGTGGGAAAATTGGAACAAGTTGAAGTCTTGCATTGAGAGAGAGAAAATTCCTTCTTGACCATGTTGAACTATATGCAAATTTTTGTTTAAAATGATCCAATTTTCATCAAAACCAGAAAACACAATAATTTTTCTCTAAGTGAAACATAATTGACTGACCAGCTATAAAAAAAAGCTCTTTGGTAATGGATAATGAATAAGCAGTCAGATAAAGAGTGAACTTGCCCCTCAAGTCTGCTGGGATGGTTACAGTGTGACCCTGCCTTTTTTCCACGGCTTATTTTCTCCCCTGCTGATCTCAATGTCCAACTGAAAATATTGGCTGTACTGCAAAACTTTTTCCTTCCCCTGGTATGGTCAAGTAGTACACGTTCATCACATTACATTAAACTGTCAGGTTGTACTGGATGCAAAACTTTAAGCAACCTATCAAGTCCTTAAATTTCCCATTGCCCAGGCTGTCTTCAGCCTTCCAGGCTGTTAATGATGTTAATATAGTGCCTATGATATGCCAAGCACTGCAGAAATACAAAAGATTCAGGTCATAAATTAAGGCTGAACCAAAGCGCTTCATCCGTATTGTGCGTACGTAGCTCAACAATGTTAAAGAGGAAATCTACCTCTATGTTTTTCCTTAGTGGTGTGTCAAAGATACTTTAAAATGGTAAGGCTAGTGAAATACTTTTGAATTTTTAGGAACGCTGGTGTTTTGGGGGAGGTGTTGTGTTTGGGTTTGGTTGGGGTTTTTTTAAACAAAGGTTAAAGTCTCTTGATGAAGTAAACGTGACATCTCGTGCTGGGAAAGTTGCTCACTTTCCCCAGTCAAACAGACCTGAACCATCCAATCAGTCTGTTTTAGCATCGTTACTTCTTGAGATGGACACTCCACAGGGAACAGCTTTGGTTCTTGTCCAGATCTGAGAATCCAGAATGGGTGAGATCCTCAAATACTACGTTTGTGCAACAGGTGCAAAAACCAAATTGCTGTCTCTGAGCTGCCTAGACATATCAGAGTTCCCATCTTTGCATCACAGCCAGGCTTTCCATGGCCACCTGTGCCACCACTTCCTTCTCTGTGTGGGCTTTACTCCACCATGTCCTCACTCAGAGTCCCTTTAGCTGTCCTCCGCTAGTACCTTTGTACCTCAGGCGTTATTGAGATGTTTTCATTCTCAGAAGCACAATGAGAAAGCTTCTGTGGCCACTCAGCTGCCTTTCTGTTCTCTTGTAGATGTGAATGAGTGTGAAACACCTGGCATTTGTGGACCTGGCACATGTTACAATACTGTTGGGAACTACACCTGCATCTGTCCTCCTGATTACATGCAAGTCAATGGAGGAAACAACTGCATGGGTATGGGTTGTGGGTTTTTTTGGTTTTGTTATAAAAAGCTTTATCTTAGTGCTTTGGGCCAGGGCTTTACCAGGCACAAATCAGAACTATTTCTCTGAATTTAGTTACACAAGAATTAACTAAATAAAAGACCAAGCTTCTTTCATTAATTTTATTAAATAAAGCAAGTCAGATCACTTTTAATACAGATCTTTCAGTACCTCATCAGAATTTCTCCTTTAATGTGATATTTTCTATGTTCATCCCTTCCAAGTTTCACTTCAGCTTTAAAAGCTTCTACATGTGAAACACTACTAAAATTACTCAGACTTCATAGAATGAAGTCACAAGCTGTGTACAGTTCTTAGGGGGAACCATAAACAAACTTTTGTTGTTTCAGTGTTGGGCAAAAGGCCAATATTAAATCCTTTGATGAATCTGATCAGTGTTACAGCCGTGTCGGTTGCTCTTGACTGTTTGTATTGCAAACACTTTTTCATACTTTTAGAGTAATCTAGGGACAAGCTGTTCTGTAGTACTGTGCAGTGCTGCAGCATCTACTTGACAGGGGTTTAAAAAGTATTCATTTGAAGGAGATACCTCCTAAACCCTTCAGGTACATCATCTCCCACAAGAGTTACTAATGCATTGGCCCGTGTTTTTCTTTGTTTTCACAGATATGAGAAGAAGTCTGTGTTATAGAAATTACTATGCTGACAATCAAACCTGCGATGGTGAGCTGCTCTTTAATATGACCAAGAAAATGTGCTGCTGCTCCTACAACATTGGACGTGCATGGAATAAGCCTTGTGAACAGTGTCCTATTCCAAGCACTGGTACGTTTTTGCATTGTAAAGCTATTTGAAAGCCTTGGTAACATCATAATTACTATTAGTGGGTGTAACGTTGTAAGAGGTGCTACGTCTTTGTCTCCTCTTGTGTGTCTAAAACGAAGGGATTAATTAATTTTTGGCTTGGAGGTGATCAGACCTAGTCACAATGAAGGCATATGTGGAGTGGTTCATGTTCATGCTGCTGGGCCATGCCTCCTTTGTGACAGTTTCCTTGTCTGGGAGGCTTCATGCTCTGTATTGGTTAATCTGTCTCTTTGCAAATGCTTGTTGATCCAGTGTTGAGGCAAGGTTTTATTGGCATTGCTCCAACAAATGTGGTGTCTGCTGTGCTGTGCCTTTGTGGTAGCGTTTGTGGTAGCCATAGGTTTACAGAGGTACCTTGGTCTCCTCTGAGAATGATCTGTGTCAAGCAGCTAAATGGAAGATGTAGGAGTTTCTGCGCTAGTTGTATGGGCATACAGGACTCCTCCACACTGGGTAAGACTCTGCAGAGTTGAGCCCAGGACATCCCACTCTGGTTCGAGGTGGTTTGCTTCAAGAACAAACTTCCTAGACACTTACTTAAATAACTTCCAACTTATAGTTCAGGTTTTTAAAAATCAGATCTGGACTGTAATGCACAGACATAAGCATATGCAAACCAAAATCAGCATGTGATCCCAAGCCCTCTGCATCTTTTTATTTGCTGATTTCAATGGCCTTTGAATGAGAACCCAAGTGCATACTAAGCACATCGTATGGTGAACCTCGGGGAAGGGTCTGCATACCTCTGTGTTCCCTGCAGGTGCTGAAAGAGTAGAATAATTTTCTTGGGCAAAGGATGTAACGAATTTTTGAGTGTGGATTAATTCTAAATACTATAATCGCTGCTTTACTTTCCTGTTGCAGATGAATTCTCCACACTCTGTGGAAGTCAAAGACCTGGCTTCTTCATTGACATTTATACAGGATTACCAGTTGGTGAGTCGTAATTTCTGTTTTGAACTAAATTCCATGCTACCTCTGCCCAGGGAAGAGGGAAGGTTTGTTTTCCCAATTATTTTTTTCATGGGAGAAATAACGACTAAATAGTGTAATGGAGTTCAGCCCTCTGTTTAAGTCTGAGCCTGCAAACTTTCTGCCCAGCTCCTCCTAGCTGGCAGCAATGATAATTGCTGCTTGTAATCAAGGCAACATAAAGCTCCAAAGAAACTGTAATCAGGCCTACATGAGCAGGGTACAGATACCGAGAATAAGAGGTCTGGGAGTAAGGCCAACCAGCGTTTGGCCTGAGAGGAATTAGGAGTCTTTCCTTCAGACTAAAGCAGAGATTTAATCTGACATTTCACATCAGTCCCCCTGTGTATTGGTTTGACACAAAAATCCTTTTTTCTGCTCAGCTGGAATATTTCTCACATATGTTATTGCGTATAACATTTGAATCGTGAGTAACAAATTGCAAAACAAAGAGAGGGAGAGAATGAGGAATTCTGAGACAAGGAGTTGAGTAAATCCCTATTGGGACTCCCTTTTGTTTTTATTCACACAAAAATGCAAATAAGAAGCAGATAATGTGCCCTGTAAGAAACAGAGATAGCATATAGGCAGTAGTCAGGTGCTTTAGCATTAAGCTGTTGCTGTGATGCAGTGTTCAACTAGTTAGATGGAAATATTTCTAGTAAAGCGGGGAATGTAATTTTTAAAGAAGTTACAGAAATGTGCAGTATTTATTATTTACCAGGTCATTTCTTAGAAGCAAAGTTCCCCTTTCTAGCTATTAGCATTAGCCCAATTTGTTGCCCAGTCTACTCAGGCTAATTGGGCCATTCATCACTCTCTACAACTACATGAAAGGAGGTTGTAGCGAGGGGGAGGTCGGTCTTTTCTTCCAGGTGACAAGCGATAGGACAAGAGAAGATGGCCTCAAGTTGCACCAGGGGAGGTTTAGACTGGATATTAGGGAAAATCTATTCACTGAAAGGGTTGTCAAGCATTGGAAGAGGCTGCCCAGGGAAGTGGTTGAGTCCCCATCCCTGGAGGTATTCAAAAGACATTTAGATGTGGTGCTTAAGGACAGGGTTTAGTGGTGGACTTGGCAGTGCTAGGTTAATAGTTGGACTTGATGATCTTAAAGGTCTTTTGCAACCTAAGCGATTCTATGATTCTATGATCAGCATCAGCAGGGAGACCTTGGGTCATGATAACATGCATAGGTAAAAGCTGCATCTGTAGCAGTTCATGTGTGTGCCAGGAGTGTTGCAGTCTGCTCTGTCTGCCCGGCCACATCATAGAGCAATGCACATTCAGAAGGGCCATCCCACAGAGACCACCAGTACATCCCAGCGCATGCAGCACTGTGGTGAGACTGATGCACACACAGCTTTACACTGTGAGAATCACAGGCTCTCCCTGCTGCTTTGCGATCTTGGCAGGTCTCAACTAGGTTGTAGCACAAAACCTGCTGCTTTTGCACGGCACTGCTCATGTCCCTTACATCTGTAGGCACAAGGCATGGGAACAAGGTAGTGCCTGCTCTGCAGGGACAGTGCTCTGTGTACCCTGTAATATTTGGTTACAGTCCTTACATGATGTTACTCTTCTGTTTGCATTAAAGTTCTGTATACTTACTCCAGGTGCTTGTTTCAGAGGCAGAAGTAGTTCTACTTTTACTCATCCCTTATATAATCAGAAGACTCAAAACTACAGAATCTAATATAAGAAATAGAGTTTGATCCAGCAGCAAAATAAAAAAAAAAATCCATTATCTGTTGGAAACTCAATGTTTCAATGATAATTTCCCACCATATTCTTTGTCTCGTGTACATCAGTGCGTGTGGCAGTTTTTACTAAAGGGGGAGGCTTTGGAGGAATCTCTGAACTCTTTCATGTTGTCAGAATATTAAAGGTGTGTAATTTAAGGACCCAATAGGCAAGACACATATTATTGTAATAGCAGCTGGGGTGTTTTTCTGCCAAAATCGGTTACTTAACCCAGGTGTATACAGAACATTGGCAAACTCTGGCTGCCTGGCTTGATCAATCTAATTAATAGCATGTTGGCAGCCAGATGTTACTTGGCATTGGCACTTTCAAACTGTTACATAAAAACATGAAAGTCTTTTCAGATTAACAAGGGTAAACCAGTGCAAAACTAATTCTGACAAGTGTATGCCTTCAGTCGTGCTCTCCTGTATTAAACCAAAGACAGTTACATTCGTTCGGTTTGGCTCTTCCCAGTAACTCCACTGTAACGCTCAGAGAGATGAGGAGGTTCATCAGGGCTGTGGGTGGGAGACAAGAGGAAGGATGTGTCCTGCCCTCAGCATTCCTATGTGGCAGCATATATCTTGGCTTACAGTGAAGAGTCAGAACCTGAGGAAATGGGAAATACCTACATTTCCACAGTTTGGAATGACTCACTGTCTGTTGCCGTTGGGAACATTCTGATGCTCACATTATGATAATTCTCTTCAGGATAAATGGCTAAGGACATATTCTGTAGCAGAAGATTTCATGAAGTGCTGTTTACAAGTATTTAAAAAAATTTCTTCGTGCAGATATTGATGAATGCAGAGAGATTCCTGGAGTGTGTGAAAATGGGATCTGTATAAACATGGTTGGCAGCTTCCGATGCGAGTGCCCTGTTGGTTTCTTCTACAACGACAAGCTACTGATCTGTGAAGGTAGAGTGCTGATCTCATTCAGAGAAATGGGATTTCGCTAGCTGGCAATTCAGACACTGGCAAATCTGATACACTTGCAAGTCATTGTTAATGAGGGGAAAATACTGGTATCAGTGTAATAGGTCTATGTTAATTAAGACATTTTGAATTCTTTTGTATAGAAAATACCAGATTTTCCATCAGACATCTAAGGCCTTGAAGGAGTATGAGTCAGCAGTCATGGGAAGAAACATTGTTTTTCACATTTGACAGTAAAGCCAAAAATAGAGTAGTAGTCTTGAGTCAGATCATGAGCACAATTTTTTTTTTAATTCCAAGGCATTTTTTTCTAATGGAACAAAGATTTCTGTAAATAATATAACACATGATAATTTTTTTCTAATTTAAACATTTCCTAATGTTGTATTAGTCAGTTTAATGTAGAAACTGAAGACAGCAGTATGAGTTGCTGTCATTCTCTGATGTGGGTTATGACTGCTGACAACATGGGTGCTGCAAGCAAGACATCGAGAGCTTCAAGTAAAAGCATCTTCTGTATGCTGCTTCTAACTGAAACACAGTTACATTTCTAGGGAAATAAATTTCTCTTTTTGCAGCAGGTTATGTGAGGAAAATTTGTCAAAATTTTTTGCCTAAAATTTCGTGGTGTTGTTTACATTGAAAGCTACTAATATCCAACAGGGATCTTGATGCTGTGTTATGATCAAGGGAGATCCTCATACTCTCCAATGGAGATCTATGCAGACATAGCAGCTTACTTATTCTGATTGCAGTCTTAATACTGAAATCCACCCAAGTGAAGTGTCACAACAGGCCTTTCATGCGCCCTCCAACACCTTCAGAAAACCATTATATAAATTCTCAAAATAGGAATGAATTTTACAAATGAAGCATGTGAGTTTGAGATCATTTCGGGGAGATACCCAAATGTGACCAAATAATTACTTTCATCAATACATTTATTTTTTCAGAATTAGAAAGAAATTCCTATATTTGGGCAAGGTAATACTCTTTTCACTAAAAACAAAGTGGTTTTGATGTCTTTCTAGTGCCAGCTTACCATATCACATAAATTCCTTTTTTGTATTGACAGATATTGATGAATGCCAAAATGGACCAGTGTGTCAGCAAAATGCAGAATGTGTCAACACAGCTGGTAGCTACCGTTGTGACTGTAAACCTGGCTACAGGTTCACATCAACTGGCCGCTGCACTGGTGAGTACTTCTGGCTTGTTTGTGTCAGGGTCTGCAAAAAGTAGTAGATTTTAAAAGAAGTCTAAAAAAAGCATATCTCCTCTTCAGAAAGATGGTATACCAGGAGATGATCTGGGCTCCAAGAACCCGCTTCTTAAAGCCTTTTAGGGCATCGCATAAACGTTCTGGTAATTCCCAGAAGACTAATGGGCCCATCCCACAGAGGCATAAATGAGAGATAATCACTTGAGTAGGTGTTTGTCTTCCACTTTATCCCACCAACTGCAATCATTTCTCTGCAGTCCATGTCATGTCTAGGGAGGGAAGACCAATTGATACTCTACCTTTTGACTAACTATTTTCTGACACTAAAAATTCAGTTGTGGTCCTAACGGGGACCTTCCTCTCCATAAATTCTTTGATTTTCATTATAATTTGCTAGATGTGTTCTAGCAATTTATTTGCCACTTGTATTTTTACAAATAAATCACTGCTTGCTGGGGGCTCTGCTGATAGGGTGGACTTATCTGCTAGTCCATAGGCAATAACTAACTTAAAAAGCTTATTGTTAAACTTCCTAACTTTTCTGTGGATTTAAACAGGCCCCTGAACATTATTTTTAAATGCTTGCTGAGTGGGACTGCAGTTCTCTAATCTATTTGCTCCTTCTTCTAATATTGAAGTCCAGAGAGGCATTCATGTTATCTTGATTACTTGAAGAATTGCAGAGATTTTGAAGACTGCTGTAATCCAAGCAGCTCTAGATATTATATACATTTCTGAATAAAATAATAATTACAGCGGAAACGGGTAACATTTTCCTTGGGTTTTTGCTTCTGAGTGCTTGAGTTTTAGGAAGTGTACTTTTCCCTGCAGTGCAGTTTTTCATTGTTTCATGTGACCCTCAAAGGAAAAGGGTGTAGGGGCAACTAGAACACTACTATGAGAACTAAAACTTTCTTTTGTTAAGCTATACAGCGGTACATGTAAATATTCAATATGTTCCTAATGTAATTGTTGTTGTTATGGGTTCGTTACAGCAGTACAGGAAGAGCCAGGGAAGGTTCTGATATGGGTTACAATACCCAATGTGAATTGGCACAAACAGTAATACTTCCCTGTATTTTGCTCTTATTTTATATTTAGTGAAAATAAAGTTACACAATTAGAGTCAAAATAGAAGTGGTTGATAAAATACTTGATCCAGCAAAGGAAGGAAATTCCCAACTGCTCTGCTGAGAGCAAAAAGTGCTAAGCACCTTGCAGTATTGGATCAGCCATGCTACTGCATGGAAAATGATCACATCCAAGTAGTTTATGTGCTATTGAATCAAAACTGGTGTATCACAGCTGCTAGTACTATAAGTACTGCTTTATCTTACTATCAAAATAGCATTCTTCTGGTGCTGTCTATTGTGGTATAATAAATAATTTTTCATATGAACTCCTTTTTGACACTTAAGACAATTCTGCCTCCCAATTTTTTAAAAAGTTACGACGTTCTCTGTTTACCCCAAAATAAGTGACTTTTCCCTGGGACTTTAATTCACTATACATTTGCCCAAAGAGCACCAAAGAGAGTCATAGTTCTTTCGTCTCTAGTCTTCTGAGCTGAGAAGATAAGGAGTTCTTAAGGCAGCATGTTATCCAGCATTGGTTTCCTTTCTGCCTCCTTTAGACTCTAATTAGCAGCAGTATCATTAATAACATTGGTCCTCAGTGAGCACCCATCCGAAGTTACTAATGGCCCCAGTCAATGCGCAGTAATCCTGGGAACAGGGGCTATTGGGATTGTCCATGTGCTAAGTAGAGTGTAGAGAAGAGGCAGTAGAGGCAGGAAAACAAGATTTAGTACATGAAGTTCTTTGCAGTTAGGAACAACTTGACTCTTAGTTTTGCAATGAACTGGGGATGGTTTGGTAAGAAACTGCATCTGCTTTGCTTAGATTGCATGTAAAAGAAAATTACTGAACGCTAAAATCTAATTGATTCTAATACAAGCTTGTGGCAGCACCTCAGTTCTCATATGTTGGAGCTGCAGCAAACAAAACGCCAGGAAGCATATTGAATCAAAAATGAAATGGATGCTACAACACAGATGTATACGTGTACCCATTTCATCTCTGCACAATGAGTAGATAAATCATTTTATCTCTCTGTAAGCTTAGTGAGAGAAGTGTGGGATTCATCACCCTTTCTGTTCTGTATGATTTCTATGAGTTAATCAAGCAATTTGTGCTATAAGCAAACATAGCTAGAAGCAAGTAGTTGCTTTCATGAGAAGGATACACACTGTGATTTATATGTGGCTTTCGCATCTGCTGCATAGTCAATGTAGAGCACTCAGAAATCTCCCCATACAATTTGATGTCATTAATTCTGCTTTTCAAAGCCATAGTGATATGCTTTCCTTCCAGCAAGAATTTGTGTTTGGTAAATACAATTTTTACACTAAATTTTTTTCAGCTCCACAAATGTTGGAAAAGGTAATTTACAAGCAAAAAGCCCCTTTTCTGAGATTTAGTTAGTAATGTTTTTGTCATTAATAAATTAAAAATACTATTTTAAAATAGGGCCGTGCACTGGATTCTGACTGTCATGGTTCTAGCTAATGCATCTTTCCAGCCCTGTAGTTTAGAGGCCTTAACTTTCACTGTGCCTCTTTGTTTTCAGATCGGAATGAATGTCAAGAAATTCCCAATATCTGCAGCCACGGGCAGTGTATTGACACTGTTGGAAGTTTCTACTGCATTTGTCACAATGGGTTCAAGACCAATGATGACAGAACAATGTGTATAGGCAAGTATATCAAATTAAGCTGTACTTGGGCTTCCATTAAGATAGTTATTAAGTCTATCCTCTCTGTCATAAGGAGTTGCATTACAAGAACTGAGATTGTGAGCCATTTACCACCAGGCAAAGGTGCAAAACCACCATAACTGGCAATTAGGAAGCTGATAATGAATGAAGAACATCTCATTACAGTAGAGTGAACCTTTAAAAATACATATCCTGTCTAATGAGCTGCTAATGCTTCATTTTTCAGGAAATTGTTCCATTCTTCTTAGAATTTTCTGAAGCATTTTGTCTTGTTTATTCCTTTGGGCAAGAAATTTAATAGCTGAATATTGCAATGCAGCAATTGTATACAGCCTACTTGTTAACAGAGTAAGTGAAGGGTAGATTTCTTGCCAGAAAAGTGCCCTTTTCAGAAACAGAGTCATCTTCATAAAGAAAGAAATTCTGTATTTAACCTGTTCACAGCTGTTAGTGTAGTGTCTTGTTGTCTGAGCAAGATGAGGAGATTTCAGAACGCTTATGATTAAAGATAGCTTAGAATTCTTTTGGGAAGGGTGAGATGGGAGCCACAGTAAGATACATGATTTTTGGACCTTTGATTGTTTTTGTAGATGTTAATATCAAGTGTATAACCCTCTGTAAAATCTTTTCTTTGGGAGATACGACAGTCTTTTTCCCTTCTAGTCACTCTGTTGCCTGTGGGTTAGCTACAGGCTTTCCTTTCCCCATCAGTGAATAAAATTCTTGCTGTTTATTTTTTTCCCCTTTGTAGATATTAATGAGTGTGAGAGAGATGCCTGCGGCAACGGAACCTGCAGAAACACCATTGGCTCTTTCAACTGCCGCTGCAATTTGGGGTTCATCCTCTCACACAACAATGACTGCATAGGTAAGGAGTGCTGAGACCAGTTACATGTTTCTAAGACTTTCTGCTTCTAATGGAAGTACCATTAGTACCATCTTCTCTATTGAGTTAGGATTGCATCTCGCATGGTCTGCGTGACTAAAGGCAAAAACCGATTTCTTCAGTCTGAAAAGGCCTCTTAGATTATGCACTCCTCACTTTTCTATAGCCACTTAAATGTTTGCATGTGATGTATACCATTCCTTTTTTTGCTCGTGCTTTGACAATTTTACAACATAGACCAATATTGGTATTTTCCCCTCACTTGCTTTTGAAACAAGATTATTCATGAATTATCAGTTACTGTGCCAATACAGTGGAAACAGAAATCTCACCTATATCACTTGTTCCAGGTGTTTGTTATATATCTTTCAACATTATTTTTTTTAGATGTGGACGAGTGTGCAAGTGGAAATGGAATGCTCTGCAGGAACGGTCAGTGTGTGAACACGATCGGGTCCTTCCAGTGTCTTTGCAATGATGGCTATGAGGTGGCTCTGGATGGAAGGACTTGTGTTGGTGAGTGCTTTCTTTTAGGGTAGGAAAAAAAGTGCAGCAAACCTTGAGGAGATATTCTTAGTAAAATGGTAGAAGAGGTCAGAGAGAACTGTCACGCTATCATCGTTGTACCTAGCAGAGGAAAACAATGACAAGAGGATGAGAAGGGAACTATTCTCCTATTCCTGGGAAGTTCCACCATCAGTTTGATGGAATCAAAATTAAAGCAGCCCCAGCCACAAATTTATTGAGATAACAGCAATTATCTCAGATAAATTGTCTTTCTTTTCTTTTAGATGTCAATGAGTGTGCACTGGAGCCTGGAAAATGCTCACCAGGCACATGTCAGAACTTGGATGGGTCATTCAGATGTATCTGTCCTCCTGGATATGTCCTGCAGAATGACAAATGTGAAGGTGTGTATAGAACAATCCTTCTTCTCTCCCATTTCCTAGCTATTCGCAGTTGTTACCACTTTCTTCTGTGTCTAAACATGAGTAATGTTTAGCCTTTTGTGGCAGTGTACAGTTCTGAACTGTAGCCACTAGTAAGTCACTCACTTCCCAGAAAAAGTTTCACCGACTTTTGTTTGAACGAGAACTACCTGATCTGATCCCAAGAAAAATCTAATCCCAGGCTGTGTGGCTGATTGGTACATTGCTGAGGTTTGCCCACTGCATGAGGGTTTGAAAACTAACCCTAGATTTTGCACCTGGATTTCTTGTTCCTCTTTCTGTCTGTTCCTTTTTGTTTGACCTTTTTGTTTTTCAAATCTGTTGGATGTCAGTGATGATGTAAGGTTACATTTTATGCAGTACAGCTGCCAGTGTAGACATTTTTATTTCTCATCTCTTTAATTACTTTTCTTACAGACATTGATGAGTGTGTGGAACAACCAGAAATTTGTGCCCTGGGCACATGCAGCAACACTCCAGGCAGTTTCAAATGCCTGTGTCCAGAAGGCTTTGTGTTGTCTTCCACAGGAAGGCGATGCCAAGGTGAGTTCGTTCCTGTTTTCTGGCATTTCAGAATTTGTTTGATGTTTTATAAAAGCCTTATTAGCTGCCTGTTTCTAATATAATGAGGAGACTCTGGACTCAAACAGTGTTTTTCACAAGGAAAACATGATAATTCTGTAGTTGGGGCCAGATTCTGTCTTGCCCTAACATCTGTTTGTCATTAAAGAGAATATTGCAGTAAAAGGGGCGAAGATATTGTTAAATGCACCAGGTTAAGTGAGGAAATTATGTTACTCTACAGCCCTTTCTTGCACCCCTGGAAGAAACATTGAGGCTCCCTGGACTCTGTGTAGACTGTGACATGTCTGACATGGATATGGAGCACGAACACAGGCAGGAAGGAGACTACTGCAATGCACTGCTAAAGGCAGCATTTCCAGGAATAAGGCTGTTCTTAGCACTTATCAAATTCTCCATAGCACTTCTTATATGCTATTCCTCTCCACAGATGTGTGGGTGGAAAAAAGATTGATGGAAAAAATTTGCAAACAGTGTTGTGTGGACAATAAGTAACTATCTGCTTAGAAAAGTCTGAAGCATCTTTTGATTTCTAGATTACTGCATACACTGTTCAGAGCCTAAACATGGGCACTAAGACAGAGATCAGATGCTAAAAGCTGAACATCTAGTAATGAAAAGCCACAGGTTAGTTTATTTTGTGGATAAAGAACAAGCACAGCAAATTAGGGAGTGAGTTATTTTAAAGACTTTGGAAATTATTAAATAGACACATCATTAAATGTCCTATACACAGTGTGCACAGTGGGAACCACTGATGAGTAAGACCTTTATAAGGACCTCTGTAGTTATGCTTGGCACAGAACGGTGATGCTTGTTGACACCATAGTGAGCTCTTCACTTCACAGTGGGCTAAATGAAACTGTGGTTTTTGGTAAAAATTAATCCAACCTGCAGTAAAGGTTCATCCAAGTCTCCAAACCACCATGCAGTTTGGCACAGTTACTTAACTTCAAGAAAGCAGCACGCCTGTTTTAGCTGTGCTTTTGTAGCTTATATAAATGAGGTTTCTTCCATCTGAGGGTATTGTTTTCTTCAGGTAAGGAAAAAAAAAATCACAAAAAAATCCCAAGAAACAAAATCATAAAAAAACCCACAGCCTATTTTTCTCCTTTATGAAAACAGACCACTGTTTCATACATAATGTCAGAGGAAAATGCACACTTGTCTGTATGAACTTTAAGTGTGCTTCCCCCCATCCCCTGAAGAAGACTGGGATTTTTTTTCAAGTATCTTAAGCCAAACAAAGTTTTGTTTAAAACTTCCCATTACCTAGGACTTCTGTAAAATCTGGACATTGCCCAGCATTGATGCTGCAGCCAGAAAACTGGATGAGCAGCTGCTTCCACAACTGCCCTGTTGCTGTCCCCCTGCCAATGCAGGGAGCTGCCAGCTCTCTGCCTGCTGGATGCTTGTGGTCTGTGATCTCAGCTCTGCTCCAGCATCCTGGTTACCCAGCTTAAGGAAGTAAAATGTAGTGCCACTGGGCCAGTTTTCTTTCTTTGTGTGTACCTCAGGGAAGAATGAGGAAGGAGAGCGCTATTGAAAATTGCCTCTCATTTTAACACTACACAGTATTATCATTGCAAGTTGATTAAAATCTCTTGACTCAAGTGATTATTACTAATAATGGAATATAAACAAATTAAGCCAATATTCAGTTTTTACAAAGAGGAGTGAGGATGAGAGGGGAGTACAGCCCTTCCATCTCTGCTGGACAAAAGAGAAAACCCCCTCCTTTCCCATGACTGAAGTAGGACACTCCATCCCATGGCTTTCCTTTACTGTGGTAGAGAGCTCCCCTCCCCCTTCAGATCTTCCCCAGTCAGAGACAACAATGGTCCTTCTTGACAGACTCAGATGGAAGTTGGGTGTTTTGTCGGGTGGGCCACCTGTAATTTTGCAGTCAACATCTCTTAAGTGAAAACTGTGCCAAAGTAACCCTAACTGCTCATAACAAGTTTTTCTCTATGCAGATCTGAGAGTAAGTTACTGCTTTACCAAATTTGAAGATGGAAAATGTTCTGTGCCGAAGTCCCGAAACCACTCCAAACAAGAGTGTTGCTGTGCCTTGAAGGGACAGGGATGGGGAGATCCCTGTGAACTCTGCCCAGAGGAAGCAGATGGTGCGTATTGACTAGCTTTACCGTACTGTTATGATGGCCTCTCAGAACTGAAAGAAGATTGGGATTCTTCTAAGAAGGAATTAGGAAAAATAATTTTCCAAAGGTGTTTAACAATTGTCATTGCTCTCTGTAAAGCAGATGCCATTGCATTCTCGACAACCATATTCCTTGCATAGTCCCGTCTCAAGCATATTCGTTGTTTGCTTATAGGTTTTTTAGTATGATTAGGTGCTGAGTATTTTGCTCTGGAGGTGTCACAACTGAAAGCAGAAAGTAGTAGGTCCTTGATAGACTCTGAGTGGAAATACCTGCAAGACACAAATGGAATACATCTTATTGTAAATAAGTATAAGAAGGGGCACAACAAACATGAAATCTAATTTAAAAAAACAAAAATCAAACTAGATGCACATCTAAATCACCCTGTTACATTTTGTGACTACATTTTGTTATTAAAAAAATCTAAATTTGCAATCCTATCAATATGAATGACTTGCAAAAATAGCAAGGAATGACAAAACACAGGCCTTCATGAAGGAAAGCCTCCCTGGACTGTTGCTAAAGAAACACTTTCCTTTGTTAGCATCCTTCGTAACTGAGTAACTAGGCGTCAAGCAAGTCAACAGGCCTTTGTACCATCATGGTGCAAGTTGCTGAACGGACTTTAATTCTTGCTGACAAATGTGGTTAACAGCATTACTGGTTTCAGCAATACATTAATACAGTTCATTTCATTAATAAGTCCTTTAGATGTTTTGCAGACAGTCCTCACAAAAGCCAAGGAAAGAAAAGAGAATCAGATGTGCTAGTTGCCATATTCCTCCTAGGCTTATTGCCTGTGCATGTTTCATTCTGTTGCCCTGGAGCATTTGAACCAAAGTCAGTTCGAAAAGCATGGTATACATCGCAGCATTTCCTTGAAGTGTCAGTACGTATATTTTTCACAGTCCAAACTGTTCTCAAAGGATGATATCAAGGCCATTTTTCTCATCTTTTAAAAAAGAAATAGCTTTAAGATATCTGAATCTAGGAAATGTATATCTTGGCATGTCATGGACAGTGGAATTGTTTCTTTGTTTAAAAAAAATACTTGGTTGTCATCTCACACATGTTCTCCATCATCTGCTGTCTGAATGCAGGCTGGTAAGCTCAAGCACATGTGCCACCTGAGTCTCCTTCTGAAGGCTTGAGCAACAGGCAGGTTTTGTGCTGCCCAGCTGCACAGGGCTGGGTTTCCCACTCAGAGCCTAGGCATGTGTGCCAGACACTTTGTTGCTTTCAGTGCAGGTGTGCATCTACATTTAGTTCTATTTTGTTCAACCTCAGCAAAGATCAGCTAATATGTTTCAACTAAAGAAAGTGTAACATTTGTTTATCTATATTTGTATTGTACTGCTGCACTGTAAACCTCTTTGCAGCCTACTGAGTTTGCAAAAGAAAAAGTGAAACCTTGTCAAGGGTTCTGTGATGTTCTGAGCATGGTTAGTAGAGAATATGCTCAGCAGCATCTTGAAATGGTTTGAATTACAGTCCTGTGTCCATCTGTCTGCTCAAGATACGATTTAGAGGGGAGAGGTGGAAGGTTAGTTTCAGTTGCAAGACTTGTATGTTTTGTGTGTGTGTCAGACTCAAAACTAGATGAGTTTCTAAAGCTGAAGGCCCTTTATGATTACATGCATCCTCATTGCATTTTGGTCCACCAGAGCAGAAATTTATGATTTCTTATTTCTTCTAATGCCAAGAATATACCAGGTGATTTGCATAGGTAAGGAAGTACATGCTTTCTGCAACAAAAAATAGAGAGTGACTTGTTCTCAAAAGACTTACATCGTCTTCAAATCTTCAAAAATCACACAGAAAACCTTGTGGATTTGGAAACTGAATGATGACTTCGCTCTAAGCTGAACCCAGAAATTTTACTCTAAGCCTACCTATAAGAAAATTATTACTTATTCTAGAACTAGAGATTGGCATACTTTAAGGAGCCACTCTCTGGTGACTACAGATTAAATTCTGTCTTCTTCAGAAAATGTAGGAAATCTTTCATTTACAACAGAAAAGAATGCAGTCACTAGTATTGATACTTTTAAAATGGAAATATTGCATCAATTTGCTCCTTAAAGGAAGTTAAATAGTGGTAATTATTCACAGGATTTTACATATATACATGCAGGAGATCAGGTGAAACGTAAACTGAGCATACAGTTTTTACATGAATGTAAGATTCAATTACAAGTTTACACATTTACATACTATATTTCTAGATCTGAACATAAGGAGGATGAATTGGTATCAGTGGCTACTTGTGTAGCTCATGGGTAATGCTGATCACCAAGATAGAATTTAACATATGGTTTGTTTGGGGTTTTTTTGTTTTATTTTTGTTTTTACAGAGGCATTCAGACAGATTTGTCCGTTTGGAATTGGCATCCTTGTTGGACCTGGTGACGCAAGACTTGGTAGGTGCCTGAACTGTGCAATGCCGTTGTTGCATGAGTATGCCATTTTCTACCTATAACCCATTCTCCCTTTCAATTAAGAATAACACCTCTGCAACTATTTCCAAAAGCCACTAATTGTGGAAATTTCTATACTTTTTTTTTTTCAATTATTTATACCAATTTTAAATTCAAGCTTGAATATCTCGTATATCAGAAATTAAACTTCTTTTAGAGTAGCATATTTGGCTTAATTTATGCTGAGCAGACTTGCTAGGAAACTTATGTAGGATCTAGAGAATGGGTCACATAGCATACCTGTCTTTTCTTATACAATACATGTAGCCTGTTTACAGTAAATGGTTTTAATCCTCCAGAAGTACAAACCACAGTTTCCCAGATCCCTTCGGTACATTCTGTTCTCTCCCAAGACAAACAGCACTTCAGCCTTATTGGCAAAAGTTTTAATTTAAGGAGCGCTGGATGACTACTGCTTTTCATATCTGCTCCTCTCCCTGTAGCCCCAGTTGGAGAGGTTTTTTATCTGACATTTAGAATCAGTTTCTTTTCTGCATTCTGAAAGCTGGCCTGCAAGACAAATTCTGTGCCTTTGTCCTAATATATCAAAATTCAAATATTAGTATTTTTTTGTGATCTCAGGAGTATTTCTCACCAGAACACTTGTTCTTTGAGAGAAGTCTAAAAGCACATGAAGTCAATTGCACTTACTGTGTTATTTGTATTTCTGGTTAAGATGTGGATGAGTGCCTTGATCCAGATAACTGTAAATTTGGGCAGTGTATCAACACAGATGGATCTTTCCGCTGTGAATGTCCATATGGTTACATCCTACAAGGAGCGCAATGTGTGGGTAAGTATAGGTGTGTTTCATCATCCATTTTAAAGAATCTTTTGAATTGTTAAGTATGGCATTAAGGAGTAGTGGGGTTACGTTATTCTAATGTTGTGGAGTCCCCATCCCCACTGGTGCTTAAAACCTGTAAGGACAGGGCCTGAGCAATCTGCTCCAAGTTGGTCCTGCTCTAGCTGAGTGTTTGGCCCAGGTAACCTCTAGCGATCCCAAATTATGCTAGGACTCTGTGAGTCTAAATCAATAATTTAAGTTCTTGGATTTTGTATTTTTGTATTTTTTTGGTTGTACATCAAGAACATAGATTTTATATCTTTTTGGATGAGTATAACTATGTATTCTTGCCTTGATTTAACTGCTTGCAGACACTGATGAATGTGCTGTTGGAAACCCATGTGGAAATGGAACCTGTAGGAATGTGGTGGGAGGTTTTGAATGCACCTGTGTTGAGGGATTTGAGCCTGGACCGATGATGACCTGTGAAGGTGAGACTCCCATGTGTTAAGGACTGTCATTGAAGTTGTATGCTGAAACAAGTTTCCTGGTTTCGGAAACAATTGAGGAGAGTAAAGCAGCTTAAAAAGAAAAATATGGACATTTGGAACAATGCATCTTTATCTGAAACAGAAAGATAAGTTCCTTCTTCCTGTATCCACCTTGAACTGTGGTACCTTTTTGTAACTGGAGGTTGGGTGAACAGACTTCAGGTAGTATCTGCTAAGGGACTGCCTGGAGAGGAGCATGTTGGGGTACAGTCTCTCCAGAACAGTCCCCAGAAATGCTGCTTATTGTGTGTATGGTTTTTGCTTACCTCCTAGATGACCCTTGAGTCAAGAGAGTCACTGTGTATGATGAAAATAGAAAATGGGCTGCTTGGGTTTGTTAAGGAAGAAACAGGGAACAAAACAGAAAATATAAATACAGTACTAGACAATTACCATGATACCCCTATGTTGAATATTTTTCATGCTTTGGTCTCTCATCTCAAAAATAAAAATTTGAAAATGCACAAAGAATGGAGGAGTAAGGAAGATCAGAGTTATGGAAGGGACATGCAGAAAATGAATTAGACTAGAATTTTGCAGTGTGGAAAACGTGTTTGAAGAGATACATAATTTAAATTTATAAAGCGGCAAGTGGTAAAGGTACCAAAAACAGAGGGAACATATTAGACAAACAAAAGCAAGCATTTTTGTATGCATGATGCTTACTTAAGTTGTGGAACTGTTTGCTGCAGAATATTAATGAGACCACAAATATAAATTGACCCAGAAAGAGATTGTACAAATTTATGTGGGAATCCATCAGTAGGAATTAAGCTTGATAATTTGGTTGTGGCTTTTGGCTGTGGAAGTCCTTAAATTGAGAGGCTGTATCAGGGGAAAGATCTCTGCATACATGGTATGTTTTTTTTTAATACTCCTGTTACAACCAGAGAGAGGAGAATGTCCTAGGACATTCTGACACTCTCTTCTGACCTGACACAGCTGTTCCTATATTATCCGCCACAATCTGTTTGTTTGCAAACCCATACAAAGTAATGCTTCTATTTTTGCATCAGCTTGCATTAGGTTTATATACAGTTAGAGCTTCATTCACATCCCTGTGGAATTTGGGCGAAAGCTCAAATTGCAGAGGAGGAGTTAGCAGAGTGTATAAACATCATTACATAGCAGTAATTACTCAAGTAGCACAGAGTGTACGTAAATGCACTTCAAAATAATGTTTCTAGTAAGCATATTGTTTTATGGAATTCAGCGTACAAAGAAGCTGAATTAGTGCATCTAGAATTTAAAAATAACCAGTCATAAAAACTGAGCCTAGATGTGGAAAAGGTACGGTTTTAACTCAGTATTTTGGCAGCATAGATCTGGAAATTATTTCCATTGGCTGCTTGCCATTGAAGATATTGAAACTTCAGGTAGCTGTGCAAACATCCTGGCATCCCTGGTGCCTGCTCCTATATCCATAATGAGTAGAACCATGGGTCCCCAGCTATTAAAATTTAGCCCTCAGTAAACTGGGATCTGTGGTATTGCCCATACCTAAAACCTGTGCGCTCAAGTCTGCCGAGTTTTACAAAAGCATGTTTCACTTCTACCATGGTCTTTGTCGCTCCAAATCCAGATGTCAACGAGTGCATTCAGAACCCTCTGCTTTGCGCTTTCCGCTGCGTGAACACTTTTGGATCCTACGAATGCAAGTGCCCCACGGGGTATGTTCTGCGAGAGGACCGGAGAATGTGCAGAGGTAAAGCTCCTACCAGACTCTCGCAGTTATGAGATAATGATTTCAAGTTCCTGCAGGGGTAGGGCTCTGACTCACTGCGCTATTGGGCCAGAGTTTTAATCTCAGGAAGTAACTGAGTCAGAAAGAATTTGGAATGAAATTCTATGGTTTGCATTATGCAGTTGATTGTATTAGCCCTGTCCTGCCCGTAAACTTATACATCTACATAAAGTGAGGTCATATCAGATGATACAGTTTTGTCATGCCCTGAAAATGGGCATTTGGGAGAAATCAATTTGCTCTAGGCTAGTATATCGTATGGTTAGTTTAGCACAATAAAAGTATGTGTAGAGTTTGATTACGATTGAAATTCCAGTCAGAATTTACTGTTGTGAGTTTCCAGGATTGTCTCTCTATATAATGAAGTCTAAACCTTGTGTTTTAGATCAGAATGAGTGTGAAGAAGGAATTCATGACTGTGACTCAAAACAGATGGAGTGCAAAAACTTAATTGGTACCTATATGTGTATCTGTGGACCAGGTTATCAGCGCAGACCAGATGGGGAAGGCTGTATGGGTAAGTAACACCGAAGTGTTGAAGCTCTTGAAACACACAATTCCTCAGCAGAGCTGAAAATTTTGGATTTAACAAAGTGTTAAGGAACTCGGAGGAAGAATTGCACAGCTACCTGTGTAATGGATCTACTGGTGCTATACACACTTTGCTTCACTGTTCAGGTGCGCACACATGTGGGCAACAAGTAGAAAATCTGGATGTAGCTGTCTTTACAATCAGTTTGTACTGCTGCTGCTGAATTGCTCTGAATGAAGAAAGCAGAAAATTGGGCCCATTGCTCTAACCTTGTTTATCTCTGTTAGCATGAATGAGAGTAGATCTGAATTGTTTTTAGACTTTGGATGGCATTCAGAAGTGCAGCTGTACCTATGAAAAATTTTGAAAACCAGTGAGGAATATATTGCAGAGAAAACGTAGTAACAAAATGTACAATGTTGTGAGCTAGATGGTCATCTTTCCTCTGAAAACTGAATAAAAGAGTCTTTTTATTAAAAAAAAAGATATTATGCAAGTTTAACCAGGCAGAATGCACAGCTTAAGAACTCCATACAAACTTCTCTAACCTGCATTAATCCACTTAATGGACTTGATTTTTGTCATATCATTTCAAAAACACAGATGAGAATGAATGTCAGACCAAACCTGGGATCTGCGAGAATGGCCGTTGTGTAAACACAGTGGGAAGTTACAGATGTGAATGCAACGAGGGATTCACTGTCAGTGACACCCAGAATGAATGCCTTGGTAAGTCACACATTAACACCCTAATGAACTATCGCTCTGACAGCAGAAACTGTGGTTGAACTTAAACTTAGAAATGCATAGTGAGTAAACATGCTCTTGAATTCACATGCCTTCGGGAAGGGGCCTTTGTAAGTAGGTGCCCTCCTGCAAGTTCAATCTTCCCATGCTAACCATATGCCTGCTTCAGTCAGTCCAGTTGGGTTGACTCGCTGTGAAAGCTGACTGTTCGGTGGTTTCAGTCGGCCGGGAATTATTCTGCCTTTTCTTTGGTCCTCGTTTTCAGCCAGTCCTCCTCTGGGTTCAGACAGAAACATGTATTTTTATAAGCATAATGTAACTTGTCTTCCACCTTTTGCTAAATTTCCTGTCTTCTTTGTTTCCCTTAGACATCGTGCTCTCTTTCTTACTGCTGGTAGTCTTTCACTCTCAGTTCCACAGTCCCAGGGTGAAGTATGCCCTTTCTTTTATATTTCTGACTAAATTCCTAATATCTCATGACCTTCTGGAGGTCGTCACCATTAGGATTCTCTGTGATGCATAATTTGTCTTCCAGACAACAGGGAGGGCTACTGCTTCACTGAAGTCTTACAAAGTATGTGTCAAATTGGATCAAGCAACAGGAACTCTGTCACCAAGTCTGAATGCTGCTGTGATGGTGGCCGAGGCTGGGGGCAAAACTGTGAGGTCTGCCCCTTCCCAGGCACCGTGGCCTTCAAGAAGCTTTGCCCTCACGGCCGAGGATACATGTCTAATGGAGCAGGTACTGACTTTATTCTATTAAAGGCTCTCTTACACAATGTCAAATTTAGTAATAAATTATAAACTCTTTCTTTTTGCATATTTGAACACTGTGAGGTCCTAAATATTTTGGGTATTAGTCAAAATTTTCTGAGAGTTTTCATGTTGAGAGAGTACAGTCCTTTGGGAGGAGGGTGCATAGCCAAAGGTATCCATTCCAACTTGGCAGATAGTTATTTTGCATGCTGTTTGATTGACATGCACTCGAATGGGAATTTGCACTCTCATGTTTGAGTGTGTTGTAGGGACAGATTAAGAGCTACTTGTGTACATGAAAGCAAAGTAGTGTTCGATTTATGGAGGCTAATATATGATCAGCTGTGGTTGTTTGCTTCCACTTCAGGCTTGTTCATTACGTTTGAAAGTTAGATTAATGCTCTATTCCATATTTTTCCACTTAATGTTTCTTCTTAATCTGTGCAACATTTCATTATTTTATGTAATTTTTTGATTTTATGTAGGGTGTGGGTTTTTTTCATGTCAGGTCACAATAATCTATTGAAGCTGTATAAAATCAGTTCTTGTTCCATTGTGAACTAACTCTCACTTAATTGCAGATATTGATGAGTGCAAGGTTATTCATGATGTCTGCCGTAACGGGGAATGCATCAATGAGAGGGGATCTTATCGTTGTCATTGCAACCTTGGCTATACTACAGATATAACTGGCACTCTTTGCATAGGTAGGTTTTCATTGTGGTGTATGTATATAAAGTTTATTACTTTACTAAGAGAAGACTTGAAGAAGGAAATACCAAGATTTTGAAAAATGAGAAAAGAAAATGTCATTCGTTAGAATGCTTTGGGGATTTTGATTTCCTCCTGATATCTCCTGAGCATTTTGAAAAATATTATCACAAGTCTTGCTTATCAGCACTAAGGTATCTGGTTTTGCTTCTTCTAGATCTGAATGAATGTAATGAGTCCCCAAAACCTTGCAATTTCATCTGCAAAAACACAGAGGGGAGCTTCCAGTGTTCATGTCCGAAAGGGTACATCCTGCAAGAAGATGGGAGAAGCTGCAAAGGTAAAAATCAAGAAAAGAATTTACTGCAGAAACTCTGTGCTTCACAGGCAAATACCAATCCAAGAACATTTAAATGATGTAAATATGTATATCCTTGATTCATGTGAGTATTTCTACTAAAGACAGTGGAAGTGGCCTGCACAGGATGGAGCTGGTGTTTCAGTTAGTTCTTTGATAATCTGGATGAACAGTAGATCCACAGGAATTTTTGCAGGCTGATGGCAGCAGATCTTAAAAGACTTCGTAACCAATGATTGGTCTTAGTTTGGTAAGCATGGTAGTTTAAGCCATATTTTTCAGTGATAAATGTATCTGAATGGATGTGAAGATGAGCATGGTTTGCAGTGCATTTTCCAGCATCAACAGTTTTAACCTACCACCTCTGCAGTATGCTGAATAAGAGGTTTTGAAATGCTCATTATAATTTCATTTATTTATGTATCTTGGTAGCAAAGATCTGACTGAAACCGGACAAGTTAGAGCGGCAATTCTAAACTTAGCATGGGAAATGACAGTGCACTTTGTCATTAGCATTTAAATATTTCTTTTGGAGTAATAGCATGCTTCAGTGCAATACTGTTTTGCAATCTGCCACTGCTTCTCATGAAGATGGTGACTTCCCATTTATTGACTGCAGTGCGAGCGGGCATTTATTATATAACAGCATCTTTCCGACAGATGAGAGTGGTGCTGTAATCCAGTGTTAGCATGGACACTAGTGCAGCTCCAAACTCTCATTCATTACGTGTGGGACTTCATGTGAGAGGAACTGGAAACCAGCCTGGAAAGTGAGATGTAGATTCGAAAGACTTTATTTGATGTTATTTATTTGCCATCACTTCTCTCTAAGTCCAGCTGGACTGTCAGATCATCCACAGGGAACATAAGTGAAAGATGTTTTCTTGGTTTTTTTAGATCTTGATGAATGTGCAACAAAGCAGCACAACTGCCAGTTCCTTTGCGTCAACACTATTGGGGGTTTCACTTGTAAATGTCCTCCTGGATTCACTCAGCATCATACAGCCTGCATTGGTAAGTGATGTGGGAATGTAGACACAGATTTGGGATTTATTACTGACTCTTATTGCAGAAGCAAAGTAGCAAGGAGGTGAAATTGGCTTCCTGAGAAACCAAATGGGGACATAAGCCAGGTCCTGATCCCAGTCCCACCAGAGCAGAAGATGCAAAGAGGCCCTCCCTCCTACCTTCCCTTGTTTTCATAATCTATGTCTTTGGATTTTGCACTTGCAAGAATCGGACAGTAAAGCCACCAATTTTTAATTCTTGCCTTACCCTTTCTTACCCATTGAGCAAAAAAATAGTTATGCTTCTGTTTTTGTAGTTCATTGCAGGACACACATTAGAGATCATGTCAAGGCTTCTTTAAACAGTAAGCATGAAACATGCATTTCTGCAGTTGTCCTTTAAACACATAGCCATTATGTCTGTGGAAATGTTAAACAAAACTACTTCCTGCAGAACACTCTCTCTGCTCTGCAAGTTGGATCCTGCTTGTGGCAGTCTGATGATCCTGTGGTATGGATGTGAATTCAGGGGGGTTTGAAGACTAGAACATCAAACTCCATAGTCTTGGTGAAGAAAAGGAGTGTTTCCCTTCCTATAGCTCTTGTTAGTGTTTTCAAATGAAGAAGGTAATGTAAGCTCTCCTCCTGTAGTGCAAAGTAAAAAAAATGGAGAGGGCAGTATGACAGCCATGTTACTGATGTTGCTTTACCTCTTGTCACAAACGTTCGTTGTCAGCATTGCTAAATGATGATGATCACAATAAGGAATAAAAAGTAACACTCGGGCTTTGGTTTCCTTCAGATAATAATGAGTGTGCTACTGAAATCAATTTATGTGGGGCGAAGGGCATTTGCCAGAATACACCAGGAAGTTTTGTTTGTGAGTGTCAACGTGGCTTCTCACTCGATCAAACTGGGCTTAGCTGTGAAGGTAGGTACAAGACAAAGTGCATTTAACTTGGCCTTCTCTTGCTTTCCTTCATCTTCTCTCAGCCCTACTGCCATCCAAGGAGGGACCTATGGAGTAAGCATGTGTAGGTTGAAGGGGGGTGGGGTATGGAAATTTAGCAATAAGGCAGTATTTCTCTCCATGGGCCTGAATAAATAGATGTATTGCAGGACGCTAAAGAGCTGGACAGATATTTTCTGAGAAGACTTCAATTTAGCCTGGAATGTTTTAGTTTAAGCATTGTGAGTTCAGTGAACTTCTGTTGAATCCTGCATGGATTTCTGAGGGACTCACCAAGGACAGGAAGTCTTGCATCTCCAAGGCGACCTGCTAAAGAGAAGGTTCAAGGGCTGCAGACTTTATTCCTCTGGGTCCCTAGAGCTTTATCCTGGGATGGAGTTTGGTTTGCTTTGAAAAGAGATATCCTGGGATTCCTGGGTTGGATGCTTGGGTAAAAGCAAGGGACTATCTGCTGTGGAGCTGGGAGCCTTAGGAAAGCCTTGGGAGTCCCATATATAAATGGCTTTCTGCTCTCTGCTCCATAGCAGAATGCAAAAACTCTGAAAATTGTGGCTGAATTTGAGCTTTCAGTGGTTTTCAGCCCTGCTACTTGCTGTGGAGCCAGAAATCCAAACCTGAAAGGCCTGAAGTGGTCTCCCAGGACTGGTCAGGTTTTTGGAAGATCCTGAAATATACCTCTCTATATGATATATGAATATATATGATTATTTGTAACATACTTTTCAATTATAGCATAATTTGAGCTTTTCTCCCAAAACTCAGTGTGTATCTCACCTTTTTAGATGTTGATGAATGTGATGGAAACCACCGGTGTCAGCATGGCTGCCAAAATATAATTGGAGGGTACAGGTGTAGCTGCCCACAAGGTTATCTCCAGCATTACCAATGGAACCAATGTGTTGGCAAGTCACTTTTTAAAATTCGTACATTAAAATGCATGTTACCTTTGATAGCAGGAAGAAGTGAAGGGTAATGGTGCTGTTTGCTGTATTTTCTTTTTCTGGTTATAATTTAGTAAGTTCAGCAGAGTTTCATTACAAGTGTGCACTTCTGTGAAAGGCAGAGTTGATAGGAAGCACCCAGTAACCTATGTCCTGGTTCAACAAGTGTTTAAGCACTAAATTATCCTTGAGGCTGCTAGAAATTGTATTGACTGTGAGGGAACTTGTGTTACTCTTGTATTTTGCGATGTGAACAAAGGAAATTTTACTCAGCCGTGCAAAAGTCTCTGCTCAGACACAAGTCCTGTGTCCTGTCTGACAGCTGGTGGTGAGTTGACCCTGGCAGACTCAGAACTACAAGTTTGGGTTATTAAGTTGTAAAATAAACTTCTGGGCAAAAGCATCTAAAACTCTATTAAAATCCTACTTGATCTGTGCTTTTATCATTCTTACAACACCTACAGGAAGGCTGCTGTGTTTAAGCCTCTTCTCTGTATAGAATTAACCATTTGTCATATTTGAGGAAAGCTGCTGCTGTCGGTCTAAAGATGCTTCCTTGCAACTTTGGGATAGAGTTTATAACAAGTACTTACAGGACAATTCTGGTTACAAATAACAAATGCTAGTGCTCTTTATTTATGTTAAGAAGAAAATACACTGGTGCATTAAAATGCTTATTTCTTCCCTATCTAAACTTTGGTTCTATCCCTGAGCCCTTGTAGATGGGGCTGCATATGCAGAGCGCTGATGCTGAAGTGGGTCCTCTGCAGAAGTCATGGGAAAAGTCTATGCACATTTCAGCAGTGTAGCATGTAGCATATTCAAACAAGAGAAACATGGGTAATTTTTTTCCTCTAGCGACAGTTATGTGCATTTTTAGTCACATTTAATGGGCTTTGTACAAGCTAGTCTTGTGTGGATACCTGGAGATGTGTTTGATGACCCCTTTGAGAACGAAGGGCTTCATAACTGTTTGGCTTGCTTTGCTTTCAGAAACATAAAAATGCCTTTGCTTGTTATCACTGTGGTGCTTTAGGGAGGTCTCCTGCTTTTAATTATGCTTACCAAACCTCCTGATATTTTGTGCAGTCCTTGCTGTGACATTTGCTTGTGCTCCAGTACTCTATGTCTCTAACATACAAGAGAACAAGGAGGGAGCACAAACATATGGTGGTTTTGAATATTAATTAAACTAGTAGAGCTTAGAGCTAAATTAGAATTTAATCTGCAGGAGGGTAAAAAACAAAACAAAACAAAACAAAACAAACCCCAGCACTGCCACATCTGGCTGTTGGAGGACATTGTGGAATCTGGAAAAGTGCAGCTCTCAGTTTTGTGAAACATCTTGGCTGTTTCCAAGTATTCCTGGGTGACAGCATTTAACTAAGTATGTTTCCAAACCAGGTGTACACTGTTATTCCAGCTTTTCGGCCCATTGACTACTGTTTAGATTTTATACAGGTAATATCAGTTTCAAAATGCACAAGCCCTGGTATTTCCCTCACTGAAAGAAAGGCTTCAACCTTGGCACCACAAATACTGATCACCAGGTACTTCACCAGGGAAAATTACACTGAAAGCCACAACTGGGGAAGGACTCAGCTACCACTTCCATCTTCTTGGACGTGGGGCGGTCCAGGCAGAAACCCAAAACTGCAGGGAAGGAGGCTTGGTTTCCTCCGTCCTCATGGTCTCTCTCCTTCCTGCTGAAGCTGAGCACGACAGGTGTGTGTTGCAGAGCACAGAGCGCGGGAGGGCAAGGCTGGTGCCTGACAGCACAGCTCATGCAGGGTCCGAGGCTCCCGTAACTGTTTTTTTCACTTTTCTTCATATTTTTTCTTCCAACAATCACCCGAAATATGGGAACTAACCTCACTAGTGTCCACGCTTGCCGCTGTGGAGCGAGGCAAAGTGAGTGTATCTCCTCTTGGTGCAGTAACTTTCTGTGGCCCAGACGTGCATTTATGATGTTGACATAATTGCTGTGTTAGGTACAACAAATATTGAAACATTGCTCTGAGTTAATGGCAAAACTCCTACAGGCTTTGGTGACACAGAATTCGGCTCCAGGTTTTAATACCTTGTGGTCCCCACATGTTCACATTGTAACATCTGTAACTGTATATACTTAAGATACTTATCTAGCTCTCCTGGGTGTACCACAGGGGAAGAATCCATGTAATAGGTTTTTCTGTGACAATTCCTTCATATTCCTTGGCAATCCCAACTCTGCAAACAGATTGTGCCTTTTTTAGCTTATTTAATGAAGTGTTCTGGGACTTTTGATGTTACTGCAACACATACTTAGATAATCACTGAAGAATGCTTTGGTTCCTCCCTTGTCTTATGCTGTGTGTGACTGCATCCCCTGCCCAGGCAATTCTGTAGTGCACCATGCCGTAAATCAGGCTGCAAGAAGCAAAGGCATTGCTTTTAGACAAAGAACAAACAGCCACGTTGTTTGGAAAAAGACAATAATGCTCTGAATTAGTACTTATTCTCCCGTAACCTGGATGCTTAGGTCAGAGATGCTGCTCTGTGCTTCAGATTTTATCCATACAGTGTCCAGATGGCATTTCTTATGCATGTGCACAGACACGCCATGAGCATGTGCAGTTGCTTTATCACAGAAAACAGGGAACAATAGTGTTCAGAATGTTTCAAAGCGATTTTCCACATCAGACAAAAAAATTGAGACCAACTACATTTAAACAACCAGCCATTTACAGTAAACAAGCCTGAACTGACCTCGAACTCCTACAGTGCCGCACTTTGGAAGTTTGGAAAAGGGCTGGCTCAGAATGTGGCAGTCTTTTGTATCTACAGCTGCTTTTATTTTCACTTTACTACTTGTTCCTGTACCTTACCTGTCCCTCATATTTAAATGTGAGTGTGTAGGGAGGGATTTTCAGTGCCTAGGAAAGGTGTCAGAGCTTAATTCCTTACTCTTTTTCCTTTAATGTTGAATAGCATTATGAACATGGGATAACTGGACCAGATTGTTGGCTGTACAAAGTTTTATTCTTCTCGGTTGTTTCTGGAACAAAAAAAAAAGTTGCCTCCTCTGCTTCTCTGGTCTCCAGAGCATGAGCTGACGTGGCATGAAACATCTTCTGTAGAGTAGCCCAAATGTTGCTCTGTTGTATGGTTGTAGTCATCTCCTAGTGACCGCTGCCCTAGCCAAGGGCGAGGCCAAGCCCTGTTCTCCATTTCTGTCTGTCTGATGTGGCAGCATGTTTAGCAACAGTCAAGCACGACTTTTCTGAAGGGGTAGGGTGGACTAGACCTGAGAGTAAAAGTTAACGTGGTATGTTCTGCTTCTTTTCCAGATGAAAATGAATGTCTCAGTGCACACATTTGTGGAGGAGCATCTTGCCACAATACTTTGGGAAGCTATAAATGTATGTGCCCTACCGGATTTCAGTATGAACAGTTTAGTGGAGGTTGTCAAGATATCAATGAATGCGGTTCTGCACAAGCCCCATGCAGTTATGGTTGTTCAAATACTGAAGGTGGCTATGTCTGTGGATGTCCACCTGGTTACTTCAGAATAGGACAAGGGTAAGGGATTCTCATTTTAAACTAACAGACATAAAGGGGACATAATCCGCTCCCTTCTCTGTAGTGTGGAGCAGCAGAACCAGGGGGATTGTCACCAATGAGAGAGGGATAGGATTGTGGAGATGCTACAGAGTTGGATGCACCTGCTGATTTTGGAGACAAGGGAGGGGAAAGGTAACCAAGGGAAGGGAGCAACATGGGATCAATGCTTAATGAAATTTGGTCAGGGCTATCGGGTTCAGTCATCTCTTTTCAGCTGCTGCTTTCACCTCTCTCCTGCACGCTCCAGCAGCTAGCCAAGTTCTCTCAGCTTGCCACTTGGGAGCTCCCACCCCTCACTGTGATTTGTGGTGTATCACTTGTCTCCTTTAAAAATCAAATAAATAATAACACCCCCTGCCCGCTCCAAAGACAAATGATACTATACAAGTGGCTTCACCCACGGACTGGAATAACAATTCTGTATGCTCTTATGTTTTTGTATGTTCCATATTCTCCTGTGTTCCAAGTGAATGCTTTTTTGAATAAATGTCTGCTTTATCAAGAAAAACAATTTTCACTTGCCCCAGTGGGAGTGTTAGGGCTGTGCATCATGTAGGACCAAGCAACTCAAATGGAAAGCAGAAAGATTGTGGCTTAAATTTTAGAAGTGACTAAAAGCTTTGGGATACATTATGAAAGACCTCACTTTTCAGATTTTTTCAGCAGTTTCTGAAAATCGGTCCCTTTTAATGTGTTCCAGGTTGGATGACAGAAATGACTAACAACTTCTCAGAGCTTAAGCCTGTGTTTTTAAAACTGTTAAATGTTGGCAGGTCTCTCTTAGGGAAAGCCTTATGGAGCCAGGTTCTTGAAATCAGAGGTAGCTGCATTGTGATTCAGTGAGAATTTTACCTGTTGACTTCAGCAGAAATTTTTCCTAGGAAATGAGTGCAACATAATTGCCTTATTATTTGTATTCACAGTCCCCCAAATTCAGCTTTCAATAAGATCTATGTCTCACTGGAATTAATTTTTAATTTCTTCCTTCCTCAGACACTGTGTTTCTGGAGTGGGGCTAGGCAAAGGTCAAGGACAAGAGCTTTCACTCAGTGGAGAAGTAGATGACAACTCCCTCTCTCCAGAAGCTTGTTATGAATGTAAAATCAATGGCTATCCCAAGAGAGGAAGGAAGCGCAGAAGCACTAATGAAACTGCAAATGAAGCAGAGGTAATTGACTCTTTTGGGGGGAAAGGGTTTGCGGTTGTCTTGTGAAAGCCAGTCTCAGAAGGAGGTGTGCCAAGAGACAATCCCACAGGAAAAAGGTACACCCTGAACAAAGTAGACCAAAGAGCTGGTTTTGGAAATCAAGTAGTCTGTGTGGGGGCTTTCTGCAGTTGTTCACTGTCGTTAGGCAAAGCCCCTGCAAACCAAATATCTATGTCACATGAAACACTAAAATAAGTGCCCATCCAGCTGTCTAGAGAGCAGTCCACTCACCAGCAAAGCAGGCTCTTGATGTCAGAGGATGGCAGGTGTGTAAAACGTTTGTGTGACCTTGTGGCCAGAAAGGCAGGACATGTTGGTCGGGGTGGATGTGGACCCTGCCAAGCAGCACTGCGTTGTTGTGTGTCTGGGGCTGGAGCCCTCTCCAAAGCAAACACAGAGCTCTGGACATGAACACCTCACCTGGAGGGAGTCCAGGGCTGCAGCCCTTCCTCGGGCTTGTCCAGACCCTTGCAGTCAGCCACCCAGGTTGCCATCCTGGGGCCAAGGCTGCCAGTGAGGCTGCGCACAGTGCTTACCACCGGCCCAGGCAGCAAACAGGAGGCAGAGCTTCACTTGTCATTGCTAGGAAGTCACAGGGGACACAGGCAGGTTTCCATTTGCCTCCGAGTGGGGTAATTGTGTCAGTGAAGTGCTTATCATCTATGGCGATGCTCACTTTTCACTCATCCTTGGGGGAGGTATTTTCCTTTAGTTCTTAGCAAACGTTTCTCAAAAAAGCATTAAAGTAGAGCCCTCACCAGACTCCCCCTGCTGGGGTTTGTTCTGAATTGACCACAACAGTGAGACACAATGGGATGGAGGTGGTTGTAATTCTGTTTGTTCTTCAGCTGGGCTTCCAGCACCACACCTCCCAGGATGAGTGCAGAAGTCGTGACGGAAGCACGATCTTGTAATGTGTAATGTTATTGTAGTCTCGCGTGCGCAAAATTCAAACTCCTTGCATTACCTGGGGAGTCCCACATTGGCTTACTTTAACTTCTTGTAATGTAAAGTCGGACTTGTCCAGTCTGGTCATCCAATCCAATGTCCAGCACAAGTCACAGGATTTAAACCTTATTGTTCGCATTAATTATAGGCAGACTTCAGCAAACTGTAAAGAGCCTGTAGAAGTGTCACCAAGTCCACAGTCATTTGACTTCTCACTTCTTCATCCAGTCTAAGATGACAGTGATGTTACAGGTGAAGGGATCTGCCCTGATCTGGCCAGAGAAGCAGCAGGTCGTGGCAGATCTCTAGACTGTGCAGGTATTTGTCATTCAGCTGAAAGTATGTGTCTGGGTATGCAAATGTGCGTCTTGCATTCTAAATATAACCAAGAGATGCTGAACACTTGTAAATATTGCCACACTGTCGCTACCCTGAGCGAAATGTCACCTGTACTCTCTGCTCATGTGTACATGCCAAAAAGCTTGCTTTTCCACGCACAAATACAGGGGATTTGGGAGCCTGTTAGCTGTTTCTGTTAGGTGCTCAGTGTGTGGTGCTCTGCTAACACAGGACGACCGGAGAGTGCTTTTGCCCAGAACAGTGTGGATGGTTGAGTTTGGGCAGAGTGGGGTCGTAAACTGTGTTTTTTCAGTGTGTTTCAGCACTGTCTGTGATTAGTGCTAGATTTGTCTCGGAGGTGACGTAGAGCTTCCCTTGCTTTCTAAATCACAGTGTTACAACTGATGTGCTGTCTGAAATGTTATCATTCTGCCGCTGCAGCGTGACTCGTGCACAGGGGACTCGGTGAGCCCAGTTAGGACCACTCGGAGGTGAGGGGCAATGCTGCTTTTCCAGCACCCCGCTGCACCTGCGGGACACGCTGCCTCCAGGCCTAAACAAAGCAAATCTTGCAAAGCAGAAAACTCCCACCTAAATGTCGTGCCTCCCCCACAGACCCCGCTCTCTTCTGCGCATCGTTGTTCACATTAGCTTGTGGTTCCCCTGACAGAGAGGAGGAGTATGCCTTTGCTCCTCTCTTTGTAGGAGACTGGTTGCGGACTCGAAGCACGGAGAGGCTTTGTTTGTCAGGCAGTGGGACCACACGCAGAAACTTTCGGTGCCTGTTACGCACGCAGGGACAGTGACAAAGACCGTACTTGATCCTGACAAGTCCTAGGCCCATGGTAGTGGATTTGACAGATGATATTACAGAGCCTCCTTTAAAAATTATTTAATTAATGATGAATGAGTCGGGTAAGAAATACATACACATAGGCACATGTGAAACACTCTCTGACAAAGCCAACTAACGTCATCTGTTCTTGTGCAGGATCAGCAGGAGCTGGAGCCACCAATCAGTCTCGCCAGCTGGGATGTTGAGAAAGCAGCAGTCTTCTCCATCAACATCTCGGATCTCAGTAACAAAGATCGCATCCTGGAACTGCTTCCTGCCCTCACAACACTGACAAACCATAATCGATATTTAATTGACTCCGGAAATGAAGACGGTTTCTTTAGAATCAATAAGAAGGACGGGATAAGTTACCTTCATTTCACAAAGAAGAAGCCAGTGCCTGGAAACTATTCATTACAAATCAGTAGTATTCCACTCTATAAAAAGAAGGAACTTAACCAGCTTGAAGAGAAACATGACAAAGACTACCTCAGTGGTGAGCTGGGAGACAACCTGAAAATGAAAATTCAGATATTACTTCATTAATTCATCAACCAAAGACCAAATAATTAAACCAAAGATAGATAGGTAGGACTGAATATTCCTCCCAATCAGATTCTCCATATCATAGGTACAATCTTACATGAGTACATTTGTATGAACGAGCACTATTATATTATTACATAAACAAGGTACAGGATGAATACCCTAGCTCAAAACAACCACTTTCTCAGGCTTTTAAGTGTAGCTGAGCTACCTTGATATGTTGAATCTTGAAAACTGGGACTTTTATCATTGGAAGTTGGCCACTGATGCTGAGACACGTCATCATTTCAGCAGAGGTACAAGAATGTGCTTTCAACTGATGGACAGCTCTATTTTTGTAATTCTTAAACTTCGCTTCTCCAACTACAACTTACTAGGTCAGCCATTTATGATATCCATTTGGTGCTAGTAAATTTTCAACCTAGATTTATAAATGCACTGTAATATTTACACAACTTAGAAGCCAAAATTGCCATTATTCAGTCTAAATACTTCAATCAACCAAAGTTAGCTCAGTAGTTTATCTCAGTTATGCCTATAATACATTACATGTAAATTAAGTGTGTGTATACTGTAATCATGCTATTTTTATCAATGAAGCATTTGTAAACTAGATTAATAATACCCTTAATGTGAGGGTTTGTAATGGTGCTTATAAGACCAACTACTTGTTAACTGTATACACAAACCTGATGATAAAGTTTCTGTGACTTGCCAAAATGCACTGAGGTCAGTAGGGACCATTAAACATTCTCAAAAGTCAGATGACAATCAGTGCCATCCTACACCATGACATTATGTAACGTGTCAAGAGTACCCATAGTCATTCATATCAACAAGGGTTCAATGTCATAAATGTCACAATAAAACAGTTTTTTTTTTAGTTTATTCTGTGGCCTTGTGTTCTTGCTAAAAGTGTGATAAACTGCATTCTTATGTTTCAGGCATTGTCGGTAGGGTTGGTTGTGTATCTGTGTGCCCAGGTGATTTCTTCTTGGTGGTGTGCTGCTGCCGTTTGTTCATTCTTCGTGCAAAGGAAGAACGGCAGAAATACAGAAACCTTCAGAAATCTTAAGTGGCAGTGGACCTCTGTCAGATTATTGTGTGGCTCCAGAAAGCAAGTTAGAATATTTCCAATGACTTGACCTGAATAATCCTGTCAATAAGTAACTTTGATAGCCAAAACATGCAGAAGTGGATGTTAAATCATTATTAAAATGATTAAAACACATTTAATTAATTTGAAAAGTCTTGTTTGCTAAAACTGCCTTGACTTAAGACATTCCATTCTTTTACCCCCCACTTCAACAGCTGTTGTCAAATAATCCAAGACTGATAATAAAGAGATAATCCAATACCAAAAGCCATCACAAATTGTAGCTGGGTTTTAATAGCAAATGAATTATTCGATGATGTGGGTGTTCTTGTATACGCAAGTGCTGTGGTGTTTCTTTTAGCAGCCGCAGAACATTGTACTGAGGTGTGATGCTACAAAATCTGGAAGAAAAAATGAAGCAAGTGGTGTTGCTGAAACTGCTGATTGGACAGCACTGTCGTTGATGTATGGGAACATATATGGAGGGAACATATATGAAGCTATAATAGCTTTGGAAGGGAAATGTACTGTAATAATTCACCCCAAATTGTGTTATTTTCTGTAATTAGATTTCAGCTCTCTTTGATTTCTTCTGCATAACAAATATAACTATATAAAAAGGAGCTTGTGCACAGGGTTACTTTGATATTTTTAATAGACCATGTCTGGGTTTTATTTATTAGTGTGCCAAAACGTTGAACAGTGTTTTTTTCCACGTGTTGCGTAACTATGGCAAAATATAATCAGAGCTTTACAGTTGTAAATGGCACTCTTATTTCAGCAGGTTGGGAGTGATTTTTAATGCCGGTGGCAGCGTGCAAGATTGTACGGTTTATAGTTAAGTGGACGGTTTGAGTATTTTCTCTTCAGCCCTTAAATACTGAGAGGAACTGAGAAGAAAGATTTCAGAAGGAGCTGTCAGGACTCTGTCCAGTAGGGTTGGTTCAGCATTCAAGCTGCTGTATAACACCTTCTCCTGCCAATGGTTCCTTGATTGTTTTCCAGCTGCCCCAGTGTTTCCTGCACAGTTCTGCAACTCACCTTTGTTACGCTGCAGAAACAAGAAATCTTGACAGCATCTCTTTTAGTGATTTTAAAATGGAAAGCCCAGTCTTGCTGTACTGATCCACACCTAAAAATCCATTTTCTTGTGCAATTATTCATCTGTCTCTTTGCAGCAGTGCCGTTCAACTGGTACGTCGTGTCTGCCTGTCAGCTTTAGTTGCTGTATGTGTACAATTATTTACATTCGTTTGAATTTCTGCAGTTTCCTTAGAGTCTGAGTGAAGCACAAAGGTTGCACAATAACATTGCGTGAGACCTGCAGTTAGGAAGTGGTTTGTAACCTACAGTGTGATTTAAAATAATTTCCTGTATTCGATTTGACGGTGGGATCCCAGAATGACTCTAAGCGCTAGACAGACTGAAGTAAAGGTCTTTCTGAATGTGTATCCTTTTGCAATTAAAGGATATTTTTCAAATGCAATGAAATGGTGAAGTCTTTAATTCTTTGAAATAACAGTGTGGCTTCCGTCCATTGCAATTGTGCGTGACTCAGCATAGATGCATGCATGGATAATAAATGCAGTTTTTGGTTAACAGAGTTTAACAAAGATGGCTTGTTGCTGTACATATCGAATCATTCTCTTGTTGTGTGTTGTAACAGTACCTTGTAAACTTGACAGCTGACGTGTATTTTGGCAGAACGTGGCTGTTTCCACAGTCTCCCTTTTAAGCTGACTTTCAAAGGACCCAAAGTGTTTGCTTTCTTACGGCAGGTCCCGAAGGGTCACGCTCAGGTGTTCTCTAAGATAAATATTCTGCGCTGTGATTCAAGTTCAGCTTTGTGCTTTGGAAGAGCTAATCTGGTCAAGACTTCTCAGCACAGACAGGCCCGAGCTGTTCAGAGAGCGAGACGCCATGGCCGTTGCCTAACAGCTGCCTACGCCTTCTGGGACTGAGTTTGGGCACCGCGGGTCTCGGCGGCAGCCCCACGACAGGTGAGTGCGGCGCAAGGCAGCCTGCATCAAACCCGCTGCTCTAGGCCAAGCTGGGGGTGGTGGCACTGGCCGTGGAAAAGCCTTCTCACTGATGGCTTCTGCCAAAATGAGCAAGGTTAACAGCTTACCTTGCGCTGCAGCGCTGCTACTTTCTGGCTAGGCACCAGACGAGGAGGAGACGGCTTCTCTCCGTTCAAGTTCACTGCTGTGACAAGAAAATGCTGTGTTTTGAGTTACAGAGAGGAAGCCAGGGTTCGGCAGCTGATGAGGCCAGGGCTGCGTGCGGAGCTGCAGGAGCTGTGTACCGCTCTCAGTGCCCCCCGGCTGCCCTGCGCCAGGTGGGACAGGAGCTAATGGGACACAGCAGCTTCCCAAAGCTGGGACATCTGGGCCCAGGATCCTGCCTACTTCACCCTCTCCCAGGAGCAAGTCTTTAAGCTGTTCTGCTCTGGTTGGCTTCGTGCTTGCAGGAGTGGCCAGCAGCGAAGGCCAAGATATGATGTACAGCAGGTTGATCCAGTAAATCCAGGTTGGCAGTGTCCTACCAGAGTATTTGCCCAGAGTAAGCCCTCACGTTATCACAATCTTGGCAGAATAATGCTCAGCAAAAACCCATGTGTTCAGAAAATCCCAGAGCTTCTAGTGGTTGCCTGTGGCTTGAGTGTGTTGGACGCCTGCAGAAACCCGTGCAGCCCCTGTGCGCGCCGCTGTGGTTCCACCTCTGCGCGGAGGGGCTCTGCGTGCAAACTGCGCGTCGGCAGCGCAGGTCTGGGGCGGCACATGAACCTGCGGGATCACGCTCGTTCTGGATGCTGCAAAAACTTAAGACGGGGCCAGCAGACAGCTGTACTTTGTGGCAAAATATGCCATCATTTACACTAATGAAAATGGAAATGATTGCAGAGGTTGCAGTAGTAGCAAAACAGAAGGAAAAGGGGAGGGGGAAGAACGCTGCAGTTGTTCAGTGGCCCAGAATGTCCCAACACACGTGGCTTCTGCTTCACTCGCAGCCACCGCTGCTTTCAGAGCCGGCAGAGGCACCACTGGTGCCGGGAAGGTGGAGGTGGTCAGCGGCCGGATTCCCTGGTGCTGCCGCATTCAGTGCGTGCTTCGCCGAGGTCCTTGGTGCCCCTGGAGAGACTTGGAGGGCAATGCCTGGTCCCTCTGGAGGGGGCTGCGCGCTTTGATTCGCCTGAAGATGGGATCATCTTCCTATGCAGCAGAAACTTTGAAGGTGCCGATGACTTCAGCTCTGACAAATTCCAACAATCTACTTCTGCTGTCCTTAAAACTTGCCAAGTATTTCACACCCTCGTAACAAATGCTTTTGAGGAATATCGTGCCCAAGCCAACTCCTCAGTTATGAGCTTCCCATTGAGTTCAGCAGAGGAACCTTGAGGCCAGGGAGGTCACCAAAGTGCTTGTTTTTGTATTTCAGGCTCTCCTTTCCATTTCCACCACGCCCCTGCGCAGTGCGGCGATGGCGGGAAGCGGTGGTGGAGGCCGGGGCTGCCCGTCCAGCGGGAGCGTGCTGGCAAAGCTGGGCTGCAGCCCCGCGTTGGTGCCGGCCGGTCCAGCATGTGCTGTCACTGCTTGTTAGCATACGGCTGAGTCCTCAACCTGCTTAGACACATGCTGATATGTGTGTGTAGAAATATATGTGGTTGTTTTTCTGAAGAGTCTAGACAGATAACTACATCTCAGTGCTTCCAGGCTAAAGTCACACCATGCTAAACCTTTGCTAAGGGCCCAGGAAGGGCTTTTCCTCCTTCCCTCTCTTGGGCTGGACCCTTCCCTCGCATGCGGTGGCAGCGCAGGCCAAGCCCTCGCTCCAGCTCGGCTCTCACGTTGTGGGTTTGTTTGTTTATGGGCTTCTCTATGGCTCCCAGGGCTGTAGGACGTGAGTGCCGCGCAGACACGCATGTTGAGCCTCTCTACACCCTTGTGAGGTCAGGATGTGTTTGTCGTCCTTGATTTACAGGGCAGGAACCGAGAACCAGATGTTTTGGTTTGGAAGAGCCCATAGGCAAAGGCCGTTCTGCCAGGAGCAGCCCTGAAGTACTGAGGTGTCCCTGGAGAGGAGGACAAGGAGCCACATGGGCTCATCAGCTGTGACAGCCCCCGCAGGCATGAAGGCGTGGGAACTGCCCCTCTGCACTACAACATGTCCCAGGCGGAGCCCCGCTGCTCTCCACACTCCTCAGAAAGCCGGGGGCACGGCCCTGGGCTCCAGCACGCATCTCCGGGGTGGCCGTCCCCATAGGTACCCACACAGGGTGCTGCCACTGCAGATGCAGCAGCACCAGTTAAAAAAATAAAATAATAGAGCGACAATGCCCGGTGGTTTTCTGCTGGAAAAAAGACTTTGGGTAAGTATCCAGGTCAGCAGGCTGTGCGGAGATAATCAGAAGTGACACTGCTTTTGAGCAGGACCTGGGCTCTGCCAGCTTCCCCGGCTCGCCGCTGAGGCTGCTGGATGAACCAGCCAGGAAAACAGGGCTACCGCTTCGTTTTCTTTGGAGGTTGATTCTTTATTCCTATCATTCCTATGTGAGGTGCTTCAGGGTGATTTTTTTCTTTTTTTTTTTTTTTTTTTTGTCTGTGACAACCCAGGAGAAATTATTTTTTCAAGCAGCCCGTGTGGGACCAAGTGTGACTGTAGCTGTAGTGCAGGACATTACTGAGCCGGTAAGCTCGGACAGGTAGGAGAGCTGTCTGGACTTTTTCACTTTGCAATGTCATGTGTATGCTCGCAGCTCTGGATAAATGTGTAGTTATTGTAATCATAACAAATACTAGAGCCGTGAGAAATGTCTATAACCAAACCCAAACCAGGTGAAACTCCCCTGGTTTTGGGTTTCATTACGAACTCAAGGCTCAGGCCAGGTTTGTCGAGGTTCATGAACCTCTCTCTGAAGCTGGGCTCAGTTTCAAGCAATCCTGGGCTAAGTTTCAGGCAAATCTGGGCCAAGTTTTGAGTAAATTTGGAACAAATTTTAGGTGAATAAGAGATGATTTATGATTTTAGGTTTAAACCATACAAACCATGGACTCTCTGCTTGGTTTCAACCTGTAACCAGGAAATCTTGGCACTTTGGCTGAGTTTCACTTTGATTTTGAATTTTGACTGTAAAAACAAAACAGCCAGAGCAGAGGTGAGTCCCAAGAACAAACCAGGCAGAAGCTGGTTCACAGGGTGGGAGCCCAGAGCCCTGCCCTGCCCCGAGCACAGGCCTGCGGGGCTGCGCCGGCAGTGGGGCGCGCTCCCCCCGCCGCAGGTGACGCCGTGCGCGTCCCGCCAGCAGTCTGACACGGCTTGCGCTGCCCCAGTAAATCCTCCAAAAAACTAAGCCTTCCCCAAACTCTTAATGTGAAGTTGCATGTGCAATTTTCAAGCCTGGAGTGCATTGACTTTAGGTTTGGCTTATGCAACAAAGATCCAGTCCGTACTGCCTGTTTGCATTTTGAGGGGTTAAATCAGCTAAGGAATCTACACAGGGGAACAAGGCCCATGGTCCTCATCCCTATATTGTATTTAAACATGGCTCACACCCAAGCAGACGGTGGGGAAATGGACTTTCTACCTGAACTGCTGAGATTCAGGGCATTGTGGTGCCCGTTCTCCAGCCTAGAGGTGCCCAACAGAGTCCTGGGTCTCAGCTTGCCAGTGCTGCCAGCTCTGCCGCGGCACAGATACCTCAAAGATGGAAAAGAGCTGAAAACACTTCTCATGGAGATTTCTTTAGATTCATTCAGGCACTTTAAAGGGATCTCCAGACATAAACTTGTCTTTTGAAATAAAAAAATATATATCATCATTAAACCCTTTGATCATGAGATTCTTTTTGCGCCAAACATAAACTGAGATGGAAAATATTTGAGCAGGAGCTGGCTTCAACCATCAGGCAAAATATGAACAGCTGAACTGGGAACATAAGTGCTGAGTCCAGAGAAGAAGGTGATAGCACAAGTTGCTGCTGCTTTGAGAAACACGTGATAGGAGGGACGGGCAGGAAGAGAGGAGGAAGGTGCCAGCGCAGAGCAGACGAGGAATATGAAGGGAACCGCGCTGTCAGCCTGTATTCACGTCAGTGCAAAGCTGAAACAACAGGAAACTGGGAGAGAGGAGAAAGGGAATGAGCGACTCGGCAGCGCTGGCTCTGCAGGGCCGCTGCTCAAAAGGCTTTTTGGCGTGAACCAACAGCCATCTGCCCTGGCGGTAGCCAGCTCCACAAGGCTACCAGCCTTAATGCGAAGCCTTCCCCATCAGCTGACGCTCCAACCGGCGCTTTAACTAGGAGAGTAAAGCCGCCCACGGGACTTAGGCTGGTAAGAAGTTACCAAATGAACCAAACAGGAAAAAACGCAAGGCCTATCAGGACCAGATCATTATGTGACCTTAGCAAGTATTGAGTGTAGATTATTAAGTCCTTAAAGACAATTTCTCATTTACTGAATTAAAAACAAGGATAACCAAGCAAGAAAGAATTTAACAGGTTTCCCATTCCACGTCTCTAAATTGTACTTGCCAAACGCATAAATCCCCTTCACTGAAAGCCTTTCGCTATCATTTTTTTGCCTCCAGTTTTCAAATCCGCTCCTGTAAAAGATGTCTTGGTACTTTTTCAAGATCTCGGTGTCCTTGCAGCGCTGGGGAGAAGTAGCTGCAACGAAGGAGGTAAAGCTCCCAGATCCTCTATCTGTTAGTAGAGCTCTTACATCAAAGCACCACAGAGGCGAGGTGCTGCCACGTGTTAGACCAGCAACCATTTCTTCTCTTGGGGTACAAGTGTGGTGTGATACACCCGAGGCCAGAGCCGGAGAAGCCCAAGTGGAGACTCGGGCCATGAGAGCTGCTGTACGGCATGGCAAAGCTTGGGTGAGGGGTGGGTGGAGGTCCCGAGGAGACCTGGTTTTATTTTTAAATCGTGTATCATCAAGTCTGTGTTGCAGGGATTAAGACTGAAAGCAGCACCCAGCAATGAAAGGAAAGGGAGAAGAAAAGGCTGCAAAATATCCACTGCACGTGTTCTCAGAGCAAAGTCAAGATGCTGTGCACCAGGGAGCAGAACTGTGTTTCGTAAGTTCACTCTCCAACTAAGCCAGCGCTGTGCGAACTTGCCCATTATGCATTTGCCCCGTGATTTGATTACATCATTTAGGAGACTGAATTTATTAAAGATCATGTTGTCACCCATACATATGCCTACTACGCACTCCTGTATCCCAAACTATGCTGGGAACAAGAGTGTTTTCTTCTCCACAGTGACAGCACAGATAAAACCATAGGAGGAAATTGCGGGTCCCAGCGTGACCGCCCGGCCCAGGCTGAAGGCCAGCTCTGGCAGGAGCTGCAGAACCCTCCGGTGAAAAAGACCAATTATTTGTGTTGGGCCCGTTTGTGCTAACAAACAGCAAGTCTTGAGTTCCCCACAGACCAGCCTAGAATTCATTTAAAAAATAGAGAATTGGTACAAGATTTATGCAGCGGGACCTCTCCACCAGCCCCATAAGCATTAAATACCTCATGTCCTGCATGGTCTCTAACCAGGAGCAGTCCTACGAGACAAGCAGCTGAATATTGTGCTTTGAGCACCAGCTGGGAAGGTAGGGCGAAAGAGAAATAAATGCTGGCTTTGATGTCAGCTGAACCCCCATCCCCGCAAAGTCTGCAAGCAACCAAACTCCATTCCTGCGAGCCTTAGCAGGGCCACCAGCCGCCCCAGCCAGGCAGTAGCACGCTTTTCAAATCTACTGCAACAACAAAGTCCTGAAATAATAACTGGTTATTCTGCCACGTCCGAGCTGCTGTGATTTACGCTAAAGCTGCGGCGATCTGTGCTAAAGCTGCTGCTCTGTAGCACACGCTGGTTCAGCACAGTCGCATGTCGCTGGTACTTGTCTGCTGCTTGTGCAGAGGGAGCAATGCACCACGAGGCTCCAGAGACAGAGCTCACACGCAGAGAGATCAGCTACGGGCCTGCAGCCAGGCACTACGTTAATGCAGAAATGGCATTTTCAAGGCAATGGCAGTGTAAAGGCAAGTGAAGCACCTCCATTTGCCAGAAAGAAAATGCATATTAATGCACAGAATTATGATCTATGTGGGCGTGGATTGTGATACTAGTTGTTGCCCCTTTTTCTTTCCTTGGAAACGAGAACAAACATGAAAGCCAACAGTTATTTTTGTGTCCTACTAGTCTAGATTTGTCCAGCTCTGCCCTTCTGGGGTAGATACCTTTAGCGGTAAGGAGGTTTGGTGGAGGGTCACTCTGTGTATGCTTGTCTGCTCCAAAAATATGTCAGCAAACTGATCTCTCGTGACCCAGGGTCCTGCTCAGAATAGTCGGATTATATTTATAAAGTGAAATAAGAAAGATGATGGTTGATCAGAGTAATATAAACTATGGCATGGAAAATGAATTTTGAAAGAAATGCACAGATAAATCATTTATCCTCACCAATACCCTCTCTATGTTTCTTATCCCAGTAATTGAGACCATGTGTTGTGCTGCAAACAATAACTATGGGAAATTACTCATGATTCTTCCTTCATAAACTTGGGAAATGAAAGTGATGGGAAGTATGATCATCTTCATTTTTTTTTTTAATGTTAACAGCTCTAAATTATTAGGGTGGGAAGAAAATGTCAATAGAACATAAAAGTGCTTTGTATAGTGTTCACATTTGCTCATACTTTCAAATCCACTGTGGCTTATTAGTTCATGGGAAAAATGACAAAAAGGAATAAAACCCAGAAAATGAATCCAGTATCAACATCTTGCCTCTATAGTAACTTGTAGAGACACTGTAACTTGTGGGTAAAAAGTGACAATATTAGGAAATGTTTATTGGGCAACTGTGGTGATTAACCCCCTCCTTCCCCCAGTACCTCCAGCTTCCCGTCAGCCTGACACATTCCTACAGATTAAAGAGTGCCCGTTGCTCTGTGCTGCTCCTTCGATTAGAAGCCTGGAGCTAGCGAGGCCCTTAACCTCTGTTTCAAGAGTTTATTGCTCAGCTGTAAAAATTCTCCCAGGGCTGAAACTTGACAGAAAAATGTCTCTGCCTGGGAGGAGTTTCTGTTCGGAGTTTGGTTTGAATTAGTTCAGCCCTTTTCCACTTTCAGTAGGACAATGGAGCAGGATTCCCCCTCTCTCCTTCTTTTTGTCTTTTTAAATAAAGCGAACACCCCGCCAGGGCAGTACCCGTAGCAGGCAACACTCAGACCACAACCCTCTCTGCAGCTGTAGCGCAGGGTCAGTGCTGGCCACTGCAGCAGTTTCCCTGCCCTGTAACAGGCCAGACTTCATCCCCTTGCTTGCACAGACGCTGGCTCAGACAGCGGTTTGTGCAGAGGCTGCTGAGGGCCAGCTTGGCCATGCTGCAAGCCGGGAAAGTCCGCCCTTGCTGCTGTTGCTCAAGGGACTGGCTCGTTGCACTGCAGAACCACCTGGGCTGCACCTCCATGGGGCTTTTGGCTTTTCCCAGACGACATGCCAGCACAAGCCTCTCCTCCCATGGTGGAGGCACAAGTCGGCCCCGCTCGGCCCCAGGCCTGCAGTGGAGTACCAGGTGGTAGGTTTCCCGGATAAAGGGCTTGGCCCAGGGAAGTGGCTCTCTGCAGACCTCAGCCTGAGCCAGGGGATTCATTTCTAGAAGCAAGAGTGCTAGATCTATTACACTTCTGCATGGGCTGCCTGCGGGGCTGGTAAATCTATTATAACAGTCAACGCTTTATGAATGAAGTCCGGCCCCACCAAAGTCAATGGCAAATCTCCCATTGATTTCACTGGAATGAGATTTTTACCCCAAATCCTCACAGTGCCCCTGGGATCTCCCCCATGCTCGGCACAGCCATCCACAGCTCCAGCGGGGGAAAGGAAAGCAGAGAGCAGAGAAGGGCCCCGGTGCTCCCTCAGCTGAGCCTGGGTCCTGCTCAGACAGATGTGCTGAGAATACCACTTTGGCAATACCGACAGGCCTGGGTGTGAGATAGGTGTTGTGCAGCTGAAGTGGCTGACGGAGATACTTTGGCACAGAAGCAGAACTTTATAGGCCAGTGGAGTTTTGCCCTGAGCTCTCTGAGGGCCAGAGCATAAGTAACAAACAAATAAAAATTTCTATGGATGGAGAGGTGTCCCACCCGTCCAGGAGAGCCTTGACCCTGCGCCAGTAATCCAGCCCCCATAGTCACTTCTCTGTGTGCGTTTAATTGACTGAACAGCTACTTGATATCATCCAGAACCGCTTATAAAATTAAATGTTATTAAACATAAGGGCAGACTCATAACACTTGCCAACACTTATTTCAATAATGATGCTATGCTTGCCACTCCACAGATCTGACCTGCCACTTGAGAACTCAAATGACCCATAACTTCACGTGTTTTATCCACCTATAAATTCAGGCAGGTTCATTAGCTGGACCTGGCGCGTTATATCATATTCTGCCCAACTCTTTTACAACCATTTAATTGCTTCCTGCTCTTACGCTTTCCCATCACCCCAGCACATATGACGCCTGGTGACAGTATTTTCCCATTTACCTGAGTAAACGAACAAGTAAGATCAGCATCTTATTCCAGAAAACAGAGCTAAGGAAGTTAATTGCGGTTACTTAACAGCTATTTCACCGTTTCCTTCTTGGTTTGCCAACTCTCCCGTACTTACCATTTGCTAAGCTGACCAAAAGGTTTTCTCCATTTTTGGATTCAAGCAATTTTTTCTTTGACAGCTACTTTAGAGTCGCCCTCCCACTGATCACAGGTGAGGTCATCTCTAAACCACGCTGTGGGATTTCTGATATATAGAGCTCTTTCAACACTGATATTGGGGGTGGGAGTTCAAATCTGAAATAAGAGCAGCCTGGCTCCCTAAAGGCATGGTTTGTACATGAATTTTTTTTGATGTCTAGGAAGAGCCAAGGTTCCGTCAGGTTCAGTCCCTGCACGGACAGAGCATCGGTAGTGGCTCCTTCCCATTTGTTGCAGTCTAATACAGGTGAAGCTCACACTACATCCTTCCATTTGGGTGGCAACTAATCCAACCTCTCCTTCACTGCCTGCTTTCCTGAACGGCATATATGAGCTCAGCAGCTGTTAGACATTTACCACTTGGTTCAGTTTGGCTGAAGCTGACCAGTGGCTTTGCACTTTTACTAGAAGACATTTAGGCACACATACAGAGAAAGCAACTGTGAGTATTAAAGTTAGCTCATGGCTTATAGTCACTGTGAAAAAGTTCAGCTGTACTGCACTTGACACAATTTCAGTCAATGGTGTACAAGGGGTTCCTTTCTACTCCTCTGTCTCCTTCTAGAAGCTAATTAGGAAAGTGTTTCTTTCTTACTTTTTTTTTTAAACCTAAAGTACTGTAAATGTCTCTTTAAAAAGAAAATAAAGAGTCCTTCAATCACCTTGTGCTGTGATACCACAGAGATTTTTACTTAGAGCCAAACGCCTATCAGGTTGGATTCTGAAAATCCATCTGTTATTTTTATTTTCCCTTTTGCTCCTTTGAATGCACAGAGCTTCTGTCTGCTTTTTACCGTCATTTCACAGCTCGCTTCCTGACATTACATGGCATCAGAATCGTTGCTCTAGGGAACAAAATGGTGCCCAAAATTATGTCACCTAGCCTAGCACATGAACTCCTTCATCCTTTTCCATAGTACCCAGTCCCTTCAGGTCAGAAGAAGCAGGTGGCATAAAGCCAAATTTCTTTTCAGGAAGGACAGAAATACAAACTAATCTAGTAACGCTCAGTACTGCATGGTCCTGTATAAACACCAAAGAGCAGGCACTTGCTGCTTCTCCTTTGCAGAGCTGGCAGGAAGAGACCCTGTGTCTGCGGTCTGCTCTGGCACCTGATGTGACTTTTTAGACTCACCTGATCTTCAGGATATTAAGACAGAAAACAGTTAACATCTATGGATGTCACATACATGGGTGGGAAAGGGTGAGCTGTGCTTATAGCACTTGGAGATTGAGGAGCTCAAATAACTAAGGGGTTTATTTTGAGCAGCTGTGTGAAATAGACCTTGCTGGTAGCTCTGAAGTCTAGAGGTAATTGCAAAGTGGGAGAGAGTGAGGGGTTAAATAGAAAGAGGCATATTCTATCAAGTCCATAGGAAGTACATGCAACCCTTGTGGTCCTATCATCTCTGCCTGATTTGGGAAGCTGAATGTGCTTATTTAATCATCTCAAGCAATAAAATTCCTTTTCTCCCACTGAGTGGAAGCCCAGTGGTGTTAAAAAATTACTTCTTCCAAAATTAATTCATTTTTTTACAGATGCCAGTAAGATGAGTTGTAGTTGTAGACTGAATAAAGTCATTCTAGCTGGAAGTATGGTAACCATTTTCAGATGAATAAGATAAAAGAACGTAGTGAATACAACAGCTAGCTAGAGGTATAACAGTGCTAGGACTCAATTCTTTACTGATTACTATGCAAATCAAATACTAAGAAAGATTGCTGGTATTGCAATATCCAGAGGAGGATGATCTCCTGTACAATAACTTCCTAGCTTACATTTTATGGTTTAACATTTAGAAACCTCTTTCAGAAAGCCGATTGTTACAGAGAGGATGAGCAGCCCTAGCAGAGGGTGGGCAGACTTTCAGTGACCTCTCCCTGCAAGTTTCCAATCAATTAATTCAGACTGTCTTTTATTTTGCAGTCATTTGGCTGGTATATTCAGCTTGATACCTAAGCATGTTTTATAAAATTTTGTAGTGCAAATCTTTCCTGCTTGGTACAAAAAAAAAAACTTTATATAACCTTGGGAAATTGCGTAAGCAAGAAATGGCTGTTAACAGCTGCAAATGTTTATGTGGCTCTCCTGTGCTGGAGAGGTAGTTAGCAGGAGACTGCCTGGTGTAAACATCTGCAGCCAATAATTACAGCCTGTTCTCATTCCCCTACTTTCTGAGGATTTGTAGTATTGTTGAGCTGGTTGGGTGAAGAGAACAGGATCAGTATGTGCAGGATTTTGAGCTACTGAAGAAGTTGTAAGTAGGTCCTGTTTTCTTCTAGTCTAAGCTGTTGTTACAGATGGAGCAAAGCCTCTCTTTGCAGGTTATGAGCCAGTTGGGTTGCTAAAAGACTATGACAAATAAGCAATGAGTGATGTGAAGCCTAAGTTCAAGGAGCAATTCAGAAGACCCTTCTAGCTTAGAAAAAGACTAATCCGATTTTCTAAGACTGAAACTATTTATCAGGTAAAGCTTCATTTTATCAGTGAGGTATGTGGGGGGAAAGGAATTGCTCTGCATCACTGCTGCTGTTTGGTTTATGGGCTGAAAACACCAAGTGAGAGGGGGTGATACCCAACCTGAGAATGATATTCCTCAGTCACACTGAGGCAAGCAAGGCTCTGCAGTGCCGAGTCCCAGCTGCTCTCCTGTCCTCGGCCTGTTCCCCACAGCCAGGGAAGCCTCAGGGGTAGGAACTTCACTGACGGAGTTCAGAGGGCCCTAATGTCTAGGTGCATCACTGCAAGCTAAAGGTTGCAGATTCCCTTTTCTTTCTGTACTGCGCATGGCTGCCGTATGGGGATTTAGTACTTATTTGTGTGTTGATAATTAAAGTATTTGTGATACTAAAGGACAAATCACCCTCCCCTGGAAATTAAACACTCACGCTGCAACCTCCTGATCCTCAGTGAGTATTACATTAGTCAATTTGTGGCTAGCCCAGTAACTCGATAGCAACGAATTATGTAGTTATGTGGGAAGTCTGGTTTTTGGAACAGGCTGATGTTCCCAAGCTCAGGCCCAGCACTGCTCGGGTGTGTCATCTGTGTGAGGCACTTGGCGGAAAGAAAAAGCTGCAATGCCACAGTCTTGCGTGCTTTCTGGAGGACAAAATATAGCAGCAATATTACATTAAGGTAAGAATGGGAACAGACAGAACTATTTCTCCACCAAGAACTTTTCTCTGTAGCGAGACTGATTGGTTAAACAGGCTTTCAGTTGACGCTATGTTCAATTACCTGTTTTACGAATTACTATTTTAAGTTTAGACATGATAAGTCTGAAAGTGGATTTGTGCCGACCAAATGTCCTCTCTGTACCTTCAACTCCATGCTTAAAAGTTTTACAGGACTCGGTATAGGTCACTGGAAAAGATCATGTCATTGTTGTGGGATAATGAGCTGAAGAAGCTAATGCTGACTTGAGGCAGAATCAAGTCTTAGTCCTGGTGTCCACTTACACTTGTACTGGATTTAGTCTACCGCTGGATTAAGGGTAACTACCAGAATCTTAGCCCAACATCCCCATGTCAGTCCAGACTGAAGGAAGGAGAGGGATGACGTCTGAGGGCCTAAGACTCAAAATATTTCTCTCCATTCGCTCTAAAAATAGTTTTGTTGTTATATTCCAGTCTGAATGCCACTGATTTCAGCAGTCAGTCTCCCACTGTATTTTATAAAATCACAACTACCTTCAGTACTTACACAACAGCCTGGTGCTTCTTCATGCTTTCTAATGCGTTCCAACTTCAAATTTACTCTGGAAATTAGAGAGAAAACTGGACTGTGATAGAGCCAAGTAATCTGCTGAAGTCATAAGAAACATTCAAAAAGTTACCAACATGGCTTTTAAAAATAGCAACTTACTTGTTACTAAGTGCCAGATTCTGCTCTGCCTCGCATACCTGTGCAATTTGAGTCATGAAGTACCAGGGATGCAGGCCTGTGTGGGCCCCTTACGGTTAGCTTTCAGCTCCACAGAGGGTTTCTCCACAGGGCCGTTCTGCAGCAGACGGCAAGGTCTGGAATCTAAGATAACTTCCTAAGCCATGTGGCAAGGTGCGTTTGTGTGTGTGTGTGTGGGGGGGTCCCCCTGAATTCCAAGAGATATAATGGTGTTGGGTTTTTTTTTATTTTACATAATAGCAAAAGAGATGGCTTTAATTTTATGTGATGTAAGTAAACACATACACTTAGTAAGAAGTGTTTGAATTATCGTATGGCTGTGTCCAAGGCTATCATGTCAAACATGTCTTTCAGAGCCAAGATTCTTGTCCAAGAACCCACCCAAAACTTTACTGTATGAGGTATGAAGCAATAATGGGACCCACTGATTCATCATTTCATGAAACCAGGAGTGCCCAGTATTGCCCAATAGAAGGTTACGTAGGGCCCTAATGAAGTGTTTCTCTTGCATAAAAGGGAACAGATGTAGCCAACCTCATGAGAAACCTCATGAGCTGTGACCTGCTGTGAGTTCCCATCAGGCAAAGTTTCTTTCAGATGTGAGAAGTTGCTCCAGCTGAGTTAGAATATTCCTCTGGTACCACCATGCCTACACAGGCTCAATTTCTAGATTCAGATCTGGGTTGCCGTAGGCTACATTCTACCATGTTTCTTTTAGTTACAGTGCTGGCAAACTCTCTTTAGACTTTGCGAACTGTTGGAAACCTGACTGCTAGCGGAGGAGCTCTGCTCTACAGACCAACAGAAACTATTCACAAACTGGTTCTGCCCTGGAGGCTAGTGGTGTATCTCACATGGAGAATCAAGCCTTGTCACTTTGCCCAAGTTTTGGATGACAAAAGAGATGATTGTGAATCTTCCTGCGGTACTTTGAGGTATAACTGTAATTGTGTTTGCCCCAGAATCAACTGCAGTGGCAACAGGGTAAAGTAGAAAGTCTGATCTTTCGACTGAAGAATAAATGTGACAAAGTGGCTCTTGTGAGCTTATACCAATCCTAACATAAGGATGTGCTGTAGCAAAGAGGAAGTAGGCTTCTGATAGCAACAGACTAAGTGAAGAACAGAGAAGAAATACTGATGCATTTGTTGCTGACCGAGGATTTCTAGATGAATTCCTGCATCTCCTAATGAACTAAAGTCTTCAGGCCAGACCAGACATGGGGAGCTTATAAATCCAAACAATATCTTGAGTAAACAGTACAATAAGTGGTTATGCACTGTATTTCTTCTGCATTGAAGTAAGCAGCACGCTGACATCCATTGCAGTTACTATATATTGATGCAAGTGTTTCAGGGAATCCTGGTGTTAAGGGCTGGAATAAACCCAACTAGCATGATGGGGCATGTTCCCATTGGCATTCTTGTTGCCTGTCACCCCATACTAGAGTTATTTGCTCAGTGGTGTTAGTTATTCCAAGTTCCAAACCAGATCTTTATTAAAGCTTCCAGGAAAGCAACAGCGCTGTGGATGTCAACAGGGCCTTCAGCATCAAAGCCACAGAATAAAATTATAGATGGAAAAGACCTGTTAGGTCATCTACTCAACCCGTCAGCCAATGCAGGATTGTTCTCTGTGGTGTGCTTTTTCCCTTCTTTGTCTGCATCAAGCCAAAGGGGTTTCCACAGCTTCCCTGGGGAGACTATGACATAGCTGACTAGTTGTTGCCCTTAGGAATAACTTTGAATCTGTGAAATAACAGAAGCATTCTAAGTTTCATTTTGATGGAGAAAAGGAATGCTGAGAGAAGGACCCTGAGTCTTATGACTACACTGTATCTCAGATGTAATTCTGTATTAATCACTTCTTGTATACAGATCATCTGAGGCTAACAGTGTGTCCCACCCCACAGCTGTCTCTTGCAGTAATTACTCCTTAGACAGATTTTGTCATCCTTCAATAGTAAGTGCACAAACCCTGAACAATTGCTTTTCACTCTGCAAACGTTCAGAATCTGCCCTAACTAGTGTTTGAAGTGTTCTCTCTGACTCTCACTCCTTTTAATTATGCCAGAGTTCTTTGGCAGTTAGTGATGTGATGTCCCAGAAACCCGTAAAAACTAACTCCAACATATTTTCTTCAGGTGAATCAAAAACACTCAAGAGATGTTCACTAAAAACAACTGCATTTATAGATAGAGGACTCTTGACAGCTATTGATTTAAGACTTCCAAATGTTTTCGTTCAAATCCCTTGGGCGCCTACTGTTGATCAATCATAACTTTCTGACATCTTGATCTCTTGCAAGGAAATGCTTCTTGCCAAATGTATGAACATCCTTTTTGACCTCGGGTATTGGGCATTAACAAACATGAATCCAATTATTTTTTTCAGAAGGAATAAAATACTTCCATAGCTATTAAAACACGCAATCCTCTGACTTTTTTTGAAGATCTACGTGCATATAAACTGTTGAAGCTGACTATGGAGATAGTTTTAAAGCAATGCCAGTACCCTTAGCATTCTGATGAGGGCTGTATTGGTTTCACAGTTCTCAGCCACTGAAAATTATATTTAGCGTGCAGGATAATTTTATAAATATTAGTTGTAGAGCTATGGAAGGCCATGATTAGTACCATTTTGTGATTGTTTGAGTTGTGCTTCACACAATGAGCAAGGATTCAGAAGAAGCCTTTGTCTGACTGCCACTTTGGCGATGGGGAGAGGGGGGAAATCTGAATACCCAGCATGGCTTTGTTAGCAGTTGGATGTCATTTTCTTTTGTTTAGCATTTGCACAGTGCTCTCTGTAATGCAGGAATATAATAAAGCTTTGCCAGCAACAGCACCAGACTTTAGGACCATGCACAGGCCAGTGAGACTATGTAATGTACTTTATCATAAGGCAGCAGTAGAAGAGGCAATTTAATAGGCTTATGATGGAGTTGTAACAGAAAGGGTTTTCCCTGGGCTATTGGCACATGCTTTAGAGTACTAAACCAGGAGTTTTGCTCTTAGGTCCAATTTTTATTCTAATGCCTAATTTGTAAGCACTTTTCCTTTGTACCAGTTAAATAGAGCTTAAATTATTTCTCTACTGTTCATTATAAGGGAGCGAATTTCATGTGAATCTTTCAACTATCTATTTAAACACTCCTACCATTGCCTGCTAGCTGATGGCACACCTGAAAAATGAAAGTTTGGCAAACCAGAAGGTAGAGATCAATGAACAAAGGCATGAGGGGAAAAGGTGCTATCCAAGGAGACCCTAAGGGATCCTAAGATAGGAGTTAAGCTTTAGCTTTCTCCACATCTACTCTATTTGCACAGTCACAGTATTTGTAATAAACTCCAGTATCATTCCTAACCCGGGTTAGTACCAACAAGGTAGTGTCATGATTAACATAGCCAGACAGCCCTGGTTTCAGTGTCGCATTGGTTTTGCTGATCTGTGGCTCTAGAGGCACTCAGTGTTCTCCAACAGCTCAAATATAATGGAAGCTGGAGGAGTAACCCATTTGCTGGGCAGATGTTGCTAGCATGCTGCTTTATCAGCGCGTGCTGTTGCGCACCAGCCCAACAAAAGTTGACTCTTCCAGACAACCATGGCTGTGGCTTTGCATGAATTTCTTTAGCCTGAGTGCCAGCTTAAACAGACCCTATCCCTCTTCTCATCCAGCTGTTCTATTATTTTGGCAGCTACTCAAAATTTCTTGGAATAATTGCAAATGAGTAATAATTTTTCATTCAGCTTGTATGCAATCCTGGCATCAGTGATCATTTGCATGCTTTAATATATACATAGCCATGCCTTCAACACGTTTAAATAGCAAACTTCAGGAGTAGGGGGACAGAGGTGGAGTCCAGTTTGTTATTATTGTTATTAATGTAGGTTCTCATAGTCTTGAAATCAACTTTATTAGTGGAAAATAATGATGTAAAAATAAATAGGCGGGTGCTGTTGGCAAGCAGGTGCTCAGGATCAGACAGGACTGAAAAATCCAGAATCCTGTTGTAGGAACCAAACTACTCACTCAGAAGTGCCTGAGCTGTGTTTTTCTGCTCAGTCTAGGCTGTCCCATAAATGCTAAGCATCTCGAAGGTCATCCAAATAAAAAGTAAATGCAAACAGAGGCTACTTCCCCCACACAGCAGACTTTCAGCCTGCTCAAGATACAACGGTGAAAGATTGCCTGTTTTGACTATTAGTCTTACTCAGCTGGCATTTGGGAAAGTTATGAACAGCAGTCTGGAGGCTCTGTGCACGTGACCTGGGATGGGATACAACATATGTCATGCTTCCAGAAATATGAAGCCCTCTTTAAAGCCACTCTTAAAGCCTCTCTTTTAGCTAGAAACTGATAACAAGATGTACAGCGCTGCAGTTGGGTGAGGAATGATGTTCTGACAAAAATACCAGTGCCTTGCTGCCTCCTTGGAGCAGCAGTTTGGCTTTTCATTTGGTAGCAGTCTTCCATGCAGTGAGGTTTTCCAGTTCTTTCTGGAGAATTTTTATTAGTTTAATTGATATGATTAATAAAACAAACAAACAAAACAAAAACCCAACCAAAAAAAACGACCCCCAAACCAAAAAAACCTCACCAAGATGATGTAGTGGGAGCTGTCGGTCTCTTCTGACTCAGCTGTCTGCTCCCTTCACATTCAGGGAGGGCAATGAGTTCTCTGTTGCTGCATCCGTGATTTCCTGGCATTGCCACAACTCCTTTTTTGGTTTTCTCGTATTGCTAATGCCTTAATGCAAGTTGAGAAGAAAGGTAAGAACAGGACTTAAATATCCTACTTTCTCCCTTAACAAAAGACCTCCTCCTTTTCTTTGACTACTGCCAGCCTATGTATTGCTATGATACACTGTCATAGGACAGGGTAGACAAAAAAAATAATTCTTGCAGAATTTAAATGGCTTGAATTACCTGTAATGCTGACCGTTTGGCTCACTGCCAGCAGTAACTTCTACATGGAAGTGTAGGAAAGTGAGACGGGTGTTTTGTGTTTGCTGCTGTGAAAACCTGACAAGTGGGATTCCTTGATGCAGTCCTGCACCCTAAGGACCGGTACCTGCAGTTCAGCAGTGACCGAAGCGCAAGCTAGTGCAAGCAGGAAGGTTGCAGTCAGGACTGAGGTGTGTTAGCAAGGCAGCACTGCATACTGCACGCTGCTGTGCTTGCTAGACATGGCACAATCAGCTTAGCTGCAAAGGAAAGGGGAGGTTTGCTTCCAACTAGGACACAGTTATTTTGTCTTGGACACTTGGAGACAACCTTTCGGACTAGGAATCCATAAACCACAGAATACTCATGTTAAAAGAATCTGGCCAAAGATACTACATTCATGACTGTTTGTTTTTTCTTTTTCCTTTTACAAAACAAAACCAAATTCCTTTGCTGTAATCAATAGTAGTCAGAAGATAACTTTCTTCAGTTCAAGGATATCAGCCTTAAATGTTAAGGCTACAAGCAATTTCTGTTACCAAATTTACTATACAAATGTTTCCTAAAAAGCCAATGATTAATATTACGTTTTTTGTGACATAATGAAGAAACCATCAAAGTCTAAGGGGAAACAAGTAAGTGTGCATATACGGCTCACATGTGTTTGTTTAAGCATATTTTACATATTAAAATACAGCAGTTGCTTTCTGGATGAGGGCTCTCAAATTATAAAATTAATCTGTCAGGTTTTCAGACTTGGCAGGGTAAAAGGTTTTCTTGCTGTGTTCTAATGGAGTAGGGGAAAAGCCTCACTTCAGTGGTAAAGAGCTAAATGACCACACAGTTAATGGAGGGAAAGTTTAGGCAAAGAATTACGTTAATTCACTTCAGACCTGATCCTGCAACCTTTAACCATGCAATGACATTCTTAGCCCAGCAGCAGACCCAAATTTGCACTTTGCAGAATCACATCCTTACTGCGGCAGAGATTGCCAAATAGCTGTTAGCGAGGGAAGTGCCATGTGTGCCAATTCTAGAAACCAGTAAGGCAGTACAGTCTGCCCTATATTTTCAGACTTCGGGTACCTTACATAACTAGGTGCAAAATACTTATTTTTATTTCTGATTCTTTTCTTTGGAAGTGCAGTCATGTGCAATCAGGTGGAATAAGTGTGCTGATAATTTTCCTTCAGAAATTGTAATGGTTAGCGATGTGGACACTTTTCTTTTTAGGCAGAAACCATGAGGCACTGAAGCAAGCATTCACTTTTCTTGCACTTGAGGTCACAAATTTATGCAAGTCAAAAATGTTGGGCCTGCCAAAAACATCATGCTACACTCCACCAAATAAAAGGACACTGTTATTCTTACAAGGAAAGGTTTGACAGGACAGGAAATAGGCAGGGTCATAGAAGTTTACTTAATACCGAAAGTTATTTAACTATCTTTAAGCCAAAATACAATGATAGTTATTTAAAAAATAGGAGGAGGGGGAGGGAGAGAAGACAAATAGAGAGCACTGGACTGCACTATTACAGGAGCAGCAACCAATACAGAAACTAAGGAACCTTAATAAAAATTCGTAATTCAGGTTATCATATGTCACCTGCCTCTACTGGGTTAACACGTATTAAGTAAATTTTAACTGATGTCCTGAACTTGCAGCAAGAGGCATTTGATTTGAAGAATCCAATGCAGAGTTTACCAAGCTATACACTACTTTCATTACAATGCAATCCTTAAGTAGACTGCATTCCACTTGAAGGAATGGAGGAAGGGGGAGTAAGAGGAGAGTGAATATGAAAGATAGGAAAAATGTTGCTGTTCATTACAATTTTCCATTTTTGTTGAAACACAGCAGGAGAGCAAAGCCACAGGCTTCTCTACTGCTCTTGCATGCCAGGAGGGATTATGCAAACACTGCAACCACCCAAATCTTATTTAAATTATAGTCATTGTTCCCCCTTTAATGGTTATACTTTTGCCTGCTTTCACTCAAATATTGCTGCATCTTGCTTTCCGCCAACATAGTCCCAATGGGAGTCATCAAGTCTTAATTATAGATGAACAGATCTTTGAAAAATACCTCTGGAAAAAAAAGTGGAAAAGAAAGCAAACTTTAAGTGCCATCTAGTGGCTGACCTACTAAAAAACGTTAAATAGATCCAAAAAATTCTTAACATGCCACAGAGCAATAAAACTGTAGCTGAACTGAGGAAGCAGTGCTTAAATTCATGACCACTAAAGACCAGGTTAATACTTTGGGGAACCGAGAAAAGGACTAAAGATCAATGGTATCATTACCATAATTTTTCTTTTAAGATTTTTGTCTGTAAGTGGAGAGTTCAAATGGTAGGAACTGTCTAATGATCACCTGTTCCTTCAAGACCCTCATCTGCTTATGAGCTTCTGCCTTGGTAAAGAAATACAAGTTGTCATATGTATTTCTGTCCAAATTAGAAAATAGAACCCTTTCGGATCTCAAAACAGAACCCAAACCATGGGAGTGAATCTGGAGCCAAGCATCTGAATTCAAGTTAGCATTCTCCTCCAAATTCACCTGGGGTTGAAGGCCAGAATTTCTCTATTTGCAACAAAAGTCAAATCCATTTCTACAAGAAAGAAGGCAGATTGTTAGTAATGTCCTTTTCCTTTCCCTGCAGGAAAAAGCCATTTTCTGCTGTAGATGAGGATTCCCAACAAATTATTTTCCATTATAAAAGCTCCACATTCCATTTACACAGAGGACGTTCCACAGGATTGTTCCCCAAGCGTTAGGTAACTCCTCTTGGAGGTAACATGTCCCTTCTACAACAGTAGTTGACAATCTCAACTTAAATAGCTTTGTCTGAACCTGTTCAGTGATAATGGAGAGCAACCCAACATCATTTTTATTTAATGTAATTTTCATTTTATGTTTTTGCAAACAGCATTATATTTTGGGCTTACTTTGGAGCTTTACATCTCTTCATTTTCACATCTATAGTGAGCCCTGGGGATCACACCTCGGCGACAGGTTCTGGAGACATAAATCTGTCTGGATAGAAGTAAGACCTACGCATGTTAGCATCTAGCTTCTCATGAGGTTACTTGCTCAAGCATGTTGTTAAGTCAATGACACGCTTAGCCACTTTTTCACTGAATTACAAAAATAATTTACAACTAGTTAATTTAGGCAGAAGGATAGATCTCAGATAAAGCAATGAACAAGATCAACGTGTTTCCCAGTCCTCTCTCCCTTTTGCTAATATAAAAATTCTTAAACATTCTGATTTTTGTTTAAGACAGGATCAAATGTGCTAATTAAAGCTTAAAATGTACCATTATAAAGAGGGAAATTTAAACCTTGCTGAAGAAGTGCTGATCTAGCTTCTTCCCCTTGCTTATAGGGAGAGGGTTAGTTGTATGAGTAGGAGCCAGGGGAAGTTAAAAACTAGCTTCTGCAACAGATACTGTTCTGTGCCTCCTGTGTATGTTTGCCAGATACCAGGATAAAATACTTTTGTAGCATAGCTAATATTAATGGGAAAAGGGAACATTAATTAGGAGGGTATTCCTTTTCCTATTAATGAAATTGTAGGACTTTCTTTATTAAAAAAAAAAAAAAAGGTGGTGTGGGGGGGGAGATGTAGGAAGCATGGTTTGAACCAGAAAGTATCAAATACTGTTGTAAGAATTCTCTGCTCACTACCAACACAAAAAGTTTCTACAGGTTTCAGTACAGGCCCTGGTCTGCAGTAGCACGTATCACCTCAAGAACTTTCAATACATTGGTACGTAACTCTTGTTGCCTGACTAGAAGTATTTGTCTTCTATAGATTTGCCACTCGTATTGAAGCAAGGCCCCAACACTACGAAAGGATTATCCAAATTTGTTATCCTAGTGCAATGGTTTGATGCACTGGGAGGAGTTCAGTGCAGAGGTGAGCTTGAAAGCTTGAAAACACTTCTGTTGTTTCAGATAGACAGACTTTTCCAAGGTCCTACTGGGAAGAGCCTTGCAGTAATCTTAAACTCACTACATGCTTCTCTAGGTAAGTATTGAGAAACCATGAAAAGGAACTCAACTATACCAGTTTTCAAAATAAGTGAGCCTTTTTGGTAATGACACTTAGATGACAGTCTGTATGTCGACAACTTACAGCAGGCATGGATTTGTAAGTTTGTGTTTCTTCCTCATGTGTCTGAGATAGCTTCTGAGATAGTGCTTTTTCTAGCAAATACTATTCCTTCTTATCTCAGAATCTGGAGTATTACTTTCAAAAATTGAAATTAGATCAGTTTCCAACAGGTACAACAAAACATAAGCATCAACAAAACTTAACACTTTTTCCTTATAGGTTGCTGTTCCAAGCGAGATCGTCTTGTAGCATCTTTGAAAAAGGACTTGCATCTGTGTATCCCCTCCTAGTTTCTTGCTTTGTGGGGTGGGGAGGGAAGAAAAGAGGAGCAGCAAAACTTGGTCTCAACTTACAGTCCAACAAGAAGAAACAGCTTTACACAAAAGGATCATAGCTATTTTAAGACCTTTACATAGTCTTTGGTAACTGAAGTTCCTTTTTGGCAGGTTATAGAACGGAAGAAACTTCATGTCAAGATCAGCTTTTCCAATTCATTTACAGCTTCATTGGTATGATGTGCTTCTTGCTTACAATAGGCTTCTGCATGGTGAGCCCACTTATGAGGGTCTGGGTATACAGATGCACGTACAGTGTTGTGATAAGGGTGTAGCGGGGGGAAAAAAAGGACTGGTAAGCATATCGTGCACATGGAGGGAAAGACTTCTACCCTAGTCAAAGATGAATGTACTACTGTTTCAGCACTGCCAAGTCAATGTAATGACTATCCTGTGGTTGAAGGAATCTGAATGCTGTCATATTACACATTATTTTCCAGCTCCTTGGGGAAGGGGAGGGGCAAAATGTATAAAATGTGCAATATTTTGGGCCTACTTCACTGAAAATGGTTAGTCCTAGACAAAGACGTGAAACTAATACCAACAGGGTTATTATGACCTGAGACTACCAAGGAGAAGAATGCTGTGAACATCTTAGTCTACAAAAGGGCCTACCTTTCCACTGCTGAGTCACGACTTAAAGCACAGTATTTCATACCTGTGACCTTTCAGCTAAGAAAATCTAAAAAGAGAATACAGACAGCTGCAGGAAAAAAGAAAAAATTATGTTTGAGAGCTTCAGAACCTTTTCTAATTCCTTTCTGGAAGGTGGCAAACTACTCAAGATTCTTTCCTTTTTGTCCCTTCTCTTGTGTGCATCTTCTTTCACCTGAAAGCTTTTGAGTCATTGAAGAGATTCCCACACTTAAAGAAACAATCAGGTTCGGGACAGATTCCAAGGGTTCTACGTTAACTGGTCAAAATAGAACTGAAAAAAAAACCAATTCATGCACTGCTTCAATAATTCAGAATCTTTCTTCCGTACAGTAACTTATAAATGAATTTGTCAGCAAATATTTCAAAAGCATGTTTTGTAGCATTTATTTACTATATAGAAGTTATTTTCAGATGACTTGTGTTATTTGGCTCAAACATTGTATTGCCTGCTCTGTTAATAGCGAGCTGAAAAATTGGCTGTTTGAGGATCAGCTAAGGATGAAAGACAGAACTTTAGCTTTGAACAGAAACACAAGGTTGTAGAAGATGCAATATTAAATATCTTTGCCTTATTCTGATGTAGGGGTCAGAGTGGGAAGTGTATTATCACTGATTCTGTATGAAATAGGCTCTCGGCATGAAATACTGAGCTACATGCAAGATAGATTTCGGAAGATGAACACAAACTGGCAAGGGAACTGTCCTGGTGTCAGCTGGGATAGTCTTAACTTATCTGGGGAGTGAGCGAGTGGCTGTGTGGTGCTTAGTTGCCGGCTGGAGTTAAACCGCGACAGGAACAATCAGCCATTTTAGTTTAAGTGAGTAAAATAAAATCAAATCATTATGTTATTTTTTAATTTATTACAGTATAATCAGCACATAAACAATGAGTTGTTGTTACTGAGGACTGAACATCCAAAAAGAAAAAATAATCCATCAACTAATCAATCAAGTCAGTCATGCACATTTCCCCATAATGCAGATGAATGCACCGCCTATAAAAACAGACAGGAGGACAGATACGGAGAATTCTGAATAAAACTTGAATTTTTTTTTATGTGCTCCAAAATCCCACTTCTAGTTCAAATGAAAATTTACAAATAGCGTAACAAAAAAAAAAAAATACAGAAAGCATATTTAAATAATTTTCAGTTCTTTCCAGTAGAACCAAAGCCACCTTCACCACGTTCCGTATCATCTAGAGCCTGAAAGACATCAATTATGATAAGTTGGCTTAGAGTCTTAACTTGCCTTTTGTTTCTATACAACAGATATTGTCTATCATAATGAAAGGCACATTTACTCGTAACAATAGCTATAACTGAGAAACTAAACCAAAAAATTAAGAGACGTTTTAGAATACCTTTTGTACAAGTTTAAAAAAAATCCCACATTGTGAGACAACTGTTTCTAGTGTACACTGAAGTGTTTCTCAAGTACCTGTTAACTCTGAAAACTACCAAAAAAAAAAAAAATCCACGTAAATGCATGCAAAACATCAAGATTTTTATTCAGGTAGCAATGCTACTATGCAGTTTTAACACTGAAAGTAGTTTTAAAGCTAAGTATTTATCTATACCATAAATGTCAGCTTATATACAACTATCTCAAACAGTTAATTATTGAAAATAGCAGAAATATTTTCTTTTGGCAACTTACTTGAACTTCTTCTAGCTCAGGATAGTAAATGCGCTCACAGATGAGCTGGGCAATTCTATCCCCTTTTTTAACTGCAATGAAGTTAAAATATTATTAGTTCCTTCAAAAACGGTGAACAATCAATACAAAGTTTAGACAATCCCCTTTCAAGAGTATCAGAATGTACTAAAGTGTAAACACTTACTTGAAACTTAGTTAAGCAGATGTTAATAGTCCCAGAAAAATACAGGCTAAGACAAACTTGTCCTTGGTCCTTTTAAGGTGAAGTTTCAGCAGCAGTACCAGCTCAAAGCACCCCCCTCATGCCTGCTGCCATACTGCGGCATCTTAAGTGTCATTATACTTAGGGACATGGTTTAGTGGTGGACTTGGCAGTGTTAGGTTTATGGCTGGACTCGATGATCTTAAGGGTCTTTTCCAACCTAAATGATTCTATGATTACGCATAAATACTGCAGAGATTCAGAGACAGCTGTATGTATAATGTAGCTCCTTTTGTGAACTAGACCCAGGAACTGATTTCAGAGGGAGGGGGGAGGAACCTAAACCGATAAAAGGAAATCAAAATTTCCAATTAGTACCCAATCTGGTTCACAGAACTTCTGTAAGAAGCTTGTGCTGTGAAGTTGCAGAAAAGGCTGCAAAAACACTGGCAACATTGTAACTGGGCCCTGAGGCTTAAAACTGACTGTAGAGAGACAGCATGATTAAGGGAAAATCATATCTTTATTACTCATGTTTCCCAGGATCCTGGAGAAGTTTTTATCTCAAATACTGCTCAGCTAAATCTTTTTTTCTGCAGAGCAAGAAAGAAACTTAATACAAAGTCGTGCTTCAGTACAGCTCATGAATCTAACGCTTAGCTAAGCAGGGTTTTTTTGTTTTGGTTTGGTTTTGTGGTGGTGGGGTGTTTTTGTTGGTTTTTTCGTTTTGTTTTGGATTTTTTTGCATGCTGCCTAATTTGCTAGGAGTGGAATCTTTTCATGTTTCCTTGAGAGGACGTTGTTAAGTTTCCATGTTTTTGTTAATTGTAAGAAGAAAAATGTTCTCAGCTAATTCTAACTCTTCATGGACTTTCAGAGAAAAATTATTTTCTCATTTCCAGTCAGATGGCTGAAAACAGGCTCTGCCAAGCTTAACACTTACCTTCAAAATTCTCCTTGCCAAAGTTGAAGAGTACCACACCAACATTTCCCCTGTAGTCCTCATCAATAACACCAGCTGTCATAAGAAAGAATTAAGAGGGATATCCAGTTAATAAATGTTGTCAGTATATTAGATAAGTAGGTTAGATAAGGTTTAGATTAGTAGATGATTGCAGTATCTCATATTGACATCCTTTATACTACTCATGCACAATTAAACAATATATATGAGAATACTGAAATATCTAAAAATGCTAATCAAGCTTGCAAAAAGAACTGAAAAACACCATCACATATCAAGAAGTGTTTTACCACTGTACTACTAATTTTAGTTGTAATACCCCATCTGAAATCAAGACAGCTGTACCAAATACAGGCTCCATTTGTTCTGCTAACTTCACCTCTTTGAGTGTCAAGCAGAAATCTGCTCTTAACTCTTTTTGAGAGCTATGGATTTGCACAGATCCAAATCCCGTATCTCAGGCAGGGTAACAGAACTAAAGCTTTAAGGAACTGATTGTCATTCAGCTACATTCAAGTGTAAATACTGTAAAACAAGCTGGCTGCTATATTTTATATAACTGTATTAACTACATAGTTCAGGAGATAATCTACCAATACACATTAAAATAATCGTATTCTGCTTCTTTGGGGTTTTTCTCTCGGATACAGAAGGTGTACTTCCAGTAGAAAAACTGGAGTTTGGGCTTCCCTGTGGACCAAAGTATGTATTTTGAAGTCTACTTGCAGAAATAATTCAAATACTAAAATTAGATGTAATTCCAAGACATTCCCAGACTCATACATAAGAAGTACTACCTTTGGAGATTATGAACACCAGAGGTAATCGTAGTATGACTATACCTTGAAGTTTTAATGTTAACTACAACATACACACTTAAGAATAGAAAACTGAGGGCTTTTTCCTTAGTTTATCCTGCTGTGTGTGAAAATATTGCAGTACATATAGTCCATAGTTACTGCACAATCTCTGCACTAGTTCTAGTGTGAAAAAGGTATTTATACAGCTCTCTTACCCTTGTAATGTTATGGGTTAATCCAATCACATTTCTGAACAGCTTCTGAACTAGCTGAAGGTGCTAGTAACACTGGAAGTATCCCCCGAGTTCTGAAAACTCAGAAAAACATGCAGTTCTCAAGTTGACTCGCTGGCATTTAACTGCATGCAATTGCTTAAAGGGACCCTAATTACAGAGCACGGTCAAAAGTAACAGTGAACAAAACATAGGGGTTGCTGTGCATGAATGTTCTCCAGAATCAAAAAAATTATTTAAAAAATTCTTGAATGTGGCATTCAGTTAAGTCGATTCAAAGAGCTTGATGTACCAAAGCTACATGCACAGGTCCTGTACTGTTTATTTGGTTTAGGTTAGACCAGCTTTCAGAACATCAACTATGCATCAGTTAAATTGAGAATCCCAGTACGCCACTTACATTGGTGATCGCAGAGCTTTCTTGCACAATTGCTACCACAGTTCAATGTTGCAATTCAATACTTAAAATACTAAAAATCAAATCCTATACACACATCAAGTGTATAAGCAAAAAAGGCTGAACTAGAAAAAAATAATATGAAAATTTTGCCTTCTTACTTCTAGCAAAGTACTATTCCTTCCTCCTTTTTAAAACACCCGATAATCTAGAGCCCTGACATAACTGCTAAAGCAGGGGTGACACAAAGCGTTAGCTAAAGAGTGCTATGCAAATACTTTGTTATATATAATACTGGACACTGAGTCCATGCTACATAGATGCATTACAAAGAGAGATTCAACAAACTTGTAATGGCAGCACAAATAATTTCAAGCATCACTCAAGTTCTGCAGTCTGTTGCCCATTAATTTGGTGTATTTGTTCACATAAGTCAATCAGTTGCAGAGCTGAAAGCCAGAATTCGTATTTGGCACATAAAATTATGTACATATGCACATAAATGCATATAAAAAGATCATTAGCTCTTCAGATAAATTCTTAATTTGACAAACCATTCTCAAGTGTTTCTGTACAGCTAAGACAACGTTTTTCTAGACCATATGCTGGGATAGATATTGCTATGCATTAGAGATTGATAATGGAATTTGCTTATTTAACATAACGAGGGCTAGTTTTATTTCTGTTATAATACCGTATTCTGCTCTGATATAACACAATACTCAACACCGATTACTACAGATCACTAATTCTATGTAAATGGAGATTATGCTTTTATAAGTACAAAATGTACCAATTAAAATAGTATGGTTAGATTTATACATGCAAGAAACTCTTGCATGCCACATTTTTGCTGGAATTATCTGAAGAAACTTTATAGAACAGAACAACTGGGGCTACTTCAAGTCATTCTAAATTAACTTTTCAGCCTTCGTATCTCTGACAGAAAGCAAGTTTACTTCTACATAATGACAAAAATTTTACTTGATGTTTTAGTTAGTGCTTAACTGCTAATGAAGCTTTTTGATCTACCAGATGGTTCTGCTATTTTCTGGGAGAGAAAAAAAAAAACCCCACAGTATCTAAAACTTAGTTTGTATCGGAGTGACTGGAGCTTAGTGGCACATTAGTACTTCTACCCCTTTTTAAACCTCAAACCTTTCCCCCCCTGCCCCCGCCCCCGCTGAAAAGGAGTATTATAATGGATCTATACCGACTTACAAGGAATCTAGTGAGGTGTCTTCCCTGACCTTTAAACATTAGCACAATCTCAGCTTTATGTATAGACACTGAAATTTATTTTACAAGTATTTGTTGAAAAGGCTGTCATCTAAACAGGTACTTCTATGAACAGACACCAAATTCTTTTGACTACCTGTTTGACTACTGCTAGAGACTGGCTTTCTAGGATTTGAAAACTGTCTGACAACTAAAGATGGAAAAGACTGATGAATATTTCTGTGGCTGAACTGAAGTCAGCAATACTGAAAACTTTCATCACTCGTATTATTCACTAGAGGGGAAAAAAAACCCCTCTCACTAAAACACTCTAATTTTCTAAGCTGAGCTATAAACACCTTGTAATGGTTTTACAGATTGTATCAGATGTATTTTCTAGCAGGCAAGAATTGTACTTCCTGCACACTTCTGGGGATGAAAGCTTTCCAGAGGATGCAGAGAGGAAGAGCAGGCTTTGTCCTTAAACGCATACCCGATACAAACAGAACTTGCAATTAGAGTTGAAGTCATGTATTAAGAAAGTAACATTTAAAAATATGTTTTGTGGCCAGAACAATTAATCTAATGCTGTGCTGTGTGACTGAAACTGTCAAAGCCAAGGTAATTTCAAATTCCATTAAAGACACAGCAGGGTAAAGATTTTCTGAAATGAATTCCCTACCAATCATTCTCTCTTCAAATGTATTCTACCTCTACTGACATAGTCTTACTGAGTTTAACCGCTGTGTGGATTTTGAGTTCAAACTACACTATTTGTATCAAAGAATATATGATCCTTGGAAGATACAGCAAAGTATGATCCAGGAAGACCTGATCAGTTTTCCTTCTGTATGGGGTCACAAACTCATTCTATGTAACTGGGCGTACTGGCAAAACACGTTAACATCCTTGGCATTCTGTTATTCTGGAACAGCAAGTTGCAGTAATTATATACATTGCTGAGCACTAAGGCACTTTTCTAAATTATGTGTATTGGGTAGAAATCATTTAAGTCATTTTTGGAAAAATCATGCATTGGAATTGGCAGTCTGACATTCTGTCTTACTCTGTCAGAAGTTTGGCATGTCACTTGTTGGGAAAGCATCCACACATAGCATATGTGAATTCTGAACATATTCATGCATGATCCCAATTTTTCTCCCTGACCCTTAGGACTTCTGGCAATGTATTTTTACTTAAATGGATAATGCCCTTGTTGTGACAAAAGTACTTCTGCAGGACAAGTTGTTTGTTTTTTGTTTTTGTTTTCTTTTTTTTGTTTTGTTTTGTTTTTTGTAAGAAGTCCTCTACTGACTGTCAGTAACTGTTTTTACTCATGGTTTGTCAACTGTCAGCTTTTTTAAAATTTGAACATAGGTCATCCTGCTAAGCACTTCTGGTTGCCTTCTGGTAGTTCCTAGTTTAACTTTCAGATTGAAAAGACTGTTACAGAGCACATGTATTTTTTCATATAAACAAAAAAAATTGTTTCAGCAGTGTGGCTTTAAAGAAGCACACTATAGTAGACCATATATACTATAGAGAGTCATAGGGGCGTAGAGAATCTTTGATTCCCATCTTAGTGCTCTTTTATGTGTTATCCAGCAACACTTAAAAAACCTTAGTGTAACAAGACATGCAAGAATCAATTCTTATTTAAGACAAAGCTGGCACAGATGCTCCCCTTTAACCTCTGATATCAGAACTGTATCACAGGCACAGCCAGACTTTGATATGCCATAAAGCAGACAGAATAAAGTAGTTCTGCAGCAGCTCTAAATTATACTGGGAATTGCTTTGCTTTTTGGCTGGCTTGGCATCAGAAAGAGAAGGGTGCCTAGAATCACCCTTCCTCACCTCTAGAGCCAAGCCTATAAGTAAGTAAAGGCTGAGTACCAGTCTTCTAAGTACTCTCTCTTGTTTAACGCTGGGGGGGGCGGAACCAAACAACAAACCAACAAAAAAAACCCAAACTAAAAACCTAGCAAAGAGGAAGGGGCCTCATCTTTTCAGCACGCTATTCTTGTCAACTTCCATTATGACTCAAATTACCATGTGCTTGCAAAAAACGTGCTCTGCCACTCAGCACTTTTGAAGGTATCCATTAGATGCATCTTCTTTATGTCATTACATCAGAAATGTAGTTTTTGATTCTTTTACTACAATCTATTGCCAGAAAAACCAATTGCTTAAGGTTTTAGGAGGCAGAAAACATTTTGTTTAACTTAGAACTGTATTCTTGTACAATTAGAACAACGTAATACACATTTAGTGCTAGTTAAATATTGCTGTGGTTACATCTGTGCTCAGAATAACTCCACAGCAATCCTAGTGGTGAGAACTTCTGTGCAATGTAGATGCCATTTTATAATACGATACTTAGAGAACCTGCCTGTGTTCTGATCAGCCCCGCTGCCAAACTGGAATTGAACTTTCAGCATCACTTACTTCATGTTGCAGTTACAGGGATATGGCAAAAGGACAGTGAGGCTTTCATGAAGGCTTCTGATTCTAGATATGCCTACAATAATTGTTTTTTAAGAGATATCTGTGAATTTCTAATAAAGATTAAAGAAAAGCTCAAAATATTTTAAACAACCACCCTGTTCAAAACAAATCTGTTGCTAGTACTGAACGAAAAAACAACCCAAACAGTAAAGACTTCTAGAAAGTGGGATTTTAGTTTTATTTCTGTTTCAAAAGACTTTCAGTTTTTAAGTCAATTAATGTACAAAGTTACGAGTTTAAATTTCATTTGCTTTACATAATTCATTACATTTTCATCAGTAAGAGTAAACTAAAGCTCTTTTCATCCTAATAATCAATTCTACCCACAGTAATAGTGTATTCCAGTGCTTTCTATCATTCCTTTTGAATACCATTACTATATATTCTCTGTGTAAAAGAATATCTGTATGTTATTGATTTAATTCATTCACATCTTACACTAGACTGAAAAGAATCACACATAGATGTTTAGTCAAAATGGAGAAAGCAGAATATAAAAAAGTCATCTTTAAAGCCTAAACCAAAAAATAACTTCTGTGCCAGGCATTGCCTACAAAAGTATGATACGGTTATTATTTCAAAAAATCAGTAATATTTTTATAATTCATCAGGTTTTAAAATAATTATGATGCACTGGCTCTCTGAGGTATTACCCAGTTATCTCCTTTTGCCAGACTACAAGTGAAGCTAGCATTATTTATTTACACATATTAAATGTGAAATTAAGGCACTTCTGCAATCAAGATTTACAAAGCCTTAGTAAAAACAAAAATCTTACCACCAACATCTATGAAGTGCTTTGCAGCTAAACCAGAACGCGGTGCTAGAAAACAAGAATTTTTTTGTAAGTATAATAATTTATTTCTCTTAAAACTCTTACACAATATTTATAGGTTAGACTGTGTTTGCACAGAGTCGTGGCAGCAAGAACTGTTTCCACAGTCTTTCTAAAATAAACACAATTTTACAGGAACTATTGTAAGTGTTAATGTACATATTAAACAAAATAACAGCTGCTACAGGCTACAATAAAATCACAATCTTTAAGTGATACAAGAATATCTTTTAGTCCACCAATTGCAGAGTAGGTTTCTCCAAGGAGGGCAGCTGGAGCAGACAACCATCTAATCCTGGTTTATTTTTGGTGGCTACCACTGGTTTGGAATAACCTCAAAAGACTATTAGGTCAATCCATTCAAGTTACAATGGAAAACTATTTGGCAATTACTACGATATATTACACACAGATAAATTAAATGATGTGCAGGTTTGGTTTTTTTTTTGTTTTTGTTTTTTACTTACCTTAGCCTACTTTGATGAGGTGCTAAAATGTTACTCTTTTCTAAATTTTCTTTGTCTGGGATAAGAGAAATGCACACGCATTCTCCTTTTATCCGAAAGGACACAGCAAACTCTGATCACACTCTTCCGCTGGAGTGGTTATTGCTTTTTTTACTTTAAGAATTTATACATAATTCAGAAAAAGAATGCGCAAAATATAACAAAATATCTTGAACAGGTTCTCTCAAGTATTGTCACAAAAAGTAGTCAAATTCTACTACACTAGTACTCTCACTGCAGGGTTAGCTTCTAAACATCCAGGGGTGTATTTCTGTATGTCCATTACCTATTGGTCTTTGTGATTCAAATTCTGAAACTGCAGAGAAATGAATTATTACATAGCCTATGAAGTTCTATGTAGATTATGAAAATTTTTGCTAATCCTTTTTGTCATTTGACATACACCAAACCTCAAATGTATTTGACAAGAAATGTCTGTTACAAGGCTTAATAAATCACACAGCCATGTGACACCTCTTTTTTGTGTAGACTAATTCCGAAAGCTTTAGTTAGAATCTAAACGTGAAGATGGTGTCAAACCTGTTCTACAATAACTCTGCAGCCCTTCTATAGCCTGTTTACTTACCTACTCGACCGTAGCATCCAGAAGGAAGTGCAATTTGAATGTCTGTTTTCACTACAGCCTTTTCCATGGGTGGTATCACACAGTCATAGGCACTATGTTAAAGAAAGAAACACTAGTTTATATAGAATATTTTGAAAACTTTCTTCTCTGCAACTTAAGGTACAAAATTACCTAGAATTATTCTTGCTGGGAACTTATACCATGGAATTTATACAAGAAATAATTTACAGATTGCGAAATCTGACGTAGATCCTAAAACATAAGATATTCCCATTTTGATGGCGCTAGCTTAAGATTTCAGTAGTGTCATTTGAATAGCATAGTCTTAAGATTGCTAGTTTTAAATGCTTTTTAACTGGTAAGATAGACAAAAAAAAAATCCAAGTTTAACTTTAAGTTAACCATTAGGTGAATGGGGTTGTGCAATTTTTGTGCAAAAAGCAGAAACTTTAAGGATAACACAGTCTTCTGATTAAGCTTTCTACAGCAGATGAACTAGTTGTAATCAAAAATAATAATCTATTAAGTTAAATTTTAGGCAACAATGTGTTGGGGTTTTTTTTGTTTTTTTTTTTTTCCCCTGAGCAGGTCAGAAGTTCACAATTCACGTGATTCTGTTGGGAATTGCAAACTAAAGAGATTTTAGGAACTTTCTGAAGCTACCCAACTGGAGGCTTAATGAAAGGCAGCAGTGACAATACCACAGTGAGACTGTTCTACTTGTTTAAGGCAAGCATATCTTGGCCTTAATGAAGAACTGATTTTTAAAGACTGGGAAGCACTGAAAGGTTTTTTATGAAACGGACTTTTTCCAGGTGTACAGTGCAGCACTGGAAAAAGAACAAAACCAAACCTGGTAACACAAAAGAAATAAAAAAGTGTCATCTGTGGTGAAGCAAAGTTTCAGGAAGGAAGTCAGGTGAAAGAAGAAAAAGATAGGCTGATTATTCTAAGTAATACTAAAAAAGGGAAGCTAGAGGAAGTGGAGTTCAGATATAACTAGTGATTGTATTTGAATCACAGAAGGACTATGCAAACAACCACAAGCCTAGCTGCAAATATTCCTGAACATAGAGAAAACCTTGGAACAATGGTTATTACCAGTTCAAGCAAACCAAAACCTGTCTGTACAGCAACGCACATGGTTTCTGGCTAGGAGCATTATCAAACTGCCACAACTTCCTTCAGCGGGCAGCACCCATCAGCCAAGACGAAAGCAGAAAAGCATAAGCACTGGCAGGGAAGGGCCCACATGCACTATCTTTTTTTTTTTTTGTTTCGTGAGGAAGGCACCCAGTCAATGCTGACACCAACAGCAACTCAGGCTGATGTGTCAAGCCTGACTTTTGGCCAACGGCTGCATTGCTACCTGAAGAAACCGGTGCTAGAGCGTGACTGGACCACAGATCTCTGGAAATGAAGGGAGAGGGATGGAGGAGCAAGGGAGCTAACGAACAGGCCAGCTCTAGCCTCCTCTTGTGCAGGGCCGGCGAGCCTCTCCGGGGGGCTCCGTTCAGCAAGGGGACCTGCCTCATGAGGGCCCTCGCCGCGCCACAGCCCCGAGCCAAGGGGCGCACCGTGCGGGGCGGCGGCGTCTCTCCCGCCCGGGACTGGGCCGTGGCGTGGGCCCCTCCCCTGGGTGGGGTACCCTCACCTGTATAGATCGTAGCCCGCCGCCCGAGGAGAGCCCCTGGAGGGGGCGGAGGCGTTCTCGGAGAGCTTACTGAAGCGAAGCCGTGCGGTGGGGTCCCCGGGCACCGAGCCCTTCTGCCTCTTGGTGGGGGATGGCTGCAGAACGGTCTCGGAGGAGGGCATCGCTGAGCGGGGACGGGAAGGCGAAAGAGACACGCTGTGAGGGGAGAGGGAAAAGCCCGCGAAAACCGGCCCGGCCCACTGCGGCGGAAACAGAGGGGGAAACCGCTCCCTCCCCAGCCGCTCTCCGCGCGGTGCACCTCGCCACCCCTCCCCGGTGAGAGTGGCCTGGCCCGGCTCCTCCTCAGCGCCCAACATCCCGGCCCCTCAGCGAGGGGCCCCTGGCGGCGCTGATTCCCGCCTCGGGGCGGCGGGCGGGACTCGCCTGTCGTGGCGCCCCGTGGCCTCTCGTGGTCGCGGCTGGGCGGCCCCCGAGGGATAGGGCCGGCGGCAGAGGCGGGCCGCAGTGCGGCCGGGCGGTGTGTACTCCCTCCAGTCCCCCCGCCGCCCCCTTACTGCGCCCGCGGGGGTGCAGGAGCCGGCTGAGGCACCGGGCCAGCATAACGCCGTCGCCGTGTGGGGAGCGTGTCGCCGTCCCGCCGCCCGGCGCTCCCTGCCGCTCTCCGGCGGGAACAGGCTCGTGGGGCGCAGGAGGGGGGCGGCGGCGCCCCCTTCTCCCCCTGCCCAGCTCTACCTGCCATGCGGCGCGGCGCAGCCCCTCCGCCGGCGGCCCGGCGCCGCGGGCCTCCGCGGGACGCGGCGGTGGCGGTGCCGCCGAGCGGCGGCCGGACCCCGCGGGGTGCGCAGCGTTGCCGGGGGACGCGATTGCGGCTGCACGGCCGGCGGCGGGCGGGGCCGGGGCCCACCGTGAGGGGCGCGGGCCCTGTCACCGGGCCGCGCCGGGGAGCTGGGGCAGCGGCGCCGAGGCGCCTGGCAGCGGCGGCCTCGGCTGCTGCAGGTCCCGCGGGGAGGCCGCGGCGCCGCCCCGTGCCCGAGTCGCGCTGGAGGCGTGGGCCGTTAACACGCGTGGCGTACCGGCAGTCCCGCCTTGCGTCCTCCTGCAAATAACCTGTGTCCGCCTTCAGAAATTGTCAGGCAGTGACAGAAGCATTTACCTTATGAAAGGAAAACAACTGCTTCCCCTCCTTGTCGAGGCTGTAGATGGGAAAACCTATCAATGCTCCACCTGTCTTGTTATCTCTCAGTCAGAGCAGAATACTTATATGATTTCACCATCTTTGTTTTTGATATTCACTGGCCTCTTTTGCCAGCCTGTCTATGAAAGACTTCCCTAAATTCCCCCATAGTTACAGAATCACAGAATCACAGAATGGTTGGGGTTGGAAAGGGCTTCTGGAGGTCATCTAGTCCAATCCCCCTGCTAAGGCAGGTTCACCTCGAGCAGGTTGCACAGGATCGTGTCCAGGCGGGTTCTGAATATCTCTGGAGAAGGAGACTGGCGGCCTCTCTGGGCAGCCTGTTCCAGTGCTCTGTCACCTTCAAAGACGTTTTTCCTCATATTCAGGTGGAACTTCCCGCGTTTCAGTTTGTGCCCGTTGCCCCTTATCCTGTCGCTGGGCACCACTGAAAAGAGTCTGGGCCCATCCTCCTGACACCCACCCTTAAGATATTTGTAAGCGTCGATAAGATCTCCTCTCTGTCTCCTCCAGGCTAAACAGACCCAGCTCTCTCAGCCTTTCCTCATAAGAGAGATGCTCCAGTCCCCTAGTCATCTTCGTAGCCCCCCCTGGACTCTCTCCAGTAGTTCCTTGTCTTTCCTGAACTGGGGAGCCCAGAACTGGACACAGTACTCCAGATGTGGCCTCACCAGGGCAGAGTAGAGGGGGAGGATAACCTCCCTCAGCCCGCTGGCCACACTCTTCCTAATGCACCCCAGGATACCGCTGGCTGCCTTGGCCGCAAGGGCACACTGCTGGCTCATGGTTAACTTCTTGTCCACCAGGACTCCCAGGTCCTTCTCCGCAGAGCTGCCTTCCAGCAGGTCAACCCCTAACCTGTACTGGTGCATGGGGTTATTTCTGCATTTGCCTTTGTTGAACTTCATTAGGTTCCTCTCCACCCAACTCTCCAGCCTGTCCAGGTCTCACTGAATGGCGGCACAGCCTTCTGGTGTATCAGCCACTCCTCCCAGTTTTGTATCATCAGCAAACTTGCTGAGTATACTCTGTCCCTTCATCCAGGTCACTGACGAATAAGTTGAACAAGACTGGACCCTGTACTGACTCCTGGGGAACACCACTAGCTACAGGCCTCCAACTAGACTCTGCACCAGGGATCACAAGCCTCTGAGCTCTGCCATTCAGCCAGTTGCCAATCCATCTCACCGTCCACTCATCTAACCCGTGCTTCCTGGGCTTACCTATGGGGATGTTATGGGAGACAGTGTCAAAAGCCTTGCTGAAGTCAAGGTAGGCAACATCCACTGCTCTCCCCTCATCTACCCAGCCAGTCATGCCATCATAGAAGGCTATCAGATTGGTCAAGCATGACTCCACCTTGGTGAATCCATGTTGACTACTCCTGATAACCTTCTTTTCCTCCACATTCTTAGAGATGACATCCAGAATGAGCTGTTCCATCACCTTTCCAGGGATGGAGGTGAGGTTGACTGGTCTGTAGTTTCCTGGGTCCTCCTTCTTTCCCTTCTTGAAGACTGGAGTGACATTGGCTTTTCTCCAATCCTTGGGCACCTCTCCTGTTCTCCATGACCTTTCAAAGATGATGGAGACTGGCTTAGCAGTAACATCTGCCAGCTCCCTCAGCACTCATGGGTGCATCCCATCGGGGCCTATGTGTGGCCAGTTTGCCTAAAGGATCTCTAACCCGATCCTCCTTGACCAAGGGAAAGTCTTCCTGTCTCTGGGCTTCTGGGATTCCCGAGGGTGGGCCTTAGCAGTAAAGACTGAAGCAAAGAAGGCATTCAGTAACTCCACCTTTTCTGTATCCTCATTCAGCAGTTTTCTGTGCTGTGGGCTGACGAGAGTACCTATTGGATTCATGATTGCAAAGCTTGTGCTTGACCACTCTGACGGATGTATTTTGCTCTGTGCAAAATAGCTGCAGACTGTTGGAGTTCTGTTTGCTAGTCTAAATTTTGTCAACAAGTGTCCTTTGTGACTTTTTTTTTTTAAGATCAAAGTATGTGATTGTCTCCTTGCTATGTGCATTTTTTAAATGCAGCCAGATGGCAGTGAAACCATTGCTACACATTGCAGTCCAATTGTGAAAAATATTTTAAAGAATGTCCCAATTTGGGGTTTCTTTTATTGCTGTTCAGCACTTTCAGTCTTAATAGTATGCACTGTTTGAATGAGAATGTGTATATATCATAGACCTATGTGAAAAAGCTACTTAGCACATTTCATGACTTCTGATATAAGCCATCCACAAATTGAAGTTTATAAGAATTTAAGTTGTGTCAAATGAATATCTAATTATAAATGGTTATTTATGCAAGCAGAACTTTATAGAGGTTACAACTGCATCCTGCATTATAGTGTAGAAAAATATTAATTGTATGAATGGCCTGGCTTGGTGAGGCAGGCTGCATTCTACACTACGTCTAAGGTAGCCTGAAAGTCTGTGAATAATAGATAGGAGGACTCATCCAAACATATTCTTAAGGAGAAACGTCTCAACCGAGTCACACTTTTTTCCCCAGATCTTTACAAGGAGAAAAACCCTGTGCTTAAAGTCTGGGCAAGTTTGCCTTGGTCCTGGGAATGTGCTGTTTGCTCTTTAGATAGTGACTTGGTCAACATTCCTGCATTCTTGATTGCTGATTAGTGCTGCTCTCCATTGGGCATTTCCTCCTAACTTCAAAAAACAATAGCGAGATAAACTGAAATTATCTGCCTTTGACCTAGATTGAGAGTAGGAGTGGAGGCTGCTTTGTTGTACACAGAAAGAAACAGAGCTTCTTTCACAGATAATAATCCATAAAATTCTCCCCACTGAAGTTTTGGTGTTAGAATGAGCATTTTTATTAGAAGAAAATTTTGGCTTTAAAAGAGAGATTCCCCACCCCAGTCTCACTTAGAACAGCTGTCTCTCTCACAGTGATTAAGGTTTGTAATTTAAAAGGCTGCTGGGAGGGTGTTTATTTATAATTAAGATCTATTTTTGATCCTGTGTTTTGCTGTAGAGTGTGGGGGGTGTGGATTTTTGCCATTGCTTTTTACTCTGTTCCAGAACAACCTTAGTGCTTTATTTTGTTTGAAACCGAATTTCCTCTGATGAAATTCCAGCAATGCCGTGACTGTGGGTTATTACTCTTGTTATTTGTGGAGAATGTGAGCTGAAATTCGCTATATTTGTTTGTTGTTGCACTGGCACAGCTACGTTTTCCATTTTTCCTAGCAGAGTCAAGGCCAGAGTGAGGTGTTACCTCAGCGACACTGGCCACGCAGTCTCGATGGGCTACACACCTGCCAAGGAGCCATGCCAACGAGGTACCAGAATGGATAGATGTTTGAACAGTGGTCTGATGTATGCTGAACTGCACTGTTACAAACCCTTGATTTTCCTCACCTGTAACTTGAGGGCAGAGTCACTCACTTGGCAAACAGCTGCAGCACTTTAAGGGTTTATTGCCCTTTGACAAAAGTTACAATCGGGTAGCAGGGGAGAAAGAGCAGGACCTTGGAGTGATCCTCAGTCACTTCATTGAAGTCCAATGACAGTCAAATGACATGAAGCAGCATCTTGAGGGAGACCACTGAACTTCAGGTTGAAGAGGCTGAGGGTTACTCAAATCCCGTTCTCGCAGCTTTGCTGATAAGTCAGGGACCTCTGCCAGAGGAGAGGTGACGAACAGGTATGGGGAGTCAAATGAGTGAGTAATAGCTAAAACTCTGTAGCTGTTTGCTCCATATCTACAACTTCAGTGCTAATTCATGTTACCTGTTGTCATGTCTGTTATTTGTAAACTATTAATCAGTTGCTGAATCTGCTTTTGCCTTAAAAAAGATCTTGAAATACCACGTTGAATTGTAGAAAAAGAGGGAAAAGATGAGTAATGTCCAGGTTTTCTTAGAATGAAGGGCAGGCTGTCATATTTTGCCTAGCCAGGAAGGCTTTTGGTAAGACTTTTCAAAGATGTAATGAAAATTGCAGAGGTTTAAGACTGGTGAAACGTACTACGCAAGTGGCTAGAGCTTTGTACTTTGTGATTATGATGACTAAGTAGATAACCCCTTTGGGTGTGAAGTATGATAGTGGCGTGCTTTTTGCACAATGTGGCTTGAGCAGTTGCAGCTGTTTATCTTCAGAATGTGATGCATTTTCCGGTAGCTTTTCTACTTGTGCTATTTCACTGCTGGTTTGAAAAATGAAATTAACAAACAAAACCTCCCAAAACTAATCTCTGTTGGAGACTGAAAATCTAGTGAAAAGCATGTTGGAAGAATGCTGTTCTGGAGCGCTAGGTGGGGACACCTATTACTGTTCCTAAGCACTATGCCCTAGGGGTATGTGATCAAGATCGGCAGCTTGCCAGCGGCTGTAAAAAGATTTAAGGAAAATGTATTTTCTGAACTATGATGAAATGCCTTCTGTCATACCTGTTGGAGCTCTGCTAACATTAGGAGGGAAAGGTAAGCTTCAGTGATGAGAGGAGCGGTAGTGGATCATTTTAACAGGCCCTTAGGCACAAGCTTAGCTGTGCAGGATGCCTGGACTTTTGAAGAAGAGTCAAAATATACTTTGTTCTTGCTTCATAGCAATGGTATTTCCACATTTTAATGTCCCTGGTCACCTTATCTATGCTTGCTTTTGTTGTGGCTGATCAAATCAACCCTAGATTATCTAAACCTGCAGAATTGGTATTGTGATATAAGCTCAAAATGTGCTAGACAGCTTTAGAGCCATGTTTTTTCTAGAGATGTCAAACTTGTAATTAGAATTCAGTTACTAACATGGTGATTAAAATTCAGCAGTTGTTTTATGCATAATGTATGTAAAAGAGGAAGTGTCTGTTACAAAGTGGGAAAAGAGGTAGGTGGACTAACAAAATTTTGCAATCGAAGTTGCAGTGTAAGAGCGTCCATAATTAGTATGCTCTCCAAACTGGTCATACACACACTTCAGAAATCATGGCGAGGAACAAGTAATAGAAGCTCCTAGGAAACTACTGTGTTAAAATTACTTGTGAGTTTGTGGAAATAACTACCTGAAAGTGTTAAACACAGTTGCATACAGAATTTGTGCTGCTCATTATAAATCCCATAACATTGTTGTGTGGATACCTCTTCTAATTAATCACTGTAGTCTAAGAGTTTTACAGTGATGTGTATGTTAGTACTTAGTTTTTGATGGCTGTTCATTTAGAAATGTACCTCTTGGGATTTATTGTTGCAATGCCCACAGGGATGTGTTTGTGAGAGAGAAGTGCGAATAGTGTTGAAAGTGCCATTGCTGGTTCGCATTGTGCTTCTTGTGTTTTTGGATCTGCTTAGGTCCCCCAGATCAGTTTGGGTTGATGTTCCCTGTAGACTGAGAATTACAGTACTTGGGAACATTCAGGAAATAATCCTCACTCTTACATAATTGAAGGGCTTAATGAAGGTGTGTAATTCGCCCAGGTCCTTCTATAGATTGTGATAAGAAACATGCTTATAGAAGGCCTAAGTGGAGCCTCCCTAAAAGCTCATTTTCTTCCCATTGACTGTCTGGGTACCATATGCAGATTATACCTGTTCGGCATCTGAAGTGAGGTGGAAAGGGTCGTGGCCGTTGCAATTCTACAAAGGTGGAAGGACCTGACAGCATGTAACAAGCTACTGTATCACTGCTAACATCACTGTGAAGGATGAGAATAATATCTTTGTTTTGCAGGTAAAGAATGTGAGGTTTGGTTTGCTCAGAGGTGTGCAGTAAGCCTGGTATATCTAGGAAACTCGTATATCTGTGTCGTGCAGTTAGACTGCAAAATGATCCTTCAACCCGGTTGTAAACGTGTAAGAAGGCGCGAAGGAAGAACATTATGAGAAAGTATCAGTATCTCATATCCTGCCTTTAATAGATGGAGAAAATAAAACATGGATTATTGGGCTACATTACCATGTTCTGCTGAATTGCTGCTGTTGAACTTGGAAAAATATGAGTATCAAATATTCATCATTTTTGGAGATGGAGTGCTAGATCCTCTGCCAGTTAGATTCTAATAATTCAACCAAAGATGGGATCTGAGGCCTGCTTTAAAATAAACACTTAGTGAAATTCAGGGTCCCCTGGCTTTCCTGGGCCTTAGATTTCAGTTGATCTCTGTAAAGGAGTTGTGGAACTAGAGTAATTAAATGAGCTGCGCTACTTAATGGTCTTTAAATAATGCTTACACACAGGGTATGGTTTTCCCCATTGAAAAGAGAAGCTGCATTTATTGACAGCTGAAATGATATAGTACTATAATAATGTTGCAGAATAGAAAATAGCAAAATTACACAACTTAATGTATTTCCTTTATTTCAAGTTAGTGTATAATGAATATTATTTAGAAGGTCTAAAAATAAGAGAAATATTTTATAGAAAGAAAAAATAGGGTATTCAACTCAGCTAATGGAGTTTATTTTTTTTCTAATCACATAAATCACTGTACGTATTATCCCAAAGTATAAGGTCAGATTGTATTAACCCGTAACATTCATAGCAAAAATTGTCAGAATATGTAGTATTTCACTAATTTCTTTGTGAAATTTACTTACCACATTTAATTATTGCAATCATACATTCCATTCCATGTCAGAGCTTGAAAATTCATTATCAAGTCTTGTCATATAGAGTTCATAATTTTATATGTGTAACTTTTTTTGTTTGTCAGTTAATTAGAAGCATTTGAATTAATATAAATTAGCAGAACAATTTAGGTAAAAGCATCTGCTGTAGGGATAGGTCTTAATTTGGCAATATTATAATTAAACAGCATCACAGGTATTCTACTTGCAATATATCAGTTTATGACTTTGACCTGATGGATACCATACAGGTTATTTTTTCTCTCTCCCAAGCTGGTGCATTTGTTTGTAATCCTCCTGTGTGTCTATTAGCAACTATGCCAGTGCAATTTGAAAGCAGCATTTATTTATAGATTTAATGTGTTTTGCATTGTAGCAGTTAATTTTGGCTTTCTAGGATAAATATCAAAAGCATTTTCGATACCTTATAAAATTAGTGGAATTTTTTCTTTATCTGTTTGAAATATTTGCTGTCTCATGTGGGATAGATACATATACATATATCTCTCTAGGTAGATTTTCCTTCTTTTGGCTGTACTGGAGTGTAACACCAGCAGGGATCATTTACGTGTTTTTATCTAATTCTTCACTGTGTTGCTTTTGGATTTTTGAAAAATTTTCTGTCAATTATGTAAATTTTAGATCTGTATTAGATAAGTGTGTTTTTAATACATCGCTGCCGTTAAAAATGTAGGTGTTGAAATCAAGCAAGGGATATTCTAGGCACTGATGTTTTACTAAGAATAGAAAGTCAGTACGTTTTTGTGGTTGCCCCTGACCATTAGGATTGGAGGAAGGTTCTTGGAGAGAATTTCTAGCCAAGCCATATACAGGTAATCGGACACTACTCCTTTTCTTGCCACTGGGAGGCTCCTGTTTAGACAGAGAGAAAAATAAAATTAACATTATGAAGACAGGCATAGCCCTGATAACATGCATCTTGCTAAATATTAAGTAGAAAACATCAACTGTTCATATATCAACATATACAACTCTGAATGTTCATAACTAGACTGCATGATTGTTTTAATCTTACAAAGCACAAAGCTACCATTTAGCTAGCCCTAATTTTGCAAACTCTTGCTCACCTGGTTAGTACCATTAACATGGCTAGTTGTACTGGACATGGACTGCTGGTGATTGTAACCTTAAACTGGTAAAGAAGCATTTTTGGGGTCATAAACCCCACACATAATACGGTTTTTAAAAAAGGATAAAAATATAGTACATGCACAGTTTTGCAGTCCATCAGCTTATTTTCTGATCTGTAATTACTGTGAGATGGGAGTTTTAAAGTATGGGTCAATTTCAGTAAACTTGACCTGATCATCCCTTTTTTTGAAGACTGAATTAATAAAGCTAAAGAGGTTTATCTACTCTAACTAAAAATTGATTCTGAAAATGGCTTTTTTAAATTTTTGTAATTTTATTGGTGGCCTCTTTTTCTTCATGCAATTGCATCATCCTTATTCGGTTTCACATAGTTCCAAGTAAATCTTGGCTAACGACTTCATTTATTGTGTGCAAACCAAAAGAATCCTTTCTCTAACTTTGAGTTGTTAATAGTTGGGGGAAAAGAAAGGAAAAAGTGTATTTTCCGCAGGTAAGTAAGCAGGTGTAACACTCAACATGTAGATTTAGATGTGAAGATTACGTTTTTGACACATTTTCATGAGTAGAGCTTTGTTTTAAGCTATGAAGAACTACTAGGAAAGATTCATATTCAGTGTAGTCCCAGAGAACCATCAGTTCAGATGCAAGTCCTTCAGAAGGTACTTAAAAGATTATTTTTGCCCTCAATGAATTAACACAAGTGTTTCTGTTGCTCTAGTCCAGAATCCCTTTACACATTAGATTATGCTCTAAGTTAGAACCAAAATCTTTCAACTCACAGGACAATGAGGTTAGCTGCCCTCGAATGCTCTTGTAAGAGTTCATTCAGACGGACTTGGCGGTAACTCTGGTTAAAACGAAACGGGGGAAAAGAAAAAAAAAAAAAAAATCGGTTAGGTCAGTGATCCTCAGTTCTGGTGCCTTATGGACTTCTACACTACCCATTGCCCACAAGATTTTCTGCTGTTGCTTTGGCAGCATTGAAAGCCAGGTCTGCTCTGTGGTCCAGAGTGATAGAGATGGCAAAATACGAGGCTAAGCCATACTTCTTGATTAGTATAGCTACCTGGGGGCCAGAGTTGTTCACTGTGTAAGATTTCCTGGGGATGGGGATTATTTTTGTACTGACACAGTACCAGAGCTGGCTCAGACATGGTTTTTAAGTATTTCTTTGGCTATGGAGTATAGCTGTCTGGGAACTGTGCAGAGACTCTTTTGTGCTATTGTTTGATGGCAGTTAATATATTAATTCATCTATTTTCGAAGTGTTCAGCTGCCATGCTGGTAGGGCTGAATGTCAGCGTGTAAATGAGCACCTTGCCAGAAATTCACCTTTTAAACAAAAGACCAGGAATCTGGAGGAAGACTTAGCTGCTTTATGTATTGTGCATTTGTATGGACTTTTACAAATTGCATAAATGGCTGTTACTTTGAGATTCAGCCAAGATTACTTTCTGGTCAGGCTGAGGCCCTCAAAGTTTTTGTAACTTAACACAAGTCATAGGGAACAAGAGATCAGGGCAGGTTTGTGTACAGGGAGATTGCAGCATGGGAGATGGATGTATCTTAACTGGTCTTATAAATTATTCTTTCTTTCCCCAGAGAAGATAAAAAGCTGCTTTTTCTCTATTCAAACCTTAAATTTTCCTTCTCCACAAAAAATTTGCGGTTCTTACACATTATATAAGTAAGTATCCTTATAATTTAGCCAGATATCTCATGAGAATTATCCTATAACATCACCCTTTATCTATGCTGCCAGGTTTTTCTCTCTTGAATTTTAAATGTGTTCTAATGTCCTCCATAAAATTCACAGAACTGCCTTACTTCTGAAGATATGGGGCATGTCTTTCCAGGTGTGTAAGCTAAACTTTTTGTTCCTGTTCTTATTTTATAGAGAGATTTGGCATTTTCATATTGCTGACTGCTTTCAACCTATGGGTTTTTTTTTCCTGGTTCTTTAGTTAGTGACCTAGACAAGACCAAGCTTAATCATGTATTTTTTTCTTTCCTTTTGTATCCTCACTGGTTCTGGACACAAGCGTGTATATCTGGGATTATATTCCTGTTGTTGTTTTTATACTGAGATGTTCTAAGGGTTCTGACTCCCAAGTTCTGATGACTTATGCTGAGAGCACTTCAAAAGTTTTCTGCCCACAGCTGACTACCATAACTTTATGCTGGTTATCAAATCCATGAAAAGGGTAATACAAGGAGCAGTCAGTCTGCTTCCCAGCTGCTGCAGTTAGTAGTATAGTGTGTTATCTTAAATCACCATTGATTTCAGCTTATGTTAATATGTCAGGCTGTGACCTCTAGCGGCTCTGGGCTCAGACTTGCAATCCTTGCTCCGCTGAGGAAGTTACCAGCACCATAAAGTGGAGATAACTAAAATCTCAGTGCCCTCAGGTTAATCCAACAGGAACCATAAATAAAATTGCTAGATTAATTCTCTTTGGGTTACAGGAGAACTTGTCTCTTAAGGGTGGAAGAGTTTGCAGTATCCTTTTGGCACTGGCCTGATGAAGCCTGGTGGTTGGTTGCTAAGAAGTTATGTTCCAACAAAATTAAAGAGCAGCCCAGGTTCCATTTCACCCAGTGGATCAGCCAACATCAGCCTTAGAGTGCCTCTGAACTGTGGGAGAGCTCCTGCATTGTAGGCAGACTTAGTCTTCAAGACTAAGTCTTACCTTAGTCTGAGGTAAGAATCTGTGTTAAATCTTGCCTTTGGAAGAATTCCTAGAGCCAGTTGCGGGGTCTAGATTCAGTTCTAAATTTCCCAAAGTGGTGAATGTTTGGAACTGCACTCTTTAAGACGTTCAAGCTCTAAAACAGTGGAGCCATTTAATAAACCTCTCAGCAGATCTTATTAGCTCAGGCTCAGCGCAATACTGTGTGGCTTCTGGTTCCGAGGTGGTTTTCATCAGGCTGGCTCTGATGTGGACAGAGCTTCTCAGCCTGGAAAATACTGTGTAAACATGCCAAGGTCTTACAGAGTGCTGAATAATGCAATCATAACACACCTCTGCAGTGTTTACAATATAAATCCAATTTGTAAATATCAAATACAGGTTTGTACATGTCATGTTTCTAATTCCATATCTGGTATTTCGCATTTTCTCGCTTCAAACATCTGGAGTGTAAGAAAACGTTCAGATGTAAAAAGGTAGGCAAGGCTTTACCTTCTCCTTGAATGCTTCCAGCTCTGCATCTGTAATTTTCCATGGAGTCTCTCGCTTTAATTTCTCAGCAGTTGTTATATCTTTGCAGCTTTCATGGAGGCGATATGGCTCAATCATCTCTTCAAAGAACTTCCAGCTGAAACAGGAATTACAAAGGAGGTCTTGCTGCAGGCTATGAACTCACTAACTTACTTCACAGACACTGTGTATGGCAGGCCCCACTACCTATAATTGTAGCTGAAAAAATAAAAAATCTTTAACTATTCTTTGCTACATTGTGCCCCAAGTTGTATCTGTGCCGCTTCAATATTTTGGGGTTATCTGAGGATAATTAGAAGGTTATTTGAGGATAATTAAACGCTGCATTTGGCCTATTATAGTTGCAGAGGATTTTCTGCATTTTCCTGGTTGTAGCAAAAATACTGAAATGGGTTCTACAGTAATTTCAAACTGCAGTATATTGGTTACTAATGTTAACGATGAATATGGATCTCCTCATAAATACTGAGCTTTTATTATTGTTTTAGCATTAACTGGAGCAATCACCTGACTGATACAGTTTTACTGTCACAGTTTTAATGAAATGGAGAAACAGGTGATATAGATCTCCTGTAGCAAGGGGCTGAAGGAAATGATGTAGGTTTTTTGCTATATGGGGGCTCAGATTTGTGTTAATTTCCCCACTTTTCCACAGACTTTTCTCTCTAAATTTCAAATTGTTTCTTGAAGCTTTTGACTGTCATCATCTGGAGAAGCTTATCATCCTTCTGTACTTCCCTGCTTGCCCCTTTGTTGAAAGCTTCTGTCATCGCACACAGACCTCGGGGAGTTTCTTTTGTATTAATGTAAGTGTGTTTCTATGAGCCCTTTATGCTGACCGGCCTCACTGTGAAGTGAAATGGGAGGCTGGGCATGGGTTGGACTTTGCTATATGGTCAGGAAGTCAAGAGGTGGGCTAAAGGCTGTGACGTGCAGCATTTAACGTTGCTGTTGCTAAGTCGCCAGAGAGTTTGTCAACATCCTTAGTGTCTGTTTCAGTATGTAAAATAGTGATAATCCTCTTATTATTAGTGAAATAAATGGGATGCCAGCTGGGAGAGAGATACAGTGGTCTAGCAAGTGTCTGGCACAATATTCACTTGTTCTGTTCAGATAGTGCTGATGTAACAAATGTGTTTGATTTTTATGTTAACGCCAGATATGAATTCTTTTTGATAGCTTTTATTTATGCAATATCACTGCATAGTACTGGAAAAAAGAGAAGTATTCTGCACCGTTCTTTGTATAATTAAAAAATATTAACTGAGAGATCAAGAGGGCACTAATAAGTGACCTTAGGTATCTAGTAATAAAATCTTTATATTCTTTAATTGCATTTCCTAAGTCGAAATCTCCAATGCACTGTAGAAACACTGGTGAATCTAATATTGTTTTTGCAGGGGTGTGTGTGTGTGTGTGTGTGTGTGTGGAGAAATGGGACACAGAAGGATTCAGAGACTAACTTGAGATTGCACTTGAACTCAGAGGAAAGGCTTTGGGTGGAGAAGAGGAGCCCTTTGACTATGAAATAGCTACGGACCTATCAAGAGAGGAGTAAAGGATGGAATGGAAGAGAGCATAGCAAGATGAGAACACTTTCAGATGGTCTTTAAGACCAAGAGCAATATTGTGAATTGAGTTAGGATTCAGTTATTCCCTGAGCAACCTGCTATATACTTTTGTCTACATAAAGCAGAAGAAATAGGTGATTTCTATAGAGAGATGTTTTAGACAGCAAGAACTTGAAGAAATTTTTTTTTTTTTTAGGTAATACAGTTGGAGGTGGAGCTTCCTAAGCACTGTTTACCAACTTCCTAACCTCTGCTTAAGAGCATTAATTCTGTAGATAAGTTAATTTTTAAAAACATCGAACCTTCATTATATTTGAGTGATAGAGGAGTATTATAATATTGTCCTCATGGGAAAGGAGAAGTATGCTTATGTTTGGCCAGAAAAGTGTTAAGTTTATGAATTCATGGTAAAACCCAGAAGGCTGAGTTGGCAGAGGATGGTGAGTTTACAAGAAAACTGTGACTAACTGAGTAATATGATGAAGTGAAGTCTATTGCAACATTAACAGATATGAAAAGCCATCATAAAATGCATGTTAAATTTAGTGGCTCATAAGTATGGTGTCTAATTAGTCTTTATTAAAATTAAGCCTTATAATTACAACATAAAGAAAAAGGCTGCCTATAGTTTTGACCCTTTGAGTTGTGATTGTTAAAAGGTTCTTTTCTTTTTCCTGCTTTAGGTACTTGGAAAATGATTGCAATAAAGTGACAGTGTTATTCTTTGTGGTGTGTTTTGGTTTTGTTTGGTTTTTTTTAATGCTCAACATAAAAGAAACAAGCTCCTGATAAAGGTCTGCTGCTAAATAATGGATTCTGGTAATGTTTCTTACCTCTCTTTGTGGGGCTTTATATTGATATCACAAATGATATTAATATCAGCGAATTTTATTCTGAATTTGCTTAGAAGTGAAGCCATCCTGAAAACAAAGGAGAGAACATTTTATCACTATATTTCTGAGTGCCTTGCATCAAAGAGCACTCATAAATGAGTTAAGATATCAAACGCAGTTGTCTCATTATCTTTAACTATATGACAAATTACTTTAAATGCTTTAGTGTTTCAGTTTCCAATTACAGAACTGGATTGATGTGATTGCTGTAGTATAATTCATTTAACTGATGATCGATGAAAATCACAAAGAATGGAAATGAATAGCAGACAGAGGGAAGGGTGTTTACATTTTGGGGAAAAAAATGGTACTTTAAGTATTTGCAAAGGCTTGAATTATAAAGGAAAAATATTCAAAATACAGTAAGACAGAATTCTCCAATAATTAAAGAAGGCTTCTGTTATTCTATTATTATCAGAATTCTATGCATGGAGTATGTAGAACACTGGTAGTGTATGTGTTGGTGAAAATTTGGTCCGGGAGGTTGATGTGCAATACTTAAAGAATCTTTCTCATTTGTGAATTTATATTGATCTACTCACATGTTGTCTTTACATATTTTCATAAAAGAAAATACTGTGCTTTCCTGCCCCAATTGGCAGGAGTAATAGTTTATAGCTTTGTGTGTGGTTGTGCTGAGGTTAAGAAAGTTTTAGTTAGGTCAGTTTTGCCTTTGGTTGAAGCATGGTTGGGAACTTCTATCTTAATTTTTTTTCCCCCTTTTTTCACCCCTCTTTGGTATGTAAGCTTTGGAATTTGAAAAGGTCAGGAAGTTCCTAGGAGTAAACCATGATAGAAATACATATTTGCTTATGACCTGAGAATTTACTTGTTCTTCTTTTTTTATATAATAAGAACATACTGCTTGTATAAATCTTAATGTTCCTTTGGGCAATCTGTGTTTTGAACACTAAAAAGAGCAAAGTTTCAACTTCTATGGAAAGGTTTTAATATTTGGGGAATTACAGGTTAGCAAAAGTCCGGATAAATTTTTAATTTCTGGATTGGAAATACAATGGATGAAATTGTAATTGGATGTTGTATTAGATCTACCTAGGGAATGGAATAGCCACCTGGCCTCCAGATTTGTCTCTTTGAAGGCTTCTGTGTATGGTGGGTAGAATATGCTCTTGAGGAAAGCTAGTGTTTAGGTAGAAATACATACATGTATTCTTTTCTTGGAGACAAACTAGGTCATTGTCAACTGTACTGACCATGCTCTTCACTCTGGCTTTTGTAGGACAAGCAGTGTATATAGGTGCCAGAACTGCCTCTGTGAAGATCTGTCATGTTTTGACAGATCCCGTTTGATGTCAAACCTCCTGCTCCCTCTCAGTGAAATTTGGTGACTTGAGTGCCTAGATCCAGGAGCCAGTTGTGGTTCTGAACAGCTAAGCTTGGGCAGACTTTGGACACAAAGCAGCAAACATGTCCCTGCAGGTCCTTGAGCAGCTGTAAGGCGCTTTTTTTTTTTTTTTTTTTTTTTTTTTCTCCTATCCCAATGATAAGAATGGTTTGTACAAACGCTTGTGAATCTCTTCTACAGAATGATGTTAACTTTAGGGTAATCCTTACAACTGACAGAACCACAGTGGAGTAAAGTTTGCTTTATGTGAAAGCAAAAGCTTAAGGGAGCATCCCTGTGGCAGCTGTCTTTTGGAGGCACTGTGTCGTAATCCTAGTGATGCTGGCTAAATTCTAACTCCTCTCCTTGCATCCATCTCGCTTGTTTTCCACTGGAGTTTTGGTTGGATATGTTGTTTTTAACTCACTACGTGGTGCTGCTGCTCTTTGTTAAGCAGTTACTGACTTCCATCCCAAATTGGCCTGCTTCCACTAGTGGTGAAATGGCTGTGCCTCTACTGTGTAAAGTGATTTGGAGGGAAAGGTCCTATATACAGTGACAATGAAAATAAGTTTATATTAGTACCTTTTATTTGCTTGAAGGCGAATGATGATTATGAAATCTAGACTTTTTTTAAAAGCTAGGTCAAATCAACTTGATCTTAAAGTTGATTAACTTGCTCTTTAACTTTTTTACATTTTACCATTTTACGGTTAATCACATTTATGCGAGCTATCTGGCTATGGTATTTGCATATGAGAAGCTTCATGTGCAGTTTTACTTACTGTTAACTGGACAATCTCATGTAAATCCCATAAAACTGATCATATTCTCATTACAAAGTGCAGACTGCTCTTCTTAGAGAATGGAATATGAGCTATTAATGGGAAAAATTGCTGGATGTGAGTTTCCTTTGGTAATCACCGTTTACACTGGGCCTTGAGGGCTATGCCATAAGCTTGACACCTTTGTATCGAGTACATCCTTTTTTTTTTTTTTCATGCTGCCCACAGTACAACAAACCAGTTATACTGAGAAATTCCCAGCTTCCTGTTGTATATGCATTATATTCAGCATCAATTCAAACACTTTAAACAGTGAGGTAAAGATAGTTATATTTACACTAGTTTTTCCTCTTCAATCCTATTGACTTTTCCTCCAGTGAATATCCTTAACTTGCAATTTTTCCACTTCTTCCTGATAGTTAGAATGTAAGGAATTAGGATTGTTAGACCTGGAATAACATATAAAATTGCAGGAAGATCAAATTAGTGCATTGTGTGGTAAAAATTCCATCCTTCACTTCGACAGTGTTGGATGTAAGTTAATATTAAAACATTTAAGCCAGACAGAAAATTGACTCTGTAATCTTAAAAGAAAACAGTTTTGTGCAAGTTCTTAAGTCTGTTTTTATATTTGGTAACACAGAAATCTCTCTCCTTGTGGTTCTTACTTGAATTCCTTACCTCCATCATCGAACAGCCACCAAATGTCAATTGTACCTTTTCCTTGCTTTTTCTTAAATTGAGTGCTGGCTTCTAGCAGCTTCTGATTGAATTCACCCACATGCATCGACTGTATTGTGTTAATGGTGCTCTCTGTAATGAGAAAGAAAAAATGTGGAAGGATTTCTGACAAGTAAGGCAACGAGTAGATTTAGGGAGCCAAGTGGAGAGAACGCTTCAGCAAAATGAACTGTTTCTGACATAATTTCTATACTTTAAATCTGAAAAAAATTTACAGCACAGATGCTATGGATTTTTAATATACCAATACGTGCAGGAACCAAAGCTTGTGTAATACTTTGTCGCTAGGTTATAACATCTTGAAAAGGGTTATCTGATTATTTGTTCTCTGGATCTTTTTAATTAACCTAAAATTCACTGGGGCCTTAAAAAGCAATTGTGAAATATCTGACAGATTTTAGAAGTAAATGGCATCATTTACAAGCTCAGCCGTCTGTTGTAAAATACAGAGCTCCCTGAAATGCACAGTAATGGTGGACAAAGACAGCTAACAGGGTACAGTGAGAGCACAGGTAAAGCTAAAACTGGAAGGCAGAAAACATAGGCATATATGGCAACTTCCCTATGCTTGAGAGGGTCGTCAATTGAAAATAAACGTCGATTCTTGCTGTTTGCTTGGCTGGCTTTAAAAGGTACAGTCTTGCCTATGTACTAACAATATCTTCCCTCATTCCATCTTTTGAAGCCTGTGGCTTTATTACTGCTTGTCTTTCAATGATTTCAAAGAGACCGTGTCAGAGCAGTATTTTAAATGGAGCAGACAGGCTTCTTTAGAGGTTTTACTCTGATCTGCTACATTCTGAAAATGCTTTGTTTAGTTTTCCTGTGTTTCTAGAGTGTGACCAGGATAGTTCTAAAGCAGTTATTAGCTTTCCTCTGTAGTTCTAGCATCTATGCTGGAAGATGCAACAACTCTGGGGAGGATGAATGTATAAGGAAAACAGAAAGGCAGGGATATTTATTAACATCATCTATCTTGTATATAGAGCCAAAGTGTGTAATATGTATTTCCTTTATGCCTTTCCGAACTAAATCGAAAAGGGTGGTTGAAACAGGTGCACATTCTTGTGGTATTTGTTATAAAAATATATTCTACTGAAGCCTGCAAAATGAACTGAAGTCTGCCAAGTAAAGAGTAATGACATTTTGTTTTCAGTCTGTAGATCTTCTTGGTACCTGTGGGAGTTGCATGCACAGCCAGATGTAATAGTCTCTGCAGGTGAAAATTCTGAAAATACTTGTCTGTGTACAAGTATGGCTTCAGGTGGGTTATTATCATTACAGGCCAGCAATTGTGAAATGAGACCTTTAATTCTGTTTGTATTTCTGTACCCTTTTAATATATCTGCAATGTAATTTTGATTTCATCACCTATACATTTAACTTATGTGTTAATTAGTTATTTGACAGCATGCTCTATATGTACTTTCAGTACTTTTACCACCTTCATTTGTGCATTTTTATGAAATTATGCTTAGAATATACAGCAGTAGTGCTATTTCTACCCATTTTTCAGCTGGGTGGGGGGGGTGGTGTGTGTGTCTGTGTGTCTGTGTCTGTGTGTGTCTGTGTCTGTGTGTGTGTGTGTCTGTGTGTGTGTGTGTTGAGTAAAGTGAGATTGCTTGTTCCCTGAATATTGTGCATATGTTCCTGTTTTCTTTAAAGAGGAGAAGAAAAGGCCCCTGTTTAAAAACTGAAAACACCCTATTAAAACCAACAAAACAAAACCCAGCTTCTTCTATGTTCCTCAAACTTTAATAACCATGTGCTATTTTTGACAAATAGAATTCAACATAAGCTGAGCTGAGAAGCTCATCTAGCAAATGGCGGGGGCGGGAAATAGTTGTATTGTACAAGGTAGCATGTCCTAGCAGCAGAGGATGCGCACTGTATTCTGCATAACAAGGTTGTGGCCACCAAGGCAGGTTTGCACAGGGTAGGTCCTGTTCCAGGGGCTTCTGTGTGGCTCAGGAGTTTTGGCCTTGGAGTAAAAGTCCAGTTTGCGTGTTGGTGAAAAAGTGATGCGTTGAAGGGTCAGGGAGAAGCTGTCATTTTGGAACTTACCCTTTTTTGTTTCATGTTTTGAGATGTTGAGCGTGCTGGCTTTTCTGAAGAATCCACAGATTCCACTTTTTCCTTCTTCAAAATCATTTTCTTTAATGGTAGCTTCCAGTGCCAATCTCTCCTGTTCCAGCTTCTCTAATTCTTCTGTATATTGGGAAAAGTAAGGGAACAGGTAATGCATCACTTTCTATTTTAAATTAAATCACTCACTGAAATAATGGCGGTGATGCGATTGCAGTTGTGGTACTTATATACAATGTAAAGCTGCTGGGAGGAAAAACTTTTTAGATGCTTTTTCCTTGCAAACCAATAGGGAGGAGGAAGCTGAATTCATCTCTGGAAGCCCTCACTTAGGGTGCCCACACCTACAGCAGTGGCGTATACTAAAGTGCTACTCAGCTGCTCTCAGATCTCCTCCTCCAGATCAAATTAGTATTACTATATTCTATAGTTACATGACATACTATGTATGAGTGATGCTTGTGGATTTGTTTGGTTGGTTTCTTTCTGCAAGAATTCAAAAACACATTAGGCAAGCTGTTTTCCTAAAGTGAGAAAGCTCATGTATTGAGTTCTAGCCCTTGGATCCCTGTCTTAAGACCCAGGTCACATGGCTTTGCACTTTGAGATTCTCAGAAATATGTAAAGATCCTGAATATGCGATCAGTTTCTATGCGGAAATATTTTTAATGTTTTATTTTTTTCATCATTTGCTGCAAAGATGTAAGATTCAGCTAACCAATTCTGTAAATTCAGTAATAGAAAGGAACAATTTCATCTTAGCAATATTAGACTTCTTCTGAGAAAAAGGTATAACATGTTATTGTGGAATATATTATGGTGAGGCACTAATTTAATATGGTACAGGCATTTGTCTGCAGAAAGCTTTTTTCATAAGGAAAACTTCTGTTTGAGTAATACATGGACTAAGAGTGAGGTAAATTCATTTAAGACACTGTGTTTAAAAAAAAAAAAAAACAAAACCAAAAAACCCAACAACAAACCCCACTAGCTAGACATTATTAGCTCTGTTGGCACTCTCAATTGCCAACAAGATAATATAATTTCTTTTACTTTAGAATCCATGACAGCCATGTGCTCCTGATTCTTAGACACTATGATAGTCACTAACTTTAATGGTTACTCAAAACCAAAATTTCAGTTTCTCTATTAAACAGAATGCTGCAGGAAGTATAATAGAATACGATGATCTCCTGCCCACCCCCCCTCCCTACGGAGACTCTCTATCTGCTTCTAAACATTTCTGCATATTTGAGCGTTTTCATTCCCCCCCCATCTTCCTAATTCTTTCTGATTCCTTGTGTCTTAACACTTGGAGAACATTTGCTAGTTTGTAAGAATGCAAGGTTGGTATTTGCTGTAATTTTACCGGTGTTCTAAAGACTGGATCTTCCAAGAAGTCAGTTTCTGACTGACTGAGGTGTCAACAAGGGGAGAAAAAAAGCATGATTAGTTCAGAATTTTTTGTTAAGTCCCGGTAGCTTTGCCCTGTAGCTCGCCACGCACATCAAGCTGCCGGAGTCTGCTGGGTGAATATTCGTCCACCCTTGTTTCTTAGAGGAGTCTCTGGCGCCTTTTAATTCTGAGAGGCGACTTGCTTTTGAGGGTTGCCTCATCCTAGAATCCGTCCTCTTTAGTGGGGAGTTAATTTTGGTTTTAATTAGGTAAGGCACTTAGGTCCTTTCTGGGTGTTCTCCCCAGCAGTCGTGAGCGCGGTCTGTCTGTCTCTGGGAAACTGGGGAGAAGCTGGGGGCAGGTTTACAGCAGGCGGCAGCAAAGAGTCGCCGTTGTTCTTATGCCTGCCTGTGTTCCTTGTCTATAGCTTTTTATCTGATTCATTTACAACACAAAAGATTTCTCTGGTGAGGAAGACGGGGGACGCTAGGAATAATGTCCAGGTTTGGATCGGCTGTATCTGTCTGCTCGAGTGGACTAACTTAGGAGAAGTGGGAAAATTATCCTACTGAAAACCTAGAGAATTGTTCTGATGGGGGTTTTATATGGAGTCATTCCCTCCCCAGAGTACCTGAGGAACCAGTAAGATCTCTGTGCCCTGAAGATGAAAAGGAAAAACAAAGGCCACCATTGTAAGTGGCTCTTGGAAGCCCTTCATTTAAGTGGAGTTGCCTGTATGCTCTGTCTTCCTCTACCTTTTCCACCCAGATGGCATGTTTCCCTGAATGGTTGTGGTACGGTGGAAGGTTTTTCCCTTTCCCCCCCGAGATATGCACTACTAGCCTAAGGAAGAATGAACAAAAAAGGTGAAAGAGACAACTGATGTTTCCTGTGGGTTCCAGATTTTTGCACGGGTGGGAACTTTCTGGGTCCCAGCGTTCCATAGAGGTGGTACCAGGAGTGCAGCTTCCCGATTCCCACCAGTCCCAGAGATCTCAGGTAGGCAGAGGGAGGAAGATGTGCCAAGAGCAGGAAGGAAACATGCCACAGAGTGACCGGTTGCTGTGGCACAGCATGATTTTACTGCTTTAGTCTGTGCCTGTGCTGGAAGTGCTTTGCTGAGTTCTCTGGTGTGCAGAGCCCCTTAACGTGTGAGGCTTGGCCACCTCCTGTCACTGCCAGTGCTTCAGCAAGGATTTTGGGCAGGGTTGAAACTGCAGAAGCAAGGAGGAACTGTAGAAGTTACGGGTGTAGGAACTATTCTGGAAACCAGATGTTGACTCCAAGAGTATTGGTCAGATTCCTTCTCGTGCTGAGCATGTAACCAGCATAGATATTCAGCTATTGAGTCACCACATACCTTGAACCTGGAGGACCTGAGATATATCAAATCCTTGGCTAATTCTGACGATAATCATGCCCAGCTCAAAATCAAAGGCATCACTGAAAAGAAAGAAAAAGAAGAATAAATATCCTTTCACATCCTGTATTTCAATGAGGAAAGCCACTTTGAGCAGATGAGTAAAAGCGTTAGTGCTCACAGGAAGGTGTTACTGCCATGTACTAGGCTGCTCTAGGTAAAATTGCAGAAGGAATTGCCCAAGATCAAGTAAAGTACAATCAAATTTCTTCCCTCCCTTAAAAAAAGGGTATCATTGGGCATGGGAACAGATAGGCTATTCCTGAAATGGGTCTTTCTGGCAACACTTTTTAGGAATTAGGTTGCCATTGGGTAATTTTTTTTTCTTTCCTCTCTGAGGAAATAACAAAGCTGGGGTGGGTTTTCTTGTTCTTTAACTTGCTTCAGCTTTGCAAGTGAATTTTGAGCAAGAATCTGAGAAGCCTGTTTCTAAATGACTGTTTCCTGGCTAAATCCCAACCCACAGAGCTGCTGAGCCTTGGGCACATGTGAGATTTGAAGCAAGGCTCTTCCTCTGTCTCCTAGGCTTAAAAGAAGAATTCCATGATGTTCTCTTATTCCCTAAGTATGTACATTAGGGTTGTTTTTCTCTGAGCTCCTGCCCACTAAAAATGGGAAGATACATTTCTGCAAAAGCACTGCTGACAGCAGTGCAGCTTCTTTATGTAGCATTGTCAAGCCACATCAGCTCTGACAGTGCCAGATGTTTGCGAAGCATATCTTGCTAGGTGTGCGAAGCCAAGGAGCCTTTTTTTAACAGGCAGAAGCTTCTGTTACAGAGCTAGCATGTGTGAACCTAGATTTGTAGGTTTTTTTCTTACGTTGTTTCTACACATCAAATTCTGTATGGAAATGCTATATTAATCCAGTCTAAGAGGAGCAAAAAAAGGAGATGCTGAACCGTGACTTACTGTATAACGCCCACATAGTTTTCAACTTGCGTGGCAGTGGCATTTCTCCAGTCCTTCTTAAATCCAATCACCAAGGTATTTGGTTTCATTCTACCCAAGCCCGAGGCCTAACAATATTAAAACAGTGCTCAAGAAGGTACACACACATGCTTTTACTGTAAATGAAAAGTAATGGCAAAAGATAACTGAAGTAATGTTCTGGAGACACTTACAACTAGATTGCATTTCATAAATGTCCTTCATGCTTATACCCAAGCAGAAAGATTAGCTCTAAATCATTCCAACTATAACTGATTTTAGATGACAGAAATGTAGTTTTGCTAAATTAGCATTCATTTGCATTTCTTCTGACATGCTCTCATTAAAATGGTTCAATAACTTGGAATCAAGAGAGAGTTCAAGCACTGTTTGTATGCTCATTCTAACATAATAGCGTAAAGCTTTTATCAGATTTGGAATACTCAATAGTTGAACTGGGTCTGAAGTCTCTTAAAACACCTCAGATATGCAGAGAAGGCATATCCTCTTAAGAATATTTTTTTTGCTGTGAACTTAGAAACTATTGCTGTTCTGTTTGCTGTGTTCTTTCCAAAAGATCATCCAAAATTAGCTGAGCATGCTTTATAGATAAAATTAGAGTTTATAAACAGGAAGAACAAATGGTTTGTCGAGATATTAGATTGTCTGCAAAACTAAGCCTGGATGCTAAAACCTGAACAAGTAAGGCTTGTCAGATCTACATTCAGCTAACCTAATTTTTATAGAAATCGAAATACTCAGTGTCTTGGGAACCTTCAGGAGGAGACCCACAAATACCCCAGCTTTTCAAGCTGTTACATTTGACGATTTTTACTACTGGCAACAAGAAAATAGATAAAAACTGTTGGAACCGTGGCGGGTTTTTTTGAGTAGCGCTGATACATCTGCACTATTTACACTGAAATGAATAACTGGTTGGCAAAGCAATGCAGATGTCCTTAGGTTACAATAATGATGACGTGGTTATCCTTCTGATTGCTGGAAGGGAATTATTTGTGGTCCAGTAGTTGACTTTGGCAATAGTGTTTAAGTAGTAATGGAAAGGAAGAGATCATCAGACTGTAACAGTTCTCAAAAACATCAGAAGGATCTCCTACTGAGACAATGTATAAACCCAAGATGAAGTGTCCTTGTGAGGCTTTGATAGAACAAAGGGATCTTTATTAATAATATTTCATCTTGCTCAGTTGTACTGTCCATTCAGCAAGTGTACAAAGAGCCCTGGTAGGCTACCCGTGGGTGACTGTTACCCAGAGTATTTTAGTCAATTCCTTCCTGTTTCAGTTTGCACTGATGTCTCTTCAGCAGTGTATTTTATGCAAAGGATGGGAATTTTCTCTACGTTTTGCCTCGGTACCTGTATGCTTAAATATTCATATGTGTGAGAGAGGGAGGGAGATGGGAAATATGAAAACAGTGCCTTCATTAAGGCCATTTTAAATGGATCTTTGGAAATGATCTGCTGTATTCTTAGATTAATAGAAAAATATCGCAGACTCTTATTTAGATGGCCTTCTCTCTGTTTGCAGAAAACGTATATTACACATTGTCAGTTTTCAATGAATGCAAAAATATTCTCAGATATTTAATATGCTGTGTAACACCAAACAATAGAATTGAAGCGTATCAAGTGTTGGCTGCATAGACATTCATATGCTGCCCTGTGATGCCTCTTTTTTTTTTTTTTTTTTTTTTTTTTTTTTATGATAGTGTCTTGTTCATTTATGAGAGAATCGGTCTGCCTTGTCTCATAATTCCATAGCCCAGAACTAGATCTCTTTATGAAATAACCTGTAATATAAATACATGTACCTCCAGAATGCCCTTTCTGTTTATAACATTATCCATATACACATAGGACTTCTTAACAAGTAAACAGTAATGCTTTACATAAAGGGATGCTTTGATGTAACACTCTGTGTTCTGTAAACAAAAAGCTTACTTGAAGTAGACTTTTGACTCCATCTCTAAAGCTTTCAGCTGCCACTGCTGCATAAAAGGCTTTTCTTTTGTTCTTTGTGAGCCAGTCCTGCTTTTTTGCCATGCCACTGTTCATCTCCTTAACACACAATTTGCGGGGTCCCTGCATGATAGAATAAAATATTATTAAGAAGGCTTTGTATTAGACATCACACTGATTTTGAAGGAGTTACCTAGTCTGCTGTGGGAGCGAATGGAGAGAGTCAGAAAAATACATTTCCAAAAAGGGTCCACAGAGATTCATCCCTTAGAAAAGAACTGTGCTGCTAACATAATTCACATTCTGTTCGAGAGGGCTGAGGCTGTTAATGCTACTTAAATATAGTGATTCTGACAGAAAGAAGGACTACTATGGATTGTAACATCTTAGAAACATATCTAAGGTGTGATGAAGCATCTCAGAGTGAATAAAGTCCCTCCCTGACATGACTATGTAAACAAGTCTCAGCAGATCTAAATATACATGGTTAAGCTCCTATCTACTAATAGTAAGAGAAAAGGGTTGTTCCCATACAATTAAAGATGCAAATGCTTTTGTCACCAGGTTCTTCCAGTGGTCATCTGGTAATTTAACGAGACAAAATCCATGTGCATATCCAAGTCGCAGGACATGATACACTGACTTGGCAGCAGAGAATGGGCTGGCAGTGGGTATCCAAAAGATTAGGCCCGGGGAAGACATCAGGTCTGCAAGCATGGCCTTTATAAAGATTGAGATAAGTTTGGGAAGCATGTATCTGGAATTTAATTGATTTTTAAAAAGTCTGTGCTCTTAAGTTTGAGTTTAAGGTTTGCTAGGCTTTGTTTATTCCCTTTCATGTTGTCTTTAGGAAGCTGAATCAGTAGTCCAGATCTTCTGCAGTGAAGATGAAACTCTGAGAGGGACACTCAAGAGTCTAAGATACTGGTTTTAGTGTTATTGGGCTGGACAGGTAGTCTTCACTTTTTCCAAGGCAGAAGAGCAGAATTGTAAACTGCGGGAGTGTGTTCAGCAACATCAGAGACAGAAGCAGTAATTAGATGCACTGGAAGGATGGAGCTGGCTTGGAAGCCCTTGGAATCCAGTGAGTATTTCTGTGTGCCTAACTTGGGAAGTGGTAGCAGTTTGGTTTGTTACAAACAGATAGTTGTCAACTTTAGTTTGCTGCAGTTTCATTTTGTGCAGAACTCATTCCTTTGCGCTTTTTAAAATTTCTCATGTTTTTGAGGATGCTAGCAAGTTGCAATTTTGGTTCCAATGGAACAGATAACTAGAGAAATCAGTAGAAGTTTCCTGTAATATAAAACTAGGAAGGCTTGGTAAGCTCATGCTCAGGAGATTGTATTTCAAAATTCATATTTAAATCTTTTGCATTTAAAGTAAGTCAGTATATGGTAGCTGCTGCTGCTAAGCTGGGAAACTGGTTAAAATAGAGCTGAGAGAGGTTTAGATTTTTTTTTTTTGTCCATAGCAAATACTGTAGGCTCATAACTTATTTCCCATTCAAGAATAGTGTAAACCCAAACTGAAAGAAATTCTCTCCAAAATGAAATGTATGGGAAGGATCACTTAATTCAAAATGAATTTCTAAAAGGTGATTTTTTTGAATGTAAACCCAAAGCGTCCTTCTTTCAAACCTTTTCAGCCTTACTGAAACTCTTTTTTTTTTCTTTCTTTTTTTTTTTTTTTTTTTTTCCCTCCTGCCTTCCTGGAAGAAAATAGGATGTACTATAGATTTATATAGATGTAGAAATAACTGCAATACATTTACTTTCAGTGAATTGGCATTGGCTGCTAGAAAAGGAGGCAAGGCCTTCAAAATAAACTTTCCAGCTAGTTCCATCTAAAAACCAGAAAACAGCATTGATAAAGAAGCTGTGAAATGACCTGGCAGATTTCATATGTCATGTTTTTATGTGTGCCTTTTTCATTAGAATTATAATATACATACATATATATATATAAAAGAAGTGAATTTTGACCTGATCAAAAATAGGCTGGGTTAATGCGAGCTCAGGTCTTGTCCCTCATGTATGTTTCTGAACTCCTTATGGCTATTCGGGAAGTACAAGGGAAAGGACGGGAAAGTCCATGTGATCTTCCTTTAATGAGATCATGCTACATTCTTTGATTGTATATTTACTGGAGTTTGTTTGGATTTAATGGGTGTAACTGAAGAAGAGCTTGATCCTGGCTGTTGGAAGAGTAGTGTGAAGAGCTGGGAATAATAGGCTGAAGTACCCTTGTGGGTAAGGAGATGAGAAAAAAAGTCTTACCCTTCTTCCCAGTCTCTCTAAGGAGAGTACCTGAGTGTAATTTCACGGCTGGCTTGCACAAGATGTTTCTGCTGGCCAAGGAGACAGTCCCACCCTTCTATCGGATGACAGCCTATCTACGTCCTTCCCTACTCCTCCTTTGTATCAATGTTTAACGTTTGTGCAATTGTACAAGGAGTCCAGTGAATATGCAGGCTGAACGAAGACTAACCTTGCAAAAATACTTTACGTGAAGGCAGGGAGTAAAAGCAGAATAGCCCTTTTTACTAGAAACTCAGACTGTTCAAGCCAACATGCAGCCACAACCTCGGAGACAAATAACTTTTAAATTATTTTTATGTTCATATTTATTTTGCCTATCTCTGAACTATCTGGGGCTCCTGGAAAGGTTCTTGCTGCCGTTTGGGAAAAAGGAGTGGAAGATGTTCTGTCTAGCATGGTGTCTCAAAACTTTATGCATAGCTAGCAGCACATCAGCTTTTGAGGCAAAGTATGCTGCGTGTTACATTTACAGCTAAATGGTCTTTCTGTATTTGTTATGGTATATATTGTAGGCTGCTCTTCAACATGGTCCCTAGGAATTTTATCATCCTCTTTTTACCACAATTTTGCAAATCACAAAGGTTCATTGTGTCACACTTTTATTACCAACCAAATTAAATTTAGCTTAAGTTAATGAAGAAGTAATAATTTTAAAAAACAGTGAAGATGCTTATACTAGCAAAATAGACTTAGCTTTTTGTATAGACAGGAATGAAATCTCAGTTCTCCATAGAAAGTACTAATATTAGAGAAACATGCCTAAGAATTCAGAAAACTTGCTGAAACTCAACTTTAGGAAGCTGCATAGTCTCAGGATCTTGTTGGGATTGATTCTACGCTTGCTGAATGCAGTGGGAAAGCTAACAATAATTACAGTAGAGAAGAATTAGGACCATTCGCTCTTTAGAGATTCATTTGATTTGGGAAGAATCACATGTAGATGTTCTGTACTCCTTTTCTGCAATGTGGCAGCATCAAATGAATTATTCCTGCACTCCTGTAGAGGAATACATTATCTTGCCTGGACTGACTCTACTAGTTAGATTCTGCAGCCCCATTTGGTGCCATGAGCTGCTGTTGTTTTTTTTTCTTTCCCTCTCAAAATTAAAAGGTCGTTGTAATATTTAAAATGCATTTTCTCCTCTACACTACAAACCCATCTATTTTTGTTCCATCCTAATGAGAGACTAGATCTTCATCCTTTAAGATACATCACTTCCTATGTATTTATAACTAGAAATATACTTTGCTCCTCTCTTTAGATCTCAGAAGAGCAGGTTTATCCTCAAAATTAGCATTGTTACAGTTTTGGAGAAACCACTGCAAAGAGAGCTGAATTGCTTGCCAAACCCCAACACTGCAGATCAGTGACAAAGCTGAAAGTTGAGCCTAGGTAATTTGACTCTTGCACTATAATCCTTCAAGTTTGGTTTTGGTTTTTGGTTGTTGTTTGGTTTTGGGGGTTTTTTTGGGTTCTTTTTTTTTTTTTTTAGCCTTGCCATGTCTGTTTAAAAAAAAAAATCTTTCCTTGTAATGCTTTATTTTTTCAAACCATTTTTTGATCCGTCTAGTATGAACTCTGAAATACATCTCAATAAGGCATTTACCAGCAGGCTCTGTATCAGCCGATAGCTTTCTTGTGAAGACTTATAACAAAATTCATTCTCAGTGCAAATCTCTTTCATGGTCTGCACAGACGCCTGTCAGCACCAATGGGAACATTGTGTGCCAAGTGAGAGTGGAACGTGTAATGGAGATCTGCAGCACTCCCTGCTGCTGAATTTTCAGATGTATGTGACTTAACCTTACCGTGTACACTTCACAACAGATGCACAGCCCATTGTTCTTTGTGAAAGTATGTGTGATGTCTAGCAGAGCAGGCCTGATCATAGGAGCTCCTGTTAATGCTATGCACTGGGGTCTGTTAGGAGGAAAAAAGAGGTTGTATTTAATTGGGTGATGTACTTATTCAGAATAAGCCATTCTACTGTTCACTGGAAATCTTACCTGAAGTTTTTCACGTGGTCTTCCACTGTAGTTAATGCCAGAGCACTGTCTAAGGCATTAATATAGTAGAGAGCCTGTGTAGAAGAGCCCCAATTTACTTCTGCATGTAATAAAGATAAATAATGCATATTAAACCATGGACTTTTCCCTGTGTTCTATTGCAAAGGTCAGCAAACGTTGTCTATGAGCCAAAGCAGGGTATATTCTCTCATGCTTCATAGATACAGAGCTATCGTTCTTTGTGCTTCATAATACAATAGGTTTTGCTTGCGTGATGCAAAAACAAACATGCAAATAAATCGTCTCATACTTTTATATAAAAATTGTAGGGAGTGTTCTTCCTCTGCTTAAAAACTGTTTTCTTCTCTGTTCCGTTAACTTCGTATCTTTCTCCCATGTATAAAATGGACAGCCCCAAGTCATGCATTCGGTATAGAATTTCAGGAAGTTAAAATTAAGCTGTTAGGAAGGAACATTGCTAGCTCCAATTAGCTTTGTTCTACTATATAGCTCAAAAATTGTTCTCCAAAACCAATTTTGGCATATACATCTTTTCTCGTTATTGTGCGGCTGTTTGGTGGATGGAGACAGATAAGAAACAGCTTTCCACACTTTGAGATCTACATGAATGCAGATCAAGTAAAGATGCAAATATATAAGGATAATATTTAGTGCAACTAAGTGGAGATTTCTATAGAAGTCGTCTCTTCTAAGGAATGTTAGTGTTTTCTGAACCTTTCAGTTGCTGGTAAATAAGTGCTGAACAAAACTCACTGTCTTAGAGACTGGGAGATAGGTAGCTTTTGTACAGCATCTTCAGTGAATTTAACCAAGCTTTAAGCTGCTACTTTGCAGCAAGGACGCTGTCAATATACTAGGAAAGGGCAGAAATCTTCAAATGGTTTTGACAGCTGTCTTGTGACAGGTACGTTCTCCTACAGCTGGTGATCTTTAGAGGAAGAGAACCACAGACTATCCCAGTGGTATGAGAGCACAGATAGGGAGGACACACAACAGTGCAGCAATGTACACAGAAAAGAATAACGCAGGCTCAGACCAGGTGTTACTATCCCAAGCTAGCTGCAATGAAAGCCTATCTTCTGCTGGGAAACTTGCCTCTCTTATTTGTTTTTCTTTTTTTTTTTTTTTTTTTTCCCTACTGCAGAAGTAATTCAGATGGTTAGCAATGAGATCTGGACCTGGGTTAGTTTTGTCCTGGATATGAATAACCACACTGTGCAGTCTCATACTGGTGCTGTATTGTATTAGTGCACAGATTTCTGAGGACAACTCCTGTGACTTGCTGAGCTACTAAGCAGTTTTTTCCAGCAGTAAAGTGTGCCCATCTTTCTTGGTTTACTGAGGAATTGTAGGGAGGTGCTGAAGGATGATCAGTTCATGAGTAAATGAGCTTGCATTTTTGTTCTATAATGGGCAGCAGGTTTACATTTTGAGTGAGGACCCCAGATGAGTCAACTAAGAGCACAGCAAAATTCAGGTAAGGTTTTGTGTGTGGATGGAGAAAAATGATGAGTGATACGCAAGTAAAAGCCCAAATGTTGTAAAGGCATGGTGGGAATAAACTGGTGTGCTGGAATGTTTACACAAAGCCCTGAACCATACTCGAAGTGCTTGTTAAACAGGCAAAAATTTACCAGATTATCATCTTAATCTATATTATATAAAGTGGGATTTAATGGGATGCTCCAGACTTCCCTCTAAAGAAAGGTATTGGTGAAGAAGTAATATCTGATTCTGTAAGCAGAATTAGTTCCTGTAAAATCCAATCTGGCTGCATAGCATATACACAAAATAATAGTGTTTTGTGGCCTTACCTGGTTTCTTATATGTTACATAAATATATAGAAAGAGCTCAATGGCATAAGTGATGAGAGCTGCCCACCAGTTGATGACAAACATGACACCACAGCACAACAGGGCTCCAAAAAGTGACACCCACATGTTATAATATCTGAATGCAGGTCTCCAACCTGTTTGAAGAGAATTGAGGAAATTGGAAGAGCATAAAATATATTAATCAAATGGTTTCTATGTGCAAAATCAGTGGATCACCCATGTGCAATTTGTTTCAGGCTCTGTTAGAAGGGGTGGGAGTGATACATGCAAATTCTCAGGCATCACGAGTATCAACAGATACTTTCAGGTGTTGGCTGATGTAGATTTCTATATGGATAGAGTACTGGGTCTTACAAGCCTTTTACTACAAACCCTTTCCTACTGCTTTGTCCAGCCTGGCTTTGAGTAGCCATTCTGTTTATATTATTTTTTGCCAAATTAAAGCTCACTGGTTCAGAACTGAAAATAGGTTTTCTTGTAACTCCAGGTAATTGGCTACTGTGTCCTTTTGATGCGTATACAGAGAACTTATTAATGGGAGCTAAACACTTGCTGAGAGGAGAGTTTATCCCAATACTGTAAGTGCACCTGTCTTAAACTTGGAAATTGCCTGGCCTCACTGCAGAAAAATAAAATAATTTGTAATTGACTTTAAAAAGGTATTATTCCTGCTGCTCTTCAGCTGCAGTACTGAATCCATCCCCTGCTAGCAATTAAAATGATGAGACAAGCAGTGAGCCTCCATGGTTTGCAGGTCTCTGCCAGGTGTTCTACAGAGCGGACTCTTTGGAAAGGGGGAAAAAACACAGAAGATAAAAGGAGAGGCTGAGCAACCCTGTCTTGGATCATCTTTGTAATGAGGGAATGGGAAGGTCCTGCTGTGAAGAAATTTGCTGTCCTGCAGCCTTGCAATTATTATAGTCTATCACTGTGAATTGGCAGAAATTAACTGGAGGAAATGAGAAAAGAAAAATGGCTGCAGTTTTGTCTGACATGTTAAGTAGTGGCAGAGTAGAGTCAGATGCACACACGTGAAGTCTGTAGGGGTAATTTTTACTCGGCTCCAAGGCTGAGTAGAGCAGATCTGCATTTGTTCAGCTGTGCAGGTAATTAGCAGAAGTGTTCATCTTTTCTGCCCTCTGAACAAATGGCACCGTGCAGATCTATAGGAAGGAAGTTGATGTAGGCATTTATGTCACTACTGCAGTTTCTTCACACTGGAAATCAAAAATGTATTCCTCGCTCCTTGAATTGAATAATTGATTCACAGCAGCAGGAAATTGTCTTTCCTGTGTGCCAAAAACAGTATTGCTCAGCTGATTGACTTCAGTCCTTAAGGTGTCGCCCCTTCATTCATGAAGATGATTAGAATTATTCTGCTGTGGCAGTGCACAAGGCTGAAAGCCCATGTGTTCCTTTGCTACACAAAGGTAGAGAGGGCCTCTCAAGTTACCCTTGAACAGGACCTCATTGCGCTTCACCCTACAATTCTGCTACTAGCCACCGCAGAGCTGTGCTGATGCTGTTTGGTGGACCTGTTCTTCTTCTATATGTTCTCTTCCAGGCACTATCACTTCTAGTGCAATTACTGTTCTTATGAACTTTACTGTAAATGTCACTGTAGATTTGGAGGAGAAGGCCATAATGGCTCCCCACTGTACATTGCTTACTTTATGTGGCTGGAGTTGGCATAGGTTTTTATCCACCCATGTTGTGTGATAGTGAAGGGAAAAAAACCACCCTGAGGAGGAGCTTTTCTGCTCCAGTGGCATCCACCAAAGTCTTTTTCATCCTGTACAACCGTAGGGAATGTAAGGACTAGAGCCACTCTTTTTATTTTTTGGAGATAAATAAAATGTCATCATATTCAATGAGAGCAGTAAAACCTCAGATCACATGGCTTAGATATTTTACAGGTACTGCAGCTTTCTCTGACATGCAGTCAAAAACTTGCAGAGATCAGGCTATGAAGCCCACATTTAAATCACTGGTGAATGCAGACTCACCTGGAGATTTTGCATATGAGGCATGAAAGCAGGAGAAATTAATCAAAGCGTATGAAGCCAGGAAGAAATTGGAGATGATGGGAGCAATGGTATTCAGTTCAGCTGCAAGACACACACACAAGCATGACATAGGCAACACTTGCCTAGATTGTTCGATAGCTTTCTCCTGACGATGCATTAAATCTGGACACTGTCTGAATTTGTCATTCAGGGAGAGCCTGGGTATTTTCCTGTGGCACTAATTTAAGGCCACCTTGATATACCTTCATTCGTATTAAGTAGTGTCTGCTGATGCTGATTTTAATAATATTGTGCTATGCACGGTTGTTCTGATTCTACAGACTGGCTCTTAATGTTGTAGATCTGGTGTAAATTTCAGAATTTTAAATACATAATTGAGAGGACAGATGTGTTTCACAAAAGACATTAAAACTTATTGGTTTTCTTTTTAAATGGCAATCTGAAATCTTTCTACTAAACTTTCCATTTACTTAGTGTCACACAGTTTCAAATCTTGGAAAAACTGATTTAAAAATCCCCACACCCCTACACATGGTAGCTGGGATTTTCTACCACCAATGCTGGCATACTGGGATCTGCTTTGGAGCTGACTGTGGGGAAGGCTTGGCAGAGTAGGCTTCCTAATTATCTCAGAATTACCTCAGAGCTATGTGCAATATAAACTGGAAAACCATATTCAAAGTTGGTGACTTTGCATTATTTGATATAGTTTTAAGCGCTGCCCTCTTCCAGCAGAGTGAACAGGAATCGCATCTACTCAGCATCTTTGAAAATGAGGTTATGGTAGCACTGAGATGTTACTAGAGTCCCTGTTAGTTTTTTTGCCTTCTTTAAGACTAATGGAATTGCTGCGAGGGCTTTGAGTGTGCTTGGGCTTATGTCAGAGCTAACCTGACTGGAAATTTTTCTAACCATAGTTAATCATTGTATTAAAATATTAGTTTATATAATTTCAAAACATGAGATTATAGCAGTTGTGTAATGATATACAAACCAATCAGAATGAATGCCATAGCAATCACGAAAGTGAGAACATATCCCCTGATGGGCTCGTTGTTTTTTCCATATCCTTTGGCAAAGAAGTGGAGCCCTTTGTAGATGTTGTCCTTGCAAAGAGCCTGGTAGACAAATCAGAACTTAATTTTGTTAAGCAGTGCTTTCTTACGTCCGAAGTTCACTGTCTGTGAGTGACAGCTTGCTAGGCTTTTGCTAAACAAAAATTAAATCTATCTTAGTACTTTAAGTATATCTACTGCTATGGCACATAGAATTCAAATAAGGTGATAAGCCAATATCCTACTATATTATATTATGTAGCGGGAAAACAGAATCACAGGCATTTAATACTTGCGCTTTAAAAAACATTAACTGAATAGCTAAATAGAGTCTAAATTGGAGAAAGCTGAAGCACAAATCAGTGGCTTGGTGTAAGTTGTACAGGTTATCTTTCTGTCCCATGCCCTCTGTTCCCATCCTGCCCACATTGCTGCTGCCCAGGCAGCTTCTGGACAGCCTCTTTGAGCACACCTGCCAGCACCTGAATCTTATGGTCCTGAGGGCTCCTGTGCATATTCCTGGCGCTCCTGTGCTTACAGGGTGGCTTTCTGCAAGGAGATAGAAGTGGTCCTGAAAGTAGCCTTGAAGCTATCTATAACAAGCACGCATGTATCCCCCACTCCTGCAGCAAAGCTGAGCTCTGACCAAAGAAACATTATGATCCTAAATGCTCACCCATGTATAGGGGTGATAAGACCTGCCTATTTCTGTTAAAAAAACATTCTACGTACTGCTTTCCCTGCTGCTTCCTCTCACGTGTCAGTGTTGTTTAAATATATATCACATTTGGCACATGGAGTTCAACTAAATTGTATGTTTTTGAAGTAAAATAGAGTACAAGGAAATGGATAGTTTAATTTTACCTGGAAAACTTTGGGTGCGCTGACAAGAGATGCCAGAGCTGATGACAGAGTAGCAGAAAAGATGCCAGCTGTGATGAGAGGACCAAAGCCAGACACCATGCTCATCACCTTTAGGAAAAAAAGAAGGAAAAAAGAATAGTCAGGCTTGCATTCGGATACACTTTTTGATCACAGACCCATTTAAGTACTCTGTTTCTATGTGTTTCTGCTTTTCACGGCTCTAAATTCAATATACTACAAATCAACTGTGAAGTAGGGAAATATTATTATTCCTGTTTTAGTAAAAAGCAATGGAGGCATAGCCAATTTTTTATACAAGTATGCAGCTGTCTGCTGAGGCAGATGAGTACTCTGTGAGATCTTCTTACCTCCTTTAGTAAGTGGATGCTATAAGTAACAGTCTCTACTTGATGGGTAAATAGCCAGCTTGTAGCAAGAAGGGAAAATGGAAACAGCAGGAAAAAGCACCAAAGTACAAAATGTGGTTGGAGGCATGTTCTTTGGTTTGGTTTGGATTTTTTTTTCTTCATTATTTAATGTGGCTAAAAAAAGAGAGAAGATGCCTGATTGTGCTGGCATACCAGCAGTGCTGCGAACAGTAATGATGATCAGCATCAGGCCTCCCTCAGCTCTCCCAGAGGGCTGCACCAGCCTCTGCGACCACTGAAGCAAAAGGGTTGTTGAGAAGCACCAGGCAAGGAAACTAAAAGATGAAGTGGACAGATGCTATGGACAGGTGCTTCTTGGTGTGTAGGAGTTACTCCAGGAAAGAAACCAGTTAATCCTGGAGATTTGTCAGATGAAGACATATCTTTTTCTGACTTTAGTCTGGCAAAGATAAAAGCAAGAAGTGAAACTCTGTTTATCGCTGTAGGGAGGTCACTGATTTTAAGGGTTGCCCTGGGTCTGGGCAGCTGAACTGAGGTGGGAGTGAGGACGGCAAATGATCAAGAAAGGAAGGAAAAGTAGCCTGTGACAAGGATAGCATAGCCCTTTTAAAGTGGTTACCTAGTCCTGTCATTTAGCAGAACCAGCTGTGAAGAAAGCAAGTGACTTTAAAAGCTACAAATGGCTAGTTGAAAAGCAAGTGCAGTGGGTGGTGGGCTCCTCTCGTGGGCCGTGAAGCACAGGGGCTGAACAGACATTTGGGAGCCGCGGTTGTCAGGCTGCAGAACTGCTTTACTTTGATGCTTTGCCTAAGCTTTATTTTGAAGAATAAAAATGGCAGACAGTCTCTCTCTGGCCTAGAAGAAAGACCCCATTACTTCTCACTTGATTTTTCACTTGACTATTTTTGGATACTTTTTTTAAGAAGTCCGAACTCCATTTTTGTACTGTGGCACAAACCTTTAATAGTGACCACAGCACCCCTGAGGCAGAATCACATCTGTGTGTAAAGAGCAGTGAGATGAGTTGCTCATCTGACAGGTGTTCCTGAGGTCTCCGTTAAGGCTAGATTTTGAATTTGAAGATGTGACAGCACATACTGCTGCATGGTACTTGTCGAGAGAGGAGGTAAAGTGTGGAGTGCTGGGAAGGCTAGTGTTGGGTGGTATGAAGGGAATGTGGAATGCAGGGGACTTTTCCCTTTGATTATTCCTATGGGTTTTTACTTCTATAGGTAAAAGTGGATGTCCTGTTGCAGTTAGTTGTCAGCAAATAATGGTTTTGCATGTTTGTACTTATGCATTCATATATTGTTTGTGATTATATGTATTATCTCATTAAAACCTGAAAATTATTCATCAGCCCGTAATCGCATGGCTGACTTGCACATCTGGAAAAATCATAGCCTAGGCTGCAGGCAGATGATCCATTGCAGCTCATTCCAGGTACAACCGTATCATTAATGTTCCCAGTAGCATCTCGTACAACACAGGAGGCTGTGGAAACAATGATATATTATTATTTTCCTTCCTTGTGACATCAGAAGAATATTCTTGCCACACTTTGACTCTTAGTCTGCACACATTTTGTACAACTGCTGCCTTAGTCTCATCCAAGGAGCAATGTTTCATGTTGGGCAGAGATTACTTCTCTGTATAGTGGCTTAGTTTCTCATGTTGTCTGTAAGCGAATATTTACTTCTGTTACTTTTAAAATAATCAGCCAGTTGACTAATGAGGACTAGCATGTTTCTGAGTGTAGAGAACAAGACAGAGATTAACAATAAATTAACTAACTCGGAAGTATATTGTCTACCTGTGACCACTTTTACAAATACCAGTATTCAAAAGAAACAGGTCAGTGAGGGTCTTAGGTCTCAGCTTATGCTTTTTTTTTGTTTAACAAGGACACATAATTGCTTTAGGGACCCAGATCCTCAGCTGTTCAAATTGTCATAGCCCTATTGATACCAATATGGTGAGAAAAACTTTAAACAGGAGAAATTACCTATATTCTTTTTGTTTTTATCAATATTTATGCGGTCTTTTTTTGTTTGCCACCAGAAATGGGAAGAAACATATGGCGTTAACTTCGAGTGCTGATCTCAACATCTTTAGCAGCCAAAATGTAAGTTTATATGGTATCTTCAAATATGTCAAAAACATTGTTATTGAGAGTCCCAAAGTAACCATTATCTATTTAGCAAACCAATATGCAAACAGAAAAGGAAAAAAAAAAAAGTATTGCACTGAAAAGTAGACAGCTCTGAAGTTGAAATAGAGCTATTGCTTGTAAGAACAGAACAATGCATTAACACAGATTTATAATAGAAAGTGGAGAATGACTATTCCAACTTCAACTGCAGGGAAATTTAGATCCAAATAATGCAATAACCTGAGCTGCAGCTTGACTCGAGTATTCTGCCTTTTGCATAAAGTACAAAGACCACAAAAGTCAAAAAGACTTGAGATTCATCTCCCACAAAAGGGAATACCCTGCAGGGCTTTCATGCAGTATTGAGGTATTTGCTCATAAGGAAGAGTGTCATTTACCACACTCTTTATTACAGTACTATTAAAATAGAAAAAGAAAAATCTTTTTCTTGAACAGAGATTTATTGTACCCTTGTAATGAGAATTTAATTGCATATTTCTCCAACACAGTTCATGGCTTCAGTACAGGTCTCCTTTTTACTCTTGTGTCCATTTTCTTACCTCACATTCTGATATTGTAGAGCACCTTGTCACGTAATGCATCTTCTTTAAGACAGGCAATTGATTTCTGTCTTTGGCAGATAACACACAAAATGGGTGTGTTACCCTGTTACTCATGAGTGCCCAGTAAGACTAGTGAAAGCAAGTAGAAGCCATGTGAAATTTCAATGTGAATGAGGAACAAAAGATGAGCAGATTGATCAGAGGTTCCTTTAATCTTTGGTACGCTCATGGGTACTATATACTAGCGGTCTTTGTCACTGAATCAACTGTACAAGTTATATAAAAATCCAGCTGCCAAATAGGGACTTTTGTTTCTGTTGATTGCTGCTTTTTTCCCCACTGCTTTTACATACAGTAAAATCAAAACAACTATTGCTACATAATAAATCCACAGGACAAAAAAGCAGTGAGGTTAATAATTCATTTGCATACCAGGGTTTTCAAACTTTTTAAACTGTATAAATTAAGACATGAAGCAGAGGTTCTGTACTTACCTGCACATATTGCAACACCAATGTAAGCAACTGTTGTAATCAGAATGGCCAGCATTGTTCCTTTGGGTATCGCACCTTGTGGATCCTTAAAACAAAGCAGTGACCGAAAAAACACTGTGAGTTTGTGTGCTGCACTCTGATTGCATTTGCATGCTAGGGAGTCCTGCCACACTGTGACACGAAGATACCTTTAGAGGGTAGATTTTTATTGCTTAAACCTGCACCAACATTTCCTGTCTCAGCATGAAGACAGTGAAGCAGTCCTGTGGTGCGGTGCTCCTATCCTGGACATCGTGAAGGATATTCTGCAGTAGCAGAGGTTACGTTTATGGCAGCAGGAGAGTCCTGAGCTCTGCATTTCTGGGAGCTCCAAACTCTCTTTACATTGCAATGGGCTTTATTTTAATGTTTAACGATATAATGGGTAGACAGTTACTGAACTAACCATCAAACTCCTGTGGATGACAAGACTGGACCATTTTTGGTTAATTGGTAAGATCGATGCAAATAGTCACCCTGTACAGAATACAGTACTTTTGTGATTAGCAAATATTAATTGTTAGTTGTGTCTTGACAACAAGCTACTTCCTTTCACTGTTTTCACTTTTAACTTAGATAATTTAATAACGCTGGGTTATAATGCTCACAGACTGGCTCACAACAATATTGGCTTCGATCATGCAACTGTAAGTAAGAGTCCAAACATCTGCATTATACATTGTAATTTTAAAGGGGATTCTAATACTAGCTAATCTTACAATTTAGTGTGTGTTTGTTTATGCTAGGAAGCACTCTTTATGAATTGCCTTCTTAAGTTGGTTTAGTGAGGTTTTTTAAGTCAAAGATGCATGGAATGCATTTTAAGACACAGACTTGTACTTTTGTAATTATGCTCGTTTCATGGGGAAAAAAACCAAAACACAGATTTGAAGTGTCGTGTGAAACACAGATGAATGACTTAAATGTGTTAATAATTAATATAATTTTTAAATGAGGTAAGGATTTATTGAGCTGAAAAATAATTGCGAAGTCACTTCAGCTGCATAAGACCTTTTGGCCTCAGATTATGGTAACTTTAATTTATACAGTTCTGATGTGCATGTCTTGGGTCACTGTTTTTGTGGAGTCTCATGCTGCAATCTTAACCGCTGTAACCTTAAATCTTAGGATTAAAGCTTCTTACAGCTTTGCAACTTTTAAATTTTATCAATAATTAAACACATATTTAATATGATGTTAGCACTTTAGGGCCTGCTCCAAAACCCACTGAAGTCACTAGAAAGACTAGCTGTTTCTCTAAGTAGGCTTTGGACTAGGCCACTACTTGAGTGTGTAGCAGCTACAGAAGCATGTATGTAGGTGTTTGCAACAAATTCTAAAGAAAATTTGATTGGTCAATTTTACACTTTTTAAATACTACTTAGCTTGTCTTTTAGATTTCTGGAGAGGCTGGGTAATTTAATTAGACCTGTCTAATGCATCTAAACATGCTCAGTGGGGAATCTGCAGCCTGGAGGACTTGGTTATAGAAATCCACTTATTGCCAGACTGAAACCACCCCAGAGAGCCAACAGGAGAACCGCTTCCCTTGGTCTGCTCACTCTTTCAAATAGCTTATGAAGGAAGTGCTGCTGCTTTGGGAGCTTGCCATCTATAGAGAGCACCATATATGGCAAAAGACTTATTTTTGTTTGATAAAGGGATGGAGATTGTGTGAGGCTGATTCAGTCTCAGTGGACAGAAGTATAATGATTTTTGGTTTTTTAATTAAAAATGGAATCTCGTAGATGCTATTAGTGGCTCAGTTTCTACATATTTCTCTCTGTGCTTGGCTTCAAAAGCAGTCCTCTGAAAATAAAGGAGATGAGGCATGCAACTCAGTGTGAGGAAGGGAAACAGAACTGGCTGTCAGGGTTAGTAGGATCTGGTGGACTTGCAACTACTGTGCCAACACAGAAACAACAGACCTTTGGTTGAATCCTTAAGGTATACAAGACAATGGGTCTATATGATAAAGCCAAATAACTTCATTTGACATGCTGGGGATATCAAGGTGTGAGCCACATCTTTTTGGTGACTTTTTTTTTTCTTTTTGTTTTGGGTTCTTTGTTTGTTGTTGTTGTGCCTTTTTTTTTAGTATTAGATCGCAAGACTTGAGTTTTGTATATAGTCCTGTTGTGTTTCTGAATTTCTTGTAATATTACGAAGTATTGCATTGCTCCACATTTACTAGAGATGTTTTACAAAATTCTTTGCTGAGCTCTGCATTACTTCATCTTTACATTTAGCTTTAAACACTTTTTGCATTAAATACACTGTGCAAAGTCATGAAAACTAGAGGGCACTCAAAGTTAAAACTAAATTCCTGTGTCTAATTTACCAGTATATTTAGATAGTGGAAATGTCATCTTGTACAACTGCTATACTGCAAGAGGAGAGTGGGGACCTGACAGAATGGCCACAGCAAGACAACTGGGCATCCCTGGACCTCCTTTCCCTTTCTCTTCAGACTCCTTTCTTTTGTCACAGCTGCAAACCTGCAGCTTTTCCTTTGAGGAGCAGTAGTGATATGGGATTGGGACATACTTGCTTTCGTTAAATGCTCTGTTTGCTCTGCCCTTGCTATGACCCTGAATAGAAAAAGCTGGTCTCCTGTGATTCTTGCGAGTACAAACGCGAGCTTTACAGCTCAATTTTGCAAAAGAAGAGCGCCAAGAGATACACATGTAATTTCTCTCATGTTATATGCTGCTAATGGACCATTAATGATATATTATTAAAGGTTATTGAAACATGCTTTTAAATGATATAGCAACCCAAATCTGAATGCAGTAATTTGTGTAAATAACCATAATGCATTATGAAAGAAAATGTGAACTGATGTTTTTAAATAATAAAGCAGGTACTTAAAAGTGAGAGTTTTGCTTCCCAAAATAAGACATGATTTAAAACTGAATACAGCGTTGATTCATAATTTGTTTTCTTGTTCTTTTTTCATCCTACAGCTAGTATTATGAAGTTAATGAAATACGTACTTTCAGATCTCCCGAGATATTGGCTCCTGCAAGAATGCCAGTGGCAGCTGGGAAAAAAATGGCAAACACCGAGAAAAATCCTTCTCCGCTTCTGAAATCTGGTCCAAAGTTTTCTGCAAATATTGATGCTGCAAATAGAGGTGAAAATGAAACATACCACTAGGATTTGATTCCAAAGTTACTTAATGAAGGAGGTGAATAAGTTAGTCTTTCACGTCTGGACGACTGGGTTTGAATCTGTCTCATATCATAAGCAAAGTGAATTTGATTTCCTTAGTCTGGTCCCCAGTAGGATGTGCTTGTCTGCATCTCAGAGCTACAGACCCATATTGAAGTGACAGGAGTGTCACTACAGCACTTGCACTTAGCTCTGTAAAAGTTTGTCTGTGCTCTGCTGATATATAAATGACTCAAGGTGCAGCTAACTGAGCTGTCAGCTTCAGCAGCAGAGAGACAGACTCAAAATTAAAGATGAAATAAATTCCCTTGGTTTGCAAGCTTACTTAAACTTGGGCACAAGATCCTGATCTTGTGACCTTTTTCAGTGGAATCCTTAACTCAGTATGAAGCCAAAAAGAATGCAAACTTATTATTTTATGACAGATAGCAAGGTTACTTGCCTTGGTAATTAAAAAAGCCTCTTGCCTTCTTTTCGTTGTTGGTAGGAATGACTGTCCCAATAAAGAAGTTTGCAATAGCAACAAGGAGAACAATTAGAAGAATAACTTGAGCCTATTAATAGAAACAAAAAGATTTTCCTGATGATTTTTTATTTGCATTGGCTGTGGAAATGGCTAGATAGTAAGTTATCTGTATGTGTTCCCTATGACAGATTACTAATTTCTGTAGTTTTCGAAAATACCAGGAATCAAGATAGCTGAATCAGCTAATGACAACAGCAGATAGTTTTTCAATAAGGGGGTTATGAAATATATAGTTTTATGTTAGTTTCTTTACAAGAAAAGGCAAAATGAAACAGCTAATGCACTAATATCAAGTATAAGACATTTTTATATTGTTATAAAATTTGTTTAGTTGCAGTGGGTTGTCACTTCAAGGGTTATAATATCTGATTGTTTTTCTGATCTCTTTTACAAGTAGTTCTAGTCTCCATCACAGCAGAATGTAAAAACAAGGGTGCTATTCTGGACCTGATTTTAATAGCTGTATTCCACCCTCTGAAGTATTTCCATTTGAATTTCCATTTTGAACTTTTTTTTTTTTTACAGGTGAAGGAATAGCAGAAATCCTTTAAAGATTAAGGAATGGATAGCAAATAGAGCTCTTCTGCTGACTAGGGCTTGAGAGAGTACAGTGACAAAACCATATATTGTTTTTACTACTGTTTATTCTGTCAAGCTGCATCAAAAATAAGGGCAAACCGGGCACTTACCCAAGGCTCTAAATGATGCCATGAATTATAAAAATCAATATCATCAAGCTGTCTGCAGAACACAAACTTCCTCTTCCCTTTTAAATGTGTGTTCAAGGAAGAGCATGGAGTAATTGTGCTTTCATTGAATGTAATGATTAAATGCTGTTGCTTTTAGAAAGATTAAGCGTAAACTGAGACTGAGTGCTTTTGAAAATTCCACCTGTTGCATAGCATTCCTCACACACAAATGCTGTACAGTAGTCTAGTATACTGCTTGCTTTTATGTTCTTTTAAAGGTTTACCTTTGCTTCCCATTCCATGCCAGCAACAGAGATGCCGAGAAGACATACAACAGTTATGGTACCTATTATTCTGATGTCATTGGACTCATCTACCATCAGTGTAGCACTCTCCTGAAAGCAGTAAGAAATGTTATTAGAACCGGTCTTTCTCTGCCCAACTGGTGGGATCAGGTAACAAGGTTAAATGAAACTCTGACAGCTCACTGCTTTCTAGAGATTTGTGAGACCAAGTGTTTGTATTTCATGTTCCAGCTGGCTCTTTGTAGTTGGGGTGATTTGGCTGTCTAATTAGATGTCCGTTCCTTTTCTGATTTTGAGATTCTTGTTGAGAAATATATGAAATATGTTCATAAGGTAGAAATAATGGAGAAGCACTCTATGGCATGTTTAGACAGACCAGCTTCTTCCCTGCTAAAGATGTCCCTTAAGCCTCAGCTAAAAAAGTATCACCGCTTAGACAAATATTTTATATAAAACAAACAAACAAACAAAACCCCCAAACCAAAACAAACAAAAAAACCCCACACACAAAAAAAACCCAAACCAAAAACCAAAACCAAAACAATTTAATCATACACATGAAACATGTACATTTACCTTAAGAAGTTCCACAACTGTTTCGGCAAATCCAACTACATACATAGCAACTGCCACTGCGTTTGCAAAAGCAAAGATAAGTCCTATAGATCCACCAAACTCTGGGCCTAGGCTTCTTGAGATAAGATAGTATGCTCCACCTGCAGACAGAAATTGTTATTTCAGCACAACTAAATGCTCAGTTTTTGCTCATTTTTCTCATAAATAATACCGCAGGAATGTCTGCTTTTAGCCTAATCATCATAACCAATATTTGCAGTATATTAATAGAGGACACTAGTAAAAAAAGGAATGTGCTTTGTACTGGTTCTGCCTTCAGACTTTTCTGTATGCCTTTCTATTACAGAAATCTTTTTAGTGCATATTAGCATGCAAAACTGGACCTTCAAGTATTTTTTCATGATACATAATATAGTAACATAGAGCAGAGAGAAGCTCACTTCCAGACAGGTTCTAACTTACTTGGATCTATCCCAATGTTAGCATGAAAGATCATATTATGTGGGATATTGTTAAAGCTCCTGCATAGTGATGCAGTGAATCTTTAATCTTTTTTCCACATCACCATAAATGGAGCGTATTACTTTGTCAGCTAATTATTTCATCTCATCTGACTGGTACTTAATATTTATTGTCAGGAAGTGTTTAAGATTATATACATTTTAATTTACTGTTGATCCATTGAGAGACATCACTCCAAATATATTTATTTATTATTGCTTTGCTTATAACACAGTTATCTCAATTCCTTTTTTTTTTTGTAGTCCAAATCTGTAGATTTTTGTATTTTTCATGAGATCATATTCACTTACCTCCTCTTACTACTCCATTAGTGCAAATGGCAGACATGGAGATACCTGTTAGTGTTGTTACTACTACACTCAGACCAATAACTATGATTCCAAGACCTGAAAGATCCGAAAAAGAAAGTATATTCAAGTGTATTCAAATACCTGTTCTGTTTAAATGACGTAGTAAGAACTTGCCACTTTCCACAGAGGTTAGAGCAGACCAGTTTTAACTTTAAGGCTCTGAAATGCACTAAAACTTTGTTTCATAGAATACCTGACATGCACTTTTCCAGCAAAATTATTTACTCATCTTCCAAGGAGTGGCTGAAATGGAAGTTTTATAAAGAAGGTATTAAATTGAAGATATCCACTGATCTGCATCAGTCTTTAAGATGAGAGGAAGAGGTGCCTCATGCTCAGTTTGTCCAAGGATGTCCAACCTGGAATGCTCTGAATAAGAAAGACCTGCTGAAAGGTAACAAAAGAACTCCATGAAAAGCCAGAGGCATCCCTCGCTCAGTGTAAGGCAGGAACATCTGGAACGTACTTCACAGACTGAACTGAAATCTGGGATTTATGAAAAGTGACAACTCAAACATGCCATAAATTGTGATTAGAGGTGGCTAGAATTGTTACCTTCTAGTTCCTGTAGATGTACCATTTGGTTTATTGTCCCTCTGGTTTGCCTCATAGGAAAATAATACATAAAGACTTTTTTGGGCTTGAAAGCATTAGTAACCCTAAGTTTTTTACCTCCACGGACAAACCCATTAGTTGCTATTGCAGAAGTTGACAACCCAGTAATTGAGGTTACCATCGTGGCGAGAAGAATTATGATTACTCCAAGACCTGTCAGTAATAAGAAGATAAAATATTTTACTCATGTTCCATGATTCCTATAAATCATTCTCTCTTTAAATTGGATTTTCAGGCCAGAATCAGAGCAATAAACTGAAAAGATGGTTTGTTGACCACTTGCAGTTTGCAGAACATTTCGAAGGAGTCCATGTCATGGTAGTAAATTATTCCCATCAGTCTTCAAGCAGTGATTCTTTCCGATAGGAGTACTCTAGCCAGAAATTATCCTGATTTTCAAAGGCTGGAGGAAATGAGCAAACAAGTGTCCCTTGGCATGGATGCTTATATCTGCCTTTAATATACATCCTGGCAGTTTAAGTGAAGAGATCGACATTAACCAGAGCTCTTGTAAGAATGCTGCTCTATTTCATCAGTTAGTTAAATATTGAATCAGAAAAAGACTGACTGTATAGTTTCATAGTGCATCAGGACAAAGAGTCTATCAGGTGGAGAGACAAGACCTGAGTGCAAGCCTTCTATATCCTTACTTGCCAAGCTGTCAAGTGCTGCACTTCCCCACTCTCTCCTCATCTCCCTTTTTCCCTGCAAAAAGTAGTTTTACTCTAACACAAGACAAACATTTGAAAATGGAAATATTGCTTTTTAGATGCCATTTACTTTAACAGGTGACCTGTAATGTGTAATCCTGGAGAACTTGAAAATATATATATATATATATATTTTTTTTTTTAGCTGTTATCACAAAATTGTACAGTTAAACAGAAATAATCAAACACCTGAAGATCAGTGATAAGTGATCAGTGATAGGTGAACTGGGTTTCAGTTTGAGTAAGACTCTGAAGTCTGAGTTTGTTTCCAATCTTTGGCTATATGGTCAGGTTTCTGTTAACTTTGTGAAACTGTGCTAGAAACTAGAAACTATATGAGTAGGAGGTGCCTAGTATGATTTAGAATGATAGAAACATTGGTTGGAAGTGACTTCTGAAGGTCTGTAGCTCAGCCTCCCAGTCACAGCAGAACTATTGTCAATGTAGAATTAAATCAGTGATGGCTTTGGCTAGCTGGGTCTTAAACTCCATGGACAAAGATCCCACAGCTTCTTTGGATATGTTCCAGGGCTAGACTACCTACCTAGTGAAAAAGTTTTACTTTCTGTGCAAACTGGACCTCCCAAGCTACAATTGTGGCCATTGCTTCTGTTATATTTTCTGGCACTACCAAGAAGAGTTTGGCTCTGTAGTTTCAGAATACTTTATTGTTTCAAGTCAGGTGAAGAAATAACATGACATTTTTTTCTCAACTTTATTGCTTCTATTCCCATTTGTATCTATGAGAGAAGGGGAAAAAAACTGGGGGGGGGGGGGAAAGAGAAACAATTACAGTTGGTGCCAAACACGGAGTCAGTTCTTAGTTTTACCTGAACTTGCTAACGCTTATGCAATAGCTCTCGTTTCCGTAAGGTACATAGGTCTTCAGTGTGGAACTGAAATTATACATTGCTTGTAGCAATATTTGTTGACCAGGGCTCATCCAAATTGAAACTTGGGTCCTACAACTGACATCCAGCTAGAAGTACTACAAACATATTGATTTATCTGCTGTATTTCTGCCTTCTGGCTTCCAGATCAGATTCCTGACTTCAGTTCATACTAGATGGTTATAGAAATCCAATCCCTGAATGAATGTTCTTTGCTGCTTAAATTATAGCCATGTTATCACAATCCTTTAAGATAGAGCAATGTAATGTGTGAGATATAAATGATATATAACGTAGTGTAGGATACTTAAAGTGATTTGAGACTCTAATATATCATGTTTATCCTATTGATTTCTGAACTCTTACTATAACTAGTCATGCACCTATTTTGTATGCAGGTCTGTATAAAAAAATCCAAATGGTCATTCCTTTTGGTCAGCTACCGTTACATAGAAGGATATCGTTAAACAATGCAAATTTTGTGCCTGAGAAGTGACTGGGTATGACTTTTAATCAGTTGTTAACTCTTAAATTGAGTAAGTTAGACACAAAGTAGTTTTAAAATTATTTGGTAAGTGCATACGCAACCTAAGGAGTATTTTTCCAGGATTTTCTATTGCATTTCACAATTCATGTTGTTAACATATATATGATTAGTAGAGTCAGATATTTATTTGATGAGTAATATCTGCTTGGGAAGGCTTTAATGTTAATTTAAAAAAATATTTTAACATTTAAGAAGAAAAGTGAATAAAATAAATTGACTCAACCAAAACATCATTGTAATATAATGTAATGTAACATAATTGTAATATTCAGGGCCAGATTTTCAGTTACCATAAACTTAGTGGTTTTCCCTGCCTTTGGGTAACCATGTATAGGTACAATTACAGACTTCAGGGAGTTCCCAGATGTTAGGTGGAAATACCAGATTAGTTTTGGAGGTGGAGCCTTGTCAGGACCATACTGTACCTTTTCTCCCAGCTGATGATAAACAGAGAACCTTGTTGGAACGTTATTTTTTTCCCCTGTAAGAGCTTTTGCCCAAGACAGCCTATCAGGGTATGGAAATAATTGGGTTTTCTCTCTTTGGCCCTCTAATGATGGGGATATAAATGGTGCCCAGATGGTGGTTTAACTGACTCATTTAATTTCCATGTTAGTAGCAGTATCCAGTGAAATCCCCGAGCCTTGGTGATGATGAGCTTCTATCACTGTTCTCCTTAAGCCGTTTGGCTAGGGACTTAAAGCTCATTGCTTATAAGACATTCAGAAAATGCACTGAGAAATTTATTCAAATGGAATTTGATGTCTCATTTTCAGAAGTAAAACTAACCTCCTTACATAAGGCATGCAATTTTAAAAAGCAACAGCAGAGCAATAAACTATAAGAAAGGAGGGTCTGCTTATCAATGAATTAAAATGGTAAAATTAAATGTGAAGGCAGAAGGGCTGTAACTGATGTTGGTGCAAATTAATGTTAAAATCTGATTAAAGTTTAGATTGAAACCCAAGCATATGGCTGGTAAGTAAGTTGTTCTAAAATGAATTACTCTTGCCTATGGCTATTCTCACACCTCAAAACAAAGTAATACTTCTTGATGATCTCAATAAGTTACTAAACTGCCCTTAAAAACTAATTTTGCATGAAACCCCAGAGCAAAGTCTTGGCAATATTAAAATGCAGAATTTTCATGGCAAGGCATATACTTATGAGTGCCCTGGGCTGTACGCTCTCATTTGGTATGCATCATAAAATCAGCAAGCACCCCTTTGTCAGGCACAGTGCTAGAGCCACACATGGAGCACTGCAAAAGTAGGTAAAGTTCTTCCGCTTAGTTCTGGAACTTTCATTGTTTGTTTGGTTGGGGTTTTTTTGTTGTTGTTTTTTTTTTTTTTTTTCCCCTCCCTATTTGTGTCTCTGTAAGTTTGTGGCTGGATTTTTTTCTTAATAAGAATTTCATTTGTTTCTCTTTTTAAAAAGTTCAGTCTTAAGTGAAACTTCTGTGAAGGTACTGTAGTTTGTTGGAAATGAGACTTTAACCATGCAAAATTTTGGAGATGTTTCAATTCAGTGTTTCATTTCACTTCCATTAACAAGGAAGTGAATGATATTTATATTCAATCTGAATTTGAGCACTGAGTTTTATCGAAGACCAGGAGAGCTGACGCCCCGAGGCCAGAGTTTGGACCCCAGCTCCTGTCTACTTCATATTTCCATTCTGTGAGAATCCAGACTGGAATACTTGCCATCCACCCTTTGGATTACTGTTTTTTATGACATCTGGGTGCCAGTCAAAGATTAGGGCCCCATTATGTATGATCGTGTAACACAGAGTTGTACCACGCAACAACTACTGATACGTTGCACCTTACTGAGCTGCTCTTCTAGTTGCTGGAAATTCTTGCAGTCTTGTGAGCACTTTCCTCTCTCCCTGGTTTCATTGAATGCTCAACAACATGCTGGATGGAGGCCTTGGGGCCCAGTCTCCCAGGGACTGGGATCTGGGATGTGGATTAATTAAATTGCACAAAGAAGCAGCAGAGACACAGCACACAATGAAGTGTACTTAGTTAATTTATATGAAAGCTGGAGCAGAATTTTTAAAACTTAGAGTTTCATAGTACACTAGTATCTAGTGCTGTGCTATAGTTAAAAATAACAAAATCCTGATGAGCTGAGACCTCCTTCCAGTTCTGTTTTCATCTTTGCAGAGAAGTGTGAAGAAACGTTGTTTTTAATATGTAGATGACAAGGTTTGGGATTCACAGATAAGCAAAGTGTGAACTCTTAAAGGTTAACTCTGTACGCACATATTAGAAATTGGCCCGAGTCACGAAGTTTACATCTGTTACAGGATCTAAATACAAATTTCACTAAAGCTTAGAAATATTCAAATGTGATGATCATATGCATAGTTAACAGATCTATGCCTCTAAGCAGTAATTTGGCTGCAAGTCTGGAAAATTCCAATAGTTTGGAGGATTAACATCTTTTACCCTGGCAAGCATTTGAAAACATTATTTAGTTCAGCATGCAAATGCACATCTCAGATTATATATTAATCATGATCATGTATAGTTTATCCTCTTTATCCCTTTGACTGTTGAAAATTGTATTAAATAAGATACATACCAATTCCTGCTTGACCTACAATCCAGGAAAGTCGAATAAAAAGCATCACACCCCAAATATTAAGCATACATCTTACCTAGGTTTTAAACAAAAAATACTCCATTAGTGCAACGTCGAAAGTACTGTTAACAACCAGAAGGTGATAGTGTGCATTGCAGGCTTCTAAAAAGCACCCCAAACATCCCTCAAGTCCACCTCCCTCTCTTCTTAAAAGACCTTAGCGTTGCAGAACTAATCTCAAAGTTTAGTTTCTTTTATTTTTTTTAGAAATGCAGATAAGTTTCTCACCAGCACACCCTTCACCCATCCAAACTTGACCAATCCTGTTTTGTTTTCTTCTTCCTTGCTGACTGCTGTCTCATCTCCAGCGGAGCTTTCTCCATTAGCCACTCTCTCAGCTGAGCCGGTGCTCACAGCTATGTTCTGAAGGATCACACAGAAAACAAATACGTTTTTGTGCCAAGTAGAGGACACCTGGCTCCATAAGAAAGACATGGAATAAAGGAATTCCAAAGAAGATCAGGTTTTACTGTCTCTGGAGTGCAATATTCTGTTCACATCAGGCATCAGCAGGTGGGCTTGCTAACAGCGAGAAAAGATGAAAGAATCACTTAAGCAGAGTAAATACATTATTATCTGATACTAAATTGTTTTTTATTGTAAACTGTATTCAACATATATGTTGTGTTGATATGTTAGTAGAGCATCTAACATAAGAGGGTCTCGTGGTTGGCCTCTACATGCTGCTGCAACAATTTATGAATAATGCTAAGTGTAGAAACAGGAATAATTGCTCACTAGTGAAAAGAGACCTAGCTGAGCACTGCATGGCAAAGTTATGTGATGAACTCTGGTGTTTCCTGTTGGATAAAGTACAAACGTAATTGCAGCAGCAAATGGGTAACATATTCTTGAAAACAGTCAGAGAAATGTCAGTGAAATGTAGTACATAATGCAGCAAATTAATAATTCTTTTGCGTGGTTTAGCCACTTCTGGTATAACCATAGTAGATAGGATTAGGAATTACCACGTTTGTGGTGTAACCAGAATAAATAGCCTAGAATTCTAAATTGTTCACATCCAGTTACAGACATAAATATGTATTTTTATCTCTTCAGCTCTTCTGCCCCAGAATCTTTGAGGCAATTTAGCATCACGATATGTTTCTTGTGGCTTGAATAGGAATTAGTCACGGTACTGAGGTTTACACTTGTTGTCATTGCTGCTTTATTTTAATTTTTTTTATACAAAGTTCTGACTGGTTTTGCAAGGAGTTGGCATTAGGTTAACTATTGCCAGGTATTGTCTGGGCCCTCTGCAAAGACCTTCAGGAAGGACCGTGTACCTTGCCATAGTCTGGCAGAGGGTCAGGAGCATGTGTCACTTCTGGAGACGAATCAAGATGCTTTTAGGTTTGGAGGGGGATGAAGGTATTTCCGGATTAACTAAGCAGGTCAAGGAAGGGAAACATCTGTGATTCTGTGAAACATATGAGGTTTTTTCATCTTGCTTAAGCTTCAAGGCTGTTTCTGTATTTTGTTCATGGACTTAAAAAAAAAAAAACAAAAAACAAAACAGACATAATGACCAACTGTATATGACACTTATGCTAATATTTGGACTCCCCCCTCATGGATGGGGGCTCTAGCCACTATGATGCAAGGTCGTAGAATGCCTTTGACACAGTAAATCCAGGACTGTGCTCACAAATGAGAAATAAGTGACTGGATAATATATTTTGACATGGATTAAACTTGGTGCCTATGGCCCTTTTGGCCCTAAGTGAAATGGGAATACAAGATCTATTGAAAGCCTGTGACTTTGAGCTCCTGAGTTACTTAGATAATTTTGACAATTCTTACCCTAAAATAATAATGGCTGTGTTTGCTCAAAATACAGTAAATGATTAAAGTGAGTTAAGGAAGATTAGCAGAATAATATGAGGGGTTTTTGCTACAGTGGTTAGAATTTCAAAGACAAAAAAAAAAAGGTTTGGTCTTTGTACTTGAAACAAGTTGTTTCCTATGTACTTTGAATTAGTTTGTGCTCTCTATGCCATTATCATAAATTATGGCCTTAAAGCTTCCATAAATGCATTTTAAATTGGTGTGCTTTGTGAATGATTGGTTATTTACAAAGCAGCTGTACCTGTGCTACTCATGCATTAAGGATGTGGAATAAAAGTGACGGAATATTTTGAAAAGCTACCAAACCAAAAAGTTAACTACTTTTAAAAAAAAAAAACCCACAACATTTTCCTTTCCTTGTTTCAGAACAGTTTACTCTTCATCTCTCCTGGGGCTAAAGATGATGAGCTCATCAACTCTCTGTAGCAAGTGTGGAGAATAGCCAAGATGAAGAAAGGTGAGATGATTTCTTATGTAGGGTAAATATTAAGCCCAAGTAATTATCACCAGCCATCAGCTGTGAAATAGCACTTAGACTATTTTTTAGGGATTTAATTGGTGTTTTGTGGCTTAATGTGTGCAAAAACTGACATGTCTTGCTAAAAGATGACACACATTTGACTCCAGCAGTATGGGAACTAGATATGTGAAGTTCCTTTCAACCTGCCTTACATTCTGACATTTGAAAAATTACATATTAAGGAAATGTATTAAATATTAATGTTTATCTTCTGATGTTAAGCCCAGCATCAAAGCACAACGGGGATGCTTATGTGATGGTTAGAAATCTGAAGTCAAACATATGTCACGTCTTATCAGAATCTGGCAATGGGCTTTGACAGAACAGTTGTCTTCAACAATTTGAGTTTCATAAAAGCTGGGGGTGAGGTGGGTAGGATTGCCTTGCGGTATGGTGTGGTAAACCTAGATTTTAGTGTTAAAGTAAAAAGGAATAAAGCATCTTCTCCAGAACTGCATCTTGGACTATTAGTCTAACCCCCATACACACTCAGTGTGGCATTTCATCCCCTCCTTAGTGGTGGCTAGAGAGCCTGCTGCACGCTGGGGGTGGTGGATAGGTACCCCATCCCGCTGCACAGGCTGCTTTTGCCTCCTGATGGAGCTCAGCCTTTTCATACCATCTTAATTCCCTTCCCTACTAATTCCACTTCCCTACTATTCGGTGACCTTGTGTTTGTTTATTCTTCAGAATAAGCTCTGTAGACCGAAGTGATTTGTCCAAGGTCACAAAGTGAGTCCATGGGACAGCCAGGAATAGACTCCAGCCATGCTAATGGTGGGTCGTTTGTTCCAGTGCTGTGGCTAGTGGCTCCCAGACCAGGGCCACAACTCACATAAGGGCACAGCGGGTTGCCAGTGTAACAAAAATCCCATTACCTCTGACATTTACCTTCCTATTTTGAGTGGCATAAGATTATCCTTCTGTAAGCTGGATACTGGAAAAAGTCTGGGAGTCACCAAGCTAGATGATGCTCTTTTCTCTTCCCTAACAGACCAACCTGTGAAGCAATTTTCCCTTCATTTTATTCTGGGATAGAATCTGCCTTCTTTTTAATCTTCTCTAAATGAAAGCCTTAAAAAACCCTAAACAAATTTATCTAATTTTATTTGAAATAAAGAAACCATTGAGAGATGCAACAGCAAAACCCCTGAATTTTCTGGTAATGGTCAAAACTGAAAATCCCTTAATATGCTAATGTTCAGTACATGTTCATTCAGCATTATGTTCAAAGCCAATGCAATATTTTTCTCCTCTCTGGCCACTACCAAAATAAATTATTTCTGTAAGAGGAAGTTTCTTCTGGGCATGGAAATGTGTTAAGTCCCTTGAGTAGCAGCTTACACACCTGCAAATGAGTAGGGATACCAAATTCATAGTCTTCCCTTTTCACATCCACTTTCCATTAATTTTTGGAAATAAATGATGACCCAGGTAACTTGTTTCTCCTTTCTATGTAAGCCATTTTATGCAGGTCTGTGGAGACCCTAACTTAAATAAGTCAGGCCAAAACTAGGAAGCTGTCCTAATAAGATCCTAAAGAATCAGGTCCTAATTTCCTAATGGCTATTTTTTTTGCTTGATTTCATTACTTTATTTTAATCCTCCTTAGGACAGGTGCATCTCCAGAGAACTGGAGTTTAAACAAGGTCTGGACCAGCATCCAAAAATCAGATGCTTGTCCAAATTATTCAGACCTCAGAACTATGTAAAACTGAGTGGAATGGTGATGAGAGCATGTCTTCTCTGGAGATTTCGCATTTCACTATTGCCCAACACAGAAGAAGAAGAATAAGGGGTTTTGCTGCATATAGACACTTTTAGTCTAGGTTTGACTGTAGAGGTGATTTCGCTTTTTCCAGCCATGCCGTAACAAGTGCACAATCAAGAACCTCAAAAAAGGTTTGATTTTAATTCTGTAAGTAGGTGTATCCTGTGTCTCCCCTCTGCTGTTTACAGAGAACTTGGTATTGTGGCTTAAGGGGGAAGAGTCTAATTTTACTGAAGTCAGTAGAGTATCGTATTATTCCACTGTTTTGCAGTAGGTTTTTTAACAGTTTAACTGTTTGAAAGTGCTTAACCTGGTTGTTCTTGTCCCCGGAAGTTCTCACTACAGCTTTCCATGCTATTTATTTTGCATGGAGGTGATTCGTCCAGATAGGGAAATCAAGCCTTAAAAGATCTAGATAGGTGAATAGACAGCAAAATTCACTGATCTACCTATCTGAGGCAGTAACACAGAAGTTAGTGAAAATCTGGTGTCTGAGACTTAATATTACCAACTTCTCAAATACTTTCTTGTGGAAGTTTTGAATGTGCAAACCCCAAAAGATGACACCTGACCAATGTATATTCTTCTGGCAAGTAGCCATAGAAGGTGACAAAAGTGGGGATTATCATGATAAAGGGCATGTTTTAGTATTTCATTATTCATTTATTGTAGTGCCTACATGGAAAAAAAAAAAAATGAAGCAAACAGGAAGAGTCTGCTAAGGGGAAGTTTTTTCCATAAAATCCATTGGTCATATGTATCAATAGTAAACTCCTACATTGTGTTAACCAAAAGTAGGTGCACCCAGGAGAGAGAAGAAACAGCCCTGGAAAACCTTCCAAAGGCAGGTTAGTCAGTTGTATCCTGTTCAGTAGTTCTCTCTGAACATATTTTACGTGGATATAGTCCCATCTGTTGCACAAGCAAAGTCTAAACAGCTCTTTCGTGTGATAGATTAGGAGGAATTTAGCCAAATTATTCCTCCATAAATGCTTTCTACATAGTCATTCAAGAGGCTCTTCAGATTCTCTCCAAATTCATTGGTATTATGAGCATGAAGGCCTAAATTCAGTTACTGAATCAGTACCTGAAAACCGTTGTCTGCTCTCCCTCTTCTGAGCAAACACCTTCAGCCTCAGCACCCTTGTTCTGGATTCTTTCTTGCTGTTTGAATGGTTTGTTACAGCAATAAAAAGGTAGTGCTTTGGATTTCTGATTAGTTGAAATTGCATTTATTGCACATAATGTTTTATATAATACTTATACGTATTAATGAATACAACAGAGGAATCTGTGAAGCTTATGCATTGATGTTAAATTCAAGTTTAGAATAAGTGTGAATTGTGTAGCTTGGTTAAATTATGAATTGACATTCATCATCTGCCGTCCTAACTCTTAAGTGAAATGGAAGGGATTCAGCAGTTTTATACTTTTAGACAAGACTAAACTATGTTTTTTCTGCTAATCAAGTACATTACTATCGCCTTTTAATAAAAATCTCTGCTTTGAGCAGGGCACAAGGCAGAAAACATACTGCAGCTACCAAAGGAAATATGGTAAGTGATTATTTGTACTTTTTCATGGACAAGGTCCATGAGTTTAAGGACTTTCTCATATCAATAAACAGAATTAACAGCCTGGAAATGGAATAGAGAAAATTTGTATCTTTCCTTTCTACTTACCTTTGCCAGTTGTTCATGAATTTCTAATAAGCTTGGTCTGCTGAGCTTATTCCCACTGACGCTGCCAGTGTTTCTGTAATAATCAATTTTGGGAACTGGGTCCACTGTGTTATGGCCAAAAGTTTGTAGATAATACATTTTAGTGTGAGTATCATAGGGATGTAAACTAGCTTCTGTTTTCTCCCCATTTTGAAGGAAATTGTCATATAATTCTCTCTTTCCTGGTCTGTAACTGATTGTCAGTCTGTTATGTGCTTCATCAGTAAAAGATGTTTCTTCATAATGTGGTGGGTCAGCGCCCACATCCTCTTGGGATGTTTCATTGTTGTCATGGCTTTCATTAATTATGTTAACTTGAAACCGATTTGCATTTGGATCCAAGAATACATTTGGCGAATTATTCATTGACATCTTCAGGGATGCTATAGACTTAGGTCACTGATTTGTTTACTCTTCTGTAGCTGCAGGTAGCTAGTTGCAGCTACAGCAAAGGGTTTAGTGCTGTTGCATATGAAATCTTTGCTCTTAGAGTAATGAAGTTCTGAGAAATTTTTCTTGAAATCTCTAAGCAGTTGTTGTCCGCTGTGTTTCTGCCATAAAAAATATAAATAAAACATTTCTATTAACTTGCACAGTTAGATAGATTTTTCACCATGAGCTTTGCCCTGCCTCACCAAATATCCATGAGACTGTCATCCTATGACTTGTTGAGTAAAAGAATAGTTGAGTCAAAGACTGAGTTTGTGGGGATGTTTCCATCTGTGATGGGTACACTCAACCCCTTAACCAAACTAGCAGTAGTTTGGTACAGGCTCCAAATGAGGTAAAGGCCTAAGCTGTAAACGGGCCAAGAACTCCTCTAGTTTCAATCTGTTCTCTGAAAACCCACAAAGGAGCAGAGTGACACAGTGAGCATCGATGCATATGAGCTTGGAACACCAATCATGCAATTAACACATGAATAGTGGGGTGGCTTTTCCAAGACTCATTTATCAAGGAACAAAGAAAGTTGTGGGTACAAGGAGTCTCATGCATACCTTTTCCATCGCCTGCAATTTGACTATAAGCCAACCACTTTATTCCATAAATATGACAGCCTAAGTGAGCCTTCTTTGAGCTCTCCCAGCTAAGCAGCCTGGCTGCATGGCAGTGATCTCCCCTTGAGCTGGGACGCTTCTCAAGGTTGCTCCTCGAGGCAGAGAGACCTTTTACCAACAGCAGATCTTTGGTAAGCGACCGATATCACGCATAACCTTGTAGTATGGTAACTTTGATTTGTGCCTTGGTAACTTTGATTTTGTCTTGGTAACTTTGATTTGTGCCTTGGTAGTTTTGAATCATTGTTCAAATGATCATGCCGTACAGTAATAGAGTGAACCTTGCCATCGAACTTTGTTAAGTTGCACTTTTATAACATTATATTAAAACTACTTTTGCTAATACCTTTGATGGTGATTCTTTAAGAAATCTAAATCACCCATTCGCGACAAATTGGCATAGTCAGCAGGATCCTAAATCAAGATTCACAACACCATCTATATAAAATGTGCTTTGGATCAGATTCTAAGTACCTAAAATTGATTTTCAAATATAGTATTTCTTTTAATTGAAGCCAGTGAAAGTGTAGGCAGTACAAGGGATGTGCCACAAGATTCCGTGAAGTCCATTTACTGTCTATGTTCCACTTAAGTATTACGTTACCATGTATATTTCTCTCATAGTCTAGAATTAAATTTGCATGAAAACCTTGAATCAAATATTTTTTTTAAAATTAACTACGAAAGCTAGGCTTTACGTTTTCAGTAGTTCCAGGATGGTGACAATTTATGAGCAGGCAATTAAGATATAGCAAATTGTTCATTTTTTATGTAAATAAAATCAATGTAATATGAAGGAATAAATAGACAACTGAAATAGATCCAAAAATAGCATTGGGTTTCCTAAATTATAATGGAAGACATGAATGACTATGGTAAAGTAGTAATTATTGAGAAATATTAACAATAGTCCTAGGCATCGGAAGGTTCATAGAATCTTACACTCAACTTTACATTTGTACATTCAAAACACCCTTTAAGATGATTTGAAAGACATTGTAGCAAGTCACGGAATCACGCAGGTTGGTAGGGACCTTGGGAGCCTATCTAGTCCAACCTCCCACTTAAAGCAGAGGGAACACTGAATGTATATCAGGTTACTTAGGGCTTTCACCAGTCAGGTCTTGACATCCTCCAAGGACAGATTGTCATTGCTCCCAGGGCGTGGCGCTGACTCCTCTGTAGCCTGCTGCTCACCAGGTCCCTTCCAGGAGCGTTGCCCCCTGCCAGTGAGGCCCCAGCCTGTACGGTGCAGGGGTTTAGTCTGTCCGAGGTGGAGGATTTGCATTTGTCCTTGTTGAATGTCATGAGATGCCTGTTGGCCTGTTCCTCTAGCCTGTCTAGGTCCCTCTGAGTGGCAGCCCATAGAGAGGTGAACAAATGATAGCTGTACAATCTGCTTCCCACCTCCACTTTCCCACACAGACCCCCTCAAAAAAACAAGCAAGCAAACAAAAACCCCAAGAGCAAAAGGGGTACTTAAATATAAGCCATTTAGCGGGTTAAGTGCCTTTGCAGCAACTTACAGGATGGCCTAGATAGCCCTGAAATGAGCTATTGAAACAATGGCAATCCATATCTCTTGAAACACACTTCTAAGGAGATAAGGGAGTGTGATTGTATGGACCTGTATAATTCAGTAGGAGTCCAGGTCTGTTCAAACTGACTAAAACAGACCGTGCTTAGACATTGAAACTCTGCAAGCGTATGCAAAGGCAGAAAGTTCTAGAAACAAAATATGTCTATATAAAGGAATATATGAACTGAAAATCTAGGTAAATAAGCCCATTAGATGCACTTTTTAAAGTTTTGTGCTTTCACAAGAGGTTGGACTAGATGACCTCCGCAGATTTTTTCCAATTTAAATTTCTCAATGATTTTGTGAAATGCATTTGGCCCTTTGGCACTGAAAGATAAAATACCGCATCGATATTTATACCTCGGCAATATAAATTTTCTCTAAAATCACGTATCAAAATTATAATTTGAAGAGCTGATAATCAAATGTCCTCCATCTTCTGTATGAGATATAGCTAAAGCATATTTTCTCACTTCTTCCATCAGCTATAGATAATATTCTGCTGTCACCTCTCTGCTATGATACCACTTTATAACTCCCTCATATTTATGTTGGTTTTCCTGCTTAATGTTCTGTAAGCCTCACAGCAACATGTTACATTTATTTAGTTTATTTTACTTCTACTGGGTTTGGATGATCAATATTATTATTATTATTACTACTACTACACATTTCTGACGATAGATAGTATTCTGCTTCCTTCAGCCTTTTAAAGTCGTAAGGAAGTGTTTCATCTTCATGCATGAAGGAGCAAAAACAAATCTTTTGTCATTAAGGTCAGTGAAACTAGGTTTCCATCTCCATGACTGAATGAAATCCTGACTCTTTGATGACAATGAGACTTGTGCTACCAAGTAAAATGATTCTGTAATTTCACTGGCTTATTTCCATAATATTACTATTTTGCTAGGAAAAGAAAAGTCTCTTACCTTTCTGCTGTTCTTGAAAATAATACTTTGATTTTCACGGCGTATTTCCAGAGGTCTCTCAACTGTTATTTGCCATTAATTTTGTGCTTAGTATTCTAGCATTATGCATTAATAATCAAGTTTACCTTATTCAGGATAATTTAACTTACCATTCAATCCTGTGTTTTTAGGGAAGGCCAATCTGCCTCTTTTATTCATGCATATAGTGCGTCCCTCTCTTTGAGGCATTACAGACTCTGCCTTATTGGCCAGATTTTTCTCCTGCTTGATATACTGAATAGACCATCCAATCCCTCTCTTTCAAAACATTTCTAGATGGTGATTTAGGGAAGCATTTTAGCCTGTTAACTATTAACCAGCAAATGTACCTATCCATTACAATTACTGGGTTTATGGTATTGCAAAATTTCTAAGGGGGCCTGAAAATACTTTTGTTATCTCCATTTCCCTCCCAGCTATGCCTGATTCTGTGCACAGATCATGATCTCTCTATTTTTCGGTTCTGCATGTATAGTAACGGAGATAATGAGTTCAGGCTTCTGCTTAGTGCACTTTATGCCGAAGAGATTCCAATGAAGTCAGCGGGATCAGTCCTTGGTGGGTCCCCTTGTCCTACATGCATTTTTAAACCATTTGCTCCTAACCCTGTTCAAAGTTTTACTCTGTCTATTTAAGGAAAACCTTTGAAAAATTATGTTCTGTGTATTCTTTCTGGGAAGGCCGACTCCCTTTTCTTTTAGGGGTGCAGAGAAGGGTGGGCAGGTGATGAAGCTTTGTAATCATAAGAAAATTTGATTATTGCTTCCAGCAGTAGATTGGGTCAAGAACAAAAGTAGTAAGACAGTATTTGGGTTCCTTGGGTATGTTTGCTGTGTTTGCTCTGTAGTTTAGAGATAACTGAACTATATTTAACCCAGATAACAAGTACCTTCAGCACTCTAACCTGACAGCACAGGGCTCAGCTGTGCTGATTAGGTGTATGTGAAAAGAATGACAGTGTCAGGTCTCTGCAGTGCATGATCCTATCCAGCAATAACAGATCACATGAATCAGTGTATTGATATCTACCTTTGATTTTGTGGTTAAATTAATGAGGATAAATGCAATATACTGAATCTCTGAGGGTCTGGCATTTTTTCTTGTGCAGAATCTGAAGCAGTTTAAAAGCTCTTACATTCACAAAATTCTTTACGTTTTATAATTCAAGTGACCAGCGTAGATTAGTGTTGGCTGTTTCACTCTTATATTCTTCAGACAGGAGATTCATGTCCTTCCCTGTACAATCAAGTATTTCATGTTCCAAATGGCACTTGAGGTCTGCTGTTCCACTGGCTGCCTCTGCCTAGTACATAGGGCAAAAGGGACAGTATGTATTTTTCAGAATACATGCAAAAGAAACCAACTGCTGTAACTGATCTCCTTGTCTTTGCTCCTTGCTGCAAACAGAGCTGTTTAGCAAAAGTGACAGTGCTTAAAATTCTGATGCCAACCTTCTTAAAAACGGAATTGAATTTCTGTCAAGTACTGTCACACTTGCTAAACAGCTGTGTATATGAGGGTGACCTTGAATACCCAGATTTGAGTCTCTGCTTTCACTGTTAGTTCTTCTGCCTTGATAGAATCTGCTATGACCATTTCTTCAGTTTGACAGTCCAGATCATGCACTGTGCACAATTGTACAAGCACAAACAGAAGAACCAGCTGTGGAGAGGGGATAGAGAGTACAGAGATCTCCAGTCAGCTTTGCACCCGTGTCCCTTTCAGGGGCTGGGTACAAATGGTTATGCAGCATGACTGTGTCTGCTTTGGCCTTGCCAAGCTGGTGTAATTACGGCTGGGAACTGTTAACCAGACGATTCAAGTTCCAGTTTAAACTGAATCATCTTCTGTAACCAAGCGGAGAAAAAAATTGGCATGCCTTGACCAATTCAGCTAGACAGTAAGGCATTTACTTTTTCTCTTTCACCTAAAATTTTAACGATATGGGAAACACTGGTGGACTGGGACTGTGGTGGTGTTGGTTCAGACTGGAGTTCTGAGCGGGTAATATATTTTGTATTACTGAATGTTTGTAGAATAAAAAATGTCCTTAATGGTGTTTGTTTCCCTTCCACTAATTCTGTTTGACTTTCTGTTGCTGTAGAGTAGGAGAAGGGAGGCCTATAAAAAAAAAAATACTCTCATATGAGCAGGAAGAAATAGAACCACATACTGTTTGCAGAGGACCACATAACGTTTCACGCAGGAGAAGCAACATACACTTTACTTACAAACACAGTCAGTAGCACTGCACCTGCTCTTCTTGGAAGGTGAGAGGTGAGCTAGCAATTGCTGTGACCTTTAGCTTTCCCGTTAGTTCCTTATTATTGGTAGTGCGTGGACCAACCCTTGTTACTCTCATCTCAGCAACATGGACATACACCTCCTGCTGGCACCTCCTCTGCGCCACAACCATTTGCTGCCCTCCGCTTTTTGTATTTTCAGTCTACAAGCACAGTTTCTGAGCTTCAGAAAATTGTGGCAGATGAGGAGGGGAGGGAGTTACCATTTAAGCATTCACCATTCATGAGCCTGTCTTTTGTCCTTCACCTTTCTCTCCAGCCTATCATGAGACATAGTAGAAATGAGATCCTCCTCTGAAGAGGCAGATATCATCTGATTCTTGAAATACTTTTTGGCCATGATAACTTTGTAGTGAATTGTTTGTTGTAGTATTTCTTTGCTGTTTACTATTTCTTATCTGCCATTCCACTGTTCCTCAAATAAGAGCAACATGAAGTGCCTTTAGAGTTTGCAACGAATATTTATTTAACAAAATGGATGCCACCAACATACCTCCAAAATGCAAGTATGTATAACAAATGTAACAACAGTTGGTTTCCAAAATGAAATCAACATCAAATTTAAGGCAGGATATTCTGTGAGTTTTCATGCAAGAGCATATTCAAATGTTCCTTTATCCAACCCCTCAACTTCATCTTCCCACGTAGAAGAAGGCATACTACTGTAGGGGTCTAGCAAGATTTTGAAGCATCTGATAATTAGAAGTCCCAAGAAAACACACAAAATCCCCACAAAGGCAAAGCCAGTTTTTTGCTCTAAAGTCAGAGGGAAGGCAGACATTTCGTTGACACTCATGCTGGCTGAAGCGTTGCTGCAGTAATTACTGCTCATCATTGGGCATCACATCCTGGTGACTCTGTGGGATTCTCACCTCTGTTGCTTCTTTGCCTGCATAGAGAAGTAGAATCTTGGTTATGTCTAAATGGGGTGTGTATATCTGAGCTGTAGCATATAAACATTTGGAAATGAAAACCAGATAGGATTTTAGTAGCGTCCCATTGTTGTTTCACGTTTAAATTAATGTGATAAAATTGCAACTTTTAGCCTCTACACACCATCCGCTTACTGGCCTCTGTTATGAGACAGCAAACTCGCAATTTTCTGGCTTTCTATCTCCTCAAAACAAAGCAATTTCAGCACATGGCTGCTGCAAACAGTGTTTTGTCAGACTGGGCATGAGCCTACAGATTCTGATTAGGCAATACTCACCAAGGTCTCCACCTGGAGAAACCAGTATGTTTTCTGAAATGGCTTTACACCTCAGTCCTTAACCTAGTTAAACTCGCATTGACCTCAAAGGGAGTTCCAGCCGAATAACATGAATTTTGCTTATGTAATTTAGCTTATAAATCTAAATAAATACATCCAACTTGTAAAATAAAGCATTGTGTGCACAATTTTAGTGAAGTCTTGGGCTCAATTTTCAGAAAAATGCTGTGTGCATTTTGAGCTTGTAAGAAAGTGAGCATATTGGTAAAATTGCCCCTTTGCCTTCCTCTATACCTGTCCACTGTTATGTATGAGGAAAGATTTGTGGGACAAGAGATAACAGAAGTAAATTCCCTTCCCCTAAATCTTGCTCTCATTTGTTTCTTCTCCTTAGTCTTCCCCATTAAATACATACATATCCTGCCATTTTTACAGGCATAGTAAACACCAGGTCTGAACGTGCTCCTCATGGAGCTCAGGGGACTGACCCTGCTGTGTGTCCTATGGAGGCAGGATGCTTGAGCACCTCCACCTCACCATTGCCACCAGGAGAGCTCTGTGTGTTTCCAGCCAGGAGAGGCTTTTATTTTTGTCTTTTTAAGGAGATCTTATGTATAGATTTCAGTTGGGGGTGGGAATCGTTTTGCTTTATTTTAGGTTTTCCATCAGATATTGAAATCATCTTTCTTTCTTCTCTATAGACAGCAGGCGAATTGGAAGGACTGGGACATCAGAAGTGCCAAAGGACAAAAGCACTTTTATTCTAAGGTTGGAGCTTGAGGTTTTTTTGGCTCTTGTTAACACCTATTTAACTAACGCACCTCAGGGGAAAACTCTTTTTGTTAACAATTCAACCATCTTTCCCCCCAGGGAATTCCCAATATCCATTTATTTCTTGGCAGAGTAATTAGGCCACTCAGAGCTCTGTGCTGCCATGGCTACAGTGCTTCAGGTACCTGTGCTGCTAGCCAGTTTAAAGGGAGCTCCAGTATCTCTGTACTGCAGTCATGGCTGAAACTAACCATATCCTGAGTCAGCCTACAATTAATAACAACAGAAAAAGTAGAAATGAGATCTGGTATTCCTGAGAAGATGGAAATGGACAGAACTTTTATCTTGTTTGGTGTCTCCTTTCTCACATCAAAATTTCTGGGATTTTTTAATATTATACTAAAGAACAAAAATTTTAAAACAAGGATTAAAAGGGCAAGGCACAGGTCTTTCTTTTTGCAACAACCCTCAATATAGTAGGTATTAAATAATATGGTTTCCTGTTACAGTTTGTACACATTTGTCGGAACATAACAACCAACAGTCTGTTTATTCTATAGAGCTGTGTATCAGATCCTTCCTTGTTTTGAATGATATTATACTCTTTGGGTCATGCTGTTTTAATTCCTGTTAAGTAGGAGAAAAGATCCAGATATAGCCTACAGGAATTAGAAGTAATGTCAACAACAATCAATATTTATTTTCTGAAAATATATCATAGATAAAGCCCACATGCTGTACGCATTTTCATTGGGCATACTTCCAATTTTCCTATTAAGTTTGACCTTATGTAGGAAAAAAAAAAATCACAGAAAGTTCAATATCACGAATTTATGTCACAGATCAGTTGATTTGAACAAGAGCCAGTCAAGGAAAAAAAATTACCTTCCAGAAGTCCTAGGACACTGGCTTATAAAAATTAAATTAAAAGCTTATATGGGGAAAATGATATGTAGACACTACCTGGGAAAGCCAGACCCAAAAAACCTGACTGCTATCTTGGAAGACACAGAGAAATCTTAGGGATAGGCTGGCCATGGGGAACCCTGCATTTAAGCTAAGTCCAGAGAAATATGTATGTGTTTGAGGTGACATTTCTTCACTATAGAGTCACATTCCAAGAATACGACTTTCAGTCTTACTAATGTTGCAGGTTACACACTGGAATTAGTGGGATTTGTTTGTATGTTATGTGCTTGTCAGGAAATGTTATGGGACAGATCTCTGTGCAAAGCTTGACTGACGCTGAAACGTGGAGTGGTAAGAAATGGATATCGTAGTCTTATTCAGCAAGAGTTTGGCTGAAAGAGCTGCATGAGAAAACAATGGGCATTTTGCTCGGGGGGGCATTGGTTCTGGGAAACTCTAATATGCAGCTTTGTGTTCTTCTCTTCCTCGTCCTGAATTTCAGAAATTGTAATTGAAGCCTTAAAATTCACAGAACATTTTGTTCTAATTATGTATCCGCAAAACTGTGGTACCAAGACTGACCTTCAGTACCTCTTTATTGTTTTCACATTTTAGTGCTGCATACAGGTTAGATGTCCTCTCCCAGTAAAGTCACAAATCCTTTCATTTGGTGCAGTGTATGTGTCAAGTTGTGAGTCAGAAGACTGTGAATGCTAACTAACATGGCCTGGATCCAAAAATCCTTGAAGATAACCTTTAGGGCAGTATGATGGGGGCAGGCATTATATCAGGTAGAATCTGCAAAGTCATTTTGTAGGGGCTGGCCTCAGACTGATCTCTCTTGACTTTTTTTATAGGTCAAGACTCTACTCATCCTTTGATTCATTGCCGATATAAAAACACTGGCATAAAGAAAGGCTCCTTAACATCCTGCTGTGAAATAAAAGGCCATTGGAGGCCCTTGTGAAGCCAGAAGAAATATCAGAGTCCTAGAGAAAACAGGAATGAGGAAAATAGCTCAGCACACAGACCACTGAGGTAAGGAGAATGGAGGTATGAGCTAGGGGTGCTGGCTGCACCTATGGAGGGTGAAGGGGAACACCATGGGCACGAAGAATTATGAGGCAGCTGGAAGAAAGATGTTGAAATTCTTATTCTAGCAGCATCACCAGCCCAACTCTGCCAGTGTTTGGTGTGGATGGAAGATCCCAGCCCCAGCTCCTTGGTGGTTTGGGTGTCACTTTTTTCAGACCTAGCCTTCACCCTCATGTTTTCAGAGATAGTGAGAAGACTAACAAAGTAGCCAGTAAGTGTTAAATAAAGACTTCCTCAATGATCTTCCTTCTCTTTTGGGTTTCAGTCCTTCCCTCACAGAACCCCATATAGTTTTGGGGTGGGTTTTTTTGTAATGGCTCAGTACTGGAAATTGAGTACCTTTAACGTCTGCGCAAGCTGGGAGCCTTCATCCTCTTTGCATGGTTAAGCCTCAGGTGCCTGAAAACTCACTTCATAAACGATAGTGTGCAACAAAGTGGACTAAATCAGTTGCCATCTGTTCTCCCCTTGGATGTCGGTCAGCCCAGCTGCTGGGTCATGGATCTGGTCATTCTGAAGGTACTTCAAATAGCTTCAGTCCTGGGCTTGTGTTTGAGTGACAGCAAACCTGACTTGAAAAGGTGTTGGTGTGGTTAGGGACATAAACAGGCATCCTCTAGGAGTTTAGAAGCACCTCATTTGCACTTAACCATCTGGTCAAGGAAACTGAACTGTATTGCCGGAGTGCTATTACAGGAATTGGGCATAGGAGGTGGTAGGGTAAAAGGATTAGCAATGGAGAAGACCTAATGAAATAGAAATCAGCACGAATTTGGAATTCTCTAAAGGGTCTGACCTATCTGAGTTAACAACACATGGCCAGAAATGCTGTGACCATACAGCCAACCTGATAAGGTTTCTAAGACAACGTACAGGGAGGTGTAAGGTAGGAAGGCCAGGGCACGGATGCCCAGCAAATGAAGGCATGGCTAACTGCAAGGACAGTGAAGCCCCACAAAACAGGCAGTATTTTTTGCAGCACAGTATCTCGGGGTGCAGGCAACACTTTTTCACATAAGCGGCATTCCCCTACAAAGAAGCAGCAGCCGGGCAGTGACATTTCCAGCTTTCAGACAAGCAATGAATTGCAGAAATGAGATTTTATCCTTAGTAAATACACAAGCCTAGAGTCTCCATTGGACAAGAGCCCCTGTGCTGTGAATTCATATATGCGGTATAGATTTGGATAATATAGAGGCAGGAAAATAAAACATTCACTAGCATCATCCATAACTTGTGAACGTAGAAAAGCGTTGCCTGCTTCCCCGGGGATGGGGGCTGCGAGAGACCGAGCACCTGCAAAGCAATTGTTGCTGTAGGATGGCACGCACAGCCTCCCCTTTCACCGGCCCCGCTTCCCTGGGAGGACAGACTCACGCGTGTCCCTCCCCCGGCCCCTCGTCCCGCCGACCCCCGCCCGGGGGTGCCTGCCGCCCGCCGGGGGCCCGGGCCGGGCCGGGCGGTGCCGCAAGGCCAGCGCCCCCCGCCCGCCCCGCCGCGCCCCCGCGCTACCAACCCTTCTCCTCCGCGCCCGCGCTGCCCATGGCGGCGGAGCGCGGAGCTTTCCGCGGCTCCGCGCCCGGTTCGCCAGCTGCCGACAGCCCAGGCTGCAGCCCCGACGGCTCCGGCTCCGGGCGGCGGGGGCGGCTCGCCCGGGCTCCCCGCGCCGCCCGGCGATGCGGCCCCGCCGGGAGATGCTCAAACAGCCCTAATTAAAAAATTAAACACGACCGCTGCTGCCACCGCCTCCTCCTCCTCCTCCTCCTCCCCGCCCGCCCCCTTCCATCGCTATTCAGCCGCGCTCCTCTCCAACCCCCCTTTGCGCGGATTAAACCGAGGAGCGTGGAAACTTCCTGCAAAACACTACGTGCCGCGCATCGGTAAGGGCCCGGCCCCGGGCCGCCGCGGAGCGGGGCGGGAGCGGCCCTCCTCCTCCTCTCCTCCCCGCTCCCCCGCCGCTCAGGCCGGGTAACGGGGCCGGGAAGGCTGGGTGGTCCCTGCAACGGTGGAGGACGGGGTCTGCCGGCCTCCCGGAGCTGTGAACCCCGGCACCGCTGCTGGGGAGCGCGGCCCCGCCGCCGGCGCGGAGCAGGACCTGTGGAGCCGCGCTGGGGGCAACGGGCCGCTCTGCGCGCTGTGGAACTGCCACCCTGCCATCAGCCAGCAGGGTTTCACGCACGGAGGCCGAGTTGCTGTGCGTGGTGAGCTAAAAGCCTCTTGGGCTGCACCTGCAGTGTCCTCCCAGTAGCTTTAATAGTCATAGAGATTAAGGCATAGAACATGTGGCAACATATGGCTGGGAGCCACTGTTGGTGCGGAAGCCTAGACCTGGCTTTATATCCTTTCATTAGCTATGTTTAGCTGATGCTGGTTGTATATTAGAGAGGCTTTTATTTGCCACAGCAGCAGGTGTTTAAGGTGGATAAGGAAAGAGGATTTCTTTTCCCAAAGCTGGATCTGTATATTGCACTAATAAACAACAAATCTGTTTTAAATGACAGTGATTCTGTATTTGCATGCCACCCTGGTGAATACACCTCTGCAGAGATGCACGTGGGTCAGTGGAACAGGACGGCATCGTAGTGCCGCGCATCATGAGATTTTTTCAAGGCTACGGCAGAGCTACCAGCAGAATTTGTTCTGTAGAAAATAATTTAAAAACTCCATATGTTTCTTGCTGCATGCAATAATGCTGGGATACGTTAAACCTTTTCCTTCCTAATGCGAGCTGGGAAAAGGGCTTGCGCTGCCTGCCATTTTAATGCCTGATTCTTCTGCTGTGTCTACAATGGGCTTCTAACCACTGGGCAGTCCCAAAAAAATACTTTCTCCTGCTAGTAGAACTAATGGTTAAACTGATGGTTAACTATGAGCTCACTGATGGTTATTAGTTTGATCTTCTGATGTTGTAGTGTCAGTGGTGCTAAACAATGTCTGTTGCTGAAATTACAAGTCAAGCTAATTTTTGAAGTGCCTCTCATATTTAAAGACCCATGAAGACTTTATAAATAGATTGTTTTAAATAGTATAAGATTATGCTTTCAGAATATGTATATAAGGAGCCTCTTCTGTTCCTAAGGCGCTCTAGTTTTCTTTTTTAGCCCTGTCCCTGATTTACTTGGGGCCCCATGAAGGTCCCTCGCTAGAGGAAAACAGCCATGGTTTGGGATTTTGGGATTCGCACACTCACAAGGGCTCAGAATTTCATGGTGCCTCCCAACCTAGCACAACTGTTTTGGGAGAGTGACATAAATCTAGGCTTTTCCAATAATTGTTGATCATTGCTATACTTGGAGAATCTTACTGTAAGTAGGTCTGGGGAGTAGCCAGGACCACTATTTCTGCTCTGGCTGGGAATGAGGGGCAGTATTGACAGTAGAACTATATAACCTCTGAGTCGGTGCGTCTTGCTTCTTCTGTCAGATTTTGGGCATGGACGCTGGGTCATTTACTACCATTTTCCTGGAAAAGGTTTACTTGTGGGATCTTCCTTCCTATAGATACTATATTATCCTTTCCTCTCATTATTCTTGTAGGAGTGAATGGTAAGAGCTTTTGGTTTTTTTTTTTCAACCATGAAATAATTGCCCCCTTGTACTATGGCGTGGCAGAGGTTGCTGAAATCATGGGATTATTTCTAGGAATCTGACACTCATGTTCTATTTTAAATACTTTTGGTTTTATGTGTTGGAGATCTATTTTTCGCAGAAATGAAACTAGAAAAGAAACTGGCAGCCAGCAACAGGGAATGAGTCTCCTCCTTCAGCTACCAGTTGTCAGCAGACACATAACACTATTTGTTTCTGTTCAAGATGTTATATTTTAAAATGGAAGAGTAGTGGAATGACTTAATCTTTTCCTGTATTTCATTGCTTTTTCACTTGAAAGTCACTAGTTTTGTTCTTGCATGTGAACAGTGATTTTTTTGTAAGGCAAACGGGATAGCAGTGTATGTGTGGCTGTTCTGGATACCTGGACAAATAGAGCGTTCACTAGTCTTCACTTTCCATTTCTTTATCAGGCTCCATCTTCTTTGTATTCAACAGAACAATAACTATTACTTCCATCTGACTTCAATCATATTTGCTGTAGATTCAATCCTTATTTTAGGGAGCGTTAAGTGTGTCCTCAAGGGAGAGCCCTTGAACAGAAATAGAGATTTTATAATCATCTAGTAATTTGGTACGTTTACCTTGCAAATTCAACTGGCCTAATTTAAGGTTGGGCAAGACACTTAAAGCCAAGTAGGTGTCAATGAGTGTAAGGCAACTCTTAGAGCTATTAGCTGGTTAATACTTTTTGATGTTTAAAGATCATTTGAGTGGTGTAAGTATCAAGAAAACGTAACTATTTTGAGGGATAACTAACTCCATTGTAACTTGCTTTTCAGTTTAGCTTTAAACAGCTCTTTGAGTGTTCCTTCACAAACAAAGTCTCCCTTCAGTTGCTAGAAATTTTAAATGGGCTGATGAGGGTAGAGTCAGTGAAGAATATTGTGCACAGAAGAAACAGATCGAGTTGAAACTCCCCTCCCAAGCAAATTTATGCAAGTCTAAGCAAGTTTATGAAAACATGCATCATCAGAAGGCAATAGTATATGGGGGAGATAAAAGCAGTAATAGAGGAGCACAGTGAAAGAGGGAAGATTATATATTAATTTATGTATTGATCAGAGTTGCAAGTGGGAATTATTTTATGTCATTTAATTCAGGGTATTTAACATTTTAAGAAGGATAAACACCTTTGTTCTACCATGTTTTTTTCTGTAGTCTTAAAAGATCTGAATCTCTCTTTGTGCAAAGGCCATGCTTTTACGAGGAACTGACTTCACCAGCGGCTTAAATGTGTGGTCTACAGCCCTGGGGTCCACAGGGTACTCCTCTGGTGACTGCCAGGAATGAGGCAGAAAAACAAGTTCTACAAAGCAGTCTTCCCATGTTAAATATCTGAATAGGCCCATGCTTCACATAGAAGTTTAGGGATTCAGAAACTGAAGAAGGTTGAAAATCATGGCTTTTAAGTCCAGCACACATGAGTGTTAGTGTTGGGGAAGGTGGAATGGTGGAAGCATGCACACTGTGAAAACCAACAGTGCCACCTGGTGTGAGTGGGGCGGGAGAGTTGGTCCATGGGGAGGGCAAATGTCCCCAGGTGTGTCCCCAGCTCCTCCACCTCGGGGTTGGGGCAAGCCCTGAGAGGGCAAAGGGCTTCTAAGGCCTTAGGCAGTACAGGTTCTCTTTAGACCTGCAGGAGGTGGGTGTTGACGGCCTCACTGTGAAAAGGGGAGGTGGTGGGTATGGTAGGGGCACTCAGCCTGTCATTAAGCACCACACATGTTGTGGAAGGAAGGACCAAAATGCAAGCAGGTTGCTCAGTTTTCTCCTTTTGTAACTTCAGCAGCTAGAGTAATGATTTGGGGGAAGAGAGGGTAATGTGATTTGTTTCAATACTGGACCAGTAAAAGTGCTACCAAAAGTCTGGTGTTATGCAGCCTTTTAGGGGTAAAAAACACGTGATTAACTTTTCGGCCCTTAAGCTGTGGTCCAGGGTTGTGTAACACTGGGAAAAAAAAAATTGATGAGAATTAGGGAGATTTAAGCCTTCAGTGGGGGGAAAAAGAGGTTAGATCCCTGCAGACCAAGTAGAGCAGGCCTCCTGTGTGACTGATCCCACGTTGTGGGCATAGGATGCCGCACAGTTTTTCCGGTTATAAATACACAACATGCAGAACAAAAGCCTCGACACGCAGTTTCATTGCTGCAGTAGGCATCCGTACAATCTTTTATCCGGGGGGGGAGAGGAGAGTGTGTGTTTGAACCAGTTAGTGCTGTTGAAGACTTTTTCGGCATGGGGGAAGAAGAACAAGAAAGACAGAGAAGGCAAACTGGAAAGATGTTGAAGGGACCTGGGAGCGATGGAAGAAGCAACCGGCACCGCAGCTGCAGGTGCGAAGGTCTGTGCACCAGGTGGGCTCTCGTTGCGAAATGGCCGAAATGGCCGTGCTCTGCTGCAGGGAGTCTGGAAGATGCCTGCCGGCAGACAGGCTGTGCCATTTGATAGTTTGCCCTTTTGAAGTGCAAAATGTTTTGTTTTCCAAAGTTAAAAAAAACAACAACACTTTTCTCAGACTGGAAAGATAATGTTTAATTGCAAAGAGAGCGTTTGGGGAAGATAATATTTGCTTTGGTTTAGGTCCATTATAGCTATGCAAAAGAGGGTGTCAGTTGCAGAGTAGGGTTAATGTTTTTGAGCACAAAGCAAAGCAGTGTGGGTGGGGTGCAGCCTTCAGCAAGGCATACTGGTTTGGAAATACTGGTGGCTGTGCAAAAAGAAATCTTTAAATGAGCCGCAAAACCCAAATGATTTACAAAGCAAATCTGTTGTTAAAGCAACCCTTCCCCAGCTGTACTCAGGGCTTTCTGGAGAAGGGACAGGGTCTAGAAAATACCAAGCATGTTTAGGTGACATAGCAAACAAAACAAGAAAAAATACATGCAACACATTCACCATACAGGCATCATGTAGGTGAGAACAATGTCTGACTGAAAACAGTCGTTTACAAAAACTGTCAAGGGATTTAAAATGTATGAGGCTCAGAAGTCCCATTCTCTCGAGTTCCATCCAAACTGACTTTCAGGAAGATAGAACTTTTTTACAAGTGCCACCTGATGAAAGTGTTGATGGGCTGCTTTTCATCATGACTTAACTGGAAACAAAGTTACAAACAATATTGAGATAAACCAAAGGCCAATTAAAATGATCCTTTCTAAAAGGATGGTGATACATATTTGGTCATTAGTAAGTTGAGAGCCATGGCATGTTTTTCAGTGAGGACTTGAGACTTGAATTTACCAGAGAGTTACTGTATTGAAAAGAATGCTGATACTTAGAACACATGTAATTATTTTAACTCCATAACTACAACTTATGCAAGAGACTTCCAAGAGTAGTTCCTTTACAGTTGCTTATATTTACATATTTATGCAAGAACACTAACAATATTCCATTATCCTCAACTCTCTGTGTAAATCAGTGCTGTCAACTCCCTGCTTGCCAAGAATATACAGCCATAGTGCCATAAACCCTACCCATAACTGAGAAACACTATTCACATTAGGGGATGACGAGAGGAATTTGTTAGGACAGCAGATCAAGAACACTTTTAACAGTTTTGTACTAAATGAGGGATCCCCTTGTAACAGGAACATTCCTCAGAGACCACATCTGTCTCCTGTAAGGACATAACAGAGGTGGAAGAGATGTTGGAAGCCTGTGTATCAAAAAATGATTTTAAAATATTCTCAAGAGGGATTAGTAGTGTGTAACAAATGAGACTTTCTCAGCACAAACACAAGCATAGAAAGATACTGTTTTTCCTTTTTTCACTTACTGTGCCACGTAGATATTTTTATTTTTATTTCAATCGTTTTATATGCAGAACTATTCCTAGGGAAAAACTTACACTTTTTTCAACACAGTTTTGTAGACCAATGAAATCCCCCTTTTTAATCCCAATTCACCCGTCAGCTCCCTAACAGCTCTTTGTGGCATTGTTCTCCCATTTTCGTTATTGTTCTTTGAAGACAGAAATACTGACTGATTCTGTGTGAGACTTCTAGAAAAGGATGCAAGACTCCCATAAAAATCCTGAAACAGACAACGGAGGTAAACAGAATGCTATAAACAGGAGTTGTGGCACGAGGGGGACAGGGCAAAGCTAGTAGCACTCCTCCAGGCTTTAAGCTAAGCTATGCCCCTATGCAACTCTAGTACAAAACACCTCTACGTTTATAGATGTGTGTCACTGTAAGGATTGTACAGGTATCAGTATTTATTACAAAACATATTGAGTGGCAACTAATTTTACTGGTACAAAACTGTGTGTATGCTGGACCAAAAAGGTATACGAACTTTAGAATGTAGCAGCTGAAATAGCCAGTAGATTGTTCGGAACAGGCAAACTGTGTGTAAGAAAGTCAATAATTCTTCCTGTTACTAGCATCCACGGGCCTATGGGCATAGGAATTCAGCGTTGGCTGCTTGGTGCCATAATGCTGGGTTAGGGAGTATAGGATTCCAACACTTGAGATGCTCTGTGCAAAGCACAATCAAACTGCCTTTCATCCTGTAGAAGTGAGAGCTGTAAAATGTAATGACAGCAATTTCATGTAAACATTAACTATTTCAGTGATGATTATTGTCATAAATACCAAATTATTTATCTAATTATGGTTAATGTGTGAACAGAATTACACTTCTTATCAAACTTCTAGACATGCCTTTCTACCTTCATCTGGGATGTAGGTTATTAGGGTGTTTCATAGTATCTTTGAGCTTTCTCCAAAATCTAAGGTGTTACCAACACCTGGTGTGACAGTCATGAGGACAGACAGACAAAAGAGAGTCCCAGCAGCTCATAAGGAGTTTACTTCCAAACCCCACATTTGTCCAGGGCAGTGATTCTTAACTGTCTCTTGCCAGAAACACACTCCAATAGAGATGTGCAGCCTCTGTACTGCTCAGCTTTTCTTAACCTTCGTTTATGGTTTTCTTAAAAGAAGTGCATAGATTCCTGTGGGTCAGCAACTGGAAGACACTGATCTAAATTCACTGCAGAGGACTGAATGGTTTTCCTTATATAATAGATGTTGATATACCATTTGGTGACCCCTTTAGAAATACTTTGGTACTTGTGGTTAGTGAAAAGGCTAAACTTTGTCCAAATGATAGAAATTCTTTTTTTCTTTTAAAAATATTGCTTAAAATGTATTTTTCCCCCCAAGTGACAGAGAGAAACTGGGATTGAAGAAGCCAAGGGAAGCTGAGAGGAATATGTCGCAGATTCTACCTCCTAAGTAAATGAACATCTTCCAGGATGAGCGATAGAGAATACAAAATGTTTAGTAGTGTGTGTGTGGCATGGATCTATGTAATTTTGAAATTTTACAGCAGAATGACAACTATTCATATTTAAGTGTTATTTATATTTAAGAATAAAACAAATGTCCATCTAGAAGCTTCCAATGTTCTAACTATAATTGAACTTGCAGCTTAACCTGCCCAGTAGCTTTGTATGTTTATAAATAATCAGACATTGGCAGTTGGAGGAGCATTTAGGTGCAAGCTGATAGCTTTTTAGCCAATACTAGCAGTGTCCCAGCACCTCTAAGCAGGCTAGGGATAAGGGTTGTCCCTGTTTTCGGTCTGCGAGCTGTCTCAACACAGGTTAAGGGGTGATTTGGGTCCACAGAATTCAGGAGCCTTCATTTCCTCATGAACGTGGGGATCTTCTTAATGCTGGAGGTACTGAAATGTTTGGAAAAAGACCATACAACATTTTATAGGCAGGAGGAGTACTTGTGACTACACTGATTTCTGAAGGAACAAGGAGACTATAAGTGTAGGAAATATGCAAGGCAAATTTTGTTTTAAGAGATCATGACTTCAATTCATTGAGTATTCCTAGCATAAAATTTGAATAATAAGTTATAGTCTATTTTCTGAAGTAGAGAGAAAGCAGTGACCGGGGTGACTTGCTTCGGAGTGCAGATGGTCCCCAAACAACAGGGTCAATGCTCCTCAATTAAATTAAGGGTCAAGCAGGCATTTGCTGGGGTGGATGGTATTATTAGAAACGTAAAGGTGAAGAGCTGAAAATGTGCAATACCTTGTTTATTGTTAGCACCCTACAGCTTTGCAGATGTTCCTAAGCTTATGAAAATGGCGTTAGGCCTTTGGTGCTAGGCCCGCTGGCTGTTGTGAGGTGCCTGCGCTCCCGCCAGCCGCTTGCCGTGGGGCTCGGTTAGCCTGCGGTTCTTCTGGGCAGGCATCACTGGCCACCGCACGAGGTGGTCGGTTTCAAATTAAGGGAATTTGCACATGGCGGGTGGCGCCGTGAGGGCGATAGCCTGTCCGGGGTGCGAATTACTGAACGCTCGGGAGCGGGCCCAGGGTTTGGGCAGAGCCGCACGGCGGTGAGAGGTGGGCAGCAGCCCCGGAAGCTCAGTCACCGCTCGGGGCGGGGGCTGCCCAGCCGGAGCCGAGCGGCGGATCCCTCGGGACGCTCCTGCCGGCCGCGGCTGTGGGGCGGCCACGGCGACGGCGGGTCCGGCAGCCCACCGGCGTCGCCATGGCAACCCGCAAAGCCGCCTGGCGCGTCCCCTCCCCCGCGCCGCCGCAAGCCCCGTTCTCGCGAGACTTGGCCGGCCCGGCGCGGCGAGGCCGAGGCGCTCCGGGCCCTTTTCAAACCTAGCGGTAGCGGGGCCGCGGCCCGGCAACGAAATGGCGGAGAACGACAAGCCGGAGGCTGCGGCCGCCGCTCCGCAGCGCGCAGCCGAGGACGCCGCCGCCGGCCAGCCGCCGCCGCCACAGCAGCAGCAGCAGCAGCAGCAGCAACAGCAACAGCCGCCGCCGCAACAACAGCCGCCGCAGGATGAGGAGGCGGCGGCAGTGACAACGGCAACGACCGAGAGCGGCGGGGGCAGCGCTAATGGCGTCAAAATGTGTGTGCGGGGCTGGGCCGGGGCGGGCCGCGGCGGGCGGAGGGGGGCAGCGCGGCCGGGGAAGCGCGGGGGTGCGGCGGGCCCGCCTAGGCCGCGGCGGGGGGAAGGCGGCCGGCCCCCTCCTCCCCCACGCCCCGCCGGGCTCCTCCCCCGCCGGGGGCCGGAGCCGTTCCGGCGCTGCGCGGGCCCGGGCGCGGAGCCGGCGGGGGGCGGCGAGCGGCGGCCGGGGCTGAGGCGGTGGGGCGGCGAGGCGAGGGAGGCTTCTCCCGCCCCGGTAAGCCGCTGCGGGGCGCACGGAGGAGGCCGTGGCCGGGGTGTGGGGGAAGGTGAAGTGGCAGTCGCTGAGGCCGGGCGGCTGCGCGGGGAGCCGCGGGTGTTGGCGGGGGGAAGCCGCGGCGGCGGGCTGAGCTCTGGCACCGTCGCTGGTGTGAGCCTCCGGGCTGCTGTCACGGGCTCTGGTCAGGCCAGTTCTCACAGGACCCGTTTCTAGAAGTGTTCTGGGTCGTTTCTGGTTTTGTTTACGTTTCCACTTCTTCCCGTAGCGAAACGTTTTGTAAAGCCTTTGAACTAATCTTTGTTTACGTGAGAATGGTAAGACAGCGCTATAGTGATTTACTTTTTAAAAACAAACAAACAAAAACCCCCATATACATGCACAAACTTTTCTTGTAAATAGTAACATCATATATGGAGTATGTAAACTGGGCCTTATATAGCAGGTCTAAAAGGAACATAGCGTAAGGGAGCCAGAAGTACCAGCTCTCTAGAACAATACTGTGAGTAACCTTTTATAGGTGTGGTTGTTCTTGATGTCAGGCTTCGAGGGTCATTGTTCTTTACATGAACTAGATTTTGGCCTCATATTATTGGAATTTCAATATCTATTTCTAATCTCATTCATATCTTGGAGGGAAATATGTTTATAGTAGAACTACTGTTGAAATACATCAAAGGTGTTGAGATCTGTGGAGCTTTGACATGTTCTAAACAGCCCAGGTCTGATACTGTTGTGTTTAAAACATGCACATGGGATCAAGTTCAGTGTAAAGCTGGAGGAATAAAGGCATACTTCATGCCTTTACTTGACTCCCTGTGAAATTCAAATAGTTTACAAGTTATAAATTTCACATTACCATAAAACAGCAGTCTTTTTTTTTTTTTTTTTTTTTTTTTTCTTTTCCCCTGAGCCTGGCCCTCAGCTTTCAAACTGCACGAAGTATGATGGAATTTTCGCAGGAACTTTGTGACCCTTTTTCATCTTGAGGCATATAATATTTTACTGCCTTTTGGGGTTGCTACTGTTAAAGTAATGACTTGATTTCTCTGTATCCATCCTTCTGTCAGCAGTTTTCTTCTTTTCCCTCCAAAACTAATCACAAGCAAATGAAAAATCCCAGTCATTCTCTGTGGTAGAAATCACAACTTTGAAAATAATGCCAAGTTCTTGGTAATGGAGTTTCAAATCTTTTTCTTTTGCATACAGTTTCTAGTCTTCCCCAAAACATGTGTACAAGCGATTAAGCTGTCAGTGTGCAGGTAAAATGTACTACTTAAAAAAAAAATTTCAGTAACCAGGTTTGCTTAGCACTCAGATTAAATTGGAGAGGAATCCTGGTCTCAACTTGCACGCTTCCCTAAGTTGATTGTATTGAGCAGTGGAACTGTTCAGTGCAGCAAAGCTAAAGTGATCTATGTGCTTTAGAATCACCTGTTGTGGACTTCTTGCATTTCTGTCTCTGCTGATCTTATTATTTGTATGGACACTTGTGAGCAGAGAAGTAGGTTGTTTAAAAAAAAAATCAGCTTTTAAGGCTTTCATGTTAATTTATCTTGTGCTTATTATTTTTTAGGCTTCTAGTTTTGTATTTGTATACGGAAACCTTGTCTTTTGTTTCCAAAACTTTATGGAAGTTCAAAGGCATTATTTTTCAAAAGGTAAAAATTGCTCTTTTTAAAATGAATGAGGATGTGCTTTTTTTTTTTAAGAAACTAATGTAGACGCCTCTTTTTCAATCCTAGCAATCTGCTAGTGATTTCACAGGCAAACATTAATTAAATGTATAAAATTATTAGTTCATACAAAGGTAAAGAGTAGAAATTATTATTGGTTTTCTGCCAAGAAAATGCCAGTTCATAGTTTCTGAGACTGTCTTTTCTGTGGTCTATAGGTGACTAACATGACATTGCTGTGAATGTATTATTTGATTGAAATTATTTTTAATACTCAAGGAGGAGGGTAAGAGCTACATTCATAGAAGGTTCTCTGCCTCCAGTTTGTTCGCTGGCTCGTTGGTTTTGGCAGATGAGTATTGCAAGAAGGATTGCTTTTTAATTAATCCTCTATTTTCAGGAGACTGGCTGTGATCTCCAGACTAAGTGAAGTGTCTTCTTGTTTCCCAGATTTCAGAGTTTATGCCAGACTCATATCCTCTGTGCTCTCTGCTGGTTTGTACAGCCAGGTTTTGTAGAGCCTGTGGATTCTGTATTTGGAGACCTGGCTCTTCCTGAGCACCCAGGGACTGTTTCATAATCCTTTAAGCAGGAAAGAGCTTAAAAGGCTAAAGAGAATCCATTGCTCTAATCCTAAAACTTAAGGAAGAACTCAGATTTTACTAGGGGTCTCATTGGGCGGGAGTTTTGCATTTGTAAATGGGACTGAATTGGAACTGAGCTGACTGGAAAACCTGATACTCTTTCTCTCCCCTCTCCCTCTGGCTCCTTCCAGTTCCCTGCATCGTTCCCCCCCATTTCAGTTCATTACACAGCCACACAAGAATTACATTGCCACGACAGACAGGATGGTGTGGAGGAAGGGTGATGCAGAGGGAAGCTGGAGGATGCTTGAACCAGATAACATGTTGTTGACTTTGAATGTTTTAAATTTTACAAATACTTAGCCCAGAGGAGTGTCCACGCATTTCTCAGTTGCTAATCCTCCTTTAATCCACTTGTAAACACAAGGACTGTGAAGGTCATATCATATGAGTACTTAAAATTTTGGGAAAAAGTAATGGGAGAAATATAGATGTATTTGAATTTATTCCTCCCTGAAAACGCCCAAGCTTGAGTAGATAATATGTTTAGCTTCGTGAAAGGCTACTTGCATGTGCTAGACTGCCACTTACTCACTGTTTTGTTAATCACTGTGCAGGGAGCTGAAAATACTCATTTCAATTAATCAAAATCGGTGATCTTGCCATATGTTGTGGTTGTAAAACCGAAATGCCTGTTTTGGCTAATTTTACACCAGAAACCTTCCAAAGCGGCAAAATGAAAAGCCTTCTGAAATGCAGGAAAAATTGTAAAGATAGTGATGTAGTTTAAGAAGGAGGGTTTCCCAATCACTTTTGACAGTCCTGTAGGACATTTCCTTGTAATTGTTCTAACTCGAGTAGCTAATGCAGGCTTTTTAAAATAAACATTGGTGTAAAAGTACTTTTTAAGTTTCTCATTAACTGCAGTGAGATTTGAGCTAGACATGGCTGTATATCTATCTCTAAGTAGCATCTATTTAGTGGCTTTATCACTGGATTCTTTCAGTTCAGTGGTTCACCTTTTTTAAAGTAACAATTCAGGCACCTTGATCCTCTGATAGCATACAAAATCACCTTGTGATAGTAACTATCTGGAGCGCTAAAGAGTTCTGGATATTTCTTCTAATTCTGTTCAAAGCGTATAGTTTTATCAAAGTTGAGATTTGGGCAGCTTTAAAAGAGAGTAAGCAAATTTTCCTGCATTATCATCTAAAAATAAAAAGATTTTAAAAGGAGAGCAGCTGCTGTTGCTAAATTTTTGAAAGACCGAGGGCCAGAAGTCTATTTTGTTGTCGTTTCTAGTGGATAATACCTGGTGACTTAATTAGTCTTAGATGCAGAGCATGTCTTAATACACCTATTTCCTATGCATTTAGGAAGTTTTAAAATTCTAGTAGTGTTAAGCAATGAAAGTGAAAGAGCATTTGTTGTTCTTAATTGAATTTTAATTTCTGTCTAAAAGCAGTCTGACACAAATTATAAATAAAAATTATTTATGTGGTAAATAAAATGTAATTTTATTTACAACCTATCAGAGTTGGGTTTTATATATTATTATTACATTGAATGAAGCATACCAAGCTGTTCCATAAGTTAGACCATTTCAGCTCTCACTTCTGTGGCGAATATCGTGTAACTTAGCCAAGTCTGATGTGAAAATTGTTGAAGCACCAAAGCATGGATGCTGTAGTTTATTTTTCAGCTGAGATGTCGTATTTTGATATTTGTAGTAGTTTAATAGTACCATCTTGCTGAATCTTGACAGACATAATGGAAATGGAATGTAACTGAAGTAGCGAGATGTGCTCTCGTTACTTACAGTAGTGAATAAAACTGTTACAACATGATTTTTTTGTTCTAGATAAAGCAACGTATTTTGAAATTAGACTGGTAACATGAATTTACTTTTCCTAATTTGAAAAGCAACATTTGACATCCTGGGAGTTCTAATAGCATAGGAGGAATACAACTATGTATATAGGAGGTATAATAGTCTAATGATCCAACAGAAGCCTAATATTTTTTTGTTTCGTGTTTTCTTTTTTAATGTAGGGATAATGATGAGACAGTAAAAGAAGAGAAAGCACCTGTGAAAGAGAAGTATGTTGCAAAACCAAAGGCAATCCCTTCTCTTGGAAACAAGAATAGATTCCACCCCTATTCAAAGGACAAGAATGCAGGCACTGCAGAGAAGAAGACTATTAATCGTAACAGAGTTTTTATTAGCAACATCCCATATGACATGAAATGGCAAGCTATTAAAGATCTTATGAGAGAGAAAGGTAACTTATTCCTTATAATACACTTCGCATAGAAAGGGGTAGAACTTAAATGCAATGTACATGTCCTTTGAGCCACACAAATTTGACAACTTTTTTTTTTTTTTTTTTTGGCCTTTACTTGGTACATCTATCTCCCTTCCCCCTCTTTCATCTGAGACAATTGCATTGCAGGGTAGGATGGGTAAATGAAGTGAATGAAGTGCTTACAATCTTCTGCCATTCTAGTGTGACAGTAGAGAGTATATGCATGACCTCATGACTTTTTAAAGAGATTGTGTTTCGTCTAGTTGTAGTCTTTGTAGTTTTTTTTTTTTCAAGGGCTATTGTATTTAAGCAACACATTTAGTGTGTTAACATGAATAATAAAGGACGTCTTTCAAAAGTTGTTTTGTATTTCTTTGGTGGAATCTGGCTGTGGAATAACTTTGTCTGCATTGTCACTACTGCCATGACTGTTTGTCTGGAGATTTGTATTAAAAGCTTGTTACTATTGTTGCAGTTCTGATAGAGTAATCTTACTACCCCAAACATTTTATTTTAAGTTTGGGGTAAAATAATGCTAATATATGAATTCTGTAAAAAGTTAGTTCTGTGTTTTCCTTGAAAAAATTGATTCTTCAAAAGTAATGCAAAGCACACTTGGCTTTTAGGCTGCGAAAAATGCCAAAACCCCCTTCTGTAACTGCTGGTTTATCTGTTGTAAGGTGACGTGACTATTTGATTGGTTTATTTACTGAAACTTCCTACTTTAGAAAGTGAGTGGCTTGCTGTGAAATATTTGATGTGTAAATTTGGTTATTGAAGGCAAACTTATGATTGAAGACATTCAGGTAGAAAGTCACCTTAAAACAGGTGTTGTGAGTAGGATGATAAATATAACACTTTCCAGTGAACGTTGACGTTTCATTTGTTAGGTTAAGGGACTGTGTATATCTGAATTTGTTCACCAACTATATCATACTGGCCAAAATATGATCTGTAGTATGAATTAGGTTAAATATAGTTGTTTGTTTTTAGCTTTTGAGAATGTGGCTGCTGTATATTTCTGAAAATTAGCTAAATTATATAGCCATTGACAGGAGGTACGTTGGTCTGGTTTTGATTGTTGGTGAATAATAGGTGCTTCTCTGTAGAGTTGTGCACAGGGGCACAGTAAAGAAAGATACTGGTGTTTAAATGCATTGTCTCTTGGTATTTTCCCTTTGTATGTCTTATGTAGTTGGTGAGGTTACATACGTGGAGCTGTTTAAGGATGCTGAAGGAAAATCAAGGGTAAGTGCCGTGGGCAACGATCTGCTAGAGGTTTAAAAGTTCCTCAGCAGTTTTATTTTTGTATAATACCTGTACCAGTTATTGGAAAGTAAGTTTCATTTTTACACTGATTTTCATTAAGATAGCCTTGAGGATTTTGTATTAGAAGTAGTCTGACACTTTCATGCAACTCAAACTAGCTGGCTGTAAAGGACAAAATACTTCTGTAAATGTTAACAAATGGCATTTACTTAATTCTTCTTTTTAGCCAACATCTTTGTTTTGGTACAAATCTGTTTCGTACAAAGGACGTTCAATAAACCACTGTTTTTATTTAAATTTTGTTAGCGTAGCATTCTCTTCTTGGGGCCAATGAGCATAAAATGTTAGCTGAGAATATACTGTTTGAAGTGCCTGATTTGACAGCTTTGCAGGGTTGGTACTCTAAACACTGGATTAATGTATTTGTTTTCTTAAAAGAAACTAAATGGATGGAGATGGTTGGTAGCCAACAGAGTGCCAGCAATGAGGCACTAAGAGTGAAGATTGTTAAAGCTCCTTTGTCTTCTTAAAAATAGTCAAAAGTTTGGCCAATAGTAGCTCTGAACCTGCAATGAGAACATGCGAAATGCAGGTTTGAGTCTTAACTGAGGTTGTATCAATTGTTGTAAATGACTTTCTTTAACGCTTGTTAAAACTAAAGCACGCTGTCAGCTTTGCTTAAAGCAATCCTCAACTCTTTGCTGTATTAGAAGGATTCTGGTGCAGTCAATTAGGTTATTTTCTTACAAAGTAATCTCAATTATGCTAGTAATACTGAAGAGGTATGCAGACTCCTTGTTCTTCAAACCGGTATACTGGATGTAGGTAGATTTGAATTCTGTAGTCAGTGGGCAGTTTTTAATGACACGATGAGTGTCTTGATTGGTTTTTGGTTATGTTTTTGGTTTTTTTTTTTTTCTTTCCTTCCACCCTTTTCCCCCCACCTCCTCTCCCCAGTTGTCCTTACATGGATCTGTGTGGCATTTTTCCAATTCTGGTTTGGCTCAAAGAGAATAAAAGATAATGTATTCTCTTGCGTTTGAAAGGTACGTATGTTGAGAAAGTAGGAGAAATTCAGCTTGGCTACCAGTAAAGAGCATGTATTATGGATTTTGAAGCTGAAAATAACTTGAATAGTCATTTAACAGTGAGCTGGGATCTTTAACTGGAATCTTAAATGCTCTATCGTATGTGCTGACTGACTTTTTTTCTTTTTTCTCTTTACATATGATGACAAATCATCATGGATGTAGGGTTGTGGGTAAGTTTCTTTTTCTATATGTGTAGAAACACACTACTATCCAAACATTCTGTTAATTTTAACATTTTAAACTTTATTTGTTTTGTTCCCTCTAAGTGTGGTTGAATTCAAAGATGAAGAATTTGTTAAGAAAGCGTTAGAAACTATGAACAAATATGATCTTAGTGGAAGACCCCTGAATATTAAAGAGGTATGGTTATTGCTGCTGTTTTTAATTTGAAATAGTGAAGATATTATAACTACTGAGATGACAATGCAGTGTTTTGAGCATCTTAGCTGTGTAATTTCCAGTTTAGTTTTTTTATGACATTTTCTTAATGGGCTAAAGTCCCTGTTGGCTTGCAGGTCTTGATACTAGGCCAAGTGAACTGACAAAAAGTGTATCCTAAAGTCAAAAAAATCTAATACTGTTTTTCCTTAAAACAACTTTAACTTCATATTCTCACCTTAGTGTCATCAGGCCTTTTCCAGCCTAAAGGATTCTATGTTTACATTGCTTACCTGCTTCAAAATATGATGCAGAACGAGCTGAATATCAGACTACTACATATGTGCAAAAATGGAGCTGGAAGTAGAGAACTTGCGCTGACTGGAAAGTTAAATTAATGTCAACATTTCTATTGTAGTGTTGTAGTATACGAGTATATCAGTGTCTGACGCAGTTCTTTTTGTCCTGTTACAACTTTAATAATGGTATTAATAAATAATAAAAAAAACCTAATTAAATTAATTCAGTTCTTGGAAGAAGGTGCTAGACTGACAGTCCTTTAGATTGAAATCTTTTCTACTTGTCCATAGGCTAGGTACAGCATGTGAAGTGGCAGTGCACGCTTCCTCAACAAGTGCTTTGCCAATATGCCTCAACCCTCATCTGAAAGGACCCACCTCTAGAGGTGAGGGAATTAGGTCTCCATGCTAATTCAGTTCTTGATCCCTCTGACATGGACAAGGATATTAGTTGATAATTTTGATGGGTTTATGTAGAATTTCAAATAGTACCTTTTTGTTTGTTGCCAGTCCTCTTGTTGATGATTAAGTTGGCTTTATTTTTGCCCATGTTTCAGGATCCTGAAGGTGAACATGCTCGTAGGGCATTGCAGCGTGTAGGAGGACAGTTTCCAGGAGGACACGGACCTGATGTGGCACCTGGAATAATGAATTTGCCACCTTCTATTCTCAATAATCCAAACATTCCTCCTGAGGTTATCAGTAACTTGCAGGCAGGCAGGCTTGGGTCCACTATTTTTGTTGCTAATGTAAGTTTAAAACTGTATTTCATAACTGTAATATTTGATCTTTGTAAAACAATCTTATATTCCTGCATAATTCAGTTTTAATATAACGAGGAAATTGGAAATGTTAGTTTTCAATTAGTATATTCATCTAAAAATGCTGGATATGTATTCAGATTGTGGACATGAAAGATACGTTAAACTCTTGAGGTTGACACGCACTTTTAATTCTTGCACAGTCATCTGTTGATTCGAAAAAAATATTTTATACATCTTTTCACTATGTATTTACAATTTCATTTCTTTTTAATTAAATATACACTTCCGTTTATCTTGCTAGTTACTTTAACTTAAGCTGTTACATTTGTCGGAGGTGCTTACTTCATAAATTCTTTATTCGCACAAAAAACTGTTATGTCTGCAAGGAGACTTGTGGGAGTACAGCTGCTCTCGACAAGAACCCATCCATTTCTTAATTTTAGTATGTTAACTAAAGTAAAATACGTATATGTAGAATAAATCGTTGCTTTTAGTTGACATTTTTGGACTTGGCTGCAGTGTGTGTGTATTACAAAATCCTGGCTATTTACCTATATCCAGCATTTTGTGAAGCTGAAGAGTTACAACAATGCAGAAAATCTCTTCCAAATGTAATGGCAGAACAGAAATGTGCACTGAAATCACTAATATATTTCTGTGTGTAAGCTTGACTTTAAAGTTGGCTGGAAGAAACTGAAGGAGGTATTCAGCATTGCTGGAACTGTAAAGCGTGCAGATATCAAAGAAGATAAAGATGGCAAGAGTCGAGGAATGGGAACAGTTACCTTTGAACAAGCAATTGAAGCTGTTCAAGCAATATGTATCCTTGGTTTTGAAAAATAATTGATCAGATATGGATTAGTCTTTAATGGCTTCTGATAGTGTAGTTTTACAAATGGTGCTTTTTTGCCTTGTAGCTAGTATATAGGGACTAGAGTGTAATACTGTGCGGATTACATTTTTAGTAGTGACTGAGTTTACTGCTAGAGTCTAAAAAGGTGTTCCTGATAATGTTGAACAAGCTTAAAATATATGGGAATGTGACATGTGTGAAACTAACTTTTATATACCAAACAGCTTGTATAGTATCTTCTGGCCTTTGAATTGGCGTTCTAAAGATGAGGTAAGGAAAGATAAGACTCCTAAAAATGGTGCAGAAATAAAATAAGTTTTTACAGTGACTTTTCTGAAATAGTTAAGTTGTCTTCTGTAGTTAGATTCCTTGACTTGCATTTCTTCAGCTATGTTCAATGGACAATTCCTGTTCGATAGACCCATGCATGTAAAAATGGTAAGCTGCTTACATTTCTTTTTACCTTACATGTCTCTGCCAAAGCACTGAAAGGATCATAGCTTAACATCCTTGTTTTTTATCAGGATGACAAATCAATTCCTCATGAAGATTTCCGTGTTGCGGACAGCAAAACTTCACAATTACCTCGTGAGTGCATACTCTGTTTTCTACTCCTTGCACTTAATATATGTTGATATAGAGTCTTGGAACAGTTTAGTAGTACTTTTGCTTCCTGTGGTCTCTTTATGATACAGAAGAAAATCTTCCTTCTGGTGATATTTATTTTTGTTTCCAAGGTGGTCTTGGTGGCATTGGTATGGGACTTGGACCAGGTGGACAGCCCATCAGTGCAACACAGTTGAGCATGGGTGGTGGAATGGGGAGCATGGGTCCAGCAGGTAAATCTGTGTTCTTCATTTTTAAGTTTTACAGAGCTTTAAGTTTAAAATTGTCATTTCTGTGTTTGGAAGAATGACATACTCTTAACAAAGCAAGCCTTTTGAGATGTTAACTGTGTGCATTTTTAAAATCCATTAGGATGTTACCTGTCTTCTAAATGGCTTTTGTCTTTTTGGTTTAAAGGTATGGGAATAGATGGTCCAGGATTTGGCGGAATGAATAGAATGGGAGGCGGTACGTGCAGTCAAGTTTTTTTGCATTAAGTATATTTTTTTTAATATTGTATAGAAAACACTCTTCCTTATTTTACAGGACTTGCTGGATTTCGTGGAATGGAAGGAATGCCTAATATGGGAGGATTTGGAGTCAACCGAATGGGAGGTAGGTGAACGCTGTTCCTGTGCACTTATTAGTTTGCTAATATTTATTTATTAAAAGCCCTTCCTTTAGCTATGGGTAATGTAGATGAGTTCAAAGGAAGTACAGTCAGTGGCACAAGTGGAGGCATAGGAACTGACGTGGGAGTTAAATATTTAATAGGTGCCTCTGACTTGTGTGTTAAACCCACTTCTATGTAAATAAGCAGCTGTGAAACAGGTGTTGTATGAACATCAGCTTCGATGTATATAACAGAATATTTCTGGATTTTTGCTTTGTACTCTACAGAAATGTTCCGTGGTGGAATGGGAGGAAACATGGAAAGAGATTTTGGTCGTAGTGACATGGCATTGAACCGTGGTTTTGGAGATTCTTTTGGAAGGATGGGTATGGTAACTGTTAAATTTCCTGTGGCAAATTGCAACATAGTATTGGAAGAGTTTTAGAAAAAAAATCAAGAAGAGACCTGGTTTCATTTGGTCATCTTCTTCTGTCGCCTCTGCCTCAGTCATTACTATAGGGATGTAATCTGAGTATTTATTATAGCCGTCACTTAGCATGGACGTTGAAGTGTGGGGGTTTTTTTTCCATCTATAAAATATAAACAAAATAGTGATTTGAGGAAAGCATTTAGCTTCATACTGTTAACTTAGTGAGGTATTAAGTCTTTTGGGTATTAAATTATATGCTTCTGGTAATCCTGAACAAGCTGCCCATGTGTACCACCTTTGTAACTTCCAGGAGCCTGCTTTAGCAAATGCATGCTGGAAAATTGTTTTTACTGCAAATCAGGTAGCATTGGATAGGAACAGTGAATTTTGGTGCCCTCTGTTTTCTTCCTGCCTTCTGTGCTCAGGCAGCTCAGAATGGGTTTTATTGGCCTCTTCTGTAACTGAACCAGCTTTGTTTTGTTTATAGATGATGTCTTATTGACAGAGTTAATTTTGTTACTGTTAGGTTCCCTCAAATGAGATATTTTCTATCTTAAGAGGCCTGGAAGTGCTTAACAGTACAGCCTTCTTGCACTTTGTTGCTATCCTGTTACCTGGATGAATGCATTACAGGAGACAGGTTTTCTTCCCTGTCCTCCCCGTTTTTCTCCCTTTCCCCCTCCCTTAATTCCCCACTGAAAGAGAAGAGCTGCTAAGAGCATAAGCTTCATCCAGTCTAAAAGTTGAATTTTTTTTTTTTTTTTTTTTTTAATGTGGGCAAGTCATAACAAAGGGTAACTTGTGTGCTTTTCTTTGAGCACTGGTAATTGTGTAGAAGTGATAAGAATGTAATAAGCTTGTCAGTTGAGTTAGTCTTAATGTCTTGGAATTAATGTCTTAGAAATCAAGTATATGCTTTCACTTTATCTACTTGCAACATAGGATAAACACCTGGTTCCTGAGTGAAAATCCAAAGACACTTCAGTTATAAGTGTTCATGCAAGCAATAGACTTCTGAGTCTTCTGGTAATGCACGTTGGTTTTGAAATGCATGAACATGGCCGCTGGTGTGGGAGTCAGTCATTCAGTAGATCCAGCAAGCTTCAACTTACAACCTCTCGGCAATCTTACCGTTTAAATACTGTTCTGAGAACCCAGATAAGAGTTTCCCAACTTATCCTTAAGTAATGGAAGGAAATTGTAGGGATTTACAAATACAATAGTTAATAGATATCGTGTTTAGTCAGGGAAGGCCCTAGTGTACTCCTGTTACAATGTTTAGGTTGATGGTATCTTAAAAGGAAATGCTGTGAGTGCATTTGACTTTAGTACCTTGCCAGTTTCAAGGAGGGCAACTTAAAACAATCTCTGATTGGGCTATGGCATCAATTAGTGACAATGAGGATGTTTGATTTGCAGCAGAATTGTTGGAGTTGCCATTTAAATTGCCAAAATTTTGAAGTATATTATCTTTTGTTGGTGAAAAGCCAGTGGGGGAAAAAGTACAGATAAAGGATGTTTCTAAGGTCAGAAGTAACTGAAATCTTGCTTATTAGGATTATTTGAGCTTTCAGGTTGTGGGTTGTTTTGTTTTTTTTTTTTTTTTTTTTTTCTTTTTCAAGTGCATCTTAGACTGTTGGGGAGACTTTTTTTTTTTTCTTTCTAAAAGAGAGTGGGTGTAACTGGGATGCACTCACAAACAACTAAGGTTTTCTAGCTCTGGAAAAGGGGGGATTCTTTTTCTTCACAATTCTTTTTAAGGGCAAAAAACAGTCATGTTGACAGCAGTCTCAAAATTTGACTTGGTGTTTCATTGCAAGACTCTCTCTGGCCTAACACATAAGTATTAAGATCTTTCTAATATGCAAACTGTTGGCTGAAGTACTGGGAGTAATCATGCTGGTGTTGAAAATTGGTAGTTTTTTTAAACAGTCTAGTCCATAGTTTTTGAGGCCTTGGTATGGCTATGACAGCATGTTGTCTGAGAGGAGACAAATATTTCCCACAAGAGACTGGCAGGGAACAATTGTTGAACTGTGTGGAGGAAACGAATCTAATGGAAGTCTCAGCAGTGATCTTTTCTAGATATTAAAACAATGGTGTCTAGCCTAAAGACAACAGGTATTGATCTATTTTGCCATAAGTAAAAACTGAGCTGTTTCTTTTAGGTATGAAAATCAAGCAAGAAAAATGCAGCTGACAGTTCTACTCTGTTCTGTAGTGACAGGAATGTAGTTCTTTTGAGTTTCTACAATTCTAGAAGCTCCCTTGGGATTACTTTCCTTAATATTAGCACTTCAATGAAAAGAATTATTTTTACCCCACTCTAGAATCAGTCTCTGATACCATTCTGGAGATTCCATGGTTCTGCCAAATAGCTTTTATTAAGTATCAATTCCCTTTCTTTCTCCCTTTTTCGCATCAAATTCTATCAATTCGCTCTTCGTATGCAGTAAAGACAGACATTGGGAGAGCTGCTTCTAGCTTTTGCATAGGTTTCTTGAAAACGGGAGAAACTGGGGCATTTCTGTACTATGAAGTTCAAATAAGATGAACCCTTCAGTTTAGAGGCTGTTCTTCCCAACGTGGGAAATGGCTCATTTAGCTCTAAGATGTTTGTGCTGCTGCCAGACTGTCAGAGGGGAGAAAAGCTAGAAAGAAATGAAGAGTAGCTTAAATCCCATAACAGAGGAGGAGGAACTAATGTTACTTACTAGATGTTTCCTATTTAGTTTGAATAACAAAGGCACAGGTTAAAGTGTTCTGTAGAAAAGAATTGCCAGGTAACACTGAGATCAGTGCCCTTCATCAGCGTGTGCTTTGTTGTTGTCACTAACTGCTGGTTTCAGTGTATGTCACTTTATTGTTTTTTTCTGTTTAGGTGGTGCAATGATTGGTGTTTTTGCAGGAGGAATGGGAGCGCCTAGCATGGGCCCAGTAAGATCTGGAATGAGTAGGTTAACTTGTTTCAATAGAATGTAAAAGCATAGGTAATGTAATGATATGGTGCACATGTCATTGTATCAGAGGATTTTGTTGTACTGTAGTGTCTTGCCAGTGTTGGAAGAATTAGAATTCTCTTGCATGTGACTGCAAGTCTTAATAGTTTTTAAAGCTGTTTTTTTGAGGTAAAAGTTCAGAGGAAAACTTGCTAATACAGTCTTTCCCTTAATCTTAGTTTTGAAATGCTTTTAACTTCTGGTTTGGAGGGAGAAGTGATTCAAGTAAACTTGTGTTCCAGAAAAAAAGACAAATAGGCAGAGTTATTTGTGTGAACTTCATGAAGCTGAGCTTCAGTAATCTCTCATCACTGAAATAAGAAATCAGTCTTGAATTCAGATTACCACTCAGTTTAATTTTGTGTGAAGCTCCAATACTGAGTTTGTATTACAGCAAATGTCTGAGTTCCTCAGGCTAGTGCAGATGAGAAACTAAAATCTTGCTAGTGGCAATCTTGAGAGGCATAAGGCTTAAAGAGAAGGTCCCTCATGAATGATCTTGATAGTTTTGCTTTACATTAATTTTTAATTATGAATCCAGAAAGATTATAATAGGATATTTGAATGCCATTGATCTTAGTTCTTTATATAATATACATTGATACATGCAATGAAATATATTATAGGAAAGTCCATGCTTTTCACAGTACTTGCAGTAACATCTGTTATCTGCAAAATATGCTTTCTCTAGAAGGTTGTGTCAGTAAGTGTGGCTGTATTAAGTAAAGATGAATGTGATTGCAAGAAGCAAAATAAACAATAGTGTATATGGTCAAATTATCTGTATCTTAACGTTGTCACAGTTATTTTGCCTTGATCTCTTTGGTACAGGGTATCAGATTTTTATTAATTAAGCTGGACAGCCTTTAAATCTTGTGTTCAACATTTCACTACATTAGATGGTATAATTAATAGCTTGATGCAGTTTGTTTTTTACTTTTATTTTAGAACTGACACTTTGTATCTTCTAATACTTCGACTTAAAATATTAGCCATGCTACTAGATAAATCACTGTGCAAATATGAAGTTAGGTTTTGTATTACAGCAGTTCTATTAAAGTTATTTTTCTCCTGACACAAAAGAACTTTTTTTTTTTTTTACAAAATACTTGTGCATTTATTACTAAAAAGAGATTTTTATTTTATCCTCCTTTTCTTTGTGTAGGTGGTGGAATGGGTGGTATGAACAGTATGGCTGGAGGAATGGGAATGGGGATGGATCGGATGAGTTCTGGTTTTGATCGAATGGGACCAGCTATGGGTGGAGGCCTGGACAGGAACATCGATATCGATCGAGGATTTGTGCCTGGCCCTATGGGAAGTGGCATGAGAGAGAGATTAGGCTCTAAAGGCAACCAGATATTTGTGAGAAATGTAAGCATTTGAATACATAGAAACCATGAGGTTATTTTATTTGCATGTTTGATTACATGCTTTTTTTCTCTTTGTAATATTTTGTTATTAATAATGCTTTTTTTATTCTAGCTTCCTTTTGACTTGACCTGGCAGAAGCTAAAGGAGAAATTCAGTCAGTGTGGTATGTAAATGAATCTTATCCCTGCTCAGCTCCAACGACTTCATGTTTTATATGGTGTTCGTTAGATAAGGACAGGAAGACAAGGTTGTTGCCTTATCCTGAAGAAGAGTCTGGCTAGCCTAATCTTTCTTACTTCCTCCACCTTTCCTGAGTTATATAAATAATTTCTAGGCATGACGTAACACGTGAGACCAAGGTACAGTATGGGCTCTGGGTGCTCATCTGCTATAAACTTTAACCCATTCCATTAATAAAATTACTCTTTGAGCTTTTTCTTTTTTTAAAGCAGGTATTATGTATCCTCTGGCCAACACAGAGTATATAATGTAGCATTTATTTTGAGACAAATGCATGCAGCGGCCTTGGCCTGTCCAGGTTATGCATTACTTCCAGAAATGGTGCTGCATCAAATCAGAGGTAGTAATTTTGCCAAAGTGGCAGATTGTTTTTTATGCAAATTAGATGATCCTGATTAACATATTTGCAGGCTGTTGTGCTTCCCCTTTTGTTAAGAAATAAAGGCCCTTTTAATGTAAGATAAAGGATTGCTACAAATATCCAATAATTCTTTTTAGCTAATTCAGAAAAGTTTTCTTTTCACAGAAGTGAATGAAAATCAAGCCTGGGTGTAGAAGTATGTGATTGTTTTGTTTTGAAAATGCACTTTCAGAATGGAAAGCTTTAACTGAATTACAGATGGCTTTTCTTGTTTTGGAGAGACAGAAAAGACAAATAATTTAAAACATACCACTGATACCTAAGACAGTCTTCATCCAGCTATTTGCAGATTTGATATAAATTAGAACTCACAGTTCAACTATGAAAAATTTTCAGATGTTCACATTTTTTTTTGTAGCTGGAGGATATAGCGAAACAGGTTCTCATTCTCTTTTAAAAAGTCTTAACTGCCTGGGCAACTTCCAGATAGTTCAGAATTTTTTTTTTTTTTTCATTATCTTCTTGGCAACTAACAGATGTAGTAATTATGTTGAATTGTTTTTAAGAATTATAAGTACAAATATAAGCAACAGTATCATAAGGAAATATAAAGACCATGTCTCCATATGTTCAATTTCTTTCAGTGAAAGACCAGTCTTCTATTCTATTCTATTATATTTTAAAAATAAAAAGCTGTGTATTTTAGGGAAAAGTTTCTTGTTCCTAGTGGCATTTGGGGGCTCAGGAGTGGTGTGCTACAACATACCATAAGCAAAAACTCATTAGCTTCAGGCATTGAATGTTCTCTGAGGTACCAAGACATCTACATAAAAATGCTGCCTCATGAGTTGAGTGTCCCACCTCAAGAAAACACTGCAGGGAACTGAATAGTGGATGCTACTTTTCTACCACTCCTAACCTGGTAACTTTATTGTTTTAAAGGCTCTAATTTTGCTCTGCAGCTTCTTTGCAAAATTGCTTGATTGTTGTGATTGCTCGATATGTTGCTGTGATGAACATGGTAGACTGGATTGAACTACAATTCAGTTAACACCTGTCAGTAGTCACACTCCTGGCAGCATTGGTAAATGAAACACAAAACTTTCCCTTAGCCTTATAGGGCACTTTGCTTCAAACTTGAGGTCAAATACAGGCATACTTCATCTTACTGCCAGTGTGAAAGACAGATTTGAAACAGTGGATCTTAATTTTGATTATTCACTGCTGTTTTGACTTGTGTCACCTTCCCTGAATGAGTGAATATACAATCAGTCTGAAAGTGCTAATATCATATGTCCCCCTACATTATATTTAAAAATGTTTTTTTATCATTTCTGATGAGTTCTTTAAGTTGTTAGTGCACTGAAGACTTGAAATAACTGCTGTTTAACTTATTTATTCAGGTCATGTAATGTTTGCAGAAATAAAAATGGAGAATGGAAAATCAAAGGGCTGTGGAACAGTCAGATTTGACTCACCAGAATCTGCTGAAAAGGCCTGTAGGATAATGAACGGCATAAAAATCAGTGGCAGAGAAATTGATGTACGCTTGGATCGCAATGCATAATTTAAAACTGTGTGTTCAGGAACATTCCTATGTCTGTTTAGCTTCTCTATCCTAGTAAGTCATTTTTAGTAACATTGTATGCTTACAAAAGCTGTAAAAAGGAACTTTTAAATCCCACCAGCCTTTAACAGTATAGTGTTTAATATACTGTGATACTTGTTAACTGAATCTTACTATGTTTGGTTTTTAAAGACAATTTGCCTGATTTTTGTTGTTTTTTTTTAGAGGCACTGAGCACCTGCAGGTCCCTGTAGACCGTGGAAGCTTTGGATGCTCAGCGCCTTTGGAAAATTAGGCCAAGTGTCTCTAGTCATTCAGTTTAAATGAATGGTTATACTGTTTTTAATAAAATAAGCCATTTTCTCTGTTAATCTCAAGACTGCATAGTGGGATTTGTTTAGTGTTTTCTGATTTTTATTTTTTTCCCCCCAGTGTGTATCAACATTGTAATGTAAAAATTAGATGTCTTTTTTTCAGAATTTTCATTTTATATGTGTGTTGTAGTCATACTGTAATTCTTGACTCTAAAAGAAAGGGCTCCAATTAGGCTGTGATGTTTTTGTTCTACTTAACATTACTTTAATGATATTACTTAGTTCTGTAAATAAGATTTAGAGCCCAATGGGAGTTTTGATTTTTTTTTTATTTTGACTAAATGAAGAAACTGATCTTTCTCTCCTGCTTTTATTTTTTTCATCAGTATAATCACTGATTAAAACTAGTTACCACAGACCCTTGTAGGATTGTTCCCTATGATGCCAAGTTCATATAAAATTGATAATATAGTAAATACTAAGTACAGTACAAGACAAATTGCTCCCAATTTTTTATCTATTTTCCAGCCATTCAGGTGAACTGCCAGAAAAATAAAAACAACAGAACAGATAAGAGAAATGGCTGTGTATGTCAAACCACTGCTGTTCACTTCTATGGGTCCTGATGTATTTATGAAGGCAGTTTTTATAAACCAGGGTATTCCCAAACAGAGCATATCAAATACATTGGATCCTACAATGTTAGACATAGCCATATCTCCATTTCCTGTAAAAGAAGAAATACAAATAAGTCTGCTTAATTGTATTGTATGAAATTGCCAAACTGTTTTGGAGGAACAGACTGTCAGTCTTCAATTTCTCACAGAGCACCCTTTTCAGACTTTTCATTGAAAGAATGATAGTCATGATTCTACAGAACATGGTTTTGGGTACCATAAGCATAAAAAAAAACCCTCCCTAAATCACCAGCATCTGCACAGTTGCACTTAAAATAAGCTAGACAGGCTATTATAAAATCCAGTCATGTTTAAAATACCAAGACCTACAGTTGTGTTTTTCAGTAAAACTGTGACACTTGATCAACAACAAATCAATCTAGAATACTTCTCTGAGATACTCTGAGAGGTTTTTAAATGTCTGAGCCACAGATTGTTCAGGTAAGCTATTTATTTATTATTAGTAAACTTAAGCTTTAGAATCTGGAGCAAAAATTTTGAAGTTACTCCTTGAATTTCTGGAAATGTTGACTAGAATTCTTTTTTTCATAGTACCTTTTAAACACATCCATGGGAATGAGCCTGAATACTAAAATCTTTACCTTTTCGAGCCACCAGCACACTTGCAACTGTATCTGGTACACTTGTTCCTGCTGCTAGTAATGTGAGACCCATTACTGACTCTGGAATTCCCAGTGTTTCACCTGCAGTTGATAAATAATGGTAGAAAATGCAAGTATATTTTTAATTTAAGTTTTATCCAAAGAAATGGCTTTGGACTTCGTTTGCTGGAGAAAGGATTAGTAATCATATAGTAATTTCAAAAGGAATCTGTTAGCTAACTTGACTAAATATGAAGTGACAAAGAAATATCATCCTGTCCTTGTTCTTCAATCAAATAAAAAAGGAATTGTAGTACAGTAACCATCTTAACAAGTTTCTCAAAGACCTGAGTGGAATGTCTCTAGTGGTCAAGACAATACCAATTATGAATTTTTTCCTTCAGATACAGTAGAAGTTTAAATATCTAACAATTTACTTTTTTTTTTTTTCTCCTCAATTTCTGCAAAATATAGTGGTCTTCTGTGTTTTTGGGCATCTCATTGTTAGTGCTCAAAAGTCTCGTGAAGCAATAACTCTTATAATCACCCACTCTTTAAAGGGGAAGGAAAAAAGCACATGAATTTTCTTGGGGAGGAGGGTCATTAAGATCATTACTACAATACTGTCTCAACTACATGGCTTTAACATTTCACTCTCATTAGAAAATTCTTGTGTTGGATTTGGAAGAATCAAAATGCAAAATTTTTATATGACTTGTAAGTGCAAGCAATCCTTTAGAAGTGTAAGTTTCTTTAGGTAAATACTGGTTTAAATTAAGAAAAGTTTTAAATTGTTACTAAAACAGCAGCTTATTTTTCCCCAGTTTTCTTTTAGCCCCACATATCCTGTAAGCATATTAATTTCTTACTTAAAATACAGGGATTCAGATCTTCAGAACTGTTTTAGCAGTTGTATCATTCACAAGCATCAATATGCTGAAGTATTTGATACTTCTGTTCAAACTATTAAGTAATTAGTTTTTCTTAAACTTTTTTTTTCCCCACTAAAAAGTATCTCAATATTTTTTTGTTGAAATCTGAATTCTTACTTGCAATATTTGGGCACTAATAAGAACAGTTTTGTTAAAGTAAGAGGCAGTACTCTAAGCTGGGTCAGCGATGGTTGCCTAGAACATACCAGCTTAGTCTAGATCAGCCCAGTAAATCTATGCTTGAAACTATGTGTTGGTTCAGAGGGACTAACATGATCCTGTTGCAGAATTTGTACTGATATTTATTCTTCCATCACTCCTAATGTAAGAGATTTGTGGGATGAGGGACCAACAAGATCAGCTTTTACAAACCACCCAGGCTGGAAAATAATGGTTCGTGCCAAGCAAACCAAGGTGAAATATGAATGAACCAGCCTTAGGTACCCAACAGTGGTTTCTAGCCCTCTGAAGGTTATAAGATAGAATCTAAACTCAGGTGAATCTAATTTTTCTTTCTATTAGATAGATTTATTTTCTGTTTAATGTGTAGAGGTTTTTTTTCTGGCAACTGACCATAAAGAAAGAATGGTCTTATTTTTCTAGCCTTTAGTTAATTTTGTGTATCAGTAGCAATATCTTGCTATAAGTAGTCAAATTTTCTTTAGGTTTGTTCTTGACCATCAAAATTTAGCCCCAGCTGTGATACCTTTGTGACATCCTGATAGGCTGTTTATGCAACAATAGAATCTTTGAGTCACCCTTCATGAAAGAACCTGGACTTGAATATAAAGTGTGTGTAATTTTTAACATTTTAACGTGTAAATAGAATATATTTGACCTCGAAGTGGCGGGCCAAAGACCCCAATACTGCTTGTGATGACTATTCAAAGTGGACTAACACTAATACACTGTTTGAATCTCCAGTATACCTGCTTTCATATGAATTAGCGCTTTGTCTAGTAGAACAGCAATAACTTTCATTTGAATCCTGTTTCAAAGGCTTCTAGCATTCAGACAGTAAACCTTTGCTCTTTAGATACAAGTGGAAAATTATTTGATCAAGGAGTGAACCTGGTGGGTGTTATATCCAGCGATCTACTAGTAATTTCTCAAAGGTTTACCAAATGCGTAGGTCTGTTTCTGCACTGAACAAGGAGTTATTCATTGAATTTAAGTTGAAAACAAGTTTAGGATGCTGAACTAGCAGAATACTTGAGTAGGATTAGGGAGCTATAATGTGGAAATGGCAAGCTTTATAACATATCTTTCTTGTTTAGAGATTTGTTTTCTGCTGCTTCTTAAAAACTGAATTTTTCTTAAGCTGACTGGAGAAACAGTGAAATGAGGAGACCTTTAATACCTTAAGATATTTTTAAGAGAATGTTTTTACACACAAGTTCATACCCCTTCTCTCACTTAAACGCGATTCTTTTACTGCTTCACTTTATGATGCAGATTTGTAAGAGGTATACACACACTGAGACTGTTTGATAAACACATGATGCTATAGTTGAAATAAAATAGTACAAAAATTTGGGAGGTTTTTTTGGCTGTTAATTTAATGCCAAATCTCTTACTATAGTGTTCAAGAAACATATAGATATAGAAATATTGGATCTTTTACAGAACCCTGAACCTTTAATTCCAGTCTTGGTGGATTTCATGTTTGTCAGACTTCAGCTTGACAAGTTTGTTGCTGTGTGTCTAATTGTTTCACTTTGTGAAGCAGTTTAATGAAACTCTCTTTTTAAATATAGGATGTTTTTTGTAGCTATGTAAACAAATTCTCATTCATGTGATGGTAAGCAGTCTGAAGCAGCTAGACTCTAAAGTTTTTCATTAGATGGAAGAAGGCGGCAAACTAAGCAGTCAAACATAAGTTTTTGTTGGTTTTGTTTGTTTTTTTTACAGCAAAGTAAATGCTGCTAAACTGTTAATTGTGGAAAGGAAAACTCTTCACAGGGAGAAAACTGTTTTGTTTTGTTTTTTTCAGTGATTCTCAATTGGTTGATTCTGTATAGCAGCAGCACTTTAGGTACCTACCTGCTATTGTTATCATCCATACAAGAACGTAAGTTATTGCAGAAATCCATGCTGCTGAAATTAAAAACGTCAACATGAACCAGTTCCTCCAAAACGGTCTTCTGCAATCTGGTATAGTCAGATAGAGTAGTGTAATAATAGGAAGGGATAACACCCACAAAATTCTCTTCATATCTGCTTCAGGCATGGTGAAGACACTTGGATGATCTGTTGAAGAAAAAGTAACTATTTTAAATTGTAGCATTAAGTTTGAATCCATAGCATACAGTCATATTGCTGGCCTCTACTTGTGAGAATACTGAAAAAAGGTAAAAAAGACTTCCTCAAGTTCTAGCAGTAGTCTTACCCAGTACCTACATCACACTGGACAAAGCTCTGAAATCAAATGTCCTTTATTACCATGTTGCTAGGAGGGAACTAAGGTGGATGAAAAATGAACTTTTCTATAAAGGCTTACACAAAACACTTACCAAGAGTAAGTACCAACTGCTGTTTTTTGCCTAAGTGAAGAGGAAACTGATGATCTGTGGCCACATCATAGCTCTTCCTTTACTTCTGATCTAATACATATTTTGGGCTATGAACCTGCCATTTTCATAAGAAAACGGTACATATTAGTCCAGTACCAGTGTGTCTTTCAGCTGATACTGCATTTTACAAACAGTGTTGCTGGGAAGTTTCAAAGGTGCACAGCAAAGACTGATGGAAGTCTGCTGTTCTAATGTGACACAAATGAGCAACTATCCTAGCATTCCTCTAGCAACTAACTTCATATAAATACCACCGCTCTGATTTTGCTTAATGTTATATTCCAGGGAAGAATAATGATTTACTTAAATACTATGCTGGAGTTCTTCTGTGAACAAAATCTAAAGAAGATCTCAGAATCTACTCTTTATTAGAACTGATGCAGACAAGCAGGCAGAGTGCTAGAGACAACTGTAATAGTACTTATACCTTCAGAGATTTCATCAAGCCCATGCAAGCTTGTTGAAAGTTGAGAGTAGTCCAGCTCGTCTTGAAAAATTCCGCTATCTGTTCTTGACTGTTGATGAATTAGAGGTCCACTCTCTTCCCGCCATCCAACCAGTGGCTGCTGCTCAGCATTCGCTTCCATAGCTTTTGTAAAACATGTACAGCAGGGACTGAACTTTTTCATGAGGTATTGGTTGATTTTAATGTCAAAACATAATACCAGAATATAACACCCATATATCAATAATAAGGATGCACTTTCATACCTAGAATGAAAAACAGATTTTACATAACATGTAATCTAAAAAAACCCCAGCTCTTTAACTCGTTAAAATGGCTGGTGTAAGGGCAGGGGGGAGAGGGAGAGAATTTGCGTGAGTAGCAAAAGGAAAACACACAAAAGCATCTATTTGGAGTTGTATGGCTGGCGTCATGGAAGTTCATGAGTGTCTCCAGGTCTTTCAGAAGTTTCATTAATTCCCCTCCCTGCAGAATCCTGTTTCTGTATTGTATAGCTGCATGCTTTCCAGGGGATCTTACTGATGGAACATCTTACTGATGTTTGCGAAATTGAGTCTTCATGTGATAGTTCAAGAGAGGGATAGTATGTGTTATTTTGAGCTAGAAGCTTCAGAGACTTAGCGCTGGACCTGACTGACTTGTTGAGGCAACAGGAGTTTCAGTGTTGATGGAAGAGAGTTAAAGCATCAGAAGCTCGTGATCTGCTTTTGACAGACAAATGTTTTTCTTAACAGTGATGCTATCAAAGGAAAGGCTTAAAAGGAGTAAACTACGAAGACTAACTGCTATGCCAAAACAGTTATGATAGAAATTGTGAAGTCTGTACAGACAAACCTATGCAGATCAAACTTTATAAATATGCAGGGTTTGAATGTTTAGGTAATAATCTTTACAAGCATTGTGACTTTCTACTTTTTTTTTTAAAGCCAAGGGGATGTTTATTTCTGTTAGTGAATGGCAGTTCAGGCTACTTGAAGTTCGGGGTTTGGGTTGGTTGGTTTGTCAAAACACTGTCTCATTAATCTCCAGTCAACATGAATTCAACACTACTTGTGCTCTTACCAGTAAACTCTGTTGTCAGATATCATCGCAAGGACCGCCGCTACACTAATTGTATATGCCAGACAGTCTCTAAACAGCGGCCAACAGGATAGCCTTGAAACCTGCAGATCACAGATTCATTTACTTTTCTTAAACTTGCTGTAATACTTTCACTAAGTGCTGTAAATGCTGCATCAATATGTTGTTTCTATATTATGTAAAAATTTAAGATTCTTAGGAATGACTTAAGTATGATATTTAACAAGTTAGTGTTTTTAAAACTTTCATAGCAAGCTATCTTAAAACTGATTACATGCTGGTTTTGCTACTAAATAATAAACTTGACAGTTGTCATAGTAAGTCTCTCTTGGCTTTTGTCGGCAAATCAGAAAGGATAACCATTTGGCTCTTAGGAGCAGAACTATCAAAGTTGATACATACCACGCTGGAAAACAGCCCACAAGCTGCAGAAATACCAAGAAGATTATAAATTGCTGATCCAAGGATGGTGCTGATGCCGATATCTCCCTTTGTCACGAAGACTCCTATAAGGAAAATGACTCTCTGGTACGTTTCAGTTTGGCATGCAAGGAAAAGAATTCTAGGTTCTGAGGAGTCAAAACATCTCTTACCTAGAAAAGCAGTGACAAGCTCTGGAGCAGAGCTTCCAGCAGCCATAAAAGTTGCTCCAGCAACATCCTGAGAGAGGCCAAGGCCTGAGGATAGAGCAAAAGAATCGCTCAAAAAAAAAAAATACTTCAGTAGTCTGTACCCATTACTTGCATTAGCATATAACGTTAGAAGCTCCTACAGTGTAATAGAATGAACTTCACTTACTTGCATCCAGTTAATGCATTTATTTGAAATTGATAAAGTAATATCTTGAAAACATAGCCTTATTTATTGGGCTAATTTATTTCTAACTTTATTACAGAAATTAGTTTAAATACCAGAAAGTACTGGTAATACAAGAGATTTGAGCATGATCTTAAAATGTAAAATAGGCATACGTATGCGGGCTTTAACTCTGTTTCATATGGGTAATAATTGTGGGGAAATTCCTTGGGCTCTCGTGTGGTATTGCTACATGATCCATGTCAAGTCTGTCTGTCTTCCAGGGAAATCCATGCTACTGTGTCTGCACATACCAGAAATACTAGTTAAATTCAAACCAGTGCTGCGATCTTAAAATCAAATTTTCACTTCGTATGGACAGTATAAGAGCCTGTGTCTTGCTTGAGTGAAATGAGGTTTTTGTTCTGGTAAGTTGGCTGTTTCTGAAGTGTAACTCACTCTGTGGACCAAGTTCTGCACACTAAGAACAGGGACGTATGGCTAACTATGGAAAAAGTCTGACAAATGCTTATTTATCATCAATAAAAAAAATACCAGCTCTACAGCAATGTTTGACCTTATATTTTCTGTAAGTGTTCTGGTCTGGAGAATGTTTTCCAGTGTTCAGGGATGAGTTTCCCTAGGGAATCTTTTTAATTCCTGGCAATGAAAAGCTGAACTCTCAGCCAAGACCATCTCTTTAATTCAGTGGTCTGCTGAAGCCAGGGGAATTATTACAGGTTAATTAGATTTCACAGAATGGTTGTAACCGGTATTCTTTCCCTCCTGTGTCACACCTTTAGTATGTAAACAGTAGCTCATCCTGATACTTGTTTACTACTTTGAGAGAAATGCAGAAACTTGAGCAAGGTACTTAATTGCCATGTTTTAATAGAGGGAGAGTTTTGGTTTCTTGGTTTGGTATGTCCCTTGTGCCCCCCCCCCCCCTTATTTTTTTATTTTACTAGTAACCTGGACATATTACTGCTCACCCCAAATTTATATTATCAGTTTAGTTAACACTGAGGAAGTTTTAAGATTTTCCTCCAGGCACAAGGAAAGCAAATTTTAAATTAATGCCTGCGCAGAGTGTAATCAGAGTATGTTTTTTCAATATAATATTGATACATTGTATCAAATGAAATATTGTATTGGTAAGTCTAACTATGCACGGAGACTGAACTTTCTTTAGTTTTGTCTCCAGAGCACTCTTAACTTTGAAGCTTTTTTAAAGAGCATGCTCTACACCAAGCTGCTTAGTTTTACCGGAGAAAGATCAGGATGTTCACTTACATTCACTGATGATCTCCAGAGAAGGTAGGAAGTAATCATCGCACACAATGGACACGGCCAAAAACATGTAAAGTATAATTATGAAATAGATAACGATTCCTCCATCCTTTCTCTCCTGTGGCGTGAAAAATCCTTCAGGAAACTCCGATGAAGAAGAACGCACGCAACCCGTCCCGTTTGCTGAAAATCGAGTACAAAGGGGTTACGCATCCTAATACCTTTCCATTTCTCAGGCTGTAGGAGTTCTGTGGATTAGAACTGTAAATGGAGGACGGCTTCGGTGGATTTCTGTCTTCCAAACGGGTCCATTTCTCACGTAGGGACAAGGACAGCTGCAGCAATGCCATCGAAGCGCTGCACGGCTGGGGAGGGGGTGAGAGCCGCCGGAGGAGCTGACCGCCGGCCGGCCGGGCGCTACAGCGCGGCCCCCCGCCCCCCGGCTCCCTACCTGCGTCTGCGGCGAGGCGCTGGGCCCGCGGCGGCGGCCGCCAGGCCGGCAGCCACAGCAGCAGCAGCAGCAGCGGCAGCGCCGCCCGCCGCCGCGCGCCCGCCCGCATCTCGGCGGCCCCGGCGCGGCTCTGCGCGCGGGCAGGCGGCGGCGGCCCTAGGGCCGGGGGGTCACGTGGGGGCGGCGCCCCCCGCCCCCCCCCGCCCGCCTCCTGGGCAGCGGCCGCCCTCGGCGGCGGGCCCGGCTGCTCCCCTCAGGGCGCCCGCGGGGGTCCCGCCGCGCTCGGCGGGCGGTGTCAGGGGCCTGGGAGGGGAGCTGTCACCTGGGGCCCCGCACCTCCCCTCCCCTCCCCTCCCCGGACCCGGGAGGTCCTGCGGGCGCGACCTCCCGCGGCTGGACCGCGCCCGGGGAGCCGGGCAGGGGGCCGCTCTCCGGCTGCGGCTGTCGCCATCGCCCGCTTTGCGTTTGCGGGGCGAACGCGGGGTTTTGGCCGCCACGAGCGCGCTCGCTTGCGGTGCAGGAGGCTGCCCGCGCCACCCAGACGTGCTGTGCGAGCGTCCGGGGAGGCAGAGGCTGAACTGAAGCTTACTGCCCTGTACCTGCGTTCTGCTGCGACAGTTCCTGTTTGTTCCCACTGATCTACCGAAATTCCCGCGCTGGGCTGTGCGAGCACCGGGCTCGTCCTTGGCCAGGGCAGGAGATGCTCATGCTATTTAGGTGAACGATTCAGGGAGAGCAAGGCTGAGATCTACCACACAATCCCTCCCCTCAGACCCAGTTCACTGAACAACTTTGTCTGGTGACCTTTCCACAATGAAGTCATGTGTATAATTGAGGATTAAATAGTAAAATACAGTCTTTTACCAAGATGGCTTTGTAAAGACGTTCCCCCCCGCTCCTTCCCAGTCACAGGTTTCTCAGAGAGAGTTGTGTTTCCACCAAATCACGTATAGACGTGTCTCCATAAACATTTTAAACCCCATTATGCCAAATGACATTTTTAAGGTGCCCGTGTTATTACTAATTGTTTCTTAGCTGCAGGGCTGATGCTTAAATTTGTGAGACAGAAGTGCAAACTGGAAAGTATTGTTTTGCTTCGTTGCATCTAATCCCTCTAAACTCTTCTCGTTCCCTGCGTCCGTGGTGTTTGGCTAATACAAGATCAGCCTCTCTCTAGGATACAGGAGATGAGATAGGATGAAAAAGTGGATATTCTTCTTCTGGATTGAATCAAACAGAATCGTACAGCCACCATTAGAATATGAACACTGGCTCTCAGAGAAAAATCTTCTGGAACAACAAATTCTGCAGCAATTGCTGTTGCCTATTTCTGACCCCTCTGTGGCTCAGCAAGAATGATTTTAATGGTCAAGATTTTTAAGGGTGACCACTAACTTTCAGAAATGACTTCTCTCTGAAATGCAGACTGCAAATGCTCTCTGAAAAGCAGACTGCAGCAGAGTTGTGGCAGCTGCTGCTTCTCCTGTTTTACGGGAGAAAATTAATCATTCTGGTCTTGAAAGATTTAAGGATTTTCTTCTGAATCCCCTTTTCCACCAGAGTAAAACAGTATGAATTTCCCTGTCTAAATTACTGGTGGCTCTTTCCTTACATAGGTCAACAGAAAGGGTTTCGTAATCAAGGTAAGCAGCTTCCTTGCCACTGCCTCTCTTCCTTACAGCTTATCATTTGCCTACTCTTAAAACCTCAGCACAGTTTTCCAATATCAGCTGCTTCATTTAAATTTAGATATTTTTTGATGGTGTGCTCTTTTTTCATTGCTTTAAATTACTTACAAGCCTGCTGTTCTGATGAGAATGAGTTCTGTGGTACAGCAACGTGCTTGCTGTGCAGTTAGGAAAGCTCAGTCATGTGATTTCAGGATTTGGAGCTTTCGCTATGCTCTGGTTTTGCTCCGTGTTCAAGCTCTAATTCCTTTCCACAGGCACCCCCTCCCCATGCATAGCTGAAGCAAAGCCAGAGCTTTGATTTTACTGAAGGCTGAAACCCACTTGGTTTGCTGAGAAGTTGTGAGTGAGGTTGCTGTGCTCACACCCTCCTTGCCAAGCACACCCCTGGAGAGACCAACAAACAGAAAAAAACCCAGTCTCCCAGCACGAGGAACCACGCGCTACATATCTGCATGCTTGACCCAGCGCAAGAACACTGACAGCCAGAGTGTGTTTTGGCCTTAGCGTGGCTGGCTGCCTGTTCTGGGCTATTTCAGTCTAAGAGAACATTCTGCAAAGCTGAGGTGGGTCAACTAATACTGCAGATTCAACGGATGCTGCTGCATTTTTTGGCTGCTGTTAAGATAAAACCCTACTCTCCTTAGTAGTAAAAATAATAGATAAATAAATTTTTCAGAGCTTCTGAAGGAGAGAGAAGGGTGGCTGTTTGCTAACACTGATGCTCTGCCACCCATGGGAATGTGCTGGAGGGCTCCTATGGCTGCCCAAGCTTGAAACTCTTCAAGGGTGAGGTAGTATCAAACTACAGCAGCTGTAGCTCCTTTCCCAGTGACCATATTCTGGTGTGAACTGGCTACTATACATGTGAATGCACCATTCAATTGAGGACAGGGAGTTGTTTTGCTGCCCCTTAATGCAAAAGGAGGTTGGGCTGTATAGAGGTCTGACTCCAGCTGTGTGCAATTTAGGGGGCAGGTGGGAGAAACCATGCATTAGGACCAGCTGTTGTGTTTCCACACTGCAGGTACTCATTTTCTTGTGAGTGGGGAAGACTTCAGTACTTCTGTAGAAGTCTAAGAAGGAGTTTTCCTATAAGCAGTGAATTTGCTTAGTATTGTTTGAGGTTTTTCTCTCACGCTTTCTTCATAATGTCAGCAGATAGGACACAGATAGTGAGGAAAAAAGCAGGTGAGTTTATCAGAACTTAAGGGGAGTGTGAGTCCTTGTTGGTAGGGTCCAGTTTTCAGATAGAAAAGATGTGGGGATGACATGATGAATCTATGACTAACTTAAAACAACTGGAAAAAAAAAAAATTATGTGGGCTGGGTTCCAGTCTTGCTGCAGGAACAAAAAGGAGGTATAGACCCTAGCAAGCAATCTGTAGCTAGCTTAGGTAAAGGTGATCGTATGTACCTGTACAGGAATGCTGAGTTTCTCTGGCTTCCTTAATTATAAATGCACTTGCAATTTTTCTTCTAACTCAAGCTGCGACCTACTGTTTCAATCACAGTTCAGTGTGTGTGCCATACTTTCCTTGTGGTTTTGGGTTTGTTTGCTTGCTTGCTTGCTTGTTTGGGGTTTTTTTTGGTAGTGGTCTGTAGAAAATTGGCCCCGTTTGGGTTTGGATGAGTGTGCTTGGAGAGCCCCAGGGCTGATAGGAGTGCAGCTTGGTGTTAGCTGTACCCTAGTGTTATGGCTCCTGTCCCAGTATGTGACCCTGTGCACAGCTGTGCTTTTCTCGTGTGATGGTCTGTGCGCGTATACGCCATTTATGCTCTCAGTCACAAGGCCTAATGTGCTGGGAAACAAAATAAGTGAAGATGTTTTCATCCTCAAAAAAAAACCCACCACAAACCCAACCGCCAACATTCTTGTGATAATCTAGTGTTATCCCTATTTGGCAGAAAAGAAGCTAAGGATGAAAAGGGAACTGACTGCCCAGCCTACTGCTGTAACGGGAGGCTGTGCTAGCACTGTTCGTAAGGTTGGTTTCCATACTCTCTCTCTTCTGTTCGTGCTGTTCCTGTGGCTTCTTTGGAGGCTAGGGAAACTATCTGTGTAAAATGGTGGTCTCTAAAAGAGCTGGTAGAATAAATTCTCTTACCCTGAGGTGCTCAGATATCACCCTAAAGTGATGAGAGAGATGCTTCATTGTTGCAAAGTTAAAATGAGTCTCTTCAGTGTAACTCCATTATTCTTCATTTAAAAGATAAATATACCGTCATTGTCAGACCAGATATTCCCCTTTGTCAGCATTTCATGGCTCACTTCCTGGATCTAGATAGATTGATGATAGCTGTTTAATATTCTTTACTCCATAACCAGCGATTTGAGAGTTGCCAACTCTCATGATGGCTGCTGTTTTTCTTAAAGCTTCAGCGTGATGTACATTAGACACACAAGAACCCTAGCTTGCTTTCTCTTTCTTTCAAATAAATAGTTGTGGAGAAAGCTTGGAAATGGGAATCTGAACATCTAATGCTGGAGGCAAATAAATACATGACAGTATTATTTTCAGGTTAATCTCATGACTTGAGGAAGGGGCGATAGGTTAATTCATGGCTTTAGAACAATGTCAAAGGGAAGGATTTGATTTCTGACCCTTAGCTCCCTGAAGTACACAAAGCCAAATGCTCTTGCTGTGAATACCTTTGAAGATCACTGGAAGATACAACTCAACTGCAATCCCTGGTGACAACCAGAAAAACTGCTGAGCTGTGAAGGAATGGCGTGTGGTAGCCAGCACAAGCCTCTGCGAGTCAAATTTATTCTAGGACTCTTGGCCTTCGTATTCTGACCTTGCACGTGTGGTGAGTGGTTGTTATTGACTCTAAGCTGTGAAGTTGTGAACAGTGTATGTTTTTAGGTCATCTGTAATTAGACTTCAGTGTTAATGCATCTGTGAGCTAAATGCAGGAAGCTTCCAGCTTTTCAGTTGTGCTGTCTGGCTGCCTCCAGCTGTATTTCAGTCACTAAGAGTGAGCGACGAGGTTATTTTTGGCAGGCAGACCATGGAAGCATCCAGGTTATGTAGTCAAGGGGAGGCAGGTGAGGGTGGGGAGTTGTTTGAGGCTGCTGTCTTCTGTGGGGATTGCAGGTGTGGAATGTTTTTCATGTAAGCTGTGGAGTAAAGTCATTCCCTGTGACAGTGTGGATCGTAGCCTGACAAAGTCATGGCTTCATTTAGGGTTACCCACAATGTCAAAAAAGCTAGAAACTCCTTGGGAGGATTTTTTGGCTTGCTTGTTCTCAAGTGAATGCCTGCTGAAAGGAGAGTGTATTATTGTTAGCTGGAGAAGATTGAATCTGTTCATTTTGATGCCTGGGGATTTCTATTTTCCCAGTAATTCAAGCGTACAAAATTGTGCCTCCAACTTCGGGCCCGAAGACCTCTCTCGCTTCATCTGCTGTCTCTTTGGTGAAGGTCTACAGTAGTTCTCATGGTCTCAGCTTGCTCACTGGGTGGTTTGATCATCTGTTCAGGACATTGAAGGAATCTCTCAAACTGAAACTGAAACGTCCCAGATTAAATGTTTTTAAGATGTAAGTCAGTAAGAACTTCTCCAGTAGTTTTTGAATGCTCCTCCATGTTAACTGCTTTCCTTTGGTTAAAAGTCCTCATTAAGACAATTGGAATGTATTGTAAATGTCAGTGCTTGTGGCACCATGGAACTGAACGTCTGATGGTGGTTAACTACCTAGACTGATTGCATCAGAAAATCTTGCTGCAAAGGCTAGGTGCGCCTATACTACCTATATATAAATACACCTATATATACCAGGAGAGCAGGGCTGTTGCTAGCCAGTAATAATGCTGTAGAGAAGCTTCTTCATAAAGTTCTTGTTTGGTATCTCAATGTACTCAGTGCCTTTAGAACATCTTAGAGGCTGTGAAACTCAGAAGGCTGCACATAGCCTAAAAAGGACAGAAAATTGTGGATGCTCTGCAAATACAGCCAACGTGCTTCAAGCACGTAACTCAGGTGTTTGCATGCAGGATGGCCAAAGAATGGAGCAAAATGTTGTGGTTTGGGATGGGAGTCCTATGGATAATAGTAACATTGTACCATGATCACCTGAGGTTGCTCTGTTCCATCTCTCCAGCAGTTTGTGTATAGACCAAGTACGCATCCACCTCTTCTATTTCTAATACACTGTTATGTCAGTGGGGCAGGTAAATACGCCACAAAACATATGGGAGAGTAGATGCTGGCAATGAGTGAGTCACATATTTCTTTGACAAAACTAGTTTGGTTTTTTTTTGTTTTTTTTTCCCCCTCCCTCTCAACTATGCAAAGTCTTGTTTCTGTGGACAAAGGAGAACCAAAGAGCAGAAAACTGCTTCCTTGCCTGCAATTTCTAAGCTTGTCTTTTCCTGCCAGTTCTGCGCACCAAGGAGTTCTGGTCCCTCTCAGTGACTTTTGCTTCCACTTGTTTTCTTTTCTCTTCCTGTTGACACAGACACTTCAACAAACACTTGTGCTTGTACTTATACTGGAGTATAGGCTTGTTTTTTCAAATCTCTGTTTTCTGTGACTTTTTTACTTTTGCTCTCACTCTGGCTGTCTTGAGGCTTGGCTTCATCCGCTGCCTGCCATCCTTTCGGTGTACTTCTCTTGAACCATTTTGGAGATCAAGATGTGTGTTGAAGGCTGTGTGTCACAGCTTCTGCGATTCCAGTGAGTCTGCTGGGTTTATTAAAGTTTTGCTGTTGTTTTTCATTGTGTTGCTAATGAAACAGTCTAGCTGCTCTGGCAACTTTCTGCTGACCTTGAGTTTGCAAGTACTTAGAATTTACATTCTACATAAATAAAATGGAAATTATGATTATAATATTATTCTTATGGTTATTGCCTGCAAGTTCTGTAACCTCAGTGATATCTCAGGAGATAAAACAAATTCTCAGTACATAAGTGTCTGTATATAAGCAACATCAAATCATGTTTTCTCCAACGCGATTGCTTCTTTTCATGTATTCCTGTAACTGAACAAGCATTAGAAAAATAATTATTATTGACATACTAGAGAAGAGACACATTTAATTCTATCTTATAGGCTACCAAGTTGTTTCACTAGATAACATCAGCATGTACAAATGTTATTTACAATGTAATAGGTGTTGTTAATTTGAGGATGTTTCGCTATTTCAGAAACTGATTGCTAAAAGACAGTGTGTTGCAAAATGCTACTTGTGTATGTTGGGTTATGTTACTGTGCAACAGTCTAGAGGAGACTCCTTGCATTTTAAAGTACCTTCAGGTTTTGGTGCAGTATCTGTGGTGTTAACCTTTTGTTATTTTGTGCATGTTGTGATATGCTCCTGGAAATTCTCTCTTCCTCCCCTCACCCCTGTGCAGCCTTAGGGGTGAGGCCATCAGGGAAAAAACCAGCTTGATTGCTTTTTGGCTGTGTTTTGTTGAGGAAGGGAAAAGGGGGGAGTGGAGAACAGTTTTCTCAGGAGCTGGAGCAGGGGCCTTTGTGGCAGCCTGGCTAGACAGTGAAGCATAAGCCTGTTGTGTCTTCTGCAATGAAGAGCAGGGGCAACAAATTGAAGAGCAGAAACTTCTGGTAAAACATAGCTGAGCGGCTGCATGCCAAAAAGATGGTCTAGATAGATAGCTCTGTGAACCTGGAGTTTATGAAAACTGGCTGAAATTCAGCTGGAACTTCTTGACAAATTGGTTCTTCCAGTTTATACTTTGGGTATAGTTCAAGTAAATTATATCCAGACTAAAATGCAAGTTATACATGTGTGCAGATGTCTGCCTTTCCTCTAGAAACACTGTAAGCTTTACATGAGGATGAAGGAACAAAATCAATTCTGCGCTTCTGTTGAGGAGATGACAGAACTATTACTGCTCAAACTGAGCAGCGCAGACAACTGAAGCATAACATTCCTGAAAACTCTGAGAATGTGTCTCTTTAGAGAGCTTTGGTGCCATCCCCCACTGCTTCCTCACGAGATACCTCATCACCAGAAATGCAGTTTGTGTATTGTCAGAGGACTTAGCTTCTCCCAAGCTCGCATAAACTGCTGCTGAGTTACTACTGATTATTCCTTCACAATGCTGACTTTAAAAAGCTCCACTGTGAAACGGAGAATATTTAAAACCTCACACATTCAACAGTAATTCTGTCATTGCTGTATATGCTAGAACATAACGTTTTTAATATTCTAAGGCAACTTTTAAGTTTTTATCAGACCTTAAAAAATGAACATATTGGTGTCTTAATTGCTAGCACAGAATATATAGATAATACTGTATCTTTCACAAGAAGCATGTTGTGCTGACAGGAACTGATGTGATAGAGCTGAAACTCTTTCCCCTTAGGATAGAATAATTATTATATCCTTATGTCACAAAACCTGGTTTCTCATATTGTCATATATCATGAACTCTTCATGATTTAGGGTTTTCTCATCCATTTTAAAAGCTTGTAGCTTATGCATCTGCTCCCTGGCCACTAGAAGCATAATTTCGTTGTGGTCAGTTGTCACTAATAAACATAATCAGCAACCATAGAGATGATATGCATAGTATATGCAAGTTTACACGACTTGTGCCATGGACCATTTTCCTTGTAAGCAGGGGATGGAAATGGCAGCCAAAGTCTCCAGCTGCTGTCCTGTTCCTGCTTTCCAAGAAAGCTGTTTCAGTACTGACTGGTTTACTGATAAACATTTTTTTACAAACAATTCTCGGTTTGCTTACCTTTTCCTGGATCATTTTTAGGTGTTCCTATGCATTGCCAAAGATTTCTCAGCTAGAGCTTGACTGACTGAATGAATAGGTGATTCAGCATAACAGGCTGGAAGCCACCAGCAGGGACTAAAAAATGGTGAGGAAATAAGAAAGCGGGTCAGCTAGAATAGGAATAGACACTCTGTTGATGACAACTGGTGAATCCAGTGGATCTGCTTTCATATGCTTTGGCGCTAATGTGTTATGTCCACCCCTGACCCTCTGCACTCTCAACTTGAATAAGAATAGCTGGTTCAGAGGTCATTATAAACGTAAAGCTAGTATTTTCCTTTCTTAAGAGTGTTGCTGCTGAATTTCATCTGCCACACTGAGAAATTTGTAGTCAAATGGACAGGTTTTTTTTCACCATATTTTCCCATCTGTTTGAGGAGAAACAGTGGTGACAGCTTCAGCTTTGTGAGCTATCTCCACACTTTCCCCAACTACATAATTTCTATTAGCTGGAAATATATTTTTATTTGTTAGTGTTTGCAGAGCTTGTGCTGGGCTGGGCTAAGACTGTGTGGAGCCTCTCATTATGTTTTTCTGGTGTTTACACCCACTGAAGCCAAGGTAAAATCACTTGGAATCAAGGAGTGGCTTTAGGTGGGTTCTTGTGTTTTCCTGTGAAAACAGAGAGAGATCAAATACAATCCTCTGGTCAACATGAAGGAGGAAGCAGTGTCTCCTAAAAAAGAGTTGAATATGTACATCTGTGCTCCCTTGGAATTTAGGGGCACTGACCTGAATTCTGCAGATGAATGAAGTGTAGAAGAGTATTTGGCAATATGCAGCTGTCCCAGAACTGGTCATTTTCTAGGTAGTGGAAACTGCTATTTTTTTATTTTTTTTTTTTAATTCCCTACTATGCTTATTTTGATTATGTAGGGGAGTGGTGTATTTATGTATGTTTTATGTAAATAGAGTGTCTGGTTTGTTTTTCTTTTTTTTTTTCTTTCTTCTTTTCTCTTGAAGTGACCATTGAGTGTGCCCACTCTGATTCTTCTACTCAGTGTAGAAGTTCCTAGGTTTGAAGACCCCTCTAAATCAAGGTGAGAGACACTGTCCTTACAGCAGGAACTTCTGTTCCTTTCTGGGATCTGTTTAAAGCTGTCTCCTCCTGAAGGACTTCCTTGAGCATTTTTTTTAATTTAATCTCCTGCCTGTCTAATGAGTTGATGCTCTTGGTAAGATACCTTGCACAATCTCTAACCTTCAAGACAGGACAAACAATTGGCAATATAAGACTCAAGGCTTTTAAAAGCCCTGCTTAGAAATGCTTTTTTCACATGCTTTCTGATTTAAATATTTCATTCAATTTTACAGAAGCAATAAAGAAAATCATGCAAATTTAAACAGGCTTCAAAAATGTTCAATTTAATTGTCCTTGAGATATTGAATACTGGATCTGCTTAATGGGATACCTGCTGTCCAGGAATTTGAATGTGTTATAGACTCCAGTCCAGTTCCATAACTGTGGGTGTTTGACCTTTGGGTACTGGAGGGTATCCTACCTGCTTTCCATCTGCTGCCCTGAAATAGGTCCTGCTGTGTCAGCTAGCCTCATGTGAATGTCTTGGGTACTCTAAGGATCCACTGCTAATCAAGATAACTAATGTTTAGGCATCTAAGCTGAGCACTTAAGTTATTGTCATTATTTGGGGTGGGTTTTGTTGTTGTTTTTTAAAGAAAATCTGTTTTTACTCTCCTTCCTGTTCTGATGAGCAAAACGGCACTACAGATAGGACCTTGTTTGCAGCAAAAAATTGGTCTTGTGAAATGCTGTCATCTGTCAGAGCCATGAGCCCATTTCTGTGCGAATCAGCTTATTGCTGTGAAGTTGTGCCAGCTCTGACCGAACCACAAAGGGATTATTGAATATTAGAAAAAGTTTCAGTGAATTTCTACATCCCTCTTTACCATGCTCCCAGCTTCCCAGGTTCTAAATGTTAAAAGCCAGCCACAGGTCGAGCCCAGTAGCTCTAAACTACTTTGGCAGTTCTCGTGGAGCAGATGTGGAGCAGTGGGGCTTGGGGAAGAGAAAGAGTACTGTTGCAAACTTGCACAAACAAAAACGTTCTTGCTTTTGACTTCCAGCACAGTTTAGAACACTTTTTTCCCCTTCCCTTTGTTAAAGGTCTGCTTTTGACAATGTTACATATTTTTCTGACTGAACGAGAAAATAGAAATATGCTTGTGCCTGCACCCAAATCTGGGGCCAAGCAGACTGTGACTCTTGGCTGATTGAAATATAAATCCCTGTGTCTGGAAAATCCAGATCTAAATACAGCCCTAAAGACCTATCAGTGCAGGATTCATAGCACCAGAGTGCTGTGGGGGGAGGGAGAAAAAAATATTGTTGTTTCCATAGTTGCTAAAAACTAATGGAAAATGCTGTAGAAAGAATTTAAAAAAACCTCAGACAATGCTCTTACTAAGGTATTTCCTGAATCTATAGTGAAACAAAATAGTTTAAAGCTTAGGCTGTCAGCCTTCTTGTGCTGGCAGGACAGTGAAGACAGCAAAGTAAATCCATATGCTTAGTATTTGTAATGAACAAGCACGGATACAAAAAAAAGATGTGGTGACCACTCACTGGCTTGCTATCTTGCATGCATTTGACTTTGATTTTAATAAGAGCATGGTTGCCTCTTGCTGTCTTTGTTACATATCAAGAGGATACACTAGCGTGTTTCTATTTGCATAACCTATTGCTGGCAAGACAGCACCCTCTGTTTGCATGCTTACCTCCTGTTAGTGCTAGCATTATAAAAGCATCTCATGCATTTCAGTTATGTGGTTATATAGTGCTTTGCTTGGGCAGTATATTTAGCAAATTGCGTAGTCAAATGATTATGTTAGACTGAATGGTTGAAGTCTAGTACACAAATAATTATGACGCTAAACTTACTATGTAGGAGCTGGAGCCATAGCTGATTTCGGTGACAGATGGAAAACTCCACTGAACCTTTTATTGGCCATATGCCATTTCTGAGTGTTGGCCAACAACAAGATTTGTTGCTAATATATAATGATTTAAACAGTAAAAAGAGCAGCTGCACTTTGATTTTCGGTGCCTTTACTACAGGTTTTCCTGGAGCTTTTGAATATCTACTGCCGCTTTCTAATGCAAAGCTGTCACTTCTGGTCTGTGAGAAGAGACTTTATCTTCCCAGCACTATCTGTGGTAGAATTTTGTATTTTGATGCTTATAACTAAAGCTCTTCTCTGCATTTTATTGCGTTATTAAGTTGACAGCATAAAAATCTCCCTGCAACCTGGGGCTGGCAATGGCTTGTAAGAAGCTGGGCTCTGTTGTGTAGTACCTCAACAGAGCCTTTTTTTAGGCTGTCAGTAAGTCTTAGGATTTATGGCCTGCCTGAAGACTGGGAGACCAGCATTCCTCCAGCTGTTCAGAGAAGACAACTTTCAAAGCATAGTTCATTGAGAGGAACTGCATGTGTTGTTCATCATATTACCAGAACAGTGTTTGCAAATGTATGTGAATATAAACTGTAATCATTATCTATGCAGAACATGTCATAGTGTTTCTACTACTGCTGGTGGAGCAGAAAACTTGCTGCCATGCAACGCTTTGACCTTCGTTCCTCCTAAACAGGGTTTCACTGCATTGTCCTTTGTCAATCTGCTCACTCTGATATTCATCCAGAGAGAAACAAGATTGGAGTCTGGAAAGCAGAACCATTCTGGCCCTGGGCCCAGCAGCAAAGAGCATGGTAAGGGAGGTACATGACAAGGAAGCACATTCCCACAGAACTTTGTATATCTATTTTTTGGGGAAAAGAACACTTCGTTTTATAAAATTTGTATTATGCAAGCTTGCATACAAACAAAACTGGCTAAACATTTGAATGTCCTGGGCAGCATCAATCTGCTGCACTGCATTGAGAAGTACTCTAGAGGTTTCTAGGATGTGTTTGACTGATCCTGTTGATCAGATAACAGTCATAATGTTGCTTCTGTGCCAAGGGAGGCATGAAATGGTCATTGCATAAAGTATTTTTCATTGCAGAAGACAGGCAGGTAGGGAAGAGAGCACTTAATACCTGTATGCTTCTTGCACCTCCTTGGAAATGGGTAAGAAATGAGATTAATGTTGCTCTCCCCTTTCCGTGACAGCTTGTATGGAGAGAGTTACAAGGACTCACACTGTGTGCCTACAACCATGGTTTTGTTCCTGACCGGCTCATGGCACATGCTGTGGGTTGGACTGGCTTGCACAGTCTACCCTTGGTGTGCGCGAGGGCAGCATTTCACATTAGCTGACTGTGGCTGAGCTTTGCTCTGTGTGGCTGGACTGCCTCTGGGTCTCAAGCCTGGTTGCTGTTATGATGCTGTCTGTAGTGCTAATATGCTCTTGCATTGTATCAAAGACTACCTTTCTCATCTGCCTGGGTGCGTTGCCATCTGTTGCTAGAGCAGTTGTTCCCAGTAGGGTAAGCAAAGTGATTTATCCATGCAAAGTCTAAAACATTAATTTATTTCTTCACTCAGTAGTAAAAAGTAACCAAAGGAGGGGCCTCTCTGCATTTACTGCGTCTTTGACCTTTCTTTGTAGTGTTTGCATGCTAGCTGACTCCAGCCTTTGCAGGTTGGATTGGTTGCTGACTGCTGCATGCTCTGAAGGTGTCAGTGTGTTGGTCTTGCTCATTCCTTCCTTTAACAGACCAACGTTTTGTTATGTTTGTTTGTTTATTTATCTTGTATCTCTTTCTTTAGCTTTGGAAAAGCAGCCATGTAACTGCTGGCTGCAGGCAGGTTGTTTCTTCACAGCTAATAGCCTGTCTGTTGTAGTCTGAATGTTTGTTGGGATGCTCCTTATCTAGGTCATAGTTTTTCTTTCCTGTCAGATTCCTCCTACACCTGTCTTTGATCTTACCTACAGCAAGCTATCTGTCTCAAACAGTCAAGCAGAGCTATGCAAAATATTTGTAAAGTGATACAGATTTTTCCCACTTTGTCAGGTCTTGTAGACCCATGTGAAACCCATATCAGCCATAGAGATAGGAAACTGTAATTTTTATTTGTATTGGAATTGAGAAGTAAAAGATAGATCTAATTCTGAGAGAGGTTTATAGTTGGCTGTGTTATCAATCTGAAATGGTACTTATTGGGGAATAATTTTCCCAGTCATCTGGATGCCCTTAGCATATCATCTGTGAGCTGCGTGCTCTTTCAGAGTGTCCTGTGCAAGTTTTTATCTTGCACAACTAGTGCATGACACCTCGTGCATCCGTGCAACACAGGCCAACTACCCTCTTCCATTTCTGACTATGTTTTTACATATTTTTGATGCTACCTTCCTCTGGTGTCTCGTGATAAATCAAGCTGAGTCTAGTACATATGTAGAACAGCTGCCCTGTTCTTTGCTGGTGTGGTTTTTTTTAATTTTTTTGTGATCTTTTTTTCCCAGGGTTGAGAGACTCTCTTATCCAGGTGTTTGTGGTTAGGTGCAAACTGTTGATCATAGAGCACTTGTGCTTTCCTTATGTTGTACAATTCCCTGATGCCCATTAATGTCACTGACTGCATCATCTGTCCTCTTTGTAATATTTGCTGGCATCAATGTATGTTGGTCTAAAAACTAGTTAAATGAGGTATATCCTTTGCTAGAAGGAAATACATACCAGCTTATATTTTGGGAGTTTAAAGGCTACAGCTATTTTCAGATAACTTATGTCCACATAGATTATCCAAAACTAAGGGGAAAAAAGGATATTTTAAAAGCTGCTGGGAAGATTAGTGAAGGTTGGTTCCTCCTTTCCCCGAGCTGTTGTCATGTACTTCCCATTGATGCTTATGGGCAGTTGTGTGTGCGGTCAAACACGAAAGAATCAGATAGATAACGGAAAATGATTATGGAAGCAATAAAGTTCTACAGTTTCCTTTTTTCCTCAATAAATTTGTTCTTGCTTCATATAAAAAATTGAAATTATTTTTCTGTCTGACAGGTGCACTGTGGGTAGTGTTTAGTCATGGTTAGCAATGTCTCCTCATGATGTTATGGGATAGCAAGACCAGTGGCTTACAAGTTCGAGATAAGGGTCCTGGGCACCATCATTGCAATGTATGAAGCAATTAAAAATGTCACAATCCTTGAGATGACATGTACAAAACATGAAAGCACTTTGCTAGAAAGCAGGACTTGCTGGTGTCAGCTGGTGACTAGTATTTGTTGTCTTAAAGGCCCAAGGTTATTGCAGTCTTGTCTTTTTCAACACAGCAAGCTCTCAGTGTGATGGGCACAACTCATGTTTGGCTGAGTGCTGTGGCTGCAATTTCTGTTCAGGTGGTACTCGTGCAGAATGAGTGTGTTAAGATCTTCAGCCAGACCTTGTTGAGCAGTCACGCCAAGCATGTCTTTAAAATCTGGTGGAGGGAGTAGAAACTTATGACAGGTAAAGCAACGGTGTATGGTGAATATTTCTGTAACTGTAATTAGCGTACTTTGACTTTCATAAGGTGGGAAGAGTTTTCTGTATTGGAGATTTGTGATGACTTGGAGGGGGGCAAAAAGTAATTCATACTATTCTTTGTGACTCTACATCCACTGTGATTTCTAGGGTTTGTGTTATTAGCAGCCTTCACTTGGCAGATGAATGGTGGGAAGTGGGTCTCTGAAGCGGTGCTGCGTACCAGCTGTTTCATAGAATCACAGAATCGTTAAGGTTGGAAAAGACCCTTAAGATCATCAAGTCCAACCGTTAACCTATTGCTGCCAAGTCCACCACTAAACCATGTCCTCAAGCACCACGTCTACCCATCTTTTAAATACCTCCAGGGATGGAGACTCAACCGCTTCCCTGGGCAGCCTGTTCCAGTGCCTGAAAATGGGTGTTTGCTCCAGGGACGTGTATTATCTTGTTTATTCCTGAGCAGATCTGTTTTCTCCTTGCCTTTCAGCAGCTCACCCCACTGTTTCCTTGTGTGTTTTGTTATACAACTGCAACACAGATATGTGCTGTGTGAGTCTGTATGTGTGTGCAGGTGGATACTTCACAGCTACCTGGAGACACCAACCACGCAAAGACAGATAGCAACGTGATAAACAAATGTGCTATTGCTAGATGAGACCCAGGGGCATAGTTAGTTGGCTCTGCTAATGCCCAGCTGAATGTGTTTAGCAATTCCCTCCATATCTGTGGCCTTTAAAATGAGGACAGTGTCAATGTTCTGTGTAGGGGTAAAAAAATTGTAACGTCTAAAGATAAGTGTTACTTGAGAAGTCATTTTCTTGATTATGCTGTACATGGCAAACAAAACAGAGGCAAATGATCAAAGTGTTTTCTAATAGCTTTGACAGGAGATGGCATCTGTTGAAGTCCAGGTGGATTTATTAGTGGAGTAACCCTGTCTCCCTAGAGCTTGCTGCTGTCACATGCTGCCTCATTCTGCATTCCCTACCGGAGTGCATACAAGTGCAATGTGCAAATGATATTTAATTATTGCTAACAGTTTTAAGGAAAAAATTAAATTCTCAGTTCCATACCAATGTTCATGATAGATACACCTATATAGAAACACACACTTATACATGTAATATTTTATAGAGATAAAATGTACATAGGGAATAAAAAAGATGATCAGATTCGTGCATTCAAGTACCTTACTTTGGTTTTCTTCTCCTGCACTGAATTTGATATGCTATATAATTAAAATATTTCATGAGAGAAAATTTTACAAACCAAATCCTGGTGACCTTTAGTTCCTAATCTCAAAGCTGCCAATAGAGATCCAGATGCTTGGGAGCCATATCCAACTGCAGACAAATCTCAGGTGCAAGCAGAGTGGTTATTAATCAGCAGCTGTGCTTATGAACATTTGTAGTTATTCCATTTTTTTGCCTAAGTAGTAAAAAAAAATCAGACTTTTTAACCACGTTGGATTAATAGAGATAGCAAAGCATTTTTTTTTTTAGTTTGCACAATAATATGATTTATAAGCTGACCAGTGTGGGAATACTGCTATCCTCCATTGTGTGGAATCTTGTACTACATGACTATACCAGACTCTGATATTATGAGAAGATCCACCTTTAACTGAAGTGGTAGGTCCTGTGCGTTTGCAGCAGAAAGAACCATGGTCTGCGATTGTATCAAGTTCTGAAGGGACATCATCTTCTCTGTTAATAAAATACTTAAGTTTCTAGGCCGTTGTGGATCTAGCAATTTATCCATGTGTGTAAATGATACTTACTACCATAATACCCTGTTTGAAAGTGAAACAATCACAGCCAGATACTCTTAAATGTTTTGTTCTCAGGTAACTAACTTGTTTGAATAGACAGCAAGGTTGTGCATGTAAAACAGATGATGTTTTTCTGAGGTTTCTGTTTGCTCCAGGTATATCTCTACCATTGCATACCCAAATATGCAGTGAGGATGTTTGGGGAATTTAAGAGCTCTCAGAAAGCAAGTGTTCCATCACAACTAACGTTCTCCTCCTGCTGGTGACAATACCTCAGGATATCAAAATGAATGGCAGAAATGAAAGCAAAACAGCATTTATTTGACCAACAGTGTTGAGCATCAATGTGAAATAAATCAGAACTTGCATCTGCTTAAGACTTTTCTTGATACTTTTGATTTGTACAATTTTTTGATCCTTTTCCTCTGCTGACCTTGAAACCACTGGTTATTTATTAGCATAATATGATTACATACCTATCTGCAGGGCTTAAGATGAAAATTGAAACCTTGCAATAATTTGGCTAAAAACTACTAGAGCATTCGGTCAGCTGTCAGAATTTTAAGAGAAACCATATTAAGCAAAAACAAGCTGTAGCTGTTTAACTGATATCTAAACACAGTCAGCATAGCTACCTGGGTAGATAGTACTTTGGCTGGCTTAATTGGGTGGCTACAGATATGAATTATTAGCAAAATACAATTTGGTGACAGCTTACACACTGTGGGCCATGGACTCTTCTCAGTCCACATGTGCAGCTTGTATTATAGCCAAATTAGATGCATTTATAATTCATTCTCTCTCTCCCTCCCTCTCTCTCACACACTCTCACTCTCTATTCTGTACAATCTATATTTGTAACTTAGATGGACCAGGGCTTTTTTAATTACATGTCCAGGAGAGCATCGCTTGCTGTCACCTTATGGATTCTTTATAGATGTAAGTGGCTAAGAACTGATTAAAAATCATGGCAGAAATAGCAGCAGCAGTACTGTTACCTAAAATGTGACTGTAGTTTGTTTAAATGCTGGGATTTACCTTTGGAAAAAAAAAAACGTTCTGCTTTTGATGTGGATGACTGTGTTGCTAATTCCTAGTTGGCCAGTGCAGTGGATACGTGCCAGAACTTGCCTAATACCCTTTCTGGGTCCTAAAGGTAATTCATTTTTAAGGCAGAAGCAGTCAGTAGTATTGGTAAGTAATTCTTTTCCTTTATTTGCATTTCTTTTCCCTTGTAATATAAATTGTAATAGTTGAATGGCTGTTGATATCTTTATCAAAAACATTGTATTCTCAGAATCTTGCTCTGACAGTGTGTGCAGCCTTGGTGAGCTGCCTGTTACAAAATTATCTTGTTTGGTGTCTGTTGCCTGCAGAATGTGCATCTTCTATTTACAGTAGACATATGGACAAGTTTTCTTCTTTTGTAAAGTTGAACAAAAGGCCAAAGTGGTACCTGTGCACTTGGTTACCTACACAGTAGTTGTGTATGTTTGAGGAAACGGTCTCACCTGAGTTTGAAAAACCCTGCTCTATGGTCAGGGAGACTTGAGTATCCAAGCGGGGGAAAGCAGGGAATGCTTGGTATTGAGCTTAGTAACTAGCAATGTAAATGCTGGTCTGTTTTCTCTTGCATGTTTCAAATTGTCCTTCTGAAATGCTACATACTGAGTGCTATAAACACATGGTAATTTACTTAGAAGCACTTACTGTATTTTGTTTCAAAACACCAGCTGAATCTGCAATGTTTCATAAACATCCTTGTCTTTTTCTCAAATAATCTGTAATGCTGTAGCAAATATTTTAATATTTGGAAATTAATTCTGAACTGGACAGAAAGTCTTGTAGCAATAGAGCATAAACATCCTTTTTCTGTTGCACAGCATTTCTTTTTAAGTTCTTGACATGCCACTATTTTAATGTGATGTAGAGCAAACAGCACTGAAGCTGTTAAATGATTCATTTGCATCCTCTGAAGCCCAGATTTGAGAGGAAGAGGGGGGGAAAAAGGCAGGAAACAAGATATTAGCTATCAGTGGCTAAGCAGTCTAGGGAACTAGTTGTTCTCGCTGCTAGTGTCCATTTCTGAAACGAGCTCAGATGGCTTTAACCCTTCCAGACAGTGTGGAATTAGGGGTGGTTTCAAACAACAAAAGGGGATTCAGGTGTTAACAGTGAGATTACAATTCTAGAGCTCATGTTTTCACTTCATTCCACCGTTAATGTGTAGTGATATTTCTCATGTCTGAGTGAGTAACTGAGCCTTGCCTTTTTTTCTGTCTAAAAAAACACTTGTACCATTCAAATCTAAATTTGGTTTTATCTTGGTTCTGGTTGAGATTATACTACAGGCTCTGTTGTTTAGAGATTTTTAAAATAGGCTTTAATCCTGCTATGTGATGCAGAGGCGTTGGTGGTTGAGCTCTTCAGAGCTTTGCGAGGAACTCCGAAGCTGTATGTTGCACAGCCAGGTCCGTATTTTGTGTATTTCTTAGTCATGTTAAGGTGCATTTTCTATTAGAACTTCTTGCGTATGTGTCTGCCTTTCCTATTTCTTAATTATCCCACATCAGAGAGAGATTTGCCTATATATAGATACATATATTTATATATATATATATTTAAAGAAAATGGTTTTTGTTTGATGGTAACTTCTGAATATTAAGATTTATTAAGTTCTTAAAAGGATGTTTAATAACAACAAATCATGTAATCCCATATATTTAGCTTATTTTAGAACTGTTGTACTCAGTTGTGCTTTTACTGGGTTTCTTCATCTTGTCTGTGTTTGGAAGTTCAAGAATCTCGTATTTTCATTGCTTCTGTATCTTCCACTCAAGATCAGTGAAAGTGGGCTCCTTGAGTGGTGGGTTGATGCCAAATGCTGCAGTTATTGTTCAAGGTGTGTAGTGTTGCTAGTGGTCACGCCTGACTGTTGTCAGGGTTGAAGTTGAGCTTCATCTTGCTTAGCTTGGCCTGTCTACTGTGGTTTTGGTTTGGTGATTTTTGGCTTGATTTGTCTTGTTTTGTTCCCCTTATTCCAGAGAGGATCTGTATTTGTTGAGCCTTTTGCTCAGCTTTTGTCAACTTTGACTCAGGTTTTGAAGTGGGAGGGGGCTGTTTTAACTCAAGTCCCGACAGTTGACAGTCACTGCAGTGACTGTTTTCTGGTGACTCTCCCTGATGACTTAAGACTTTTATTGCCCTGTCAGGAAGACAGTAGGGGCTTTCACTGCATTTACAGTTTTATTAAGCAAGACTTTCTTGGAGGATGTTTCTGGCATGGGAAAAAGTTTTTGTCTTTAGAAAACAAAACTTCCTTTTCCTAGGAAGTTTGTATTTGTTCCACTGAACCACCAGCTACCCTCTCATTCATGGTAGGCAGCCAAAAGACCAGTGCTGCCTTTCTTGTATATCATGTTCTTTCTTCCACTCACCTTCAAGCCTCCTTTCTGGCAGAAGATTTTGCTTAGCTTTTGACAAGATTATCTTAATTAAGTTGCCTGCAATTTCACCAGCAGTCAGAAAAGTATTACAAACATTGATTTAAAGTTTTACTCATTGGTTTGCTGCAAACAATTTCTTACTGAGATAACTTCTTTCTGGATTTATTTGGCTAGTGTACAATCAATTGTGGAGGTGCTATGTAATTAGCAAGAACTAAACTAAGTATATCAAACTTATGCTAGACTGTCAAGTACTTTGTGAAAATGAATTCAGATAGACAAGGGGAAAGTATTCCTGGAAGGTGTGGAAAATAAAGATGGGAAGTGGTCCATATGTCCCCAGCAGCAATCCTCTTCCATGTCTAAGAAGGCAACCTTGGAAGATGTTGAAGTCCTTTTACTAATGGAAGACTTGCGGGTTACTGCCTTGGACTAAATCTCCCCTTCTCATCCAAGCTGCTTCTTGGACCTTGAATTTCCCTGATTTTATTTTTTTTTTTTTTAATACTTCTCTTTCTCAGGGGTGGCTGGATTTGGTCTCCCTCTGTGGCCTGAAATGCCCACTACTGAGTCATCAAACCTGCTGCTGTTCGCTAACACAAGGCTGACTGCTGTGGCTTCTGTGTGCCTGAAAAAAGAGCTGCAGCAATTTAGATGTTGTTGCCCTGCAGTGATTTGCTACTGTCCCTCTGCTAGAGGTTGCCTTCCTGCAGCAGAGCTGGTGTAAGGGAATGCAGCCACTCTGTTTCACGGTCCAGCACCTTAGAACAATTCACTTTCAGATCAAACTAATCCATGTCCATGTGTTTCATGTGGGGGTGTATGTGGTGTTCTGTGAACTACAGTGTAAGGACAAAGGGTTGGAACTGTGAGGTCCACCTTAAAGCAGCTCCAACCCATACCAAATCAGATGGTGCCCATAGGCTGTGTGGTTGTAGAGAAACAGGATCGCTACCATAGTAAGGCACTCAGGAGGCACTGGTAGTACAGCTGTGCTGCTTTGGATACTTGCAAAATCATTTAGCACTTTGGATACCCAAAGAAAGCACAACTTTGCATTGCAGTCAAATTATAGTCCTTTCTGCATCATATTCAAAGGGTGCTTCCAGAAACGAACACTGAAGCGTGTGGCTGACAAAATCCTGCCTCCCCAAGAGCTTGTTAACAGTAATCTCAGCCCCCATCCAGTGTGCATTGTGTGGTCGCTTGGCTTCTCTTACCTGGCAGGATTTGAGATTCACAAGAATTCCCCTATTTCTGGACCTTGTGAAAGCAGGATTCCTGCCGGTTTAAATACCTTACTCGTTCATTAAAAAGTGGACCTGGCAAGGAGATTCAAAATATGGTGGAAATACATGTGTCTGTGATTAAAACAGACTCTGTATTCTGGAAGTCATCCAGCCAGCAGGCTAGGATCTGGTGAGTTTTGTAATTCCCCTCCTATGGCTCTGCACTCCCCCTCCAACAGCAGTCTGCTAACGTGGTGCAATAGGCTGCATCCTAAACTCGTACAACTCAAAACATAGCAGCTGTATGAAGGTAGGGTTGTGCAGCATTATTTTTCAAGCCTGGCACCTTTGACAATGCTTTCAAGAGAGAGAGTTTCATAATTCAAGTCAGTTTTTCAAGGCAAAGGCTGTTTACCCATGGGCTGTGTGTGGTCTACTAGGGTAATTAATCTGGCCAGCTTCCCAGGATAATTTGGAAGAGGTCTGTAAGCAAAAGTGGTTCTTTAGCTGGGGTAGCCTGCTCCTAGCTATCTCCTTTCTGCTGTCCTTCCCCATTATCATGTTATTGTGTGCGAGCAGTATATTTGTTTGTGATGGGGAAGGGAAGGCTGAAGCCTGTGGCCCTGCATTTAATTAGTGTCATGTAATGGCTGGGCAAAACTGGACTTGGTTAGTCAGGAGACTTCTGATGTTCTTCTGACCTCTTGCAAGCAATGGGGCTTAAACAGGATTTGTACAAAATCTTTACTGCTCTTCCAAAATTGCAGGAAAACAGTGAAAATATAACTGAGGTAAACGCATTTTGTCTGCCAATAAGGAGCAGGAAATTTATTCAGATGAGCGCTATTTACCTGCAGAAGACGTGTGTTTCCTCTTACAGTAACACATCTGCTCCTCAGATATGCAGAAACACCTTCCATGTGTGGGCAGAATCTAAGCCTGACCCAGCGGCGTCTTCCCATGATACCTCTGCTGGTGTTTCCCTAGGTGTGGTGGTTTTCAAACCAAAGAATAGTTTTACTTTATCCCCTTAATTTTCTAGACTCTCTAGACAGCAAAGACTGTTACCTTCCTGCTTGGGAAAGGTGTTAAGCTACCTAGCTCTCAGGAGCCAGAAGGGTGAGCTGGAGTAGGAGCAGTATAGATGATGTATTCCTGTTGCAGTAGTGGGACTCCAAGGAAAGTCTCTGTCCTCTTCTTCTCTCCAGTTCTTGATATCGTCAAGTATCCCGTGCAGTTTCTTCCTGTGTGTGCATGAGAGTGCAGGTTCTTTGATACGGCTGAGACTTCATGCTTCCCCACATATGGGTGTTCTGTCTTCTGCAAATTCTGGAAAATAATAAACCCCTGAGTTGGACAAAACAAAGTCCAGCAAAGGAATTGTCTACTGTATCAATAGAGAGGGAACTGTGCAGCTAAGGAAGAGGTCACACTTAATCAGAGATCTGATCTTAAATTACTTGTTCCTAACTGTCATGAAGTTCTGCAAACTCCCTCTCTCTTTCTAAATTGCCCGAAGTAGAAGCTACAGCTAGCTTGTGTGCCTTGAAGTTTGGGTCACAAATCTGTAATGTTGGCTGGCTTAACCCATCTGATTTTTTTTTTTTAAATTTTTTATGTTTTTTTCCCCATACCTAGATGAAATGTTGCCTATTCCCTGTTTCAGCCCAAGCCACTGGCTACCAAAGTCTTAGGGGACAGTTTGCAGTCAGCATCTGCTCTGTTTTCTCTAGAGCATATGGCTGTGATCCTAAAGCTGCCAGGTTCCTCTGGGCAGGTTCTGAGCGGTGCAGACCCCATGCATGTGGATCCATAGCATGTCCTAAACAAAGCCTCCCTCCCTGTGTGTAGAGAAGCCTCCCCCACTTCCTCTGGATGCCCTCTCACCAGCTTGCCTGCTGCTAGTTATAGGCTGTTCAACTCATGCAAATCTAGTCAATTACTTATTCAGAATTAAAGTGGTTATAATTTGATCGAGTTCGCTTTGCAAGTATGTTAATACTTTACATTTGATTGAGAGTGTTTGCAGAGGGGCTCTGTTCAATGATTCAATTTTGAAAGCTAATTCAGGTTAATATTCTTCAGCACGTGTTGTTCCTCCCTTCCTGTCCTGTATACTTGCTCAGGATTTTAATTCTTGCAATATGGGAAAAACCTGAAATCATGAACCTTAGTCTGGGATAGCAAAACCAAAAAAGGCTTAAGAGAGTAGTGAGAAAATGGTTTTGCTAACCCTGTATTCACCTCTTGATATTGGATAAATTGCATGTCTGTGGACCCATCTGGCACTGCAGGGGAGTAATATCCTTTATGACAAAGACATTTTACTTAAGGTTTTCTTCCAGCTCTGGTCCAGAAGGGGGAAATTGATTTAGCCTGTGATGTTAGAAACCAAAATCAAGGAGTGTTGAGAGAGAGGGCAAGCTGCACTGTGACACCTTTTGTGCATTCAGACTAGAAACAGGATCCTTTCCCTGTTGCAGTGATCTCCTCTTCATATCCGTTGCTCCCTTCTCACACAGACACATGTGAAGTCACATGTGCTGTGCTGACAGCACTGCAACTGTTCTCCTGGAATCAAACGACTCCTCATATGAGCTCCTCTGCTCTTGCTGTAAATGCCAGCACACAGTGGACAAAGCTCTGGATTTGTTTCATTCCAAGAGGAAGCCTTTAGAAGAAAAAGGTTTTTGCTGGGAGTGTTTGGGAACAGCATCCTAAGGAGAAATATTTTTTTTCTTCTGTTGATGCCAATCTGACCTGCTTTTGTAGCTGACAGCAGTTTCTATAAAGCTGGTATTTCTAAGTGAAAGGGCAAGGACCTTTGTGAAGTTTGTTTTAGATGCTTTGCCCCACATGGGACACAGTAACTAGATTGTGCCTGTTGTATATCTGATGTGTAAAATGATAACAGCTTGTTCATAAAGTGCCAGAGGCTGTAGTCCATTCCTAAGTAGAAGATTAGGGCTCAAAAATACTAGGTTTTGAGGTTGCACTCAGTGGTTATTCCTTTAAGAGACGCAGCATTTGTGAATGCTGCGTAGCTCCCTGCTCAACAACTTCTCTTTTCTTCTGATTTGGTAGTTGGAAGCTCCCTGTGGAGCAGGAGGACTGCACAGCCAACGGTCATGTCTGGACTGAACTTCTAGATGAAGGGTCTGGTTTTAATTTATTTTTGCTCATTTGGGTTTATGTAGCTCACGTGTTTTCTTCTCTCCAGTAACCAACAGCCATAGTGTTCGTTACAGTAGTATATCAGCCCTTCTTTCTGGGGAACAGTAGGCTTGCCAAAGCTAGTCCAAAACTCTGACAGAAGTATGTTTTCCTGGGGTAAGTGCTTCATATGAACCAAAGTGTCTTGCCAAATTAGGTTTATTAGGGACATTGTTTTGGAAGAAAATTAGAAAAAATTCTGGTGATGTCATTCCCATTTCACCTTTTGGGAACTGAAAATTATTTTCTTTGGGTTCCCCCCCCCCTTCCTAAATTGGAAGCAGCTTTTCATTTTAAAGCTTTTTTGTGCATGTACAGCATATAACTGAAGAGAAAAACAGACATTTAGATTGACTTGTAATAATTTTACGGGAAACTGTTTCATAAATTTCCATTGAGATTTGGCAGAAAGCCAAAGGTTTGAAAGCTCAGAACCTTTCATGAAACCAAACTTCTGTTCTTCACACAGCTTTCTTGCTTGTCCCTGCAGTGGCTTCCACCTAGATGACTGCAGTATACTGCAGTGAGGAATACATGGGCAGATCAGCAAAGGCCTCAGCCTAGTGTGAAGTGTCTGGTCCTCTCCATATGAACACCTGTATTTTCACGTGTGATGCTGAAGTTTGGCAGTGACAATTAGCTGATAATATGATCCTGTTGCTTGCTGATGACTCTGTCAAAATTATTGACTTGCTTGGAGTATGAATGAAGTACTCCAGTGATTATTTTGAGCAATCATATGAAATGAAGTTTGAGAAATCCCTGATCTCTGTGATATAGGCTTATTCAAATAATCTGTCAGTGCAGTGCTACAAACGCACCACAGGAGAACTCATCTAAAAGAGGAACTGAAGTTAACTTTCTGTACTATTACAGTGTGTGAAATTTTATCTCCTGAAGTTTGGACTTACCTTGTGAAAGTTGTTTCACGTGGTATGCAAGTGGAACTCATTCCATGACTGTTAAGGCAGCTACATTGATGGGTAACTGTTAATACTCATATTTCTCTCTTTTTATTGGAAGAAGAAATCTCACGTTTTTTTCTTTATATGTTGTAGCTTCTCGCAAAACTTAGGGTGAACAAAATACACAAAAAAGCAGATGTGATTCTTCATGCCTGCTGTCAGAAATACTCCCCTGAAAAATAATAACGGGAAGGATGATGAAGATTCGTGCATTCATTAGGAGAAGCAGCTTGCTAGCAGCAAAACATGATGTGGAACCTCCTCCTTCCTGAGGCTGATAGTTCACATGCAATTGCACATATATACTCTCTGAGGGATTAAAAAAAAGACTCTCGAAAGGCCAAGATACCCATTATGAAGCTATCAGGCTGGAAAGCTGCCATTTATTAGATTAATATGAGCCTGGTCAATTTTTCAAAACATACATTATAAAAGGAACAATGCTTAGTGTTTTATGTTTTCAAGGTGCTTTCAGCCATTCATGAAATCATCCTCAGAGATACAAAAGATGTGCTTAAGCAGTATTTGGAAAGCATTTAATTCAGGATTTATTTAATCATTGTAGAAACCAGTAAGACTCTGGTTCTCAAACACTTTTAACTTTCTTCCTTTCTCCTTGCCCCCATTGTCATCCTTATTTGAGACTTGTAAACACAGCGGGAGGTGCCCAGTTGATCCACTGTTGCAGAGCCACTGGGAGAAAGTGGCAGGGCAGAGGGTGCTGTGGTTGGTGGCTGGGAGAGAAGGTGCCCTGCAGAAGAGAGATGTTACATGCTTGTCCCGAGTGTTGCTCCTCAATCAGCCTGGCCTGATTCCACATCTCGGGGGGGGGGGGGTGGGCTGGAGTGGCCTCCCAGGCTTGCCTGAGCCAAAAGTGCTCTGCTGTCACCCTTACTTTAGACTCACTCACTTTCTTCATTTTCTACTTTTTCTTTCACTTAGGACTAAGGAGTAGGGAAAGGTAGCAGGGCAGGCAGCCACTCTGTCACAGAAGGTCAGGAGGGACGCAGAGTGCCACCAAGCCAGGAGGTGCATGGGTGGAAAAAGCAGTAACGGGGCTTGAGGTGGTGCCTTCCCCTCTAGATGTTCCCTGCACTTCCTGCTGCCCTTCGCCTTCTCGGCCACTTCATCTCCTGGCTTGGCTCTGCTGCCTCCTTCCAGATACAGCCCTGGTCTCCTGCTTCTGTTGTTTCAGCATAATGATTTGTGCTGAGAACAAAAATTGCATGGGAACTGTGCTTTGTCCATCGCTGTGCGAGTGCAGGAGTGTCTAGCAGGGAGCAGAGCTGTAGAGATGGGCTGACCTATTGCACCTTCATCGCAGTGCACATGGGAATGAAAAATAACCAAAATATGCCAAATGACATCTGGTACAAAACACACTTTGCTTTAACAATTGCCCTTATTTTGGCATTAATGGATTAGGGGAAAAACTGTCAGGGTGTTGGAATAGGAAGTTAAAGACCTGAAAAGTGGAAAATGATGCTTCAGGTGACAATGAGAAAGGGCATTCAGAGCCTTAATACAACTTTTAGACTGGTTGGTGAGTTGCTTCATTCTTTGTATTCTTTTCAGGTTATAAAATGATACAGAGATTAAAGATGATCACATTCCTTTCTCACAGTTTCAGCCATTTAATATAAACACTTCACAGATGAATCAGGAGTATTGCTTTGCCTAAGAAAGTTGGCAACATGAGAAGTTTTTATAAAATTTTCCTTACATGTTTAGAATAGCAATAAGCATGCGATATTTCATCCTGTTTTAATGGTCTGGATGTGGCTGCCTGAAAATACAGCCCCTGGGAAAATCTCACACTGCTAAATGTGTTTTCATTCTGTATCAGACCCTTCCTCTCTCTGGCCCTCTCCTCCCAGTTCTAAGGTTTTTCATTGAATGGAAAGTAATTTTGGGGACATTCAGTATTTTTATTTCACTAATGTAAAATCATAAATGTAATCTTACAGTTTTGGTATAACTGAAAATCAAATCACTGGAACAAAATAACATAAAAATTTCTTGCTTCAGTACTTGTCAAGGGAGTTCAGTCATTGAACTATTCTTGCAAAATGTTTAGACTTTTGATAAAACTACATTTCCCACAGAGAATATAGTTCTGGCTCACTTTGGCTTTCTAAGACTAGTGCTAGCCAACAGCAGTCTTACTGACTTTGCCTAACATCGGGGCTACAGTTTAAACAAAACTTCGGTGTGTTTATGCATTTCTAAGAGCGATGCTTTATATAACTTCAGGGACCTTATCAGCAAGAAAGGATAGAGAAACTGAAGCAAATTTGTGCTGCTGAGTGGAGTGATATATAGAACAATGACAACAACAAAATTACATATTGATAGCATTCACAAGTGTGAGGGTTTTTTTTTTTTTTTTTAATCGGATTGTTGTAGTAGACAAAATTCATGCTTTTCTGCATCACGATAGTTGGAAGCAGTTATTAATTTGGCACTCTGAGTGATAAGGAAAAAGAAAATTGATCTGTAATAGCAAAAATGAGCAATCTTGGATCTTAGCTGATGGTAGTATTTTTTTTTTTTTTTTTATCCCTGGTGTAGGTTACAGATTCAGGTCCATTCATTCTTTAAGCTTATTTTTTATTGCTAGCATATCTTTATGCCTTCTTTTTCTTTTAATTTGAAGACTTGGAACAATATTTTTACTGCCTATAAATGAGCGTTTCTTTCAAATATACCCTGATGTAAAATGCTGAGAGGGTTAGCTTTGGCTTTTTTCTTTACCTACTGTATACTTTTTCTGACATGTTAGATTAACTTTCAGCCGCAGGCCAATCTGTCAAAGAAACAGGGAATGTCTCCTGCTATGACAGATTTGCCAGAGGCTGAGGTTTGAAACAAGCTGGGTATTGCTTCTTACACAAAAGTAATTTCTCCCTACTGAAGAGAGCTATCACTGAATCAGCTGAACAGAAGCCTCTGACTTGCATTACTAGGTTCTGATCAGAAGATCTGCAACAGGCATTTTTTTTAATAAACTTATATGCCACAAAGGAGCTCTGGCAGTATAACTGTGGGAGAACTTTCAGCAATATAAGGTCAAAATAATTTCCTCAAGGATATCAGGAATCCAATATATATTTAAAAAACTTTCCCTGGTTGACTTCAGTATTGTTATCATGTCGGATGAATATACTGCTGCAAAGCTAGACACATAGGTCAGACTTTAACATACAGGCAGGACCTGCACTATAATCCTAGCATCTGCTCCAAAAATAACCACCCCACTCCTTAAACCTGATTCAATTTACCGTATGAGCGGAATAAAATTGTGCCCTCCACACCCCAATTGTCCTGCCTTGGCTGTAGTGCTGAGGGGCTAGGAGATGCTGTGCATCCTGAGCTTTCCTTTGCAGCACAGCTTCTTCCAAGGGGATATCAATATCCAGCTCTCAAAGCAACTCCAACTGTGTAACAAAGCCTGGGATCTTTGCAGAAATGGCTAAACAAGAATATCTATTACAGGCGTCCCCTAAGAAGCAATCTGGACAATTGCACAACAGCTACACTGCTGCTGGGCAGCTTGCGGGGTGAAATGAAGTCACGGTTCGTTCAGTCAGGGCTCCTTTTGTGGCAGACCACTGTTTCCTCTCTTCAGGACTGGCTCATAGAAGGTGTGTGAATAGCACAGGGAGCGTTATAAGAGAGAAAGGAGGATGAGGCTGGGAGCCGTTGCTGCCTCTTTTGCCTTCCATGGTACGAGTGTTCGACACCATGAACAGTGCACTGTATAAATTGGGAAAGTGCATCAGTCTTTTGTTTTACCGGACTTTAGTACCCCTTACATGCAGGCCAGACTCTAGGATAGTATAAGAAGAACGTTTTATTGGGCCTGATGAAGGTATTAAAAGGTATCCTCCTCAGGCGTATGTCATTAGAAAGAACTGACTTAGACATGCATAATGGACCCCTTCTGGCATTGGAATAACTGAAGCTATGCCCATTTCCACAGACTAACTTAAGTCAGTACAGCTGCATTAGGTTATGCCAGCCAAGGATCTGGCCCAATTAAATTGGAATGACAAACCATGTTAATTGTAAGACTTTCTCCAGAAATGCATGTCTCTGCCATATTACCAACTGATCACAAAGTTCATAAGCTGCTGGTTATAATTTAAATTCCCCTTTATAAAGTGGAATTCCTATTTGGATTTTACTTTAAAAAAAAAAATAAAAAAATATATGTAAATGTCGTGAACAGTAAATAGATGAAGACATTAATTTATATTATCATAGTTCTCAGAGGTTCTGTTTTCCCCTTACAGCTGCACGAAAACACAGGGGCTGTGGGGAGGTAGGAAGTATAGCTCAATACTATTTCTTTGCTAAAGTCCTTGCTGCCAGGTAGAGTCCCTGGGTGCATTTTAAGAAGAAAACACTGTTCATCTGTTGACATGTGGTGGGCTTCTGAGGAATAAGAAAGCCTAGAAGCTTGTAGGTTTAAAAGTTCAAGGAATGCCAAAACCAGGTTTTCACATCTGCTTGAAGTTGCAGAGAATGAAGCGTCATGTGGGCTAGGGATCTCCTGCCGGCTCCCCATGTGGGCCCCTGCAGTGTGACTGGATGTCGTAGAAGAGGTGCAGGAAAAGAGGATGTCTCTTGGCTTTTCTTTTTGAGGTGCCCAAAATATAAGCAAGAGAATGCTTTCACCCTGAAAGCTGGGTTCAGCTTTGGTACCTCGTGGTATTGCTGGTGATGTTAAAATACAGCGAACTCCAAGACAAAAAAAAAAACGGGAGAGCGGAGACAGAATGTTTTCAGCCTACAGGAAACAACTGATGGAAGATCATAGCAAGAGACTTTATTTGACAGAATCATGTAGGGCTGTTTCATTTTGAAAGTGCGCAGGGCTTTAGTGACAACTGTATAGGAATGTGTTTGTAACAGAGGTGTCATAGGAAACATGTGGCAGCTTGTTATAAGTATATGCCACCAGATACTGAGGGAGGGGGACTTCACACTGGAATAGCTTTGAAGGCAGATGACTTTTGGCACAGAGGGCCCCTAAAAAGGCTTAGAAGGTACAGGATTTGCCCTTTCTTTTTTCTTTTTTCTTTCTTTTTTTTTTTTTTTTAACAGCTATTTTGCAAGTCCTGAGAAAGAAGACTGGATTTTAAAGCATATTCAGGACAATTTTCTTTTAATCTTAAACAATAGTAAAAAATCTGTAAGCACATAAACAGTGAGGATCTGCTGCAGAATCTCTCAGGAAGGATGCTGAAGTTCTAGGTTTGACAGAACTGGGAGAGTTTTTCATCCAAAGTAACACTAATATTTTATACTTCTTGGCATGTGTCCAATTCTGCTTTGGTGTAAGTTACTTCAGAGTAGGGGAAAAGTGATCAAACTTCATGGATAATGAGATTAAAGAAGAGCTTTTCTAGCTACAAACAGCCCACTCTGATCCAGCAGAAAAATTACTTTAGACTAAGACCCAAAGGAGAAAATAAATAAAATCTTTCTGGGTTGCAGTTTTGCTTGGGAGTTCTAGTGTTGTACCAGTCATTTGCATCCTAGCCACGCTACCAGTCTGGAAAAGACAGAATTTTAGGGTAGTTCACTGGATTGGGTTGATGGAGGGATTAACCTCTAACCCCCATTTAATCCACTTGAGGCAATGCCTAATACTGTTTTATGGGCCTTAGTCCAGGTCCTACAAATTCCAGATGCATTTGCGTTGTGGACGTGGGATGGCAGGTTAGAGGTGCTATTTTTTGCTGGAGGTGGTAAAAATTAGTATTAAAATGCTTTGATTTGAATCTTAATGCTGCCTGCTCCAGTGGAGTATTGAAGAAGGAGGAAAAGGGAGACACAAAGGCAATATTTAATAGAAATTTTTTTCTGAAGATAGATGTTAAAGCACATTTAGCATCTATGCAGTAGACTAGTAGAGGATTGCAGCACGAGTCAAGAAAGGCCAGGAGATCTGAGGCTCACAAGTCATCCTGGCAGGTCCCTTGAGCTTAAAAGGTGAGTCAAACAGCAGGAAGATGACTGAAAGGAGAGAGTTGCCTGTTCAGATAGGTACTATAGAGGGCTGGCAAGGCTGAGTTGCATGGGTGTTGTGAAAACTCTAAGATGGCAGAATAACTCTTGTTTTACACTGGGAAGGTCAAAAGACAGGAATGGTCAAAAGATGGTGAAAAGAGGAAAAAATGCATGTTGAGAATACAATGAGGAAAAAAAACCAAACCAAAAACAAATGAGGGAGACAGCAAAGAATGGAGTAAAGTTTGGCTCAGTTGTTTTTGCTCCCTTTCCTGAAGCTGGAACACAGAGGAGAAAGCTCCTCACCTACCTAGGAGGGGCTAAGAAACTGTAAACAAGCCAGAGTCTTGGTCTGGGCCCCTGAACAGAAAGGTGTAAAGGAAAGGTGTGCACTGTGGGATTCTTCAGCTGAGGTGCTCTATGCTGGAAGTGAAGAAAAGCAGAAAGGTTAATGTGGTCCTTTCATAGGAAGGTGTGTGCAGAATAGTAATTTGTTGTGGAACAAATTAGCTGCAAAAGGCAGAACAGGGGAGAGGCTGAGCCCTGGGCTCTAACACAAGTTGAGGGAAGTGCCTCTAAAGAGCCAGGTGTCAACTTGCAATTCAGAGGTCCTCAACAGAAAGCACCTTTTTGCTGCTTGCTGGGCTGATCTATACCAGCCTGGTTTCCAGGGTCCGGGTGTAGAATAGATGTCTAAAAGGGCTACTGTAGTCATTAGGTTTACCAAAAGAGAGGAAAACTCACTCTTTCTTCCTTCATCCCATCTACAGGAGAGCTGGCAAAAGATTTCCCAAATGACCTGAGGTGGTATGGCAGTGCTTTAATGCAGCTAAAATTTTTAGCCCACTTCCAGTATATATGTGCCTTCAGTCAGAGCTGAGCAGTACAAGCCATCTTGCTGACAAACACACCAACCCAGAAATTGTACTGTGTGTCATAGCTTCTTACTATTAAAAAAATCCAGCTGGGAGGAGAAGTAAGAACAAAACTACCTGAATTAAATGTACAGATTAAATCCTTGATGCAAAATGCATACTGTGAATATGTCCCCAGTCTTGCAAAACTTGATAGGTCTCGCAACCCCCCCTTGTTTGTATTGCCCCAGTTCTCTGCAGTTTTAATAACTGCATGCAGAAGAGTGTTCGTAGTTACCTTTGCGGTTATGCTGCCATCAGAAGAGGAGAGATGCAGCTAGCCATTGATACTGTGAATCTACCCGTTCCTCCTGCTGCAGATTATCTGCAAGTGGCCTTTTAATCTTTTTACGGACTTAGTCACCATCAGAATTAATCAACAGACAAGTTATACTGACATTGTTTAGTCTACTTTGTGGTGACTTCTACTTTACAGATAATTAATTGCTTGTGGCAAATACTGATTGCTGTTGGTTGAACAGGGCACCTGATGTCTGCTCGTGGACTGGAAGGCACCTTACTCATCTGCAGACATTCAGTGTGGCTGCACCACCTATGAGCAGATTCTATGGCACCATCATCAGTGGTGCCATCGTGATTTTATTCTCCTGAATGTCTCTAGGACCACAGCCTTGGCTCTTCAAACAGGCTGAGTGGAAAAGATTGCAAAAACCAATAAACAGACGCTGATGGTAGGGGCTTTTGTGCTTGTTCTGCCTGCTGCTCTCACTGGTGTGCTGTGGAGTGTTAGGAGACTATATTACACTTTTGAAAAATAAATGAACAAAGTAAATGATGTGCTGTGATACCCTTGACTGGGCTTTTTAATAGTGTTTGTTTGCTTACTTGCTAATTTGCAAGGTCTGGCAATTTGCGATCAGCCTCCCAGTCGTTAGCGTGAATTAGTGTGGTTCTATTATATCAGAGGGACAAGCAAGTCAATAAGAAAAAACGAAGCATCCCACATTAGTGAAGCTATAGGAAAATGGCTTGAATGTCTTTGCACTGTTTAGTGTGGTACTTACCTCAAAACTTAAAACTATTTCATATCAGTTTAGTTCTCACTTCATTACCTTGCATGTAAATAACTGTCCAAAAAAGAAAAGTGTCTCCTAGTCTTTAGTGAAGGTGATCTCTTGTTATTGGTTGTTTGAATACCTCCATTGTGGGTCTTTTATCATTTTTATGATGGTGTAAGAAATGTGTCATCTATGTAGCGTCTGCACAATGTTTGCTGAAAATTAAGCTGGTTTAGAGCATTTTATTTCAAATCTGTCATAGCGATTTCAGTGCTGATGTTCTTTCATTTTAACCAAATTATTCTGAGGTTTCTTTGTGTTGGTTTTTTTTGTTTGTTTTTGAGAGAGGAAAGATGGGGAATGCTATGTCTTGACAAAGTCCTTAAAACATCCAGTCTGAAACTCAGTAATGTTATGGTCTTACAAAACCTATCTGGCTTTTTAAAAACACTAGTGGACAACACTTCATGTGTCCCATCGTCAAACTGTTCCTACCTGACACTTTGCATGAAAGGTTGATTTTTCAGTCATAAACATAGTGATGAGAGCTCTCAGAAGTTTCTTTTACAGCACTTCCCAGTTTTCCTTGGACATTCTGGAAAGGTAATTCATTATCATTACCTTAAAAAAAAATGTTGTTAAAAAGCAAGACATTAAATAATCTTTATGATATTTAACTGGTTTATAAAATGAGGAACTCCAAAGTTTCAGTCCATGAATGCATACTGAATAAACTGGACATACTCACATATGTAAGAAGTCAGTCTTCTATTGCTGGAAGTCAAGAGGTAGTTTCTATTTTTTCTGTCAAGAACAAGAGTAATTTATGGAGTGATTCTCTGGACTCTGTTTATTCTGTGAGAAAAGAGGGTGAAGGAATATAGAATACTGCATCTGAGGAGCAGAGTCACTAAAATTAGATGTTGTCCTTGTCTTGAAATTATTGCTACCAATGAAACTGTATTTGTTAGTGCAATTTTTTTTGCTGTTCAGAACCCTCTAATTGCAGGTTGTGATTCTGAGGTTAGTGACAGACAAGGTTATCCAGTGTTTGCAGTTGATTCCTCTTTCCATCTGTCACTTGATCCTCTGTTCTTATAGATGCCAGATGAATATTTCTTCCTCATTTTCTAGCTCCTTTTATTCTGCAATATGCTGACGCATAGTTTCATATTTAAAATTCCTAATATGATATGAAGCAGCTTGAATACAGAATACATTTTATTCAGGAGAAACTTTATTTTCCTTTATTGTTCAGCTGAGTAAGGAAGAAGATGGTAAGGTGAATTTCTCCAGGGACACATTAAGATTAGATGGAGGTGTGGGCAGATTCCTTCCCTTCCCCTCTAAGGTTGGTTATGAGCTGGTTTACACACATTTTACTGTCCTGATTTTTGGTTTTACAGTTTAAGGTTCCCTTTTATTCATGGCTCATGGAGAGAGGTAGAATGGGTTATACTGATACTGTTCATTTTGTGCCAGTTTAAAACTGTGAACACTTGGGAATGGGATGGGATGAGTCGTAATCTACTGTTAAAAGTGCACCGGAAAATGTTTTTGTTTTAGTGAGAGTTATCTGATATACTTAACTGAGAGATTTTTCTGTTTCTGAATGAGGTAGACAGTTTCATTGCTGCCATACGTCTTAGCCTCATCTTGTCTTTATTATATAACCTCCATTATCACAGAATCTAAATGATGCACACTTACTAATGGACTATTTTTACCATTTGTCTGCGAGGCTGTTATAAAGATGGAAAACGGGATCACTTGACTGGTTAATGGCTGAGTTTGGATCACCTAATAGCTGTGCCTATTTTAGGTATGCCGATTAATACTGAATTTAAATGCAGGAAAGCAGTTGGTGGTTGAAACTGCCAGACCTAGACTGTCTGCAGGCAAGTAAAAAACTGGGGAGCCAAGGTCTGGTGGTCCCAGGTGGAAGGTTGCTTTGACTTCTCAAAGCTTTTGGTAGTGACACTTGAGTGAGAAACCTTCAGTGCATGGTCTGAGCAGTGCCTCAGCCTCAGTCTCAGCCACCTGATCTCTTGATGGAGCAGAGGCTTGAACCTGAGTACACATCTGTGAATGTCAGAACGTCCATCTTGTCTGGTAAGGACCTGTCATGTCTAGCTTCATTTTGTAATATCAAACAGGAGGATGGGGTTGTCTGGTTATGTTGCTCTAACAAGGTGCAGGGTGTTTCTTACTGTAGTGACATGTGTATATTATGTTTTGGTTTTCCATATCGTGACCAAAACTTTGTGCTGAGGTTTTTCTCTGGGTGTCCCCAAGGCTGCAGGCTGATCTATTAGGATGAGAAAGAATTGTCGATTTTATTAATTTATTTTTTTATTGTACAAAAAATTCAATGTGGTCCATGCTAGTCAGAGGAGATATTTCACAAGAGCCTGCCAGAAATGACCAGGCTTTCACTGAGTTTAAGGGGAAACTGGACTGGATTACACTGGATGTCACAGAGCTTTTGATTCCTCACTGCAAAAGGCAACCAAGGCAGGCCAGGGCACTGGGGAACAGAAATGCTCAGTGAATGCAGACTTCTGAATTAAACTGTTTTACGTATGCCTTCAGGAAGAATATGGGTGAAAATTCACCTTCACAGTGACAGCCTGACATAGAACGAGGCATATTGAATTGCTGGACTGCTTGCTGTATTTGTAGCGTGTCTTTGGGGAATCATCTTTCTTTCTATGCTTTTTTTTTTTTTTTTTTTTTTTTTTTGTGGTGGGGTGAGAGGGAAGGGATGACACTTATTGTCAGATTCAATCAGCCCTTAACCTAACTAAACTGGACAAGTATATATATGTGTGTGTCTATGTATATATAAAATGTACATATGCATAAAATTATTGTTCTATTCCTGTTTGTAGATATTATAGTGCTGCCTCCTGCACCATTTCAATGTAACTACTGTGGTGTTTACCCAAGTACGTGTATTATTGGTTTTATTCTTCTCCTTGTGTGACTTCTGTGTAAACCTTTCTAGTCTGCATGTCTGTTTCTTTGTTCTGTCAGCCGACACCCATCCTGGCACTTTCTTCGTCCTTTAAAAAAATATATTGGAAACCATTTCATTAAAATGTAATCGTGTCCAGTCTGTAAATGCCCTGTTTGTTCTTCTAATGTCCTGGTATCTCACAGGTTGGTCTGAACAGGCTTTGTAAGCAGCACATCTGCTGCTGTTCAGTGGGTTCAGAGCACAGTGCTGCTTCGACTGCACCACAGCCAGGCTTAGAATAGTTTTCTCTATTCAGACCAAATATATTAACATTTGAAATGATATTATTGTGTGTGACTCACCTAAAAAGATGAGAGGAAAAACCGGCATTAGTGAAATAGTGTGAAACTCCTGTGCAACATCTGTGCCAACTTTTGGTTTCTTCTTAGTTTAACTCTGATGTGCCAGCCATTGTGGATGTGTTGTTTGGCTAATGTCTGAGGCAAGGTTTGATGGTGTGGGGAGGATTAGGGCAACATATGCTTCCCTGTTCTGTGCCTTGAGAAGATGGCATCTATCTTGCAGGATTCTTCAGGAAACATTTATGAAAGCAAAGCTACTTTTGTTTTTTTATGACTTTACTTTTAATTCAAAGGTGAACTGCAGTAATGGCCTTCGCAAGCAAATAGTTTCTCTTTTTTTTTTTTTTTCCAAATATATACCTATACTTTTTTTTAAACTCTACATTATCCCTGGTAGTTTTGTTGAGTGACATTTTAACTATTCAAAAGCTATTTTTACTATTCAAGGATTGTGATACTGACTCGTGATATGTTATGCCAGTCATGTCACCTGTAGTCACTAAATTTAATGCACTTTTCAAATTTGTCTGGTAGTGGCCTTGCTCCCAAGGGTGCTGCAAGTTCTAGTTAATATTTGCAGAGTATTTCCAGGTTCTGAATTTCAGGGTGGCAATGTAAGTGCCTCCTGAACAAGACGTCTGTGACCATTAACTCCCTGGACCGTATTAGAAAGATTTGAGAAGACTCTTCATTTCTTCAGAACTTGTGAATCCATTTATGTATTAAACCATGAAGACTGAGGAAGCTGTTGTGAAGGAACCAAACTAAAACTTTGTTCCCCAGCCAAGGAAAGTTTAATGTTGATATTAGCATGTTTTAGACAATGGATAGCTTGATGTCTGAGGTCATAAATTTTTTTAAAGTAGCCATACTGTGTCACATTTCTTTTTGATCTGTGCTTAAATTTTCATTTACTTTTATATGTTGCTGGCTGAGGGCCACTAGTTTTCTATCATGAGAAATGGTTGCTGAATTAGATTTGCTTTTTTCCCCCAGCTCTGAAGAGATGTGCATTATCAAAGCAGGTGTTTGGTTCAGAATAAGAGAGGAGATGGTTCTGTAGGGAATACGCTTGGCAAAGCAATACCATAAATAGGTCTTGTGTCAGTGTTGGCTGTAATGTCTTGATATGTGTCATCATGAATTATATATTATTTCAGATTTATCACTTCTTCCACTGATAAGGGACATTGCTTCTGTGAGTGAGTTTTCTTCATGGCTTAAAAGATTTAGTGATACATTGAAATTCCCTGTATTGGAGATTCAGATGAACTTTGGAAACTTGAGATAAGAACTATAAATCTGCTATAAACTAGGAAGCCATTTTTCAAAGTGTGTATTTATTGACAGAGTTTGTACTAGCTTATTCTTTTGCTTCACATTTGTGTGCATCAGAAGAGATTTTCTTTCCAACAGTATGAACAAAAAGTGAAAAACTTAATGTAGGTTGTACAATATATAGGTAATTTGTCAACAAAGTATTAGTCTTCATTAGAGCATCACCAGCTATTGCCTCAAAGGGGTAATTGGGGAAAGGGTATTTTCCTGTGTCTCGAGTACTGCTTTCAGGTTTTGTTCTTTTGAAAAGCTATGTTGTTGGGGGTGTTTTTAAATACATTTCTAGACTTAAGACCTTATTTTGGAGCTCTAAGGTAATGTTGTTAAAAATTCCGGGCTAGACAGCTTCATTTAATTTAAGTTCTTTATGCAAAGTTGACATCACTTAGGCACATTTGAAAATAGGATCACTTAGTGGATGGCATAAGGGCAGCAGGCAGGGAAGTCACTATTGAGTTTTCATCAAAAAAACCCAACTCTACCTTTTAGATGGAAGGAGATATAGCATATCCTTGATCTAACCTGCCAAGACCTAACCTGCAAGATCTATCCATGATCTAACCTGCATGGGAGAGCATCTGGGACAGCATTAGACCATGCAACTTGCCACTGAATCCCCAACAGAAAAATTGTGCCTGAGGAGATATATGTATAAGCAAGATCCTGAACTCCAGACCTTAAGCAGATTCATGCTAGGAGATTATGAAAGTTGTGTAAAGTTATTTTTCTTTCCTAGTATTAGTAGGATTTTAATCACTGTAAAGCTACTGATAATGATATACTTGAACTTGATTTTTGAAATCTTAAACTTCTTAAAAATCTTTAACGAAGACGAGGCTGTAGAAATGAATGAATGAAGAATATCTAATTTCTAGCAGCTGTTTTTCTCCGATCCAAATTGAGTTGCATTTTTTGCCTCCTTCTAACTCCTTTTATTTTGTAAAATGTTGACACACAAATTGATATTGAAATTTTGTAACATAATTTCATAACAAGCAGCTTAGATACAGAATCTGTCTTCTGTTCAGGTCTGCTTTCATCCCATTTTATGGTTCAACTGAGTTAAAGACAAGACTCAGATGACTTCCCCTGGGGACCTATTAGATGCAGCTGGAGACTTCTCAGTATCACTTCCCTGCCTTTTACCCAAGGGCAGATTAGGGGCTGGTTTACCCCATTTTACTGATGTAGCTATGAAGTGAATAATACAGTTTCACTTTTACCACTGCAGAGGTGCTTTGTATTGCTGTGACTTCGTTTGCTGTGTTAATTCTGGCCACTGAAAAATGTGGCAAGGTAGTGTTTCAACTTTGTTCATATTGCCAAAATGAAATCTCTTTCAGACAATATAAGCCTCAAAACACAACCCCAGTATTAAAGCCCTAAGTCTCCCTCTTCGTGCCACTCTCTCTCCCCCAAGCACTCAATCATTTATCAGCTGACATGGGCATTATGGACAAATCTATTGAAACCTGGAGTCACATAGTGAAATGCACATACAGAACAGAGAGATACCCCATTACAATTGTGGGATAATTCAGATAAGTCATCTTTGATTCAGTTGTACAGTGGGGAGGAATGAGTAGAAACGTGTTGCATGTGAGTGGCAAGGAATGCTCAAATTTAGCAGCTGATGGTATGAAGAAAAGAATGTAGGAATACTTCCCCACCCCCCAGCTGCATCCCGAGCTTAAAATCCAAGGCCTTCAGATTCTGGCTACTTATCTATGAGACTTTTAAGGCCAATTGGTACTGATTAAATAATGAAGCAATCTAAATCAAGATAGCATCGCTTCCTGTGCTTTCTAGTTACTAAAGACCTGACTCTTCAGCGGCAGCAGATTCCTTGTCATCTGTGCAGGCTGTCCAAGGAAAGCACCAGTAGCTGTAAGCTGCTGCTGTTTAGCTTGGGTGCAGCCTCCCTGAATGCATCTCAATAATTTTCAGAGCCGAGCTAGCTCCTGCCTGGCCAGTTTGGCATGTGTGCGTCTCTGCATCTCCCCACGGATGTGAGGTTAATGCTGTACATTGGTGTGTGTTGTGGGCTGTTGCAGTGCTTGTGAAGTCCAGGGCTGCCTCTGCTTGTAGATCTCGCCCAACTCCAGCGGCCTGTTACTTCCATAAAGTTTAGGGTTGGATTGGGTTTTCCTTCTCAAAATAAATTCACTATCTGCTGAGACTTCCTAACTGCACTTCTAAAGTTGGGATGAATGGTGGTTTTATGATTTTAAGTGCCAGTCTCCCTTGTACTTCAGAAGATGCCAAGCTGTAAGGGGGAGACTGAATCTTGGACAGCCATGATCAAGCATCCAGTTTGCTGCTCAGTTGGGGATTAATGGTAAGCTCTTAGTGATGGGACATCACTACATGGAAAAATGCTGATGCCATTTTTTAGTACAATAACAACACTTAGATGGTCCCGTGGTATTAAATGGTACTAAATGATAGAGAGAATAAAGAAGTTTTGATATTTTAGTGTCTCTCACTGAACTTACAAAGCAAGAATGGTTAAGCTCTTTGGAGCTTTAGATCACACACTGACTGGCTGCTGGGATCAAGAGGAATTGATTTTTGGCTACATTAGGTGCCATAAGAAGCAAACAAGGATGTTTTCTTTCTACAATTGGTTATAAATGATGAAAGCACTCAGTGATGTACAGCAAAGAATTGGACCAACGTTGAATTCTTATGTCTGTCTGAATATGTGGTGTGTGTAGAAATGGGAGCAAAAGAAAACCTCTTTCTTTGGAGGAGTGGGGAGGGGCTGTGTTTATGTGGGGGGTTGTTTTGTTTTGCTGCAGGTCTAAAGCTAGGCAAATTTAGGGATGTCTTTTGAGATGGTCTTATCCCAGGCATCCCAGCTCAGACTGAGAATAAGTTGAAGCTAGTTTTATTCTTTCTGTCAGACTTTTTGACTGTAATTTTGGCAGGAGACTCATGCAGGCACAGTGGTCTGTCTGCACAGAGCTGCTTGCAATATCAGGACCTTTATTTTTTCATTTTGTCTTCCATAATTGGAAATAAATCCTCTAGATTGAAAATAAAATGTATTGCTTGTTGCATATAAGGGAAAATCTGACCAATGTAATAGTGTTGTATTTTTATATTTGCTGAGATGAATTGATTCACTTTCTTGCATTTCGTTTGCAGAGCTACTTTCCAGCTCTGCTCAGCTGGACAAGATGAGGAGAATGGCATCCAAGTAGGGATTTTCTTACCCAGATCTGTAAGCTGTTTTCAGCATTGCTGATGTGCAAGTTGCTGTTTTGTTCCAACACAGTATAGGTGAGTTTAAATTAAGAAAACCATCACTGAATTTTTAAAGGCAGAATTTGTTATCTTAAATTTAACATGTATTTCTGTGCATCAAGCCTGATTCTTCTTTGACTTCATGCCAATATAACTGGCAGCTTCACTCAATCGAGGGTAATTAGTTTGATGAGAATCAGCGAAGTGTCCGTTTTTCCCCTACTACAATGCGTATATTCACCTTGCTAGTATATTAATAGCACTGATGAATTTGTCTGGATCTAGATAAATGCAGTGAGATAAAGGTTGTGTATGAGTACAAAAACCCCACAACTGGTGTAGGCCTAATCTCTTTGCCCAGGAAGGTGTAATTTGCATGTGTAGCCCACTGGCATGAATGTATTTTAGGTAGTCTTCTGTGTCTGATACAGAAGGTGTGAATTATTATAGCCACTAGAAACAAGCCTTAGTGCTTTATTCAAGTTGGTGCATGACATGCTTTTAGCTATGGAGATCCCTAGTGTGCTGCACATGGGTGGCAGTTGTCTATTGGTGTCAGATATTTTTATAAGCAGTGTGCAGAGGAGCACACTGAAGTGTGGGACAAGAAATGTATTTTATTGAATGTTACTTCAGCTTTTGCAGTAGTGAACTGAAACCAGTAAACACAAGGTGAGCATGTTGCAAACTGATGCACAGCTCATGTCCTGGCATTTGCGCAGACTGTCCTGGGGGTGCACCCATGGGGAGCATCTACAGCATGCTCTAAGAATCTACAGGATTCGAAGTATTGCTGGCTGCTGCTTGCCCAGCTCAGCATTCGGGCAGACAGGCTGTTCCACACATTCATCTCCCTGCAGGAGTGCTGATAATACTGTTAGTCTCTGGAGTGCTTGTAAAGGCCAGGTTGGCTTTGCAGGTTGGTCTCATTCAACCTCAGGAGTCTCTCTGCCCCCATAAAAATTAGGACTAGGTCTGGGTTTGTTTGCTTCTTAAAATGAAGACTTGGGGCACAAGATGTGGCTGTTGTAGCAGACAAAGCTTCAGTGGTTGTCCTAGCTCAATCACTATTTACACAGAACAGAGTAATGTGGCTGTGTTTGTTTGAAACAGGCAGTGTGGGAAGAAGGTGTCCTCTGCATTTGTAGATTACTTGTTTTATTTTCTTTCACTGTGGTGATGGTTGCTAATGTTATGTAAAATATTGACAAATCAGACAGAACACACAGGAGTCAGGGAAGTTCAAAGCGCAGTTACTTTCAAGAGACCCCCTGACACCTTAAGGGAGGAAACTTTGGCAGACGTTGTAGGTTTGCTGTGTCCCTAGTCAAAAAGTTGTGCTGGTTGGCATGCTGATGGGAGTATTATTGAATAAACATAATACAGTATTTGTACTCTGATTTAAAAAAAAAAAGTCAAATACACTGTTCAGAGAAAAAGGCTCTCATAAAAGGAGCTGTTTTTTTCCCTAAGACTTCCTGTTTTGTTTGGTTTTGTATTTACTACTAGTATTGAATGGCCACGGGAATATAAACTTGTAAACTATCTGGACCCAAGAGGTGACACTTTCCATATTTCACTGAGAGCTCTGTGAAATGGAGTCCTTCCAAATGTGTTACCTGAGTATGGTGCCAAACCCCTGATTCTGTGTGAACCATGGTAACGGACTACTTTCCTCCTCAACCTTGCCAAGTTTTTTTGTATTGTTTCAAGCATCTTATAAACTATTTTCTCAGTTTACCCTTTCTTGAGCCCTTGTTATAAAGACCTATACTTATAAACCCTCCATGGAACTAAGAATAAGTATCGTAAAGCTAAAAATGCAAATTTCCATAACTTGCAAGCCAAAAGCACAGCTGTGTGAGGTATTTTGACCTCTCTGAATGTTGACGTGATGGTCTTAAATCAGGATTCGTGGACATATTTACAAGGATAACTTACTTTAATCTTTACATCATGGGAGTGGAAGTGTCATGCTGTGAGGATTCAAAGAGGTCTTGTGTTTCCTGCAGTGGATCCTTGCACTCTAAAGACTACAAAGCAAGACCTTGTATTTTTTTTTTTCTGTGTAGAAGGCGCTGGTTTATGTGCCTGTATTACTCTCTGAACAACAGGAATAATGAAAGAAGGTTAAGAAATAGGATGAAGTATCGCTGTGGCAAGTAGCATGTAACTATGGGTTTCTGGCCTTTCCGACTGCCGTGTTATTTTCTGCCCGTAGTGGGGACCCAGCGGTTGTGATTTAGTGCCTTCCTGGCACTCGCACCTGTAGGTGGCAGCATCTTCCTGCTCGATGGGATGTGGTGGCCAGTCCCCGGGTTTCCAGTGTGAGTGGGAAACAAAATTAAAAGCAAGATCTTCCCACCCCCTTTCTAAGGTGAACATTCTCCTTTTCTATGATGTAAATGTGAGGCAGGGCTTGTTTGACACCTCTGTCAGACTGGCTTGTTCTTTCTCCGTTCACTTTAAACATGGCTTCTCCCTTTGGTTCTGCGTCAGTTTTTCTCCTTGTATTTTAATCCACTCTGTTCTTAGACTTCCAAAGTCTAAGTTCTGTTTGAAGGTAGAAGCAGGGACTTGGAGAAGGGCTCTCTGAAATACCGTACTGGCAACTTGGTAAGGAAGAGCAGTTAATGGGTATTGAGAAAACTGTGCATCATTTCTAGTCCTGTTCAAATACGTATCAGGTTGCTGGACCCTGAAAAGGTCCAAAATAGCTGGAAACAAATCAAGTAATGTTTTGACTTTTAACAATGTCATTCTGATTTCCTTAGGATCTTCGTTCTCTGAATTAAGACTGTTAGAAGAGAGACATTGTTATCAACTTGAATAATATATGTGTGGCATTAATATGTGAATATTAATAAGAGCAATTAAATAAAAAAGAGTCTCAAATTTGTTCCAGCAAGATAAAAAGCTAACAGAGCAATAGCAAAAGAGTGGGAGAAATCAGAATAGTAAGATAACTAGTTCTAGAAAATACTGAGAGAGGAGCAAGGATTTCTTTTTTTTTCCTAAATCTAACTACATTAACTACTATTAAAAGTAGGCTGATTTTTCATTAAAACATCAAGTCAGATCTCTAGCTTGTCTCAAGGGAGAGTCCATAACACCTATACCATCGGGGCACACTCTCATAAGCATCATCTTCCAGCAAAGACACGGTGCAACTGCTGCTGCGCCTCATCACAGGGTGTTTAAACTGGAGTCTGCAAGAGGACCAAGTGTAGGCAATGGCCAGAGACAGAGAGGTTGGAAAGATGCTCACATGATCACTCACAATAAGCCAAATCAGCCAAGGAGGAGATGGAAGCAGGTGTCCGATGTCTCCTGTACTGGTTTTCTCTGCCCAGGGATTTCCTTTTCATGGAAGATTCACAGCTACACAATTAGAGCAGCCTTCCAGTGCATGAAGCAGCCAGAGAGGTATTCAATCTACTGTGTTTCTCTACTGGCGGTAGGTAAAGTCACTGTTCCAGATGGACACTACCAATATTGCTTCGGATAATACTGTAGCTTTATCTGCCTGGCTGCTGTCCAGTAGCTGCTGCTTATCTTGGCAATGATCTCAGACTGCATCTTTAGATTTGCCTGTTGCATTGGAAAATGAGGTCCATGTGTGTTCTCTATACTTGTGTCAGGGATTATATCGTACATATTAAATCTTTTCTCAAAAGGAATGCAAACAGTACCCTTTTCTTGTGCAAAGGGTCCATAATACTCCTCTACAGCTTATCTTGTGTTAGATGAAACTAAGAAATGTCACAATTTTGGATGTCTAACTCATCTTCCTTCATAATAGTGTGGAAGATCAAAATTCAAAATACATTGTTCATGCTATCAGGAAACAGCAGTACATTTGTGACAGTGACACAGGTTCAGCCCATAAAATTCAAGCTCTGTACCTGCTAGGAAGCTGAATGGTATGCAACAAAACATTAGTTGTGGATAGAACGCATTTTTGTCTAATGCAACTCAGTGTAGGTTGTAACAGATTTGAAATGTGGCTTCAGATGCGGACTGCAGAATCCTTGGGAGGGTGATTAAAATAGGTGCTCCCTCACCATCCATGTATTTAAAGTCTCTTATTCTAATGTCTTCAAACACACTATGAAAATGTTCTGCTGTAGTCTTCATGTTCAATTACCATCATCTGCCCAATTCCACACCTCTTGTGCATGTAACTTTGATGTGAATTACTAGAATTATCCTGCATGTGCACACATCCCTGTTGAAATGTGTGGGTCAGTGCTGCTGTCTCCTCTGCTAACAGCACTGATTCTCATCTATATCAACTGCCCTCTCTAGAAATTGAAATAATACCCCTGGCCACTTTTAGTGTTATGCCTAGAAAGTACATTACACATGAGGATGTGTCCTGCCACAAAGAATTGACATCAAAGTTAACACAATACTATACGCAGTGTTTGAGGGTTTGCTTTGCTCTGTGTTTGCAAGGCATTTTTTTCCTCGTACATAGACTGATTGTTGATATCTCTTCCAGAACAGAAAAGAAACTGAGAGGTACTCATTTTTCTGTTTGGTGGTGAGGTGAGTGTAAAGGTGGCTGACAAGATGAAACTCTCTCCTGTCATGTTAGTACAGTCGTCAAAAGCTAACCCTTCTAGGCACCTTAATGGTTCCCTAACAAAAATGGAGCTGGAGAGCCTGGTCTCCGCCTTGGTCTTATAGCAATATTGCAATGATGCATCTGTTCACTGTGCAACTGTGTGAAGGTGCCCAATAGTGGGACTCCATAGGGTTAGCTACAGTTTGTCATGATCTGACTCACGCTAGAAAGCAGGAACAAACATTACGATGGATTAATTCCTAGTTATCTTTAACAGGGAAAATCCTTCATTATTTGTCTACTAGAATTGGATAATCTGCAAGGCTTATCTCCAAACTCTCTATCTTGATTCTTCAAAGCTCCCAGTACCCTCCTGGAACAGCAGTATGTGTGCATGCAGATAAGTCTTGAAGGATGAATATAGTTATTAGCTGTGGTTATTTGAACATTGCTGTTCATGTCTAGTTCCTTTGTATCACACATGTTGAGTAGAGAGCAAAAGATGCAACTGTTCGGTGATGAAAAAAATAAAGGTTTGGGGAGAATAATATTTAAGTGTCCTGTACTTTTCCCCTCCCAGCCCTTTTCAGTCCCCTTCCGTAATTTGTTGTACTTTCAGCATCAGTGTTGTGTCACAAGGATGTAAAGTAGGAACAACTAGACCAGACTCCTTGGTGGAATCTAGTCCTTTGCTGCCATAGACTACTGTATCATGTAATCCTGCCAATGAAGCTATCAAGTTTTGTCTTTGCCCATCTTGCCACTTTTGACTTTTCTGCTTCTCTTTTGATGCCTAGAATTCACCTAGGCTTCCTTTGCTAATTATGCATGGCAACATCTCTGCACATACAAACAAAGAGAATATACAAAACACAGGTTTTAAGTGTGGGAGTGCTCAATTTTGATAAGGCCTGTCTTCCACAAATTCAAGTTAAAGGGGAAAAAAAGCTATTCTTGCTATGACTATTGAGATGTGAGGATGGGGCAGACCCTTTGATGAAGCTAGGGCTGCCCTGCTTTTGCTGTGTTTTGGTCTCAGAGTTGCTACTACAAAAGTGGTGAATATATTTGAAATAGAAGCATCTTGTGGAAAATCTCGTATTATTTGCTTCTTTACTAATTATACTTAGTGTTTTTTCTGAACACAGTGTGATAAAATACTCTGTTCAGTAATTTAGTTATTGTTATTGATGAACGGTCATGTGAATTAATTCTGAATTATGATTTCTTGATAAAATCCAGATGAACATGCAATTCCTTTTCACTTACATTTAGGTATATAACACATGACAATAATTTCTCTGTTCGGCTACAGAACTGGTACAATGAAAGTCCCTTTGGGTGCCTCTCCAGTTTGCTGCAGAGGGAAGAACTGGGATGCAGAGACCCATTTCTTATGAATTGTTTTCTTCCAGAAGGTAAAATCTCAAAATGGTCTTGACTGGAGGGTTTTTCACCAGAAAATCCCAACTCGGCAACGATAATCATGGAACCATGATGGTTCCATCAGTGTTTGACAGGAAGTCGTACTTTGTTGATAGGAAAATGTTTGTGTCTTTCATAATCTAGAGTGTAGCTAACATGAAAACAGTACTGAAATATTTTGGGATAAGTCCCAGGTTGTGACTCCTGGGAGTCGGAACTGGAATTGTGGCAGATTCTTCTTCAACAATTTCCTTAGACGACTCTGCTGAATGTGAAACAGGGTCAAACTGGCACTCAATTAATTCTGCAGAGCCGATTTTACCGTAGAATTTTTTGGGGGGGTTGTATACAGTTAGGTTTATATGACATGTAAATGTTCAATTTGAAGTGAGTCCAAGATGGTGCTGAACACTTTTTTGGTTTGTTCTTTCTGGCTTCTGTGATTAGTGAAGTTAACACAGCATCTTTTGAGTTTAGGTCCTCAAGATTTCTGATAGAGATAAAAAAATATTTTTCATACAATGCTTTCCCTAAGGTTCTTTAGTACCCATGGTGTTAGTCAGAAGGCTGGGGTTTTTCAAAGAACACAAAACCCGAGAAAACTACCCACCAAAACAAAGATGACCCCCAAATTTTCCAACACCGACAACCTTTAATGGAAACCAGGAACTGGGAAGTATTTCCATAGGTTAAATAATGGACTATATTACAGTCTGTGACACATACACAGTGAATACATACATTGTTATTTTTCTTTGGGGAATTGTTCTGATTTCAAGAAGTTGATGCCGTATCTAAATGATAGGATTGCACATTCAAGGCTGCATGAGAAAATAGTGAACAGTGACATATGTCTTTATTTTTGCATTCAGCTGACTTTTCTACCATGATCAAAATTGCAATAAATCGAAATATTGCTGCTAAGTCACAGCAGAGTCAAAACAGATTGTCACTTTGATTATTCAGTGGCCTGCTTTTTTAGCAGTGTGCTATGATGGTAAAAGAATTTGTGGGATCTAAATATTTAAACAGTATTTCACCAAACAAAAGCTGGGAAAGTTACAGTGAATAGTTTCTGCATCTTTCATTGCTATTCTTTTTAGATTGAAAGAGCAGGTCACTTAATCGTATAAAGTAATATCAGACACCCTGTTTCCTCAATAATAAAATGGGGATAATACTGCAAAGGACTGTGCTGCGGTGATTCATCATTATAAAGTTCTACAGAAATGGTAGGCGTTATTAGCATCCCATGTGGTTACAGTGACAGGATGATATGGTAGTTTGTCTGAACTGGTATTAAGTGGTGCTGAAAGTCTCTTAAAAAACCTGTTCCTTCTGGATTTCCAGACATCAGAGATTTAGAACAGTTTGGATAAACATCTGGACTGAACTGAACTATCTTTTAAATGTTACCTTAAATGACAGATGAAGAAATCTTATACTGTGATAACCTTCTGTCTGAAGGATCTCAAAGTACTACAGGAATCAATATGCAAAATATATATAGATGATAGCAGCTCTGTCAAGTTAGGGCACTGTTTGGCATAAGACAGTGGAAGAAAACAACATGTGATAAAAATCAAAATGGAAAAACACAATATTAAACTCAAAATACTGGGAGAATGCAGTCAGAGAGAAAATAATCATCAGCTGGGACCTGGTAGGAAATTGGGAGGTGTAGCTTCTTTTCCCACACAATGTACCGTGTGAATTGGGGTCTGAACTTAAAGGCTCAGAAATGCCTTTATGGCTTGTGTGAAAAATTGCAGCTCCAGGGACAAGCAATTTGCTGGGATGCAGGTTAAATAATGTTTCATATAGAAGAATCACAACTGCCTGTTTGTCAGCATAACATCACAAAACCCATGCATTTTAAACTGTTACATCGTTGACCAAAAAAGTGCTGCTTACCAGATTGTGTGGAGAACTTACAGCAGCAATGTCTTTGGAAGGTGCTCCCTTCTTTAACCTTACTCAGCTTGACTCAGCTGAGATTGCAGTACATGTCTGATATCACTTACACTTAAAAAAATAAAAATAGATGTTTAACAAATATTTCATCTCAAAAAAAAAATCAAGCATGGAGAAATGTTGACTAGTTTTTAAGAAGTTGCTTCTTTTACTTTTGACCTTGTGCAACTGCCTGGTTTTGACTCTTTATGCTCTCTGCAGCAGAGAATTGATGTAACTCATCTGAACCAGCAAAAGCTGCTTCTCATCCTGCCTTGTTGCTCTGATAAAGACACTGGTAAGAGCAGTCTTAACCAGACTATTGCTTCTAATTTTCTCATCTTCTAGCAAAACAATGAAGCTTGAGAAATTATGCTTTCTGCTTTTCAACTACAGAAACCTATTAGTGCTCAACAATATGTCAGAAGATTTGCTGTAAATCTTAACTATCTAAAATAAATGTCCAGGGTTTAATATTTTATAAACAGTGGATCTGCTCTCAGAGATGGAAATAATAGATGTTCTGTGTTCGTTTGCATGATTTTTATCTAATTATCATAGTCAGGCTGTCACCAGACTGTTTGTATCTTAGTTCTCTGTCTGGTACACAGGGCACATGACTGACTAGTGATTTACACTGTGCCATGCTAAAATTCCTGCAAGTGACAGTTTAGAAATAGCAATTTAGAAGCTGATCAGTGAAAGCTGGTTGTGCTGAATCAGTTAAAATGTTACACTGGTTCCCGTTTAATGGATTTGTGGAAATTAATTATTTAAATGTCCAATGATTCTCTTTCCATCTTCAGAATAATCTGTTTTCAAGTGGTCCTAAATGAACATAAACACATGTTTTCCTCCCTCCCCCTTTTAAATATTTCACCAAGTTTTCCTGTCACTGTGATAATTAAAGAAATTGATAATATGCCTTCAGAGGAAGGCCAAAGGGCCCTAAAGGGCAGTATCTGTTCCTTTCAATCACTGCTTAGCATTTGCCAATAAATAAAGAAATGCTTCTTAAAGTCAGGAAAAGGATTAATCTACATATACTAGCCATTGTGTGAGTGCCTATCATCTGGCGTAGGATCTTGTGCTTAGCCCTTCTTAAGGCCATGGCCCACTTCCAAAAATGTGAAGTCCTGTGGATTTATCTGGAACTTGGTTCCTAAAAACTTTATGAATCTAAGACTTTGTTAGTGAGCTAGAAAGGCATCATCAGAGAAGTGGTTAATGAAGTTAGGTGATTAAAGAATGCTCAATAGTCCAAGTTTGTAAATAAGTGAATGCAAATGCAGAAACATCCCCAGAACTTTAAAGGCAATTCTTAAGACCTGTAGGGCTCAAGGAAGTAAACCTGGGTTGATATTCCTATAGCTAATAACCTGAATTTGCAAACCTGACCCACATGTTTATGTATGCCTCCTCCAGGGCAGAGATAAGTGATGTTGTTTGATAGTGTTCAACTCTGGAGAGACTATGTAGGACTTGTCTGATGGTTTGAGAAGAAGCTTCGGGTGTAACTGAAGGATTTCTTCTTGTTTCATTGGTGTGAGGGTCAAGCATGAGCCTCAAAGGAGGCTGAACACTCTGCCTTTTCAGTAGATAACAAGTAGAAAAAGGCTGATTTCATAAGACTTAAAAGAAGAACTTTAAGCGTGCCTGCTGCTGATGATAATGGCTCCTTCTCCGATGGTTTGAAGACAACCAGGAGCCATTGATATGAGAACTGTAATTGATTACGAACCATCTTACATTAGATGAACAAAAAACAATCTGCAGACTCACAAGTTAATGTGTCCTGTTGCTGCAACATAACCTCAAAACAATATTCTGTATGTTAGTTTTCTCTAGGGGTATTACAAAAAGGGTAAGTTTCAGAGAACTCTGTGCTTGAAGGGTGCAATGCTGATCTAAAGAAGCATTTGTATTCAGCCAATACAAAAAGGAGATAAGCATGGCCTCATAATCCTGTCTTCATAGTAGTAAAGCAAACAAGTGCTTTGCTAAAAATATCCAATAACCTGTTTTTTTGTAAAAATTCCTTCATAATAATATTTCTTAATATAGGCTGTAGTCATCGTGTCCCCTTTTTTTCACTCCCATATATTGCTTTAAATAAATGCTTTAAAGCATGCAATATTAAATTCTCTTCCAAAAAATCAAGGTTGTGGGTGGGTTTTTTCCCCTTCCTCACTTGTAGAAAACAAATGCTTTAAGAAGTAGCTTTGAAAGTTTTACTTTTAAAAATATGCGCAGTTTGTTTAGTAGCTGGAACACGTTACAGACTAGACCTACTCTGATTGGTTTTACATGAGTTACAGCATCAATGGGTGCGCTGGTTTTTTGAAACCCGAGTAAAAGTTTGCTGCCCTGCTGTGTCACGTCCTTGTTCATTGTGTTCAGGTCTCCCCTATGTGCCTATATGATGTCTAACTTCATATAACTGTTCACAGGCCTCTTTCCAGATTATCTGTTTGGATCTCTATGTTGTGTAATTTGGGTGAATGAACTTAAAATCAGATGAGGTGAGGTGAATTTATTTGTAAGCCTGTACATATGAAAAATCTCAGGTTTTGGGCCTTAGAAGGTTTAACAGAAAACAACTAAAACTGTCAGTATGTTTAGTTAATCTTTAGAATTACATACCAAACAGACTTTGAAGGAATATAGGTAATAAAATCATTTTTTGTGAATACCAATATCTATCTCACTGAAGCAAGCCTGACTACCTTTCAGTACGACCACCTTTAAAGATTTTCCTAAGAACTAGAGGGCCACCGCTGAGCTGGATCATGCCAGCCCATCACTTCAGTGCTTACTTTGCAAGGTCCAGATGGTGGCAAGCTGCAAATGGATATTTCTGTAGCTGAAATATCTATCCCCTTGGCAGACTCGAGAGACATTGGTTCTGGCAGATTTAGACCTGTCTCTGGCTATTTAGCACAGTTGTACAGTTAATGGGCTGTTGGACAATTTTGTCAAACTTGCTATTTTCTGGCAACTCGTTTATAATTCTGGGAAAGGAGCGCACGGTTAGCCATTTGTGAATAACTGGAATCCTCTTGAGATCTCAAGAAAAACACTTTCATTGTTAAATAGGGTTGATTCGCCTGTTTATTTAGGTATCCTAGATAGAATCTCAATACCGACCTTTGAATGCTCCATATATTTCTCCAAATTGAATTTTGCCTTTGTGTGTGTGTCTGATGTGTTTTAAGAGGCCAAGGTGTTAATTACTGTTATTATGCCTAGTTTACCATACGATTATAGTTGATGTTAATTAAAATGGGGACTTTGCAAATGCAAAAGGCAGAGCTACAGGTTGTATGTGCTCACATGTACATTTTCGTGTGCATCCACAGGTATATAAATAGGAAATCTTCGTCATCAGCTGCATTTATGCTTTACTTCTGATCAATTTACTGATCTTCTTACTGATCTCCTGGACACGAAAATTCTTGACCAGCCCCAAACAGCCTCAAACCAAAGTAAAACCTAACTTATCCTCCAATTACTGGCCTAAACACAAATCCTTCATGACCAACCTATTTCCAGTATCTATCAGGCTTGTAGATGAGAGCAGTGTCATTGGAAAGAGATGTGATTTAGCTATCCAATAGGACAGACCTCGCTTTTTTTCACACTGCAATATCCTGGTACAATCACAGTCATTCTGTATGGACTGTTTGAAGTTGTTTTGGACAGTTCTACCATGAACTAGAAAGTTAAAACCTTCATCTTCCTCTAAGACTTGCATTATGATTGCCCAGCTTTACAAATGGAAATGCATACAAATTGCACTGATAACAGTTTTAAGATGCATGGCCCATGCTGAATGCACAACAGTATAACATTAAGGATATATGTTGTCTCTGGATGAGGATGATATGAATGACTTGCTTGCATCTTCCTAAGCCTGTATAATGGGGTTCTGAAATACAGATAACATCATGTAAAGAGATAGATGTAATGCATACCCACATAGAAAAATACATGCTTGAGAGAGATTGTCCAATGGTTGGGAAAACACAATTTATATTTCCAAACTGAATTGTTTTAAAATTCTAGAAGATCCTGGGATTGGTATTCTGTGTAGGACGCTGGCATTTTGCTGTATTTTCCTTTCTTAATATAGTTTAATCTGTATTAAAGCACTGTGCTGTCACAACTTTCATAAATTATTACACAGCCAGCCAATAGAAATTACATAAATACTGCAAATATAATCGTCTGTTCTTAGCAGAAAGTCTTAAAGGACTTTTAAACTAGTTACAACAGAAAGTGGTAATCCTTCTATTAAAACTTTCTTACCATGTTATAAGTTTGCCGTTATGCAACATTTTTCACTTTGTCAGCTGAAAACTGTTTTTCCAAAAGTAATCTAGACCTTGCTTTGCTGAGATGGAAATAAAGGGAAGTTTGTCTTGACTAAGTGCTCTGTTTTCCTGTGACTCTGAGCAAGTAGTAGTTAGAATGAAACATTGGAAACAACAGTAATTTACTAATCAGGAGAAAAATGGTTGTTACTGAAACATACCCCATGTTTACTGCAAAATTGATTTAAAGCGCATTTTAAAATAACAGCTCAAGAAAAATAGGCTCACAGTGGGCTCCAAATTCTAAATGCAACATCTGCATATATATGATTAAGTGCTGCAGAATGGACTTTGCTCACTGAGGTCTTTTAAGGGCAGAGAAGATAGCAAGGAATGCGTTGCTGAATTAAGCTGCCTTTACAAGTCTGAGGAGCACCAAGCTCCTGATCAAGCTTTGCATTGCCCTTGTGGAAGGCGTTGGAGGAAAGAAAACGCTGGAAATAAACCTAAATTCTGTTATACCTTCACCCAAGCCCTAGACTGTGCTTTTACTGGATTTTTTAATAACCACAGTACTAAAACCTAATTAGCTTAAATTACCACTTGTACCCTCACAAAATAAAGATGAGAAGGGAAGAATTATCCAGTGCTAGTGCTTTTCTTGGAACAAAACAGGTTAAGCACGGCTGTTAATCTAGAGGTAAACTGAGGAACACAGTCCACTATCCAGGAGAATGAGTAGCTGAAGAAATGAGATCAAGCAAAAACCTAAACAAAGAGATATAGTTCAGTATACGCTCCTCTGCAAAGCTTGTGAAAAAGGGAATAGGGACAGCTTTAAACAGCATTGGCAGAGTGGAGCCTAAAGCAGTGTGCCGTGGTGGGTATGGCACTGGGCTGCAACAGGGGCTTTGGGGGAGTGACAAGGACAGAGCTTGATTAATCCATAGCATGAATTATCCACCCCTAGATCAGCAACAGTCAACAAAAGTTGAGCACAAGAGTAACAGAAAAGGGAGATATGTTGAGTTAATTTTGTCACCTGTGAAATAAGCTGTATATAGGGGTGAGCTTTACTCTGACAGACCTGGTGGTAGAGAAAAAAAGAACTGAAAGTTGTTGCCAGGAGCCAGCATCCAAAGAAAATGAATTTCAAAAGCTTGTGTGGCAAACAGCAAAAGTTATCATGAGTAGTCTTCTTCCTTTTTGCATTTGTGTACATCCTGCTTTTATACCTGTATGTTCTTCTTGTGGTAATAAATATTCAAAGATTGCTTTACAGTGGTTGCAGCCAAGTTGATGCTGGTTATTCCAGATGGAAAGATCATCTCAAGGTACTGTAACAAAAGACTTGGCAGTTCATAAGTAGTATTCCTGCCGGGAGCAGGTGTCTTCAGTTTGACAAGATTGCACTTTATCCATGAGTGCTTGAAATGCACTATAGCTGGTAGCAGGTCAAACAGGTCTGAATTTTTAAAGAGAGTGTTGTAAGACTTTGGTAATGAGCTTGAGGTAGTGAACAATGACATGCAAAACTAATTACCTGTTTACTAACGTCACAATAATTCAGCCATTTGTCTTGACTGGAGCCATGCTGAGCCTCGGCTCCCTCTGCCAAGCCTACTTTCCAGCCATTGAGTGATTGTATGTGAACTGTTTTGCTAGAAAGTGCCAAAAAAAGAAGAAGAAAAAGAGGGAAAAGGGAATTCATTTAACTGCTACAACCTAGATTTTAATTTACTGACCACATAAGAGATTTAGGGATTAGATTTGCTTATATGCAAGGCATGTCTCTGTGGGAGCAGTGTGTTTTCACTGAAGAGCGTAAACCGGGCACCCAGCAGAAGAGTTAATTATCTGAGTGCTAATGTTCTCAGACAAATACGTAATGCATCAGAAGTATTAGCAATGAAGTGCTGGCTGGCAGTGTAAAATCAAATTACCTCTAGAAGTTTTATTGTTGAAATGTGATTACTACACTTTGCAAATATCCAGGTTACAAACAGACACCCAAGAGCAGGGGGCCTGGGAAGCTGTGATGAATTTCCCACCAGGAATCACACACAAACTGCTTTCAGTTGCTGAAACTATGCACTTGTGACCGTGGGCTACAGTAGTTAGGGTTAGATTGGCAACTTTGTATGGTTCTCTGACCTGGCGAACTCAATAGTTATCACACTATAAAACAACAAAAAGTCATTTTAAAGAAGATAAAAGAGAGTGTAAAAGGCTGGCATTTTTGTCTTTATTCTGCAAACTCTTTGGCCACACTAGTTTATAGTTCATAAACCAGAACTTTTGTGTGATTTGGTTGATCTGGGTATGCTGCCTTTCTTTGATTGTGTCAAGGGTTTAACCTTCTCTAATTCAGTATAAAATTAACCCCTGAAGTAAGCTGTATGTATTTCAAACTGCTAGGATTTAGTCAGCACATAGCTGGACAGCACTTTGCTATCTGCTTCATTCCCCAGCCCACTGAAATTGGAGGATCTCTTTCTTGTGGCTTCAGTGGACATTAGATCAGATGTTAATTTTACTATGAGTGGGAATGCTGTGTTATGACCACTGAAAGTAAAATGATGGATTACACTTAGGGCTAGCAACTGGGCAAAAATCACCAACTAAAGGCAAGGAAAAGGTTTCATAGATAAATAGAAAAATTTGAGTTTGTTTGCCTAATGGTGTACTGAGGGCGGGGTGTGTGTCCATCCAAGGAGTGTGTTCTGAAAGGTTAGTACCTGTCTCGGAAATGAAAATCCATTTCTTTCTTGAATAATAATAATTAAAAAAGAGTATTCGAGGCTCAACAGCAGAACAACTAGTGGACTCTGGAGTGTTTTCCATGAATTCTATTTCTAGCCTTTCTTATTTGTAAAGACTTCATCTTTTACAAATCAGTCTCCTGAATTATTTAGCATGTATTTTATGCAAATAGCTTAAGAATACTGAACAAGGAAGCATTTCTCTCACCTTACCCAAGTATAGCAGATAAGGTGTGTGATTTGGAGCTAGATTTTATAACAGGTGTCAGTGCCCAAAGTTGGATTTAAATAAAAAGAAAAAGCTCTGACCCAGCTCAGTTGCCACCTGGCCCTAGAGCTGCCTCAGTTCCACAAATATGTTTTTAGTACTGACATTCCTGAGCTGCTTGAAATGCACTGTAAACATCTAGAAAGCTCCAAATCAGAGCAGTCCGCTGCCCAGGACTTATCCAAATGTGATCAGGAGCAGACGGTGGAATTCCTCCATCTGTCTCCCCTGAGCAGCCTACTTTGGCCGATGTTTGTAGCACGTGTAGTGCAGCGAGAGTGCTGGGCTCTCGGCTGAGCATGCTGTCTGTGCACTCAGGAAGTCAGCGGAGTTCTTGATCAGGGTAAGAGAGCGAGCTGTTCGTGGGAGTATTTTTCTAATTGGTCTGAGGTATCATCTGCAATGTTAGCTGAACCAAGGTGGTGATAGTAGGGAGAGCAGTAACAGCAGCTGCGAGCAGTAACCTCACCCCGATGCAGCTGGATGCAGAAAAGAATGTCTGTGTATGGTCTAATTTCTTAGATAAAATAACAGAGCATGAGGGGATGGATAGTGTCTTGGTATTCGGATTAGGGAAACTTGAGTTGTGGTTCCTACTTGGGGATTTTGTGTAATGACCCATTTTAATGTTGGTGGTCTTTTCTTTTTTTAGGTAGGTCTTGTTGAGATGGAAGATGGCATTCTGGTGTTGCAAGAGCATTCTGAGCTGTGGATCACAAGCAGACAGAGATATTTAACTTCAGTTTCAGTCCTGAGGAAAGTTTTCCTGGATTTCAGGTGCCTTCCTGTCCTCTCCATTTCCTTTTTGCTAGTACTACAGAGTTTCTGGTTGAGCATGCTGAAGTGCTCCCTGTTTAGTGTGGTGGTTCTTCTGAGACCCTTGTTTGTCCCCATACACAATCTCAGGAGACAGGCCTTCTTCCTAGTGCAGCAGCTAATTAGGTTAATGGTGTTGCTAAAGAAATGTTCATGGAACCACAGACTTGGGCCCAAACAACCAGTTTCTGCTACACCCACAAACACCTGTGTCTTATGCCCAAGCAAATAAGGGGAAAAGGAACAGTAAAAGTTTTTCTTCCTCTAATTTTCTTTAAGTTCCAAGTGAGCTATCTGCAGCCCTCTGTAGACTCAAAATAAACTCATTATTTTAGATTAAGTTTTGGTTATGACTGTGCTGCTCAAACTGGAAACGACATTTTCACATCCAGGTGGGGTCTGACAAATGAGACTATTAAGAGCAACTTTCAGGAAGTGATCACTGTTGCTGTTGGAGATATCGCAGGTATTGTCTCCCCAGTTTGGAGAAATTTACTTGTATGTCTTGAGTCTGCAGAATTTTCTTGGAAATGAACCAACAACAGAATTTCTCGTGAGATTTCTCTTATATCCTGGCAAGCTTCTTTCCTGGAGTGTGTTTGCAGGCCCCACAGGAAGAAGCTGATGAGAACAGTAAGAAAATCTCAGGAAAAATAGACATGTAGACTCTGAGATTAATTCTGGGGGAAGACGTGGGTTGAGGTTAGTTTTTTAACCCCGTTCAGTCATTCATACACTTATAATTCTATCTAGAAAAGGGCAAAATAGGAGTCAGTTATCTGAAACTGCAGAGGGTATTCTGTCTAGGTTCAATGGACTTCAGATCTGTTTTAGTCTGCAGAATCAGAGCTTAGCTGATAAGCTTTTTGCAAAATCTAAATGGTTTGCCTGTACCAGCTGTACTCCTCATCTTGGGCTTTGCAAAGACATTTGAAATTTTCCGTGTGCTGCAAATCTGCTAAAAAATAGTTTCTGATGTTCCTGATTTGAGTGGGTGACAGGAACTGAATGGTACACTAAAACACAATACGTAATTTTCATCAGTGAAAAGTAGGGAGTCCTTCAGTTCTAGTGGATAGTTAATAAGAGACTTAAGGAAGTAAGATATATGGATTGCTAGAATGGATGACTAAATAAATATTCATAGCAGTCTAATGTGAAACACATGCATGATTCTTATTTATTCTACGCTTACAGACATGCAAAGCACAGATTTCCTTTTGTTCTGAATGAAAATGATTCAAAGGAAACAAAGCTATAGGAAGTGAGCTATAACATTTAGGAAAGACAAGGTAGGTGGGGAAATTAGATGGAGAAAGGTGGTCTTAAGGTAAGTTTAGTAGCTATTTGAAAAAATTAGAGTTGGGGAGGAGACAGAAGAAAATGAAACATCAGTTATGCCATTTATGCTTTAGTACCTGTGGTAGCTACCCCAAGTACAACAATACAGAGATGAGATTCGGAGGAGCCAAAGGTAATTAGCATTCAGCCCATTGGTAAGGAGCTGGGCACTAAATATGGGATCAACGCAGCAGAAGCCCCAGTGTTATACTGGTGATTAGGTGGGGGAGAGCACCAGGGCTGAAACCACCTGCAATTCTTAAACAGAAAATGGCATAGGTCAATGCCTGCCGTGTGAGAGCACGGAGCAATTACAGTAACGGTGCTCAGTCCCGTTAACTGGAATTCATGTGGGGCTTAGCCATATGAGGAAAACATGGATAGACTTCAGAGTGAATGCAGGGGGAGGTGAGAATCCTGTGATCATGTACAGTGCAGGAGCTAAGAAAATCCAGCATAGAGACTAAATGATGGATGTGGTTTAGGAGCACTTGGGAGCTGCAGAATGTCATGCTGAGAGGTAGTGATGTGATGATAATCTCACCCTATGAAACTGGCTAATGCAGAACCATTAGCAAAGAGGTAAGGGAATAAGAGCTTACCTGAAATGATTGAATCTTGGTAAGGCTGATTCTTATAAGCAGAATGTAGAGTTAGGAGTGTAAAATATTCATAAAGAGGACCTTATGGAGTGGTGTTGTCATGATTCAGAAGCATTTGCGTACTTTTGCAATGCCATTCAGAGGTGAGATGTGTGATGGATTGTACCACAGGAATGGCTGTTTTTACAGCAAAACAAAAAACCTACCTGAAGAAAGGTTAAGCTCTAAGGCATGTGCTGTAGTTAAGCTATGTATCTTCTCAGTGATATGACAAGCAGTAATACTGTGACTGCTTCACAGTTGTTGAACACCCGGCTCCCAGTTTGCATGGAGAATTATCTCCTGAAACCTCCTCTTAGGTCATCTGCACCAAGGTTCAGGTATGACACAGAAGAAAAATACTAGATCCTAATACTGATCTGGAGCCAGTTCAAGTCAAAATTGCACATCTTTCCATTGTTATACTTCTGGGTTTGGAACAGACCCAAGCGTAAGGAAGTTGAGGGCATGAAACAAAACCAACATGATGATATGGATCCCATTTGGTGAATCACTACAAGCTGAAGAAAATTCAGTTCAAAAACAGACCTAGAGTGTGTACATACAAGTCTAAATTCCTACTCAAGGGACATATTTAAGAAAATGTGTTTTCTTTGAAAGAAAAAGGCACTGGGTCCATGTGAACCAATACTCAATGCTTGTCTTTGGTAGCTGAAGATGTTTGTAACTTGACCCTGAATGATAATTGTGAAAATTGTCCTCTTTTTTGTTCAAGTGCATGAAAACCAACCCCTTAACTTTGGGATGTTTGAAACATGGAATAGGAACAAGTTGAGTGTAGCTCGTGACTGTAGCAAAGAGGTTTTGACTGGTTTTTGTAGTCCAGTGTTAGACACTCTATAAATGTGCCTAGTGTTTAAAGGGTGGTTGGTTGGTGGGATACAGTTATGGGGTTGATTTGGATTTGGTGGAAGAATCTGACCACCATCTCTTGTGTATCGAAGGAAGCCTTACAAGGCAATAGACTAATCACTTTTAGCTGCTCCAGTTTCTTTTTTTTCTGGTCTTATTCCTACTGTATATTAAAATTATATCAGATCTGAGGAATGGAAATGGTAGTCAGAGTATGATTTGAATGTTAATAGAATTTTAGTTTTCTCTGCACTTTTCTTGCATAAGTGTTCTTTGCAAGGATTGCAAATGAGGGAAGTGTGACCCTGCTGTTTGTTGTGTGTGTGTATTTTAAGACTTCTAACACGTAACAAAACAAAAGAAGGTAGCTTTACTTTAGGTGTGAACATGAATTGTATTTACTAAATATTCTGAAGAGACAAGTTCCAACAGGAGGAAAAGGCGTAAGGACACCAGAGACATTCTGATCAAGAAAGACAGGCTTAAGCAGAGATCTATCCTCGTACTCAGAGAACAGTGAGAAAGCAGTCTTGATTTTTCTTACCATCACAATATGTCAAGGGCAGTGAGCACGCTTTGCCTCTTGATTTTTACAGGCAATGCTGACATGAGCAGAATATTATTAGAGAGGACTGGCATATTATTAGCATATATATATTTTTTTTTCCAAATCTTATGCTTGATTTCTGTTTGGAAATCCAGTGCAAAATGCTACATGTTTATTAGCAGCACAAGCTTATTGAGAGTCACAATGTAATGGACAGAGCCTGCTTCTCAGAGGCTTTGCACACTAGAGGCAGAGACAATCCTTCATGAAGGAGGAAAGATGATGCAAAGCTGTCAGCTGTACATAAAAATTACCCCCAAATTGCAGAGAGCAGATGGCTGTTAATGGCAAGTGTTTTTAACATAGCTTTATTGTCCCATATTGGGACATTAACTTGTCTCTCTGGTTTTTTAAAAAAGTCACTTTGTAAAAATGACACCTTGGCATGACTTGTATTTTTCCTGTTTGGTTTCCATGTCATGCTTTGCTCAGATATGCTTGCCCAATTTTCTGCAGTCAATGTGCTCAGCAAGCCATTAGTGTATATTCTTTCTGTTTTATACACTCTCAGTGATTAGTAACAAAAAACAACTATTTTTTGAAGGACTGCAATGAGTAATTGTTTTTCTTTATTGGACTGATTCTGACTGCAAAGTAAGAATAAATGCTGCCTGTTTCCACACGTTAAGCTGATATTTACAGGACTAAATACACAACACTGAACTTGCTTGGACTAGCAAATGTGATAACAGAAGAAATAGAGAGAAAAATGCATATGGAACACCCTTAGATTTTCTGTTTTGTTAACTGCAGGTTGAAAGCTAGCTTTTGGGTGATTAAACTTTTCATTTGGTTATTAAGTGATAGACATCTTGCTGAACCCAAGCATGCTGCTACAAGCACAGGAAGAGTGTTTATTTAAAGCAGACACAAAAGATTGCACAAAGAGACCCTTAAACAAAACACAAATGTCAGCAAAACTAAACAAAGTAATCATGCACAATTTAAGACAGATAGAGGCAGGTGGTAAATTGATGACAGATCATGAATAATCCTTTAGAAAAGAGTCACCCTGGTGAGCTGGGAAATCTGTTTGTTTGTTGCAGTTTCTTATCTTTTCCCGCCGGGAAATCTAGGAAACCTCCATACTGCAGCCAGTGTGTTCACTGGGATGGGCCTGAAACTGGTTAGCTGACATGTGGGCAGCAGCGTCACCCCAGCAGTGCAGTGCTTAGGTGTGTGTTCCCTGGAGATTTCAGACTAAAGAGGTGCAGCCCAGCTGGGGTGCTGGAGTCGGTGCAGTAAGGAGCCTGGCTAGCTTTGCTTTCTTTGCTGTTGATTTGTGCTGCCACTGTCTGAGCTGGCTCATGCATTTCATACTATGTTACAGGCTGCCCATCAGGAAGAGCTGCCAGTCGCACCAAGAAGTGGGGTGATGGTTAAGACACTCAGCTTGTGCTGGAACTTTGTGCTACCATTGTTCTGCTTCAGAGGTTTTTGTTCTGAGCTGTCATGAGCAGAGGAGCCTTGTAGGGACCTTGTGGAGTCACTGTGAAACTGGGAACCAGCAGATCTTAGCCAGGGCTCTGCCCTTCCTTTACTGTATGGGAAAATCATCTAACCTTTCTGTGACTTGATTTTCCTCCTAAGTGAAGGGTTGATGGTATTCGTTATGAGACCTGTGGATTAGAAACACTATGCAAATATCCAGTTCTATTTTTTGTGTGGAGTTTTGGACCTGGGAAAAGCCACATAGCTGGTGATTACTCTGTAATCAATTCTTCTCTGTTCTGAATAAAATGGTAGTCAGCTTCTTGAAAATCATCCAGCTTCCCTCTTCCTGCCAGTCTCAGCTTCTATTCTTCTCTCCAGAGCCCTTGGCACAGGCATTAACCACACCAGAGTTTCACCAGTTGTAACATGCAGCTCCTCTTGTGTAAGGATGAGAGGAAGGATCCAAGGAGGTGGCAGGGAGGAAGAGAGTACTCACTGCAGAGGCCAGAAAACTAATAACAAAACAATACGCAAATCTTCTCCCTTCCTCTTTTTTTCTTTTTTTTTTTTTTTTTTTTTTTTAATTAAGAAAATGGCGGAGAACTGATGGAAGGAGAGGTGAAGGAGTGTGAGATTGAGAGAGATACTTTGGTAGTTGTTCCAAGCAGTGGTGCAAAGCAATTTATGGGGAACAGGAAAGAGGCATTTCTTGGTCAAACAGTCTCTGAAGGGCATTACCAGTAAAGAGCTGGGAATCAGAAAATTAATTGGAACATTAAGACCACTGAGAAATCCACTGGACTGAGTGAGGTCACATCAGCCTCATTTCCAGAAAAGCAGCTCATCTTGAGCTCATTCTGTACGGATGGAAAAAACAAGTCTTTCAGATAATTAACAAGATTTTCTTTCTTGTGTGTGTGTGTGTGTGTGTTAACCTAAGGCCTGTTTTCTTTCGTGCTTTCATTGCCAAATTTCAGTTCCAGCAAGTAGCTGACGTGGAAGGATAGCAGCTATGTTGTATCGTATTGAGACTGAATTTCATAAAGCAAGATGAAGGCAATAATCAGTGCATTTCCTTGTTCTGCACTAGAAATAATTGCACAGCTGTCAAATTCTCACTCAGGAAAACAGATCCAGGACACTGCAGCAGTGAATGTGTATTGGCCAGTATAACAGCTGTCAAATTCTCAGAAAACAAACCCATACAGTGCAGGAATAGATCTCAGTAGGCTAGGATAACTCAATTTGTATGTGCACTTTTGTATTTTATGCTGCTTTGAAAACATCTGCTCCTATTTCATTGATCAATAGAAGTGGCTGATTTGTGTTTTCCATGTATAGGCATGAAGTTGCTCCATGCAACCTGTATAACAACAGGAAAGTATCTGTAATGGCACCAATGACCCAAATAATGTAACTTTCAATGGACTGTTCTTGTACTCTTTTAATATTGGCATTTTTAATTAAATGTCTTCTTTTTACAAGTCGGTGACTGAATTGCAATTGTGAAGTAGGTACTGTGGAAACAAGTGCTGAAAACTGATCAAAATAAAAGGTTGGAAATAGTTGCACACACAAATGCTTTGGTTCCAGAGATTTAAATCAAATTAAATGGGGGATCAGATTTTCCAGTCACTAAATTCAGTGGAAAGCTCTGTGCGACCTATGCCGCTGTATAGATTTTAGAATCATTAAGAAGCCTAATTCTTCTAACACAGTATAATCTTTTCCTTTCATTATGCAGTACCAGACGTAGCAGCATTTTTTACTGGCTTTACCTACAGTGACTGGAGTTTTATTTATTTTTCCAGTAGTGTTGTAGCTGCGTGTTTTGTCATACTCTTTGGAATACTTGGTCAGTTTAAGTATTTCAAAAGTATGATTTTGAATCACTGGTGTGTTTACTTATACTGTGACTATGATCCTTATGTACTTTACAAATATTGTTTTGATACAGCTCAGGATATGGCCAAGTTTCTTTTTATGGCTAAGATTTGAAGGATCCTCTTATTTGTATCCATAAAGTATTCCTTTCATACCAAATGGGATTCTGTGATTTCTAATGAGTAATCAACTCAGCATTTCATTAAGCTGTTTCTTCCTAAGAAGATTTTGTAGATGACAAAAATTTTACCAATCAGCATAAAATGGAAATAGCAATAAGCTATAAATCCTTTTCCATAGAAAGAAGCTTGTATCAACCTGATATCAAGCATTTAATTTTTTTGTAGTCTAGCAGTAACGAAGAGCCCTGGTTCTTGACCATAAGCCCCAGTGTCAGGTGGCATACAAGCTCAAGTGAGGATGTGACAAGAGACAGCCACAAGGTACAGGTTGGGGAATGAAAGGACTCAGGAAAACTGTGTCAGGCTGTACAATATGCAGTGATGGCAGCTTGTCAGCTGTTTAACCATGGTTAAAGTCATGAATCTTTTGATATTAAGGCTATAAGGACAGGAGCTAGTTGGTGCTTAAATATACAGGTAGTATAATACCATTGTGTGTAATATATGGGTACTGCTTATCTTTCAAATATATTTAAATCAGGGGTTGAAATGTAAAGTAGAAACAAAATTCTTTATTAAGTTGGAAGAGAAAAAAAGATGGTAGCTTTCTGCAGATGCCAATTGCCAGTCATTTAGGATGAACTCTGAAGCAGCTTTTGCTGCCTGTGGTAAAGCACACCGTGCATGTAATTTAAAGGTTCTGGTTAGTATGTTGTCAGTTCTTTACAGTAAATAATATAGAGCCTATTCTGAACTGTAAAACAAGGAACAACACTTGTAGGTGTATGCCAAGCTAGAAGTTTCTGTCAGATGGCAGCAAGAATGTGGCCATTCAGGTCTTGCTGGAGACTTGAGCTAAATTCAGGCCACAGAGTACCTGAAACTGTTGTGATCCTGTTCTGCCAGAGCCAATTAGATTCCCTGTTCTCTTTTGCATCCCAATGGATTGAAAAAGATTTTTATCGAAATAAACCTCAGGAAACTCTACCCAGCTGCTAACGTGAAATTTAAAAATAATAGGAAGCTATGGTTATATATCAGTACCTTTACTAGGTCATTTACTGAGTCCACACCTGAAATTCTGGGAGTCAGATGAATTTTCTGCAACTCATTTCAGTGGATTTTAGCTCAGACTCTGCAGTATGTTTCAAACTGTCTGCTTTTATTAGCTCAGTCTTCCTGCCCATGAAGTAATTGTCTGAAGGAGGTGACTGAGGCTATAAAATACTAATCTCACTTTTTGAACTATGAATATTTTAGCATAACAAATGATGCTATTCCAGTTTAATTCAGCAGGAAGTTGGAAACAGAAGTCAAATTTCAGATAATGTGCATGAATAAGTTGCATACAAAAAAAGATCAGTAATTATGCACATGGATTTGAGTTCATAACAAATATTTGTTTAGGTAATTTAGGTAAAGCAGGACAAACTTATTCTAAAATTCTAAAAATAGAATAATAATAAAATTCTAAAAATGTAATTATTCTATTCTGAAATTCTAAGAATTCTAAAAACATAGGCCAAATTAATTATTGCTGTAGTAGGTACTGCATGTTGGATCACTTGAGACAAAAGTGATACTAGTTAGTGCAGTTCCTATTTTCTCAAAGGAATAATTGCCAAACTCCTTTGTTGAGTTGTAACACCTGAGTATGCTTGATCCAGCTTAATTATCTCTTTAGACAAATTAAACGAGCTGTAAAGCTTTTATGTAGCTTGGGCGTGCTAGGTAAGATTTGCAATAATACCCTGTGATGCTACTTAACGCATTAGATGGTTTTTTGTATGGAAAAATCAGGGCTTAGAAAATATTGCTTAGACCTTTTCTAAGGCTTTCATTGGAACAAAAGGATAATGTCCTTTGCTTCTCATACTTAAACATTTTTAGGGGAGAGTTTTCCTACCTGGTGTTTCTTGAATGCCTGTGCCATTTATAGAAAAAATGCAAAATATAATCAATGACAGTGCAATGGTGATAACAGGAAACCATCCGTTTCATGTTTTATAAGCAACATCTTACTTTAAGGTGAAATATTGTATTGCTGGAATTCATTTTATAAAAACACCCTCGCTTGACTCCTGTTCTAAGTGTACCTTAAAAGAGCGCAGAACCTTACATGAGAGAATTTTCTACGTGAACCTTAAAAGAGAGTATTTTCTATGCCAAATGCTCTTAAATTTATACGCAGTGTTATTTTCTTGCAACTGCTTGGTATTTAAGGACAAAGTCACTCTGGAAACATATTGCTAAGGTCACTCCTCTGAGACAGAAAATGCCAGGGGTGCTACTGATATGAACTTGTTGCTTACAAGACTGCACAAGCTGCTTGTCAGGAGCAAAGCAGGAAAAGGCCCCTGCCTTAAAGAACCTGTAGTCGGGACAAAGAAAAGGAAAACGTTAGAGTGCAATGGGGCTGCAGATAACACACGAATGTGATCGTGGAGAATGAAATGCAGGTCCAGTCTAGCACCTCATTTACAGGGCAGTTGTGTCTTCTGAATGTTTCAATAGAAGTCTGGTTTTTTTTTGTTGTTTTTTTTTGCACAAGTTTAAAATAGTTCTCTAAATAATTTTATACAAGAACTTTGCATATTAGTGTAGCAGCTCTACTGATTTTTAACCTGCCTAAGGGATCTACAGACTGGAGCTAGCTGGGAGCTTTCTGACAAAACAGTTTTCCATCAGAAAAGGCAGATTCATTGATACCAAAATATTTTGCAAAAGCATCAGTTTTCGTGACTTTCTGCGAAGACATGGGATGGGTTCTGACAGGCTTCATGCCTCATTTCATGGCTCTTGGTGAGCTGTGAGGTCTGTGGCTCTAGGATAGCCGTGACATGCTGGATGCCCCCGGAGATCCCCGAAGGCCTGGCATATGCCATGGGTGCTTTGAGGGCTTCTGGGCAGCGTGCCACACAACTGGAAGCATAGGAGCTGTGATTCCCAGGCTCTGTGGTTTCTTGCTCTCTGATGGCTCCCAGGGCTTCAAGCATCTCCTTGTTGGTTCACTGGGGCTGATGGGGCAGGGGGAACCCAGCAGCACTTGGAGTCATTGCTGAGCCAGGAGTCTTGGAGCTGGGGAGCCAGTGTTTTCAGGCTCAACTCTGTTCTGAAATTATGTAAATGAAGCACTGATTATTTCTAAGAGATTGCGTAAAAAGTTCCCTTCTGTGGGAAATGTTGGTATCTGTATTGCGCAGGGGAACGCACTGCCTGTCTTGGGGAATTACCTGCGGACAGGATGGCAATGACCTTGTGACTCCCAGACCTTAGGCTGCATCAGGGCTGTACTGCAGGTACTCGGGGCAATAACCTGCTGCTCAGGGCAGCTGCAGGCAGTGCCTTGGACTAGATTCAGCATATTACATATTGCAGGGAAGCAACTGGCTCCACTGACATTGAAATGGCAGTTATATTCATAATATTTTGATTCCACAGGGAAGTCTTTATGTGGGAGTACAGTGCATATATTACCTGTGTGTGTACAAACAAGCAAAACTTAAAGACATACATTTATCTGTATAAATGTCACTTTCAGCACAATATAGGATCCACAGATCCTTCAGGCAGATGTCAACATCAGACGAGTTGTGATGGTTTCTTCGTTATGTATTGCATGTGTTCCTGATACGCTCACGTTGTCGTGAGGAATGGTTATGATGTGGATTCTGAATTGGTCTTTCTAAAACCTCAGTATTTTGAGGAACGTAAATAGTTGTGCTGTCTTAGATGCCGTGGAGCACAGTAAAACTACAGGCTTGAGCACACCGAAGGATAAGGGTTAATTTCAGTAGCTGAAGGCCCTTGAGGCTCCTGGAGGGCAAAACCAGTCATTTGATCTATGTTGTGAGCCTGTGTAACATGTGTGAGTGTGCGCCTTTATATGGGTGTACACTTTAGAATGGCATTTGGTTTTACAATGCAAAATTGTAGACACATGTAAGTGGCCACAGGGGGAGATTTTCAAAAATAAAAATGCCAGCAAAGTTATCCCATGCTTGCTGACTTCTGGATCATGGACCATCAGTGGAAGTTAAATTCCTGGCTGCCATTTGGTGCCTTTGGCAGTCTCCCTATAGATTTCTAGCAGTTCACATTTTGATGTTTGCTGAGAATACTCAAGGGTTTGCCTATTTCTCCTGATGTGAAATCACTGGAGTCAGAGATGCAGAGGTAAAATAGGAAAAGAGTCAAATGAATGTTGATTGCTTCTGAGAATTAATTCCACACTGCCTTTCTGAAGGTTCAGTGCATATTAGCTGCAGTGCAGTGGCATGACGGACTGGTAAATATCACTTACTGAGCCCATCATTCATTGCGGAAGAGGACCTGGACCATGCAAATTGGATGATGCTGTGTTTGAAAACCAGACAGCCCATAATTTTATTCTGTTAAAAAGGATTATGAATGACATCGATGAAATACAGTGTCAATTCTTTGCAAGATGCCTTTTCTCTGCAATAGCAGCTGGAAGCACAGCCCACCAGCAGGCACTGAACGCCTACTCTGAGGCTTTCACCAACTTTGATCTCTATTCAGGACTGAGCCTAAAACAATGTCCCATTGGAAACCAAAAAGGCAGAACTACTTTGCCATGCAGAGAGTTAAACCTTCCCACACACGTGTTTATTAATGTGAACAAGCTAATACAGCTGTATTAACATCATAACGTTCAGGATCCTTTAAGCTGCCAACAAACTTGTTTGAAGACAGTCCAGTGCTCCCTGGACACACTTGACTCGCTGTTCCTTTTTGTAGCAAAGTCACTGTTACGATGTTAGAAGAAGGTACTCAGTAGTTTCTACTTTAATTGACAGGTATTTTTAAATAATTAAAATATGATTTCTTATAAGCCAGTAGGGAGAAAATTCAGTTCAAAGCCACCACTTTCTCCTTACCAAAGTGCGTTGTCCGCTGCTCAGGACTATGGAAGGATCACTCACTTTTCCTAATAAGCAGATTTAATATGATGCGTTAAAGACTGCCTGCAAGCTGTGTAGCGTTAGATTTACTTCCTTTCTGAAAAGAGCTGTATCTAGGTTGTGCATGCATGTGACTAGATTAATCAAAATCTGTTTTCTAGAATTCGAGGAAACACCTGAAGTGTAAGTACTGAGTGCATCTAGCAATAATGCCGCTTTCTTGGTTTCTTGTTATCTGTATCTTTAAAAATATCAGGTACTTGTGTTTGAAGTCAGATTAAAAAGACAAAAAAAAAAAAAGAAGCAAAAAGTGCCTGAATAAGAAGCAGAGTCCCAGTTCCCTAGATTTCCTTTAATTAATCTTATATTCCCTAAACTGTACTCTGGGCTTGTAGGCGCACCATCTGAAAGTGGAGCGTTTCTAACGGGAGCAGTACCCAAGTCAATGTCATAGAAATTGTTGTGAGCTCTGTATCACTGTGATACTCTCCTGTCCCTCGCAGGGATTTAGGGATAGACAGTTATTAAGTGTGACTAGGAATTGAAATTTAAGGAGTGATCAGTTCAATGGCTACTTTTTGCTAGAGGCATGGTATGTAGTGGGTTGACCTAGGCAAAGAAAAAGCAAAAACCACCCTGACAGCATGTGATATATCAAAGTACAGAATTTCTATGGTGACTAAATCCTATCCAAAAGCTCCTTGATAATTAAAAGATACGCTTCCATTGCCAATCTGATGTATTAATAACAGTCTAATCCTATCCATAAATATACCTTTCCAAATTAATTTAATTAGGTATGAAAATACTGACTGCTCCATCACCACATTTAAGATCCTTTCTTGCAAATCTTAACTCACATAAATATGTCATTCAAAGCCGTTTGACTACTAAGCATGAGTAAGCCTTATGTGCATGAGGAAAATTTTTCTGGGTAAGACCTGTAACTGTGTTTGGCTGGGAGGTATTGCCAGGATTTCTAAGTGTGGCGTGCTAGTAGGACACCAAATACATACAGATAACTTGTTTCCAAAAATACCTGTTGTGGGTGTTTTGTTTGAAGTGGGAACACTAGTAAATACGACCTGAGGGAACTTATATCTATTTGTATGAGGGTAACTCTAGCAGAAATCAAGCACTTGTTATATAGCACATAGAAACCTTTTCAGCCACCTGCTACTTTGATGCATAATTGTCCATTCATGTGTAGATCTGAGGTTGTTCATGCTTTTTTACAATTGCATCATTTTCAACTTTTTCATAAATTCTGGGTCATGTAACCTTAAACATACTTAGACTGAGAAACCCTCATTTAATTTTTTTTTTTTTTCCCTTTTTCTCCAAGTGCTCTTGGGGTCCTGGCTGCCTTTTACTTTGGCTTATCCAGCTGACAGTCCTGAGGCTGGGACCTGGCACACTTAAACAGTCCAGTGGACCTTCTCTGAAGGTGCTTCAGACCTAAACCAACAAGGCAGAATAAGAGAACAAGATCTGTTTGTATGACTGGTTCTTGTGGAACAGGCAGTGGAATAGCTACATTGCACAATATTCAGGAAGGCTGATTAGCCATGCCCAGGCAGGAGCATCATGCTAACATGGCTGTTGTTTTCAGGATCTAAGATAGCTGTGAATGAGTTGTGCAGAGACTGAGTCATGTTTCTGTGCTTGGCTCCACCTTGTGCCGTGCAGACACGCCTGGTGTTGCAAGGAAGAGCTGCCTACGCCACGTCACGCAGCATGGCTCTACCTGAGAGAGCATCTGGCTCTCCTGTTCAGCCAGGTGCTGTACCTGCTCGACCTCTCGTCTCCATCAGCGCCTCATACTGCAGTTTATCATAACCAACTTGTGGTGAGCGCTCCACCAAACTTCTTGCCTTCTGTCAGAACCCTGAATGGTGTTGAAATGTTGTGCTAATATTCTTTGTGGCGGAGACAAGTTCTTAAAACAGCTTGTGAAGGGGATTATCCAGGTTGTGTCTGTTCTTCTAGTCTATCTTACCATGCTGTTTGGGATGGTTCAGTTTTTAATACGATTGCATAACTTCCAAGGTTAATTAAAAAGAAACCAGCAAAATGCATCTTCAAACACAAGTTGCATTATTCCTGGATTTGGCAAATCCCCTCTCTCCACACAGGATTCCTGCGATCAGTGATAAGACTAACTCAACATACAGATTTAAGAGCAGAGAACAAAATAGGCATTGTGGCAAATATCTCAGTGAGAGACATAAAAGTTCAAGTATTATCAGCACTGGCTTATCTGCAGCATGGCGTGCAAGCGTCCAATTGCTAGGTTATTTCTGACTGATACATGTCATGTATTGCATCATTTTAATTGCTAACACTCAGGCGTCTGCACTTGCTTTCCAAGAGGCAAATAGCAGAGCCAGCTCCGGGCCTTGGAAGAACAGGCTACTGCCTACTTCATCAGCCTGCAGCTGCCTGCCAGGTCTGCCTGGGGATGAGGAGATGATGATTGGCTGTTTTGGCTTCTGCAGCCCTTCTTGCCTGTGTGGGGAAGGGATGGAAGGAGTGGCAAGGTGGGGAGCAGTTTTAGTGCAGCAAGAGAAGCTCCTCTCTGTAGCAGTTGCCATCACCTTCCACCTCAGCAACGTCAGGGAGAGTGAGTCCTTCCCTTTAGGGCTGTTCTGCAGCCCCTGGCCCTTCCTCTTCTGCTGCTTCTGCCCTGTAAGATCAGGGGCCTCATTGCCTCCTCTCATCCCCAGTGACACAAGAAGGGGCGTGGGGATGCCTATGGAAGTCTTGTCCATCTGAGAACTCTTATCTAGACAGCCTGTATTCCAAACAAAAATAAGTTTTTCACAATTGTGTTATTCCTTTAGAAGGCGTTTTCTGCTGGATTGTCTCTAGCAGTTAAATTTGACTTGTAATTGCAAATGAATGTCCATTGTCCAAGTCACTCTGGGAGTAAAATTGCTCACTGGGGCAGTCTTCTATCATAAAACTAGGGCTGAGATTATATTTGAAACACCTAGAGATAGGGGTGAAAAAACCACAATATTAACAATTAGAAATTAGAATAAAATGAACATTGAATTCATTTTAGGTCCCTTAATATCAGACCAAGGGATTTCATTGCACCGTTATCTTCTCACCATTTTTAGGTGAATTCTCTGCTTAGGAGCTCTTTTCATTTTCTTTCAGCTTGGTATTTTGCTTTTATCAAGAAGCATAAAGATGCAGGGAGGTCATGTTTGCTGTAAGGCCACTGACAGAACTGGATTTTCCAGGAATAACTGATTAGAATTAATTTTATTTTTGGATGGGAATAATGACACCTGCACATTTTTCTCTGATGAATATATTAACTGTTTCCCCTGGAATTACTAAACACGGTATGATGGGTTGACCTGTCTGGCTGCCAGCTGCCTACCCAGACGCTCTCTCACTCCCCTCCTCAATAATAAGCTGGAAAAGCTTGTGGGTTGAGATAAAGACAGGGACATCACCTACCAATTACCCTCACAGGCAGAACACACTTGACTTGGGGAAAATTAATTTAATCTATTGTCAATTAAAATAGAGTTAGTTGGTGAGAAAGCAGCCTCCAGGGGCTGCAGTCCCTCAGGATATACCTGCTCCAGCATGGGCTCTCCAGGGGCTGCAGGGGAATCCCTGCTCTGGCACCTGGAGCTTCTCCTCCCCTCCTCCCTCTCTCACCCGGGTGCTGGCAGGGCTGTTCCTCACACTTTTTTCCTCACACCTCACCGCCTGTGTGGGGTTTTCCCGCTCTTAAATATGTTTCCACAGAGGTGCCACCAGCTTCTCTGATGGCTCAGCTGTGCCCTGCGGTGGGGCTGTTGGGGAACCGGCTGGAACCGGCTGTGTCCAGCACGGGGCAGCCCTGCCCTCTCCTCACAGAGGCGGCCCCTGCAGCGCCCCCGCTGCCGAAACCTGGACATGGACATCCAATACACAAGGATGCCGGAGAAATGTGTCCAAAATTGCTGAATGCCAAACTCTAGAGGTTGGTCATTAACTAAGTTTGGTTTGGGGACTCCTGCTTACATCTGTGGAAATCTGGTCTTCATAACCATCTCCCAGAACACCTACTTGTATCCAGCTAAATACAGTATTGGGGAGCTAAGGGAAAGATGGACTCAACCAAAGAGTGGCAGGGCAGCTGCAGGGACCTCACGTGCGGGACCCCCAGCCTCTGGGGGAATGTCCTTTTGGCAGAGAGGTTTTCAACATGCAGGCTTTTAGCAACTCCTCCTTGTCTCAGTGAGTGTGAACATGCTGATGTGAGAGTGTGTGATTCAGCTTTTTAGTCTTACTAAAGGCTCTTAAAAACACTCTGAAGAAAATAAGGTGGCAAAATGTCAGTGACCTTCATGCTGAAGATAGGGTTTCCCAATTTTGAGGTAATTACCCTGTTCTGGAAGCTCCTGAGGGGTTTATCACATGCTCTGGCGGTGTTCAGAGAGTCTCTGCACATGCACTGCTGTTAATTCCTTTGAGATTTGAAGCAATACCTGGGGTGATCTGAACTTACATTTTCCTTTGGTCTATAGGTTCTTTCAAATAAATACCCACATCTTATTCCAGTTTGTGCAGCCTTAGGTCCTACTCCTGGGTCCTCTTTTGCAGTTTTCAACCCCGCTGCTGACAGCAGGGCAGGTGTGGTAGGAGATCTTTTACCTTCCTCTGCAGCCTGTGAACCCACTTTGTGTTGCAGACCCACCACTGACAAGCCAGGGGCTCTGCAGGAAGCACATCAAAGAGGGCTTGGGGGCTTTCTGCCTTTTTATTAAAACCTGCAGGTTGGGATGCCACAAAATCTCCAGTCAGAAGTGGAGGCGGGGGGAGCGAGCAACAGAGCAGCAGGCAGCTCAAACCCGTGTGGTTAGTCCGGCAATCAGACATCACCGCTGAGGCGGGTGAAACAGCCCTCTCAGCAGCAAGTCCAGCCTGACTTTGTTGAACTTGTGAGTGGGGGCTCAAACTGCTGGCAAGGTCAGCAGTGAATGTGTCACTAGGCATAGAGCTTGCTCTGGGCGGACTGCTGGTCACTCCCTCACTGGAGATGAGCCACGCTGACGTGTGCTCATTGCCCAATATTACTTGGAGAAAACAGCTATAAAGCTGCATCGCTGCAAGGTGGTTATAAACTTCCTGAATGCGATGACAGTGAAGAATCTTTTGGTGTGCCGGTTTCTGCCCTGGTTATGTTTCTGAAATACTGGCTGAGCAACCAGAAGAGTACTGAGGGCGTAATGCAGCCATGGTGTATCTTCCCTCCTGTTGATGGGTCTGATTCTTTGATTTTTTTCTGCACTGTTTTTATTGAAAACCTTGTCTCGTCAAGTGCAGCAAAGTGCACACCTTCATGTACGCAGTGGAGTTCAGTAGGAAAGTGCATATACCATAGATCAGGGAGTCTGCTTTATAGCACCAGAGCGTACAAAACACACAGCATATAGAGAGTATTCGAACACTAAGGTGGCTGTGAAGAATTGCTTACTCATCTGGATGCTTACTCTTTCTCTTGCCTTATCTTATCAGTCTTATCTCTTGCTTGCTCAGTCTTACTTTTATTGTGTCATTTTCCTACCACCTCCTGCCTCACCCTTTCCCACCTCTGAATGTATCATGTATTTTGTTTTCTACAAACTAAAGCATTACCCTCACCTGAATTTGCATGCCCTCACTTGACATTTTTAGACTTGGATAAGGAACCTGTACCCTGCAGAGGTAAAATGTTGGGATGTTACAAACTGTTATTGCTGTTCCCTGCCTTACATGAGTTGTAAGTCGAGTTTTAAAGGTGGTCCTTTCACTGGTGTGGATGCATGGTTTGTTCTCAGTTCTGGCACAGACATCCACAAGACCAAGTCATTCATGGTCACAGTCTTAAAAGAGCTCTCTGCTTTTTCTTCAGCCACTTGAATGTGGTACGTGGTTGTATCCAGCAACCACAATAGGAGTTTTGAATCCTTTTGAAAATTTTCCTTTTAATACTTCCCTTTTTCATGGAGGCATTATGAGACAGTTGGAAGTGACAGCTACAATAATTATCAACTAATATAAATGATGGCATCTTCAAAGTGCTGAAATAAATTTATACAGTTCAGCAAGGTTCCCTTTCATAGCCATTCATTGTAAGAGTATTAAAACTTAAAAGACTTAAGAGGCTGTTATGAAGGCAGAGCAAAAAGCAGCATTTTTCAAAACAGGAAGTAGAGCAGAACAATTACTATTTAATGATACTGGAATTGGAAAATGTATGATGAAGCAGGAGTGTCAAGTTTACTGCGCAGATTGCTACTAGGGCAGGATGCTTTTTGGCAGAGTTTACCCAATTTCTGTTTTTCTGCTTATACATCTATCCTGGTGATATGAAAGGATTCCAGTAAAAGCTAATCCAATTCTTGGAATCCCCCATCTCTCCCTCCTTTCACCAATCTAAGGCTTGTTCACGCACTGCTTCAGTTTTTCCACTTCCAGGCCAGCAAGATGGTTCTTTTGACATAACAGAATGCTGCAACGCTTTACAGGCTAGTTACTGCTATGGGATGGTCCTCATTAGGTGAAATAACGCAGAGGTTGTCGCTGCATTGCAGCATATCCTCTTGACAATGCTGCCTTTACTTAAGCAGCCTTGGTTAAGAATGTTTTTTACTGCTATGAAGATCATTATATCAAATATCAGTCAAACCAATATCAAAATTCTCAGCACAATTAGTGACTGGAAAGACAGCACAGGACCCCAACTTCCACAAGATTAAAATAGCTTTATTTATTTGTCAATAACCTCATCCAAATTGACATCAAGAGTAGCTTCATCTGAATCACACATGATCTCTTATTTTTCTTGTATTTTCTCTCCCTGTAACCTAAAAACCCAAATTTAAATTTTGCCTGCAGTGAGGTTTGTTATACCGAGCACTTTATTTAAAGATTGCTTATTTTCCATGGTAGTTTTGAAAAACAAATCTATTTTTAAATCCTTCTGCATGTACTAGCTTATATGATCTGTATCTCTCTATGCTTACTGTCCATTCACCTGGGACATTTACATGGAAAGAAATTTTCTGTTTCTTAAAAGCACATTATACCATCTTCCAGTCTCCTGCCTAAAGTTATAATCCTTTACGTATGATGTTGCAGTTTGGTGTGCAGATGATGATGACATCCCCAGCAGAGGCCTGGCTTCAGTTGGGGAATCAATGCCATGAGCAGATGAGGTCTTGGAAGACAGCTATTCAGCTTGAATGGGAATTTTTATAATAAAGATTGGCAGATGAAAAAATACAGAGATTTAGTGTATATGGTATATAAACTAAAAAATTCTATTTGCAAGCAGTGTACCATGATTATTCATTCCTTCTTGAAACCTGTAGGTTAAAAAATGCTCTTAATTCAAAGTGAAATGGATTTTGAATATTTTAAGTATGCTAAATTGTTCAGGCTGGCACTTAACAGTGATGTTCCTGTTCACTTCTGTACTGACACTGCCCTACCCAATTAAAAATGCAGGTAATATGACCACTGGGATTTTTCCCTTTTGGATGGCCAGTGCTTTTGGCCCTTTTGCCTCTTTGTTGCAGCTTTTCTTTACTGGATCTTTTTCCATTTACACTTTAATCTGAATTCTTGTAGCTCTGTGGTTTTCCTGAACAGTATTTTGTAGTCTAGATCTTTACAAAGCATTACTAGAGGTTCAGTGTGCTCTTTAAAAATCATAGCCTGCTTAGATCTGGTGGAAGCCTTGGGAAAAAGAAAAAGTGTTTGTCAGGTTTATTTTCAAGGGAGCAAAGACTTGCAGTGAATATTATTGTGGGATTGAAATGTAAATGTCCATTTCCTCTCTATAATCCCTTGCAAGAAATTGAACTGTCCTTTACATTAGCTTTTGCGTGGGTATATAGTATTTGGGAATTTACCAGCTCTCGGGAGAGAATTGCCTTTAGCTTAGATCAGAATACCTCACTGATACTGGATCTTCCATGATTCTGGCAGCAAAATACACCCACCTCCACAAAGAAGCAGATTTTTCTTCATTGTCACCAAGCTCAGTGACTGTCTCTTGTTTACTGAAGAGAGAAGCCAGACTTGCTAAAAAAGTTGTGATATTTAGCAACATTAGTTATAGTCACTACATCACCCTGCTGCTTTGCTTTCTGCCTTTGCTCACTGACAAATGACAGAGTAGTACAAGCAATATGTAACTTGGCTCCATTTGTTTTGATAAGGGCAGGATCTAGGTGAAATTTTTTTTCAACACGACACAAACAAAGAAAAGGAGGGTTGGTGCAATCAGGTAATCTGGTACAAGCTCACCCCCTCATTTCTGAACCAAAGTTCAAACTTATTTGAACTGTTGAACTAAGTGATGCAACCTTGTTTTAAAGATCAAGTGGTGGAGATTTGACACTTCTGTAGTCACACCTGCCTCCTAGCTCATGCTGCTCTGCTATTCCCGTTTCAGGAGCTCGTGCTATTTGTGAACATGAACTGAGTTACCGCTGTCAGGGCATGATCCAGGTTTTTATTTACTTGTTTTCTGTAGAGGTGGATACAATAGTATGTCCTAAACATAAGCTCTGTTGTGAATATCAGGAACACAGACAACAAAACAAAGTTCCCAGCCATGGTAAGATCCAAGAGGCATCTCCACAGTTCTGCTAGTCAAGCCTTAATCCAGAACAATAGCAAGCCATATTATGTTCGTTCAAAACCTTGGGCAGGTTTTCGTAAGATCTGTTAGTTGAGAAAAAAAATAGACATTTTTATCTTTGCTAGACTGACTGTGTAAAGAGCCCACTGTGTAAAGAGCCCTCCAGAGAGAGCTTGTAGAAGGAGGGGATGTGTTTAAAAGGACAGATGTTGGTATGCCTGATACTGTCTTTTGCAAAAGCAATAGGTCTGTTACCTATATGAGGAGCTATACTGAAGGTTAGGGTTAGGGTGGCAGAGCTCATTTTATCCTTCAAGGCACAGGTCACAGAATTCAGGAAAACTGATGTTAGTAGAGACCAGTGTCTCATATTGACTTTTGTTGTATGGTCAATCCCACTTCTGAATTGAAAATTCTGCAATTTTTTTTAGCATTTCTGTTAGGGATTTAGATATTGAAAGGGTCAAGAATCCAGCTTATTGCTTGCAGTGTTAGAAGAGACTGCTGTCAACAGGGGTCTAAACCTATGTTCTGTTTTCTGTACAGGTAGGTTGTTTTGATGTAATTATAGGGTTAGATTTAGGATTAAGGTTTCGTACTGTAGTACTGAAGGTGTCTCAAAATAATGAACAGTGCCTTATGCTTTACTCCAAGGACCGATTTTTCTGGCCTGAATTAATGTTTGCTTTGGTTTTGGGTCAATTTTGACACAAATTGACCCAATATTGGAAAATCAAGGTTCAAGATTCCATTTTTTTGCTGTATTCTAGAGAGTACATAAAAATGGGAGGCAGCTGGTGCAGATAAGTGCTGATGTCAGTGTTCCCGGAGTTTGGGGAACACTTCTCTGGGTACATCTGAGGATATTGCTAAGGGCTTTGGAGGTGGCTTTTTTGTGTTGTTTGTTTTTTTTTTTTACCATGCTAGCTGACTAGGTAAAAATATCAGCTTCTCCACATCCAATCTAAGGACTCTATCATGCTCCTTCCTATCTCATCGGATGATCTTTACCCCGAGGAAAGAACAAGGAACCAAATGACAGCTGTGGCTTTTCAAAGTCATAGAAGAGGGAAATATGTGTGTATGTACTTATTTATTTATTTTCTCTCCCTATTCTGTATTTTATGCTGAAGCTATGAAGCCTATTGAACTTTTTTTTTTTTTATAGCCCTTAAGGTATATCCAATGTCACTCAGACATCAAAGCTCCAGAGCTGAAATGGAAAGAGAACAACCAAATTGCATTTAAAGGTTAATAAAATAATGCTTGTGTTTTCTGTTGTCACAGAGTACTAAAAAGAAAAACATTACCTTCATGTTTACAAAGGCGAACAGAAAATAGAGAAATGTGAAGTCAGCTGCGATTAGCTTAGCCTTTGTTCTAAAAATGATACATCCTTGTGTTATATCAGAGACAAGATGGGCTCTTGAAGCTCTACTTTTTTGTTTTGCCAGATATTAAATGGTCTCAGTGGCCACTGATAACTCTATTGTAGTTTATGAGAGGTTATTACTTCTAATTTAAAACTAAAGGTTTAACCTAATATGAGAATTTCCTGTCTTTATTCTCTGGGAATCTGGCTGGCTTTTGCTTGTGTAAAGCTGAATACTACTACCATCCTTACACTGCACATATTGGCTATGCTTATAGTAGGCACAAAGAATAAAATCAGGGAGGTTATAGCCGTACAACAGAATTTCATGAATATAACCAGCCCCTTTGACTCATATGGCTTTGGTATCACTCTGGCCTCAAACCACAGATGCAGTTCTGTGGGTGTAACTGAGGAGGGAACAGAGTTTGTAACTTGGAAGCTATACAGTGTGTGAAAACAAGTTAAAACTCCAGAAGACTTATCGGTTCTTTTAAAGTTTTATCCTTCTCTGATACATACTGAGCCCTGTACAGCAGCTAAACATTTCCTTCCTATGGCTTGTCACTCTGCAGGCCAAAACCCCACATTGCTCAGTGGAATCAAGATCCTCTGGGACTTTCAGTAATGTCACCACATTATTCGTGAAACAGAGGTCACTGAAGTCTGGGAGAGCAGAAAATATTAGTAGAGTGATCAGAGCTTCTGAAGTCCACTGAGTTATTTGAAATTCCTCCTGTGGTGAGGTGCAAGTACCAATCTGACTGACTCGCCAAGCCTTGGGTCTCACTTTAAAAAAAAAAAAAGGGAAGAAAAAAGAAAAAGACACATTGTGGTAGCTTGGAGGCCAAGCTGAATCCAGTAAGGAGGATACTGGCAAAATCTGCGATGCATTTGATAATGATTCTTTTTCCCAGGAGTATTATAAAGTGATCTGTTGTGTGCATCTGCTTGTTCTATTTCTGTTTCTTAGCCTGAGATTCCTAACACAGGAGGCAATAACCCTGCAACGTGTTAGATCATATCATGTCACATTGAATGCTGACCTTGGCTGACATAACGTGACATGCTACAGTTGAAGCAACGTAATGCGAGCCAATGTATCATGTGCTTAATGTTAGTCTGAAGTTGTTATCTGTGAACATAGCAAAAGGTTTGGATAGTGTGTTGTATGGATCTGCTCTCTGTTCCTCAGGCAGTCTGAGCTGCATGTGTTCAAGCTAACAACCAAAAACAATAGAAAGAAAGAAGAGGGGCAAAAGCTAGACAAGTGTTTCTATGAGTTCGTAATAAAGATACTAATCCGTTTAGTATGGGTCTGCAGCTAATCTACTAAAAGACATTGTATCCCCCTTGACACCACAATTACCGCAGTAGAAGTATGACTGGGCAGTGGGACCACTGGCTATCAATTACTTGCTGAATATATTTATTGATATTATGTTAGTTAAGACAGTTAATGTAAATGTTGGACTTTATGAAGTTCATCAATTTTATAACATTTCCTTTGTTCATATTCTTGCCTAATCTTTTCACCCACTGCAAAATTGTGCCCAATACTATGTGGGTTGATCTCTGTTGTTTTCTTAGGGAGACTCAGAGAAAACTCTGTATGTCTTCTTGGAAGATGTTTTGTAAATTACATGTCAGATTAAAGCATGCCTGCAAAGTAATTGCTTGAATTTAAATATTTTTATAAATAATATTCAGTGCTAGAATTGTCTGTTTTTTCTTCAGTGGTTTAGCAGTGCTCAGAGCCTGTTTCTGTTTCTGCCATCATGTGCTCCTGCAACAGGATCATGTTCTTTAATGCGATCACTGGCTGGCTGACTTCTTTGTGCCACCTTCATTCTTATTCAGCTAGCTTTACCTGACAGGGGATATTATTCTTGACTTTTTGTTAGGCCAGTATTTTCAGTCCTTGGTGCTTAAAAATTAGCCTTATAAAGCCATAATTGTGCATCTGCTGTGGTGAAAGCACTAGGCAACCCAAGCTGGAAGCATTTTAAAAATGAGCTAACAGTGTACCTAGTGGCCTAATTTGATTAATGTTGGCATGTAGATTTGCTGCAGATGATAATCAAACATAGGTTTTATTTCAAATAGGGGGAAAAAGGACAAAAAAAAAAAAGGTACCTGGGTACACAGGATTTTTGAATGCTATAAATCTTGAGTGCCATTAATCTGGCTTTGAAGTACCTTAGAGCACCTAGTAAGAAAAATGGAAACTTTACCTTCTTCCTTTAGAGGAAATACCTTTCCTTACTCTGAACTGCCCTTTGGATCATTGGGCAGTGCTGCATTCTTGGCTATACTGAGCCTGATCGTGCTCACATTGAAGATAACTAAAAATTCCTATTCTCTCCAGGAGCACAGGTCTAGACTGTAGTTAGTAGAGTAGCAGTGTTTGTGGGTGAAACTTTCTTCTATATAATCTGCAAATCCTCAAGACTTTCCTAATTATTTAACGAAAGCTACTTTGTCTCTTATGTCCTTTTAGTTTTCTCTGTTCCTGTTAATCTTTAAAACTATGGGCTGATGATAGAAATATTTTCAAAAGTTTATAGCAGAAGGAGTAGCACTGCCATTACTTAATAAGATGAAGTGAAGGATGATAATTTGTCCTTGTCACTGCCAATATTCTAAAAAAGTAATTAAAAAGAAAGAAAATTACATGTATTTTCTCTGACTCTGGACTTTCCCCCAACCAGGTTTAACTAGCAAGCAGCAGAGGTAGGTAGCGGTCTGATCTGAGTGCTTTGCGATTATTGTGGGGTCTTGATAAAAAAAAAAAACAGAAGAGATGAAGCAGCATAGCAATAGATTTGCAAAGAAAGTAAAGGCTTATTTCTTATGGATTTCCTGCCTTCTGTTTAAAACAATATCAAGAGCATGGGAAAATTATTCTGCCAGAATTAAGGAGACTTTGAGATTGTCAGTTGCCAGGCTCAAGTGGGTCATCAAAGCACACAACTCAGAAAGCTTAATGCAAGACCTTAATGGCATTTAACGTAACTTGAAATTGGGAAGCTATAGAGAAACCAGGTAATTTTGAACACTAATTTCCAGAGAGGAGGATCATCCCAGACCTGAATAAAGTCAGGAATAAAAAAACATTTTCTTCAAATGTCAAGCTGAAGCAATGTACCGACAGCACTGCAAGACAGAACTATTGCAAATGAATTTTCAACTCTTTAGTATATAAATCAGCAGTTACACTAATTAAATACGTATAGAGAAAAGGGCTCTAGCCCTTTCTAGGCAGCTTTGCTCAGCAAAAGGGATATCAGTGGAATAAAATACTGGAGGAAAGGCCATAAAATGGCATGCAACAGATTGTTGATGACACCTGGAGTTGCCAAAGAAGGATAGAACGAGTGTGAGGAAGAAATTGCATTTCTGTGTACAGTAACCTCTGACCAGCCAGATAAATCATGGCTAGTCAGAAGTTATTCCAGGACTGGAAACTCTAGGGCAGCACGCAATGCAGAGCCACTTGAGCTGCTCTGAGAGGTTTTCTATCTGGGGAAAAAAGTACAAAACCACAAAAAGAAGCTTCCGGAGAGAAATAGGATGCTGGAGTTAAGGGAGCTTAAATAAAAACTCAGGGGGTGCAAGGAAGCATAACTTGTGGCTTTTCCCTCATTACTTTATTTCCTTCTCTTTGAAGTCGGTAATATCATGAACATACTGCAAGACTGAGAGCAGTAAGTATTGAAAGAGTTCAAGAAACAGTCCCTTTACAAGGAGAGTGTTAAAGGTCTAAGGAAATTAATGTCTCTACAATTGCAAATTCTTTGTGGAACAGAATGACTTGCATGATTGATTTAGAAATTATTATAGATAGTGACAGTAGAGCAAATAATTCACTAGAGTCTTTGTCCCAGAGCAAAGTCTAATAGCACATGTCCCCCCCACCCTTGCCATGTCCCACTGAAGTCAGCACGACTTTGCAGACATCTGTCGTGGGACTGGGTCTAGAACAGGAATAAACCCAAATACCTCTGGAAGAATGTTCCAGAAATAACATGGGACTACATTTGGAAGAGGCTGTAGAGAATGAGGAGTTTCATTGCACTTCCAAACAGGGTCGGTCATGTTTCCTCTCTTTTCCCCAAAACAACCAAAATATCAAAAGACTCATTAAAAACCCCCTTCCCAAATAATTTACTCTGATGATATTCTCATACTTCCCTTCCTTCATTTGCCTTTTAAAATTTCTAATATTCATAGGTAGCAATTCAGCTGCCTAGAGATACATGCTTCCACAACTCGTAGCTTGCTGAGGCATCTCGTATGCAGGGATCCAGTCTTGATCCTGCCAGGGCATTGCTGCCATGTTTCTCCACACTGCAAAGGTATCAAACGATGCCAGTTCCTTTCTCTATTACCTCTCTTGCTCACTAACGTTAAAAAGAGTACTTTCTGGCCAAAAGATGCTGAAAGCTAACCTCACCCCTCCCACGCAGGCTAGCTTTTTTACTCTGGTAGGAGGTGGTCGAGTCTGCTGAGCAGCAGCTGTGACAAGCTGTGCTTCAGAAATTGGATAGTGTCCTGTCTTACAGATAAGCGATCTTTTCTGTCAGTTTCTGTGTGTGTTGTGCAAATGATGTTGTCCATTTGCAGAGCATCTTCTCTGTTGAAGGATCCCAAAGCTCTTCACAAAACAGTTCACATGTAGGACTGCCGAAATTCAGTAAAGCTGTTTTTGAGAAGCTCTGAAATCGTTCTCCTAAAGCCCACATAAAAACAGGTTCTCGGTTTTTCAAGTCTAACTTGAAGATGAAGGTGGAATTAAAAATCCACAGGCATTGCATTCCCTTTGCAAAGAAGGGAAAAAGCAGATGGAGTTGCTTTTTGTGTGCGCTTAAAAGCAATGAAAACTTGTCGATATTTTTCATTTGAATTTTCATGAAGAGCTAAGGAACTCTGCTGATGCTGGAGGGGGCAGGAAAATGTGACTTTTACTGGCAGAGAAATATTTGAACGGTTATTGACAAAGAGCACAGTGCATGGAATGCGCTTGGGCTAGGCAGAGTGAAGATGTTTGACGTATTGGCAATACAGCGCAGGGTCAGGGGGTGACAGATTAATGTTGTGTTTCACAGTCTAAGCTAATACTCGCTGCATGCCTTCGAATGCTCTTTGTTATTGCGCACGTTTGGAAGGACAAACCAGCTCTGGGTTAGTTAAACCTATGCACTGATTCTAGCATGAAGTTGGCTTATTTTGGTTTAATCAATTAGGCACAAGTGTAAAGTAAATCCGAAGAAGCTATTCTTAGACTAAATTGAGAGCGTCATGCAGGGGTTTGCATTATTTTAATTAAAAACAATTAAATTTCTTAACTGAATTCAGGGCAACAGTGAGTGCAGGAAGGAGGGAGTCATGCCCAGCTCAGTGATTCACAGTGGCCTGTGACCGTGACCACTGTGGCCTAACCATGAGCATGTGTCACAGCCAGGCCCAGTGGCGCTGGGCGTGCTTGCAAAATCTCAAGGCAGGAGGCAGGGATTACAAGAAGGAAAAAAACAACCCAGGAACCCCTTAAAACTCCACCTCTTGGCTTGATGGTCCCCCTGGCTGGCTGCTTCTGGCCTGCTCCCTGGAACAAGTAACAAAAATGTCTCTGCTTCCAGCAGCAGGGACCAGGAAGCCAGCGGATACTTTTCAACCCTACAGATACTTTTAAAGAATGGGAGGTAAAGGAATGAAATGGAAAACAGATGATAGAGGCTGGCGAGAATAGAAGGAATGCAGTGCAGGCAGCCTGTTTGTCTCGGAGTAGCTGACATGCATGCCCGTGGAAGTGGCCAAGCCTGTCGGCAACAGTGTCTTAAAATAATGGAATAGTAATGCCTCTCTTCTGGAAGGTGCTGAGCACTTTGGCTTCGTAGCATCACTGTGCTGTGTAGGACCCAGCCCCCAGACACAGGCATTTCACATAGCCATGCAGCCAAGGACAAGTGTGGCCCATGGCAGAAGTTTGCATGGGACGGGCACACACGTGAGAAAGCGCTGGTGGTTCATGAAAGCAGAACTCAGTCAGAAAGCTCCCGTTGCTGAGTTCTGATTTCCAAACCCTTCTAGTACCTGGTTGAAGGATATTTCTAAATGGATTTAATCTCTGTGTTGAAACATGTGCACAGACTTTTGCATGTTTATATGTTTTGTATCCAGAGCTGCTGTTTTCAAGGCAAAGAGCTCTTTTCCAGTGTGGTTCTCTGTGTTGTACATATTTCATAGGTGAGGAGCTGACAATAGCAGATTTATGATAAGAAATTTTCTTCTGCTTGCCCCAGATCATATTCCTTAACAAGCACTCACAAATACCCATGAAACAGCAGCAAAGGGAGAGCCTGCAGTGGGAATGGCCATGGGGTTCAGATATTGGCACATTCACTGGCACGTTGGAAGTGATGTGACGCCTCTGACAGAAATAACATGGGTGGGTACAGATCCCCTCTTTTTGGTCCAGGCAAGTACAGATGTGAGGAAAACACAGGGAAGAGTATCCAAGCTCTATTCAGAATGGAAAGCAAAATGAGCAGTATTTGATTACAGCCATCTGACAGTGTGACATGGCTGGCTGGCTGAGTTAGGAAGGCTTTGCTTTTGAAAGACACCACCTGGTTCTTGCGTAAGAATAGCTGGAGCATATTGCAGTAACTACATAGTTGTAAGTGTGCTAAGAGGCTTGTACCACCTTAATGACACTGTGTGTCTACATGGTGATCCCACTCTTAAAGAGCTCATGTGAGGAGAATGAGCTGTGATGACAGTTTAAAGCCATTTTTCTATCAATATAGCACTGTTTCTGTGTTGGGAGACGTTGTTATGCTGCTGCTCCAGATTGCATACCTAACTGCAATAGATATGTTGATAGAGAAGCTGTCTGCAGACCAAGCAAACACCCAGCATGAAAAGTGGGTCTGCACTGCAGCAGTAGTGAGCACCAGTCCCCGGGGTGGGCTGCTGCTCAGGGGGCTCTGCACTCAAATGCTGTGATTGCAACCCGAGCTTCTGCTAAAATCACAGGGAGTTTGCTATTAACACCAGTAAAAGTCACCCCTAAATTGCTCAGATGGCCTCACCTATGCATCTCTATCCATCCCCACTCCCCAAAGGCCCTTGGAGAAGTTTGAACAGTGGTTAGCAGTTGACTTCCCTTCTTGTGCTTGCTCTGCTCCATGGTATCTGAGCACGGCACGTGTGCATTATCACATATTATACCTTGTTTGAATGGAAACAATTAAAAAGGTTGTTAAACAATATAGTTTTTATTAGAAGAAAAACAACTGATTTAGGCAAGGAAATTTTCTGTTTCCTTTCAAGCTTTTGAGAAGTTATTGACAGACTACGGAATTTAAAAAAAGAAATGAGCTTCTTCCCAGGACTTTTTAAAAAGAGGCCTTGTCCAGCTCAGAATTTAGGAAATGTAGCCTATTTTCTGAGTCTTGCAGTTGAGGTCAGCCTGTCTGTGATTGCGAGTATCACTAGACTTTGGCACTGTGCTGATTTAAGCCCTAGGGCACGCATTTAAATTGTCACATACAGTGTGTCTCATGCTGACATCTTCTTCTGTAGAAGTGAAGGATAATACAGCACTTGTGCTGCCGAGTAAGACAGTGCTCTCTTCTCAAGCATGAAAATTGTCTGCAAATTTCAGACATGTTTTCCTTGATTGTGGCGGCTAATCAAGGCAAAAACCAAAGTTCATTTTACTAGGGGATGAACAATGCTTGGCAGTGTAGTGAATGTTAATGCAGTTAATTATTCCTAATGCTCTGTCTGTCCTCTGAAGGGTTCAATATCTCTAGACAAGGCTTTAACGATCCACAGCCACCCTGTGGTTTCACCCAGGGAATATTGCCTCCTCAGGCCAGTTTGTAATAAGCTGTCCCTCAGTCTGCACTCTTCCCCCGCTTTGTAGCATGTCACATCTGTTACGGTGAAGTTGGGTAGGTAGTTTTAAATAGGCTTTGTTTTGTTACAGAACTGATGGTTACATTGTGCTTTCTATTGTCTCTGGTTTCTTCACACTCTCTCTGTATATAAGCTTTTGACAGTGTTGAGTGGGGAACCTAAAAATAGAAAAAAAAAAATCCCAAATATTTACCTACATAGGGTAATCGGTAACAGTGTTCCAGGCCCCCATGGTGCTCAATATCAGTGGAGTCCCTAGGACATGTGATAGGAAAGCAAGCCTTAACTAACTTGTAGACTGACGGGAATAAATTATCTCTGATAACATCTGTTTGCTGATACACTTCCATTATAACTTAGTAATAGTGATATTTTTCTCTAAGTTGTGGCTTTTATTAGATCAACTTAGTCTAGAACTTCATGTTGTTTGTTACGGTGTCCGGGAAATCTTAATTTTAAAATTGTGTATCTCTACATGCAAACAACTTCTCTGATACTTGAAACTAAACAATTGATGAAAAGACTATTTTTCAAAAGTTGTCAGAGAAATCAGCTGCATAACTATTTTTCTGTACTTGAAAACTCATGTTGTTTTTTTTTTTAAGTATGTCAGTTTTGGGACAGGTCCTGTAAATTGAGAAGATTTGTGTGTTTTACCCTGAATACACTCTTTTTGCTACAAGGAGATTATTGACGGACCATATGTCTTTATCTGAGAGTTTACTGGGCCGTATCCTGTAGTAGTCCTTTTTGTCATAATTTTACAGCTGTGGTTTTGTTGTTGTTTTTGTTTTGAAAAAGCCAGTGATTTGAATTGCCTTAATTTTGGAATTGCCCCCCACAATGAATGTGTGGTTTGTTGATAGCTGCATGCAGTGTTACCTTGATCAGGAGCTCCAAGCAAGGCACTGCTATGTGGGCACGTAGAGCAACAATGCTGAAAATAAGCCGCTTTGCAGCAGAGCAGATGGGTGGAGTTTGAGTGACCGATTCTACCTCTGCACAATAAGCTGCCTTCTCCGTTCAACTCCCAGTGTGCTTTCTTTGACTATCCTGAACTGAACGAGGTACTCATTTCTAAGCTCCTGATGATGTAACTGGGAGTCCCGGTGTAGCTATGACTTGAGAAGTGAACCCTCTGGGCTGGCTCCAGCCTCTGTTAGAACCCTCTGACTTTACTAGGATTGGATCCCGCTATATTTTAAAGAATTTTTGGAAATATTCTTTTAAAAAGTACTCATTTTTTAAAAAGAAAAACATCTAAAGGGATCTCAGACATCCTAGAGGAGATGTTATTGAAAGATCTCATACAAAACTTTAAAGCAAAAAATGTTTTCTTCAGCAAGAAGCCATAGTTAAAAATTGGCTTCAAGGAACAGAGAATGGTTAATGAAGCTCCTCTTATTTAGTGCACTAAGACTCCTTGAGATTTAAATGTCTGCTATGGAAAATGTCCACAATTTGGAGTGAATTATTTATGAAAGAAATTAGGCAACATACAGGGCTTGTGGTTTCTGTTCAGAGGAGAAGATAAAAAGCTTCCAGATTTTAAAATTACTATTATTTTATTTCTGAGTCTATTTTTCTTACTGAATTCTTGACATATGTACTGTTAATTAGGCAGTAATGATTTTCTTTCATTTGCACTGCAAATTACACCAATAATTATGCTTTTATTCACAGAATATATTTTGTTAACTGACCTTGGGTTTAGTGTGGAATGCAAAATGAGAAAGAATTGTTAAGTTCTAGTTGACGCTTTGAGATTCCTAGGGAGTTCTGTTTTTGTTAATTTTTGAATTTTAATTTTGGAGACAGATATACAACAGAAAGGTTTTAACTAAGTATATTACTTTGACAGAAGTCACTGGGTTCTACAATTAATTCTCACCAGTAGATCAATGCACTTCATAAGCTGCAAGTCATTCTGACAAGATGAAACAAATACAATCGTTAGTGAAATCCTGATAATTTAGAACAACAGGCTGTGAAACTAGGTCAGTTTACCTCTTCTTTGAAATATTTTTTCCTCGTAGTATTTCATACTTGACTAATCTTGATAATGCACTTCACATCTTTGGTAACTGATCATATGCTAATTTAAACTCACATTGTATGCATAAATTCAGAACAACATGGGGAGATATTTCAGCATGATGAGGAAAAACTTTTAACAAGTGAATTTGACTGAAATATTTTTCTGTTAAAATATATCTTTTTTTTCTAGCCTGAAGAATGTAAAGGGAATCTGATTGTTGTTGTTTGGAGACAGGTATTTTAATGACTCAGAACTTTTTTTTCCTGTCCCAGTGAAATACTGTATTTGACTTTTTAGGGCAGACTACTTGGAAGAAGAAGGTCTTCTTTTAGAGCTGCTCATCCAAACCACTATGGGCAGTTGCTGGGAATGCTTCTCTCAGGAGTGTCTATGGTAATTTATTGGCTCCTGTCCTGCTCCTACTGATGTCAGTGGTAAAACTATTGTTGACTTCAGTAAGAAAAGTGTAAGTCCCATTATCTACATATGTTGCTATTTAAATTTTGTGATGTTTCTTGGAGAATATATGCAACTTCAGGTGCTACCTACTCAGTTCTTTAGAACCCTTCCATTAGGAGAGCATATAAAACTGCCATGCCCTTCTTCATATACTGCTTATTGTCCTTTGTCCTTATCATTTCTTCGCCATAGATGGCTCACAGACTTTCAGAGGTGAAAAAAATGTTTATAAAGGCTTATTATGGAGGAAGGTTGCTGACAATTGCTAGTATGCTGTAAACGGTTTTTGGAAAGTAAGAACTCCTTTTTCTTGTTTCCAGTAAAAAAAGTTTGATTCAAGATTAGATAGCTGTTTTCCTGACTCACTGATATATTCTGTCTGTCTGCCTCCCTCCTCTCTCTCTGTTTTTCTTTTTTTTTAAGGTGTGGATTTGGTGAATATTTGTTAGGCTGGCTGCTTGTGAATAATAATGAGAGTGAGTGCTTGGAGTGTAGTGTATATTTAGTAGGAGACAAATAATATATAAATATAATATTTGGAAGGTTTTGGACTTCAGTTCCTGTCTTATGTTTGCCTCTGTTTTGCATTAATTATGCCATCATTAATTACCACTAGAATAGAAAAAAGTTTAGTTTAAAATTAGTTCTGTCTGAAGAAGAAGAAGAAAGAAGCAGCTTACTGACACTTTTTTCACTTTTTTTTTTTTTTTTTTTTTTTTTGGTAATAGGTTTGAAATATTAAACCTGTAGGACTTGAACTAGCTTCCTAAGTTAGCTTTTCAGAGGTGCTAAGCACTGACATCTCTCTTTGCCCCACACATGAATGTGCAGAACACTTGGCTGCTTATGTTAAAAAAACAAAACAAAACAAAACTGCAAACCCTGCATAGGCAGTAAAGTCAAACTAAAATCCATAGACTAGGTATTTTATCTCTTGTCTTCGTTTTCCATCCTCTTTCTCGATGTGTGTTTTTCCATGTGGCATAAAATGGCACCTAAGAGACATAATAAGGATAAATCTAGGGCAATGTAACAATATTTATTGTCCCTTTTACCACAACAGGAAGAGCTGGTGGTTGCTCAGAGACAGGTTTTCAGATCACACTGTTTCTGGTGGGCTTACAGTCCAGAGAGACCAGAAAAAATCCAGTTCAGTAGGTTATGGCCTTTCCAGAATAATTTCACTGTGTAGAGATTGAATGGTGCAATATCAGCAGTCATGAATGCCCTTGGGAGTACCTTATTAAGGACAAGGTACTGTTAATATATTATCAGATTCAGAAATAGTAGTAAATAACATACTAAGCTGTAATTTTCTGGTGTTATGATAATATAGCTGCAACCTGATCACGCCCCCTTTTGTAGATTTTCTGGCTTTCACGGCTGAATTTTTGATGAGTATTCTGGGACTCTGGTTAGGTACAAACCCTCTCACTTGTTGCCTGCATGGAAGTCTGATTCTCTAACCAATTACAGATTCAAAATAGCAGCCGTCTCTGACTGTGTGTCTGCTTGGGACACTAGCATGCAAATAATAACAGATTCTAACCAAGAGTAAAGAACTTGTTTCCATTGCTGGAAGCTGTTTTTTTTGTTTTGGTTTTGGGTTTGATTTTGGGTTTTTCTGTTTGTTTGTTTTTACAGGTTTTTTTTTTTTTTTAGGAAAGAAAAAAAAAACACTTTCCTAAGCAGGTATTTTAAGCCTTTCAAGTTTCACTGAAATGTTAATACCTCCTCTCACTACTCCTCGCACTTCAAGATTTTCCACTGTAGCATGTTGTCTCACATTCGTATTTCAGCCAAAGGTATGTGTGTGCACTGAGTAGAGTGCAGAAGTGTTGTGAGCCATTGTTTTGCACAAAGAGAACAACTCAGGTGCTGTGCTGTATTTTCAGATATAGCCCAAGCAACACAAGCTCATGAGAAAATGGAAGTCTGAAATGTGAATGGGTTTCTTTGAGTATCATTGTCCTGTCTGCAACTAAACTTCAGCTAGGCACAGATGTGTGGGGCCGGGGGCCTGCACTACGATGGCTTATCGTGAGGGTTTCTTTTGGCAGGCTAGGAAAAATTGCGATGTGAATAAAGGGAACTTGTTTAGTTCGCATGAAGACTCTATTAATGAACCCCATTATCCCTATTTTTGGAGAGTGTTAGATTTTTTTAAAATATATACAATGCTGTATTATTTTTTATTACAGCAGCATTCACTGGTCCCTTTTATCTTTGTGTGTGAATTTCTAATTATACATGTTAGAAAAGTGATCATTACTGTAAATAGTAATATGGTTTTCTTTCACTTGATCTGTCTGTACTGGATTCTGTTTCATTGTTTGCTTTCTTCATCACAGTATCTTGCTTATTTTATCTTTCAACAGACATTTCTTTAAATCCTCTTGCATGGTCCTCCCCTCCCCCTTGTAACTTTTTGAAAAGGGCTTTATCTGAGCAGGCAGTTTCATTTGTCTTTTGATCTATTTTTTGATGGATGTGCATTCATTTCTGGTAGTAAGCCCAGTACTGAAATCTTTATTCAAGGCCAAAGTGTGGGGGCTTGACTGAAACTTCTGAGTAAGGGTCTTACCTACGATTTCCTAGAGCTACTGGTGAACTTGGGGACCAGGGAAGTTGGTTACTTAATCGTGAGGCTTCCAAAGGTTTTTCAGGTAGGATATTAGCAATTTCCAAACTTTCAGGTGATTCCTCTTGAGAGCTGAACAATGGAAGTGTTGGTAACCACCAGCCACTTCTGGAAACCTGGACTTGTCACCCCTTAGGCACACTGCAAGAGGGAGCGCTTGCCTTGCTCCGGCACGTGCTTCGTGACATTGGATCTCTCTCTGCCCATGCAGTGGCATGGTTAGTCTGCACATGAGAGCAAAGGGCACTTGATGCCTTCTGACGGTTCCACTGTGCCTCATCATTGGGCTCTTTCTTCCTTGTCCTTATTGACGTCTTCTCAAGAGCAGAGAACATGAATAAAGAAGGCAGAGGCTGGCCCAGAAAAGTGAATTGGAAGGTTTGTAAACCCAAGTAGTACTGACACCAGCTTTGGAAGAGGAAATAGAAGTTCTGAAAGCAAACAGAGGAATCACTTACCTACTTGGAGATGATAAATAGGGAAAACCAGCAGTCATTCAAACCTAAGCCCCTTCCTGCATGTCTAAACCAAAATAAAACTGATTTGCAGCGATGACCACTGACTGGAAATCCAGGTATTTGTTTTGTTCAGACTATTTTTATGTAGGTTGTCAGATGCAAAATCAAAGTCAGATTCAGTTCTCCTGTGCAAATGTGAGTGACTTAAACTCAGCATTTGTATGTTAAGCAACTTGTTTAATATAGTATTAGCATTTGGAGAGTCGCAATAAGGCTTTGAGGTTAACATCCCGTTAAGATGAATGGGAGATGTTCATACCTCAGGCTGTAGATTCAACAAGACAGCAGAGCATTGATTTACATAGTGAAGGCTATATCTTGGCAAACCAGAAGGGCTGCAGACATCATTTTTCTAAAGGGAAGCTTCGATTCCGGTGAACACATTACTGTCTGCAAAAGGCCCCAGATCAGCAGAGCTGCTGGAGCTGGATAGCCGCTGGCTGTAACTTTAAACTGAAAGACATCAAATGGGCTTTTCACTATAAAAGTTGAGATCTCAGCCAGGTGCTCCCCACTCCTGTCTTGAGACTCTCTTTGCTTCCCCTCACCCCCTTTCTCCCAGAAGTGATTTTCTGATAGGAAATGTAGGCCAAGGACTTGGTGACCTTTACTGGCCTTAATGTTATACACAGTTTTGTTGCCTTTTTTAACAAGTATGTCTCCCTGTTTGTGCTTAATCTTTAGATTCCCCTTTTCTTCCATATGTTTTTTATTCTCTCTTATGTTGATGTATTATCACATTAATTCCTTTCCTTGCTTAGCTCCATATTCCCCACAGGACCTCTTCCACTTGTCTGTTTTCTTGCTTGCTGTCCTTGCTGTCTGGCACGCTATAATTTTTTTATTACTCACTGTCGTCCTAAGGAGCTCCTCTTTGGACAGCCATATATATGGATGTGGATTTTCTTTAGATCTCTCCCACATAAGTTTTCCCCTGCAGCAGAGTAAGGCCCTCCTGCAAATGCTAGGATGCTTCTGTCTTGGGCACACAGAGGTGCAAGACAGCCTGGATTTTGCAATAAGGTCAGACCACAGCCATTGCGTCTGTGTGTTTTGCAGCTGAAAGCCTTCATATTCTTTCTAGCACATGCCAGCTTGATTTGGGCACCAGTCTGGAGTGCAAATGAATGTGGCTGCATTTTAGTTCCAGTTGGTTACATCGCAAAACCAAAGCATTGCTGTTTGGCCTGGCTGGGAATTCAACAGTGACCGGGAGCGGAATAGCAGGGGCACTAATGCTGAGGTGTATTTGGCAGGGATGAGGCTTCCCCAGCAGCAGCTGCTTGTACTGTGCTGCAGATATTGCTTATGTCTTTTGTCACTGAAGTCACTCGACTCTTCTGAGTAATTATTAGAATTATCAGCTTGTAGCAAGAGAGCCTAAACTGTATTTTTTTTTCTGAAGGACCTCTAACTGCTTATGAAATTTGCTTTGCAGTAATGCATTCATTTTATACTAGTCCAGCTTGTGTAATTAATTAATCAGTCATGGAGGAGACATTGAAGCTTTTGTTTGTCTGACAGATATTGCTACATACCTTGATTTCTTAATTTTTTCTCTTTGTAGTACCTCAGTAGAGCTGGAACGAGGGTCACTCACTTTATTAATGACTCCCTGTTGCATTGCTTTCAACAGCTCAACCATCACTGTACGTCACACAGCCATGCATTTAAAACTCAATATAGTTACTCTCTAATAAGCTTCATTTTCTGTACCACTAGCCTGTGTTCTATAGTGTTAGTTTCCCAAGCATAGTACTAAGCAATTTTAGGAAATGCTGATACAACTGTAGCAATTTTCCTCAATTTGTTCCTGACAAAGAACTCCCTTCAAAATTGAGTTGGCTTCCTTTTTGTTCGAAACACTGGTAAACACAATTAGCCTCATTAACCCTGGTTTCTGTTTCATAACAGAAAATTAGCCTACAATCACTGGTTTGCTGGAAAGCACTGTTGTAATTAGTCCTCAACAGTCTGATATGAAAATCCATCGCGTTTTTAATTTCTCTGATGTGTCCGTGTATACAGAAAACATGCCTGATTTCTCACTTATCTTGGGGATTGAGATGAAGTCAAGGACCAAGTCCTCGGCTGGCTTAGCGCGCTGTTGAACAGATTGGACAAACATCTGTCAAGAGTGTCATAGGTGCATTGCTCCCATCACATGGGAGGGCAGTAGGTGATTTCTGGAGGTCCTCTCTGCCTCTGCAATTCTGTGGGGTTCTGACCCTTCAGAGAGCATGACACCCAAACAAGGACCATTGAAATCCTGGCCCCACTGACTGAATGCTTTTCCTTACCTGTCCTCCCAAAATGCCGTATTATTCCAGATTTACGCCAGAGAAGATCTCTGCCTTGTTCCAGCTCTAAGATGGTAGTGGCACTGAAGCCAGTGCCTTTTTACCAACATAGAAATGGACTGAGTCAAAGGTGAATCAGGCTAATTATTCTTAAACCTCTGTAGATAATCTGAAATTGGTTGATCAGGAGGTATTTATCATCACCTTTAGGATTTGCCTCACTCCAGTGAATATGTCAAGGACTGTGATTACGTTCTCACGAAACAACTAAGTTTTTCAAGACTGTTATGCCAATCAGAGAGGAAAGCTGTAGTTCACATGGGTTGCTGAGCCATTAGCTGGTACATGATACATCACACTCTTAGAGGTTCACAGAACTAGGGCTGCTGCAGGGCGATACGTACTAGATCAAACTACTGTGAACTGGTCTCCAAATTCTATCAGGCTCTTAGCCAGCCACTGCAGAGCAGAAACAGAGGAGGTCTGTGTACACCTGTGTGTGTAGAAGTGTACCCAAGAACTCCTCTGGGAATTTGGATACATCACAGGCCAAATTACATTCCCCTGTGAAATGGCTGAGATTTAAGTAAATGTAGACCTCTTTGTTTGCATTAGGAATGAGAAGATCACCTTAATTATTTTGAATTCAGCATAAAAACTCTAAGGGAAACTCCTGATCTAGCTCTGTCCTTTCCATACCTCTTGTCATCCAGGAAAGAGAGATGGTGATTGCCTACCTCTGGATGTGTCATGAGTGTCGTCAGTGAAGGACGTTGTATAAATGCTTAGTAATATTTTAGTGAAAGATAAGAAAAATTATTTGTATAATTACAGCATCTTAATTCTTGCATGTGGGACAGAGGGCAGGTTTAGAAATGTTTCTAGGGCTGCTTGCACAATAGGGAGCTGAAGACTGAATCATGTCATTTGTGCAGGAAAGGGACTATCCCACAAGTCTCTAGCGCCTAGTGAAATCTTTGCCTAAGGGACATTTTTCTCCTGTATTAAATGTTCCTCTTATTTCTCAATTGTTCTCTCTGAATGCGTATGGCACCCTGGGGGTATCTCAATTTGAATGATCTCAATTGCTTCTGTGTCCATTTGGGCACCAGGCTAGAGGGCTGTGGAGTGAAGCTGACTTATTCTATCTTCATATCTGAACTGCAAATTGAGGAATTCTGTAATTCAAGTTCAGGTCACTACATATGTTTGTTATTAAGTTCTTAAATAACCAAACAGTAACTAAATAAATGGTAATTTAATTTATTAGGTGCCCAGAGCATTTGTAGTCAAAATGCCAGGGAAATTAATATGAACTTGCTTATTCCACAAAGAAACATAAAAGCATTCACAAAAAGCAGAGCCTTCAAACCCCATCTTCATTCATGCATGAGGCACCCTGCATGCAAAATTATAGCGTTAGGAATGTCAGCCAATCAAGCAGTCTAATTGGCCGAACTACTTAAGTGCATCATCATATAGAAATGGGTTTTAACATTTTCTTTGCTACAGTTTAGCTCCTCCAAAGTGTGCCTGAGGTTTACTATACTTCCAGCCTATTGAAGAGTTTTCTTAGGACTCTGCTTGAAGATCTGCATGACATGTTGAGCTGTGAACTAACACTTCATCTAGCTGAGAGCCCCAAGGCATATACCTGCCTCAGAAACCTGATCATGGGGGAGCTCTGGAAGTAGTCCATGGATGGGACATGACAATGTCTCCTGTTTCTCCTGTTCCAGTGTGGCACAAAGGCAGGTTGGGTCCAGCTGGGTTTCAGGGTACCTGCTGTCTCACTTCGTCCTGCAAGAATGGATTAGGAGCCCCATTTGCCCCTGTGCTAGCACAGCTAAGTTGCCAGTCATGTGAAATAGCCTCATCACATGAGCAGTAAGTGAGATGCTCAAATACCAGAGGTTGGCTGAATGTGTCACAAATGACAGGTAGCGAGGTGAGCAGTGGTGCTTCCATCCCTGCTAGCAAAGATGCATCAGTGAACAAGTGCTCTGAGCAGTCTTCAGGCAGATGTCTGCTCCTGGTGAAGGGAGTGCATCCTCCCCGGGTGCACAGTGGGGGAATTCCCACCGCGCAGTGTTAGCACTCTGCAGGGGTGAAGACTGCAGAGCAGAGATGTTAATTAGAGCCTCATGAGTAGTGATTTCCATGTTGTACTCCCAGCTTCTTCACTGATTTTTTGTGATGAACGAGGATAAATCATTCAGACCATATGAACGAATTTACTCTTCTGTAAAATGATTATACTGGTAGTTTCTGATTGCCACACTGTGCTGCGTGTGACTGTTTGAGGGATGCCTTGAGATGCTTGCATGAACATTGCTATATAAAGGCAAAGCAATATCATCAAGCATCTGTTTCAGAACAGTCAAACTCTTCTAGGGAACAGTTTACTGTGCATGCACACACAGACTCCATCTCTTAGCTTGCATTTGTCAACATGTGTTTGTCTGTCCTCCTTTCTCTTGTTTACTTTCTTTGGTTATTTCACACCACATTCACCCTAACCTGAAAAAGATTAGGTTAGATTATTTCAAACATCTGCAAATGTAGTCGAATGCACAAGGGGCATTTTTGGCATTAATGTTCTGTGTATTTTGTTCGGGTAATTAAGCATGGAAAGGTCACCTTGTGTTCTAACAGGAAGCATGGAGAGATGGCAGAGAGAAAAGCCAAGCTGAGCAAAAGCATTTTAAGGAGAAAGCATCAGCATCTGACAATATTTATTATTTCTTCAGTGTTCCCCAAGCTGTTACAATACATTGATTCCAACCCTATGCCCATACATTTTGTTTTCAAAAGCTAAATAAAGTATGAGATTGAATACAAGGAAAGGGCTAGGCAGCTCAAAGAGTGCACACTGTTGACAGCCATTTGGCAATGTTTGTCCTTTGGGATAAGCATCCAGATGAGGTTTGTTCAAAGCACATCTGCCATGGCACTTTATAACTCTCTCAGGGAGAGGACACATGAGGAGGTCCCTTACTTGTCATGTGCTTATGTGCCTTGTGAATATCCTGTCCCTAAATTTAAAAAAAAAAATAAAATTAAAGATTTCTTTTTTTAGAAAAGGAATGAGAACAGTGGGCAGAGTTTGATTATGAAGTTCCAACCATTTTTGCCTGAAGCCTTTCCCATCTCAGAGATGCTACTCCCTTTCTCACTTTGCTGCTTGTGGTTTTCTGTTTGCAGCTTAACTCCACTCATTATTCATCTGGTGAATGCTTCCAGTGCAAGTCACTTACTGTATTCATAGGTGAGCTTGGTCCACCTTGTAACATCCAGAAATCCATTCCTGAATTATGAACACTGAGAAGGGATCCAGCTGTTGTTCCCACAGCAGCTCCAGGGTATGAAGCAGGGCCAGCTGTGAGCTCTGTGCACACACAAAACCTGTCTCTTCCTGTGAGACCCTTGCAGCATCAGAGAGACTAAAATAGTGTAAGAACAGTTTCTTGAGGATGATCTCTGCTTCACAGTAGCTAAGACTGGGAGGTTATACAGATTTCTGCCTCATGTAGGACAAACGATGCAATGGATGAGTGTAATGGGAACCCATTTTTCTTCTGCTTCTGGTTCTCACAGAATATATTTAAAATTCACTCTTAGGAGACCTCCCCGCCTCATCTATGACTGTGGGGGCTTACTGTCTGTACTATGCAGAGCTGTAATTTATTTATTCTTTCTACTTGTGACCTGGAGTTCTTTGAGTATATTTCCCCTCTTGTGGAAAAAGTAATTCTCTCTCCTACCTCAGTCTTACATCCTTTCTTATGAACACTTGGTAAAGACTTCATTTTAGTTTTCTGCAATCTTTTTCTTCTGTTACTAAATAACCCTGGCACTCTCTTAGATGCCCTGCTGACATTTTGCTTCTTATATACTTGAAAAATTCTTATTTGTCTTTATTCCTTGAAAATCTTTTTTCACTTTTCCTTTAAGCCTTTCCTAGCCAAGTTTTATTCTTTTAGCTTTATTCCTGCACTTCCTTGTCCACCTCTTGTCTCAAATACCTTTTTCATACTTCTTAGTTACATAGTAATTCATTTCTCTTTTTGTGTCCTTTCTCCCAGGGATTTACCTCACTGGATTGCCTTCATTCTTCTAAATCTGCTGAATCACAGAACACTCCAGTCCATTTTTGGCTTTTCCAAGGCCAAGTAACAAACCTAACAGAAAGGAAATAGTGAAGGCTTGGTATGTGTTGTATATCTAAAGGGAACACCTTCAGAAGGATTGGCAGTGTTTCAGCAAGCAGTAGACACTTGGTGGTGCTTGTTCTCAGTGAAACTACTGTCATGTTTAAAGATGAACTACAGCACTTGCTTTTAAAGACATATGCTGGCCCTTGTTCCTAGGGGTTGGCTGTTCTATGAATGAAATAGGAGAAATGTAATTATCTGAGTCACTCCCCCAGATTCTTTCATGGCAAACCCACAATTTGCCTTTAGAGTTTTATTTCTCAAAAGCTGCTTCTCCTCACTCTCTCTCTGCTGAGATGTTCTGCTTTGAGTGTGAGAGTGCACCTATTGACTATGGTAAGACAGAGCTTCCATTTGGCCTCGTTTCACCGCTCTGTTTCAGCCTAAGCCTTATTCCTGTGGTTTCTGGGTCAGCTTCTGCTTGGTATGCAGTGTCTTGCCTGAAGTTCGGAGCATCCTGTTTCACTGTGCTGCTGGGTACTTTAGCATACTTTAGTGTCTCTCCTGATCAGGCCATCGTTTAACTGCACTGCTTTGCCCAAAAGCAAAGCTGGAAATTCCTGAGTTAAAAATGCCACCATGGCTTCTTTTTGTGCCTATATTCTTTTAAAAGCTGTCACAGTGGGCCACACACCTTCCAGCAATGCAGCTAATTAAGCATGGTTTGAGGACTTTAAAAGTGCTCCTGCTTACCAGGTAGGAAAGACTAAAGGAGGAAGATAGTACTACCACAAGCCCTTTGAAAGCCATTACATGGTCTCAGATGAGTTTACCACCTCTCCTCGTTTTCAGTTTAACTTTTGGTGGCAGGAGCTGTACTTTTGGAAGAGGACAGAATGAAACAACAGCTTGAAAGTACAGGGAAACAGAAGGAGCCTCTAGTAAGACACACTCCTGACTGAAAAATTCTTTACATCTACGCCTTTGATGCTGCAAGTTCAGAGCAGGAGAAGAGAGAGGAGACAGCAAGCCAGTGGTTCAGGCTGATAGAATTTAGTTTTACAGGAAGGAAAAAACCCCATTGTCTGCGACCACATAATCTTGCATGGTGTGTAATGTTTATAAAGAACAGGGGGTCACATATGGCTGGCTGTCAGCAAGAAACAGCAAGCTTGAATTAGCATTAAAAAAGCTGAGTACTTAAAAAATAATATAGCTACATGTAACAAAAGTAAATGGTTTCAGCTGTGATACGAGAAGAGTCTTTCCTTCCTTCAGATTTGTCTCTATGTTTCCTTCCTTAATTTCTTCTGTCTTGTTAAATTATTTATAAAATACATCCTGGTACTGAAAGAGTAGGACCTAAAGCAGCCAGCTTCTTTACTAGCCTTGTGGTCAACGCTTAACAAATTAACTTAAGATCTGCAAATGAAAAATTTCTACAGCTCTTTTTAAGTATTGCCACAACTGAAGAGGCGTTCAGGTTAGGAACACAGAGAGTTGTTGTGCAAACAACTCATTTTGGGACAACTTTAGAAGCCCATGTTATTCCCCTACTAGTGTAAAAAGCCCCTGTACTCCAGTTGTATGATATTAGGAATGGGAACAAGAGCTGGCTATAGATAACTAGGGCTGGCTTTAACTGTGTGAGATACTTGTATGTAGGAAAGAAAGAGCTAGTTCTCAAGGAAAGAAAATGAGGCCACTAAGAACTGCAGGCTTCCCTCTTCATCTTCTGCTGCTTCCTGGGGGTTAGGGGTGTCAATGTACAATGCTGTATTTTAACACTGACTGCTGATTATTCAAGTGACTATCAAAAAAATTACACTGCTGCAAAGAATATACTGAAGATATAGTGCCCAGAAAATGCCATGCACTTCAATGGGGAGCTTTTGCCAGAGAACAAAAGGCCTAGGGCTGCAAGAAAAGACAGAAGGAAGTGTGGAGCCCGTGCTTCCCTCAGGGAAAAGAAATCCGTTAATTTATATTGATTATATCCCTAAAGCATTTTAAAATATTTTTCCCTCTTGTTCAAATCTTGCTGCTTCTAATTCGTAGAGAAAGGGGGGGGGGGGGGAAATGACAAAGAGCAAGGCAATGGTAGCTTTAGAAGGAACAGAAGAGAGTAAGTACAACTTGCCCATCCCTTCTGTTCTCTATCCTGCCTCCCACTTATCTTGTCGCTGCTCATGGCAGCCCAGTACCAGAGGCTTGCGCAAGCTGAGGGTGACAAAGGGAACTGGAGAGTGGAGGGTAGAAGGTGTGGGATGGCTGAGGGGTTGCTTTCTCATGACTGGGGCTGGGTTCCTGAGCAGTCTGCCAATGATGGCCAAAGCCCATTCAGAGGAGAAAAGGGCTTTCTCCTCTCTTCTCTGCTGTATTTTCTTGATCATTCATCATTAGCTTTATTGATTAGAAGAAACTGTCATTATAGGGAAAGTCATGAAAACAATGTTCTGTTGAGATAGCAGCTAGAGAAAGCAATAAAAGAAGGGGCTTGCAAGAGCACAGTCTGACAACTGGAGTGAGGAGGTAGCTCCCACATCAACGGGAGCCACAGACAAAAGCTGTTCCACACCACTGCTCCCAACCTCCTTACATTTATTCACTCCTCACCCTGTGTCCATCTCCTTTTCCCTGCTTCTCTTTCCCAGAGTCTCTGAGCCTGGAAGAGGTTGGATTTCTGCTGATCCATTGGATCAGGGTGAATTCTGGAAGCCCTGGGAGGGAGGCCTCTGATAGCTTGTACTCTTTCTGCTGGTTTACCTTGTGGCCTTTTCTTCCTAACAGGGCAGAAAGGTGAGGAAGAGGGACAGAGAGAGGGAGGCTCCTGCAGACTGCCTGGGGCAGTGTGATTGCAGCTGTCCCTTGCCATATCAGAATGGGCAAGTAGGTGACAGGCCTGATCTGCTCTGTTAGCACTGCTTGGCAGAGGGGAATTATGTTATCTTGAACAGGGAAATAACCCTTTGCTTAATTTTAACATTTCAAAAGTGCACTCTATCTGTGTTACACATTTGCAGGGAGCTAGTGTCTGCTCACACAGAGCCCTGCAAATGTGATGATCAGGACACATTATTCAAGTGTGGTGTGATGGTAGATGCAGCAGTTGCTATCTATTTTCTTATAGAAAACAAGAAAATGTTTTTTGTGGGGAAAAAAACTTTATTTGAAACACAGTTCACTAGAATGTGAAACGGGCAATATTTTAATCTTATTTTCTGTTAACTTTATCACGACTTTAGTTACCCGCTTCACTGGAGAAGTAAAAGGTTTCCATCTAGTTTGTGTACTGGCTGACCAGTGTGCCTCCAGTCCTCCATCTTCCCTATAGAGACAGTCTGCAATGGCTTTGTTATCTGCCTCATCCCTCCTCCTCCTCCCCGCTTTTGTCTCTCCTTTCCGGCAGAGCTCTGGAAGTGCCTGCCAGCCCAGCGGTTAGCCTGCCCCACACAGCTCCCCCAGCTGCTCTGCTCCCCTACCTCCACATTTGGTTCACCCTGTTGAGACCAGAGCCTTGGCATGTGCTTTACCCTGGGGTGTGTACTTTTCTCCATGGTACTATTTATTGCATATTCTTTCTTTCCCAGTTCATTATTTATTCAAGCATGCAGTTCACATCCTCCCACAGTGGGGATTAGTGAAGGGTCCTGCTTGGTAAATGGGAGGATTTTTTACCCATTTACTTTTTATCTGTGGTGGTTCTTTCATTGCTGAAGTCACTATTTCTGGCACTGCTGTGATTTCCATGCTGTGATGTTGTTCAAATGAGCTCCTTGACATTCTTTTGCCTCTTCTCCAAATGATAGGCATTGTCCATAGTTTGATGTGTTGTTTTTCAGTCAGCTCCAGCTATGAGTTCCTTGCACCTTTCTGCTCCCAGTCTCTTTTTTCATGGTAGTTTATATTCTCTCTCCTGCCTGCAACAGAAGAGGACTGTCCTCTCCCCATCAGTTCTGGTCTGGACTGACTGACTTCCTCTGCTTGGCAGGTTCACATGGCTTTCTCAGAAGCGCCCCTTACAACTGAGACTGGTGCCATGCTATTAGATTGATCCACAATTTCTCTCTGTTGCCAGAAGCCTCTTTTGCAGACTCTGTTTCTAAACACGTTTCTGAGATATTTTAATCTTTTAATCTCAGCTCCTGTCTCTGTATTACCTCTCCCCACTCAACCTTCTTTACCCAGATTAAATGAGAACTGTGAAAATGTCAAAATGTCATCTTCTTCAGGACTAGCCCTGGCCCAAAAAAAGTTCCCTGCATTGACAGTTGCTCTCCTTTTGGCAGCCACGTTACTGTCTGCAGCACTTTTTAAACCTTCTCCAGTTTTATCACACATTCCCAGAGAAATTCCAGCTCTGACGGCACTCCTAATTGGTTTGTTTTTTAGCTTTATGTCTTATCTTGTTTTACTCCAAGTACTTTGTGTTGTCCTGAAGTCACCCTGAGCCAAAGAGGGTGGCAGGGATTTGCCTCATTCAGTGTCCAAGCTCCAGCAGCCTGGCATGGTGTAACATGAGAATTGGCATAAATGGAAAATCAGTTTCAAATGGCTCATGCCAGCGCACGTAGGAATGTGTTGACTGCAGACAGTGTGTTGTGTGGATTGCACAGATAAGCATATTCCCTGCTATACCATCATTCAGTGCACAACCTGCCCTAAATGCATGTATCTGCTCCTTTACAGATGAACTAGTTTTTAGTGCAGTTGTTTTCTGCAATGATCTATAATGCGTCCACTGTCTTTTTGGTCTGTCTTTTTCTAGCTAAATCTATCTCAAATATACCATGCACCACAGGTATGTAGGAAAGTCAGATGGCTCTATAAGGGCTCCTCACCAATTAAAAAATATCCTCTGTGGATGAATACAGTCAAGTGCTGTAGTCTGAGCCACCAATAGATTCTTTTCCTGCAGCACATCCACTTATTAAAGCTGCTGATTGTAAGAGAGGAATGCCTTTCTGCAGAAATTAAACTACCGCTGAAGAGTCCTTTGCCGGGGGACATTCACCTCTCTCCACAAACAGCCCAAGCGATTGAGGAGGGCTGGAATTCACCCGCAGAAACTAAGAGCAGCTTCTCTATAGGTGTTGTTCCAATTTAGAGACCGAAATAATGGCCTCTGGTCCCTGCCCTACATGGAAGGATAATGTGGGAGTTTTGTGCCAATTCATTTGCATAAGTGTGGAGCCAGCATGGAGAAATATAATACAGAGCATTTGTTAAGTACCTCCTTTTCTTGACTGTAGCTTGACAGGCTGTACCTGTTTACTACCACAGTTTGCATTTTCTCACTTGGTGACATCTGCAAGGCACCATGCTGTACTATGTTAGAAATCCCCAAACTGTCTCTGAGAAGGCTCGTACCTATACATTGCTGAACTGCATGTAGATCTGGAGTCAGTTCAGTGCTGACTGAACTGGGAGTCTCTGCAGCACCCTGCCTTGCAGGGAAGATGCAAGCCCGCTGTGTCCCATGCTCTCTATGCATCCCCTGGGTGCTCTTAGAATGTAAGCAAATGTCACTGCATGGCAATGAGACAGCAGATATTGGTGAACAAGTTAAATTTCACTGAACCAGCAATGATGCGCATGATCTTCTACCTGGCCCAGAGTGGTTCACAATTGGAGCTATTCTCCCTTGACAGCCCTGAAAAGAGGACTAATGCCTACTGCTGATTGCCAGTGTTTTCTGACAGCAAAGCGAATCACTTTTTAAAGACAATGACTTGTTTACTTTTCATTGAAACTTGAATTGAAGATATTTCATAATAGAATTTGAGCAAATTTACCAGATGTTTCATCCCAGTGTGCTTTTCTGGCAGGTCTACAAGACAGAATGCTGACTAAGGCTAGTAAATCAGGTTGTGTATGAAAGGCTTGGGGAAGGAATACAATATATATGCCTGAAACCATAGGATTATCTTACCCCATTGATCCTTGGGAATTCCTGATGTTTTCTGTGCTTTTCTCAGAGACTTATCTCAAATAAAGGAGGGGAAGGGGGTCCTGTTCTGTTCTTGTAGCCTATGGTGAGACATGGCTTTGTCTAACAGCACTCCTTGTGCTGGCACTGGAGATCATAGACATAAAAATGATTAATATAATTCTATAGTCAGGCAATTATCTATCCAGCTGGGAGAAAATGGGAAATAAGAGTCTAAGGTGCATTCAGAGGCTGGCTGTGACCCAGCAAAGTACTGTATTGCTCTACAAAATAATATTCCCTTCCTCATCCATCTCCTTCTCTTCCACACCCTTGCTTTGTTCAGTCTCTACTAATGTCTTTGCTTCCTTGCTGCCCTATCCAGCAGAGCTCTACTGGTTCCCTTGGAATCAGGAAATAAAGCTACCTGTAGAAGACTGTCTTCTTTTAGGGCCTTGCATTTCACATGTGTCATGGTTTAACCCCAGCTGGCAACTAGTGGCAACTAGGCACCACGCAGCTGCTTGCTCACTCCCCCCCGGTGGGATGGGGAAGAGAATCAGAAGAGCGAAAGTAAGAAAACTTGTGGGTTGAGATAAAAACAGTTTAATAGGTAAAGCAAAAGCTGTGCACGCAAGCAAAGCAAAGCAAACAAGGAATTCATTCACCACTTCCCATCGGCAGGCAGGTGTTCAGCCATCTGCAGGAAAGCAGGGCTCCATCATGCGTAACAGTTTCTTGGGAAGACAAACGCCATCACTCCGAATGTCCCCCACTTCCTTCTTCTTTCCCCAGCTTTATATGCTGAACATGACGTCATATGGTATGGAATAGCCCTTTGGTCAGCTGGTGTCAGCTGTCCCAGCTGTGTCCCCTCTCAACCTCTTGTGCACCCCCAGCCCACTCGCTGGTGGGGTGATGGGAGAAGCACAAAAGGCCTTGACTCTGTGTAAGCATTGCTCAGCAATAATGAAAACATCTCTGTATTATCAACACTGTTTCCAGCACAAATCCAAAACATAGCCCCATACCAGCTACTATGGAGAAAATTAACTATCCCAGCCAAAGCCAGCACAATGTGTTAACCAAACAAAACTGTTTTAAAACACATTTCCACTCCCCTCTCAGTGACTCTTACTGTACCCGATTCAATTTACTGACCATTGTCTTTGCAAGTTTGTGCCATTCAGTCTTCTTTTGGCTTTCTTTTCTCTACTCATGCTTTTATTTTCTCTTACTGTACTTCTGCCAGCTCTCTAGATATTCCCCTCCTTGTCTTTCTCCTCCTTACATATCAGGAAAAAGCAGCTGAACTTTCCACACCATCTTCCAAGCAGAGGAAGTGATACAGGGAATACTATTCCTGTTTGTCTGACTGCAGTAGGAAAACATATATCAAACTCCTCACTGAAGACCACAGCAGACCAACAGCATTTGTGCTAGTGATACCTGGTTGGAAGAGGCTTTGGGTGACAGCACAGCATCATGTCACTCTACCCTTGCTTGGAGTGACTTAATTAATGTGCCCCTGAAATTCCTCTGTGGCTAAAGGCCGTGCTAGCTGCAGGGCTTGCAGAGCTGCTCCTCCTATACGGCCATTTTTGAGGATTCTTGCTCACGCCAGGGTGACAGTGGTACCAGGCAACCCCTCTTTCAGTCCAGGAGATGTGAAATCAGGATACTCAAGCATAGCAAGGTATTTTTTAAATAAAAACATGGACACACATGGACCCACAAAGAACAGATTGCCTTTGAATAAAGTTTGTCCATCTGAATAGCAGTGTCAGGTGAAAAGAAGCTGCATTTTTAAATCACAATCATATTATTTAAGCAAGTCGTATTATTCCGTGTGTTGCCTTTATCTGAAGATTGCAGGCATTTGTAATTATCTGTCATTTTACCTTTATACAGCTGTTTTCATCCTGATAGGTCACAGAAATTTGCCACGTGGCAGTAACAGCAACTGTCTCGTCCAGCATGTTACAAAGGAACAGAGAGAAGGGGAGTGTCTAGCCCAGGACTGCTCTAGCAAATTGCAACACTTAGAAAAATGCTGTAAAGCCATTCCACTCCATTTTTAATGCTATGTCTGAACAGTCTATGCTCAATGAATTGCGTGGTGTTCAAATTATCTGTCTGTGCAAGATGAAGAGCTGAGCTGGCTGTACTAGGATTAAACCTGTGTTTCTTGTGGCAGTAGGTATTCCTCAGCCCACATTTGGGTCCATGAAACAATCCTGAAACCAGGGCTCTGAAAATACAGCAGCATCTTGAGGGTTAAAGGGCTGGAAAAGGCAACATTGACTACCTTCCAACTCCTCAGGTCTTAGAACCATGAATACCCGAAGCTATTGTGATGTTCAGCCTGTGTCTGCACAGTTGGCACCACTCCAGCTTCAGCTGCTCTTTAAAGTTGAAAAAAATGCTTGGAAAGGGTTTTGATTAAAATTATTATTTTCTCAGCTTTGAGAATAATTTAGTGTCGCATAGTTGTCCGTCATGTCCCCCCCCTCCGCCTTTAACAGCAGTTCCAGTTTAGCTTGTGTCCCAGCACTCATGCCCTCCCTGCAGCCTTAAAGGAGCACAGACCAAACCTCAGCAATTTTCAGCAAGGCCACAGAGTCGTTGGAAAGGTTCCCACTGACTTCTTCAGTGAGCTCTAAAAGGCAGGCTCCAGCACTTCCAGTGCTGCTGTAAATAATGTCTAGAAGGGGCTGGATAAGGAACAGGAGGCACACACGGCCTTGCTTCGAGCTCGTCTTTCATTTCCTTTGTCTCCTTTAAGAGAAACAAGGGAGCTAATTTCATATAACTTGACACATCATCTGATTGTTGGGCCCTTAGGGATCTGTTTGGTGCTGCCTCTCCCACCAACAGGACTTCAGGCTCCAGGTTTTACTTGGAGGAGCCAGAGAGGCCTCTCGGGTGCCTGGAGGGGAGAGTGCAAAGTGTTAAATGCAGGAAGAGCATTAGAAACAAAGGCAATTTTCTGGCTTTGATCTGTCACTTGGCAGATCCTAGAGACAGGCTTGTCTGGGGCTATCTCTATAGCAGAGTTTGGAAGTGGCTGAGCAAGGCACTGCTCAGCCCAGGGGATCAAAGTGCACCCAAGTGCAAAGGGGCACAACGTCCTCTGTTTGAAGCAGGAGCTGCAAAACACAAATGCAGCGCTGCTCTCAGCTGGGAAGCGTTTCCCTCCTTTCCCTCTTTCTGTGGATTTTTCAACAGGTTAAAAGTTAGATTTGGTTGTTAAGGATTGTAAGTACTGAGAGAGACAAATGCAGCATCTGCAGATAGAAGGAAGGTAGTATTATTAGGGTGGGGTTAGTAGCCAGATAAAGTGGCAAATATTAAGTTATGGAAACCTTACTGTATCATTCCTTTAATTTAACAGAAGGTGATAAGGAGACAAATTAAATATAGAAACTAGACACGACAGAACTCAAAGAATATCTGTGCTCTTGTTCAACACTAGGATACAGAATGCACAATTTCATGCAAATCAGACTTCATTTATTTTCTGTTTTGCTTCTTCAGTTAAATATGAGATGAATGAGAACAAGAGCTTTTTTTCAGCATCCCATACCTAGTAAATTCATTCTGGGAATGGAGGAAATAGAGTGAATATGAATCTGGACAATGACATCTCAGTGATCCAAAAATATTTGCACTGGGTGACCTGAATAGTCTCTTGAATATAAATGAACCACAGGGGAAAATTTCTATTAAGAGCAAACGCAGTAGCTAAAAGGGTGATATCGCTGAATTGGAAATATGCAGAAGGATTAAAGCTTGCTGAATTGTACACAAGATTAAGTGAATTGACACTGTGGAGAAAATAATTTCAATAATAAACAGGTTTTTGTTCTTTGGAAATCTTTCTGGGAAATATAGTCATAATTTTCAGAGAGTTATGACTGAATTGTCATACTATACATAATAAGTTACTGCTGTAATCTAGAATGATGGAATGTATCCATGTGGTAAAGTGGTGATCCGTAATCGTATTGTTATGCTAGACAGTGAGAAAACAGAAACATTTGAAACAAAATTAAACTTTGGATGTTGAAGTGGGTATGTTACAATATGCTTCCTTCTGCAGGACACCTTCAAAACGACGGTTTGCTTACTGGGTTATCACACAGCACTTTCTCCTTCTGGTTGGCTGTTGTTTACCAATGGGGGACTAAAACACACATAGGGGCAGAGAACTTTGCCAAGGCAGAAAGGACCTCAATTTCTTGGTCATCTTCTCTTTCCTAACCCTCTGTGCTATTCCTCTATATGATGATCCTGTTGAAATAGGGCTGAGCAAAAGCAATAGCTGGTGATCCTGTTGGGAACTAGGTGGTTGTGGTTATTACCGCTCTTCTCCTACAATGCAGTGTCTGCCTGACACTCTTCTCAAAGTCAGGCAACCTGGGCCATCACAAAGGCTTACAAGTGCAGGGGTTAAAAGTTAGTATGCTGGACCAGGCAGATTGGCAAGGGCTTGTCTGTCTTCTCACAAAGTTTTAGGCTTCTTGTTTTGTCAGTGCCTCCTATTTCTTATCAGGTTAAGTCTAACTAGTTACGATTACTATGCATTGAAGCTTACAGCAGAAATATCATTGTTACGTCTCTGTTTTTACAGCCTTACAACTTCCCAAGGCACTCTTTGCTACTGTATTTTTCCATGCATGGTCTCCAGCACGTGTCAGTCATTTTTTCTTTAGCCCCTTTGAGTTCTTCAGTGAAGCCAAATGATTGAATCTTAGTAATTTACTGGGGCAGGGAGTACATCTTATCTCCCTTTGTGTCATATCATAGTGTTTGCTTTCAATAAATAATAATAGTAACAACTTGTTCATTAATGGGCTGTTAGGTGTGTCTTTTAAGACCTAAGTTGTACAAAATGCAGTTTAGCACATATGTTTAATACATATCTTCCTATGTGGCACTTGAAATTTTGCAACCAACCTGTAATCTCTGGTTTTGCAGCACCTGTGAGCAAGATAGCTCCTAGGTGAACATTTTGAACAGTAAGAGTTCCAATACCGGCTAATTCAGGTAAAGCGTTATTTCCTGATAGCATTGAAGTATAAAAGGTTCCCCTGAAATGGTTGTGACCTGTCTGTTTTCCATGGCTTTGAGGATTAGCAAAGTCTTTCTTTGAATTGCCAGAGATTAAAAAATGTTTCTTGACAAAACAACTGTTATTCACGTGATTAGCAAAACTGCTAATTGGGGAGTGGTGAACAGCAGCCAAACAAAAGCTGTTTGACTCCAGCCCTGCAGTTAGTGCCAAAATATTGATGGACAATATACAACTTTTAATCATTGCATACCGGACTGTAGATGAATGAAGAAAGGCTCCGATCCAGCACTGCCCAGTGTTCTTCTTTGAGGCCATTGCAGTGGTGCAAAGAGAAGGTGGCTTGCTGGCTGGGGTCCCTGGCAGTCAGGGCTGCACCTGGGGCTCTTCTTTTGGTGTCCTTGGTAGTACAGAGCTTCTTCCTCTTTGGCAGAAGAAAGTGTGTGTACCTGGAAATGTTTATGATGGTGAGTGGGGACTTGATTTGGGCTTCTTTTTGCGATCAGTTTGCTTTAGTAAAACCTGAGGAATTGATACTGAAAAATGCTAAAGGACAGAGGTAGAGTGTTGTGCTAGTGATGTTGTAGGATATGGAGGCAGTGCTCTGCTCTGTTACTTTCTTGCCGTTCCTCCGTGTACCTCCAAGTAGTGCCTGAAATCACTACCTGTCATAAACAGTTAATTGTATCATATATTACCTCCCCACAACAGTCACTTGGACTACAGAGGGCTGTGTAGGACTTTTGTAGTATGGAATTGGGTTTTTTTTGTTGCTCTTGTCATCTGTGCTGGGATTTGGTTTTAATGCTAGAAATATGCTTGGCACGGACGGTGGGGATGTAAGGCACCGTGGCTCTGGGGAGTTCTTTGCACAGTCTTGCTGTGGATAGTATCCCACAGAGACGAGTTTTATTGTCGTAGCAAAAGGAAAATGTGACCCTGCTAAAGGAACACAGTTGATGATTGCAGTTCTCAAATTGCAAAGGGGATGTTCTTGAGCAATTCTGTTGCTATGTTGGAGAGCATCAGGAATGGTCAACAAATGGCCTTGACCTACGGTCCCAATGCCTGCTGTATAACTCAGATCACTTGGATTTGAGTTATAAATGAATTATAAACCATAGTACTGAGACCAGAGTAGCAATTACTTTTCTTTACCTGAAAGGTGAATCAAATGCTGGTTGGTTGCAGCATAGCTGGAGCCCAGGTAAGTGCCTGAAAGTTCAAGTAACTATACGGAAGATGGCTGTGCCATTTTGGGTGCTGAAGCCCTGCTGAAGACGCCTGCAGCCTTTGCCCGGGATTTATGCTCCAACAAGGGATGAAGCTTCAAATGTGCACTTTGCCGACGTTCACTATGGTAGTTTGGTGTGTGGGGCTTTTGGATCTCCTGATATGCTCAACCCTTTTCTGAATTTTGAACACTGTGGCTAGATGGGCTTCTTGGGATGACACAGATGCAACTTATGAATAATTTATGGCATTTCAAAAATTCTGATTTTGCTGTCTGGGGAGATGGACTAACTACAGTTTGTTCCATTTAAAAGCCAAAAGTTGTTTTTATTGTAAAACCCCAAACTGCATTTGAATATTCCTGTGCTCTGCTATCTCCCATCTCTTGTTCTCTGTCAATAAGCAAGATTTTTCAATCGTTTGCTCAGTAAGAAAGTGATTCTACATTTTTTCCTGTAGAGGTTTCTGCTGAAGTGGGCTGGCTGTAAAGAAGCAGCAACTCCTTTACATTAAGTAACCATACCATTTTCTCTATCAGCATGTGGCATTTGACTCACGTGCCCTAGAAAATAACTCCTCACTCCCACTATGTGCTCATATACTGAGCTGAGATCTAAACCTGACCTGCAGTTCTGGGATGCAAACTCATGATAAAAATCACTGGATGCAGGAGGTCAGTGTTTCAGTGTCCTTAGTCTCTGGGGTGGGAGTCCACTATTTAAGGAGTAGTGTTATGAATTCAAAACAGGTTAATGCTTTCTAAGGTCTAGTGAAGTTACAAAAACACAGTACGTAAGAGCATGTCTGCCTTAAATAAAAGCTGATTATAGAGCTCAATCCTGTTTCTATTAAAGTCAATAAGGGGATCATGCTTCTAAATTTCACCCAATCTGGGTTAGGGTCTTTTATAGGGGGCAAAAAATTTCTGTATGAAAAATTGAGATGCTTGGTTTCCAGCACAAGCAGTAATTTTGCTCTTGCAGTAATGCAATGCAAGTATACTCTTCAGGGAGTTTATTTCATAAACAATACAAAAATAGTGGTTCTGTGTACAGGCTTTTCTCCTACAGAGCAACTTGAACTGTATTGAGTACTGGGCCTTATGAAGCACAAGGCTAACTTTCAACAAGATTTTACACTCCCCATAGTCCAGAGGCTGGGTTTTCATTGCAGTTAATAGGAGATGGGGTAACTAATATTTTAAGGCTATGAATGTGTAGCAGAGTTTTGAGTGATTTAATTTTCCTAATTTGATACTCTCAGAACGTGCACAATCCAGAGGTGCTTGGTTGTAAAGCTTGGAAATAGACTCACCTCCTACTGTAATTATCAGAAAGACTTCTGCTCTGTCTGTATGCATAAAACAGGTATTTGTATGTACACATGCATCTACCAAGCACAAGCCTCTTGAGAATTCTGGCTGCCTTTATTGGTAACATTTTGCTTCATGATCCTTGCTCTGAATTTCTTGTTTGTTATTCCCCATTTCCCATACTGGAAACCGTGTTGCTGAACTTGCCTAATAAAGGAGAAGTGTCTGCTAATAGTTGTTCTTCAGGGGCAGATTGTGATGAGCAGGCTGGGATTTCAGAGAATGCTGCAGAAGCCTACCTCTGAAACCCATTTCTGACAGTGTCTCACTCTCATGTAGCAGCACCCTTAGCTGCGGTGAACGCCTCTCATCCAGACTGCCCTGGCTTGTGAGTAATCTTGTTGTCCTGTAGCTACCCACAGATTTGCTAATTGCTGAGGAGCACATATTGAAAGTACCCTAGAGAGTTGTTAGCCATGTGGCTGCTCCATTGATTTTCATGGCGGCCCTGTGTTAGACCTCTGTATGATGCTGTGGAAAAAAAGTGTCCTCTGAGTTTTAATTCAGGGATCATAAAGACCTAATGTCACTTTTCTATGAAGGCGAGAGCAGCAACTGATTCCTCAGTGCATTTTGCCTTTGTTTTGCAGCGTGTGAAGACAGGGAGGTTTATGAGTTCATTTGTTATGTAAAATCACTTAGTTCTGCAAAATGTTGTTTATAGATATTTCACAACCTTTTTGGATATTGTCAGAGACAGAAATGAATATCATGGTGTGACCAAGTAAAGAAAGTGCTTGTTCTGAAGTTTCTTTCTATAGAAATTAATGAAGTATTTTTAGGAATGAATTCTGAATGTGTTAATTTGCTGATTATCTTCACTGTTAACCAGAGATTGACAGAGAAGTGTCAAGTGCAGTAACCCCAAGCCAATGAGGAGAGCTGGAGAACAGCTGAAGACAAGACTGCTCAGCCAGCACTGTTTTTTTCTGCTCTGTTCCTCTTGCTGTGGAAAGGCTCTCTCCAGGCACTGACTTTACTTGTCTGTTTAGTAGTGCTAGTAAATCAAAAGGGACTGTGTACCATGGCTTAAGGTCCCTCTGTGCACGGGTGCACAGTAATATTCCTGCCCTAGGTGCTGCTTATAGTGTTAGGTGTTACCTTCAGAAGATTGTTTCCCTCCCACATACCCACATAGAGTCTCAGCTTTACCAAGGTTGGATCTCCTTCAAAGAATGCAGCCTTCACAGTCCTAAAAGGCTTTTATCCATATGGCTTCTCTCTTTTCCCCCTCCCTCCCCCTGCTTTAGCTTTCTCTTGTTCACCTGTCTGCTCTGCAGCTCGCTTGGATGCATTGTTGACTTGGGAGCTCAAGACCAAAGATTCGTTCAAGCTTTCTGTCCTAGCATGTAACTGAATACATTCAAAGAATCCCAAATGTGACTCTCTGGCTGTGAGTGTGTTGCATGGGATGGGCTGAGGGCTGTACCTAAGCCACTTTCAACTCTCTCACAGTGCTTCCCATCCCCACTGGCCAAGGAAGCCATACATCCTTTTCCTGGAAAGTAAAAGAAGAGTTCAAAGACTCGCCTCTGTGGTTTCCTTCCTACCATCCACCTCTATACATAAAACATAATTTTCTTTTGCAGCAAGTCAACTCTCTTGATTGTGCTCTTTGCTGAGCTGGTAGTTATTTTCGTTGCCTCTGTGGAGGTCTGCTCTCAGCACACCCAGAGCCAATGCTCCTGACAGGCAGCACAATCCTGGAGTGCCTTGGCACGCTGCCTGCATCTGTCCTGCAGGCCCTGGGGGGACTCTCACACGTTCTGCCACTTACTTTCCTCTTTCCTAGAGATCTAACGCAATTTTGCAAGTAGTCACTTGGAGCCATATTTCCCTTTGCCCTGGAATATTTTTTTATTTATTTTTAGTAAACGTTTGTCAGTGTTTCTAACATTGTGCCTCCAGCAACGTGGCCTGGACTGAAGCCACGCAGCAGTCTGACAACCTGTTAGGCGAGTCTCCTATCAATTAGTCTGCAGCTGTCATTGGATCTATTCTCAGCCTCCTTGGTACGTGTTTGCAAATAACAGGGGCTGCTGTTTTGCAGCTCTTGATTTTTTTTCCTCCGTAGCCAGTCAAGAACATTTTGTCCCTAGAATTCCTCCTGTCTCCTTTGGTTTTGCTTTCTAATCATCTTTGATTTTTTCTCCTAAGAATATATGCTTATCGAGGATACTCTTATAAGTACAGTGTCTGCTGTCTCTTTTATTTAATGCACAAAACAAGGAAAACCTCCCCCAAAGAAACAAAAAAAGGAATATCTCACTCAAGGCTATACCTTGATCCTTTAAATGTTTTCAGACTTTCTCCAAAGCGTCCAGACTGCTTCTTACCTGTGGGGAGCTGCCATTTTGAAAGCCTGTCTTACATGGAAGCTCTCCATGGGGGCTGCCTTGATTCTGCTGATGTTTGAGCTTCTAGGTGATTGTGTGTTTTATTATGAGGTTTGCCACAGTTGGAAAGACAGTCCCCAACAATATACAATCTGTTAGAATTCCCTCTTATACGTCCTACTATTTGCAATTTTCTCTTCTCCTATAAAAATAATGAAAATTGCTCTATGACTTTTTTCCAGATGTTGCACAAGGCATGGTGGTACTTGATGCTAATATTTCATTCAGTAATCTATGGAGCACAGCCCAGTTTTTATTAGACAGAGCAACCATGCTTAGGCATATGATTTTCTTGTTTTGCTTCCATGTGAAATGGGAATTCAGAATTTGGGTGTTCAAGCAGAAGCACCCAGGGCATTTAATCCTTGGGCTAACTGAAAGATATATTTTGATATTATGTTGTCATTTCTTTCACGAGCCAGGCTACAGCCTTGCACAAACCAGTGGAAAATGTTTGAGTTTCCTCTCAATCCATAGGTCCTAACAACAGGTATCCAGCCAGCTTGCAGGTGTGGAGGCAGAACCAGCCCATCATAGGCATATTGAAACAGTTAAGTTTGGACCGGCTCATGCTGAATTGGCAAAAGTCACTCCGCTTGCCTGGTGGGAGAGTAAGGACAGGGCTTTTTTCTATCCCCACTACATAGCACACAATACTGCAAGATGCTTCCCCTGCGACATCGCTCAATGTTTGCTCTGCAAGAATATCCACAACAAGCCCACCTAGTGCTGTAGCTGTGCTGACATTTAGAGGCGTCTTGAAGCTTTTGTGTATAAAATTTCCCCAAACAAGCTGCGTGGCCCTGTGAAGCTCTTAGGCACTGTAAGTGTTAATACAGCCTGCCTGTCTATGCTGTATTTTCTGGAGTAGGATAAACCCATGACAGGAAGGCTCCACCAGGATCCCAGAACTGGGAGGTTGGGTGTTATAACACGAAGGTATGGAGCAGCTGGCTCATTAAAGGGAGTCTGCAGGGCTCTCAGCAGCCACTCGGCCCACAAGCAAGAGGGGCTTCTGTGGGGAAAATTAGGCAAGCTGGAACACGTAGAACGCCTAGGCAGGGCATTGCTGGATTGCCAAGTAGTGCATTAGCACCTCAGAAAGACCTGAAAGCTTTTGTGATCCTCTTCCTGGGTGTCTGTTAACATCTTTCTTTACCAGGAGGAAGGTGGCTCTAAATCCCTTAGGAAGCTGCTATTTAGACTAGGATGTAGGCTCCCACAGCACTTCAGGTGTTTCATAAAATACTTGTTAGAGATAGATCCTGTTGGGTGGTGCTGCAGATCTTTGGGCAATGTCAGGCTGAGACATTTAAGGTTTTTCTCAAGTACTTATTTAATGAAAAGCACATTTCACATGTATATAGCATCCCAAATTGTTCCTGCTCAACCACTGAGCTTTCAACTCTTTGAAAGTATAAACATAGTTAGAACAAGCTGCCATCCTGTAGACAAAGCGTAGTTGGCAAGAAGATGTAGTTTATGCAGTATTTATGTTCTCCTGGTAAATAAAGACAAGTAAAATGCTTAACTTGTTAACATCAATTCAAAGAAAAAGCGAATGATGGCATTTACTGTAATCATGTTCAATGTTCTGAAGGTGTCTGCATGTTTCACCTTTATTCTAAGCTCCTGCTTATAATTTGCTTCTTATGTTTAATGGTGTGTGACTCTTTCTGAGAATGCAGCATACGACTTTGTTTCAAGATTGTATTTAAGCAGAAGAGTTCTCTCTGGATTTTATAGTGATAATATTAAGTGCAGCAGGAGGACTGGTTAAATAAGCAGGAGGGGCCTGAGCTGACTAGTTTGGTGTTCATTTCTTTGTCAGCTGCCATTGGAATAGTGCTCAGATTAATGTGATTACTCTTTGCAGTGCCTGCAAGTTCATAGACCAACTGTGCACTTTTATCAAAGCCATCAGAATGATTTTAGTCCAGGGTTCCTACCAGAATTATTTATATAAAATGCATTTGAAATCTTATATTGGCCATTTACACGTGAGGATTTCTATTTCAGGAAGCTTTGGAAACAGCCAGGATCTTCAACTGCACCCTTTCCAAAAGATACAAGATCCTTTTAACATTTAATGATGACTGAGAAGGTACTTAAAAATAACTTAGAAGCACAAAGCACATTAGTGTGCTCCCTACCAGTTACAGGACGGGACTAGCAGTTAAATTTTGGATTTTATTTGCATTTCTCGTCCTTTCATTCGTCATGACCTGAGATGAATTGCCGAGTTCCCCTTGACAAATGAGCTTAATACTTATCTATTGTCCATATTTACATTATTACATTTAGGAGGTGATAGAATCTGAATTCATCTTCTCTGAGGAAAGTACTGTAAAACTCTCTGGTGGTCAGGTAGTATAAAATATATCCTTCTACATGACTGCACATAGTATTATCCACTGTATAATTTGCCAGTATCAAGTCCATTTCACATGCAAAAGGTCCCTAGTTAATGATGGTGTAAGTTCTTTTGGGAGGGATTATGCTTACATATATATTTGTACAATATTCAACATAATAGCAAGCTGATCTTGACTGCATCATTTATGCTTTGCTACAATTTATACAATATAGGTAATCAATTAGTCTGATTCTTCTGCATACTGCTAAATGGAACATGAACAGCTCATAATGGGCAGCAGTAAATAGACATTTGTATGTACACAGGTACACTGTGCAGTGAAAAAGGCATGCAGGAGACAAAGTGCTGAACAAAACAGCCCTGCATAAAACCAAGCATTCATTTAAAAGAAGAAAAATGTCGCTGAAAGCTGCAAGATTATTAGCATTACTATGCATGAGGAATAGTCAAAGAAGATGTTACAAGAGGAAGAGAGACATTATTCAAGTGTCTAAGAAGACAGACCATCACCAGCAGTGGAGAGAGAAAAGGCTTCTGAAGGAATAGGATAGCATTTCAAACATTAAATTATAAGGAGACTGAAGCTTTAAAAGGTATGTTGGAGTTTCTGCATTATTTATTATTGGAGATTGCCTTTTCCCCCAGATGCTTACGTTTTGTTCCATTCATACAGAACAGAAAAGTCCTTCCTATACTTCTCAACTTCCCAGGGCTTTCTGGACACTGAGCCAGCTCTAAGTTTTGAGATATGATTTACTCTAAGCAGACATTGATTACCTGCAGTGCTGCAGTGGGTTGGAGCTGCTTGTTACAAAGGCTGGGAAAGCAAGAAGGATTTGGCTCCTGTTACTCTGGAGCTTGGGAAAGTTTGGCTCGAAATTCATTATTATTTTGTATTTTTATTGCATCCATACCTACGAGCTCCAGACACTGACAGGATTTCACAGTACTAGGCGCTGTCCTTTCTCCGACAAAATTTAAGGCCTTGTGGACACCTTTTTTGAACCGCATGCATAGCTGCACTGACAGCGCAGTCACTCAGAGCGCAGAAGCTTACACTAGGAAAAAGCCTGCAAAAAATACAGCTTCTATCAGTTGCCTGAGCAAAAGAGGCTGTATTGGCAAAAAGAAACTTTTTTTCCCCTTTTGCTCATATTATAGCTGTGTCTACATTAGGGTTTTTGCTGGCATAGCTGAAAAAAAATCACACTTATAGCTGACAGGGATATGCTGTCAATTTTTTTAAATAGATGAGTCTCAAGTATTTCCACATGATGGATCAGTGTGTGTTTCTGTGTGCAGGGAAGGGGGAGGGGTGAACGTGTTTTAAAATAGAAGTTTCTAAAATTGGTTTGCACAGATACCCTTAAAATGGCAAGTACTGCCCTTGCCAATAGCTTCCCGCTTCCTGGCCCTCCTGTCCTTCTTGCCCAGGCTCAGACCCCAGCCCTGTATTCCCCTTCCCTTCCGCCTTGTCTGCCCCACACCCTGGTGTGTCCAGCTGGGGACTCTTGCCTGCTGTTGCCAGTGCTCCTGCCTGGTTTCTGCCCTGGCAGCATCCCACCTCTGTGCTTCTGCCTTTTCTCCAAACACCTTCACTGAAGCTCCAATCCATCCCCTCTGCCGCCAAGGGCTGGCTCTGCTCCCTGAAGTGTGCGTTTCTTACCTTCCTCTCCTACCGCTGTTCCCAAGGCCTCCATTGGGCGCGAAGGCTCAGGCTTTGCATACAAACAGAAGTCCTCCATAAGCTCCGTGCCATTGCAAAATGTTTCATTTCCTGCAGCCAAACTGCATGTTAAGTCAAAGAGAGAGCAGAGGGATTTCCATTTCAAACAAGGAGGCAGAGCCTTTCCAGAACATCTGGAGAATATTTGGAGGAAGAGCCAGAGCTGTGATAAGATCACAGGACTAGAGGCATGAAGGTCGGCTCTGTTGCTGCTTGTCCTGACCAGACAATTACTGATGTTTACCTTGTTCCATCAGCTCAGGTTGGTTATGGAGTCCAAATGGCATATCAAGGTATCATATGTACTAGCTCCTGGGAAAGGAATTGATCTCAGAGCTACTGTGATCTTTCTGAGTCACCTTTGGGCAAAAGTTACTGCTTTGGTGCCTCAGATTGTTCATGTATAAAATGTGACTTCACAGTCACGAGGTATGAACCTTAATTTGATCAAATTGGAAAGGGGGTGGAGGTCCTGTGGTGGTTGTCTGCTGAAGTGCAAGGAATAGGGATTAGCTGGTCCTCAAATGACTCACACTCCTTTAGAAGTACAATTCCATGAAAATAAGTTGCTAAATAACCTGCACATGGTGTGAGGGAGTGAGGGGTCAGAGGCAAGCAGGGTCCTAAGCCGACAGCAGCCTGAGCAAACAAGTCCTTCAGTCACCCCCGTGTGTCAGCGTGCATAGCCAGCGCCCTAGAGTCATTATTGATGGTTATTGCAGCTAATCCATAGGTTATACACCTGGAAATGAGGCATATGTAATAATTTTTAAAAAGAGCGGTGAGAGGACTTGTTTTAATTTTTTTCTGAATATGAAAGTTTAAGCGTTTAAATAGCATTTAACCAAGTAACCCACAGCCCATTGGTATCAACTATTTGTTCAGAGTTTAAACTGACATTTCATAAGTATGTTAATTGATACTGCACTAACTTACTATAGGTATCTTCCTAAGTGCCAATTATCTGCCTCAACATTCCCCACAATTTAAGTTTGTTAGTAAGAAGCTAATTACACTAGTTTATTGCTGATGGAATTACATGAAGAGTAGATTTTGCTCTTACATACTTATTAGACCTCAATGTGATCCTTAGCAGTCTGTTGCTATTCAATTAACAAGTAATAACTTCCTTAATGAAACTAATTGAAACGCTTATTTCAGTCAGGCACCTAATATGAAGTGCTTTACTTTGAGCACTTTTCGGAGTGCTAGTCTTGTTTACTTAACAAGAACAAAATGGGGCCGCTGAGGAAAACTGAGACTGCGATGAGAACTGAACCACTGTTGGTAAATCCCTGCCAAACATGACCAGAAGTAATTTGCCAGGTGATTTCTGTTCTACAGAAATATCATGGGAATAAACCAAGACATTTCTCTCTGAGGGTTTAAATCCATGGAGGAGATTCTGCAGCATGAAATTCTTCCAGCACATTAGCTCTGCCTCCTGCGAGCGATGTAAAAACACTTGCTGCTCCGCTGGGAGCTGTGTAGCTAAGCTCCAGTGCACTGCCGTGGACACTGTTGTTGAGTTCTTGTTGCAGTTCGACTCTCTTAAAAACTCACTCCTTTTCTTTGTGAGTCTGCACGTTTGGCTTAAGAGATTGATAGAAGTATGATGATGGCTATAGTTAATGATCTAAAACTATCAGCATAATTACAGCCAAAAAGAGGATATAACTGGAGGGTTTTATACTGTTCCATGTATTTCAGTGAGACTGATGCTAAGTCACCTTGAATTTAGTCTTTGCTCACAAGTGTAACCTGCATTGAGTGGTCTTGAGCGACCACTCCTGGGGCTAACAAAACCCAGTTGCTGTGTGGAGACAGCTTCCTAACAAAAGTGGCAAAAAGAAGTGTGTGCAGTGTATCTGGGGCTGTGCGCACCGTACCTGGTGAGCTGTTAGGTTGGGAGTCTCCTTAATGGGGAAGGGGAGGATTCTTAACTGGGATTTTGTAGTCTAAAAAATGATAACCTGCTTTGTCCATTTATGGGATGGGAAGACCCAACAATGGTTGGCTTCTGAAGCTGTTTTTTGGTTTCAGGATTAAAAGTCTGGTTTCTCCTGTAATGAGGATTTAACAGACAAGACTTGTGTTTGTGGATAAATGCCAGGCAATCTTCTCAAGCAATGCTAACAAATTATTCCATTTGGCAACGTTAGTGTATGGGCAGTAACCTTTTCTCAAGAATTTTTAGCAGATAGATTTAGTGTCAAAAAAAACCATAATAGGCTGTAATATCTTCTCCAGTCTATCAGGTTTGTTACCAAGTTTTTAATGTATGCCTTCTACTCATTGAATTGAAAGACCTTATTGATCTCTTTGCAGCTGAACTGGTTATTGGGGTAAGAGAGAGACTTCCTGAAAGAAGGCAAGAGAAATTATTCATTTAACATATTCTGATTTTAGTAAACTTCCATTTAACCTCCAGGGTTAATTAAAAATAAAAATTGCTGGTTGGCTGGCATAAATTTATTAAATCAGACAGAAACTGAGTTCAGGCTAGTACATTTAATGTCAACTTCTGTAATATTCTTGAGGAAAAAAATCCACATAGACTTATTAGTATTCCAGAATTGCTTTATTTTAAAACAACAGCCATAACAGCAAAGCAACACAACTAGGAAAATAACCCTGCAAGTGAAAACATATTCTGCAACTTTGCATAGTTCAGAAATACTTAAATAAGGTATCGGGGACTTCATAGGTCAGTGGTTATTAGTTGAAATCCTGTCTTCATTATGAGGTATTAGCTAGTTGGTGTCTATAGCTTCTTCGGGTTGGAATTAGGGGATTTGGTACACTTTCCAGAGATGCCATGGTTCTTCCCTGTGCCTACAGGGTGAATGATACACATCATAGCTGGCGTCTTTGTTAATGTCTGAACAGAGAGCAAGAATTAAATGGGCCTAACAGCTGAGGGGATTTTCAAAGGCATGAGTGGTATTTAGACATGTATCTCCTGCTGGTTTCTATTGGTTTTCCAGACTTGCTTTGAGATTCCTGGTTTGGTGTGGGTCTGTCTCCCCACTGCTCTCCCTGATGCTGTTATGGACAAACTACTTATGGGTGTTTGATGGAGATCTGGGGAAATTTTCAGAGGTAGAAATGTCAACACCGAAGTTACATTGATGGGCTGGAGGAGCCCATGCTCAACAGGAAAGAGGTAACAGAGAACCATCCTGGAGAAGGTTCTGTCTTGTCATTCATGCTGTGACGAGCTTGGAGGTAAGATTGGGTGGCATAACAAAGGTGCAGTCTGACTTTTTGAAGCTGGGCCCCTCTGACCCTGACTTGACCTTGCATCTGAAGCAGAGGGGAGTGGGGCAAGAATATCCTATGAAGCAGCAGCCAGAGAGAGGAGAAGCCTTCATTGGAAGGACTTTATGAAAACACAAATGAGCACTAAAATACCAAAGTGAGGCTTCAAGACAGGTTAGTTATTGTCCTGTGCAGGACAAGTTGAACTATGTTTTAGAGAACACAAGGAGGACTATAAAAAAATCCAGTACTGGATTTAGAGAGAAACTGCCGACATTGTGGCATTTGTGCAAGATTTTGTTAGAAACAACATCATAAAGCTGTCCATTCTGTCAACCAGGTTCAGGGCAAACATTTTCTCCTCCCCCGCCCCCATCAAATTGAGATGACAGATTTCTAAGTGGTTTTAGTCTGAAATGTGACAAAAAGTATATTTTTGGGAACTGATCTGGCTTTGTGTCCTGTGTTATATTTTGTCACTCCTGGCCTGGAACATCTTATGTAGTTAGAGCCTTTTGAGGCATATCCCCTCCCTCAGAGTATGGGGAAAAATTCTACCTGGAGTTTTGTTCCCGTGGAAGAGAAAATCCAGCCTTTTACCAAGTACTGCAGTTTAACTGAAGCAGCAGGAACTAGCAGGGAATGCTTGTAATATGGAACATATCATGTATAGTAAAATGTCATTTTCAAGTGCTTGCTGAACTATCCATCCCAGTAATGAAGCAGCTCTGAAATACCACGTGACTTTCTCACAGTGTGTTGCGCTCCGCATAACCTCGCCTTTGATCAGGATGTCACTTCAGATGAAAGACTCGCATGGAGAGTGGTACGTTGTGCGTTAGGATCAGCCGATATCCTCTGGGATCTGAACAGTGAAGCACTATTTGAGATGTGCACTCTATGCCTGTCAAAGAGAACTAAGTGCTGCAATAAAAGTAGTAGTCGGATACCCAAACTCACCTCAGTCTGGGTAGAAGGAAGACTTCACCTGTAGGCAAAAAGACCTGCTTAATCTGAAAGTTCTCCTAGAAAGGATTTTAAGGGTGACTAATCATTTTTACTGTCTTTCAGGGTCCTAGTTCAGCTCAGTGACTTCATGAATGCTTGAGTAGCTCTAGGTGGCCCTGCTTGAGCAAGGGGGTTAGACCAGATGATCTCCAGAGGTTGCTTCCAACCTCAACCATGCTGTGATTCTGATATTTTGATACCCCTTACTTGAGTGTTACTAATAGAAGTGAAACAAACACCACAAAACACCCTCTTCTGCTTCCGTTAGCACAAGCAGCTCCCACAGGATAGTCTCAATGTGCTCAGTGGGTGCCTTTATGTAGCTTTTCTCTTGTGCCTGGGAGTTTGGCACCTTATGTCCCCCTTGAGTGTAATATATGCTGGGCTTTTCTAGTGAATTTAAAACCAGGCAAACTTACAACCACACACACTGTGGTCCAGGGATGGCAAGAGGACGCTCCCCCCAAATGTCAGCTGGCCTAAGCAAGCCTGTTCAGCTCCCATTGCAGTATCTGCTGGAAAACCCTCCAAAAAACAGAAAAAGCAGACCATTCCTGTAGAGGCATTTTTTTTACTCTGAAGCCTTGATCTTCTTATCAAACAAATGTGGCCAGAGATGATGTTGGGGCTGCATCCTGTTACAGCAAATGCTTTCCTGCAGATGTGCATCCCATTTTGCTTTGGCCTTGCTCACACATCCTTAGCATTTGCTTTCTGGGAACGTCTAAGTGATTGAGGGTGAAGGCCTGGCCCCATGCAGCTCTGCCATCTCATTCGATGGAGTCAGTATTTCACCCGCGCTAACAGTGACAGAGACTGAATGTCAGAGCTGCATGCACAAGCTTTCACAGAAATCAATTCTCACATACAGCATTAATATTGGAAGTGCTTCTCACTCACCTAACTGTTGGCCAGGCACAATAACCTGTGACTAATAGCCATTCACGGTTATACAGCATGGCCTGATTATAAAAATTTGCCATTAGTCCGTAACAAAAAAAAAACCCTCAAGCTGTTAATTGACCAACATGTATTCCTGAGGAAATCAGAGTAATCAGATGGATATTGGTTGCACAGAAAGGGAAGGTACAGCTAGCTTGTGCATTGCTTTTATGATTCATCTGCTCTGATCTACTTTTGATTATTTTTTCCGCATGTGAGGCCAGTATTATAAATCAAAGATTTGAGAAATAAGCCTGTGCTTAAAGTGACTCAAATTAAAAGCCAGTTGCCACCTTTCTTCTCTTACTAGGCAGCCGTCCATTTCTGTGCAGGAATAGGCATATGTTAAAGGCTGTCATACAGCTACAAAAGCAAACTGGTTAGCTCATGGTCTGCCTTTGCCAATGTTTAAGGTCAGCTACTGGAAAAAGTTACAATACAGCTATTACAGCCAGGTACAATTTTGCAGAAGGGCCTTTATTGAGAACTGCTATTCTTCACTCATTTTTGTGCAAGTCAGTGGAACTCTGCCCTGGAAAAACAGCCTGTGATTTGCAAAACAAGGACAGCAAGGTGTGTGCAGGTCGGTTTTGGGGTTGGGTGGGGTTTGTTGTTTTGTTTTTTTTTTTTTTCCATTCAAGCTTTTCTGTCATAAACTTCCTTTTTGTTGGAAGATGGGGACCATTCTTGAAAATGGTCAGGACAACTTGTCCATGTGGTAGATTTTCTTCTCCTACCTACCCCTAAAGTGTTACAGGAGCTTGAGCACCACTCTTCTTGGCTGACATGCAGGGCAGAGGCACTGGGCTGGCAGAGAGGACACAGCGTCACCGGTGCAGCCCAAGGAATTCTCAAACTGTACCTAAACACGGTCACCCTCTGGTCAGCAGCCTTCACTGTAGGACACAGACTTGGATTTAGTTACAATTTTAATGAGCAGAGCTCAGAAAAGTAGTTGGTGACTGTAGGAAAAAAGCAAGCAAGCAGACCATAAATCAGGTCATCAGATGAATTCAGAAGGCACTAATAAAATCAGAGCTTCCAATAAATTTCATTCCAGGCGGAGTAGAAATGGTTTCTCAGTCGAGAGTTCAGGACAGATTATAATTTCAGATGTGTGTCAGGCCAATGCAATATGTCTACAAAAATGTTTGCAGGCAGGCAGCAAAGGCTGGTCCAGAGTCAGGCCCTCACACCAGTTGCACTTTAGTAGTATTGAATAAAAAGGTGAGAATCTCTAGTTCTCTGAGCAAAGCTGTATCTAATTAAATATTTAATGTTTGGGGTTTTTTTGTGTTGTTTTTTTTTTTTTCCCCAAATCCTTTTGTGTCTTGCTCTTTCATACTGTGCCATGATGACATTTGAACAACAAATGCAGTCTTGGTAGGTTGGTCTCCTGGTACTGCTTTTTATATGAAAAGCTTGCACATCCCAGCTGAAGTCCAGATGCTGCATTTATGAGGTATTTTGTTGTGATCAATTTTTTAAAAATATTTTTCCATCCCTTGAAATTAATAGGCACCTGGGGAAATACCAACCAACTCCTCCCCGCTCCTGCAAATACTAACCTTTCCCAGATGGGAAGGGAGTTCTCTTTCCCTTTATTTACCTGCAAGATGTCCTTGCTGGTGCTCAGAATCACAGAGGGAGAAGGAAAAATAAGAAGACTTTCATAAGTGGAAAACGGTACAAGCAGACGAACTGCATGTACTCCAAGAATACTGCCTTCTGAAGATCCATTATATTGAATAAACCCTGCGTAATCTTCCCAGGGTCACAGAGTGAGTCATTAGCAAGACGGCACTAAGACAGAGGCATCCTGATTTTTGTAACTACTCTGATTGCTTTAAGACCCCAATTTAAAAGGCCGTAGGTTTGTGCTGGCAGCACAGTCATACAGATAACTACTCACGGCTTTACAAATTGGTTTTCTTGCAATCATCTCATTACTATGGGCCTGCAGCCCTCTTTTGTTTTGTCTTTTTTACTTGTTCTGTTCAAAATTATTTATCTTTTTTCTACAAAAACCAAAGCAAGCCAGAGATGAGTGGGAGCCTCTCCTCTGCCTTCACGTGCCCACACCAGGACTGCCCACGCCTCTCCGCAGCCCTGAGCGCTCAGGCCAGTGCTGTGCTCCGGGCCTGGGACCTCCCCTGGCGAGCATGTTCCTGCCCACCAGTATCAAGCACCCTTCATGTGCTCCTCAGCTACGGATTGTTCTTCAAGAGAGACTTTAGGATGCTTACAACCAACCAATTGACCCAAGACAGCATCTGAGGAGAAAAACTGAAATAGCTTTCTTTTCTTTTCTTGCTAAGCTTTTCCTTATTGTTGCAGTTCCCTTTCAAAATGGGGAGGCTGTAGGTGGCTGCTTTGGCATCATCATTAAAGACAAAGCAGTTTAAAAGCTGCTGTTATGGCTGGTTAGCCTTTGGCTGCCGTGTTCCCTCTCGGTTAGTAAAGGGAGTTTTTTTCTTGTACTTATTTTTCTAACACAGGGTGAATATTTGTTTTCATAGACTTCAGTGGTGTTTGCGCCCACCATGTAGCTCGGCAGAGCACATTGGGAGAGATGACCCATCCAGCCACTGCATCACTCTGGTTAAGTGAAGGCTGGTTCAATATAGACCAAAACAAGTAACTGTGGAAAAGAGTCACTTGACGCCTTTTAGATAGAATAAATACAGCTATTTTCCTGAACAAAAATATTCCGTCATTTGTGTTGTAGATGCACTTGATATGTCACTGAAATAGCTTATTTGTGATTTCTCATTATGACCCTTAATGCCTGACTGAAAATGATTCAAGTAGGTGTGCTTCCAGCCGTACTGCCCCTTCGCAGCGGGAACACCTGTAGCCGCACTGGCTGACACTTCTATGTCAAAGGCAGAGTTGATTTTAAACTGGAAAGGCAGCACAGGCCTACAGCACCACAGCTAGGTGTGTTTGACTCTTCATTTCATATATAAAGACACCCAATGAAAAAATCCACAAAAAAGAAATCTAAATTTGCTTCTGCACTAGAAAAAAATACATATTGAGCCATTATCGGTTTGGGATTTTTTTTTTTTTTAGCACCATGCTTCTTTTCCCTTTAAAATATTTTTTTTTTTGGTGAGGTACAACTAGGTGCTGTTGTATTGTTAGAACATGCACGGTAATTTCAAATGATTAATGCCTTGACAGCATAATCTCATAACGAATCATTTTTATCCATTATCTAAAATCAACTTTTAATTAAAAGAATACATTATATTTGTTTTCGGATACAAAATTACCCTGATTATTTAAAAATTACGTGTGATGTTGGCACATACTAAATACATGGCATGTATATTTCTGTCGGGCTTTACTGTCTGCCTGAAATGTGAATTTCAATTATTAAGCATTAGTAAGTATTTAGGAATGTCCTGCTATGTAGGGTCTGCAATTAATTTTCCCAGGAATGATCTCTTACATTTTAGAAGGAACACACTATTTGCTTTCAAAACTGTACTGTATTTGCACAAAATTGCTATTTTTTTCTAACCTTTTAACAAGAAAGGTTCGCAGGAACCAGAGCCCAGCTGAAACCGGGATCAAGCGCCACTAAAGGCTTCATATGGGCATATATTCGGTATTTTCAAATTCAGTGCATCTTGCTGGTGTCTCATATGGGCAACCCTGACCCTGTACTACACTCTACCACTGCGTGCCAGTTACGTTGACATTTTATGTTTAACTCAGGAGGCTGAAAGTCATCTACAGACACTCGCTGCCCCTCAAGAACATGCAAGTCAACATGTGGCTGCAGCGAAAATGGAAGGACGCCTGTGTGCATGGCCGCCCACCTCTGCACATCCCCCTGCGAGGCTGATGAGAGAACGTCTCTGTGCCTTCATCACAGAGCTATTAAAGGCAAGCAGAGCTTTTCCTCTATTGTAATCCCAACAATGCACCTAAAACTAGCTTCACTAATAATGAAATTAGACACTCAGTACATTGGAATATTTTATTTTGACTTTACATGCGGTGTTAAAAACCCAAAGAACGTATTATTTACACATCCACAATACAAGTTTACAAGATATCTATACATGTTAAAGTACTCTATAGTATAGAGCAGCTTCATTTAAGGGTTACTTTTTTATGCCGTACCATTAAAAAAGATACAATCTGCGTTTACCTTTGCACAAATGGATAAAGCATCTCTTATTATTAAATTAACAGAATAAGGACTAGGTTGAATGTTAGAAATTTCAACATAAATACTGAGAGAACGCACATTACCATCTACAAGGCAGCACAATGTTACAGGAGGTTATCAGGGTTCACATACATTTATCTTTCGGTTTCACACAAGTCTGTATTAATTAATATTTGTAAAGTGAATTCGGATCAGTTTGTGTCTTTTGACAACTGAGTACATTTTTAATAGTTATTAATCTGTAGCGGTTTAGTTGCAAGACAGAAGTGTTTAGGAAGAGAAATCATTGATTTTTGGATCCAGAGGTCTCAGGAAATAAATGTCCCTCACAGCCTTACAAGAAAAAATGACTACTTCTATCCTTTATTATTTGTTCTGTAACAGAGATCCAGTTTTCAGTGACTAACCTTTTCTCCCCTTTGAACACATAACATAAATCTCCACCGTCTCTGAAACCCATTGCAGTTATTTTTCCCGCTAATTCATGAATATTCCTCTGCCATGGTTATTTCTATAGTTATGTTCAATAAACAATGTGGTAGTGTGTAGTCTGCAAGCTAAAATAGCCATCTGTGTTGAACATCAGCTGCAAGTGGATACTGTAAAACCTACTAAATAGCTTACACAACTTCAGCAGGTGTTCCATTACCCTAGAAACCTCATTTGATTTCACATTATAACTGTTTGATCCTTCGGAGAGCTGGAGTGGAATGTTTATCATGGTAAGGTGATTTAATGCTGCTGTCTTCTTGGATTGTAGGCTGCCTTTAGTCGCCATTAATTATTCTTGCTTTTTATCTTTTTTTTTTTTTTTGGGTGCTGTTGAGAGATTTTACAACTGGCACTCGGGAGATATGTGCTATAGTGAGAACACTTGACAGATTTATTTATTTTTTTTTTAGTACGTTTATCATTTGCATGAATAAGGCACAAAATGCACAGATTCAGGTAAACTCACACATAATATTTACAGAATATTGTCATTACCTGCATGACTTTGGAAAAAAAAAACAAACCTTACATTACACAACAAAAACAAATTGATTGCACTACTGTTGAGTTTTCACAGACTGCTTCTGCCAGGCCAATTGTTTCTTCCTTTTTATTGACAAGAGTCTATCAGCGTGTAGGGCATTATTAAATGCAACAAAAACAGAACCTTCTCTAGTTACATAGGCCTTTGCCAAGAGAATTGATTATTAGCTGCCCTCAGTGAGACGTACAGGGGCTCAAGGTCACAGTGTCCAGGTATTGGTTGGAGGCACTGTGGAAACACAGTAAAACTCCCCTGTTCCAGCCCAAAACACTAGATGTGAAATGCACAGCTCTGAATCAATAGCAGCACAACAGAGTTATGAAGAATTAAACGTATCTGCACTCTTTCACTGGGTGACTATTTCATCAAGGCATTATCACGCAGAAGGCTGGCAGAGATGCGTAGTTCATCCTTAGCTGTCTCCAAACTGAACCCAACGGGCTGCAGAAGGCAGAATCATCTGTTTGTTCAGTCATGCTCAATGTAAACAATTCCATAGCATAAAAGATGCAATGGGAATCTAAGTACATCCTAGTGTGTACAGTACACACGCACATCCACACACACGCACAGCTTTATCTGTGGCACAAACAAAATGCCACACACATGGAGAGAAAAAAATAATAATGCTACAGTTGGGCCAGAGACTGAATTCCAGCAAATTGATTATTAACCCAGATAGTCATTGAGACATTACTATTTTCTGACATTTGTGCAAGAGGCAAGGTGAATGCATACATATTAAAATGTTCACATTTAATGGGAAGGACCACGCTTAATGGCAGTCTAAAATGGAACCCATTTTTCAAGTATTTGCTTACTGATTTTTTTTCCCAATAACTTTTTTTTAGCTAGTTAGAACAGCAAAGTAGCCCCCACCCCATTGTGCTACATGTCTCCTTAGCTCCAAACAAAAGAAATGTAATGACCAGCACTTTCCTTTGTTTTTTTGTGTTTGCTCCTAGCAAGCACACGAAGTCTTGCTATAGCTACTCGTGGCAGGACACAGATGTTGCTGAAGTAAAGACAGTTTCTTTGGCCACTTTGTTCTCTTTAATAACAAGCAAGTCTCTGTCTCATGTGTCTACCACAACATCACCTCACAACCTGTACAGGTCAATGCCACACTCATTTTTAGCACAGACATGTCCTAGTAACTGTATTTGTTCAGTGGTCTGACTGAAGTTGTCTGAGGAACGAATGAGGGTTTTGGTGGCACATCAGGTTTTAAGGAGGGTGTCCTCTTTATTCCTGTACGAGGAAGGGTGCCGTTGCTCGTGTAACTGCTTTGCCTGGACAAGGAAGGCTGGAGGTGAACGCTGACAGGCGTCCCTTGCATGTAGTCCATCTTTGTGCCTGCCGTGGGAGGCATGTACCCCCCACGATTAATACTAGGCTGTCTGGATAACAAAACACCATTTGGTGAGTTTAAGTTTTTAGGAAGGGCAGATATTGAATGCCTTTGTGATGAATTTTTGTGATAACCTCTCTGCCTTTCCAAAGAGGTCATTGGTACTGCAGGAGTGGTGGGAACGTCCACTCGTTTTGTGGGGCTGTTTCTCGGAAGAGTTGATGGAGGAGAGTATAAAGATGCTTCCCTGTTGGGAACCTTAGGTGGGATCTCAGACATATTTCCCATTGGATCCAGCATTAAAGTCTGGTGGGCCACTTGAATATCTCCCATAATTGCTTTGGGATTACTAGTAGTTTCATTTAAGTGTTTCAGAAAATCATTCAGGGTGTTCCTGGAATCAACAGACCTCCTGTGGTCTCTTTTGCTGGATGGTTTTGTAAGTGGATGATCAATATGTTGCATCTTTTTGTCTGCCTTGTGCGCATTAGAATTTGAGAAAGATGTATTGTAATCATGGGTAGCATTGGGGAGAACGATAGCACTAGGAATATGTCCATGACTTAGAGGAGAGTGGGGTGGAGGACTGGAAGGAAAAAACTGAGGGCTTTTTAATGGGGTTTCCTTTCGTGAAGCATTGAGGTTATTATGCGCTTTGTCCGACTGACTTTTCATAGCCTGCAGAGTCTTTTGTTGAAGAACTGGTGTAGATTCAGGAGTTGGAAGTGCAGCTAATTCCGGAGGCTGGCCCCTGTGGTCCATCATCATGGACTTCGTATCACCGTTTGGCGGCAACTCCTTTCTGCTAGTCAACAGGTTTGTGTAAAGTTTGGGTGAATCAATGTTTTGTTGATATTCCTTGACGGGACTGTCAAACAGCCCATTCAGTTTAGCAAAGCTCCCACTGGAGTCAGTACAGGACTGAGCCGATTCTGCATCTTTGTGTATTTTTCTCGATTTCCGTACAAATATATCCCGGTAACAGTAAACGGCCACTCCCGCAATAAAGGCTCCCAGGACAAAAGCGGCAAAGACACAAGTGATTAGGACATTCATATGTACCATTTGGTTGGACTCTCCTGATTGTACTTCCCACCTTACACCTGCAAAAGACATGCAGCATATCATAAATCTACATGTACTTCATACTGATACATTTCAGAAGAAGGTAGCCTCCCTCAGGGAAGTGTCTATTAAGTGTTTGTATGTGCTCTGTGTCTAGTGTTAGTGTAACTCAGCTGGATCCTGCAATCCACAGCACTGGTGAATGAAAATAATTTTATAAATGAAAATGACTGTGTGAGCATTGATCAGTCTAAAGGAAGACTGTCCGTTTTCTCTGATAATGAGGAATGCTTGTCAAAGCTGCTCTCCTCATATTACATTCGGTTTAGAGCTGTCCCCAAATTTCCTTTACAGCTCACAAATAGGGGCCTGTATGTTATTAACATTAATGATTTCTGCTGGGAAATTGAGGTTAGAAGGTGCTACTGGGCCAGACAGCAATTAATAACTCAAGGGATTTCTCTCTCAATTTTCTGCCCAACTCATAAATCAGTATCAAAAGAGAGACAGGATTATGCAAATGTTGGGTAAAACTGTATAATGTACATACTGCATTGTTGTAACTACATTAATGTAATACGGTGCAAAACTCGTAAACTAATACATCCCTAGGTTGCTAGCCTTGGAGTGGCACACCTAGCATTATGTAAGTGTATAATTTTTGAAGTTCAAGATTATGTCATTCTATTAGAGCACTAATTTTTCTTTTAGTCAGTAATGAACATAAATACTTGCATAACATTAGAAAAACCAGCTTGCAAGGTTAAGTTATTAGAGAATGTTAAAATTTAGAGAACTTTTAGCTTAGACCAAGAAGTTCAATATTGGATTAGTTTTTTATCTGTGTATTAACAAGCTCCTTTTGATTTTGAGATTTTTAAAGCAACCACAGACATCTTGCAGCTAAGACAATGTTAGTTCGTAATGAAAGTAATTCTGTTAACCATCCCAAGGGATGTCAAAATGAAAGAGCGAGAGGGAAGGAACAGATTCACTTTCGTCAGAGGCAAGGCCTTTGAAC